>NC_058085.1:247885574-249229369 GCF_014858855.1 Bufo gargarizans | reverse complement strand
CTTCCTCTTCCTCTCCAGTGTTTGGGAGATGGAGAGCTGAACGCTTCTGTGGGACATTGTGGAGATGCTTGGTGACCCAGGTAGTGGTGTTGCGGGCAGATCACTCCACAGGTGGATGAAGAGGACGAGACTGCAGCAGAAGAGGAAGCAGGAGGAGCCAGAGACCTTTCCTGGACTTTGAGGGTTCTACTTCACTGCAGCTTGTGTTTTGCACTTAAACGCCTGGTCATGCACGTTGTGCTCAGGTTGAGAACGTTTATGCCTCGCTTCAGTCTCTGATTGCACAGTGTGCAAACCACTCGTGTCTTGTCGTCAGCACATTGTCTGAAGAACTGCCACGCCAGGGAACTCCTTGGAGCTGGCTTTGGTGTGCTCGGTCCCTTGCTGCGGTGGGCAGTAGCAGGTGTACTGTCTAGGGGACGGCCACTCCGCTTTTGCACCTTGCTCCCTCTTCTGCTGTGCTGGTGGCTCTGTGCGACCACCGCCTCTTCCTCCGAACTACATAGGTCCCTCACATGACCTTGATTCCATGTGGGGTTGAGGACCTCATTGTCGTACACATCATCTTCCACCCAGTCTTCACCCCTGCCCTCCTTGTCGGTCTGCACACTTTCGAAAGCCCCAGCAGTTGGCACCTGTGTTTCGTCATCATCCAAGACATGCTGCGATGGTCCTCCCATGTACTCATCTTGAAACATAAGTGGTTGGGAATCGGTGCACTCAATCTCTTCCACTTCTGGGGCAGAGATAGGTGGATGGCCCTGGGAAACCCTGCTAACAGAGTCATCAAAAAGCAGAAAAGACTGCTGCATGACTCGGGGCTCAGATTGCTTGGTTGATTTGCAAGGGGGGAGGTGAAAGACTGATGGACATCGGCTGCAGGTGCCAACTGTGGTCTTTCAGCAGGAGACTTGGTGGGAGACAATGTGAAGGAACTGGAGGCACTGTCAGCAACCCAATCTACTATCGCCTGTACTTGTTCAGGCCTCACCATTCGTAGAGCTTCATTATGCCCGACCAAATACCGCTGCAGGTTCTGTCGCCTAACCGCACCTGAGGAAGGGGTTTCACTTGTGCGTGTAGCTGGCACAGATCAACCACGTCCTCTCCCTGCAACAGGAGCTCCACCAGCAGCACCACGACCTGGGCCACATCCCTTATTTGACACTCTCCTCATATTTCTCAAATTTAGGATATTGCCCTAAATGGGTGTTTAAGTAATAACAGAATAGAACAACAGTATATAAAGGTTGGATCTCACATGTACAGATGCAGACTAGTCCGCAATTAAAGTTTTTTGCCCAAAATGGGTGTTTGTTTAATAACTGAATAGAACCACAGTATTTAAAGGGTGTATCTCACATGTCCTGATAAAGACTAGGCCGCAATTAAAGTTTGTTGACCAAAATAGCTGTTTTTCAAATAACTGAATAGAACCACAGTATCTAAAGTGTGTATCTCACATGCCCTGACCCAGACTAGGCCGTAAATAAAGTTTTTGGCCAAGAATTGCTCTTTTTCTAATTATTGAATAGAACCACAGTATCTAAAGGGTGTATCTCACACTCCCGGATCCAGACTAGGCCGCAATTAAAGATTATTGCCCAAAATGGGTGTTTTACAAATAACTGAATATAACCACAGTATCTAAAGGGTGTATCTCACACGCCCTGACCCAGACTAGGCTGCAATTAAAGTTTTTGGCCTAAAACTGCTGTTTTTCAAATAACTGAATAGAACCACAGTGTCTAAAGTGTGTATCTCACAATGACATATGCAGCAAAGGCTGCAAAATAAACTTTTTGCCCAAAACGGGTGTTTGTTTATTAACTGAATATGACAGCAGTATATAACCCTTGAATTTCACACGTGCTGATGCTGTAAGGGCAGAAAAAATGTGTATTTTGCCCACAAAGGATGTTTTATTTATAGAAGAATATAACCACAGTATCTAAATGGTGTATCTCACACCGACTGATCCAGACTAGGCCGCAATTACATTTGTTTGCCCAAAATGGCTGTATTTCAAATAACTGAATAGAACCACAGTATCTAAAGGGTGTATCTCACACGTACTGATCCAGACTAGGCCGGAATTTAAGTTTTGTGCACAAAATGGCTGTATTTAAAATAACTGAATATAATCACAGTATCTAAACTGTGTATCTCACAATGACATATGCAGCAAAGGCTGCAAAATAAACTTCTTTGACCAAAACGGGTGTTTGTTTAATAACTGAATGTGACAGCAGTATATAACCCTTGAATTTCACACGTGCTGATGCTGCAAGGGCAGAAAAATTGTGTATTTTGCCCACAAAAGTTTTTTTTTTAATTTTTTTATTGAGAATTAAGGAATATACATATAAAGTACATGCTATTAAAATAACACATCTTGTAAAAAATTTCACATTGGATGAGACAAAGGGTGTTTTATTAAAGGAAGAATATAACCATAGTATGTAAAGGGTGTATCTCACACGTCCTGATACAGACTAGGCCGCAATTTAAGTTTTTTGCCAAAACTGGATGTTTGTTTAATAACAGAATATAACAGCAGTATATATCCCTTGAATTTCAAATGTGCTGATGCTGCAAGGGCAGAAAAATTTTGTATTTTGCCCCCAAAAAGGGTGTTTTATTAATAGAAGAATATAACCACACTATATAAATTATGTATCTCACACGCCCTGATCCATAATAGGCCGCAATTAAAGATTTGTGCCCCGATGTGAGCATGTGAGCATGTGAGCGTCTGATGTAAGACGTTAGGCTCCGCCTCCCCTCACCTCCGTCTCTCTAGCCCGCTCGTGTGTTCCTGATGGCTGTTGTCCGGTGCGTGGCGATTGATGGAGGACTCCACACTTGCTGTTGATGACTTAGCCCAGCCGAGGACGCCGATACCAGGGTGGTGAGATCTTAGGAGATCGGAGGAGCGGAGGAGCGGTGGAGTGGTAGCGCCGCCCTTGTGCCGATGAGGTCGGTGAGCGCTGCCTGAGTTTCGGCGTTTGAGGTCTGAGGTCTGCAGAGGCTGAGATGGCTGGGTGGTGACATCGCTGCTGCCGATCGCTGCTGGTGTTCTTTGCAAGCTGTGCCCCGTTTGTTGAAGAAGAGGTGTCTCCGGTGTCCATTTATTATAGTGGATGGAAGTTTTTTTATTGCCACAACTATCATCATTACAGAAGTGTTGATAGAGTTGGTTGTGAAAAGTGAAAGTGAAAGTGAAAGTGAGAGCCTGCCGGATACCATCTGTAGTAGGGCGCACTTACAAGTCACTTCTGTGTTTTCTGTGGAAAGCAGAGCAAGGGAGAGATAAGGGGAAAGGAGGAATAAGGGGTGAAGATTGGTTGTGGATATGTGATGTCAATAACGGGGAGTGATTTCTGCATAATAGAGCTGAACCTTGACTCGGTCCAACCCCCGGTTTTTGAGCATAAGCCCCCTTTTTGAGACTGCGAAGGTTTAGATACCTTCTAATCCCCTACTAATCCCTGGATTAATTAGGATTAACCCTAAATGCATTAACCTCTCCTGTATTTGCTCCAGTGTTAAATACTGTGGACTTGAAGATCTGTGGACCTTTGCTTTTACTAACCTTCTATTTTGGACTAATATAGAGAAGAACTAAGAAAGTGTCTTTGGACAGGACTGTGTGTGTTTTATTTTTTTCTTTCTCTTTTTTCTCTTTTCCGTTACCAGGAGCTCTAATAATAACACTTCAATAGGATTTGTTCCCCTCTATCCTCCCCGTTTTAATTAATGTTTTTTTTTTTTTTGATTGGCTAACCTATCTCTTTTTTTCCCTTTTTCCCTTCTCCCCTTCTCCTTTTTTTTTTTTCACTGGGAATTAGCCCGTACATACGGGCCTGCTTGGTCGGACTAACTGTTTGGACTAAATCGTTGATAAGATATTAACACTGATATTGTATTATAGTTCCAAATAGCGTCGTTAGGTTGGTATTAAGAGAATTTTGTAAGAGCTGGGGGAAAATATCTAAAATATCTGGAATTAATTGAGATAGTGGTGAGAAGGGGAAGGGGCTAGAGGTGCAGAGGAGGGAGGGAGGAGAATAGGTGTGGAGGAAGAGGAGGGGGGAGGGAAGAGAGGGAAAGGGGAAAATAACATCAAAAGTATAAGATGCCCCCAAAGAAGAGAGAGGAACAACGTGCTCCTGGTGGGGTTAGTAGTAGGAGAACAATTTCAGGGTTAGAGACTGGGCAAAAACAGCACAGTTTAAGTAAATATTTGACACCAAATTCCCCAGTCTCTACCCCCTTACAGAAAGAAAAGACTGGACACACAGAGACATATACCCTGACACAGGAGAATGGGATTACAGGTATAACGGAGGATCTAGGAACCCCCGAAGTGGTTCCAGAGATGGATATTAAAATGATGAAAGATATATTTCAGACTGTGTCCAGGACTGAAAACATAGTGGGGAGTATAGTGACACAGATTGGGGCGGTACAGACGGATGTTAGTATAATACGAGGAGATATGGAGAAATTAAGAGAGCGACTACACGAGTTGGAAAAAAGGATGTCACCCTTGGAATATTCGGTAGAGAAATAAATCAAGGAGAGCAAATATAAGATGTGTAGGGATTCCAGAACGGGAAGAAGGGAATAATAGTGTAGAATTTATGGAGCGGTGGATAAAAGAGAACTGTAAGGAGGGAGTTCTTTCCCCCACTTTTGCAATTGAAAGAGCACATAGGGTTCCAGTGAAAAAGAGTGTCCCAGGGGATTATCCCAGACATATGGTGGTGAAATGTGTACTTTCTAGGGACCGGGATACAATATTGTCGGACGCCAGAGTTTCTGATAAATATCAGATTCACGGGGTAAAAATAAGACTATTTCCAGATTACTCTGCAGACACTAATACACGCAGGAAGGAGTTTATTAGTGTAAAGAGGAGATTAAGGGAGGTGGGTTTGAAATACAGTTTACTCTTTCCTGCAAAGTTAAGGGTGGAGTATAAAGGAAAGGTCGAATTTTTTCAGACACCTATTGATGCAAATGAATGGTTGGACACGATTGGCAGTTGAGGGGGCTGGGGGTGTGAGGGGGGGGGTTGGGGAGCCATAATGCTGAGCTATGGAGCTGCCCTATCTGCTGAACAGCAGGGGGGGAGCTACTCAGGAAGGGGGGGGGGTATCTCGGGGAGGGGAGAGAGAAGGGGTTGTTTTTTTTTTTTTTTTTTTTTTGTTCTCTTCCCCCTTCGCTAGATGGTTAGGTTTGTCTCGTTGAACGTGAGAGGTTTGCGGGAAAGGATTAAGAGATATGCTGTCTTTGAGTGGATTAGGAGGTTTTTGCCGGCCATCGTCTGCCTCCAAGAGACACACTTGGTTAAAGATTCCCTCATATGGATGGAGAAGGGATGGAGTGTGGAAGGGTATCATTCGGTATATACTACCTATTCTAGAGGGGTTTCAATTTTGGTACATAAAAAGATTAAATTTGAGTGTGTTAAATACGAGGCGGACGACTATGGCAGATACCTCTTTCTGCACTGTAAAGTGGAGGGGGTTAGGATGGTGATTGCAAATGTATATATTCCTCCGCCTTATAAATCAGATGTGTTGTATGAGTTGCATAGATTTATGTTGAATAAACAGGAATGTATAATGATTGCGACAGGGGATTATAATGCTGTAATGGATCCACTCAGAGACAGGGTGTCTGGCGGAGGGGGAAGAGTGCAAAATGTAGATTTTTGTAAAACGGTCCTGGAGTTCAATTGGATTGATGTCTGGCGATATTTAAATCCAGAGGAAATAATGTACTCCTGTTATTCCAAAACACACCAGACGTGGTCAAGAATAGACATGGTTCTAGGAAATAAAAATTTAATGACCCAAAATAAGATAATGATAAAGTACTTCCCGATGGTTTTGTCCGATCATAGTGCTCTCATAACGGATTTGGATTTGAACAAGAGGCAAAATTTGCCTCTGTTCAAGTTCAACCCTCATTGGTTAACGTATATTTTAGATAAAGAGAGTATAGGATTGGATTTAAAAAAAATTTGGGGGGATAATATCGGCTCTGCTAAAAGATCTATAGTATGGGATACGGCCAAGGCATACCTTAGAGGGTGTCTGTTTAAAAAGGTGAATTGTTTTAAGAAAACTATTAAAGAAAAGGGCAAATTATTGGAAAAGAATTTAGATGAGGCTAGAGTTAGATGTATAAGGAATCCAACTGGAAATAATAAGAAGAAATGGGAGCAAGAACAAGAAAACTTAAAAACATACCATATGGACAAAACAAGGAAGGAATTGCTATTTCAGGGGTTTCAGTTGGCATCGGAGGGTGAAAAGGTTGGAAAAATTCTTGCAGGCATAGTGAAAAATCAGAAAGGGAAAGCATGGATAGGGGCTGTTAAGGATAATAGAGGTGAAATAGTAAGTTCACCGGAGGAAATAAAAAAGGTCTTTGTTGAATATTTTGAGGAATTGTATAAGTCTAGGGTACAATATAACAAAAAAGACCTGGATAATTACTTAGATCAGATTCCTATTCCCGAGATATCTAAAATACAAAAAGAATTCCTGGATAAAGAAATTTCTAATTTAGAGATAGAGGAGGTTCTGGGTCAGGTGAAACTACTAAAATCACCAGGGTGCGATGGACTTCCTTTTGAAATATATAGAACCTATTCACAGGTGTTAATACCGGAATTAAGGGCGACATTGTGTGAGGCCCAAAAAACGGGTGAGTTACCAGAGTCAATGAGTGAAGCAATAATAACTTTGATCCCAAAAAAAGATAAAGACCAATTAGATCCCGGCTCATATAGGCCAATATCTCTGTTGAATACAGATGTAAAGATATTAGCAAAGGTTCTGGCTAGTAGGCTCTCTAAGGTGATTAAAGGTATAATCCATGAAGATCAGACAGGATTTATACCGGAGAGGACAATATATTCAAATATTAGAAGGCTGTACCTCAATATTGAAGCTAATAAAACAGAAGTTGGCGAAAAAGCTATACTCTCACTCGATGCACAAAAGGCTTTTGATTGCATCGAGTGGGAGTATTTATGGGCAGTGTTAAAAAGGGTTGGTGTGGGGGAGGGATTTATAAGATGGATCCAACTCATATATTCCAATCCTAGGTCCAGGGTGATGGTGGACGGGAGCTTGTCCCTGCCTTTTGCCCTTTATAGGGGCACCAGGCAGGGATGCCCTCTCTCTCCACTATTATTCGCCATTGCAATTGAACCTTTGGCATGCTTGATAAGAAATAATAAGGAGTATATCGGTTTTCAGTATAAGGATGGAAAGGAAAAATTAATAATGTATGCCGATGATATTTTATTATTTTTACACAACACGGGAGATGAATTTAATAGAGTTATAGATATAATAGATAAATTTGGATTTTATTCGGGATTAAATATAAACTGGGAGAAATCCCATATGATGTTATTAGGTAAGGGGCCACCACAGAATTTTGCAAAGGTGCACGTACTTGAACAACACGAGAGTTTTATGTATTTAGGCATACAGATCTCTACAAATATTCAAGATTATGAGAAATTAAATGTACTTCCTTTAGTAAAAGAACTTAGAACTAAAATACATATCTGGAAAAAATTGCCATTATCAATTCAGGGTCGGGTGAATTTAATAAAAATGATTTTCCTTCCCAAAATTCTATATGTTTTGCAAAATTCCCCAATGTGGTTGCCTAGAAAGTTTTTTGGGTTGCTAGATACTTTAATGGGGGATTTTATTTGGAAAGGTAATACTCCTAGGTTAAAGAGACAGGTCCTTCAACTCCCAGTAAGAGATATTGGTTTAGCAGTTCCAAATTGGATTTTTTATTATTTGATAACACAATATACTCAGATAAGCGGAACTTTAAAAGGAACGGTGGGGAGGGATGAGTTAATGAAGATGGGGTGGATAGGGGAAATAAACTATTTAGAGGTTTTGGAGTCAGGAATATTAGGAAAAGATAATACAGAAAATAAGTTAATGAATTTAATGGGAAACACATGGGTGGAACTAAAAAAAATTATGGATATTAAGGGTTTTTTAAATTACACACCTATTTGGAACAATATAAACGTAAAGGAAGTGCAAAAGATTAAATCTTATATAGATTGGGAAAAAAAGGGGGTCAAATATTTAGGGCAATTATTTGAGGAAGATATATTGAAGGACTTTGCCACCTTGGTAACAGAGTTTGGGATCCCTCAAAAGGATAGTTTTAAATATTTCCAGTTAAAAAATGCGGTTAAGATACCAGTTAACTCAAATAAATATAGAAAAGAACAATCAAATAGAATACATAGATTTACTAGTGGAGAGGAAAAAAAGGGACTGACAAAAAAAAAGTATGGAATTTTGATGGAGGCAAAAAAAGAAAGGATTATAATATCAGCTAGAGGAAATTGGGAAAAGGATCTTTTATCTCTTTCGGAAGATAAGTGGGTTGATGCCCTTAGAAGTTATGTTGGGGTCTCAGAAAGGGCTTCACATAAAATTTCGCAATTTTTTATTCTTCATAGGTTACATCGATCTCCCTGGTTGTTAAAGAAAATGGGGGTTAGAACCTCGGATAAGTGCCCAAAATGTAGGGCTGAGAGGGCGGATCTTATACATTGTTTTTGGAGATGCCCAAAATTGATCAGATATTGGAAGGAGATTGTAGAGACTATAGTATTATTTTTGGGTATCCAAGTTCCAGAGGATCCGGTGGTCTGTATACTGGGGGCTACCACACATATTAGGTTAAATAGAGAGTTACAGTCGGTTTTGAATAAGGTATTGTTTCAGGCTAGATTGTTGATACTTCGAAAATGGATAAATAAAGATCCCCCCACAGTAGGACAGTGGCAGGAAGCTGTACACGATTTGATTAGATTGGAACAGGGCATGGAGAGATCGAGGGATAGACAGGAAAAATTGGATAAAATCTGGAAAAAATGGTTGAACCAGGGCCAAGTTGTTTGACTTTTTTATTTTATTTTCTCTTCTCTCTCTCTCTCTTCAGTGGGGTGGGTGGTATTTGGGTAAAAATGATATATGCAAATGTTTAAACAAATGTAAAATGTTTTTGTAATATGGACCCTTTGGACGGTCCATATGTGTACTATATCTGCTTTTTGTATATTGGAAAAGATAAATAAATATATATATAAAAAAAAAAAAAAAAAAAAAGATTTGTGCCCCAAATGGCTGTATTTCGGGTCCGGAGTCCAAAAAAACTAAAGTTCGGTACGAACCCGGACTTTACAGTTCAGGGTTCGCTCAACCCTAATAGATAGTAATAACTCCAAAAATAGTTATTACTTTACATTCCCCATATGTGTACTTCGTGTTTAGATCATTTTGTGAATGCAATTTTATTTTTGCAGGACGTTAGAAGGCTTAGAAGTTTTTTTAAAAATTTCCAAAACCCACTTTTTAACGACCAGTTCAGGTCTGAAGTCACTTTGTAAGGCCTCATGCACACAACAGTATTTTTTCACGGTTCGCAAAACGAGGTTCCGTTGTTCCGTGATCCGTGTCCGTTTTTTCTTCCGTGTGTCTTCCATGATTTTTGGAGGATCACCAGACATGAAGGAAAGTAAAAAAAAGTCGTTTTGGTGTCCGCCTGGCCGTGCGGAGCCAAACGGATCCGTCCTGACTTACAATGCAAGTCAATGGGGACGGATCCGTTTGACGTTGACACAATATGCATCCAAAATCGCAAGCGAATAAACGCCCGGTATTATTGCTGTCCTGGACCAATCACGTATAAACTAAACTCAGAACAGCATAGATTATAGAAATTGCTTATAGCACAGACCTGTCTGTCACTTACCAGTAGGAGGTGCGCCCGGCCGGTCACAGACAGCGCAGGTAAGTATGATGCTTCTAAAACTGCTGCAGTAGTGTCCTGGTTGCCATGGTTACCGATCGGAGCCCCATCGATTAAACTGGGACTCCATTCGGAACTCGTGAAAACTCAGATCCGACAGTATATTCTAACACAGAGGCGTTCCCATAGTGATGGGAACGCTTCAAGTTAGAATATACTACGAACTGTGTACATGACTGCCCCCCTGCTGCCTGGCAGCACCCGATCTCTTACAGGGGGCTGTGATCCGCACATAAACCCCTCAGGTGCCGCAGTCACACCGTTGTGCCGCAGTGTACACAGTTCTTAGTATATTCTAACTTGAAGCGTCCCCATCACTATGGGAACGTCTCTGTGTTAGAATATACTGTCGGATCTGAGTTTTCACAAAGTGAAAACTCAGCTCTGAAAAAGCTGTATGCAGACGGATCTGCGGATCCGTCTGTGCTAAAGTAGCCTATGGACACGGACGCGGATGGCAATCTTGTGTGCCTCCGTGTTTTTTCACAGACCCGTTGACTTCAATGGGTCCGTGAACCGTTGTCCGTCAAAAATATTTTTTTGACGGACAGGAAACACGGATCACGGATGCGGATGACAAACGGTGCATTCTCTGAGTTTTCAACAGACCCATTGAAAGTCAATGGGTCCGCAGAAAATCACTGAAAACGGAACAACGGACACGGATGCACACAACGGTCGTGTGCATGAGGCCTAAGGCTTACATAATAGAAAGGTGGAAGTCCAGCAGGAAAGATAGCAATGGATGTTAGAAAAAGGGTAATAATTACAAAATCAAAAAAAGTCCAGCAGTATTACCCTATTATGCAAACAGATAGCAAAAATGTAATGAGACTAAGGAACTAACCTATACACAGTAACCCAGGTGGGCCCACACACGGCTAAATAAGCTATGTCAGGGGTGGGGGAAGATGTCCCTGCCACTACTACCCTACTCTAGACCTCTGCCCAGGGACGTCCCCTAGTGGTGGGGACTCCCTGTCCTCGAGCCTAGCCTCACCTCCTGTCTAACCCTGAATTGGTGACAGGTGGTGAAAAGCTAGTGTCAGAGTGGCCCACCAATGGATGACTAACAAATGCACAAACAAAAAAGGAAAAGGTGTCCGCTGTATACAACCCTCGTGACGGACCGCCAGGAGGTACAGGGTACACCTAGTGTATAAAATTCATACGCAGACAAACACACGCACATAATATTTTTACATAATAGAAACCAGCCAGAATGGAAAATGGAGATGAAATTTCACTTTTTTGGCCGATTTTCCATTTAATCCATTTTTTCCCGCTAACAAAGCAAGGGTTAACAGCCAAACAAAACTAAATATTTATTGCCCTGATTCTGTCGTTTACAGAAACACCCCATATGTGGTCATAAACTGCTGTTTGGGCACACGTCAGGGCTTAGAAAGAAAGTAACGCCATATGGTTTTTGGAAGGCAGATTTCACTGGAATAATTTTAAGCTGCCATGTCACATTTGAAGACCCCCTGATGCACCCTTAGTACAAACTCCAAAAAAGTGACCCCATTTTGGAAACTACAGGATAAGGTGGCAGTTCTGTTGGTACTATTTTAGGGTACATATGATTTTTGGTTGTTCCATATTACACTTTTTGTGAGGCAGGGTAACACAAAATAGCTGTTTTAGCACCGTTTTTATTTTTTGTTTTTTACAGGGTTCATCTGACAGTTTAGAACATGTGGTATTTTTCTAGAGCAGGTTGTTATGGACGCGAGAATACCAAATATGACTTTTTGGTTGTTTGTTTCAGTTTTACATAATAAAGCATTTAAAAAAAAAAAATTCTTAGTGTCTCCATATTTTGAAAGCCATAGTTTTTATTTTTATTTTTGGCGACTGTCTTATGTAGGAGCTCATTTTTTTCTGTATGAGATGATGGTTTGATGGGTACTATTTTAGGGTGCATATGAATTTTTGATCGTTTGGTATTGCATTTTATGTGATGTAAGGTGACAAAAAAATGGCTTTTTTGACACTATTTTTATTTTATTTTTTACGATGTTCACCTGAAGGGTTAGGTCATGTGGTATTTCTATAGAGTAGGTCGTTACGGACGTGGCAATACCTCATATGTAAATTTTTATTTATTTATTTATTACACAATAATATAATTTTTTTAATAAAAAAAAAATCATGTTTTAGTGTCTCCATATTCCGAGAGCCATAGTTTATTTTTATTTTTTGGGCGATTGTCTTAGATTAGGATAGCATTTTTGTGGGATGAGATGATGGTTTGATTGTGCAGTGCCCAGGATGCAGGTATACTGACGCCTCTTTAATGCAGTGGGTCAGGATATGGGTATAATAGTCTATAGTTTGTTCATGATGCCAATTGCAGCGTGCGCAGGGTATTGTCACAGGGCCCTTCAAAGATGTTATAACACACGTCCCAGTTTAGGAATGCCAGAGTGGTGTAATGTTTCTGTATGGTAGTGGTAATGGTGTCAACGGTGTCTCCTACCTGGGTACAGCTGGGCTCCTGGCTCACTTGCAATAAATTGAGGGTAGTGATAGTGGGAGTAATAGAGAAATTTTCAGCAGATATTGAGATCCAGACTTTTGGTAAAGTTCAAACTTGTCTTTACTGATTGTCACTTTCATCCAAGCAAGATACAGCTTTTGTCTTAGGTCCCAGCAGGTATTGGCAATGGTTGGCAGGGATTTATCTTTTGCTCTATCAACCTGAAGCTTGCAGGAAAGGATGTCTGCTTTGTAGCTCTATACTATGGCAGGAATTTGGCTTCTGCACTTTCTATCTTCTGCTGTCTAGGGACTGACTAGCTGAGGAGGAATGGCTTCTACTGGGTATCTGGATCAGTACTCACAGTTATCTTCACAGGGTATGGTTTCTTCCTGAAACTGGAGTTGTCTGTAACATTCTGCTTTGTGTTATCCAGCTGAGCTGCAGAGCTGTCACGGGGTGCCAAAGGCGCACTCGGTCTTCCATCAGCCGCAGACCTGCTGCTTAGCTTCTGGAGCAAGGATCTGTGTTTGGCCTCGTTCCCAGGGTGGCTTTGCTACCTGGGAGGCTCCCTGCTCCTAGGTCTGCCTTGAGAGCTGAGCTGATCACTCGGTGCTCGACTTGTCTGTCTGTCGGTCATGTGACGCTGGCCACGTCACATGACCCTCAGACCCCACTATAAATACAGGCAGCCTGCTGGCCACGGGTTGCCTGTTAATTCTAGGTTCCTGGCTATTTGTTGGACTACTGAATACTCACCTGATCCTGTTCTCTGACGATTCTTTGCCTGCTCCTCCTGTACTGCGCACCCCTCCTGGTATTGTGACCTCGGCTCCCACCTGACTACTCTTTGCAGACTCCTCTGGTACTTCTCTACTCTCCTGGTATTTGACCCTGGCTTCTCCTGACCATTCTTTGCTTAACCCTTTGTATTGCGTAGCTCTTTTGGTTCTGACCCGTTCTGTTCACGTTCCGTATTTTGTCTTGTCTGTCTTCACTACGCATATCCAAAGTAAGGGACTGTCGTCCAGTTGTCCCCTGTCATTAGGACTCGCAAGTAGGCAGGGCCAGGGGTGAGGGTGGAGCGCAGTGGTCACTATCCTTCCCCCTGTGTGTGTGTGGACATGACCGTTACATATTAACAGGCCCAATAACCACTGTATCATGAATCCTCTTGTGACCCTGACTGACCATGTCTCTAATCTGACACAGATGGTGCAGGAGCTAGGAGAGAGACTCCGTTCTTTTGAGTCAGGGCAAGGTTCTTCCACTCCTCAGCCCTCCAGTCAACATTTTGAGCCCTAGCTCAAGCTCCCAGAACACTTTTCTGGAGACCGGAAGAGGTTTCTCTCCTTTAAGGAGAGTTGCAAACTCTACTTCCATTTGCGCCCCGTGTCCTCCGGTCCCGAGAGCCAACGCGTGGGTATTATCATTTCTCTACTACAGGGTGATCCCCAGGACTGGGCATTCTCGTTACCTCCTGTGGCCAGTTGTCAAACTTCTGTGGAGGTTTTTTTTTCAGGCCCTGGGTACCCTCTATGACGAACCAGACAGGGCCCTGGTAGCCGAGACGGCTCTTAGGGCACTCGTTCAGGGCCATATTCCTGCGGAGGAGTATTGCACCCAATTCAGACGGTGGTGTGTCCCCTCAGGATGGAATGAACCAGCCCTGAAGAGTCAGTTTAGGTCTGGTCTGTCTGATAATTTAAGAGATCTATTAGTCAGTTATAAAATTGCAGAGACCTTAGAGGAGATAATGACCCTAGTTGTATCCGAATTGACCGACGAGTTAGAGAGAGACGAAAAGAACGACAGTTCTGTTCTCAGATGGTGGTCCAGCCAGAGGCCTTTTCCAGGGACAACACTGAGGTCTCCACCGAGGAACCCATGCAGGTTGGCATGACCCGGGGTAATCTTCGTCGCAGACGCGGAGAGTGCTTCTACTGTGGAGATCCTGGCCATTGGATCAACAAGTGTCCTAAGAGGGTCCTCTCTGACAAGTCTCCTAAGGCAAGACAACCTAAAGACCAGGTACACCCTGATTTTTTCTAAATGTAAGCTTTTGGTACCCATAACAATTTCTCTGGGGGTTATTAACTGGCCGGGTAAGGCCTTTATTAATTACAGTTCAGCGGCCAAATTTATTGACTTTGAATATGCAAGTAAATTGAGTAATCCAATGTTTGCTTTACCTACACCTATTCATGTCATGGCTATTGATGCTACTCCCCTGATTGGTGGTAAGGTGAGGTCATGTACCTCTGAAATTTCTCTAACCGTGGGTGTGTGCCACTCTGAGAGATGTTTACTTTTAGTCCTGGAGAACCTATCGGTTGAGGTGGTACTAGGGTTGCCTTGGCTCCGTTTACATAACCCCACAATAGATTGGTCCAAAGGAGAGTTGGTGAAATGGGGACCTAAGTGTGACTCATGCTTGTCCATGGTCCGGGCTGGGGTTTCAGTAAGGTCTAATACATTACCCTCAGTTATTAAGGAATATTCTGATGTATTCTCATCCCCTACTCCAGAGGTTCTACCCCCCCATAGACCTTATGATTGCACCATAGAGCTGATAGAGGGTGCCAAATTTACTAAAGGGCAAATTTATAATCTTTCTAAGCACAAACGCAAGGCTATGGAAGATTATATTAAGGAGAGCCTTGCTAAAGGGCATATTAGACCTTTAGTCTCTCCTATGGGAGCAGAGTTTTTCTTTGTTAAGAAGAAGGATGGTGGTCTTAGGCCTTGTATTGATTACCGGAGATTAAATAAAATCACTGTCCAAAATAGATACTCTCTCCCATTGATTCCGGATTTATTTAACCAGGTTCTGGGGGCAACCTGGTTTTCCAAGACTGACGTGAAAGGGGCATACAATCTAATCCGAATCAAGGAGGGAGACGAATGGAAGACAGCGTTCAATACTCCGATAGGACACTTTAAATATCAGGTGATGCCTTTTGGACTCAGCAATACCCCAGCTGTGTTCCAAAACTTAATGAACGATATTCTTAGGGAGTTCTTAGGTAAATTTATTATTGTCTATCCTGACGACATTTTGATATTCTCTCCTGATTTCGAATCTCATGTGTCTCATGTCAAACAAGTATTAGAGGTGTTGAGGGAGAAACAGCTATCCGGTAAGCAAGAGAAATGTGTCTTTGGTGTACAGGAGATACTGTTTCCAGGGCATGTTCTGACTCCTCACGCCTTTAAGATGAATCCTGGTAAGGTTTTGGCAATTAAGGAATGGGTAAGGCCTTCATCTTCAAAGGCCTTACAGCGTTTTTTTGGGTTTCGCTAATTACTATCGAAAATTTATCATGAATTTTTCTGTAATTGCTAAACCATTGACCGACCTTACTAAGAAAGGGGCGGATTTGGAGAATTGGTCTACCAAGGCCATTTCTTCATTTGAAACATTAAAAAGGGCATTTAGTAGCGCTCCCATTGTGATCCAGCCTGATCAGGGGAGGGGAGACCCTTTATTGTGGAGGTGGATGCGTCTGAGGACTGCACAGGAGCAGTCCTTTCACAAGGCCATGCTAGCCTTACTAACCCGAGACCGTGTGCCTTCTTCTCCAGGAAATTCTCTCTCACGGAGAGAAACTACGACATAGGGAATAGGGAGCTGGTGGCTATTAAATGGGCATTTGAGGAGTGGAGGCATTTTTTGGAGGGGGCAAGGCATCGGGTAACTGTTGTCATTGACCCTAAAAACCTAATGTTTCTCGAGTCTGCTAAGAGGTTGAATCCCCGATGGGCTCTGTTTTATACCCGTTTTGATTTCTCCATTACGTTCAGGCCGGGAAGTAAAAATGTGAAGGCAGACGCATTATCTCGGAGCTTGCATGCTTTTCAACCCACTGAGGCACCGCCTGAATCCATCCTACCAGCAAACATCTTCTTAGCGGCTCTAACCCAGGATATCTCAGCTCGCATTAAGGCTGAACAACATCTGGCACCGGCATCCACCCCAACAGATAAGTTGTTTGTTCCCGTACAATTTAGTCTCCAGCTGTTTGGGGAGTGTCATGATTCTGTCTTTTGTGGGCATCCGGGTTTTGAGGGCACTAAGGATTTGGCTTCTAGATTTTATTGGTGGCCCACTCTGACCAGGGATGTCAAGTCCTACGTGTCAGCCTGTGAGGTTTGTGCCAGGTCTAAGACACCTAGGACTCGCCCTGCTGGTAACCTACGACCCCTACACATTCCCAGTAGACCCTGGTCCCATATCTCGATGGACTTTATAACTGACCTACCGCTGGCGGAGGGTAAGACTGTGGTTTGGATAGTGGTTGATAGATTTAGCAAGATGGTTCATTTCATTCCCCTGTCTAAACTTCTGAATGCAAAAACGGTGGCGTCTATTTTTGTGAGAGAGATTGTTTGTTTGCATAGCATCCTGGAAAATTTTGTTTCTTACGGGGGTGTGCAGTTTCTGTCCAAATTTTGGAGGGCCTTCTGTCAAAGATGTAAAATTTCATATTTTTTTTTCCGCCTACCATCCTGAGTGTAATGGGCAGATTGAACACCTTAATCAGTCTGTGGAACAATTCTTGAGGCTGTATGTTGCTGATGACCAGCAATTATGGGTCAAATTCCTTCCTTTGGCTGAATTTGCTTTGAATAACCGTGTCAATTCTTCTGCTGGGGTCTCCACGTCACATGACCCTCAGACCCCACTATAAATACAGGCAGCCTGCTGGCCACAGGTTGCCTGTTAATTCTAGGTTCCTGACTATTTGTTGGAGTACTGAATACTCACCTGATCCTGTTCCCTAACGATCCTTTGCCTGCTCCTCCTGTACTGCGCATCCCTCCTGGTATTGTGACCTCAGATCCCACCTGACTACTCTTTGCGGACTCCTCTGGTACTTCTCTACTCTCCTGGTATTTGACCCTGGCTTCTCGTGACCATTCTTTGCTTAACCCTTTGTATTGCGTAGCTCTCTTGGTTCTGACCTGGTCTGTTCACATTCCGTATTTTGTCTTGTCTGTCTTCCCTGCACATATCCTAAGTAAGGGGCTGTCGTCCAGTTGTCCCCTGTCATCAGGACTCGTGAGGCAAGTAGGCAGGGCCAGGGGTGAGGGTGGAACGCAGTGGTCACTATCCTTCCCCCTGTGTGTGTGTGGACGTGACTGTTACCAGAGCTCAGACTGGGAATTTGCTTTCGCTTTCTTCCCTATGCAGGGAGAGCTAGAACTGGTCCTAACTGGTTTCTCCTCCCTTGCTGCAGGATGTGGGAACCTCCACTTCCCTTAAGCAGGGAGGCAGAACAGAACAGGATCGTGCCACTCTGAATGGCCATAACATTAAAACTATCCCTACCAATGATGCTGCCACCTGCTTGTCAACCTGGAACATTACAAGAAAAAAGTTACCTTTAACATGGTTTTATGCACATTTGTGAATGGCATGAGCAAAATCATATGTGATGTAAGGTGACAAAAAATAGTTTTTTAGCATAGTTTTTATTATTTTTTTTGACTGTGTTCATCTGAGGGGTTAGGTAATGTGATATTTTAATAGAGTCGAACGATACGGATGCGACGATACCAAATATGTCAACTTTTTTTTTTGCTCTATTTTTTTTCAAATTTTTTTAACTTTATTTTGGCAAAATGATTAATACAGCCTGAACCGCTTAACAAACTGACTGTTCAAACTGCATTTTGAAGCTCTTAGCACTGAGAGGTGCACTATGTGTTTTTAGAGTCAATCAGATTTGTCATTTTTAATACATTTACATTTAAAAATAAAACTAATTCCTCATAGAGATTAATGGCAGAAGGTTTGAGACAGGGGCGTTGCTAGGGTCTCAAAAGATCCGGGGCACAAGCCCCAATAAATATGCCCCCCCCCCCCCGCACTATGCTGTACAGCGGCACTTACCTGTCACATCCAGGGCCTTCAGGGGACGTCTCCTCTCTGTCATCATCTTCTCTATTCGGTCTGGACAACTTCTCTCAGCCGCCTCGTCTCTGCAGAGTGTGACACACAGACATCTTAGCTTCCTCACTTTCTATCATTATCCCCCAACTGGAGTCCCCACAGTGTTATCCTGCTGCTTGCTATGCCAAAACCTCAACCCCCCCCCCTCCATACCCCCAAATACTATCCTAAAGAAACATTACTGCCCCCCATAGTAATAGTGCTCCTCATAGTCCCACCAATAGTAATTCCCTTCTAGAATGCCCTTATTAGTAACACTGCCCCAACCGTGATAATGCTCCTCAACAATGCCCTCCCATATTAATAATACCCTCACAGAGTCCCTAGTAGAAATAAGGCCCCCTATTGTTCCCCCAGTGGTAATAAAGCTCCCTACAGACCCCACAGTAGTAATAAGGCCCCCATAGTGCGCTTAGTAGAAATAAGGCAGATCTACAAGACCCTCCTATAGAGCCCCCAGTAGTAAGAAGAACGCCTATAATGTCCCCTGGATTTGCAGTGCTCCCTGTAGTTATAATCCTCCCTCCACGATACAGTCCCATGTAAATAACATCACCTCCTCCCCAGCCGCCTCCAACGCACAATCCCATGTAAACATCACCCCCTAAGGCTACTTTCACACTTGCGTTCGTGCGGATCTGTCATGTACTTGTACAGGACGGATCCGCACCGATATAATACAAACGAATGCATCTGTTCAGGACCGATCCGTTTGTATTAGATTTTAATTTCTAAGTCCCAATACGGATCCGTCCTGACTTACATTAAAAGTCAATGGGGGACGGATCCGTTTACAATTGCACCATTTTGTGTCAATGCAAAGGGATCCGTCCCTATTGACTTACATTGTGAGGCTACTTTCACACTAGCGCTCGGGGCTCCGCTTGTGAGCTCCGTTTGAAGGCTCTCACAAGCGGCCCCGAACGGATCCGTACTGCCCTAATGCATTCTGAGCGGACGCGGATCCGCTCAGAATGCATCAGTCTGGCAACGTTTGTCCTCCGCTCCGCTCAGCAGGCGGACACCTGAACGCTGCTTGCAGCATTCGGGTGTCCGCCTGGCCGTGCGGATCCGTCCAGACTTACAATGTAAGTCAATGGGGACGGATCCGTTTGAAGATGACACACTATGGCTCAATCTTTAAACGGATCTGTCCCCCATTGACTTTCAATGTAAAGTCTGGACGGATCCGCTCAGGCTACTTTCACACTTTTTTTTACAATATAATGCAGACGGATCCGTTCTGAACGGATCCACCATCAGCATTATATGAGCGGATCCGTCTCAGACGGATCCGCTCTGAACGCAAGTGTGAAAGTAGCCTAAGTCAGGACGGATGCGTTTGGCTCTGCAAGGCCATGCGGACACAAAAAACGCTGCTTGCAGCATTTTGGGGTCCGCCTCCAAAATGGAACGGGGGACCGCACGGAGCCGAACGAATGCATTCTGAATGGATCCGCATCCATTCAGAATGCATTGGGGTTAAACTGATGAATTTGGGGCTGCTTGTGAGAGACCTGAAACGGATCTCACAAGCGGATCACCAAACGCAAGTGTGAACGTAGCCACCCTAAACATTAAGTCCCATGTACATAAACATCATTCCCCCCCACCATCCACTTTCAACATACAGTCCCATGTAAATAACATCCCTCCCTCCCCCAGCCACCTCAAGCACACAGTTCCATGTCAATAACATCCCTCCCTTCAGCCCTAAAATACATCCCAGTTAAATAACTACAACTCCCAGCATTTCTCTGCCTCTCCCTTCACTTACCTCTCCTGTACAGACATCACCATTAGGCTCCTTCTCCTCTTGACTCCGGTCCAATCCTGAACTGGGAAGAGGCGAAGAACCTTTGGTGACATCACAGGTCATGTGAACAGCAAAACAGGCTGTGATAGGATGACCTGGATGGTGACATCATCCTGGTCATCCTATCACAGCCTGTTTTGCTGATCACATGACCTGTGATGTCACCAAAGGTCCTTCGCCTCGTCCCAATATTAGATTCAATTGTATTTGCCGTTCTGTGTACGGCAATACAGTTGTATCTAGCAGGCAGGCAGGACATTCGGGGCATGGGACAAAACATCCGGGGCCCAGGCCCCGAATGTTTTAACCTAGCGACGCCCCTGGTTTGAGATTCAGATTTTAACTGCCATGGATGATGTTACAACTCGCTCCGTACAGTATTAAAACAAAGTTTTATGCAAATCGACTTCAGTTGTTTCATTCCAGGTCGATTCGCTCATCCCTACTTGTAACGTTCTAAAAAAATAAAATGATGATGTTAACATAAGGTAGACAATTTAAAAATTTCCGCAAATCTTGGATATATTTATTGTCATGAGAAAACAATCTCATAATCGTTAGGATAAGTAAAAGCATTCCAAAGTTATTACCATATAAAGTGATACATCAGTCATTTTTCACCTTCTTGACACAGTCAAATTTTGTAAGTTTGTGTCCTGAAGGGGTTAATGACTGCCTACCATGGTTTTAGAACCCCTTTAGACATATTATTTATTATTATGAAGAATAACTTTCTGCTTTCGCTTAGTGAGTACTGTTTACACAATGAAGGAAGTGACCATGCTGCCAGTCCTCTCTTGGTCCTAGTGATCATTTGGACAGCTGGGTCTAATTGTGACAACAAAGCCCAATCCTTGGGGCAGTTCCTCTAAATAGGCTGTAATCCATCAAAACATCACCCAAATAATGTAGGCCTCCATTATTAAAACAAAAAAAGCTTTGTTGCTTAAAAGTTGCTTAAGAGTTCAGCATTCATTTCTTAAAGAGATCATCAAGACTAGAAAAACATTGTTACTTCTTAAAACAGTGTCATACTTGTCCTCGGGTTGTGTGTGGCATTATAACCTCATTCACTTAAGGGCTCATGCCCGTCTGTGCCCGTATTGCTCCCCGCAAACAGTGGGTCTGCAATATATGAGCCCCAACCGTTTTTGCACCACATCACGGATGCTGACCAATTCAAGTGAATCCGAAAGTTGCGGTGTGGAACGGAGGCACAGAACCCTACGGAAGTACTACAGAGTGCCTCCATGGGGTTTCTCTCCATGCCTCCGCATGTTCTATTTTTTTGCGGTGCGGACGGATCATGGACCCATTCAAGTTGAATGTGTCTGGATGTGTCTGCGGCAGCCGCACGGATGTTGCCCGTGCATTGGGGACCTCAAAAGTACGGTCCCCAATGCATGGAATGGCCGGCCATTTAAGGAAAAAGCAGCCATGTTTTTCTAATCATTGACAGCCTGTCATGGAACCATGAACCAGACGTACAACAAGAGATAAGTGGAAAATAAGAAGGTTTTATTGAAGAGCAAGCCGTAAGCAAAGTCCGAACGGATGGCTAAACCGAAGCAGGGTCTTGCGGAGACAGAGGTCAGGAACCAGAAGGGTAGTCAGACGAAGCCAGGAACAGGAACCAACGGGGTAGTCAGACGAAGCCAGGAACAGGAACCAACGGGGTAGTCAGACGAAGCCGGAATCAGGAACCAACGGGGTAGTCAGACGAAGCCGGAATCAGGAACCAACGGGGTAGTCAGACGAGGCCAGGATCAGGAACCAGAAGCAGCAGCAGTCTTGGAGGCATGTGAACACAGGAGGACCAAGCAAGGAACTGAAGCCACAGACCTCCTATATATATGAGCTGGGCATCCAGCTCCTCCCAGTGGGAAGGAGGAGCCGCAGGGTGGGAGGCTACAAGAAAACCCAGAAACCAAGATGGCCGCCAGCACATGTCAAACGAAGGGAACAGCAAGGAGGTAAGACCATGACAGTACCTCCCCCTCAAGGGCCCCTCCTCCGCGGAGTAAGGAACGGTTTCTGAGGGAAGCGTGCGTGGAAGGCTCGGAGCAAAGCAGGAGCATGGACATCTGCGGAGGGAACCCAGGAACGCTCCTCTGGACCATAACCACGCCAATGGACCAAAAACTGCACCCGGCCGCGGACCAGGCGTGAGTCCAGGATATTGCTCACCTCATACTCCTCACGATTGCCCACTTGGACCGGACGAGGCCGAGGAATCGAGGAAGTGAAACGATTACACACCAGTGGCTTCAACAGGGAGACATGAAACACGTTGGAGATCCGCATGCCAGGAGGAAGCGCAAGGGCATAGGCTACCGGGTTTACCCTGCGAAGCACTCGGAAGGGACCAACAAAGCGAGGCGCCAGCTTGGGAGTGGGCACTCGAAGGTTGAGGTTGCGGGTGGACAACCATACGCGGTCTCCGACCTGGTAGGAAGGAGCGGGCGCTCGTCTGCGATCAGCCTGGAGTTTCTGGCGCTGCGCAGAGACCTCAAGGGACCTCTGGATCTGTACCCAAGAAGCACGTAGGACGGAAAGGTGATCCTCCACAGCCGGAATATCCTGGGGAGAGAATACCTCCGGTAACACGGCAGGTTGGAACCCATAATTGGCCATGAAGGGAGACGTCCCAGAGGAAGAGTTCACCGCCGTGTTCCTGGCAAACTCAGCCCAAGGCAGGAGGTCAACCCAATTGTCTTGGTGATCGGAGACATAGCAACGAAGGAATTGCTCCAAGGCCTGATTGGATCGTTCTGCGGCCCCATTGGACTGAGGGTGGTAGGCCGAGGAGAAAGAGAGATGAATCCCCAACTGGGAGCAAAAGGCGCGCCAGAACCTGGACACAAACTGACTCCCCCGATCCGACACAATCTCCTTGGGCAAACCGTGCAACCGGAAGACCTCCCTGGCAAAAATCGAGGCCAACTCTTGTGCAGAGGGTAACTTCTTGAGAGGAACACAGTGGCACATTTTGGAAAACCGATCCACAATCATGAGAATGACCGTATGGCCTCGGGATGCAGGGAGGTCCACAATGAAATCCATCCCCAGGTGTGACCATGGACGCTCCCCGGTGGCTATGGGTTGCAAAAGGCCCAACGGAAGGTGCCGAGGGGACTTACTCTGGGCACAAACGGAGCATGCCGCTACATATGCGGCGATGTCGGAACGTAGAGAAGGCCACCAGAACAGACGTGAAACCGCCCAGGACAGCTGATTCTTTCCAGGGTGCCCCGCGGCCTTGGAGTTATGGTAGGTTCGCAACAACCGAGTGCGCAACTCCTCAGGCACAAAACATCTGCCGTTGGGTCTCCCAGAGGGAGCACCAGATTGAGCCGCCAAAATCTGCTCACCCAGAGGAGAAGTCAGGCTGGTGCGAATAGCGGCCAGGATCTGATTCGGGGGTATGACCGTAGTCGGAATCGACTCCTCCCCGGACAGCTCGGAGTACTGCCGTGATAAGGCATCCGCTCTGATGTTCTTGGAGCCGGGTAGGTAGGAGACCACGTAATTAAAACGTGACAAGAACAGAGCCCATCTGGCCTGACGTGGTGTCAATCTCTTGGCCTCAGAGAGGTAGGTCAGATTCTTGTGGTCCGTCAGGATGAGAACCGGAACCACCGAGCCCTCGAGCAAGTGCCTCCATTCTTTAAGGGCCTGCACGATGGCCAATAACTCCCTGTCACCAATCTGATAGTTGCACTCCGCGGAAGACAGTTTCCGGGAGTAAAACCCACAAGGAAGCAGAGGACCCTCTGGTGTTCTACGCTGAGACAGGAGGGCGCCTACTCCCGTCTCAGACGCGTCCACCTCGAGGACAAAAGGCAACCCAGGGTTGGGATGCGACAGAATCGGAGCCGACACAAAGGCGGACTTTAGAGCCTCAAAAGCTCGGATGGCCTCGAGCGGCCAGACCTGAGGATTACTGCCCTTCCTGGTCAGATCCGTGAGAGGCTTGGCTAGCATGGAAAAGTCCCTGATGAACTTCCGATAATAATTGGCGAAGCCCAAAAAGCGCTGCAGGGCACGAAGCCCACTGGGCTGGGGCCACTGTAAGACAGCCGAAACCTTCTCAGGATCCATGGAGAACCCCTCAGCGGAAATGATGTAACCTAAGAAGGTTACCTGGGATCGGTGAAATTCGCATTTCTCAAGCTTACCGAACAGCTTGTTCTCTCGTAAGCGTTGCAACACTCGTCTGACATCCAGAATGTGGGCCTCCATGGATGCAGAATATACCAAGATGTCATCCAAATAGACCACCACACACTGCTGCAACAGGTCACGGAAAACATCGTTGATGAATTCCTGGAAGACTGCGGGCGCATTGCACAACCCAAAGGGCATAACCAAGGATTCATAATGACCGGTCCTGGTGTTAAACGCGGTCTTCCACTCATCGCCCGCCTTGATCCTTACCAGGTTATATGCCGCCCTCAGGTCGAGTTTGGTAAAGACCGTGGCCCCTTTGAGGCGATCGAACAGCTCGGAAATCAAGGGTATCGGGTAAGCGTTCTTGATCGTGATGCGATTGAGACCCCTGTAATCGATGCAAGGCCTCAACTCGCCGCCCTTCTTTTTCACAAAGAAAAATCCAGCCCCTGCCGGGGACGAGGATTTGCGAATGTGTCCGCGTGAAAGCGCCTCCCTCACGTACTCCTCCATGGCCTCATTCTCCGCTACCGACAGTGGATAGACTTTGCCACGAGGAGGAACGGCACCGGATTGTAACTCTATGGCACAATCGTATGGGCGGTGCGGAGGTAGGGCAACCGCGCGCACCTTATCGAATACATCCCGGTACTCTTCGTATTCAGGAGGCAACAGAGAGTCCGAGGAAGTACACAGCAACTTGACAGGCCCATGGATGCAACTAGCCCCACACTGCGGTGACCACGAGAGGATCTCGACCGATCTCCAATCGAAAGTCGGATTATGCTTCTGGAGCCAGGGGTACCCCAAGACCACCGAGTAGTGTGGAGACGAAATAACCTGGAGACAGACCGACTCTCTGTGAACGGCACCAATGGCTATCCCCACTGGAAGGGTCTCATGAGTCACGTGTGGCGGCAGAAGGGGTCTGCCGTCTATCGCCTCAAGAGCCAGTGGGGAACCTCGAGGCTGCAGAGGAATGGAATTGGCGGCAACGAACACTCTATCAATGAACAAACCACCAGCACCAGAGTCCACCAACGCCTGGGTCGTCACCGAGCCCCCGACCCAGGAGAGGACAACCGTGATCAGTGGTTTGTCAACACGGGAAACCGGGGACGAGGAGACTCCACCCAAGATCTGCCCCCGACAGGACCTCAGGTGCGAGCGTTCTCCCGGACGGTTCGGACATGCCAACCGAAAATGCCCACCGAGACCACAGTACATGCATCGGCCCTCGCGTCTCCGGAGTACCCTCTCCCCCTCAGACAGGCGAGCAAACCCCCGCTGCATGGGTTCACCCCCAGACAAGTCATCCCCAGGAGGCGTGGGAGGAGAGGGAGGCACGGGTGGGACAGCAAACGTAGGCGCCAATCTGTTAGGAGACCTCCGCAGGCTCTCCTTAAAGGAAGGTCTCTCCCTGAGTCTGGTGTCAATCAAAATCAGGAAAGAAATAAGAGACTCGAGCTCCACTGGTAGGTCCTTAGCTGCAACCTCATCCTTCAAGGCATCCGAGAGACCATGAGAGAAAGCAGCGACCAGAGCCTCATTATTCCAGCCCACCTCTGCTGCCAGGGTACGAAACTCAATGGCGTATTCAGCTACGGATCGTGAACCCTGTCTGATGGACATAAGGAGCTTCGCAGCAGAGGCAGCACGAGCCGGCACATCGAATACCTTCCGAAGAGAAGCAACAAAACCGGAAAACTCGGCAACCACCGGATTGTTGTTCTCCCATAAAGGGCTGGCCCAGGCCAAGGCCTTGTCCGAGAGCAGCGAGATCAAGAAGCCCACCCTTGATCTCTCAGTAGGAAAGGCATGTGGCAGCAACTCGAAGTAAATGCCCACCTGGTTAAGGAAACCTCGGCACTGAGTTGGCTCTCCCCCAAAGCGCTGTGGAAGGGGGGCAGAACCGGTCATACCCTGAAACACCACAGGCGCAGCAACAGGTGTCAGGGTAGACTCTGGCGCAACAACCGGAGCGGCAGTAGGAGCGGGCCCAGGAGCGACAACCGACCCATCGGCAACGGAAGCTAAATGAGCCGTGCGTTCAAGCAGGGTTTGCAACGCCACAGCGAACCGACCCAACAGGTGATCCTGCTGATCAAGTCTGGCAACCAGCGTAGGTAGCGAGGGTGGCCCTGTACCGTCAGAATTCATGGCTTGGTCCTAATGTCATGGAACCATGAACCAGACGTACAACAAGAGATAAGTGGAAAATAAGAAGGTTTTATTGAAGAGCAAGCCGTAAGCAAAGTCCGAACGGATGGCTAAACCGAAGCAGGGTCTTGCGGAGACAGAGGTCAGGAACCAGAAGGGTAGTCAGACGAAGCCAGGAACAGGAACCAACGGGGTAGTCAGACGAAGCCAGGAACAGGAACCAACGGGGTAGTCAGACGAAGCCGGAATCAGGAACCAACGGGGTAGTCAGACGAAGCCGGAATCAGGAACCAACGGGGTAGTCAGACGAGGCCAGGATCAGGAACCAGAAGCAGCAGCAGTCTTGGAGGCATGTGAACACAGGAGGACCAAGCAAGGAACTGAAGCCACAGACCTCCTATATATATGAGCTGGGCATCCAGCTCCTCCCAGTGGGAAGGAGGAGCCGCAGGGTGGGAGGCTACAAGAAAACCCAGAAACCAAGATGGCCGCCAGCACATGTCAAACGAAGGGAACAGCAAGGAGGTAAGACCATGACACAGCCACCTTCAACTCTTCTGGAAAAATGAAAGCAAAACTATGATTCATTGCTTTTTACAGCAAAGTCAATTTTGATGATTAACCCCTTAAGACCCATGACGTACATGTACGTAATCTCTGGCCGTGACTTAAGGACCAGAGAAGTACATGTACGTCATGGTGATCGGGCGGGTGCAGGAGCCCAATCAGCTCGCCCAATCAGTGACAGGGGTCCGGCAGTCACTGATAGCCTGTCCCTTGCTGCATGCACCGGCATTGGTGAAATCACCCATGCCGGCGCATTAACCCCTGCACAGCCGCGGTCAGCGCTGACTGCGGCACGTGCGATATTCGTGCAGGGAGAAAGAAGCTATCGGGTCCCTGTGCTGCTGTGACGTGGACCCGATAGCATGGAGGGCAGCACGATGCCTTAGTATCAAGTAAAACAAATAAAAATATCCTTTTGCTAAAATAAAGAGAATTGTTTTTTTTTTTAAATAGGGAAAAAAAGAAAAGTACACATATTGGTTATGGCCGCGTCCGTATCGACCGGCTCTATAAAACTATCACATGACCTAACCCCTCAGATGAATACCGTCAAAAAAATAAAATAAAAACTGTGCTAAATAAACAAAAAAGTGCAACACTAGGCGATCAAATAGAGTATACCCCCCAAAATAGTGCCAATCAAACCATCATCTCATTCACCAAAAATTAGCCCTACCTAACACAATTGCCCAAAAACTGAAAAAACTATGGCTCTCAGACTATGAAGACACTAAAACATATCACATGACCTAACCCCTCAGGTGAATACCGTAAAAATCATACACACCCCAAAATAGTGCCAATCAAACCGTCATCTCATCCCGCAAAAATCATACCCTACCTAAGACAATCGCCCAAAAACTGAAAAAACTATGGCTCTCAGACTATAAAATAAAACTTTTTTGTAAAAAAAATTAAATCATTGTGTAAAACTTACATAAATAAAAAAAGTAGACATATTAGGTATCGTCATGTCCATAATAACCTGCTCTATAAAAATATCACATGACCTAACCCCTCAGGTGAATACCGTAAAAAAAATATAAAATTAAAACGGTGTAAAAAAAGCAATTTTTTGTCAACTTACATAACAAAAAGTGTAATTGCAAGCGATCAAAAAGTCATACGCACCCAAAAATAGTGCTAATCATACCTTGTCTTGTCATCCTGCAAAAATCATACCCTACCTAAGACAATCGCCCAAAAACTGAACAAACTATGGCTCTCAGACTAAGAAGACACTAAAACATGATTTTTTTTTTGCTTCAAAAATGAAATCATTGTGTAAAACTTACATAAATAAAAAAAAGTTAACATATTAGGTGTTGCTGCATCGGTAATAACTTTCTCTATTAAAATATCACATGACAACCCCTCAGGTGAATACCGTAAAAAAAGGCAATTTTTTGTCACCTTACATCACAAAAAGTGTAATAGCATGTGCTCAAAAAGACATATGCACCCTATAATAGTACCAATCAAACCGTCATCTCATCCCCCAAAAAATGAGCCCCTACACAAGACAGTCGCCCAAAAAATAAATAAAACTACGGCTTTCAGAATGTAAAGACACAAAAAAATCATTTTTTTCAAAAATGCTTTGTTATGTAAAACTGAAACAAACAACCAAAAAAAGTTGTCATATTTGGTATTGTCACTTCCGTAACAACCTGCTTTATAAAAATACCACATGATCTAACCTGTCAGATGAATGTTGTAAATAACAAAAAATAAAAACGGCGCCAAAACAGCAATTTCTTGTTACCTTGCCTCACAAAAAGTGTAATATAGAGCAACCAAAAATCATATCTACCCTAAAATAGCACCAACAAAACTGCCACCTTGTCCCGTAGGTTCCAAAATGGGGTCACTTTTTGGGAGATTTTACTCTAGGGGTGCATCAGAGGAGCTTCAAATGGGACATGGTGTCAAAAAACCAGTCCAGCAAAATCTGCCTGTCAAAAACCGTATGGCGTTCCTTTCCTTATGTGCAATGCCGTGTGCCCGTACAGCAGTTTACGACCACATATGGGGTGTTTCTGTAAACTACAGAATCAGGGCAATAAATATTGAGTTTTGTTTGGCTGTTAACCCTTGCTTTGTTAGTGGCAAAAAAAAATGTTAAATAGAAAATCTGCCAAAAAAGTGAAATTCTGAAATTTCATCTCCATTTTCCATTCATTTTTGTGGAACACCTAAAGGGTTACCAAAGTTTGTAAAATCAGTTTTGAATACCTTGAGGGGTGTAGTTTCTAAAATGGGGTCATTTTTGGGTGGTTTCTATTATGTAAGCCTCACAAAGTGACTTCAGACCTGAACTGGTCCTTAAAAAGTGGGTTTTGGAAATTTTCAGAAAAATTTCAATATTTGCTTCTAAACTTCTAAGCCTTCTAATGTCCCCCAAAAATAAAATGGCATTCACAAAATGATCCAAACATGTAGTAGACATATGGGAAATGTAAAGTAATAACTATTTTTGGAGGTATTACTATCTATCATAAAAGTTGATAAATTGAAATCTGGAAATTTGCAAATCTCAGAATGGCCTGGATAAGTAAAAGCGTTTTAAAGTTATAACCACATAAAGTGACACTGGTCAGATTAGCAAAAAATTGCCTGGTCCTTAAGGTGAAATATGACAGGGTCCTTAAGGGGTTAAAAAGTCCTATGTGTAAAAACAACAAACAATACACTGTAAAGCCAAACAAAAAAAAATGAAATAATTACTTTAACCAGGACAAGTTGTATTTTGCTTATCAATTGTGACCACAGCATCTGAGAGGCTTTTCCCTGGGACTGCTTCACTCCCGGGGCCCAAATGGCTGAAGGAACCGAGGCTACTAACATAAGAATAGATAAGAACAAGGGGTGGGGGTTAGTGGGGGTTTCTTTGGGTGGTATTTTTGGGAGATTTTGTTTTTGTTAGGGAACTTAGGTGATGATCTCTAAAAAAGATTAGAGTATGCAATGCAAAACTTAAGTGACTTGCAATCTTTAAAGGGGTTGTGCGATAAACTACTTTTCACTCTGAAGTGCATTTTCATCAATGACTAGCTTCCATTCCTCCTTGGATAGTTTTTTGTTTTTCAAATTTACCTATTTGCAGTTTTCTCTTATCCCCCATGCTTATATCCTACTTTCTGGTTTGTTATTTGTCTGCTGTCCTATTATACCTTAAAGCAGTGATATGTGTCCCAACATCAGCAGATTGTGTGCCACCAACCACAAATCTGGTCCTTACCAATGACGCTTCCTACCTCCTATATTACAAGGCTCCAATGCAGGACGTAACCTACAGACTTTACCTATCAAAACAGATTTGCCACAGGGTGCAATGGTAGGCCAATAACTTTACAATAAGGCAGTTTTGATAAATGGTGGCATTTGGGGAAAGTGATATAACAGCGATATCTGTTTATATTAGTGGCACAAGCCCTTTAATTTGCTTAGACACTACAACCCTGACATTAACTCCTACCATTTTGTGTTCTCCATTCTCCTTTTGTGTTCATGGGGTTTTGGTTTTGTGTCAAAAATGTAAAAGTGTTTTTAGAGGAAAGTATTATGGATGTGGAAGGCAAATTTGTTTTTCTTAATGGAAAATTCAGTTACCTCAATGATATTGGCAGGTATTTATATTACTCCTCTTTTTTCCTTTGATGTTGGGACAAATCTGATTATCTGGTTATTATAGTAGGAGACTTTTTTTTCGATCAGACATTTTTATTGAAAGATTTATCAGGAAACAGGAAGAACAGCTGAAAATGCAAACATAATCACCCCCCCCCCTTCCCAGCAGCCAGTTTTTACAGCAATTTACAGCAAAATTGAAGTTGGTGATATAAGGATGAGTGCAGTAGTTCAAATTCCTGTTGCAACTGTGAACATTTTAAGGGTATCTGAAACAAAAAACTGCGATATGCGTGTAAGCCCCTTAAAGGTCCACACATTGAACTTATCAAACTTATGCAATTCTGAATGCATTGGGCCAGATAAAGCTAGTTTCACACTAGAGCTTAATATCCGGTGGGCTATTCCAGCAAGGACCCGACGGATCTCTCTGCATTCTGGCATTGCCGGAAGCTAAAGGGTTGCCTGCTGGTTATCGAGCACTAGTGTGAAACTAGCCTAAGAGTTTGTTCTAAATAGCCATTCAGGGCCGTCTTTAATATTGATTGGACCCTGGGCAAAAATTTACTTGGGCCCCCTGGATCCCGCCTTCCCACACCTTAGCATGCAATCACGCCCTCCACCACAACACACACACAAAAAATCCACACATCTGGTAGAGTCCAGTGAATGACTGTAAATACTTCCAGTTCTGAAGACTCCAGCGGCTCAGGATCAGTGCTCTGGGCAGCTGGGCTCAGGCTGGAAGTGGGCACCGCTCTGCAGGAAGGAGACCAGGGCTCGGCTCACCCTAGTGTTACAGTGCACCCCAGCACCCCACAGTATGCAGTATAGCACCCTATAGTATACAGCACCACACAGTATGCAGTTTAGCACCCCACACTATACAGTACTCCACAGTATATAGTAGAGCAGTATAGCAGCCCACAGTATACAGCACCTCACGGTATACAACACCTCACTGTATACAGCACCCCAAACTATACACGATACAGCCCCCCACACTATACAGTACAGCAGTATAGCACTCCCCCCCACTATACAGGCCCCCCCACACTATACAGGCCCCCCACAGTATACAGCCCACCACACAGTATACAGGCACCCACACAGTATACAGGCCACCCCCTCCCCACAGTATACAGGCCACCCCCCCACAGTATACAGCCCACCACACAATATACAGCCCATTACACAATATATAGCCCACTACGCAATATACAGCCCACCACACAGTATACAGCCCACCACACAGTATACAGACCCCACTATACAGTAGTTTACAGTATATTAACATAACAGCCCCTGTCACCTTTTTCTGATGTAATCTTTACAGAAAAAAGCTCCACAGTTAACTTCTGCAACACTCAAGGACCTGTGATGACCTCATAGCCATGTGACCAGTAATTGCTAAGGTTACTGGTCACATGGTAATGATGTCATTAAGGTCCTAGATCAAAACTCATTAAGGTCCTAGAATTAAGATCATTAACACAGTACGATCATGATGCCTGTGTAGCCGACAGCCTGACACCCGGGGCAGTAGCTAGCAGGGCTCAAGAGGCAGCTGCCTTGGGCCCCCCAGGAGCAACTGGGCCCAGGGCAGCTGCCCCTTTTGCCCCTTGGTAAAGACGGCCCTGTAGCCATTCATTTCTAATATGTGCCATGTTTTCAAATGTATCTTACGAATAGTATACAGATGGCTATGTCGTGCCAGATATATTAAGATCTATCCTCAAAGGCAGATAGTAAATTATTTACAAGTTTGCCTGCAGTAGATTGCACAGTGGTTGCACCATAACCACTCAAATGTTCTAATTGTGACTCTATATAGTACAACTATGGGTTTGGTAGGACCACAGCCCCACCCTCCTTAGCTTTCTGAAGCATACCCAATTTAACCCTAGGAATTCCATATCTCCAAATACAATGCTGGAATATGGCATTTTACTTTGTGAAAAAAGGAAATGGGTATCCATACTGGCGTGTTATGAAGTGAATACAATAATCTTGGCATAAGAATCATTTTCACCAGACTGACCTGGCCAATAACAATTTGAGAAACTTACACCATCCCCATACAGTTTGTTGGAATTTAATTAATAAAGGATAATAGGTTTGGAGATCTGCATGCCCAAATATCTGTAGATAAAGCAGTAGAGGCAAGGTCTGTCATCTGACATATGGGTAACAAAACTGATTTAGTCCAATTAATAGCAAGCCTAGAGAGTCTCCCAAAGTCATCAATAATAGTTACAGCTGATCTTAAAGGCTATGTACACCTTCTGAGGCAATTTTTTATGTTTGCATTTTGCTTGTTTTTGGCTAAAAATCTTTTTTTTTAATTGGCCTTTATTAAAAATATTGAGCCGTTCTTTCATAAAGGGTTAACTTTTTCTAGCTGTGTGACTGGTCATCTAATGAACCTTATCTCTAAGCTACTGAGAGGTCATAAACACTTATTCAAGCCACATTCTTATCAGTAAGATAACAACTGGGTTATAAAAAGTCAGAGAACAGAGATAAGGAGTCCGTCAGCAACTGGTCTGACACAAAAGACAGAAAATCCAAAGGGCGCTACTAGAGCAGGGATGGCCAACCTGCTGCTCTCCAGCTGTTGTAAAACTATGATTCCCAACATACCCTGCTGTAGGCTGATAGCTGTAGGCAGTCTAGGCATGCTGGAAGTTGTAGTTTTGCAACAGCTGGAGAGCCGCAGGTTGGCTATCCCTGTACTAGAGCATCTCAGCTCTGTACAAAAAAAGGACGCCATTTTTTTAATAAAGACCAATTTTAAAAATTAATCTTTAGCTGAAAATGAGTACAATGCAATAAAAAGGCACCCATAGCCTTTAAACAATGCAGCCAATCCCCTAAAAATAATCTATAAAATTCTGATAATTGAGCATCTTCATTCAGTTTAGGCAGCACTACCACAATCGCTTCATACATTGAGGATGGTAATCTATTTATATCTAGAGCTTTGTGAAAGACCACTAGAGAGTATGATAAAAGTACTGCTTCGGGTCTTTTGAAGATCTCCATTAGTAGCCCGTCACTCCCTGGGGCCTTATAATTTACCATTTCACTCAAGAGATATATGTACATCTAAGAAGGACAGAAGGACATCTAGTCAAGGTTGTCAAGAATAAAGAATAGAGAATATTCACCAGGCCCCTCTCATTGGGTTGACTTTGGGAGAGCATAAACTCTCATAAAAACCACTGCAATTAATGAATGTTCAATGAGCTTCCTCTGAATGACCTGCCATTGGCTAGCATTCAGATCTGAGGGATTTAAAACATAAGCTCTCTCCAGCATGGTGATCCTGAAATTCTTTAGATTGAGATCTAATGGCACGTACCTTCTTTATTAAAAGTCCTTTCGGATATGCCTTCATGGAATCCTAAAAAACTAACTTGGATTCTGAACCCTGATTATGTAGAGAAAAAAAAACAGAACTTAGCTTAGGAATGTCACTATGAGTACTTGGAGCCTGTATGGATTAAACCATCAGCAAGTTGGACCCCTCACAGCAGCAGGAGTAAAGTTAGCCATCATATGCAGTGGCCAGGTTTGGGGTGGCCCAAACGCTACTATGGTTACCTCAGACACTGTCAAGGTGTTACCACGTCTTGCTGCTCTCCAGACAGTATGGTAGGGCGTGGTTCACCCCAATAGGAAATAAGTACAGGATCATGGTCGGCAGTAAACCAGTATGCTTCTTTACTGGAGGAATTCAGGTGCAAAACACTACAAGCAAGGCATAGGGCTGGCTTCTCCAGTCTCCTCCTTAGCAGAAGAAGGGTTTGATGCTGTGGAAAGGCTTGAGCTAGCTCTCTCTCTCTCTCTCTTGCTCTCTCAGAAGGATGTTACCATTGCCAAAGACTGGAGGCCCAGGGTCTGTGACAGCGTATCCCCGTCTCATTGTTTTATTCTGGTGACTCAAGTAGTCTAACTGCAGCACACTAGTGGCTCTGACTGCTTTCCTCATATACAGTTTCTGGCTGATCTAGAACCTTCTACTGGGAGGGGTGGAGTGGAGAAACTCAATACAAACAAATACAATGTTAAGATTACCATCTCTCATAGACTTGCATTAGAGCTTCAATGATACTCAATGGCAATGACACAGCAGTTTTTCCAGACAAAAGCAAGTTTTCAGACATAACAGAGTTGCACCAGACAGTCATAAGGTTAGTCTGTCTGGTTTTGGTGGTAATGAAGTCTTGCTTTTTCTCTCCAAAACATGCTATTCTATAAACCTTATAGTAGCTATGGAAAATGACTAGCTTCTCATTATTAGCTAGAAAGTCCCAAAAGTCTCTCAGTATTCATTAACCCTTTCTACAGTGATGTGCAAGTACAGTGCATATCACAATATACATATAAAATGCAGTTGAACGATATTAAACAGTATGAGTCAGTGCAAGTTAACCCTTTAAAGTGAGGAATTGAATTAGTAACCCCCCCTTTACCCTTTACCCTGATTCTTCCCTTTTCTTCTTTCTGCTTCTCCTCCTCATCCTTTGTGTCTATACACCTTATCTTGTTCTGTGGATCACCACAGCTCTTTGTTTAACTAAAATGTTTGTCGGTCACCACATAGTGACTGCTTTGTTCACTTTTACTTTGTTTGAATTTATTGTCTGATAATGCCTGGTGATATTATGGGGTGTGCACTGTCGGTGCATTTGTTTTGGAGATATATGTGCAGTGATATAGGCATGTATTGTACGTAGTTCCACCCTGTATGATGTATCCTATCACCTGAATGCTTGTTGTAATAACAGCTCGGATGTCTTTAGTCCTGTGTAATCACCTGGCTACAGTGGCTGCGTCCACGCTTGTTTACTTCTTTCTATACTGATTTATGGTGCTGATAAAATAAAAAATTATTGACACTAAAGTGAGGAATTGATGACTTTTCATAGGGGAAAGAGGGTCAAATGTACAAAAATGTCCATACTTCCAAGTATTCCTGCTTATGGGCATGACATCATTAAATCTATCCTGGAAAGAGACTTAGAAGTGGCTGAATAACAAGATATTGTTTTGCCATTCTATTTTTATTTTATTTTTCTTGCAGCAGTCTTCCTAAAGTCATTAAGGAGGGCATAGCGGCCTCAGAGGTAGATAGGAATTTATCTAGGGTAGAGGCAATAAAGTTATTGAAATCTCCCATAAGGAGGAGGTACAGTCTGTACTCTGAAAACAGGTAAATGGGGATATATTGATTCCTGCAAAATGTCTTGATAAACTTGGTAATTCATTTTTCCTTTGATGATAGCAATCTGTCCAGGCGCTGATGCAGCAAAGCAGCCCAGCCCCAAACCATGATGCCCCCACCACAATACTTCACAGTTGGGATGAGGTTTTGATGTTGGTGTTCTGTGCCTATTTTTCTCAACACATAGTGTTGTGTGTTTCTTCCAAACAACTCAACTTTGGTTTCATCTGTCCACAGAATATTTTGCCAGTACTGCTGTGGAACATCCAGGTGCTCTTGTGCAAACTGTAGACGTGCATTAATGTTTTTTTGGACAGCAGCGGCTTCCTCTGTGGTATCCTCACATGAAATTCATTCTTGTTTAGTGTTTTATATATCATAGATTCGCTAACAGGGATGTTAGCATATGCCAGAGACTTTTGTAAGTCTTTAGCTGACACTCTAGGATTCTTCTTCACCTCATTGAGCAGTCTGCGCTGTGCTCTTGCAGTCATCTTTACAGGACGGCCACTCCTAGGGATAGTAGCAGCAGTGCTGAGCTTTCTCCATTTATAGACAATTTGTCTTAAGGTGGACTGATGAACAGAAAGGCTTTTGGAGATACTTTTATAATCCTTTCCAGCTTTATGCAAGTCAACAATTCTTAATTGAAGGTCTTCTGGGAGCTCTTTTGTGCGAGGCATCATTTACATTAGGCAATGCTTCTTGTGAAAAGCAAACCCAGACCTGGTGTTTGTTTTTTGTAGAGCAGGGCAGCTGTAACCAACACCTCCAATCTCATCTCATTGATTGGACTCCAGTTGGCTGACACCTCACTCCAATTAGCTCTTGGAGATGTCATTAGTCTAGGGCACGGGTGTCAAACACAAGGCCCGCGGGCCGAATCCGGCCCGCCAGACCTTGTCATGTGGCCCGCCGCCGGCCGCCAGCCTTCACCTTTTATTATCACTTCCTGCAGGCGGCCCCTGCAGGAAGTGATAATAAAACTACAAGCGCTCGCCGAGACTGAGAGGAGGGAGGAGGGAAGAGGCAGGCTGGGCGCTGGCAGTGTGAGTCATACGTCACGCGCCTGCGCCGCCCACTTTATGAATGAAGCAGGCGGCGTGGGCGCATGACATATGACTCATGCTGCCAGCGCCTGTCCTCCCGGCCTGCCTCCTCCCTCCTGCCTACCGAGCGGCGAGCGCTTGTAGTTGTAAGTACCCACAGATCCCCCATAAGTGTCACCACAGATCCCCCATAAGTGTCACCACAGATCCCCCATAAGTGTCACCACAGATCCCCCATAAGTGTCACCACAGATCCCCCATAAGTGTCACCACAGATCCCCCATAAGCGTCACCACAGATCCCCCATAAGCGTCACCACAGATCCCCCATAAGCGTCACCACAGATCCCCCATAAGCGTCACCACAGATCCCCCATAAGCGTCACCACAGATCCCCCATAAGCGTCACCACAGATCCCCCATAAGCGTCACCACAGATCCCCCATAAGCGTCACCACAGATCCCCCATAAGCGTCACCACAGATCCCCCATAAGCGTCACCACAGATCCCCCATAAGCGTCACCACAGATCCCCCATAAGCGTCACCACAGATCCCCCATAAGCGTCACCACAGATCCCCCATAAGCGTCACCACAGATCCCCCATAAGCGTCACCACAGATCCCCCATAAGCGTCACCACAGATCCCCCATAAGCGTCACCACAGATCCCCCATAAGCGTCACCCACAGATCCCCCATAAGCGTCACCCACAGATCCCCCATAAGCGTCACCCACAGATCCCCCATAAGCGTCACCACAGATCCCCCATAAGCGTCACCACAGATCCCCCATAAGCGTCACCACAGATCCCCCATAAGCGTCACCACAGATCCCCCATAAGCGTCACCCACAGATCCCCCATAAGCGTCACCCACAGATCCCCCATAAGCGTCACCCACAGATCCCCCATAAGCGTCACCCACAGATCCCCCATAAGTGTCACCCACAGATCCCCCATAAGTGTCACCCACAGATCCCCCATAAGTGTCACCCACAGATCCCCCATAAGTGTCACCCACAGATCCCCCATAAGTGTCACCCACAGATCCCCCATAAGTGTCACCCACAGATCCCCCATAAGTGTCACCCACAGATCCCCCATAAGTGTCACCCACAGATCCCCCATAAGTGTCACCCACAGATCCCCCATAAGTGTCACCCACAGATCCCCCATAAGTGTCACCCACAGATCCCCCATAAGTGTCACCCACAGATCCCCCATAAGTGTCACCCACAGATCCCCCATAAGTGTCACCCACAGATCCCCCATAAGTGTCACCCACAGATCCCCCATAAGTGTCACCCACAGATCCCCCATAAGTGTCACCCACAGATCCCCCATAAGTGTCACCCACAGATCCCCCATAAGTGTCACCCACAGATCCCCCATAAGTGTCACCCACAGATCCCCCATAAGTGTCACCCACAGATCCCCCATAAGTGTCACCCACAGATCCCCCATAAGTGTCACCCACAGATCCCCCATAAGTGTCACCCACAGATCCCCATAAGTGTCACCCACAGATCCCCCATAAGTGTCACCCACAGATCCCCCATAAGTGTCACCCACAGATCCCCCATAAGTGTCACCCACAGATCCCCCATAAGTGTCACCCACAGATCCCCCATAAGTGTCACCCACAGATCCCCCATAAGTCCGATACAACCGGCCCTTTGACGGTGACCAAACTGCTGATGCGGCCCCCGATGAATTTGAGTTTGACACCCCTGGTCTAGGGGTTCACATACTTTTCCCACCTGCACTGTAAATGTTTACACGGTGTGTTCAATAAAAACATGGTAACATTTAATTATTTGTGTGTTATTAGTTTGAGCAGACTATGATTGTCTATTGTTGTGACTTAGATGAAGATCAGATCACATTTTATGACCAATTTGTGCAGAAATCCATATCATTCCAAAGGGTTCACCAACTTTTTCTTGCAACTGTATACTACCTATCCACAGATGGAAATAACCTAAAGAACTAGAAAACTCTAAGGTAGACCTTTTAACACCAGTTCTTTTTATCTCACAGATTACCACCCACTGCAGGGAACTTGGGATACTGATAAATCTGTGAACGTTACACTCAATTACCAGGGAGGATGACCTAGAAAGGGGGGGGGGGGAAATAGAGACTTTTAAAAGGAGCCTAGTAGCTCCAAGAAAAACTGTTGTCAAAACTGTAAAACATTCAAAAAGCAATTTGTTTCTGGTAAATGTCCAGGTCCCCGTAGATACATAGCAACTAGCAAAAACATGTGAGAGCTGTAAGTCAGGGCTATAAACAGAACTAAAAGGAACACTTCACAAGATAGAAACCTCAATAGGTAATCTTTCGACCATTCCGGCAGATGCAGACCTTCGATAATACATCTATTCACAGTGCTTCACAATTCAATATTGCTAATTTCTCCTAAAAACCTCATCTCTCCTATAAATGTTAGGACGAAAGGAGCGAAACAATAGTGAAGCACCGCAAAGGACGTTCTTTAGCAGCCTTTTATTATACTCACAGTATTAAAATAATCATAGGCGTAAAAAATATAAAAAAAACGGTTTCCTGTCTGTCATCCGACCCGGGTTTCAGGGGTGATGAAACAAAGGCGAAACCCGTTGTGAACAGGACCCAACACACCCGTAACCTGCAGCGCTCAAAGTAGGATTGACAATTTCAAACTTGTTATTTGTGTAGAAGTAAAAGGAACCCTAGCATACTCACTACTTCAAAAAGATAATCGGCTCTACAATCAGTCAATGTGAAAAGGGAGAGCAACCATTCAACCATTAACTATAGAGGTCATGGATAATTAGGGTTAACATGTCCTCTGGGCTGTCCGTCATGATGATCCAGCCATCTCATTGCATCTTTTGAGCTATCAAAAATATGCACAGATCCCAGGGCAACAACTCAGTCATGTGGTGTACATCTGCAGTGTCTCACTTCAGAGCAGTGGTACACTGCAAAACTGCCAAGGAGGAGTTAACAAATGTATTTTCACTTGATCTATATATCATCAGTCCTATGCACAGTGTTTACTAGGACATATTCTTAGCCACTAGATGGGGCTGATGTCACCATCTCTATATAGAGCAGAGCAGTTAGGCCAGTTCATAGAGTAGTTCAAACTAGTTCTGAGTAAGTGAGCAAGAGGATTGTGCACATGTAAGGAGTAGCTCAATAGAGAAAGAACTGTATTTGCCCAAGACGCAGGCCAGATAAAAAAAAAAGGGAGTATGGAGCTACTGTCTGGAGAATTGCTGTCATACAAGGACCATTACATTTTTTTAATCGGTCTTTATTAGAAAATATTGAGTCTTTTTTTCTGAACAGGGCATCTCAGCTCTAGTCGCAGGATCTGAATTTTCTCTTTGCCCCGTCAGCCAGCTTACCTGACGGGCTCCTTATCTCTGCTCTCTGACACTATAAACACTCATAATAGCTAAATTCTTATCTTGCTGATAAGAATGTGGCTTACATAAGTGTTTATGACCTCTTAGAAAATTAGAGATAAGGGTCATTAGATGACTGACACAAAGTGAAAGTAAAAAATATGATTCACACAGCTAGACAAACAGTTAATCCTTTGTGACAGAACAGCTCAATATTTTTAATAAATACCAACTGAAAAGTGAGTAAAATTGCCATTGAAGGTGTACATAGCCTTTAAGTCTCCACTGCCACGTGTTCAGGAAATTTCTTCTAGTGCCTGGACACAAGATATCCCCATCCTGCTGTAGACATTGTGGACTTGCAACCTGTTGAAGAAAAGGTGCAGAGCTTAGCCTGACATTTAGGGTCCACCCTGTGATTGCATTGTATGAAGAGCAGTATTACACCCAAAGCCTGAATATTTAAGCAAGTTTCAGCTAGAGAAGTGCAGTGTGAGAATAACTGCTCTAAGGAGACACCTAGTTTGTGCATGCTAAGAAATGTCCTGTCCATGTTGCCATTTGAATTCTTCATTAAAGAATCGTTCTGCTGCACAGCTGCCTCTTCATTGCTTCCTGCACTGCTACACTGCACCAGCATCTGCTTCTGTACCAAGAGACTCCGCCTTGCACCTCAATACTGTGTTGTGGAAAAATTATTGTTCGCTGTATGGTCACCATATATCTTATAGAGATGTGCAGATTTGTTTGTGTTCGCATCGCGCAGAAACTTTCACACAATGGTCTAGTCGTCCCGACCTGTAGCTAATTTGTGCCCGGCCTGGTATTACTGCAGGATACCAGTGTCATGGCACCGGCTGAGGCAAGAGGGATGGGGACTGTCGAACAAGGTTTCTTCATCCGCGAGAATAAGCGTGGCAACGAAAAGGGCGCAAATAAGTGTGCGAACACGCAAACATAAGTTTGCGCGAACATTCACATCTTCGCCAGCCAATCACTTCATACCATAACCTGTCTCACCATTGGTCATGATTGTAAGATCGGCTTCCAGCCAATCGCCTGTCTCCCCATTGGTCATAATTGTGAGACCACCTTCCATTTTCTGGTGTAAATAAACCTCGCCTAGCTGTTGGAAGCATGCACATTATTGCCACGGCTGAGGATGGGGAAAACCCTCAGCCGTGCGATGACAGAGGATGGTAGTCACGACTTGGCCAGAACCACAGAATTAGGGAGCAGGTCACCTCCTATTGCTTCCCTAATCTGACCCTAACTCCTAGCGACATGAGCCGACCTTGAAGGTAGGAGGGCTCATGCTCTGGAACCTCGGGTCCCTACTAGCCCTCCACAGGTCCCTAAGCTAGGAGCTGGGTAGACTACCTGTTCCTCCTGGACATGGAGAAATAGGAGTCTAAAGATGGCCAAACTATCAAGACAGGGGAAACGGAAACAGGCATATGGCAATGGCAGGTAAGTGCAACTAGTACTAACACCTACCTACCACAGACACAGAGCCTGGGACCCAAGTATCAGTGCTGCTGTCCACAAACACAAATGACAGAGCACACACACCACACAGGACACCAGGAAACCATACGCTGCAAAGAATAGACATGACACACAAACACATCCTCATAACATCGTGTATAACAATATATAACAATTTGTTTATGACCACAAGGGTGGCCCCCACTGGCAGATGGAATTACCAGGAGGGTGTCTCCAGCAAAGCATGGCTGAAGAACCCCCCAGCTTCTGATCTCCAAAGAGGCTTTATAGCCCAAAGTGGCCACACCCACACAGACACACACAGGAGAGGGAATTAACCCTTCCAACACTAACCAGGGAAGTGAAACCACCTAAAGGGGAAGTGTCCAAATAAAGATCACACTGCGGCTGTTACCGCAGGCAAACACATGGGTGGCAACCATGTCCTGGGAGTCAGCCAGAAGGCCGAGACACTGCCACCACATGTACACATCCAACCAAACGTTGCCACGGGCAGCCCCAGTGAAAGGAAGAGTCACAGTGCACACCAAACATAAACTTTGTGCACACCAGACATACAAAGTGCATAACATACACACACACCTAACTGAGAGGTTGCTAGGTGCAACCGCATGAACATTGCCGCAAGCTGCCTAGCACTAGCTCAGGCTGCTATACAGCGACAATACCAAACGACTTGTTGCCCGCGGCAACCACAAGTGAGGCAACACACTAGCCCCTCACTTGTCGTTGAACAACTAAATCCAAACCGCAGGCAACAGCATGCGGTTCAGGAGTCACGACCATGACCATGGCCGTGACATTTATTGGATCCTACTTGAGAACGTCTCTGTGATGTTATTTTGGAGGAATTGCGCACACATCGACGCACACTACACCAAGGATTTGTGAGAACGAGACAAAGGAGCAAACGGTGATATCAACTGCCAACACTAAGGGCACCCCAAACTACATCATGCAGGAGCCCCAGAACCAGAGTGTGCCTGAAGAGAGGAACAGATGTGCACTTCTTAACAATGCACAGCCCAGGGGAGCATCAGAGTTAATAAGTACTACAATTACCATTTTTGCTACTACCACTTTATTGCTCTCCTCCCCTCTGGCATGCTGCACATCATAGGGTATGGAATTTTATGATTGTGCAGTTTGTGTTTCATGTCCAGAAATCTCACCCGTTTCTTTTATATATCTCTATACAGTTATCTAGAAATAGGGAGACCTTGTGGTCATAAAGGATAACACTCTTTAATTCCCTTGCTTTAAGAAGCACCCTGTACCTGTCTCTATACTGAAGGATTTTGATGTGAACAGCACACTGTGGGCTTCCAGGTGGTAACACAGTGGAGTTAGGCTTCATGCACACGACTGTTGTTTCATTCCGTGTCCGTTGTTCAGTTTTTTGTGATTTTCTGCGGACCCATTGACTTTCAATGGGTCAGTTGAAAACTCAGCTATTGCATCGTTTGTCATCCGCGTCCATGAGCCGTGGTTCCAGTCCATCAAATAAATATAACCTGTCCTATTATTTTCACAGAAAACGGTTCACGGACCAATTCAGGTCAATGGGTCTGTGAAAAAACGCGGAGGCACACAAGATTGACGTCCGCGCGTCCGCGTCTGTTTTTTTCCTATCATTTTCATGGCAAACTTAACTTAGACTTTTTTAACTTTCCATGTCTGGTGATCCTCCAAAAATAAAGGAAGACACACGGAAACAAAAACGGAAACGGATCATGGAACAACGGAACCCCATTTTGCGGAATGGAACACAACAACGGTCGTGTGCATGAGGCCTGAGGGTATCTTTCCTAAATGTGTCATGGAGTCAGGACTCAAAAAATTCCATTAGGTTTTTACTCTCTACTTTCTCCAGCAATCCCATAAGCCTCTAGGGGCATCACTAGGTCAAAACTGTATCAAGATGCAGATACAGTTGAATCCCTGCAGTGGTACACAGGAACCAATGGCTCCCTGCCTCACCCTTCTCTATAATAGACCACAGGCAAGACACAGGTGCCACAATAACTTCAACATGATGTAAATAGTACTGGGGCATTATAGGGTGGGGGTAATAACTAGAAGGGCCACTATAAGGACTGGGGGCAATGCAGGGGGGCTCTGTAAAGACTGGGGGCACTACAGGGGGCACAATAATGACTGGGTGCACTACAGAGGACATTATACCTACTGGGGGCACTAGGGAAACTTTTATAACTAGTGGGGTGCTATAGGAATATTATACTTACCAGGAATAAGAACAACAAGGTGCGCTCCATAGTGTAATGCCATCATAGCTGTGAGGTGGACCCCTGCAATGTTGAACTCCTTCTGGAGGGGTGTTGTGCAAACCAGGCACAATACCAGTGTAAAGTGAAGTTCCTCTGAAGGTAGAGGAAACCCAAGCTGCTGTGCTCACCCGCTGGACACGTCCAGAAAATATTGGAAACGCAGATCAGAGTTAAGATACTCAAAGTAAAAATAGGAAACATGGCGAGCTGCACAGGAGACTTCTATTAAAAGTTTCAGGCAGACTGCCGCCCAAACGCATAGCCTATCCCCTTTAAACTCCTTTAACTCCTTAAGGACATGGTTTTACTTATCCAGGGCATTCTGAGATTGTTTTTTGTCACATATTCTACTTCATGACACTGGTAAAATGAAGTAAAAAATGTAATTTTTATTTATAAAAAAATACCACATTTTACCCCAAATTTGGAAAAAAATTCAAATTTCCAAGTTTCAATTTCTCTACTTCTATAATACATAGTAATACCTCCAAAATAGTTATTACTTTACATTCCCCATATGTCTACTTCATGTTTGGATCATTTTGGGAATGACATTTTAGTTTTTGGAGACGTTTTAAGGCTTAGAAGTTTAGAATCAAATCTTGAAATTTTTCAAAAATTTTCCCAAAAAAAATTTTTAGGGACCAGTTCAGGTCTGAAGTCACTTTGTGAGGGTTACATAATAGAAACCACCCACAAATGACCACATTCTAGAAACTACACCCCTTAAGGTACTCAAAACTGATTTTACAAATGTTGTTAACCCTTTAAGTGTTCCACAAGAGTTAATGGCAAATGGAGCAAAAATTTCAGAATTTAGATTTTTGGGCAAATTTTCCATTTTAATCAATTTTTTCCAGTAACAAAGCAAGGGTTAACAGCCAAACAAAATGCTATATTTATTGCCCTGGTTCTGTAGTTTGGAGAAAAACCCCATATGTGGCCGTAAACTACTGTACGGGCACACGGTAGGGCGTAGAGGTAAAGGTGCGCCGTATGGTTTTTGGAAGGCAGATTTTGCTGGACTGGTTTATTTACACCATGTACCATTTGAAGCCCCCCTGATGCACCCCTAGAGTAGAAACTCCATAAAGTGACCCCAACTAAGAAACTACACCCCTCAAGGTATTCAAAACTGATTTTACAAACTTTTATAACCCTTTAGGTGTTGCACAAGAGTTATTGGCAATTGGAGATTAAATTTTAGAATTTCAATTTTAATCCATTTTTTCCAGTAACAAAGCAAGGGTTAACAGCCAAACAAAATGCTATATTCATTGCCCCGATTCTGTAGTTTGCAGAAACACCCCATATGTGGCCGTAAACTACTGTATGGGCACACAGTAGGGCGTAGAGGGAAAGGTGCGCCATATGGTTTTTGGAAGGCAGATTTTGCTGGACTGGTTTATTTACACCATGTCACATTTGAAGCCCCCCGATGCACCCCTAGAGTAGAAACTCCATAAACGTGACCCCATCTAAGAAACTACGGGATAAGGTGGCAGTTTTGTTAGGACTATTTTTTAGGGTACATATGATTTTTGGTTTATCTATATTACGTTTTTGTGAGGCAAGGTTACCAGAAATAGAAATTCTGAAATGTCATCTCCATTTGCCAATAACGCTTGTGGAACAGCTAAAGGGTTAATGGTGTTTGTAAAATCAGTTTTGAATACCTTGAGGGGTGTAGTTTCTTAGATGGGGTCGCTTTTATGGAGTTTTTACTCATGGGGTGCATCAGGGGGGCTTCAAAAGGGACACGGTGCCAAAAAAAGAACCATCAAAATCTGCCTTCCAGAAACCATACGGCATTCCTTTCCTTCTGCGCCCTGCCGTTTGGTCATACAGCAGTTTATGACCACATATGGGGTGTTTCTGTAAACTGCAGTATGAGGGTAATAAATATTTGGTTTTGTTTGGCTGTGCTTTTTTGGCACCGTTTTTTTTTTTTTTTTTCTTTTACAGTGTTCATCTGAGTGGTTAGGGGGTATTTTTATAGACCAGATTCTTATGGACGCGGCGATACCTAATATATTTTTTTTTCAATTAATTTATGTTTTTGTCACGACCCCTGGTCATGGTCGTGACTCCTTGGGAGCCGCATGCAGTTATCCGCGGTCTGGTGTTGTCGCAACCGCAGCTGGGGGCACTTAGTGGTTTGCCTCAGGTGCGGTTGCCGCGAATAACAGGCATGCGTGCGGTTGCCCTTGGCATCGTGTTTTGGTGTGCACGTCCTTCGTCTGTGTTTGTGTGCACTTCCTTGTCTGTTTGTTGTGCACGAGGTTGTATGCACTTGGACACCTCCCTTCACCTGCGTTTGTCCGCGGCAACGTCTGGTGTTGTGCATGTGGTGGCAGGGTCTCTGCCTGCTGGTTGTTCTGCAGGACACGGTGGCCACGCATGCCGTTGCCAGCGGTGACAGGTGAGTGAGTGAGTGTGTGTGCTATTCCCCTTTTAGTTGGTGTTTTCCCTTCTGTGGTGTAGGAAGGGTTAACTCCCTTCCCAGTGTGTGTGTTGTCACTGGGTGTGGTTGACTGGTGGGTGTGGCCTTTCGGCCTATATAGCCTGAGACTCCTGCAGGCTTCAGTAGGTTGCTCTCAGCCATGCTGGCTGGAGCAGCCTCCTGTCTCCTCCATCTGCCTGGTGAGGACCAACCTTCTGGTCATAAAACCTTGTTAGTAAAACCTTTGTTACCTTGTCTGATGTTATGTTTATGTGTATGTGGTTGCTGGTTTGTTGCACCTTATGGTTCCCTGGTTTCCCTTGTATGTCTGGTGTGTGCTGTGTCCTTTATGTTGCTGTGGACATCAGCACTTGTTCATGGGTTCCGGGCTGTGTGTTTATGGCAGGTAGGTGAGGTAGTAGTTCCACATACCTGCCACTGCCATAAGGTGTATTGGTTTCCCCTTATTTACCAGCTTGGCCTTTCTAGGCTCCTGTTCCTCCGTGTTCTGGAGGAACAGGTAGTCTATCCAGCTCCTAGCCTAGGGACCTGCGGAGGGATAGTAGGGACGCGAGGTTCCAGCGCATGGGTCCTCCTACCCTAAAGGTCGGCCCATGCAGGTTAGGAGTTAGGGTCAGATCAGGGAGACTTTAGGAGGTGACCTGCTCCCTGATCCTGTGGTCCTGGCCTTGCAGCGACCCAACATCTACGGGTACCGCACGGCTGGGGGTTTCCCCCACCGCCAGCCGTGACAGTTTTACACTATATTATCTTTTTCTAAACAAAAAAAAATGTTTGTATCTCCATAGTCTTGAGTCTTTTTTTTTTTTTTCGTTTTTAGCTGATTATCTTAGGTAGGGGCTCATTTTTGGCGGGATGAGAGGACTGTTTTATTGGCACTATTTTGGGGGGCATATAACTTTTTGATCACTTGCTATTACAATTTTTGTGATATAAGGTGACAAAAAAAAAGACCTTTTTTTGCACCGTTTATTATTTTATTTATTTACCGTGCTCATCTGAGGGGTTAGGGGGGTAATTTTTTTGATCTGATTCTTGCGGATGCGGCGATACCTAATATGTCCACTTTTTAAAATGTATTTATGTTTTACACTATATTATCTTTTAAGAACATTTTAGTATCTCCATAGTCTAAGAGTCAATTTTTTTTTTTTTTTTTTTAGCCGATTATCTTAGGTAGGGGCTCATTTTTTGTGGGATGAGAGGATGGTTTTATTGGCACTATTTTGGGGGGACATATGACTTTTTGATTGCTTGCTATTACAATTTTTGTCAGGTAAGGTGACCCCCAAAAACTTTTTTTCACCCCTTTTTTTTTTTTTTTTTTTTTACTGTGTTCATCTGAGGAGTTGGGGGGGGGGGGGGTATTTTTATAGATCAGATTCTTATGGACACGACGATACCTAATATGTCTACATTTCTAAAATGTATTTATGTTTTTCACTCCCAATGTCGCAATTTCAAAGAATACGTAGAATTGTACAAACCGAACCCATACAGACAAAAAGAATTGAAGAAATGCAGGAACGATTCAGGGAGATTCAGGGAGAGAGGTTATCCCCCACATCTGATAAAATACACAATACATCCCCAAGACCGTAATCGAGAACCCGGGAAATGTATTCCCTTTGTTCACACATACCACCCGTGTGCTAAAAATATCCAAAACAGTATTAGATCCCATTGGCACCTACTAGCTAGGGCTTATCCGGAAATTGAAGAATTCAAAAACCCAATCCTCATGTGCAACAGACGCCCAAAGAATTTGCGTGACCTACTGGTCCGAGCGGATATAGGCTCAGCCATTAAAACAACACGTCAGTCATTTCTAAGGACACCTAAGAAGGGCACTTTTCCGTGCCATCACTGCATACAGTGCTCACATGTACAGAAATACAGAAATGCAACAGCATTTCTCATCCATACTCAGGCAAACAATTTCAAATCAATGATTTTTTCACTTGTGATTCTGACTTCGTGATCTACACACTCAAATGCCCATGCGGCATAATCTATGTGGGTGAAACCACACAAACCATCCTCAATAGAATATGCCAACATAAATCTTCAAACCTCCTCCTCCCTGTCCCGTATCATTTCAAACAAGCTTCACACTCCATTTCCCAACTGAAATTCCAGGTGGTAGAATACATTCCAGTACCAAGACGGGGGGAGACAGAGTGAAGCAACTCAAACTAAGAGAAGCCTTCTGGATTCATACATTGGAAAGTATGGAACCAAGGGGGCTCAATAGAGAGTACGAGATCCAAGCTTTATTATAAGAATGTTCATAATATTTCTTATTAACTCTTTTCTTTCTCCATTTTTTCTCCACAGGCCCACTGACGCACCAGGACCACTCTAGTGCCGCATTGTATCCTTTTGTGTTATGTTTTGTCCATATTTTTCTGTTATATCTGTTTTCACCATGCATTAGATTTTCCTTCCAACCTTTAATTTAGATTCACTGTCCTCATGACGTCTAGTCTAGATATCGACGTGATTCTTATAAAGTCACCTGAGCCACTTTTATCCATTAGGGGACCCTCCATCACACCCACCTTTAAAACATAGCTGTATTTCCTTATTCTTATTTTTAATCAAATTTCTTACTAATTACATCCCCTTCCCCTTCTTAGACCATGTTGTCCTTTTGCTATCTTCAATCCCTCTAACCTTTTTTGTTTGACTTGGTTGTTTCCTATATGTCCCCCCATTCACCTATCTCTCTCCACTACGATCCCATGTTTCTGCCATACAACGCTGCACTCCACCGACGTACTTCCGGTTGGTGGAACGCATCGCTGTAGCGACGTGCGTTTCACGTGATGCACTTCCGGTTTTCAGTTGGGCAAGACACGCCGACAGGCCGCGCGGGTATTTCTACCCGCCCGGATTACAAGCAGACATGGCGCTACTATTCTCCAGTGGTATATCCGCATGTCATTTTCTCTACTGCGTCTCACTCCTCGTGGTCTTCTCTAACAGCGGCATTAGGTAAGTTGATTCTGTGGCTCTGGGCCGGTCATCTTTGCAAGTCTCTCCATTACTCTTGTACCATTTATATGTCGCCTGAGACGCAGGCATGGATACATATTATCACATACACGTACTTATTATGATTGAGTCCTATAAACGTGTTTATGACTGATGAGTATACCTTGTTCACACATGAGATTTAAGATGCTATCACTCCAGCTTTGTTTAACTTCTCCTTCTGCAAGCTAGGAACCTGGACTATCTAGCTGCATGTTAGAAGCTGATCTTCAGCTACTCTCTAGCTAAAGTGCACACTGGCTTCTAACTACACACTCTCCAACTAACTCTCTCCTGAACTGGACCTGACTATATATACTAGGGGGTTCCCTAGCTCCCTCTACTGCCTAGGAGGAGGAACTACACCCCTAACAGGCCTGGTACACAGGAGATAACATAACAACATACATTAAAATGCAATACAAAATACCATGACCATGTTTCACAAAAGGTGTTGAACAACGTGACCCAATTGACCCTTTAATAGTGCCCACATTTACGTAGTGGGACACTACACTATTGTGGGTGTTATAACTGCTGGGGGCACTATAGAGGGCATTACTACAAGGGGGGCTCTATAAGGATGTGTTATATAGGGGCTTTATTAATACTGTGGAGACATTATCACTAATAGAGGCACCAAGGGGGCATTATTATTATCAAGCGCAATATGGAGAGCACTACTACTAAAGAGGACACTCTCTGGAGCAATATTGGGGGTGCTATTACTAACAAGGACACTCTTGGAGGGAATTAATATTGATGTGACTATCTGTATGGCCCTATTATTTCTGCAGTATAGTGCTTGGGGCATGGGAAGCACAGCGGGCACAGTCTTTTAGGGGGAAGCAGCAGGATAACACTTTTGGGGCACCGGTGGGGAGGTTGTTGTGATGCTGCATAATCCTGTATGTTTGGTAGCACTGAATATAATGTCCATAGTAATATGTCTTTAGCACTACTACGGCTGGTGATGAGGGGATAGTATACTGTGCAATATAAATTTTTTTTACTCTTTGGGCCAAGGCTTGAGGCACCTGACCACTTTAATCTGCCTCTGGTTACATGCACTGCTGCAGCCATGTACTGCCCTCAGTGGTGACATGTCCATGAACCTCTGTGGTCACCTGCTGCTCTGCAACTGTCTTTTTTGAGGATCAGTTTCTTGTGCAAATAGTTATAGGTAGATTATCAGGGAAAAAATGAACTTTACATAAGGTGTGCATACTTTTTTCACATAACTGCTTAAGTTCACATGTACAGACTCCTATACTTATATCTATCAATGGAAATCTTTGAACCCATAGGTTAAATGTTGTCAGTTTCCATAGCAGAGTAAATATTTTCTGGCTGGAGAATTGAGTTCCACAGAAAACACTGTGTGGAGAGAAACGGTTCAGACTGTACATTCAACACATACAAAAGTCTCTCCAGTTAATAATGATCCCTTATTGTGAGGCCTTGGTTTGTTCCGGGACTCAACAACCTTCCTTATCTCGAATCCTCTGTACTAGTTTATTTCCAGATTAATATTTTTGCAAGTGGTGAGCATAACAAATATGGAGGAAATAGCCGCATTGTTTAACCATTAGTGAAAAGGCCATAAAAATGTGATACCTCACGTACATAAGGCCGACAGATGGGGTTGACCTGCCTGCTGATATTAAAGAGGTCCTGTCACCAGGAAATGCTATGTAGTCTGCAGGCAGCATGTTATAGAGCAGATGGAGCTAAGCATATTGATATAAACATAGGTTTTGGGAAAAGATGCAGTAAAACTTGTAATTTATACACTTAAGGCCTCATGCACACGACCGTTGTGTGCACCCGTGGCCGTTATTCCGTTTTACGTGATTTTCTGCAGATCGATTGACTTTCAATGGGTCTGTTGAAAACTCGGAAAATGCACCGTTTGTCATCCGCCTCCGTGATCCGTGTATCCTGTCCGTCCAAAAAATATGACCTGTCCTATTTTTTTGATGGACAACGGTTCACGGACACATTCAAGTCAATGGGTCCGTGAAAGAACACGGATGCACACAAGATTGGCATCCACGTCCGTGATCCGTGGCCGTAGGTTACTTTCATACAGACGGATCCGAAGATCCGTCTGCATAAAATCTTTTTCAGAGCTGAGTTTTCACTTTGTGAAAACTCAGATCCGACAGTATATTCTAACACAGAGGCGTTCCCATGGTGATGGCGACGCTTCTAGTTAGAATATACTACGAACTGTGTACATGACTGCCCCCTGCTGCCTGGCAGCACCCGATCTCTTACAGGGGGCTGTGATCCGCACAATTAACCCCTTAGGTGCTGCCAGGCAGCAGGGGGCAGCCTGTGACCGGCAGGGAGCTCCTCCTACTGGTAAGTAACAGATCATTAAGCAATGCGCCGCACAGACCTGTCACTTACCAGTAGGAGGAGCTCCCGGCCGGTCACAGACAGCGAAGCAGGTAAGTATGATGCTTCTAATATTGCTAAGTAACCATGGCAACCAGGACTGCAGTAGCATCCTGGTTGCCATGGTTACCGATCGAGCCCCAGCGATTAAACTGGGACTCCGATCGGAACTCTCCGCTGCCACCAATGATCGGGGGGGGGGAGGGGAGGGCGCACACTGGCCACCAATGATATTAATACAATAGAGGGAGGGGCCGCACACTGTGCCACTAATGATATTAATACAATGGAGGTAGGGGGGCCGCGGGGGCCGCACACTGTGCCACCAATGATAATACAATAGAGGGAGGGAGGGGGGGCCGCACACTGACCACCAATGATATTAATACAATAGAGGGAGGGAGGGGGGTCAGGGGGAGGCCGCACACTGGCCACCAATGATATTCAAACTGGGGAGGGGGGTCTTCCCCCTGCTGCCTGGCAGCCCCTGATCTCTTACAGGGGGCTATGATACGCACAATTAACCCCTTCAGGTGCAGCACCTGAGGGGTTAATTGTGCAGATCACAGCCCCCTGCAAGAGATCGGGTGCTGCCAGGCAGCAGGGGGCAGTCCTGTACACAGTTCGTAGTATATTCTAACTTGAAGCGTCCCCATCACCATGGGAACGCCTCTGTGTTAGAATATACTGTCGGATCTGAGTTTTTACGATCTAACTCAAATCCGATGGTATATTCTAACATAGAGGCGTTCCCATGGTGATGGGGACGCTTCAAGTTAAAATATACCATTGGATTGGAGAAAACTCCGATCCGATGGTATAATAGGGACTCCTGACTTTACATTGAAAGTCAATGGGGGACGGATCCGTTTGCAATTGCACCATATTGTGTCAACTTCAAACGGATCCGTCCCCATTGACTTGCATTGTAAGTCAGGACGGATCCGTTTGGCTCCGCACGGCCAGGCGGACACCAAAACAGTTTTTTCCTTCATGTCCGTGGATCCTCCAAAAATCAAGGAAGACCCACGGAAGGAAAAATGGACACGGATCACGGAACTACGGACCCCGTTTTTGCGGACCTTAAAAAAAAAAACGGTCGTGTGCATGAGGCCTAAATCTGATGAGTTTCAAGAGGTAGTCACCTGAAATGGTCTTCCAACAGTCTTGAAGGAGTTCCCAGAGATGCTTAGCACTTGTTGGCCCTTTTGCCTTCACTCTGCAGTCCAGCTCACCCCAAATCATCTCGATTGGGTTCAGGTTCGGTGACTGTGGAGGCCAGGTCATCTGGCGCAGCACCCTACCACTCTCCTTCATGGTCAAATAGCCCTTACTTTCAAAGTTTTCCCAATTTTTCGGCTGACTGACTGACCTTCATTTCTTAAAGTAATGATGGCCACTCGTTTTTCTTTACTTAGCTGCTTTTTTCTTGCCATAATACAAATTCTAACAGTCTATTCAGTAGGACTATCAGTTGTGTATCCACCTGACTTCTCCTCAACGCAACTGATGGTCCCAACCCTATTTATAAGGCAAGAAATTCCACTTATTAAATCTGACAGGGCACACTTGTGAAGTGAAAACCATTTCAGGTGACTACCTCTTGAAGCTCATCAAGAGAATGCCAAGAGTGTGCAAAGCAGTAATCAAAGCAAAAGGTGGCTACTTTGAAGAACCTAGAATATGACATATTTTCAGTTGTTTCACACTTTTTTGTTATGTATATAATTCCACATGTGTTAATTCATAGTTTTAATGCCTTCAGTGTGAATCTACAATTTTCATAGTCATGAAAATAAAGAAAACTCTTTTGAGAAGGGAAGGTGTGTCCAAACTTTTGGTCTGTACTGTATGTGTGAATAGGGAAGATGCTGAGAACCGGCATACCTCACTGTGGAGGTACAGCCGGATCTCAGCATCTTCCCTATTCACACATATACCTGCTCAAGCCTGGCAGTTGTCTTTGTGGGAAAAATCTTTAGACTAAAATTTTAAACGCAAAAAGAAAATGTGTAAACAGTAGATGGGATTAATCTTAAACATTAGTGATATGTGACCTAATATAGTGTTTTCTTGGACATCAAGCACAGATCTTTAGCAATAGGGGCATCAAATAGAGATCTTTAAGGGGGGAGCCATCAAGCACATATCTCCTGGGGAAGGGGCATCAATCATAGATCTCAAAGGGAGGGGGCATTAAGCACGGATCTCCAGTGGAAGGGGCATCAAACATGGGTTACAGGAATCAAGCACAGATCTCCAGGGGAACAGGCAGAGTACAGATCTCAGAGGGAGCAGGTATAATTCACAGAGGTCCAAGGGAGTTGGTCATCAAGCACAATGTTCAAGGAAAGGGGCATCAAACACAGAACTCCAAGGGAGGAGGCAACAAGCACAGATCTCTAGGGGAAGGGGCATCAAGCACAGATCTCTAGGGGAAGGGGCATCAATCACAGATCTCCAAAGGAAGGGGGCATTAAGTACAGATCTCCAAGGGATGGGGGTATTAGGCACAGATTTCTAAGGGAGAGGGACATCAAGCACAGATCTCCAGAGGAATGGGTATCAAATACAGGATTAGCTGGCTGTGTCTTCGCCAATGCCATTAACTCCAGTACTCCACTGATGCTGCTGATTTGGTCAGACACACACCGCTAGAGTGACAGTCCACCTCCCCACTCCCCAGCCAGACCAGAGCCAGCCCTCACCTCAGCCACTTGAACCGAACCGTAGCATACGTCTGCGCGCCAAGCCAGCCGCCCACACTCCAGCAGCTTCGCTGTACGGCAGGCTCCGAGTCCGCCTCCTCCACTTCCGGCCAGGACTAGTCAGAAGAACTGCCGCCCAGACTGCGGGACCACTCCCTCTCTGCCTCCGGCTCTGACCGCCCCCTATCACAGCGCCACGGCCCACTCACCACATGATTTTTATTTTTTTAAATCCTAAGTCGGCGGCCCGGGCCGGTGGGCCCCCAGTGGCGTAGGGCCCCATAGCCATTGCTATGGCTGCTATTGTGATCCCTACGCCACTGCTCCATAGGAACATAGCTGTATCAAACCTCTGAGCCTTTAGAAGGCTCAACGAATGAAAGGTCTACCTTGATCTTGGTAGCGAGAGAGCTGTTTAGCCCCCGTGATCACAGCGCTCCTGGACAAAATGCTGTGGTAAAAATTGACCTTGGCATTTGAGAGGTTAAATGTTCTTGATTGTCCTTATTGCCAATCACAGACATTAGCTGCTGGTGTCTGCTGTGTAAAACAGCAGGCACCCAGAAGCTATGACCTCCATTCTCATGTATAGCAGAGATAAGGAAGAAGTTAATAACATTGCGCCTGAAAACTAACGCAAATTACACCGGAAATCTATTCTGTCTCCTGGCTGGAGTAGATTTCTGTTCTGGCACAAGGACGGTAGTGCTATACCCCAGAATAGGGACACTGCAAAGGGTACATTGTTGTAATGTTGTATTGTTGAGTGAAATGTTATGATTTACTGTGTTTGTCTACCTAATAGTTCTGTATAGACAAGCAAGGGTTAACAACATTGACTCCTCTTAGGTTGGCAGGAGATGGACCCGGTTCGCCCTCTAGTTATTCAGAGCAGAAAGAGAGAGTCTATAGTAAGGATGTACATGTGCATTCTCCTCAGAGAACCTTCATCTCTGAGACAATCTACAACCAAGGAAGCAACTTTATTAACCACTTCACATCCGGGCCATTTGCAAAATTTCCAGTTCAGGTCTGAAGTCACTTTGTGGGATTTATACATAGTGGAAACCCCCATAAATGACCCCATTGTAGAAACTACACCCCTCAAGTTACTTAAAACTGATTTTACAAACTTTGTTAACCCTTTAGGCGTTCCACAAGAATTAAAGCAAAATAGAGATCACATTTTTAAATTTCACTTTTTTTGCAGATTTTCCATTTTAATAAAAAAAAACATCTTTAACACATCGAGAGTTAACAGCCAAACATAACTCAATATTTATTACCCTGATTCTGCGGTTTACAGAAACAGACCTTGTTCACACCATAGGTAGCTTAGTGGTAGGACCCCTTGCCATGCTGAGTGTCCGTGACGTGGTGCATGTTGGGCTCTGATATTTTCCTGACAGGAATATATTGGCAAAAGTCTCAGCTTTTAATATCTGCATTTATGACTAGCCAGTATAGTCAGTGGCATATCCGTTTGGTGCATTTTTTCTGTGATTTATATGATTCTATTTTCATCCGCACAATGCTCCGTTTTGTGTAGGATGCCCTTGTGGTGCATGTGGACCGCGCCGACATCCTCCACCGTATGCATTTTTTTGCTGGGGATAGTCGTTTGCCGCGGTCCACATGCGGTGGGGCTGCTCCCTCAATGAAAAACATGCTACAGTGTTAGGGGTTGAGCAGCTCCCCCAGATTTGCCACTATATTTCTGTGTTTGTGGTTTACAGAAACAACCCACATGTGGTCGTAAACTGATGTAAGGGAACACGGCAGGGAGCAGAAGAAAAGGAGCGCTGCATGGTTTTTGAAAGACAGATTTTGCTGAACTGGTTTTTAGATGCCATGTCCCATTTGAAGCCCCCCTGATGCACCATTACAGTAGAAACTCCCAAAAAGTGACCCCATTTTGGAAACTAGGGGATAAGGTGCCCGTTTTATTGGTACTATTTTTGGGTGCATATGATTTTTTAAACATTCATTATAACACTTTATGGGGCAAGGTGACCAAAAAATTGGTTGTTTTAGCACAGTTTTTATTTATTTATTTTTACAGCGTTCACCTGATGGTGTGACATTTTTATAGAGCAGATCATTACGGTCATGTGACATTTTTATAGAGCAGATCATTACGGACATGTCGATACCTAATATGTATATTTTTTCTTATTTATTTAAGTTTTACACATTAATAGCATTTTTGAAACGAAAAAAAATATGTTTTAATGTGTCCATGTTCTGAGAGCTATAGTTTTTATATTTTTTGAGCGATTTTCTTATGTAAGGGCTAATTTTTTGCAGAATGAGGTGACGGTTTTATTGGTGCCAATTTGTGGGACATACACCTTTTTGATCACTTGGTGTTGCACTTTTTGTGATGTAATGTGACATCATATATTTTTTTTTACACAGTTTTTATTTTTAATTTTTTACGGTGTTCATCCGAGGGGTTAGGTCATGTGATATTTTTATAGAGCTAGTTGTTATGGACACTGTGATGCGTTATATGTATACTTTTATTTATTTATTTATTTATTTCACTTTAACACAATAATAGCATTTTTGAAGCAAAAAATGATGTTTTAATGTGTCCATGTTTTGAGAGCTACAGTTTTTTTTTTTTTTTAGCAATTTTATTATGTAGGGGCAAATTTTTTTGCGGAATGAGGTGACGGTTTTATTGGTACCATTTTGTGGGACATACGCCTTTTTTTTTTTTTATCTGACAATTTTTATTAATGGCATTTTTTAAAACAAAAACAGATACAAATAACACCAACTCCCCTCCCCCCACCCCTCCCAAATCTGCAGCACGACAAAAGTTCATGTCAAAGGTCATGAACCGAATCATCCATAAAGTCCAGGACATATGCCTTTTTGATCACTTGGTGCTGCACTTTTTGTGATGTAAGATGACAAAAAATGGCTTTTTTTACTCCGTTTTTATTTTTATGGTGTTTATCGGACTGGGTGGAACATGTGATATATTTATAGAACCGACCGTCACGGACGCGGCAAAACAAATTTTATTTTTTCTATTAACATTTTTATTTTATTCCTTACTTTGGGATTTTTTTTTTTTATGTGAAACCTTTTTTTATTTTTTATTTTAACACTTTATTATAAAAAATTTGTATACACTTTTCATCCCCCATAAGGTCGTACAAGACCTCTGGGGGACATTTAACTTTTTTTTTCATTATTGATTTCTCCTGTAACTGGGACTGACATAGTAGCCCCAGTTACAGGGGAAATAAACCCCCCAGAGAGGCTGTACAGCACTATACAGCGCTGTACAGCTTCAGTTCAGGGTCTGTGAAAGACCCGACAGCTCCTGCACTCTCCAGCCCCGGCAGTCACATGACTGCCGGGCCTGAACAGCGATCTATAAGGCAGGGACACCTGGGAACTGTCCCTGCCTTCTCTAAGGGTTGCCCTGCTGTCACTGACAGTGGGCAACCCGATCTGCAGCTGCACGATTAGCGTGTAGCTGCGATCTCTGAATGGAAGTTCCAGAACGTCCATTCAGAGATAAACCGACCGCCCAAGGACATTTATAGTTAAAAGTACTCCAGAAATAAGAAGTTAGAAGGTCTAGAATTTGCAAGGCCATGCACTGGAGTCAGACACTTTCTGCTGTGAGAGGGAACGTTGCTAACATACCCTTCCACACTTTGAGAAGGTTTAGGCAACAGTATTTTAAATCTGCACCCCTGAGCCCGGAAATTACAGAAACATTTACAACTGAACCTCTTTGCATGCCTAAGGTTCTGCAGAGATACTTTAGAGACACAGAGAGGAGTACTACAACCCCCATCATTACTGCTATCCATAAATAACTAATGGGGAAGTAATGCATTTTGATCTACAGTACTTAGAATTGTGCATTGTTAGTGTTGAATGTACTACTATTCCTATCTTGCACTTTAGTAAATAGAGACTTATTGATTGATATAATCTGTACTGGCCTTGATGTAGTGCAGTAGTAGTTTCACAGTGTCTTACCTCAGGCCGTTGCTCTCTGGGGTCTGATGCAGTGAAAGAGTTAGGCCCCTTTCACACGGGCGAGTTTTCCGCGCGGATGCGATGCGTGAGTTGAACGCATTGCACCCGCACTGATTACCGACCCATTAATTTCTATGGGGTTGTTCACATGAGCGGTGATTTTCACGCATCACTTATGCGTTGCGTGAAAATCGCAGCATGCTCTATTTTGTGCGTTTTTCACGTAACACAGGCCCCATAGAAATAAACGGGGTTACGTGAAAATCGCAAGCATCCGCAAGCAAGTGCGGATGCGGTGCGATTTTCACGCACGGTTGCTAGGACACGATTGGGATGGAGACCCGATCATTATTATTTTCCTTTATAACATGGTTATAAAAGGGAAAATAATAGCATTCTGAATATAGAATGCATAGTAAAATGGCGCTGGAGGGGTTAAAAAAAATAAAAAATATTTTAACTCACCTTAGTCCACGTGATCGCGCTGCCCGGCATCTCGGCTGTCTCCTTTGCTGAACAGGACCTGTGGTGACGTCACTCCGGTCATCACATGTTCCATCACATGATCTTTTACCATGGTGATGGATCATGTGATGACCGGAGTGACGTCACCACAGGTCCTGTTCCTGAAATGAATGCTCACCACAGGTCCTGTTCAGCAAAGGAGACAGAAGAGATTCTGGGCTACGCGATCAAGTGGACTAAGGTGAGTTAAATTTTTATATTTTATTTTTTTAACCCCTCCAGCGCTATTTTGCTATGCATTTATTCAGAATGCTATTATTTTCCCTTATAACCATGTTATACAATCTACAGAACACCGATCCCAGACCCGAACTTTTGTGAAGAAGTTCGGGTTTGGGTACCAAACATGCGCGATTTTTCTCACACGAGTGCAAAACGCATTACAATGTTTTGCACTCTCGCGGAAAAACCCGCACATTTTCCCTCAATGCCCGTCTGAAAGAGGCCTTAATGAAGACGAATGAGGCCAGACTTGGAAACATTATAAAGTTATTTTACTAAGCAAATTTTTGTGCAAATTCTCTTTCTGGCACCATTAGAGGAAGGTATGATGGCAGGCTGACTTGATGCTGCTTTCTGTTCTAAGCGGACACAGGCCTACAAATGGCTTGACGATGAGCGTATCCTTGTCCCGTTTTCCCTCTATTTAAATATCATGTCCGCAAGGGCTAAATATTGTGAGGAGTGGATGCTCTACGAATTGCTCCTCCAGCAGGAGAGGAGGAAAAAAACGTACCCTCACTGCCCTATTTTCCTCTCAACTGTAACCCGCGCAACCAATACCCTTGGCAGGAAGTTGGCGTAACCTACTTCTACCAAAGAGGGTGAGAATGGAATGGTAAGTAACATGCCTGATGAAGAGCACTGTCATCCATACTCCACCTGCTGGTAAATCTGGTACATAGCATGTCATACATTAAGATTACATCCAAATTACTGTATATGAAATACAATAAATCAGTGCAACAATAGTAATGCCCCTATTCTGGGGTATTACAAAAATAAAATTTGATTGCAGGAGCGGTTTGGTTGCTATGGCAGCGAGGGACATTCTGAGGCTCTGAGGCCTGCCATAGTAAAATTCCTATCAAGCCCTGCCAGTGATTTTCTTATAGACTGTAGTGATAAAGACAATTGCAGTGTATAGTATAACCTATCTAATAATTGCCCCTTTCCCGTCCATTGAGGGATTAAAAATGAGGGTTAAAAAAAGTTTCAAAAAGTTTTAAAAAAAATATAAAAAAACTATAAAAAATTCAAATCACCCTCGTTACCCATTTTGCAAATAAAAATAAACAATAAAAATGATCTTTGGTATTTTCACATGAAAAAATGCCCAAACTATTAAAATATAAAAGTATTTTTCCCATATGGTAAATGAAGTAATGGACAAAAAATGGCTGAAATGCTGTTGTTTAGTTACTTCACCTTACATAAAGTAATAAAAAGTGATATAAAATTCATAATGCCCCAAATGATATTAATAAAAACTACAGACAGCCTGGCAAAAATTATTCTTTACACAGATCTATAGATTGGGGGTGTGATTAATCTGAGGTCTTATTGGGGGTCTGAGCTGAGGTCTGATTAAGGGTCTGAGTTGAGGTCTAATTAACGGTCACGATAGGAACCACTGTGCCCTGTACTCCCGCCTAGCACTGTCCCTACCTAATTGCACAATCCGTCCTTAACGGGGGCCCACAACTTGACAGCAGTCCCTTTCCTAAGTAAGTGCTGTGCTCAAATCAGGAGAGGGAACACAGCGAGGCAAAATAACAGAAAACTAGTGACAGAATGGCACAGCAGACAAAAGACAGAACCAAAAAAACCATACCAAGCCGAGGTCCATAACGGGAGAGTCCAAACCAAACCAGAATCAGAACCAGTATTGCAAACCAGGGGTAACTGGAGATCAAAACCAGGAGATAACATCAAATTCAAGGGGTCAAACACGAGTCAGAGTCAGGGTACAAGTCAAAGTCAGGGATCCATTAGCAACTTCACAGAACACAAAACTCTAGTGGGGTAATACAGGAAATAAGTCCAATCATAGGCAACCTGTGGCCAGCAGGTTGCCTTTTTAAATAAACCACACTTCTGGGTCACGTGACATGCCCAGCATCACATGACCCATGCAAGCAAGCGACTCTCTGATTGGTCAGTGCTCCCTCTCCTGTATACCTGACCTGTCCCCTAACAACCAGATGCCAGTGGTGCTGCAGGGAAGTGCTGCGCCGCCGGCATAAGGACATTATATAAACACTGGGGTCTGATCTGAGGTCTGATTGAGAGTCTGAGCTGAGGGTAAAATTAACATTGAGTGTCTAATCTGAGGTCTGATTGAGGGTTTGAGCTGAGGTCTAAGTGCAGCGACCCACTCAGGACACGTGGGAACTGCACAATTACTGTGAAACGGCATTATCATATTGCATGTGATTTGGTATTACAACAGCTGTTGTATCCCTGTTCATAGGCTGGTCTGGTGTAATTTATACATCCCACCACTAGATGGGGATAGTACTTAGTTCATATAAATACTTAGGTCAGGCCTCGTGGGATGGAGATTTTTTTTTTTCTAGGAGCTTAGTGAAGAGCAGAGCCAGTTTGTTAAGCGAGGCTACACACCACGGCTGCAGAAATGAGGTAGAGCCAAGGTATGAGGCACAGGAGAGCGTTTTTCTTCTGTGATCCTCTTAGTTCCTACAGCCTACAACCAGAGGATAGCGTTTTTATCCCTGGAAGAAGCCCAAGCTAAAGAGAGACATCGGTGATAACAGCCATTACTTAAGGCTTAATGGGCACCTTTGCACATGGTGGAGTACAATCTAGCTGCAGGCAGCCTCACCATATATTGAAGAATACAGATTAGCTACCTGTTGTAAGGGCTTGGAAGATACTGAAGTAATAGGACTAAGCATACCAATAAGCATTACAGGAAACCTCACCAAATTACTCTGGTTTACAAGGTACCTGAAGCAAAGTCACCTACCAGAAATACTTATACAGAACCACAAGCTAAGTCTAAACCCAGCCAAACCTATTAACAGTGGATCAATAGAATTCCTCTAAATTGCAAAAGACTGTATTCTGTCTGGATGTATATGCCGCAACTGGAACCAACATCAGTAAAAGTTGTCTACTTGATTCTTACAATTGGTTGTACCACCATTAACGGTACTGGTGTCACGACAAATAACACTAAAGTACCCAGCCGCCACAAGCACCCTAAACACCACTGCCATCTAGGGCACCTCGACTTCCATCTAGGCTGGTGCTTCCCTACAACAGAGTGTGCCCCAGAGGATTTCGTGCTGTCTTCCTCAACACTGTGCTGCCAGCCCATGGAGGCTAAGCGTGAGTAAACCGATGAACTGTGTTATTATTTGGCTCCTCATCGGCCCACTGTGCACCTCACGTGTTGCCCCTGCTGTTCTGGCTGGCTGCACAAGTAACAATGGGGTTTGAGCTGAGGTCTGATTAACATTGGGGGTCTGAGCTGAGGTCTGATTTAAGGGTACTTTGACACTAGCGGCAAGGAACTCCGGCAGGCTGTTCCGGCGGGTGAACAGCCTGTCGGATCCGTGCTGCTGTTAGTGCACGCGACGCGTGCCCCTGGACTGCCGCTCCGGCCCCATTGACTATAATGGGGGCGGGCCGGAGTTCCAGTCGCAGCACAGAAAACATGCTGAGAGGCAGCCGGAATAAAACTATGACGCAGCCCCCAACAAGTGCAGCACGGTCCAGACCACGCTGAAGTCCGTCTCTACATAGACTGAGTCCGCACAGAGACATTAAGCAGCCGCCAGCAAAAGGCACACAATGTCTGCTAGCCAGGCATCATCATACAAGACCAGGTCACGACCAAGCTGCTCTAGCAAGTCCTTAATAAAAGAAATGGCTGCTCCTGCCCATGCAGAAGCTGAGGCTGCAAAATAAAGGTCTTCCTTTACTACACAAGAGATGCAACTAAAGAAAGAGACAGCATGCCTACAAGCGTCACTGGAAAAGGAGAGAGCATGCGTGCAAGCATTACTGAAAAAACTTGCTGCAGAGAAAAAAGCGGTAGCCGCAATGGCCAAGGCAGAGTACCTGGAAGCCTTGGAGTATCCCGAATCTAAGAAACACACTCAAGTACTTGGGCCAGACCTAGATCAACAAGATCCAGCACAGCGCATCTCAGAATATGTCCATCAGCATCCCAAGACAGATGGCAACTGTGATCCAGTATATAAGCCAGCTTATACAGAGTGCCAAAGATCCTACCTTGAACCACTGTACATCAAGCCAGACAGTATGTGACAACACGATACTGACCACAACTACTGCCCTACAAAACGAAAGCTACAATCTTTGCTTCAACTTAAAGGGACACCCTTCACGTCAGAACAGTATTATACAGACTTCCCTAAGCCAGAAACTCCTAAAAGGCATGGTGTTACACCACACACACAGCAGAACAACAACACCCCGGGTAGTATTGGCACTAACCAGGCCGCCATGTATTGGCACTAACCACACCGCCAGTCGGAGGGACTACTGGGCCACACTCCCCCATAAAGGTACTGGATGTAAAACCGTGTGTGAACAGGGCTCTGTATAGCCAGGCGGCTGTGGGACACTGGGCTGGGAAAGCCGCTTGTAATTACCGTGTGCGAACGGTGCTTTAAGTAAGGTAGGAAGATACCTTGTTTAGTTAGAGCCCAGCCGGGCAGGTGTTTATTTTGTATGATTTATCTTTGTTTTGCTGAGGGGCCAAATAAAAGTGGTAAATATCATCTATATATACACTGCCACCAGGATTTAACTAAGCAAATAGTTATGAGCCTCCTATTGGATAATTACTGCATGGGCGATTATCTTTCAGCTGGCAATAAGTTATTTAACCCCAACTGGTGCAATGAGTTGCTTCTCATTTCTTAAAAGACCATGTCGAAAGACACATCTCGTGGTCGTGGAAAAGATGTTAGTCTGTTTGAGAAGGGTCAAATCATTGGCATGCATCAAGCACAGAAAACATCTAAGGAGATTGCAGAAAGTACTAAAATTGGGTTAAGAACTGTCCAACGCATTATTAAAAACTGGAAGGAGAGTGGGGACCCATCGTATTCGAGGAAGAAATGTGGCGGGAAAAAAATCCTGAATGATCGTGATCGGCGATCACTTAAACGTTTGGTGAAATCAAATTGAAGAAAAACAACAGTAGAACTCAGGGCTATGTTTAATAGTGAAAGTAAGAGCATTTCCACACACACAATGCGATGGGAACTCAAGGGATTGGGACTGAACAGCTGTGTAGCCATAAGAAAACCTGGTAAGGATTGCGCAGGATTTGGCCGGCAGCCAGAGGCAGGGGAACGGGCACACCAGTGGATCACGGGGAGGGTGCGGGCACACCAGTCCAGTGAATCTTTTCACAAGACTGCTGGCACTGGTAAGAATTGTACATGCGCGATCTCTCACAGGAGCCGCAGCAGCCAGACGCACAGGGAGAGGGCGGCCACACAAGGCTCCGACGTTTCGTGTACAGAGCCAGACCACTCCCTAAGGCAGGGATAAGCCTGTACATGAAACTTCAGCACAGGGAGCTTGCTGGATGACGTCGCGGGTCACGTGACCTGCATCAGCACAGAAGAAACAAGACATTATAGATAAAGAGAGTGATTTACAAAGACAATAGTAGATATGTTATAATGCTGATTAGCCTATATTTATATAACTTGGACAACCCCTTAACATATAACTATCTGGACAAAGGCCTAAAGATTGTGTGGGAAAGAGTTGATAAGTTTTATGGGTCAATAGAAGCTATAGAAAATGCTTTATTTAAGAGAATTGATAATTTTCCCAGAATAGTGGGTAGGGGTTACCAAAAGCTCAGGGAACTCAGCGACTTGTTAAAGGAGGTACAGTTTGCTCAGGCAGAAGGAAATCTGCCAAGGCTAGCATTCCTGGACACCTCCAGAGGTGTCAACCCGATTGTCCAAAAATTCCCTTATAACCTACAGGAGAAGTGGATCGCGCATGGTTTTAAGCAGGTTCATAATGTACCATTTCCCCCCTTTGCGGTGTTTGTAGACTTTGTTACTCAACAGGCAAGGATCAGAACGACCCCAGTTTTTACTTTACATTGTCATGCCCGCTACTCCTGGTGTCAAACCTCATAAAACACCAGTAGCAGTCCACAAAACTAACGTTGCCTCCACAGGTTCTCCTTACAGGTTGTTTAAGTCTTCTCACGAACAGAACAAACCCAAAGATCTTACCAAACAATGCCCCCTGCACAAGAAACCACATTCTCTACTAAAGTGCAGAGCCTTCAAGGAGAAGTCTTTAGAGGACCGCAAAGAATTCCTCAAGGAAATAAACATCTGATTCAGGTGCTGCACTACAACATCGCACTTCGCCAGGAACTGTAAGGTCAGTGTGACATGCACAGAATGCAGTAGCACAGAACACAACACAGCTTTACACCCTGGACCACCCTCTCAGGTATCACCTCAGGCAGAGGAACAATGACGGAAAGCAGATAGACACCAACATAGATACCCAAGTAGTCACCTTTCACTGTACTTAGATCTGTAAAGGACTCGCAGGAGGGAAGTCCTTGCTAAAAAATCTGCCTTGTCAGAGTTTATCCGGGCGGCCACAGAGATAAGGCGATCAAGGTGTATGCAATCTTGGATGATCAAAGCAACCAGTCTTTAGCTAAATCCACTTTCTTTGACACCTTCAACATTATAGGGCCCGGTTCTCCCTACTCCTTAAGGACATGTGCAGGTACTGTTGAGACGGCGGGAAGGAAGGCAACTGGATACAAGGTAGAGTCCATAGATGGTCAGACCTGCTTGTCTCTGCCAACCGTACTGGAGTGCAATCACATTCCTGACAACTGGTCTGAGATATCTACACCAGAGGTAGCAGCATACCACCCGCATCTGAAGCATATAGCTCACATGATATCGGAACTGGACCTATAAGCCCCGATAGTCTTATTCCTTGGAAGAGACATACTACGAGTTCACAAGGTTAGAGGACAGATTAACGGTCCCCAAAACGCTCCATACACCCAGAGACTTGACCTAGGGTGAGTCATCATAGGAGACGTCTGTCTAGGAGGAGCACACAAGCCGACCTCAATCAACAGTATGCTCACCAGCACACTTGAAAATGGATGTCTTTCCCTATTCCAGCCATGCCACAGCAGTTTCTTGATAAAAGAACTGCCACACAGTGCTCCTGTGCCTTGTCCTTTCGCAGATACCTCCTGTGAAGACCACACCTGCGATGGTGAGCAAGATCACTTAGGGTGCACAGTTTTCCACAGAACAAGAGAAGACAACAGGGTTGCAATGTCCATAGAGGACAGGCTGTTCTTAGAGATCATGGATCAAGGAATAGTAAAAGACAAGTCAAAAAGCCGGGTCGCACCTTTACCATTTAAAGGTAACAGAGAACTTACAATTGATTTATCTCCCTCAAACACAAACTTCAGAGGATACCAGAGACAAAAGAACATTTTTTTACTTTCATGGAAAGAATATTCCAGAACAACCATGCAGAAATGGCACCTGCGCTCCAAGACTCCGAGGAGTGCTGGTACATACCCATATTCGGCATGTATCATCCTAAAAAAACAGGGCAGATATGAGTAGTATTTGACTTGAGTGCCAGGTGTAAAGGCGTCTTGCTAAACTGTCTGGTCCAGACGTCTACAACAGACTTCTGGAGGTACTTCTACGCTTCCGCAGAGATTCCGTAGCATTTATGGCCGACATACAACAGATGTTGCACTGCTTCCTCGTCAAAAACATAGAGACTACAGCCAGGTCCATAAATATTGGGACATTGACACAATTCTAACATTTTTGGCTCTATACACTACCACAATGGATTTGAAATGAAACAAACACGATGTACTTTAACTGCAGACTGACAGCTTTAATTTGAGGGCATTTACATCCAAATCAGGTGAACGGTGTAGGAATTACAAAAGTTTGCATATGTACCTTGCACTTGTTAAGGGACCAAAAGTAATGGGACAGAATAATGATCATAAATCAAACTTTCACTTTTTAATACTTGGTTGAAAATCCTTTGCAGTCAGCAGTCAATTACAGCCTGAAGTCTGGAACGCATATACATCACCAGGCGCTGGGTTTCATCCCTGGTGATGCTCTGCCAGGCCTCTACTGCAACTGTCTTCAGTTACTGCTATTTCTTGGGGCATTTTCCCTTCAGTTTTGTCTTCAGCAACTGAAATGCATGCTCAATCGGATTCAGGTCAGGTGATTGACTTGGCCATTGCATAACATTCCACTTCTTTCCCTTAAAAAACTCTTTGGTTGCTTTTGCAGTATGCTTTGTCCATCTGCATTGTCCATCTGCACTGTGAAGCGCCGTCCAATGAGTTCTAAAGCATTTGGCTGAATATGAGCAGATAATATTGCCGAAACACTTCAGAATTCATCCTGCTGCTTTTTTCAGCAGTCACATCATCAGAAAATACAAGAGCCATGCTTCACTGATGAGTTGGTATGCTTAGGATCATGAGCAGTTCCTTTCCTTCTCCATACTCTTCTCTTCCCATCACTCTGGTACAAGTTGATCGTGGTCTCATCTGTCCATAGGATGTTTTTCCAGAACTGTGAATACTTTTTTAGATGGCAAACTCTAATCTGTCCTTCCTGTTTTTGAGGCTCACCAATAGTTTACATCTTGTGGTGAACCCTCTGTATTCACTCTGGTTTAGTTTTCTCTTGATTGTTGATTTTGACACACATACACCTACCTTTTGGAGAGTATTCTTGATCTGGCCAACTGTTGTAAAGGGTGTTTTCTTCACCAGGGAAAGAATTCTTCAGTCATCCACCACAGTTGTTTTTCGTGGTCTTCACCTGTGCTTCCTTCTTTTTAAGAATGTTCCAAACAGTTGTTTTGGCCATGTCTAATGTTTTTGCTATCTCTCTGATGGGTTTGTTTTGTTTTTCAGCCTTATGATGGCTTGCTTCACTGATAGTGACAGCTCTTTGGATCTCGTCTTGAGAGTTGACAGCAACAGATTCCAAATGCAAATAGCACACTTGAAATGAACTCGGGACATTTTATCTGCTCATTGTAATTGGGATAATGAGGGAATAACACACACCTGTCCATGGAACAGCTGAGAAGCCAATTGTCCCATTACTTTTAGTTCCTTAACAAGTGGGAGGCACATATGCAAACTGCTGTAATTCCTACACCATTGACCTGATTTGGATGTAAATACCCTCAAATTAAAGCTGACAGTCTGCAGTTAAAGCACATCTTGTTCATTTCAAATCCATTGTGATGGTGTATAGAGCCAAATTTTTTAGAATTGTGTCGCTGTCCCAATATTTATGGACCTGACTGTATATCTGGTGAGTGAGATCCACCTTGTATCAGGGATATGTTATGCAGTGCTGTTTAGTTAGGTGTAGTATTACTCTGGGAGCATGTTGTAGCTGTTAGATGTTAGCGATGCAATTCTATGTACAGGCAGCCATTTTGGGACATATGCTCAGAGATAATGTAATGTTGCAGTAAATGTTGTTCTATGCTTTCTGCTGTACATGCTATCTTGTATGCTTTATACTTATACAAACTATTTGTAATCCTATATTTTACCACAATTGATCAATCACATCAATAGTCCTGTTTTGCCAATAAACAAGTTAGACTACAGAAAACAGTCCTCTTATTTGGAAGACGGGAATGGTTTATACTGAATGTCAGACTGCACACTGTGTGAACTTGTATAAAGACAGAACACTGCTCCTCCAGACTCCACTCACTGGTGATGTGCCCTGTCTAACTTTCAGGCTGCAGTGCACAAGAGGAGAAAAGTACAAATATGGATGTGTACTCACAGAAAAATGTGTAAAATCAGCATTTAATCAAATAAACATGCTATTCATAGCCTGACCCTTGGTTTTGCCTCTTTCTGGCTTCTTCTGGGGCATCAGAATATGGCAATGCAAAGACATTTTTTGTTTTATATGTATTTTTTTTAAATATTGAAAGATAAGAAAAAAAAAGAAAAAAAATATTGCTGTCATAGCGGTGACCTGCAACTCGCTCGACATGGGGAGTGCTGTAAAAATCAAACCTATAACACAACGACGACATTGCTTTTTCCCAATTTCAACTCTTTTCCAGCAAAAAACAATCCTCGATTTGGCTATGTGAAAAGAGACAGAAAAATATATGGCTCCAGGTGAAAAATGGAAAATGGCTGTGTCACTTATAATTGAGGATCATAAAATGACTAGAAAACTGTAGAGGGAAGGATTATTATGATTAATATATATATATATGCCTTTTCATATATACATTAATATTGGCCCTGTATGGGCCCAAGTATGTGTATGCATAGAGATGTATGTATGCCCCCTTGTCAGCATACATCTCTATTTATAGAATATATATGTGTGGGTGGGCTTATTGCTGCCCATTCATACCCCTAGTTTTGTTTATATGTATATATATATGTGTAAAGGCCGATTTATTGGCCTGCATTTGTGGGAGGGGTGTAGCTGCCTTTATATCCGGCATACGCCCCTCCCTCAATGAACGTCTCGTCTTGTTTCTACCTACCACACGTGCAGGCAGGTGACGGCAGCGTTCCTGGCTCACGAGTCTGCGGTCAAAGGTGAGTATGCTGCCTCATCCAGCAGCCATGTCCACGTAGTCCGGCCGGCGGTGTTTCGGCTCCCCAAGGTGAGGGGGAGCACCACCGCACCGGAATGATCGGCAAGGGAGCTACGTGCGGCTCCCCACGCGGCCATTCATCGTAGGGTTACAGGGGACAGCGTGCTCCCAACTTCGACGCAGCCGTAAAGTCTTGCACGGGCCGCCGTGCAGTTAGATAGGAAGGTAGAGAGCCTGAGCTGGAGCAGGCTCGGTGGTCTATTAGTCAGGTCTGCCTGCTCCAGCTCAGTGCACAGGTCAGGCTTCCGTCCAGCCCTGATGCAGTCTGAATGGATGCGGATCTGCTCAGACTGCATCAGTCTGGCGGCGTTCAGCCTCCGCTCCGCTCGCCTCCGCACGGCCAGGCGGACAGCTGAACGCTGCTTGCAGCGTTCAGCTGTCCGCCTGGCCGTGCGGAGGCGTGCGGATCCGTCCAGACTTACAATGTAAGTCAATGGGAACGGATCCGCTTGAAGATGACCCCATATGGCTCAATCTTCAAGCGGATCCGTCCCCCATTGACTTTACATTGAAAGTCTGAACGGATCCGCTCAGGCTACTTTCGCACTTAGAAATTTTTCTAAGTTATTAATGCAGACGGATCCATACTGAACGAAGCCTCAGTCTGCATTAATATGATCGGATCCGTTCAGAACGGATCCGATCAAGCGCAAGTGTGAAAGTAGCCTTGGTTGCAGCACATTGTGTCATATTAAAAAAAAAAAAAAAAAAAAAAGAGGCTGAGGCTGTTTGTGTAGGTTAATCAGGATTTATTCTCAGTTTGGTACTATATTATAGTACAGGGCTGGCCAACCTGTGGCTCTCCAGCTGTTGTAAAACTACAACTCCCATCATGCTTTGCTGTAGGCTGATACCTGTAGGCAGTCTAGGCATGCTGGGAGTTGTAGTTTGGCCATCCCTGTTATAGTACTACTACACAGCATGGTCTTACGCCGTATGATTCTTTGCACTAGGCTCAGTTGTACACGCAGCGCAGCGTTTGTCACTTTTGGTTTCCGCATTACTATTGTTTCGTTCTAATTCCTGTTTACGCTTGTACACTGGTGTTTCATGATTTGACGTTCGTTTCTAGGTCCGTGCTTCCCTTTTCTCGAGTATCGCCAGAGTTTTTCTTTCAGATCAGGGTGTGCTATTTTCTTCCTATCGCAGCTGTCAGTCTTCAAGGCTAATCCAGTTCGGGTAAGCGTTTGGTGTCTGTGTGTGCTAATTTCAGGCAGCGCAGTAGACGCATTGATTAAAGCTGAGTTGGACAAAGGTTTCCTCATCGGTCCCCTTAAAACCCCCCCTTTTCAGCAGTGGCGAGTCAGCCCGGTTGGGGTAGTCACAGGCAAATTCAGCAAGAAAGGTAGACTCATCATTGATTTGTCAGCCCCGCATGGGTCCCATGTAGCTAGTCTCAACTCCCTCATCCCATCGGAGGAGGTTAGCATGAAGTATTCCTCCATTGACCAAGCCATAGCTATCATCATGCACTTAGGTCCTGGAGTAGCGTTATCTAAGGCGGATATATCCGACGCCTTTAAGCTTCTCCCGATCATGCCGGCCCTCTGGCAGTGGCATGGCATTAAGTGGAGAGACCAGTATTACTTCTCTTCGAAGCTCACGTTTGGCTCTAAAAGCAGCCCGTGGCTATTCGATCAGTTGGCACAGGCCCTCCACTGGGTGTTAGAGAACAAGGTACAGTGTGAGCATGTCATCCATTATTTAGACGACTTCTTGCTGATAGAGAGGCCAGGAGTTGCCCCAGTAGGTCTCAAGAAGCTTCTGAATTGTTTCTCTCGGTTAGACGTCCCAGTGTCCCCTAAGAAGGTTGAGGGTCCGTCCACTGTCATCACTTTCCTGGGCATTGTTTTAGACTCGCAAAACATGCTAGCGAAGTTACCCACAGATAAACTGAACAGGATCAGGGAAGTGATACACAGGTTCACGGTTACTACTGTGACCACTAAGGCCGAGTTACAATCACTGTTGGGCATGCTGAACTTTGCCATGCGTATAATCCCACAAGGCAGGTCATTCATTTCTCGTCTGTTGACACTCCTCCCCTCAGCACCTTGTCAGGACAGCCCGGTGCACTTAGACAGTCTGGCTCTAGCGGATCTTCACATGTGGGATCACTTTCTCCACCAGTGGAATGGAATTTCCCTTTTCATTCCCGCAATATGTAGTAGTTCTCCTGTAATTTTTTTCTGACGCAGCTGCAAGTTCAGAGTTTGCAGCCATTTTTGGCACCCATTGGTTGGCAGGCGAATGGCCAGTTGAAGTCAGACGAATCCCGGGTTTCTTGCAGACCTCAGCACTATTTGAGTTGTATCCCATTGTCGCGGCCGCACGTGTTTGGGGTAGCAATTGGTCTAATTGCTCAGTTTTGTTTGTAACAGATAACGTAGCTGTTATCGATATATTAACCAGCGGTTTGTCTAAGTCCTTACATATTATGAGTCTCCTAAGGCGTCTAGTACAACTTTCATTAATGCATCGTTTCCATTTCAGTTGTGCACACTTGCCTGGTACACAAAACATGGCAGCGGATGCCTTGTCACGAGCTAATACCTCCCTTTTCTTTCAGATCATGCCAGAAGCGGACATCACAGGTGCCATGATTCCTCCGCACGAGTCACTAGTCTTGGTCTAACTGAACACCTAGCTACTGCTCACATGTTGCTTGCTAAATCTCTCTCGCCTAATACGGCCAGAGCTTACCACACAGGGTGGAACACATATTGTAGGTTCCAGGAGCGGTTCCCTCAGGGGCAGTCCAGCTTTGTAGAATACGTTCTTGCTTTCATAGGGTTTTGTCACTCCGAGTTGAAGTTATCCCATAATGCGGTTAGGTCCTACCTAGCAGGGGTTCAGCACTTTCTGGCTGTGAGCTACCTGGATCGGGGTTCCTTATTCTCTGTTCACGCCGTTAAGGCCGCTTTGAGGGGTCTGGGTAAATGTAGCGTGAAAGGACGGGTCCGTAGACAAGCTATTTCAGGTCAGGTTTTCCGTGATCTCTCTGACGCCTTAGACTAGGGTCCTTATGGTTTCCTCCTTAGCCTAGTGCTCAAAGCTGCTATTTATTTAGCCTTTTATGGGTTTTTGAGACCTGGTGAGTTCACAAGCTCCTCCAACAGCAGTAAGTTCATAGCGATTAGCCAACTGGTTCCGAGTTTTGAGGGTTTCTCTTTACTATTGCCAGTGTCGAAAACGTCACAGGTGGGTCCTCCGGCTCAGGTGTCATTCTTCCCCACAGAACACCATTGGTGCCCCGTCTGTGTACTCAATCAGTTACTGGCAGCATTAGATGGCCTTGGGCCGAGTAGTCCATTATTGCCTTTCGGCCAATCGCCTCTAACAACCCACCAATTTGTGTCCCATATAAGCCCTCTGTTGGCCAGCTTAGGTGTGGATCCAGCTTCGGTGTCGGGTCATTCATTCCGCATCGGGGCTGCATCCGCAGCTTCAAAAAATCAGGTGCCGACGCACGTCATCCAAAAGTTAGGTCACTGGCGGTCATCGTGTTTTTAGCACGTATATTCCTCATCCTAAGGTCGAAATGTCGCTTGCTTTTCAGAATCTGGTTCTGTAATTTTGTGTTGTAATAAAGGAAATCCTGCCTTTAAGTTTGCTGTTTTTGCCCTCTATTCAGGCGTCCCTACATCGCAGCGGTTACGGCATAATTCTAGCCGCTTTAGAGTTGAGGGGGTCAGTTCCTTCTCGCCATCATTAACCCCGACCACAAGTGTAAAGGCCGATTTATTGGCCTGCATTTGTGGGAGGGGTGTAGCTGCCTTTATATCCGGCATACGCCCCTCCCTCAATGAACGTCTCGTCTTGTTTCCCCCTCCCACCCTCCCTTTCATATTAGCACTCTTAAGGGGATGCCCTCTATTCAGGCGTCCCTACATCGCCGCGGTTACGGCATAATTCTAGCCGCTTTAGAGTTGAGGGGGTCAGTTCCTTCTCGCCATCATTAACCCAGACCACAAATATATATATATCTATGTGGGTATATATGTATATATTTATAGATGTGCCCAAAGCATCTATAAATATATATATATATATATATATATATATATATATATTAGTTAAAATGTGGCCAGAACATGCCCCCCCCCCCCCTCTGGAATGTGCCTGCAGGGGGGAGAGACCGCCAACTGGACAATTATGTCAAGTTTCGGCCTCTTCAAAGGACAGAGGACCAATAAAGATCCTCTGCCCTTTGTTAACATCTCCGGCAGCACCGGAGAGGGTGTGCCTAACAGGCACATGCCCCTGTGTGCCGCTTACCTCCGGCGCTGTAATTACAGCGCCAGAGGTATGCATTATCTTCACAGGCGGGAGGATCAAAGGATCCCCTTGCCTGGAAGAGCGCTCCAGGATGCGCGGGCACAGTGATGTCATATCGTTGCGCCAGCCCACGTGGACTGGCTGGAAGGCGGGAAAACTGGAGCGAGTGCCACAAGTTTTAAATACCCCAGCGGCACTGCGCTGCTCAGATCGGGATCCCTACCTCCCCCTCCATAGAAGAGAGAGCAGGCAGCCATGCGCCGGGCTGCGCTGCACTAGGAGAGACAAGATTCTCCCTCTGTGTCCCAGAAGAAGGAGAGCGCCGCAGGCGCTCTGAAGAGAACCCGCTCCCGCCTGCAGTACCCACAGCTAGGAGAGAGAGAGAGCAGCACTCTGAAGAGGGATCCCGACCTGTCCCTGAAGAGAAGCGCAGGCAGCACACAGCCCTGCAGTTACCCGACCGGCTTAGATCCCCGGCAGCCTCAGAGAAGATAGAGAGAGGGAGCAGAGTCATGGATTGGCTAAGTATCCCTGCCACCATTATCTAACTCTGCATTGCCCTGTACCCCTGTTCCCTGACCATTAACCCCTTCACTGCCGGCTGCCCTGTCCCTGTGTTAACCCTTTCCTGGGTTAACCCCTGCATCCACCCCTGCATTCCCTATATCTGTATTCAATCCCTTTAACCCCTGCATTCCCAGCAGCCTTCCCTGTGGACCCTGTAACCCCTGCAGCAGTAACCCCTTCACTCCATTACTTGCTGCCCTGCAAGTATTAACCCTTGCAGTGCCACAATTGTGTTCCCCGTAGGCACAGTGAGTAGACAGGTGAGTGGGTTGCTGATATTTGTGTGTATGTAAGTGTATTGTATAGATAGTGTGCGTGGGGTGGAATGGGAATTGTATATTGTTTGGTGTAGTTAGGTTTGTATTGTGTTTAATAATATTGTTTATTGTAGTACTGTTACTTTGCTGTGGTGTGTGCGTCTATATGTATATATATTTATATCCATTGATCTATAAATATATATAGATATAGCGTATTATTGGAATTGTATAGTTGTATTGTGTAATAAATACTTTATTGTTCATAATACAGGGTGTAGTGTTTTTAGTAGTTGCCGCCCTAGCATAGTGATAGTATGTCCCATTTAGTGTAGTTCAGTGTAGTCTATATGCAATCAGAGGTAGTTAGCTAGCTAGAGAGTATACCTAGGTATTTATTTTAGGCATAAATGGGCGGAGTCATCACTAGACGACCCATGCCTATTTATGAATATTAATTGAGATTTGCATACATTTCAATAATTAATATTTCCTTTAAAAAAAAAATACACAAGATGGGATATGACTAACACCACACAAACTCTCCTAACATAGGATGGACCAGTCGAATAGAAGGGTGCCAAAAACTGAATACTGCCACACAATGGCAGTAAAATTACAGCAATAAAACATAACATGATTTACCTACAGGGATCCCAACTACATTCCCAATACCTAATGTGTAACTACATGACACGTGGTTTTAGATAACACATCTTCTTGTTCCGTGTTATCGCTGTGTACAAGAAGCTTCACCGGTATGTTCTAACCATACATAGTGACACGCCTGGACATTCAGACATTTACTTTACATGCTTTATTTACAATTTTCTATACAGTCTTTAGAAAGGGAAACAGATTGAACTATGGGAAAATGTCCCACTGTTTGCCTTATTCATTTGTATAAGTGAAATACCATTTGCTTTCAGTGTTACCCCAGGGATTATCTAATGCACAAGAAGCACATACTGTGCTCATGTAGCATGCAAAAACAAAGGACAGTGGTCTGAGCTAGAACCTGAGCAAACTAAGTCTGGAGGTCATTCACAGTCATTACTAAGCTGCAGAGCTGGACCAGCCTGATTCCCAAAGATATGTGAATATTCTTATGTAATAATAATCATAAATAATGTGAACTATAACATAGAGCTAAAATATGTAGTACAAAAAATGTTCCTCCCATATTTCTCCAAAATCCTGACTCCATGCAAATGCTCTTTAATGCCGATGCATGTTGATTATTAGAGGACTGGATTTTTTTATCTTATTTTTCTAATTAGTTTATTAGAAATCACTGTATTCTTTCACATTATTGGGGCTCAGGTTAGCAGAGAACACATTGGGAGAGTTATCATCTCCTTTGCGTCTGAAAAGTGTCGTTAAAAAGTCACAAACTATCTGTGTTATCAGTATTATTCCTGATTTGTATACATTGAGATGTATGCCCTACAGCAGGGGCGTACACAGATCTCATAGGGCACGGCTAATTATAGTATGGGCCCCCCTGTCATACAACTTTTCAAAGTATATGTGCATCAAACACTTCTAGACAATGCAGAACATAAAACACGACTTAAAAAAATCTTACATTTCTGATGAAATTTCAGGTTTTTTTTATTAAGCGTAATTGTAATTTTAAAAAAAATTGTCATGAAAAAAAAGTTGCCCTTTGCCTCAACCACTCCATCTTTCTTTTATGGTGGAAAAATTGGTGCTTCATAAATACAGTATGGCGTCCTTTCTAAATGTCATATTTCTGAAAGCAAATGCACCACACAGCTGGCATAGATACAATAATACATCTTCCCCATACAGCTGTAGGTCTGTGGATTTCCTCATACAGTGCATTATCAACCGATCTGACTGAAACTACCACTAGGGGAAGCTCAGTGGAAAGGAATTGATACAGTTACCACTGACTGCAATGAAAGCTGTAAAATCTCTTTGCACGGAGCTCCCCCTGGTGGAGGTTGAATGAAAGTGCAATGCTTCATGTCAAGAACAGAAGACTGAGTTGAACGTTGGGCCTCCCTCCCCCTGGGCCAAACAGCAGTCATATGGTTTGCCTCCATGGTAGGTACAGTACACCACTGCTCTACAACCCTGTTTGCACAACAAACAATCAGTCCTGTCAAAATGTTGTAGTGTAGTCCAGGCCTAAGTTTTAATTATTGTCAGGTGGAATGTTGCAGATAATGGCAACAATATGTTGCATGTTGTGCATGACATTCACGCCAAATAGTAAAAAATTGTTGCTCGACAGCAAATTATATGTTTGTGTTGCGCGTCTTTCACGTGATGCATGTTGCCCTGTAGCCCTAGCCTCCCACTATTATTCAGCTGCATGTAAGCATTGAATTGCAGTATTATGTCTTGTGAGTATTATTATGATGCTCAATATTATTGGGGCATTATATATGGCAGGATTATGTGAGTTGCATATGCAGTATTATCTGTGGAGCATGTAAAACATTCAGATAAAAAGTGAATATATATGCAGCAAGAACAAATGTCTAAAAATGATTGCTGGCGGCTATGCTTGTTGCATAGACCAGTGGGTATGGGTGAAATCTATGTGCAGGCATGCAGATGTCAGCTATAAGTATACTTTGATGTCCAGCTATCTGTGCATGGAAAGCTATGCCGTGTTCTCAGCCACTGCACTTGTTATGAAAGATGCAAAGGATGTTTCTCTCTTGGTGATTGGTCAATTAGTGGGCACTTTGAGTGAAATGCCTTGTGCTCTCGGTATGGTGTTTGTTGGCCTTTTATTTTTCATAGCCTTCAATATAGGACTAGAAAAATAAAAATTCATGTTCAAAATGCCACAAAATAAAAAAAAGCACTACCTTATTAAAAAGTTTTAAAATTGCTGACAAATTGTGTATTAAGGAGTGCTTAAAGGGGTATTATGGTTAGAAAAGGTTATCCCCTATCTACAGGATAGGGGATAATTATTAGAACAGGAACTGGGGGCCCATACCCTGTGGAGCACCTCCTCTGAAATAGATAAACCTGCTGGTTGGTTTGGGAGCGCTGGAAATAGACAAGTACAGTGCATTTTCTCATGATGGGTAGGGATCCCAATGGTAGGACTCCAGAGGCGGATTGGCCATAGACCCTACAGGGAAATGGCCACCAGCCAGGTAAGTAATGATCTGACTGTCCCCTCCTAACTTCTGAATTCAACTGTATTGCCATCCTGAGGCAGCTGGAGCAGGAAAACAGAATGTGGCAGCTGGCGTGGCCACCACGGGGAGGTATTTTGGGGAGGTATTTTGTGCCATACTGTGGCGTTTGTCTCTGCTGGAGTGGTATCATGTGCCCCCCTTTTATTTGGGTTGTTCCTGCCCTCTGTCAAATTGGCCCCGACTACAAAATGGGGCCACTGTTAGTTTCTTTCCAGGGTCACTTTAAGTTCCCAGGTGGAACCTGTAGGACCCCCACCGATAACTTTTTCTAACCGGAATACCCCTTTAAAGGAGGTATCCAGCTTTTCGGACTTCATACTCATCTGCTCCCCACTGCTCCATTCCAGCTGCCTGGCTCCCTTCAGTGGTCTTCCCCATCATGTAAACTTTTGGGCAGGTGGGGTCATGCACACCGCAGCAGCTAATGTGTGACCTCAGTGATGACGTGTCCCCAAGCAGCATATGATCTAGTGAAAGAAAGCCGAGGGCTGGGCCCACAGGTATACGATGCCACACAGATACAGACAATGGTTCTTTCCCAGCAGTTGAGTTTACTGAACGATGTAGTGAACAAGAAGCTGAGAATATATAAAACAGATTGGTACACAGACAATAAACCAACAGTAAATTTGACACAGTCTAACAATAAACCAGTAGATGTTTTCCCCAAAGTCCATTAAGCAGTCTAACTGCACTTGTATGTTCCTGGACCAGTTCCTCGTTGGGGTGCACCCTAAGTGTTGCGCAATACTATTTGTAATCCACAGGTAAATGTCTGTCCCTTTGATTGCATGAGCAGCCAATGAGATAGGAAGGTGTCAGTGTATGAATCCCTTAGGGCTATACATTAGCTTGCAACCCCCACACTGCAATGGAACGGTACTTGGAGAGTTATAGTATCTCCAAATGCCACTTCAACAGTGTGGTGCAATGTGATGCAAAGCCCCACTTACAGTTCCTTGAGCAGGTTCTTTTTCTTATTTCCTGCTCTACTCCAGAACTGGATCCTACAGAGACGACACTCCTGGGTTCATCGCTGCAAACCTTCTGTAACGGGGTTCCGAAGGTGCACTTGGTCTCCCATTAGCCGCAGACCTGCTGCTTAGCTTCGGGAGCGAGGATCTGTGCTTGACCTCATTCCCTGGGAGGGAAGGTTCCCTGCTCCTAAGTCTGCCTTGAGCGCTGAGCTGATCACTCGGTCCTCGACTTGTTGGTCTGTCAGTCATGTGATGCTGGCCATGTCACATGACCCTCACTCCCCACTATAAATACAGGCAGCCTGCTGGCCACAGGTTGCCTGTTAATTTAGGTTCCACCTGTGATGTTGTATTTCCTGGCGTACTTACCTCCTGCTGTTTCCTGACGATCCTCTGCCTGCTCCTTGTGTACTTTGCTGCTCTCCTGGTATTCTGACCCCGGCCTCCTCCTGACGATCCTCTGCTTACTCCTTTGGTACTTCACGACTCTCCTGGTATTTATGACCCCGGCTTCTCCTGACTATTCTCTGCTTGTTCCATTTGTACTTTGTAGCTTTCCTGGTATTGACTCGGTCCGTTCATGTTCTGTTGTTTGTCTGTCATCCCTGCACTTAGTTCAAGCTAGGGATTGCCGTCCAGTTGTCCCCTGTCATTAGGACTCGCGAGGCAAGTAGGCAGGGCCAGGGGTAAGGGTGGTCACTTCCCTCCCCCCCGTGTGTGTGTACGCTACCGTTAGATCTCCCCTTCATGCTGTCGCCAGTCTCCACTGTGAACCGGCCGATTCCCTTTCAGATTCAGCAGAGATCTTCTCTTCTGGTTTCTAGCAGCACCAAGCACAGCTCCGTCTGCTCACTTTCTGCTTCTACAGGAACCTCCTCCCCTTACACAGGGAGAGTGTGATGCAATAAGTCATTTGCTAAGTGCAGTGTCAAACCTGCATATTCAGTTTGCTATCACACTTGTAAGAGTCCAAAACAGCCCATAAATTAGCTATTATCCAACTTTGCAAACAAATAGGTTATTAGTATTAGCTCCAATGCAGACTTTTATCATCTTATCCTTTGATGCCATCTACTGATCGAAGTGAGATGTTGCAGTAATTATACAATTTACAACATAGCAGAGTAATACATTTAAGGTCCCTTGCCCCACATCCTTACATGCCACCCCACTAGAATTTTGGCGTCCCGATAGTTCTACCAAAAATAAATTATCTGCTGCATAGCGCTGAGGGGGGATGCCTGCAATGGAGTTTATTGGTGCAGGAACAGGACAGGACCCGACCCCTCCCGGGGTAGTAGCATATTTTCAGGGATAGTGTCCACTACTGGACAATTGGGGCTGGACAACTTGTCAGTCTGTAAAGGCAGCGTAGGGATTAGACACCACCCTATGTCTCTTGGACTCACAGGTTTCAATTGCCTCTCCTGAACACCTCCAGAATTATCTGTCGGGGAACGACTCTCTGAAAGACAAGGTCTGAGCATGTTACGGTGGAATCTTCGAGTCGGCCTATCAGAGTCTTCCCTTTGGACATCGTAGACTGGGCCTTCCGGATACACCTGCCGTTTCACAATACATGGCTGCGGTTCCCAGCGGTCATCCAATTTATCTGTGGGCCGTTTAGAACGAACCAATACTCTGTCACCCGGTGACAAGGGTGTAGTCTGCACAGGTTGATGATCCCTAGGGGTTTGCTGTTGGAAATTCTCATTGACCAACCGATGAACAGTCCTCAGTTTTTCTTGGTGCTTCTGTACCCATGAGTAATCTGTCCTAGAGAACTCTTCCGAAAGAGGTCCAAGGTCCGACCGAACAGCAGCATGTGTAGAGTATAGCTATTAGTGTTATGAATACGATTATTATATGCCCAGAGTAATTCAGGCAAATACTTGGGCCAGCGCAACTTACGTTCTTTCTCAAGAGTATGGAGCATCTGTAGCAGCGTCCTGTTGAATCTTTCACAGGCCGTTGAATCTTTCACAGGCCCCATTGCCCTGCAGGTTTTATGGCGTTGTTCGTGACTTCTCAATTCCATACAGCCGACACAGCTCTTCCATCAACTTCCCTTGGAAGCAAGCTACTTGATCAGAATTAATCCACTTCAGGCATCCGTACACCTGGATAAAGTGTTTGCACACTGCACGGGCGTCTGATTCTGCCGTCTGGTCACGGGTAGGTACTGCCAAGGAGAACTTTGTGAAGTGATCAGTCATCACAAGGCAATAGTGGTGACTACTCACCGACTGGCCAATCAAGATGTAATCGATCATTAAGATCTCCAGTGTGCGGACGTTCGGATAACTTGAATTGGGGCTCTCTGCTCAGGAGGCTTCACCAGCTCGCATGATCGACACTTCTGGCACACTTCACGGACAATCTGCTCCAACTGTGGGCAGTATACGAATTTCTGTACCCACTTGTATGTCTTCTATGCTCCAAAGTGGGCACCCTTCTTATGTCCCTCGAGGGCCACTCTTCGGGCCAGGCTACTAGGTATCACTATCTGCCACCTTTATTTAAGATCGGTAGGCAGAAACGCCTTCCGCTACATGAATCCATTTTGGATTCGCAGCCGATCCCACTGCTGCATCAACTTCCATCCATCTAAGGACAAGCGACTTCGCTCTACAATCTTGGGCCATATCCCAGTCTTCACCCAGTGTTTGAGCTTCTTTAAGTCAGGATCATCATCTCGCACTTGAGCCCATTCTTCCTCAGTCTTCCCCAGCAACACAGTGCTGTCAGTAGCCACCCCACTTGAGCTGCGCACAGGTGACTGTTGAGGCACTCGACCAAGATCGGGTATCTCAGTCCCTTCATTTTCTTCGTCAACCTCACCTACTGGGACATCCCAGGTGACCCTAGACAGTGCATCCGCATTTGCGTTGTCTTTACTGGCACTGTATTTGATGGTATAGTCAAACTTTGCCAATCTAGCCATCCATCTCTGCTCCAAGGCACCCAGCTTCGCATTCTGCAGGTGGGCCAATGGGTTATTGTCTGTTCTTACTAGGATCTGTGCCCCGGTAAGATACCCTGAGAATTTTTCAGTCACTGCCCAGACTAACACCAACAACTTGAGTTTAAAGGAGCTATAATTTACCGGATTGCGCTTAGAGTCCCGGAGGAACTGACTAGCATACGCAATGACTCGTTCCTGTCTGTCTTGTTCTTGGGCTAGTACTGCTCCTAGTCCATGCAAACTTCTATCAGTGTAGAGTGTGAATGGTCTGTCATACTGAGCATATGCCAGGATGGGGGCGCTAATCAGGGCTTTCTTCAACTCGTCAAACGCTCGTTGCTGTGACAGCCCCCATGATATGGGCCATGTTTTCGGACCCTGGTCAGTGCCTCTCAAGAGTTTACGTTGTGGACCGGGGATCTTCGTAAAGCCCTTTTATAAATCTTCGATAGTAACCAGCCAATCCAAGGAATGCTTTCACTTCTCGAAGCGTCTTAGGTTGCAGCCACTTACTCACTGCCTCTACCTTACTCTCCACAAAGCGAACTCCCTCAGCTGATATGATGTGTCCCAGATACTCTAGGCCTGTTTGGAAGAGATGGCACTTCCTTAGTTTCATCTTAAAGAGAACCTGTCACCTCAAAAATGCACCTACAACCGCCAGCAGTACCTTGTTGTAGCCCGCAGCCTGTTAATAATCATATGTTTCATCCTGTTGTCCGATGCTACGTAAGTTAAAAAAAATGCAGTTTTATTCTCCATCATCGCTATAGTGCAGGCCAGCTTAAAGTCAAGTCACTGCAGGCTGTCACTCTCAGGCAAGAGGGGATGGTTAGGGGGCGTGGTTACCTTGTTTCGAAGCAAGGAAGCTGCTGCCCCCTTGACTTCAAGCTGGCCGGCACTATAGCGCTGATGGAGAATAAAACGTTTTTTTTAACTAACGCAGCATCGGACAACAGGATGAAATATATGATTATTATCAGTCCGCGGGCTACTATGAGGTACTGCTGGCGGGTGTAGATGCGTTTTTGAGGTGACAGGTTCCCTTTAAGGACATGAGCACGAAGCCTACCTAACACTTGCCGCACTTTCCTCAAATGTTCTTCAAACATAGATGCATGGACTATCATGTCATCCAGGGAGATCAGAATCGACTCAAAGTTCAGTTCACCCAGGCAGTGTTCCATTAGGCGTTGGAATGTACCCGGAGCATAAGTCAGCCCGAAAGGCATTCTGTTGAACTCATACAACCCCATGGGTAGGATAAAGGCTGTCTTCTGTCTATCCTTTGGCTCTCTTTTATCACTCCACTATCTAATATATGTGACAGCATCATTTTCACTTCTTGGTAGAGTGGGCGGAATCTGCCGGTACCTTTCTCGAATCGGGGGGAGTATCCGCAGTCGGTATTTCGTGTTCGACAGCCGTTGTGCACCCGAAGTCCTCCTCACATCGGGAAAAGGCGTATTGAAACTCCCATAGCACCGCTTCAATCTTCTCCATCTGATCAGCGGTGAACTGGTTCACATCAATCTTCATTTGTTCCAAGATTCGCCGGCCATTCCACTCAGGTGTGAGTTCCTCCACAGAGTTCTGGTCCACTGCCAAAGTCCAGGCATCATTTTCAACAGCCTGTAGGGTGAACTGGCTACCTGTGAGTGGTTCTCCTAGCAGCACATACAGCTCAGCCACTTTCTCTCCAGCATGGAAGGTGATTTCATGATCATGTACGTTGACACACCGAACTAACACATGCCCCTCCGTGATTGTCATGATGGTCCTGGGAACCACTGGGCTCCGACATATCTATCTCATTTTAATTTCTGCCAGCTTCCGACAGGCATTCGTATCATCTTCTCCTGTCGCGGAGGTACGGTGCAGGCCCTTCCATATGGGGCATACACTGCTCCGACCGGATTACCCTCAGGAGTGCTTTTGCAGATACCGCATGTCCGGATCAACCTTTTGGAATGCTTTCTGGGTAGGCTTGTGGGAAGTAGTTTTCCTCCAATAACTCTGGCCCTCCTTTTTTCTTTTTCTTATTTTTTTTGTTATCCCAAATTTTTTTTTTCTGTAACAAAAGTAACAATTTAAAAAGTACAACCATATTAGTCAATTTAATCCCTTTGTAACGGATCTCCTGGCACTCCGACCGGGTACCTCCGTAAATGGATGCTCCTCGTGCTTCCCGAGGGCTCCAAGCACTCAACTTGACACCATAGCCACCACAGACCCCACAAACCGCCGCAGCTTGGTTGGGGTCTCACCGTCCTCCACCCAGGCTGGACCCAAGACCGGGCTTCAGCTTCCAGTGGGTGAACCTCTCCTAGATCCAGAGAGCAGGAACCATGAACAAGCTCTTACAAGAGCTTATACTCAGGGGAGTATTGTGATATAGCAATCCCCAAGAGTGTAGTTATCCCATTCCCCAAACATGAGCAAAAACTTCATGAAGGGGTAAAGCAGGAACTCTTTATTTGAACACACAAGCATTGATTTATACACATCTTCCAACAAGGTTACCACCCACAGGGTTTTGTAAAAACAGCCAATAACCACATACAATACACTCAGACACTCCCACACAAAATCGTCCCCTCTGCCTGTGATACAATTACCTCACACTGGGTTGATGTAATCATCACAGGCAGGCGAATACACAAGGTCTTCTGTCCTGGAGACAACCGAGACATAATTCAATTATCTCTCAGGACAAAGGGACATCGCCAATACACACAGAGAGACAATGGAACAGACCTCACTACTCAATGTATACAATGTCCCACCCTTTATAATACACATAGACATTTAACATCCCAAAATGGCACGAATTAGACCAGGGGTTCAAGTTAGTACAAGTCCTTTGTGAACAAAGGAGGCCTGGCTGATGAGAGGGCCCATAATCCTGGGGCAAGAGGCTGGTAAACAGGCCCCTCCAAAACCCAGTGGCAAGGTTGGTTTCACCATACCCTTGATCCACCCTTCCCAACCCAACCTTCCCTCCCATTATATTTACTAGAAAATAGGCCATAGGACTGGGGGGGTGGGGGGGGGGGGGAGATAAATCCAGCATATGTATCTCAAACAGGAGAACAGAAAGAGGAGTAATATAGGCTCCAAACTAGTCCCTAAGTTTTCCATATCAACCATATCTTCTTCCATTTTTGTTCACTATTTCTTTGCATATATAATATATTTTTGTATCTTTTAACTTTATTCACTAAGTTTACCCACATCTTTAAATTTGGTGAATTACAAGAGAACCACATTCTTGTGATCAGCAATTGGGCCAGGAAAATTATTCTGGTGAGGAGAGACTTTATATCTTTGTTGCAGTTCACCTCAGACTGCTTTATAAATTTAGAAACTGAGATCCAATAATTACCTATCTCCAAACAGGACCAAAACATGTGTAAAAATCTGCATCCAGCGCACCACATCTTGGACAATTAGAAGTTTCCCTATATCCACATTTATTTAGCCATCTCAGGGTAATCTACAATCTGTGCATAATATTAAACTGAACTACAACGTGATTAAAGTTGTGCGATACTAACCTTAAACTTCTACATATCTTTTCCCAGTTTATTGTGTCATTATTAAGACAGTCCACCCCCTACTCTTTTTGACCAGGGGAAACTATCTCCTTGAATAATGAATTAACTAATATCTTATAGAATTGCGAGATCTTCGTCTTACGACTGGGATTTCTCACTAAATCTTCATTTAGTGTACATGGTTTAATTATTTCATGTGATTTCTCCTTTAACGTTGGCTATTGCTGATCTCAACTGATGATATCTAAGCCAACCTAGATCACCTAGGTTGCCTCTTTGAACCATTAACTGTAAAGGAAAAACCTCACCCTTTTCCGACACATGTGTAATATTGTTCTTTATCCAAAAAGTGTCCCCCGACAATTCCAAAAGATTCTTAAAGTGAAAATTATACCAAAGGGGAGTACAAATAAGTGAACCCTTAATCTCCAACCATTTTCTAATCGTGGTCCAAGATTTGGAGAGGAGCAATCTAGTCATCTTATATCCCTGTTCCCCATTAGTTAATTGTCTGGATTCTAACAAAGTAAGTATATTATCATATGGAGAGCCATCTACTAACAGTTTACAAAGATAACTTTTTTCCCACTCACTCCACATCCATAACTGTGTCGCGACAAAATATTTCTTAAAATAAGGAAGATTTAACCCTCCTCCCTCCAGGAACTTATACATGTACTCTAGTTTCAGCCTTACTCTCTTCCTTCCACAAATCAAATCGTTAACGAATCTCTCAATTAATTAAAAAAACGTATCTCCAATCCAAATGGGTGAATTTCTTATAACATACAGGAGTTGAGGTAGAATTACCATTTTAACCAGAGAGATTTAATCCGCTCTGGATAAAGGAAGCCTATTCCAGATTGTAATCTTGGCTCTTACTTTGGTAATTACTGGGGAGATATTAAGCTGTACAGTATGTAGTCCTGAACTTTGGAGGAGACATTCACTCCCAAGTACTCAAATTACAGTGTAACGGATCTCCTAGCACCCCGACCGGGTACGTCCGTCGAATGATCCTCCTAGTGCTTTCCAAGGACTCCAAGCACTCCACTTGACACCGTACGCACTACAGACCCCACGAACCGCCGAAGCTTGGTTGAGGTCTCACCGTCTCCTACCCACCCTGGACCTATGACAAGGCTCCAGGCTCCAGTGGTTAACCTCTCCTAAAACCAGAGAGCAGGAACAGCTCTTACAAGAGCTAGTAGTTATGCCAGGGGAGTATAGCAAATCTTCAGTGTATAGCAATCTTCCAGTGTCGATCAGTTACCCAAACACCAGCCTCAACTTAGTAAGGGGTAAAACAGGAACTCTTTATTTGAACACACAAGCATTGATTTATACACATCTTCCAACAAGGTTACCACCCACAGGGTTTTGTAAAAACAGCCAATCACATGCATTTACAGTATTGAAACCTTCCCAGCAATTGTACACAAAATCCCCTTCCCTCTGTCTGTAACGCAATCAACAAAATACAATGAGCATTGTCTGTGATGCAATTAACTAACACACTGGCATTGTCTGAGACGCAATTAACAAAATACAATTACCAAACGTAATGGGCTAACTTAATCACTCACAGACAGAGAACACCCATTTTTCCCCAAAACACAGAAAACACCCCAAAACCCCATATATCCCCATAATGTATACATCCATGGATGGCAAGCATGGCTTTCCTGCCCAAAACAGTTCCACAGATTTAAGCTGTGCGGCTGGTCTGTCTTCTCCTTCAAAGATAGTATGGGCCATAATCCTGGGGCAAGAGGCTAGCAAACAGGCCCCTCCAAAACCCAGTGGCGAGGTTGGTTTCGCCACACTCAGAAACATTAATCTTACTTAAAGACCCATCAGTAACTAAATCAAATCTGTCTAATAACATCAGGTTAGTTTTGGACCAGTTAGTGTCGAATCCAGAAACTTCTACAAATATACTAACTGCTTGAATTATTCCTGGCAGAGTTGTATTGGTATGGTCTATGAAAAATAACACATCATCTGCATATAGGGAGATATGTTCCTCCGCCCCCAAAACTCCAAACCCTTTAATCAGAGGATCTTGTCTCACACTAACAGCAAGGGGTTCAATATATATATCACATAGTAATGGGGAAAGTGGACATCCCTGTCTAGTACCCCTAGATAGTACGAAAGTAGGGTTCAAATTTCCATTAATATTTAATCTCGCCATTGGAGACTTATACAAAAGCCGAATCATACTTATGAATCGGTCTCCAAAACCCATCTTTCCTATAGTTTTCCATAGGAATTCCCACTCCCCCCTGTCAAAGGCCTTAGTCGCATCCAACGACAGAATGGAGCGTGAACCCTCACCCACCGTTTGCATATTAGCAAACAATCTATGGAGATTATAATGAGTACCCTTATTTGGGATAAACCCATTCTGATCGGGGTGAATAATTGCTGTGATGACTCTGGAGAGCCTTGTAGCGAGGACTTTTGACAATAGCTTTATAAGCTTATATTTTCGCCCTATAAGACTCACCGGCCTTTAAGACGCACATAGGTTTTTGAGGAGGAAAATAAGAAAAAAAAATGTTTTAACCAAAAGGTGTGCTTTTGGTGGGTTTTGAATAAATGGTGGTCTGTGCATGACACTATTATGGGGGATCTGTGGATGACGCACTGTCATGTGGGGGATCTGTGGATGGCACTGTTATGGGGGATCTGTGGATGGCATTGTTATGGGGTGGGGATCTGTGAATGGCACTGTTGTGGGGGATCTGTGGATGGCACTGTTTATGGGGCATCTGTGGATGGTGCTGCTATGGGGTGGGGATCTGTGGATGGCACTGTTATGGGGGGATCTGTGGATGACACTGCTATGTCATCCACAGATCCCCCTCATAACAGTGTCCCCCAATGCACTGACCCTCTGCTCACCGCAGTATTTATAAACATTAATCCTTATCCTGTTAATAAGTTTAACTAAGGCCTTATGCCCACGACCGTTGTTTTATTCCGTGTCCGTTGTGCCGTTTTTCGTGATTTTCTGTGGACCCATTGATTTTCAATGGGGTCCATTGAAAATTCGGCTAATGCACCGTTTGCCATGCGCGTCCGGGATCCGTGGTTCCAAACATACATATCTAAACGGCGGGGGAGTTTGGGGGCTTGATTTGAGTCATCTACTGATCAGTGATCATCAGAGCATTAGAGCTGCAGGAATAAATAACATCTAAATGTCTGGTGGGGTAGATGAGGGGGGTCGAGGGCTGATGGGGGGAGGGGGGGTTAGATGATCTAACCGAGCCCCCCTTCCCCCATCAGTCCTTGTCCTACCACCCCATCTACCCGTAGCCCTGCAAAACGTGCTAGTTTTTATTCTGTCTTGTTGACAGGATTATGTTTATTTATATTAAGATTATGTGGTTATTGTCTTATATGACTTGTTTTTGCACTTTATTTCTATCTTTATATGGATCTAAATAGGTTGTGCATTTGTTTACAGCTATAGTTAATTGGTACATTAAACTGTGCATATTTATGTATGATTACAACAGTAAGTATTTAGTAAAGACTCCACAAGTTGGGGGGGGGGGGCGCACTTGGGCAGCTCAGCCTCTGTTGGTGGTGGACCTTGTCCCAGCCCTGGACGGGAGCTCCATACCGAGCTAGTTTCTCTACAAGCACCACTCCCTTCTTGCCGACATCTTGTCCGCATAGCTTCATTCTCATCCAAGCCACTCCGAACACAGGTATAGCAGTATGATTTACCGCCGTCAGCTTGATCATGGTGCCCTTGTCAGGCTTCATCAGGTGGCCAAAGTATCTCTCAAAGAACTTCACTGGCATCGTGGCATTGTGTCTACAAGACATTCCACCATCTGTTCTTCAATCTGCACCTATAAGTAGGGGCTTTCAGTCACCAGGTCCCGGAGGTTGTTAGGGGTAACCTGGCAACTGGCCTCCCCCATGGTGTACCCCACTACCGCGAGGGATTCCCTTTTTAATGGTGGCTGTTCTGGACTCGGGGCCTTTTGTAGGCATTGACGGGAGATATGTCCTCTTTCTCTGCAAATCCAACACTGCGGCCCCCTTGCTTTCCAGTCTTTTGGAGGACCACGCTTATGAGCATCTGTAGGTGGTGAAGGACCAGCCCAGTGCCTGGGAGAGTCTCTCACTCCAGCCTCTGGAGTTGCTCATTATAGAGGGGAACCCATGGGGGCAGCTCCCCTTTTTCAGTAATCGTACTGAACTGTGGGCATCCATGGAGCCTGTAACTGTGCCAATTGCCTCTGAATTTCTCCCAGGGATGCACTCGGTGCCTTTACTGCCTCTCGCAGATCCTCTTCATCAGAGGGAGTTCTTTGACTTCCTGCATCCTCATGGTGTAAGCCCCATACGCCTTTTCCATGTCTCGGGCCACAGCCTCAGTATCTTCTGAAACTTCAACGTAGCATCCACCAGAATACATTCCCTGAGAGCCTGGCGAAGAGGAGCGCTACGCAATTCAAATACGAACTGGTCCCGGAGGATTTGATCTCCATTTCCAAGAATGTTAAAACCGTTGGTATCTCTCTTCTGTACATGTGACCAGATCAAACCACACTAGCTGATTTAATATTGCCCCTGTGGGCAAACACATGATCAGAGCTACTCGCACTGCAGGAGGGGTGATGGGGGGCATAGCCGAAACTGGTTGGGTTCTGCATGGCGATCAATGTACCCTGCTTGCAGCGCCAAATGAAAGAAAGCTGAGGGCTGGGCCCACAGGTACCGAGGGTACACGATGCCACACAGACACAGACAATGGTTCTCTCCCAGCAGTTGAGTTTACTGAACAATGTAGTAAACAAGAAGCTGAGAATATATAAAACGGATTAGTACACAGAAAATAAACCAACAGTAAATTTAACACAGTCTAACAATAAACCAGTAAATGTGATGTCTTCCCCATAGTCCATTAAGCAGTCTAACTGCACTTGTATGTTCCTGGACAAGTTCCTCGTTGGGGTGCACCCTAAGTATTGTGCAATGCTATTTGTAATCCACAGGTAAATGTCTGTCCCTTTGATTGCATGAGCAGCCAATGAAATAGGAAGGTGTCAGCGTATGAGTTCCTTAGGGCTATACATTAGCTTGCAGCCCGCACACTGCAATGGAACGGTACTTGGAGAGTTATAGTATGTCCAAATGCCACTTCAACAGTTTGGTGCAATGTAATGTGGCAAAGCCCCACTTACAGTTCCTTGAGCAGATTCTTGGTGCTATTTCTTATTTCCTGCTCTACTCCAGAACTGGATCCTACAGAGATGACACTCCTGGGTTCATCGCTGCAAACCTCTTCTTCATGCTGTCTCCAGTCTCCACTGTGAACCAGCCCATTCCCTTTCAGATTCAGCAGAGATCTTCTCTTCTGGTTTCTAGCAGCACCAAGCACAGCGTCCGTTTGTTCACTTCCTGCTCCTACAGAAACCTTCTCCCCTTACATAGGGAGCATGTGATGTAATAAGTAATTTGCTAAGTTCAGTGTCATACCTGCATATTCAGTTTGCTATCACACTTGTAAGAGTCCAAAACAGCCCATAAATTAGCTATTTTATAACTTTGCAAACTAAATAGGTTATTAGTATTCCTCTGATAGGCAGCTCCAATGTAGACTTTTATCATCTTATCCTTTGCTGCATCTACTGACCAAAGTGAGATGTTTCAGTAATTATACAATTTACAACATAGCAGAGTAATACATTTAAGGTCCCTTTCCCCACATCCTTATCTAGCAATGATGTGTCACTTAGGGTCATGTCACCACTGAGACTAGTTATAGGCTACAGCAGATAAAGTGACCTGGTCCTTTCAGAAGTTTTCAGGGCAGGGACTGGAAGACCTCTGAAGGGAGCCAGGGAGTTGAAAAGGAGCAGTAGGGAGCAGGCGAGTATGAGATCCGAAAAGCTGCATAACTCCTTTAAAGGGGTATTCCAGTTAGAAAAAGTTATCGGTGGGGGTTCTACAGGGGCCGACTGGAGCAACTGGGAGCTGATTCTTTCAACAGATACAACAGGCTGGTAGTGAGAGATTAAGAAAAAAGTCTAAAAACTGGACAACTCTTTTAAGAGCAAAGCCTCATTTACACATCAGTGTGGTTTTGGCTCACAATCACTGATGGAAATCACTGACCGAACACTGACGTGTGAATAAGGCGTAAGGCTAAATGGAGTGGCAGTGAAGTTGCCAAGATGTGGCCAAGAACCTTTGTAACTATTTCTCCAAATAGTATTAAAATGGTTGAAACTTGAGATCAGCAATGCGTGGAAATAAATTAGTCAAATTAAAATCAAGTCCACCAAATCAAGAATAAGTGATTGGCCCATGATCAGGGAACCTGTACACACTGGGGTCATTTATTAAAGGACTTGCAACTAGTTTAGTTGTAAAAATTGTCATAAATCCCTTTTTAACCGGCCATGTTTAGTCACACAGCCGATTTTATGCTGTGTTCAGCGGCTGGACAAAACGGAGGAGTAGCATTGGGCAATGTCGGCCTGTGCAAATATGCTAACAGGCATAAATGTTGGCCAGAAACTACAGTTGTTTTTCTCTCCAGAAACATGGACTGCCTTAGGGCTCATGCACACAAACGTATATTTGTTCCGAGTCCATTCCGTTTTTTTTGCGGCCCGTATGTGGAACCATTCACTTCAATGGGGCCAGAAATTATTCTGTGTGCATCCGATGTCCGTATGTCCACATGCTCATCCCGCAAAAACGGACAATGATAGGACTGTTCTATTAGGGGCTGACCCTTCCGTTCTGCAAAACACGGAAGCACACGGTCAGTATCCGTGTTTTGCTGATCCACAATTTGTATGTGCATGAGCCCTTAGATTCTCCTAATTTATGACAAGGTGCATGCCTTCTCATAAATTAGCCAAATCTTATGGCAGCGCACAGGGGAAATCTAAGACCGGCATAAAAAGCTGGTTTTAGTATGTCATCCTCATTGGGTATGGCCCCACATGCAGGATTTGTTAATGCAGTTTTTGAAGCCAAAATCAAGACAGAATTTAAAAAAGAGCAGTATCTGTCCTACATACTTTCTCTCCTTTTATGATCCACTCCTGATTTTGGCTTAAAAAACTACATAAAAACCCTGTACTTCTGGCTTGTACCCTTACAGATATGTGCCACATGGATGGGAAAAAGGTACAAGATAATACCACAAATTGCTTTGATTTTGCTATTTAATTATTTTCCATATGGCTTGTACAAGTAAATCTCATAGTTTCACATATTGATATCAGTATGGGCACTTTTAAGGGTCATTCACACAGTATATTTTGTCACTGGAATTTTGATGAGGACACCTTCAGGCAGCAGCCATATGGTATCTGCCTGCCATCTGCAGTTTGTGACTTGGAGGTTAAAAGCCGGTAATGCACCAAGAAACAACAGGTCCCTTCTTGCATGGTATGAGGAGAGCCGCTGCTGGAATCCAGATGGGTAGTCCGCTTGCAGCTTGGCTTCATTTGCAATGGATGGCATTTTTTCTGAGGGGCAAACCTGGCAAGATGATGGGGCACCCATTTTGATCTACAAAGCCAACTCTATTGTATGTATTCCATTACCTATGAGAAGGTGATATGAAAATGAAAAAAAGATGTCCAAACAGTAAGATCTTAATCATTCCAGCAGTTTAAAGATCATATACAAATGAAGAAGGTCTCAAAATATAGCCAAGGCCAGGTCACCGGAGCAAGTTCACGCTGGCTTGAAAGCATAATGCAAAATGCTGAAAGAGTCTCTAAGAACCCCAGAATATTTTAACAGAATCTACAGGAAGCTCTTACTGCTATTGATATCACTGTGCATGAGTTTACCAATAAAAACATGCTACGCAAATTAGATTTACAAGGAAGGTGTTCCAAGAGGAAACTGCCACTGCCCGTTGTGGATAGACTGTAGTTTACCTATGAAAAACTTCAAGACTTTTAAACAAAATGCATTGGACAAATAAGACCTGTTTAGTGAAAACCAAATACAGCATTTTACCACAAGAACCTCATATTAACTGTAAAGCATGGCCGTTATATTATGGCTAGAGGATGCCTTGCCACTTTAGGACCTGGCCACCATCTTAGAATCCACTGTGAGTTTTATCACTATAAGATACAGTAATCTATCGGAAGAGTTTTTTTCTGCCTCAGGGGCCAAAACAAGGTATTAGAGTCAAGGGTGCATTTACTTTGTCCTAGAAGGAAATGGCAATTTTGTTCGATAAGTTATTGCAAAGGTATTCCATCTGACTATCTGAGGAGGATGCAGGGCTAGGTTTAGTCCTTTTACAAGATGCTAATGGGGATAGAAATTGTGTAGTATATAAATCAGCAGGAAGCTTACATCGCCAAAATAAGCTATATTGTGGTTTAGCATGCCATAGCAACCATGTTTTCTATAGGAACCATAGAGTATTTGTTTTTTTAATCTTAAGTATCTAAAGGACCAAGAAATATGGGTAAGCCTAAATTGGTTGTCCATTTTGTGCATACATTTCAGATATGGCATATACTAACGTTAAATGGCATTAAAGTGTAATTGCATAAGAAACCACTTGCTTGCTTCAAGGATTACCTTGCCCAAAGTGCCCACGGGTACAGATGTAAACAACTTAAAAAAAATGGTGGTTGAGTCACATGTGCTGGAAGCGCAGACACAGATACAAACAAGCCATGGACAGCATCCTGTATCAGCTCTTGCACTGAATGCTTTTTTTGCAGTAGAGGACAAAGCCACCATCTTGAGAAGCTATGGATGGAGAGACTAGTTTATATCAGTACTCATGGGCACCAGGAGGCTTCTCCTGATCATAGACTGTGTCTGGTATTGCATCAGTTACTTGATTTTACTTAATTAATTTATGGCTGAGCTACAATACAAACCTAAAAATTTAAGATTCAATTACCTCCTCTTGGCTTTCTTCAGCGGCCCCCCAAGTTACGGTTCTTCTTGTAATGCAGCTGGGATGACCCGAATATATTGTCACATGCAGCAATTAAGAAGTTGGCTAAACTCTGCAATATTGGGCAACTGTAGTGACATAAGGGTATAACAAATGGCAATTATGCTACCATCTAGGTAATAAAGACTGCGGTCCTAATTTGCTATTTGTTTGATTGTCGCCTCAGCATTAAGGGTCATAGGTTCAATCGCTATAGAAAACTTGATACTTTTATACCGTTATTTGCTTATTATATATTTTCGTGGTAACATATGTCATGACATTAATGATATGTTCACCATTCTGATTTACGTATACGATATTGATTTTCGCTATTATTTTATTGTAATATTAATTGTTCTTTGAACCTAAAAATTCTAATAAAAAAAGAATTTAAACAGAAGGAAATGAAGTGGCACAAAGCTTTCCCAGTGCTTGTTTAGCAAAAATGGCAATATAAAGAAAGCAGGTGCACATATAGTCAGTATATTAAGAGCATATATTTCAAAGTGTGGTAATGGGGTTCATCTTCTTGTGTTATGCAAAATTAGGCACAACGCTAATAGTTATACTTTTGCCAGTTTTGGTTGGTGGTGCTGAAGTTGGCTGGGTGAGTTTGGTGAAGGAATGACTTCTTTATTGAAACCTCTATGAAACAACGTCTTTCGGAGTACTGGGACTTCTTTCTTAAAGGGGTTATCCAAGACCTATAATGCCCCTCCAAATGCCCGGACCCGTCACACAGATTGTACTTGCCTTGCTCCCCAGCACCCGCGTCGCTTCTGATGCTGGTATGGCTGCCGCTGCATCTCCCTGCCGCACGGATGAAAACATTCAGCGACGGGGGAGTATAGGGCTAGCCAATAGCAGGCCACGATGGGAACAAGCCTCCCTAGCATTAGAGGGTCAGCTTTCTGCTTAAGGCTGCTTTCACAGGAGAAGCAGACGTCCCAGTACTCCGAAATTCCTTCACCAATCCCCACAGTGCTCATTTGGCAGTGGTCAGTTCCCTCACAAATAGATATATGCCTTCATTGTCTGTGATGCTAAGAATTAGACTACAAAGGTGAACCAAAGTCTTTCTAGAGTACTGTGTGACAGCTGTTCTTTTCCTAACATTGAGGCTACACATATATCAGGTACAGTTGTATGACTGTTGAATGACAACAGATCAATGAAGATCAATGGTGGTAAACAAGCCTTGCCCGGGAACTGTGTCACTTAGGCTCTATTTTAGGACTGCAGCCATCATAGGCTCATCCAGCAGCAGAAGGTTATCATCTGTGATAAGTCGTGTTCTCAGATCACAATGTTCTATGAATGTGCGAGTCCTCCTCACTAGAGATTCAGTGATAAGGACACTACTTATCTTCATCACAGTCTGCCACTAATTACATACATAACCCAGTCTTCTCCTGACGAATGTGCCGTTAAATGCATGAACAAATACTATGTTTCCCTGGAGTGAGCTATTTGGAAGTCATTAAAAAGGTCTGGATAATGTAACCATTTAAAGAAATGCAACATCTGCTAATAGAGGTTCTCCAGCCCAATAAAATAAGCAGCTCTGTAAATATGACAGACAATAGAGGTAATAAAATAAGCGTAAGTTCAGCCTCCTACCTTTATACATACATCTACTACCTGGTTTATAATATCTGTTCATCAGCTTGAGTACATATAGGTCTATAGGCACATATGGGCTATCCACACAATGAAAAAAATCCATAATCTTACCCTGGTGATGCCTAGCTGGAGACCTGGAAGGACTAAATATGATGCAGTATTGTGGTATCTCAAGATACAATGGTCTCAGGATACAATATTTTCAACATACAATGTTCTTTTCTGGGTCAATGTAGGTTGAAACTAGACTCAACATACAATGCCTCAGACTCAGATTCAACCAATGGACATGGCCATTTCTCTGGTAAAACACCTGTATTGGTTGTCTAGTAGCTCCTCCTTAAAGTGCGGCACTACAGATGGGTCTACTGCTATATGTTTAGGAGTATTTGTATTGGACATTGAAATGGTCTGCCAGAATGAAGAACTCTTAGCTTCGCTTCTTAGGCTTTGGCCTTGACAAATGGAAATATTTGCTTGAAAAGCATACTCATCTGTTGTAAAGTGTGATGTTTATTTTTCAATAAAGAGATTATACAAAAAAAGGGAAATGCATGTTCTGTACTGACCTCTGTCTATACCAGAAAGAACTGCTCTTTTGGATTTCCGGTGAGGGCTGCTTCCTTTTATTTTTCGGGTACCTTTGTGTGTTATACAGGACTCTGAAAATGGTCCTGTCCTCATCATAGAAAGTGACATACAGCTTTTTATCACTATTACTGACTGTTATATGTAAGGACTTGCTTTAAATGTCTTGATTATCTGCTCATTTTTCTTAAATCTTAATTTTTTCTTAGGTTGAGATGATATTTTCTGGCTTTGGAACCAATTACTAGTTATGGCCTCAAGTTTCAATGGTATCATCTTACAACGGTTGTCCTGGAACCAATTAATGTTTTAACTTGAGTGACCACTGTATTATAAATGGCATACAGTAGAAGGGAGGGCCTTGTGGCAGATAGGCCATGAGCTTAAGGTTTTATCTCTTGTAACCACCTAGGTCAGTGGTGGCAAACCTAGGGCACGGTTGTCAGAGGTGGCACTCATAGCCCTCTCTGTGGGCACCCTGGAAAAAGTCTATGGTGTACCAATATGCCTTACACTTTTCCTGCCATTCATCAGCGTAGGGCGCACTATGAACAGCACATGCAGCGCACTGAATGTAGGCAGGCTATTCTAGCTAAATGTAGTATTCGGTTTAATTTGGCATGTTTGCACTTTGCATAAATAAGTGGGATTTGGGCTGCAGTTTGGGCACGCGGGGGAAATTGTTTTGCTTGTATTCAATCTCATTTAAGCCATTCTGTGATTGTGATTTATCCAGTAACTAACACTGTCCATACATTTCTCTCTGTATTTTAACAAAATGGCAAAATGGCTGTTGGAGAGGGGTTTCATTCTAGTTCAATCAGCTTCTTTAGCAGCTGATGGGTTAGTCATGTCAGCTGATAATAGTATGCTGAACCTGATTGGTCAGAGACCTGACTGTAGCTCTATAAGCCTTGGATATACCTTGAATTTTGAATAAATCAACAACAGTGTCACTTGCAAAACCCCCCCTCACACTATCTCCTCCATACTTCACGGTGGTAACTACATGTAGAAACAATGAACTTTTCTTTGCTTCACAAAGACATGGCAGTTGGAACAAAAATCAAAATTTTTGATTTATCAGGCAAAAGTAAAGATTTGAACTGATCTAATGCCAATTCCATGTGTTTCTTGGCCCAATTCGGTTATTGTTGTTCCTCAGTAGTTGCTTCTTTGCAGAAATTCAACCATAAAGGCCTGATTCTGTTAGTCTCCTCTAAACAGATGAGGTTTAGATGTGTCTGGTACTTGATCTCTGTAAAGCATTTATGTAGGCTCTAGTATGAGGTTCTACTAATTTGTGGTTTCTGAGGCTGGTAACTCTAAAGAACTTATCCTCTGCAACAGAGGTAACTCTTGGTCTTCCTTTCATGGGGTGGTCCGGATGACTTTAGAATACTGGGAATGTTCTGGATTGACTGATCTTCATGTCTTAAAGCATACCTGAGTTTTTTAAGAAAAAGTCTAAATAATGGCTGTGCTTCTTTGTACAATAACTGTGAAGGAACAAGTCTTTCCCTTACTTCCCACTATGTTTGTTTTCCTCTCTGGAGCTCACAGAACAGGCAAGAAGAGGGAACTCACACTGACAGACACACAGGAGGCTCCTATAATATTTAAAAGCTGCGTAGAAACAGTTTATGTTATCAGACTTCTAAACTCAGCTAGTTCTGACACATCTAAATTTCCTGTAATCCGTCTTCTGTGTCGCTATTACTAGGGATGGATCATGCCTGTCAACAGACAGTATACTGCAAATTAGGTGGAAGTGAGACCCCTAGTGGCCATGACTTTACAGCTTTTTTTCAGGTGGATGCAGGGATATTTTTTTTTAAATAAAGGGATTTCGAAATTTGCTACTTAAATCATTCTCTATTAAATGAAATGAAATTGTGGGAAAGTACAGTGACTCTTTTCCCCCCCAAAATGTATAGAAATGGCCTCTTGTACAGTTAGTAGACTATGGTTTTGTATACTAGTAATTACTAGTAATTTAAAGTAACGATAGATTGCCATTTCCCTTTACTTAGTTTATTAGTCCATGCCATAATGTGGATTTGAACGATTGTGTACCAGTCCTACTTCTGCACAACATAGGTCATAGTCTCAAACACATTATGAAGGTTAGAAATTACATAAATTAACTCTTGACAAGGCATATCTGTTAACTGAAAACTATTGCAGGTGACCACCTCATGAAGCTGATTGAGAGAATGGCAAGAGTGTGATAGCTGTCATCAAAGCAAAAGGGTGCTACTTTGAAGAATACAAAAAAACATATTCTGCTATATTTAACACTTTTTTGTTTACTACTTAAAAGGGTTGTCCCACTAATATAAATACCGCAATTTATCAAAACTGTCTTATTCTAAAGTTATTAGTCTACAGTTGCACCCTGTGGCAAATCAGTTTTGATATTCAGTTGCTTTCGGTTACGTCCTGCATTGGAGCCTCGTAATTAGGTAGTAGGAAACATTATTGGTAAGAAAAAGGGGTGCGATTAGTGTCAAATGATCTGCTGATGTCAAGACTAGGGTTGAGCGAACCCGAACTTTAGGATTTTTGGACCCCAAACCTGAACATTTCAGTAAAAGTTCGGGTCTGGTTTTCGGCGATCTCTTAGCGCTTTTTGAAAGGCTGCAGAGCAGCAAATCAGCAAGCATTTAACTGTGTGACCTTAGAAGCCATCAGTACCATGCCTACTAATGGCATGGCTGTGATTGGCCAGTGCAGCATGTGACCCAGCCTCTATATAAGCTGGAATCACGTAGTGCTTCACGTCACTTTGCTGTGCTTAGTGTAGGGAGGGGATACTGCTGTGAGGGAGAAAATAGGGCAGAATCTGTTATCAGAACTCCAATTGGACTCAGCAATCTACATAGATTTAGTTTTGTGGGTGCAGTGCACAATCTTTTTACCCTGCCCTGAGCCCAGTGACAGAGAAAAATAACTTTTATCCGTCTGTTAGTTAGGTGGGCGACCGTGGCCATTTTATGCAAGCTCAGTGCACCAGCACAGCATATAAGCTTTTGTGACATTAAAATCAAAGCTTGAAATACTGCAATAATAATCTGGTTTTAAAAAACCTACATCTGGTGCCTTTGCAGGATTAGTCAGTGTGCAATTTAAGCTAGAAATACAGCTATAATTTTCAGGCTTTGAAAAAACACCCATTTTTGGCAATAAACTTCATTTTGGGCCTCTGCCGCATTAGTTAGTGTGCAATTTAAGCTAGAAATACAGCTATAATTTGTTTGGTTTTAAAAAACACCCCTTTTGGGCAAAATACACTCTTTTACAGCCCTTGCTGCTTCTGCACGTTTGAAATTCCAGCGTTACATACTGCTGTCATATTCTCTTATTAAAAAACACCCATTTTGGGCAAAAAAAATAATTTTGCAGCCCTTGCTGCATCTGTGATTGTTAAAAAAAAAGTTTGAAATTGTTAAATAGTTTTCTGGCTTTGAAAAAACACCTATTTTTGTCAATAACATTCATTTTGGGCCTCTGCCGCATTAATTAGTGTGCAATTTATGCTAGAAATACAGCTATAATTTTCTGGGTTTTAAAAAACACCCTTGTGTGCAATATACACAATTTTACAGCCCTTGCTGCATCTGCACGTGTGATATTCAAGGGGTATATACTGCAGTCATATTCTGTTATTAAACAAACACCCATTTTGGGCAAAAAACTTAATTTTGCTGCATATGTCATTGTGAGATACACCCTTTCGATACTGTGGGTCTATTCTATTAGCAAAACACCCATTTTGGGCAAAAAACTTTAATTGCGGCCTAGTCTGGATCTGTACATGTGAGATACACCCTTTACATACTGTGGTTCTATTCTGCTATTAATAAAACACCCATTTTGGGCAAATAACTTTAATTGCGGAATAGTCTGGATCTGTACGTGTGAGATACACACTTTAGATACTGTGGTTCTATTCTGCTATTATTAAAACTCCCTTTTTGGCCAAAATACACAATTTTACAGCCCTTGCTGCATCTGCACATGTGAAATTCAAGGGTTATATACTACTGTCATATTCTGTTATTAAACAAACACCCATTTTGGGCAAAAACTTTAATTGCGGCCTAATCTGGATCTGTACGTGTGAGATACACATTTTACATACTTTGGTTCTATTCTGCTATTAATAAAACGCCCTTTTTGGGCAAAATACACAGTTTTACAGCCCTTGCTGCATCTGCACGTGTGAAATTCAAGGGTTACAGTGCTGCCCATAATTATTCATACCCCTGGCAAATTTTGACTTAAAGTTACTTTTTTCAACCAGCAAGTAATTTTTGACTGGAAATGACATAGGTGTCTCCCAAAAGATAATAAGATGGTGTACAAGAGGCATTATTGTGGAAAAAAAAAAACATTTCTCAGCTCTTATTTACATTTGAGCAAAAATACAAGCTGTTCCGCACTGTGGAAAATCTCAGAGGATGTGGTCGGAAGCCAAAAGTGACATCTGTGCTGGCCAGGAGGATAGTTAGAGAGGTGAAAAAGAATCCAAGGATTACCACAAAGGCCATCCTGGTGAATCTGGGCTCTGCTGGTGGCAATGTCTCAAGGCAGACAATCCAACGGACACTGCACACCGCTGGGTTCCACTTCTCCAGATAAGGCACACAAAAGCTTGCTTGGCCTTTGCAAAAGCTCATCTGGACAAAGAAGAAGAATTCTGGTCTTCTGTGTTATGGTCAGATGAAACAAAAATTTAATTGTTTGGTCACAATGATGTTTCCTTCACTTAGCGTAAAAAAGGAGAAGCCTTCAACCCAAAGAACACCATCCCCACTGTCTAACATGGTGATGGGAACCTAATGCTTTGGGGTGTTTTTCAGCCAATGGACCAGGGAACCTAATCACAGTAAACAGCACCATGAAAAAAAGAGCAATACATGAGGATTCTCAACGACAACATTAGGCAGTCTGCAGAGAAACTTGGCCTTCGGCACCAGTGGACATTTCAGCATGACAATGACCCAAAAGACACAGCAAAAGTGGTGAAGAAATGGTTAGCGGACAACAACATTAACGTTTTGGAGTGGCCCAGCCAGAGTACAGACTTGAATCCAACTGAGAATCTGTGGAGGGAGCTAAAGATCAGGGTAATGGCAAGAAGACCCTCCAACTTGAAAGATTTGGAGCTCATTGCTAAAGATGAATGGGCAAAATTACCTGTGGAGACATGCAAAAAGCTGGTCTGCAATTATAGGAAGCATTTGATTGTTGCAATAGCCAATAAAGGATTGGATTTTCTATTGATTATTGAGAAGGGTATGAATAATTTTGGACTGGACACTTTTTGCCCAAATGCAAATAAAAGCTGAGAAATGTTTTTTCCCCACAATAATGCCTCTTGTACGTCGTCTTATTATCTTTTGGGAGACACCTATGTCATTTCCCATCAAGAAATTACTTTCTGGTTGAATAAAAGTAACTTTAAGTCAATATTTGCCTGGGGTATGAATAATTATGGGCAGCACCGTATATACTGCTGTCATATTCTGTTATTAAACAAACACCCATTTTGGGCAAAAAACTTTAATTGCGGCCTAGTCTGGATCTGTACGTGTGAGATACACCCTTTACATACTGTGGTTCTATTATGCTATTAATAAAACACCCATTTTGGGCAAAAAACTTTAATTGTGCCTAGTCTTGATCTGTACGTGTGAGAGACACACTTTACATAATGTGGTTCTAATCTGCTATTAGCAAAACACCCATTTTGGGCAAAAATCTATAATTGCAGCCTAGTCTGGATCTGTACGTGTGAGCTCCACCAGCAGCACCACGACCTGGGCCACGTCCCTTATTTGACGCTCTCCTCATATTTCTCCAATTTAGGTTCTTGCCCTAAATGGGTGTTTTATTAATAGCAGAATAGAACGACTCCTCCTGCTTCCTCTTCTGCTGCAGTCTCGGCCTCTTCATGCACCTCTGGAGTGACAGTGGCACCTGCCACCCTGCAAACAGAGGATCTGCCAGCAACACCACCACCTGGGTCACCAAGCATCTTCACAATGTCCCACAGAAGCGTTCAGCTATCCATCTCCCAGACACTGGAGCGGAAGAGTAAGTACCCACCTACCCATCCACGATCTCTGGCCCTGAATGCCAGCATTTCAAAATTACTAGCCTTTGAAATGCTGTCATTCCGTCTAGTGGAGACGGAGAGTTTTAAAGGTCTTATGGCGGTGGCTGCCCCACAGTACATCGTGCCCAGCCGCCACTACTTTTCCAGGTGAGCCATCCCTTCCCTGCACAACCAGGTGGGGGACAAAATCAGGTGTGCACTGAGCAACACCATCTGTGGCAAGGTGCACCTCACTACGGATACGTGGACCAGTAAGCACGGTCAGGGACGTTATATATCCGTAACAGCTCACTGGGTAAATGCAGTGGCAGCTGGGTCTGAGGCGGATAGCAGTTTGCCTCATGTCCTTCCACCACCGAGGTTTGCAGGGCGCTTCAGTTTGCCTCCTGTTGCTTCCTCCTTCTACTACGCTTCCTCTTCCTCTACCGCCTCCTTATCCGGTCAGCGTAATACCTTTACCACCAACTTCAGCACAGCCAGGGGTAAACGACAGCAGGCAGTTTTAAAACGTATCTGTTTGGGGGACAAACCCCACACCGCGCAGAAGCTGTGGACAGGCCTTGAACAACAGACCGATGAGTGGTTAGTGCCAGTGAGCCTCAAGCCCGGACTGGTGGTGTATGATAATGGGCGAAATCTTGTAGCAGCTCTGGGACTAGCCGGTTTGATGCACATCCCTTGCTTGGCGCATGTGCAGAATTTGGTGGTGCAGAGATTCCTTAAAAATTACCCCGATATGTCAGAGCTGCTGCATAAAGTGCAGGCCGTCTGTGCTTGCTTTCGGTGTTCTCACCCTGCTGCTGTTCGCCTGTCAGCGCTGCAGTGTAACTTCGGCCTTCCCGCTCACCGCCTCATATGCGAGGTGCCCACAAGGTGGAACTCCACCTTGCACATACTGGCCAGACTGTGCGAGCAACAGCAGGCGATAGTGGAGTTTCAGCTGCAGCATGCACGGGTGAGTCTCCCTGCGGAACAGCACCACTTCACCACCAATGACTGGGCCTCCATGCGAGACCTGTGTTCCTTGTTGCGCTGTTTCAAGTACTCCACCAACATGGCCAGTGCCGATAACGCCATTCTCAGCGTTACTATACCACTTCTATGTCTCCTTGAAAAAACGCTGCTGGCGATGATGGAAGAGGATATGGCACAGGAGGAGGAGGATGAGGGATCATTTCATAGGGTTTCCGGACAGTCATTCACAAGTGGCTCCGAGGGTGGGTTCCTGCACCCACAAACCCAAGGTACACAATTGTCCAGCCAGGGCACAGTTCTGGATGATGACGAGGTGGAGGATGAGGAGGAGGAACCTTGTTCACAGCAGGGTGGCACCCAGACCAGCTTATGTCCATCACAGGTGCGTGGCTGGAGGGATACAGAGGACACAGACGATACACCTCCCACAGAGGACAGCTTTTCGTTGCCTCTGGGGAGCCTGGCACACATGAGCGATTACATGCTGCAGTGTCTCCGCAACGACCGCCGAGTTGCCCACATTCTAACTTGTGCTGATTACTGGGTGGCCACGCTGCTGGATCCCCATTACAAGGACAACGTATCGTCCTTAATTCCGTCACTGGAGCGTGATCGTAAGATGCGCGAGTACCAGCGCATGCTGGTAGACGCGCTGCTGGTGGCATTCCCACCTGACAGCGGGGGCACAATGGAAGCACAAGGCGAAGGCAGAGGAGGAGGAAAAGGTCGCCAACGCAGCTGGGGCACCGCCAGCACCTTAGAAGGCAGGGTTAGCATGGCCGAAATGTGGAAAAGCTTTGTCAGCACGCCACAACAACCAGCACTACCAGCTGATATGGAACGTCTAAGCAGGAGGCAGCATTTCACCTACATGGTGGAGCAGTATGTGTGCACTCGCCTACACGTACTGAATGACGGGTCTGCCCCCTTCAACTTCTGGGTCTCCAAATTGGGCACATGGCCTGAGCTTGCCCTTTACCCCTTGGAGGTGCTGGCCTGCCCTGCAGCCAGTGTATTGTCTGAACGTGTGTTTAGCACGGCTGGAGGGGGTTATCACAGGTTATATTTCCCAATGTTTTAGGGTGTACCCTAATTTTAAAAAATAAAAATAAATTAAAAACCAAAAAGCAGTGTAGGCTACCTCCTCCTCCTCCCCCGCTGCTTCCACCTATACGGCCACATCCACCGCCTACTCAACCTCCTACTCCATATGGACCTCGTCCTCCTAGATCAAGATTTTATAAAAAAAAATTGTGTATTTTACGTTATTTAAAGTCATTTCCCTATCCACATTTGTTTGCAGAGCACTTGCCATGCTCTTAACCACATTTTGATGCCATTTTCAGCCCTCTAGCCCTTCCCATGACATTTTTACAGCCATTTTAGTGCTCAAAAGTTTGAGTCCCCATTGATTTGAATGGCATTCAGTTTCCGGGTCAAGTTCGGGTTCCGAACTCAAACTTTTGTGAAGTTCGGCCGAACCCATCGATCCCGAACATCCAGGTGTCCGCTCAACTCTAGTCAGGACACATCTCACTGCCCTAAGGCATGATGGGACAGCAGTCACAAGACAAACAATGAAGTAGGATTCAAGCATGGGAGAAAACTGCAAATGAGGTAAATTTGAAAAGAAAAAAAATTGAGTAATTAATGAAAATGCACTTTAAAATAAAAAAAGTAGTTCATGGCACAACCCATTTAATTACATATATTTCATTCATCATTTTTATGTCTTCAATATGAATTTACAACATAGAAAATATATAAAAAAAAAAAAAAAAAAAGAAGAAAAACCACGGAATGAAAAGGTGTGTCCAAACTTTTGACTAGTACTGTATTTTTTTGTAAATGTAATGAAATGTACTTCATTAGGAATATTGGCAAGATCACATCCAGAGCTCATGGAGTACAAATGAAGCTGTCTTAGTAATGTAATTAGCAGTCTACTAACAAGGCTGTAATGATGGTTCCTACCATTCCAGAAGTACACACCACTCCCCCATTCCTTCTCATTACTGGACTTAAATCACAATTATGGAAACTATTTGCAACAAATTAAGAGACATTCAGTGGGAGGCAGTGTGCACTATTAACCCTTATGTAGTTACAGATCTTGTCTGTAGAGAATTTATCAGCAGTGGCTTTTCAGGGTTGGGAACTCCAAACCAACAATAGACCCCACTTCTTCTATATAGACCAGGGGTAGGCAACCTCCGGCACTCCAGCTGTTGTAAAACTACAACTCCCAGCATGCATACTTCCTCTGCTCTTCTCAGAACTCTCACAGAAATAAATGGAGCATGCTGGGAATTGTAGTTTCACAACAGCTGGAGTGCCGAAGGTTGCTGATCCCTGATATAGACAATGTATCACGAGAAAAGGTATCATGATTTCTTCTTCTTGGTTTGATATTTTCATTGGGGCATGGTGTCTTGTGTTTATGCCAGATATAACAGGAACCATATGTGTCAAAAAGCTACACTTTTGACTCGACAGTATACAGTACACATGTGATAAATTGCTAGCAGCAATCCCCAGCAAAATTGCATACAATGGAGGATGCCGGCAGTGGCCCACATCTATCACAAAACATCCTACACAGGATAGCCAAATGTGCGGATGAGGCTATAAGAAATAAAAAAATCACTGGAAATGGTGCACTACAATGGTAAATGCAATTGACAATATATGGCTAAGGCCCCATGCACACGGCCGTTGTTCACGGCCGTGTGCGGGCCGTGGAACCGCGGCCTGGATCCCTTCCTGTGAGCTGGAGCGCACGGCGTCACTGGTTGCTATGACGCCGTGCGCTCCCTGCTGCCGCCGCAATACAGTACTACACTGGTATGATCTATACCAGTGTATTACTGTACTGTGCCGGCAGCAGGGGGCGCACGGCGTCATAGCAACCAGTGACGCCGTGCGCTCCAGCTCACAGGAAGGGATCCAGGCCGCGGTTCCACGGCCCGCACACGGCCGTGAACAACGGCCGTGTGCATGGGGCCTAACCCTCAGGCCTCATGCACACAACAGTTTTTTTTCACGGTCCGCAAAAACGGGGTCCGTGGGTCCGTGATCCGTGACCGTTTTTTCGTCCGTGGGTCTTCCTTGATTTTTGGAGGATCCACGGACATGAAAAAAAAGTCGTTTTGGCGTCCGCCTGGCCGTGCGGAGCCAAACGGAACCGTCCTGAATTACAATGTAAGTCAATGGGGACGGATCCGTTTGACGTTGACACAATATGGTGCAATTGCAAACGGATCCGTCCCCATTGACTTTCAATGTAAAGTCAGGAGTCCCTTTACTTTCACACTTGTGTTCATAATGCAGACGGTGGCTCCGTTCAGAGCGGATCCGTCTGCATTATATTGTTAAAACATTTCTAAGTGTGAAAATAGCCTCAGACGGATCCGTCCAGACTTTACATTGAAAGTCAATGGGGGACGGATCCGTTTGAAAATTGAGCCACAGTGTGTCATCTTCAAACGGATCCGTCCCCATTGACTTACATTGTAAGTCTGGACGGATCCGCTTGCCTCCGCACGGCCAGGCGGACACCCGAACATAACTTGAAGCGTCCCCATCACCATGGGAACGCCTCTACGTTAGAATATACTGTCGGATATGAGCTACATGTGAAACTCATTTCCGACAGTATATTCTAACACAGAGGCGTTCCCATGGTGATGGGGACGCTTCAGGTTAGAATATACTGAAAAACTGTGTACATGACTGCCCCCTGCTGCCTGGCAGCACCCGATCTCTTACAGGGGGCCGTGATCAGCACAATTAACTCCTCAGGTGCCGCACCTGAAGGGGTTAATTGTACTATCATATCCCCCTGTGAGAGATCAGGGCTGCCCGGCTGCGGGGGGCAGACCCCCCCCCCCTCCCCAGTTTGAATATCGTTGGTGGCACAGTGTGCGCCCACCATCGCCCCCCCTCCCTCTATTGTTATAAATCGTTGGTGGCACAGTGTGCGCCCCACATCGCCCCCCCCTCCCTCCCTCTATTGTAATAAATCGTTGGTGGCACAGTGTGCGCCCACCATCGCCCCCCCTCCCTCCCTCTATTGTAATAAATCGTTGGTGGCACAGTGTGCGCCCACCATCGGCCCCCCTCTCTCTATAGTAGTAACAACCATTGGTGGCAGTGTGCGGCCTCCCATCCCCCCCCATCATTGGTGGCAGCGGAGTTCCAATCGGAGTCCCAGTTTAATCGCTGGGGCTCCGATCGGTAACCATGGCAACCAGGAAGCTACTGCATCCCTGGTTGCCATGGTTACTTAGCAATAGTACAATTGTAGAAGATTCATACTTACCTGCTTGCTGCTGCGATGTCTGTGACCGGCCGGGAGCTCCACCTACTGGTAAGTGAAAGGTCTGTGCGGCGCATTGCTAAAGAACTGTCACTTACCAGTAGGAGGAGCTCCCGGCCGGTCACAGACATCGCAGCAGCAAGCAGGTAAGTATGAATCTTCTACTGTTGTACTATTGCTAAGTAACCATGGCAACCAGGGCTGCAGTAGCTTCCTGGTTGCCATGGTTACCGATCGGAGCCCCAGCGATTAAACTGGGACTCCGATCGGAACTCCGCTGCCACCAATGATGGGGGGGGGGAATGGGAGGCCGCACACTGCCACCAATGGTTGTTACTACTATAGAGAGAGAGGGGGGACGATGGTGGGCGCACACTGTGCCACCAACGATTTTTAACTACAGAGGGAGGAAGGGGGGGGCGATGGTGGGCGCACACTGTGCCACCAACGATTTATTACAATAGAGGGAGGGAGGGGGGGCGATGGTGGGCGCACACTGTGCCACCAACGATATTCAAACTGGGGAGGGGGGGGTCTGCCCCCTGCTGCCTGGCAGCCCTGATCTCTTACAGGGGAATATGATAGTACAATTAACCCCTTTAGGTGCCGCACCTGAAGGGGTTAATTGTGCTATCATATCCCCCTGTAAGAGATCAGGTGGTGCCAGGCAGCAGGGGGCAGTCTTGTACAAAGTTTGCAGTGTATTCTAACTAGAAGCGTCCCCATCACCATGGGAACGCTTCTGTGTTAGAATATACTGTCGGAAATGAGTTTTCACGAAGTGAAAACTTAGATCAGAAAAAGCTTTTATGCAGACGGATCTTCGGATCCATCTGTATGAAAGCAACCTACGGCCACGGATCACGGACACGGATGCCAATCTTGTGTGCATCCGTGTTCTTTCACGGACCCATTGACTTGAATGGGTCCGTGAACCGTTGTCCGTCAAAAAAATAGGACAGGTCATATTTTTTTGACGGACAGGATACACGGATCACGGCCTCGGCTGCAAAACGGTGCATTTTCCGATTTTTCCACGGACCCATTGAAAGTCAATGGGTCCGCGAAAAAAAACGGAAAACGGCACAACGGCCACGGATGCACACAACGGTCGTGTGCATGAGGCCTCACACTGATATTAAAATAAGACTTTCACCAATATATTCTTATATATCCGCTGCCGGCATCCTCCATTGTATGCAATTTTGCTGGGGATTGCTGCTAGCAACGGATCACATGTGCAGGATTTGCTCCCCCGGTTAGAAATGCCCAACAGCATATGGGGTCTTGAGCATTTTCTGCCTTTTAAGACCAATTTATTCAGTGATTTTGTCTGCATATGTATGCCTAGAGGTGAGGCAACCTCAGGTTAGAATGTGCCTTGATTTTGATCCATGGGTAACATTCAGGTGCACCTAGTTAGCCTGCGTCACATGAGACAGTTATGGGTGGGACTCACAGCCTCTTCCCATTGTATGTGTGATTTTACGCTGGAGGTAACTGGGAGCTGCTGGCTCTTTGTAGGACCTTATGCCCAGGCATGGGATTCAGACGGTTTCCTCCGGTTCTCCAGATCCGGTTGTTAAAATTACAGCCATATCGGAGAACCATGTTACCGGCTGAATCCCAATCTGGTGCGGCGGGATATGAGCGCTTGCATTGTGGAAGTGCTCATCTCCCTACATTCATCTGTATCACCGTCCTCAGGACGGCGATGCAGATGAATACTGCAGCAGGGCAAGGGAGAGGCGTCTTCCTTCCCTGTTCCTCTGATAGGCTGCAGACACTAGGCCGGAAGAGGCCTGCATCGCATCACTGACAGCGTGGTGGTAAGTGTTTTTTTTTTTTCTTTTCTGTTGTGCACTGGGGGCATTGTTGGCACATGGGGGACACTATTGGGGTATCTACTGGGGGCATGGCTGGCACATGGGGGACACTATGGGGGTATCTACTGGGGGGCATTGCTGGCATATGGGGGACACTATGTGGGCATCTACTGGGGCATTGCTGGCACATGGGGGACACTATTGGGGCATCTACTGGCACATCCTTGGGGACACTATGGGGGGCATCTACTGGGGACATTGCTGGCACATGGAGGACACTATGGGGGCATCTACTGGGAGAATTGCTAGCACATGCGGACACTATCGGGGCAACTACTGGGGGCATTGCTGGCACATGGGGCATCTACTGGGGGCATTGCTGGCACATGTGGGACACTATGGGGGCATTACTGGCACATCATGGGGGACACTATGGGGGCATCCTATACTGGTACATTATGGGGACACTATGGTGTTGGAGGGGGGAAAGAACACTATGGGGACATATTATATAGGCAAATTATGGGAGCGCTAAGAAGGGGCATTTATACTGGCACATTCGGGGGGACACTACGGGGGAATCTTATACTGGCAGATTATGGGGGCATTATGGGAAAGAGCAGAGGAGCACTATGTGGGCATTTACTTGGGGCATTATATAGGGGTATTGTATACTTGCACACATTATGGGGCATTATGGGGATATTAGCTCAACTGGGGCACTGAGGGAATTTTTTGTACTGGCAAACGGAACGGGAGCATTTTTTATCCACCTCAGGACCGCCTAACGCAGTTGTGCGGTCCGGAGGTGGCAGCGCTGCGCACAGTCACGCATATACGCGTCATCTCGCGAGACGCGAGATGACGCGAGTATGCGCCCGCGCGTGCGCAGTTCGCGCCGGCATTTAGTCGAGAAGTATTTCGTCAGCAACCTGCCAGCCAATGATCGTGGCTGGCAGGTTGCTGATTTTTAAAAAAGCCAATCAAAGTGCCAGATATCAGATCATATTAGTAAATATGATCTGATATATGGCTGCCTGCTCCTCTGCTGGTTCTTTTCGTCGGTTGGATCCAGCAGAGGAGCAGGCTTCACAGTGAGTACACCAAACACTACACTTTAGCCCCTGATCACCCCCCTGAACCCCAATTAACCCTTTGATCACCCCTGTCAATCACAAGTGAAAAGAAAAAAGTGATCAGTGCAAACTGTCACTTTTTTTTTTCACTGTTATTGACCGTTAGGTTTTAGGTATAGTTTAGGTCCCTTGGTTAGGTAGTTAGCACCCAGCCCACCGCACCGCAGTCCGTTATTCGCTGATTAGCGTATCGCTAATCAGCATTTGTACTTTTATAGTATCTGGAAGTGATCAAAACTGATCACGGTCAGATCTATAATAGTACTAGTGTCACTTTAGTTCGCCCTCCACCCAAAACGCAGTGTTTGCCCGATCAGGCCTGATCGGTCGCCCACACGTGCGTTCGCCCACACCCGCCCCACCGCAGTGACAAAAAAAAATTTTTTTTTGATCACTGCACATTCACTTTACACGCACTGCGGCGATAAAAAAATCAGTTTTGATATTTTTTATCAACCGCAGCGGCCTCCGGTACTTCGCTAGCCTCCCCTTTGTAAGACAGGCTTGCTTTTTTTTTCTTGGGTAGTCTCAGGAATACCCCTAAATTTAGTTGCCCACATGTCTAACAGGGGGTATTCTTCTGAAGAGGCCTACAGGCTTCTGACCCAGTCGGATGAGGAGTGGGAACCCTCATCTGATGAATCCAGCGGGTCAGAATACGAACCTGTAGAAAGCAGTGGCTCTCTGACCCAAAGTTCGGACGAGGAGGCTGAGGTCCCTGATACCACCAGGCGTACCCGGCCCCGTGTCGCTAGACCGCAGGTTGCGCAGGATCCGCTTCAAGAGCAGCAGAGTGGGGCTGGTGCTGTCGGATTACGTGGTGAGGCATACACCAGCAGCCCAGCCCTTCCTGGACCTAGTACCAGCACTGCCGTACAACCTGGTGAAGTAGCGAGCACCAGAAGGGCAGTTGAAGCTGGTACGGTGGCACGTGCAGTAGTGACCCCGTCGCAGCCACCGCAAAGACGTGCCCGTAGAGCCCCTAGAATCCCAGAGGTGCTGGCAAACCCTGATTGGCAGTCCCCAACTTCAGCCGCACCTGTAGTTTTCCCTTTCACTGCCCAGTCTGGAGTTCGGGTTGAGACAGCTCAGATCGGTTCGGCCCTGGGATTTTTTGAGCTGTTCTTGACTGCGGAGCTTTTAGACATAGTTGTGGCCGAAACAAACAGGTATGCCACACAATTTATCACCGCTAACCCGGGAAGCTTTTATGCCCAGCCTTTCCGGTGGAAACCAGTCCAAGTTTCCGAACTTAAAACTTTTCTGGGCCTCCTCCTCAACATGGGCCTGACAAAAAAGCATGAATTGCGGTCATATTGGTCCACGAACCCGATTCATCACATGCCCATGTTCTCTGCTGCCATGTCCAGGGCACGTTTTGAGGCCATCCTGCGGTTCCTGCACTTTAGTGACAACACCGCCTCCCGTCCCAGGGGCCACCCTGCTTTTGACCGGCTCCACAAAATTCGGCCCCTCATAGACCATTTCAACCAGAAATTTGCAGATATTTATACCCCAGAGCAAAACATCTGCATAGACGAGTCCCTGATACATTTTACCGGGCGCCTTGGCTTCAAACAATACATCCCAAGCAAGCGCGCCCGGTATGGGGTCAAATTGTATAAGCTCTGTGAAAGGGCCACAGGCTATACCCACAAATTTCGTGTCTATGAGGGAAAAGATCAGACCCTGGAGCCGGTCGGTTGCCCTGACTACCTGGGGAGCAGTGGGAAGACAGTTTGGGACTTGGTGTCACCCTTATTCGGCAAGGGGTACCATCTTTATGTGGACAATTTTTACACAAGTGTGGCCCTCTTTAGGCATTTGTTTCTAGAACGGATTGGCGCCTGTGGTACCGCGCGAACTAGTCGCGCGGGCTTCCCCCAACGGCTCGTTACCACCCGTCTTGTAAGGGGGCAGAGGGCCGCACTGTGTAACGAAGAACTGCTCGCGGTGAAATGGAGAGACAAGCGTGACGTTTACATGCTCTCCTCCATTCACGCAGACACGACAATACAAATTGAGCGAGCAACCCGTGTCATTGAAAAGCCCCTCTCAGTCCACGACTATAACCTCCACATGGGAGGGGTGGACTTCAATGACCAGATGTTGTCTCCGTATTTAGTTTCCCGACGCACCAGACGCTGGTATAAGAAGGTGTCTGTATATTTAATTCAATTGGCTCTGTACAATAGTTTTGTTCTCTACAGTAAGGCTGGGAGAACTGGATCCTTCCTCAAATTTCAGGAAGAGATCATCGAGAACCTCCTGTATCCAGGAGGTTCCGTGGCCCCAACCACCAGTGTAGTTAGCCGTCTACACGAGCGACATTTCCCCAATGTCGTTCCTGGTACCTCAACCCAACAGTCACCCCGAAAAAGATGTCGTGTCTGTAGCAGGAGTGGAATAAGGCGTGACACCCGCTATTTCTGTCCTGACTGTCCGGACCACCCTGCCCTATGCTTTGGAGAGTGTTTCCGGAAGTACCACTCACAGGTACACTATTAGCATAGGGATCATCTCACCAGGACAGGCACACAGGGCTATTAGGGCCCATTCACTCACTGCTGCTGCAAACGTCTCCTTTCACATGGGACAAAGTGCATAACGCACTTCGCCACATCTTTGGGCGATTTGCGCTTTGCACATTGACCCATGGGGAAGGAGAGGTTTGTTCTATAAAGGTAAAAAAAAAAAAAAAAAAACACACCAGTAAGCAAACACGTTAATGTTCAGTTAAAAAAGTTAAAGTTTATATGTTCTGTTGCAAAGTTAATAAAATTATTGCGTTGCGGCCTGGTTTTTTCTTTTTTTTTTTTTTTCTTTTTTTACCTTACAGGTGGACCAACCGATCGATTAGCTGCAGCACCGATGTGCATTCTGACAGAAGCATTGCGCTGCTGTCAGATTACACGCAAGTCGGTGTATGCGGCGCTGCAAGACGGGATTTTCTCCTCTGCAGTGACAGATACGTTTGCCAAGGCATACGAGCTGAGGAGGAGGCGGCGTTCCTATGCTTTGGCAAACACTTTGTATATATATATAAAAAAATTAAAAAAAAATCCCGGCAATGATTTATTCATCCACATCGATTGATGTGAATGGAGAAATCTGGTTTGCCAGGGCATACGAGCTAAGTGGGTATGGATGTAGGGCGGAGCTCCTATGTCCTGGCAGACGCCTTTCCCCTCCATTTATTTTTTTTGGCAGAGATTTTTTCATCCACATTGATCGATGCGAATGAAGAAATCTGTGCCGTTCATTTTTTTCTTTCAGCCCAGAGGCTGAACGGAAAAAAAAAATCTCATTACCTGTATGCTCAATATAAGGAGAATAGCAGAAACTCCTAATGCTGGCCATACATGTAATGATTGCGGAGACCCTCAAATGCCAGGGCAGTACAAACACCCCACAACTGACCCCATTTTGGAAAGAAGACACCCCAAGGTATTTGCTGAGGGGCATATTGAGTCCATGAAAGATTTAAATTTTTGTCCTAAGTTAGCGGAAAGTGAGACTTTGTGAGAAAAAAAAAAATATCAATTTCCGCTAACTTATGCAAAAAAAAAAAAAATTCTATGAACTTGCCAGGCCCCTCATTGGATACCTTGGGGTGTCTTCTTTCCAAAGTGGGGTCACATGTGGGGTATTTATACTGCCCTGGCTTTTTAGGGGCCCTAAAGCATGAGAAGAAGTCTGGGATCCAAATGTCTAAAAATGCCCTCCTAAAAGGAATTTGGGCCCCTTTGCGCATCTAGGCTGCAAAAAAGTGTCACACATCTGGTATCGCCGTACTCAGGAGAAGTTGGGCAATGTGTTTTGGGGTGTCATTTTACATATACCCATGCTGGGTGAGATAAACATCTTGATCAAATGCCAACTTTGTATAAAAAAATTGGAAAAGTTGTCTTTTGCCAGGATATTTCTCTCACCCAGCATGGGTATATGTAAAATGACACCCCAAAACACATTCCCCAACTTCTCCTGAGTACGGCGATACCAGATGGGGTACCTTGGGGTGTCTTCTTTCCAAAATGGGGTCACTTGTGGCGTAGTTATACTGCCCTGGCAATTTAGGGGCCCAAATGTGTGAGAAGTACCTTGCAATCAAAATGTGTAAAAAATGGCCTGCGAAATCCGAAAGGTGCACTTTGGAATATGTGCCCCTTTGCCCACCTTGGCAGCAAAAAAGTGCGACACATCTGGTATCGCCGTACTCAGGAGAAGTTGGGGAATGTGTTTCGGGGTGTAATTTTACATATACCCATGCTGGGTGAGAAAAATATCTTGGTCAAATGCCAACTTTGTATAAAAAAATTGGAAAAGTTGTCTTTTGCCAAGATATTTCTCTCACCCAGCATGGGTATATGTAAAATGACACCCCAAAACACATTCCCCAACTTCTCCTGAGTACGGCGATACCAGATGTGTGACACTTTTTTGATGCCAAGGTGGGCAAAGGGGCACATATTCCAAAGTGCACCTTTCGGATTTCACCGGTCATTTTTTACAGATTTTGATTGCAAAGTACTTCTCACACATTTGGGCCCCTAAATTGCCAGGGCAGTATAACTACGCCACAAGTGACCCCATTTTGGAAAGAAGACACCCCAAGGTATTCCGTGAGGGGCATGGCGAGTTCCTAGAATTTTTTATTTTTTGTTGCAAGTTAGTGGAATATGAGACTTTGTAAGGAAAAAAGAGAAAAAAAAAACATCCATCATTTTCCGCTAACTTGTGACAAAAAATAAAAAATTCTAGGAACTCGCCATGCCCCTCACGGAATACCTTGGGGTGTCTTCTTTCCAAAATGGGGTCACTTGTGGCGTAGTTATACTGCCCTGGCAATTTAGGGGCCCAAATGTGTGAGAAGTACCTTGCAATCAAAATGTGTAAAAAATGGCCTGCAAAATCTGAAAGGTGCACTTTGGAATATGTGCCCCTTTGCCCACCTTGGCAGCAAAAAAGTGTGACACATCTGGTATCGCCGTACTCAGGAGAAGTTGGGGAATGTGTTTTGGGGTGTCATTTTACATATACCCATGCTGGGTGAGAGAAATATCTTGGCAAAAGACAACTTTTCCCATTTTTTTATACAAAGTTGGCATTTGACCAAGATATTTTTCTCACCCAGCATGGGTATATGTAAAATGACACCCCAAAACACATTCCCCAACTTCTCCTGAGTACGGCGATACCATATGTGTCACACTTTTTTGCTGCCAAGGTGGGCAAAGGGGCACATATTCCAAAGTGCACCTTTTGGATTTCACCGGTCATTTTTTACACATTTTGATTGCAAAGTTCTTCTCACACATTTGGGCCCCTAAATTGCCAGGGCAGTATAACTACCCCACAAGTGACCCCATTTTGGAAAGAAGACACCCCAAGGTATTCTGTGAGGGGCATGGTGAGTTCCTAGAATTTTTTATTTTTTGTCGCAAGTTAGTGGAATATGAGACTTTGTAAGAAAAAATTAAAAAAAATAAAATCATCATCATTTTCCGCTAACTTGTGACAAAAAATAAAAAGTTCTATGAACTCACTATGCCCATCAGCGAATACCTTAGGGTGTCTACTTTCCGAAATGGGGTCATTTGTGGGGGTTTTCTACTGTTTGGGCATTGTAGAACCTCAGGAATCATGACAGGTGCTCAGAAAGTCAGAGCTGTTTCAAAAAGCGGAAATTCACATTTTTGTACCATAGTTTGTAAATGCTATAACTTTTACCCAAACCATTTTTTTTTTTTGCCCAAACATTTTTTTTTTTATCAAAGACATGTAGAACAATAAATTTGGCGAAAATTTTATATATGGATGTCGTTTTTTTTTGCAAAATTTTACAGCTGAAAGTGAAAAATGTCATTTTTTTGCAAAAAAATCGTTACATTTTGATTAATAACAAAAAAAGTAAAAATGACAGCAGCAATGAAATACCACCAAATGAAAGCTCTATTAGTGAGAAGAAAAGGAGGTAAAATTCATTTGTATGGTAAGTTGCATGACCGAGCGATAAACGGTGAAAGTAGTGTAGTACCGAAGTGTAAAAAGTGCTCTGGTCATGAAGGGGGTTTCACCTAGCGGGGCTGAAGTGGTTAACTAGTGCACTTTATTATTATTATTATTATTATTATTATTATTATTAAAGGTGGCAGGTGAGTTGTTAAGAAGGTAGGAGGATGATGGAAAAGTAGGAACCTAAGATGGCTTTTGTCAAACTGCAGAGACGAGAGATGGGTGAAAAATCATCTTGGTGGTCTGGTCTCAAAGGAGAAGGAGATATTGTATATGTGATTATGTGAGTGTAGTGTCTATATAGTCTGTTTATGTATGTATACCTCCCAACCATCCCAGATCTGGCATAACTACTGTGTGAGACTAAGGCTACTTTCACACTTGCGTTCAGAGCGGATCCGTCTGAGACGGATCCGCTGATATAATGCAGATGGTGGATCCGTTCAGAACGGATCCGTCTGCATTATATTGTAAAAAAAATTCTAAGTGTGAAAGTAGCCTCAGACGGATCCGTCCAGACTTTACATTGAAAGTCAATGGGGGATGGATCCGTTTGAAGATTGAGCCATATTGTGTCATCTTCAAACGGATCTGTCCCCATTGACTTACATTGTAAGTCTGGACGGATCCGCTTGCCTCTGCATGGCCAGACGGACACCCGAACTCTGCAAGCAGCGTTCAGGTGTCCGCCTGCTGAGCGGAGCGGAGGCCAAACGCTGTCAGACTGATGCATTCTGAGCGGATCCGCGTCCACTCAGAATGCATTAGGGCTGGACGGAAGCGTTCGGGGCCGCTTGTGAGAGCCTTCAAACGGAACTCACAAGCGGAACCCCGAACGCTAGTGTGAAAGTAGCCTAAGCAGGGTGCGGACATGTACAGATAGACATTGGGAGGAGTTAGATGTGAGGGCCAGCACTTTAAAAAAGACTTTGCGCGAAACTGATAGTTTAGCTCCTTAGGCTTTTTAAAAGTTTTGTGGTATGTGTGTAGTGTATACATGGTGTATATGTGTATGTGTTCCATGCATATGGTGTATTTATGTGTGTTGCATGTTTATGATGTATGTATATGTAAAAATGTGTCGTGACACCGCGTATCTGCCTTTGAGTAGGGAACCTGTTGTTAAAAATTTGAATCCCACCCCTGCTTAAGCCCCTATCAGAAATTTCCCATATGGCATAGGTAGGTTAGCGTTAGGTCCCGTGCCATATTGAGATACCTTGACAGGCAGCGCGGCTCTGGTATGTTCTTGCTATAAGAATTGTAAGAAGGAACAAGGAGCCGTCTTTGACGGAAGATACGTGTCACCGAGGTTCCTGGCCTCGGTGAGGTAAGAACCGGGTTTTTTCCTGAAGTGTCAGGTCTGTAGTGCAATCTGACACTTCAACTGTTAGAATGGCTGTAAAGCCAATCCGGGCCGGTTCTTATTGGGAGCAGCCAAAGAGCAGGGTGGGTGGCTGTTCCCCACGGTTCCAGGCCGGGTTTTGGCTGGAATATAAAAAACCCAGCCAGCATGTTCAGGTGGTGGATTATCCTCCATGACAGAGGAGCTGAGGAGTCTGTGGTTTGGAGACACTGAGTCATCTGTTTGTGTGAGCCATAGGCTGGGGAAACAGGCCACTAAAGACTGCTGCGGACTCTGGGTCATCTGCTGACCAGGTGACGTCTTTTTGCACTGTGAACTTTGTGTGGTGTGAACAGGCACCAAAACTGAACACTTTCTTTTGTCTTGTTTTCTTGCTATGTGTGAATAAACACTGAACTTTGATTTAAACCTTGTTTTTGCGTCTGTACTGCGTCCGCTTACCCTGCCTACCAAAGCGAATCCCCACATTGGGTGTCGGATGCGGGCAAACGCAGTGAGGCAGGCCTGAAGGCCGAAAAGTTTTTGTTTATCCGGGCACAAGTGCATGTCCTACATTAAGCCGGCAAGGTTACGACCCGTATCCCCTGACAAAATGGAGGCGGTCGTGAAGGCCCTTGTGGAGGCTAACTTGCAGCAGCGGGAGGCTAACAAGCAGCAACAAGAAACGAACCAGCTGCTATTGCAACATGTGATGGCGTTGCAGGCGTCAGGAGCGTCCCAGAATGTCCACGATGCCCGGAAAGCTGTCCGCGCGGCGATTCCGAAGATGACTCTATGACCTATCTGGCGGTCTTCGAAAAAGTGGCCGTGAGGGAAAAGTTACCCCGAGACCAGTGGGCTGAGGTCGTTGCTCCGTTCCTTGCGTCCGGTCCCCAGCAAGTATTGTTTGATCTCCCCGATGATCAGGCGGCTGACTACCCGACAGTAAAAGGTGAGATCCTGGCGAGACTCGGGGTGAATGTATTGGTCCGGGCCCAGAGGGTGCATCAGTGGGAATTTAACCCGGCTGAACCCGCTAGACCACAATATTATGATCTGCTGCACCGTTTGCAAAAATGGCTGCAGCCGGACATGTTGACTCCCACTGCTATGTTGGATCAGCTGTTGGCGGATGTGTTTTGGAGGGCTTTGCCGTACCCTCTCCAGCACTGGATCGGCCAGGTGTCTCCGAATAATGCCCTGGAGATGGTCGACCTGGTGGAGCGCTATGAGGCCACCAGAAATCTACAGGGGGGTTCTTTTGGGAGGGGGCCAGTCAAACCCCGGAAAACTCCACCCCAGACCCGGCGGCCGGTGCCAGCTAGACCCGCCCGGGATGTACCCCCTGCCGACCCCAACCCGGTGGTCTGCTGGCGTTGTCAGGAGCCTGGACACATAAGGGCTGACTGTCCCCATCGGGGGGAACCCATGGACACCAACTATGGCTTCCGCCACTCATTATATGCCAGGATGTTGTGTGCCACAGGAACTTCAGAGACTATGGACAAAAGCCACCTGTGCCAGGTGGAAGTGGGGGGCACTCTGGCGGTGGCTCTGCTGGATTCAGGGAGCCTGGTGTCCCTGGTAAGAGCTGCCCTGGTGCGGCCGGCTGAGTATACTGGCCGAAGAGTCGGTGTTGTTTGCATACATGGGGACTTAAAGGAGTATCCCACCGCCCTGGTCTCTCTGTCAATGGTGGCCGGCAGGTGGATGCATGAGGTGGCCGTCGCCACAAAGCTACCATATGACTTGATCATTGGGAGAGACTTCCCCGGGTTCCCGGCACTCTGGCCGGATACGAAAGTTACCCGGGAGACAGATGTACCCCTAGCAGAGTGGCCTGACTCAGGGGGGAGGCCAGAACCTTGGGAACCGGAGTCAGAAGGACCAGCTGTAGGGGTGACCGCCACTTCGGTGGAAGAGGGGGAGACAACCCCGTTAAGTGTGATGGTGGGAGACGTAGAGGATTTGCCGCCGGGTCCTGAGCTGGCAGACCTCAATGTCTCTAGGGATAATTTCGGTACAGCACAACACCAGGATCCGACTCTATCTCGAGCCTGGGAAAATGTGGTAGTAGTTGAGGGTGAGCCGCAACAACCGGGGGCCGAATCTATGTTACCCCGTTTTGTGGTTCAACAGGAGATGCTGTACCGGGTAAATAAACTACGGGGTGAACATATTGAACAGCTGGTGGTGCCCCAGGCATATCGCAAGCTCGTGTTGAAATTAGCCCACCAACATGTTCTTGGGGGACACCTGGGCCAGCAGAAAACGCAGAACCGGATTTTACAGCGGTTTTACTGGCCCAGTGTGTTCAGAGAGGTAGAAGAGTTTTGCAAGTCTTGCCCAACCTGCCAGATAACCAGCCCCCAGCCACATTTCCATAGTCCTCTGGTCCCTCTCCCGATTATTGAGGTTCCCTTCGAGCGGATCGCTATGGATCTTATAGGCCCAGTACCGAAGTCAGCTAGAGGGCACCAGCGCATTCTGGTCATCCTCGACTACGCCACGCGGTACCCGGAGGCGGTGCCATTGCGTCATACGTCAGCCAAACTCATAGCTAAGGAGTTAATGGAAATGTTTTCTAGAGTGGGTCTGCCTAAGGAGGTTCTAACTGACCAAGGGACCCCATTTATGTCCAAGGTCATGAGGGAACTCTGTAAGTTGCTCCAAATAAAACAGTTACGGACATCCGTGTATCATTCGCAAACGGATGGCCTGGTAGAGAGGTTTAACCAGACGTTAAAAAATATGCTGAAAAGAGTGGTATCTAAGGATGGGAGGGACTGGGACCTTCTTCTGCCCTATCTCATGTTCGCAGTGCGAGAAGTGCCCCAGGCCTCTACTGGGTTCTCGCCCTTCGAACTACTATACGGCAGACACCCTCATGGTTTATTAGACGTCGCCAAAGAGGCGTGGGAACAACAAACCACACCGCACAAAAGTGTAGTTGAGTATGTCACCCAGATGCAGGGACGGATGGAAACAGTGTTACCTCTGGTTAGGGAGCATATGGAGGCAGCGCAGCGAGCCCAGAGTAGGGTCTATAATCGGCAGGCTCGGGTCCGAAACTTTAACCCGGGTGATCGGGTGTTGGTTCTGGTACCAACGGTAGATAGTAAGTTCCTAGCTAGGTGGCAGGGGCCCTACGAGGTACTAGAAAAAATTGGACCAGTAGATTACAAAGTACACCAGCCAGGGAGGCGAAAGCCGGAGCAGGTGTACCATGTGAATCTGCTCAAGCCGTGGAAGGAAAGGAAAACCTGTACGGAAGACAGCCCACGACCAGGGTTCCTAGGGGAAGCGGTTTTGGCCCCTCAGTCTGAAGCTGGGGAAGCGGCTGTCACAGTGAAAATTGCTGACAGCCTCTCCTCTAAACAGGCTCAGGAAGCCAGGGAGTTCATTAGTCGGAATACGGATGTGTTCTCAGACCTCCCTGGACGCACGTCCGTAATCCGGCATGACATTGTCACTGAGCCTCAGGCGAAAGTCCGGTTAAAACCTTACCGGGTACCCGAGGCTAGGCGACAAGCCATCACGGAGGAAGTGCAGCTAATGCTCCAGCTGGGTGTCATCGAGGAGTCAAAAAGTGAGTGGGCCAGTCCGATAGTATTAATACCCAAGCCAGACGGGACATTGCGGTTTTGTAATGACTTCCGCAAACTTAATGAGGTGTCCAAGTTTGACGCGTATCCCATGCCCCGTGTGGATGAGCTTATTGAAAAGTTGGGCCAAGCCCGGTATTTTTCTGTGTTGGACCTCACCAAAGGGTACTGGCAGGTACCCTTGACGGAGGCTGCCAAAGAAAAAACGGCTTTCGTCACGCCAGAGGGGCTGTATCAGTACAAGGTATTACCCTTTGGTCTACATGGCGCTCCCGCCACGTTTCAAAGGTTAATGGATATTGTACTCCGTCCACATCGTCGATACGCTTCAGCGTACCTGGACGATATCGTTGTCCATAGCAACGACTGGGAAAGTCACTTACCTAAAGTCCAGGCTGTAGTGGACTCCCTTAGGAAGGCTGGCCTAACCGCTAACCCAAAAAAGTGCTCGATAGGGTTAGAAGAGACCAAGTACCTGGGGTATGTCATTGGGCGCGGAGTGATCAAACCTCAGGTGAACAAAATTGAGGCAATTAGGAATTGGCCCCGACCTGTCTCTACTCGGCAAGTAAAATCGTTCCTGGGTATGGTGGGGTACTATATGAGGTTTGTCCCCAATTTTGCTACAGTCGCCGCACCATTGACAGGCCTTTTGAAGGGACGCAAGTCAGTGACGGTCCACTGGAATGAGCAGGCGGAAAAGGCTTTCTCCGCTTTGAAGTCGGCCCTGTGTGGGTCCCCGGTTTTGGTGACGCCCGACTTCAAAAGGGAGTTTATAGTGCAGACCGATGCCTCCGAGGTAGGTCTCGGTGCTGTACTATCTCAAGATATTGACGGGGAGGAGCATCCCGTTGTCTTCCTCAGCCGGAAGCTCACCCCAGCCGAGACTAGGTACAGTATAGTGGAGAGAGAGTGCCTGGCCATCAAGTGGGCACTCGAGTCTCTCCGCTACTACCTTTTGGGGAGAAGGTTCCGTCTGGTGACTGACCACTCCCCTTTGAAATGGATGAGCCAGGCCAAAGAGAGGAATGCTCGGGTCACCAGGTGGTTCTTATCTTTGCAAAATTTTAAGTTTTCCGTGGAACACAGGGCAGGCAGGTTACAGGGAAACGCGGATGCCCTATCCCGCGTACACTGTCTGGCAAGTGTTCACCCCCTCAGGGTTGAATAAAGGGGGGAGGTATGTAAGAAGGAACAAGGAGCCGTCTTTGACGGAAGATACGTGTCACCGAGGTTCCTGGCCTCGGTGAGGTAAAAAACAGGTTTTTTCCTGAAGTGTCAGGTCTGTAGTGCAATCTGACACTTCAACTGTAAGAATGGCTGTAAAGCCAATCCGGGCCGGTTCTTATTGGGAGCAGCCAAAGAGCAGGGTGGGTGGCTGTTCCCCACGGTTCCAGGCCGGGTTTTGGCTGGAATATAAAAAACCCAGCCAGCATGTTCAGGTGGTGGATTATCCTCCATGACAGAGGAGCTGAGGAGTCTGTGGTTTGGAGACACTGAGTCATCCGTTTGTGTGAGCCATAGGCTGGGGAAACAGGCCACTAAAGACTGCTGCGGACTCTGGGTGAAAATCATCTGCTGACCAGGTGACGTCTTTTTGCACTGTGAACTTTGTGTGGTGTGAACAGGCACCAAAACTGAACACTTTCTTTTGGCTTGTTTTCTTGCTATGTGTGAATAAACACTGAACTTTGATTTAAACCTTGTTTTTGCCTCTGTACTGCGTCCGCTTACCCTGCCTACCAAAGCGAATCCCCACAGAATATATTGTTGAAAGTCTCATTTTAATATCAATGTGAGGGTTAGCCATATATTGTCAATTGCATTTACCATTGTAGTGCACCATTTCCAGTGATTAATATATATATATTTTTTCAGACAACTACTATCTGTTTTCGGAACTGTCACTCTAGTGCTACCTATAGGTATTTACCCTGTATTGCATGTCCTATCTCTTAACCAATGTCATGTTTTAAGGTACTTTATCAGCCACACCAGTCACCCATCAATACACATGGAGCAATAACTTAGATACAGTACTTCTGCGTATATCTTGTCTTGAATAACTGATGTTCCAAGGGTCAGGCATTTACTTACAGTCACTTTAAGGTGGCACTAGAGAAGCAGTTTTTTTTTTTTTGCTTCTGGAGAAGAGATATTTTGTATACCTTTTTCTATGGACCATTACATTGGGATCATTCAGATGAGCAAGTTTCTGTCCGAGTTTAGGATTGACAGAACCCAGACTGAATAGTGACCCATTATAGTCAATAGGGGTCATTTACTAAAGACTGGTGTTTCACACACCAGCCTTAGTAAAAACATCACTGGAGGAAGATCAGTCCAATATATTAAGAGACACATGCCTCTTAATAAATTTGTTGCATCTTCTATGGTCTTTACAACCAGAACAGAAATTCATTTTGGCCAGGAGTCGCAGTAGATTTTTGGTTTAATGCGTGCCAGTTTTATACTCATATATACCCCCACGAGTTTCATGATTGAGGTTCTCAGTTATCAATACATCTGTAAAAACTAGGGACGAGTGAAGTGAGCTTCGGAACCTAGATTCACTCAAAACTTTGGCTTAATGCTGTACGGAGATCTGTCTCTGTGCTGCATTAAAATGTACGGCCTCTGACGAGGCGAAGTCAGTTATTCCCGAAGACTTGCGAGACTTCAGTGAATAACTTCGGTAGTTGATTTTTAAACTGAAAGTCCATTAAACTTGGATCTCAAGTCGGGTTCGGGTCCAAAGTACTAGTTGAAACCAAAGTCGACTTCTAATCCAAGTTTTAAAATGTTTTTGCAGTTTAACAATCAAATACTGCAATTATTCACCAAAGTCTTCGCCTCGTCGGAGGCCATACATTTTAATGCTGTACAGAGAAGTTACTTCGGATCTAGGATCTGAATCTCGCTTCGCTCATCCCTAGTAAAAACAGTAAACACATAACTATGCAAACAGTATAACGTTAGCAGCAAGACAGGGTAAACAGTAAACTTAAAGGGAACGTGTCATCAACTTTGTAGCTTTGGCTGGCTTATGGTCTCTTTACCACAGTGACAATATAAACCCATACTGGCAGATGGACATTTGCACCCAGAACTTGCAATCACAGAGGATATCTCCTGTTCCTGTCTTTACGAATGCCTCCCACTTTTGAAGCCTCCCTATGACTATGTTCCTCGGATCCACGGTGATTGCTTCCTTCATGGCCACAGGGGTTCGCACTGTTTCTTCGCCAGGTGAAGCATTCTTGCTTACAATAGCAGATACCACATGACTCCATCCACATGTGGTGCATTTAAAAATACATCTGTATTTACCAGCCAGAACACGGATGAATTTAACACTGTTCATCTGAATGAACCTTAACGTTTTTTTTCCGGTACAAAATTACATTGTATCTAGTGCCTGCAGTCTGCCTCCTGAACCAGAAGATTCATACTTACCTGCTCCACGCCGCTACAGTCCTCTGTGCTGCCCCCCACTGTCTCCATATTTTTGTCCCTGCACTATTTACATACGGCTGGCTATTGGCATGGTCAACATGACTGTAGTGATCAGTGATCATGTGGCCACAATCAGCATGTCACCACTGAAGCCAGTCATTGGCTGGAGCAGTGCATCTAACCATGTCCGTAGTCAGCCGGATGTAAAAAGCACAGGGACCACAATATGGAGAAAGCAGGGCAGCGTGGAGGAACAGTGCGGCCGGGAGCAAGTAAGTATGAATCTTCTGTTACCAAAAAAAACCTTTAAAGGGGTTGTCTGGTTTCAGGAGAAATTTAGCCAACCCTCGGGGCGTGATTGAAATAAAGACCATTACTTACCTAGCAGATCCTGCGTTGCCACTCCTAGTCTCCCTGTTGGACTCTTTAGATCCAGCTGCAGTGGTGACATCATTGCGAGAACTTGTGACCGCTGTAGCCAATCATTGGCCACAGCACTGCACAGGGATCTGTTAGGTAAGTAATAGTCTGTTCTTTTCAGGCATGCCCCAAGTGTTGTCCAGCTCCTGGCATCTCTACATTGTATAGCAGATGTGCTTGGTATCGCATTCATCTAAGGTTGCCACCCAGCCGGTATCTCACCGGCAAGGCCGGTATTTTAGTGGCCCTGCTGGGGCCGGTAATTTTTTTTCTATGCCGGTATTTTCCTTTTACTAATAAGCACTTCCATTGCTGAGGTTTCATTATTACAGCCCTTAATTTCTCACCTCCTTCATTTGCTCGCACTGCTGACTGGATGTGCAGGACAGGACCTGTGAGGTGTCATCACACTGGAACGCAGGTCCTTACAGTCAGCAGGAAATGTTCACAGTAGAGCGAGCAAACGGAGGAGGTAAGTGTTGTTTTTTTTTGCAAAGCAGAAAAGGGGCACTAATGGGGGGCATTATTCTTCCTGGGGGGCACTAATGGGGGCATTATTCTTCCTGGGGGCACAAGTGGGGGGGCATTATTCTTACTGGGGGCATTAATTCTGAGGTGCACTAATGGGCCCATTACTCTTACTGGGGGGCACTAATGGGGGGCATTAGTTCTGGGGTGCACTGATGGGGGCATTACTATTACTGGGGGGCACTATTGGGGACATTAATATTACTGAGGGCACTAATGTGGACAGTATTAATTCTGGGTGGCGCTAATGGGGGCATTGCTATTACTGGGGGCACTAATGGGGGCATTTATATTTTTTGGAGCCACAGTATGATAGTGACTTAACACCCTTGCTGGTATTTTTTTGGGGGAAAGTTGGCAACCCTACGTTCAACCCTACACGTTAAGAAATTTTAGTTAACAGAGGGAGTGCTAAACATGATACATCTGTATTCACTTCAATGGGGCTGAGCTGCAACTAGGCCATATGACCGGTGTACAGTGATGTTACATGGCCTAGGAAGAGGCCGCCGTGCTCACGGAGCACTGGCCTCTTCTAATAACTGATCCTGGGTGTTGATCCCCTACCACTCTGATATTGATGACCGGTCATCAATATTAATTACCGAATAACTCCTTTCGTGAGGCAGAACTGTCTCTTGAGAAATTATTGTTGACACTTACCAGATATGACCAGCAGATGGCAGGTTAATACAACATATTTCTGCAATGTGCAAAGCCGCAACTTTTTCAGGCAATTACACCAGGGCTCAGTATTATGCAGATTAACCATTTATATGCAAGAATATAGATAGCATAAAGATCCATTAACATTTCAATAGTAATCATGATTTTCCTTGAAGGACCATATTTCATGTTTGCATATATGGGAAATAATTCTGTAATCTGGCTTCTCTGTTGTATTCTGTATGCAGCTGAGAAGAAAACCTATGCTTCTCTATGAAATCAGAGGGATACAGAGGTTCAGTAGGGCCCAGAAGGGTTTGCAAACGTGGGCATTTACCAGTTGCCAATTTACTATAAGTCCACTCATTTTAATACACCACTAGCAGCTTTATTATTAAATCCTTCATTTCCTAGACCATGTAGGACTAGTAACCCCTCCAATATTTAGGTATTATATAACAGTTACTCACCTCCTTGCCCCTTTTCAGTGTTGCTCTCCTACCAGTGGCCACTAGCTCTCTGCACACCGCCATGGGGTGCAATGACTGACCTGCTCAGAGGACTTCACAAAACTGCAACTTTAAAAGAAAAGATCTCGCTGGACAGCAGTGATTGTGTATAATGGCAAAATTACTAATCTTATAGATGGCGTAAATTTATATAGCCACGTAGACCTGCAGCAGATTTATCACAGGGGCTCAGGGTGGAAGAAAAATCTGTTGCATGGATAGACACTTCTGTGTATCTCTATAGCAACTATTGGTTGGTATCTGTAGTGACACTGTATCTGAGGTAATATATACAATATACAGTCAGGTCAATAAATATTGGGGCATCAACACAATTCTAACATTTTTGGCTCTATACACCACCACAATGGATTTGAAATGAAATGAAATGAACAAGATGTGCTTGAACTGCAGACTGTCAGCTTTAATTTGTTTCTGTCAACTCTCAAAATGAGATCCAAGGAGCCGTCTCTATCAGCGAAGCAAGCCATCATAAGGCTGAAAAAAAAAAAAAAACATCAGAGAGATAGCAAAAACATTAGGTGTGGCCAAAACAACTGTTTGGAACATTCTTAAAAAGAAGGAACGCACCTGTGAGCTCAGTAACACCAAAAGACCCGGAAGACCATGGAAAACAACTGTGGTGGATGACCATAGAATTCTTTCCCTGGTAAAGAAAACACCCTTCACAACAGTTTGCCAGATCAAGAGCACTCTCCAGGAGGTAGGTGTATGTGTGTGAAAGTCAACAATCAAGTGAAGACTTCACCAGAGTGAATACAGAGGGTTCACCACAAGATGTAAACCATTGGTGAGCCTCAAAAACAGAAAGGACAGATTAGAGTTTGCCAAACGACATCTAAAAAAAGTCTTCACAGTTCTGGAACAACATACTATGGACAGATGAGACCAAGATCAACTTGTACCAGAGTAATGGGAACAGAAGGGTATGGAGAAGGAAAGGAACTGCTCATGGTGGTGGTAGTGTCCTGGAGTGGGCATGTTTGCTGCCAACAGAACTGGTTCTCTTGTATTTATTGATGATGTGACTGCTGACAAAAGCAGCAGGATGAATTCTGAAGTGTTTCGGACAATATTATTTGTTCATACTCAGCCAAATGCTTCAGAACTCATTGGACGGCGCTTCACAGTGCAGAGGGACAATGACCCAAAGCATACTGCAAAAGCAAGAGTTTTTTAAGGGAAACAAGTAAAATGTTATGAAATGGCCAAGTCAATCACCTGACCTGAATCCGATTGAGCATGCATTTCACTTGCTGTAGACAAAAGTGAAGGGAAAATGCCCCAAGAACAAGCAGGAACTGAAGACAGTTGCAGTAGAGGCCTGGAAGAGCATTAACAGGGATGCAACCCAGCGTCTGGTGATGTCTATGTGTTCCAGACTTCAGGCTGTAATTGACTGCAAAGGATTTGCATCCAAGTATTAAAAAGTGAAAGTTTCATTTATGATTATTATTCTGTCCCATTACTTTTGGCCCCTTAACAAGTGGGAGGCTCATATGCAAACTGTTGTAATTTCTACACCGTTCACCTGATTTAGATGTAAATACCCTCAAATTAAAGCTGACAGTCTGCAGTTCAAGCACATCTTGTTTGTTTCATTTCAAATCCATTGTGGTGGTGTATAGAGCCCAAAATGTTAGAATTGTGTCAATGTCCCAATATTTATGTACCTAACTGTGTATATATAAATATATATATATAGATAGATAGATAGATAAATCACTGTTTTTGGTAGAAGTGAAATAATTTACTTGTAAGAAGCGAATAATTTCACTTGTAAATAACAGACACAACAATTAGGATAAGCATGCCGCTGTTTCTGAGTAATCGAATCATTAATTGAAAGCGGCGTTCTCAAAATAATATCAGTGAGGAGTTTAGTTGGTGTAGTCACTCATTCTTTGCAATAACAGGTGTCAATGTTGGCCCTTATTTAAGGTAGGATGGTGGCAAATGTTGCACATGTTGGTTATAGTGCATTTCCTTCTGAAATACTGGGGAAATAGGTAATTCCAGACATTGTTCTCATGAAGAACATACTTTAAGAAGTTGATTGGAGAGGGAAAAACATATAGAGAAATGCAGAAAATTATAGGCTGCTCAGCTAAAATGATCTCAAATGCCTTGAAGTGGCAACCAAAACCTGAAAGACATGGAAGGAAGCGGGGAACTAGTGTTCAAGTGGATCGAAGAATAACCAAAATGGCAAAGACTCAACCAAAGATCACCTCCAGTAAGATGAAAGATCTGAAGTTACCAGTGAGTACTGCTGCAATCAGAAGACTAATTATCAGCAATAACTCCCTGCCAAGTCCCGACATGTCCTAAATAGGTCAAAATCTGCCAAGAAATTGGACTGGCCCAAAGAGAAATAGTGCAACATTTTGTGAACTGATGAAAGCAACATTATTCTTTTTGGCTGAACAAGCCATAGTACTATGCAGACTGGAAAGCATGGTGGTCCAAATGTCATGATATGGGGATGTTTGTCATACCATGGTGTTGGGTCTATTTATCACATACGAGGCATCATGGTTCAGTTTCACTATATCAAAATAGTTGAGGAGATCATGTTGCCCTATGATGAAGAAGAAATGCCCTTGAACTAATTGTTTCAACATGACAATGACCCAAAACACATCAGTAAGCGAACAAGATCTTGGTTACAGACAAACAGGATTGAGGTAATGGATTGGCCAGCCCAATCCCCTGACCTCAGTCCCATGGAGAACTTGTGGGGTGACATAAAAAATTTGATTGATGAGGCAAATCCCAAAAATGGAGAAGAACTGTGGAATGTAGTCCAATTGTTCTGACTGGAATACATGTTCAGAGGGGCGAGAAGTTGTTTGGCTCCATACAACACAGATGTCAAGCAGTTCTCAGCAACTATGGTTATGCCGCTAATGTTGAAGTATCAAAAAAAAAATTCAGTTCATACATTAAATTTCAGAGCTTTTAAAGAAAAATGCTAGCACTGCTATTTTTTGACCAGCCTAATATTCCTTTTTCTCTACTTTCGTTAAAGGATTAACACAAACTGGATAACTGCTGTTATTGTGTTGATTTGGAATTGAATGTGTAATATTCCCACTGCATTTGAATTTATAGAAATAAAAGTTATTATAATGATTGTGCAATGTGTTGGCTTTTTTTTAAAACCTTACAGCTACATTTTTTAACACTACTGTATAATATAACGAGAACAACTGAGTAAATATGGCTAGCGGGTAAAGGGTCCTACTCTGTTTTGCCCCTGGCTCATTTTATAAAGCCAGTCCAGTGCATGAGGTGATGCTTTGCAGTGTCTGCAGTAGCATTCTTCAAAATTATTGTCTAAAATCTAGTTTATTTGACTTTGTATAATTTGTGGAAAATATTGATTTGTGCATATCTCTAAATATGTTTGAATGCCTGTGCAGCAAAGAGGAATACATGAAGCAGCTATGTGTGCTGCTCCCAACCTCACATTTGACTTGCGTTGCTCCATAATGCACTATGGCTGCAAGTCATCTCTAAGATTGGTTATGTGAGGCGTATGAAGCCTTCATGATTACAAAGACAGAAGCAGGGCCTCCACTGACAAATTGTTTGTGGCAGGCGGGTGGCCTGCGGTTACAAGGGTTGGTGAAAAGTCATCCAGTGTTTGTGTTATTCCACCATGACAGCAGAACAGTCCACATCTCTGTCTTCACATGACGCTTTCAATAAGATGTCACACTAACGATGGCCATTTCTTAGCAGTCATTCCTTACATTTCTTTATTAGGACAAGAAGAAAGCGACAATCCTTTCATTTGCCAGAAAGCTTTCTATAATGCTCAACATGTTAAGCTATTGACAGCTTAGCTTAGACTTATGGATGAGTGCACAAGGGTCTGCACCTAGGCTTCTGTTTTTTTTGTGTATCTTTTAAATTGTAAGCTCACATGGCAAGGCTCTTCTACCTACATCTTGTATTGTCCATTTGATATCTTCTTTATCATTCAGTGTAATCATACTTTTTTTTTTTTCAGAATCTGATATGGTGCAAAAGACGCTGTTTGTAGATTCTGGCTTTTTTCCTCCTTGAGTTTTCTTTTCCTTTAACTGGATCAACACTGCAGGATAATGAGTTGAACTAAATGAACCATTGTTAATAGGATTTTCTAGGAGCTGTAAACATGGCTGCTTACTATGGTTATCTGCCTCTAGTCTCTAGTCTCCACTGAAGTGAATGTGTTGCAAGCACTGGTTTTGGAACAGAGTAGCCACATTCAACTTAAAAGAGCAGACAAAAAAGTCCTGCATGCAGGGCTTTTAAAAAAGAAGTCACCCCCTAACAGAGCATAATAAATGAAATTGGTACACGGCTTAACCTTACTTTGAATGTCCAAGTTTGTACTCCATATAAGTATTAGATCCATAATTCTGTGCTGACTAATTTCTAAGTACTGTATATCTGTCATTGCTTTTCTGAAACATACTGTAGTTTTAAATCCCCTACATAGACAAATGATAAACTCCTGGCTGCCTGCAGCCACTATTAGGGGAGGTGTTTACTGTATAAGGTTTATACCCCGGACGCAATAATAAATGTGTATGTTGTAAGCTCCTAAACCCCCTCTGTATGACCTGGTTGAACAGCCATGCACCTGGATGGGGTTGTTGTGGGTGGATTTCTGCAAGTAGGTTTCTCAGTAAAATTTGGAGTGAGTTGGCTGGATGTTTACCTTGGTGCCTTTCCCTTCTCTGTTTTGGTGCTTAGGTTTATCCCAAGTCACACAGGAGCACCTATGTCTCCCTGATGCCGTCAGGCTGGTCGGTATGCCAGAGCTTCCTTTCCATTCCTTAAGTAAGCCTGTGTCTCCCTCTTGTGGAATATCTGAACTGTATTTGGAAGGAATGATCGTTGAGGGAAGGAATGATCACGATCCTATATAAGCGGAAGGGGGAGAGATGTGACTTGGGAAACTGACGTCCCATCTCTCTCCTGAACGTGGACTACAAGATCCTCGCCAAGATACTGGCCAACCGGCTGAAGGTCGTCATCGGCGGAATTGTCCACCCGGATCAGACCTGCGGCAGCCCTGGCCGCCGGATCGCAGACAGCCTCACTCTTGTGAGAGACACGGTACACTACATCCAGCACCGTCGTGTTCATGCCGCCCTGGTCAGCCTGGACCAGGAGAAGGCATTCTACCGGGTCTCTCACGAGTTCATGGGCAAGGCGCTGCGCAGGCTGGGTCTAGGCAGGAGGTTCTGTTATTTTGTTGACCTAATGTACCTTGACATTTGCAGCATGGTGTTGGTGAACGGCTGGAAGACTGACCCCTTTCCTGTCCTCTCTGGGGTCAGGCAGGGCTGCCCTCTTTCACCTCTCCTTTTTGTTTGTGTTATAGAATCCTTTGCGGAGGCTATCCAGCAGAACAGAGAGATCAGAGGGATCACCGCAACAGGACCAGGACACTACGAGGTCAAGTGCTTGCTGTACATGGACAATGTGACCGTCTTCTGCGCTGATCGGCATTCTGTGACTGCACTCGTCCAGACCTGCGAGGAGTTCGGACAAGCTTCAGGGGCCAAAGTCAACTGCGGCAAGTCAGAAGCCATGCTCTTCAGGGACTTGCAAATAGCCTCTTCTGCCCCCTTTCCATTCAACATCAAATCGGACTTCATCAAAATCCTCGGAGTGTGGTTCGGGAAGGAAGGCACAGCCCTCAAGTCTTAGGAAGAACGCTTGGCTAAGGTGAATCAAAGAATCGGACTGTGGAGCCTCGGACTCCTCACGATTGAAGGGAAAGCACTCCTCCTGCACGATGAAGTTTTGCCTATGCTCCAATACACCGCACAGGCATGGCCCCCTCTTGCCACCATTTCCAGGGTCATCACCAGGACAGTGTTTCGCTTCATCTGGGGATCTAAGATGGACAGAGTGAAGCGAGCCATCATGTATAAAGAGCCCCGCAAGGGCGGAAAGGGCATACTGGACCTGCCCACTTTATTGCGGATCGTCTTTGTTTGTGACAGCATTCGCCGGACTCTGAGGGCTGACAACAGCTCTGCGGGCAAGGCTTTGTCTCGCTTTTTCCTCCTACCCCTCTGGAGGGGTCTGGGCTGGGACAAGTGGGACAGCTCCATCCCTTACAACTGGCACGCTCCCTGGTTCTATTGGGACGTCGTCAGGTTTGTGAGGGAACATCAGCTGGAGGGCCTCAAGCCCGACTTGTGGAAGCCAAAAACTATCCACAAACTCATCAGAGCAAAGGATGTGGTGGAGTTAATTCCAGGGATCCATGATGACACTGCAGAGACAGTTTGGACTAATGTGTCGTCAAACAGGTTGACCAACGGGCACAAGGACTTATCTTGGATGGCCATTAAGGGCGGACTGCCAATCCGGTCATTCATGCATGCCCACAATCTATGCAAAACCCGGTACTGCCCCAGGTGCCCTTTCGTGGAGGAAACATCTTATCACCTGTTTTGGGAGTGCCCCTTTGCACAGCACCTGTTGGACGCCCTGGAACATGAACTCAAAGACTCTGTGCCCAGGAATAGCCTGCAATGCACTTCGTTGTTGTATGGACTATTTCCTGGGATTCATACTGTTGGGGCCATCCAAGAGGCCTGGCGCATCAAGAACTGTTTTAAGGATGCTATTTGGGTCTCCAGGAACTGGCTCGTGCTCAGGAGCGAGCGTGTCCGTCCTTGACTGCCGCAGACTTATCCACAGCCTGCTGCGGGATTACAACATCTCCGAGGACGTCAACCCCTCTCCTTCCCCCCTTCTCCCCCCGTGTGTTTTTGTCTTATCAATAAAGCTTCGGGCATATGATTTCCTTCTCCCTACCCCCTCCTTCCCACCCCCCCACCCACATCACTGTCTGTATGCTTTGTTGTAAGGTTAATTGTGATTGAATAGGTATGATAGTGTAGCATGCATTGCGATGTATAGCGTAGGTTAGCCTGTGTCTTTATATAACAATGCCATGCTCGCCAAGACGATTGTTTGTAATTTATTGAGTGCTGTGCTGCGTCACAGTACCACAGTATGTATGTATGACGATTGATTGTAATAAAGGCGTTTCAATCAAAAAAATCGGAACTGTATTTGGGGGTGTGAAAGCTGTCCAGCAGTTTCCACTTAGCAGAAGCCAGCCCTCCCACCTCTACAGACAATGGACAGGACACTGTGTGTGTCACAAAGGAATAGTCAGCGGCTGGTCATCAGATGACATCACAAAGGGCCCTGATGGAACCCAAAACAATAAGACCCGGACATCACAATCAACAATGGTGTTTTTTTTTTACTTTCAGCCAAGATAGGCCTGGACAGGAAACTGTGAATCTCTTCAAAGGGTTGTCTCCCTTCAGCAAATGCCATTTATCAAGTAGACAACGTTAATACAAGGCACTTACTAATGTAAGTGATTGTCCATATTGCCTCTATTTCTGGCTTGATTCATTTTTCCATCACATTATACACTGCTCGTATCCAGGTTTTACGACCAATCTGCAATTCAGCAGCAGTGACCGTGCTTGCACACTATAGGAAAAAGCTCCAGCTTCTCTGGAAAAAAGCAGTGTATAATGAGATGGAAAACTGAATCAAGCCAGCAAAGGAAGCAATATGGACAATAACAATACATTAGTATGTGCCTTGTATTAACTTTGTCTACATGATAAAAGCAATTTGCTGAAGTGAGATAATCCCTTTAAATACTTATTTTTACATTCCCCTAAGTGTTTGCCAGCAGCATGTGCCCCATAAGTGAATAAGATGCCACAGCTCTGTGCCTACTGAGGGTCAGTCACATATGCCCCCAAAGTGTATATGTTGACTTTTGGTTAAAGGGGTTGTCCGGGTTCAGAGTTGAACCCGGGCATACCTCCATTTTCGCCCCGGCAGCCCCCCTGACTTGAGCCTTGGAGAAGTTCATGCTCCGATGCTCTCCTTTGCCCTGCGCTAAATCACGCATGGAAAAGGCATCTTTTGGATATCCGGTGATGTAACGGGGCTCTTCATGGGGCTGCCAGGAAGCCTTGTGATGTCACCGGCACTGATGCGCAGGATTTAAACTGTAAAACAGCTAGGGCAGCGCTAAAGCCCGCCCATCAGAGCCGGTGACGTCACCAAACACACTGCCGGGCGGAAGTTTCCGCCCGGCAGTGTGTTATTGAAAACAAAAGAGACCTTGCCCTGCACGATTTAGCGCAGGGCAAGGGAGCACATCGGAGCATGAGATGCTCCGAAGCTAGCCTCAGGGCGGCTGTCTGGGTGAAAAGAAGGGTATATCCGGCCGGGTTCAGCTCTGAACCCGGAAAACCCCTTTAAGAAGACAATATATACACCCATTTGTCTTTGCTTATATGGGCTATTGAGGGGGATGATATTTCACAGTAGTATTTGGGGAATACAATATCTCCTTAAGGAGAGCGTCTTAAATGGCATGAGGAGTCTTATAGGCCAGACAATGCTCCCCTGGAGTTCTGGGAAGAGGGTATGCAAATGCAACAGGGAGACAGAGTATAATTGCATTGTTTTCCTTATGGATACCATACCAGTTCATAAGGCTTTAACAGCTGGAACATTTCTCACATGGTTCACAGCTAATACAATATGAAAGCATACATCTAATGAAGCTGACATCTGTATGTACGTATCCTTTAATCATTCAGTAACATTGACCAGTACAAATTGTGCTTATTAATACCTTGAAATGCGTCACTGCTCAGGCACAAATACTTCATAAAGACTACGGGAAATATCACAGAAGCTATCATTTGCAAACATAAGAATTATACAAAAAAGAGTTTTATTGACACCATTTATTGACTGTTTGATAGGAAAGGATTACAACATGACTTTATAAAGCTTGAACACACATGTACCTGGAAGTGTGTCATAGAATACGATATAAACATTGACAAACTGAAACTAGAACACTCCGTATTAATACTTCCTTCCTCATAGCTACTTCTTTGTGAAAACCATCAGGGCAGCCCATGTGACTGATATGGGTGCCCTGGAGAGGGGGGGGGGGGGGACCATTCTGGTTTGATCTTGTCTCTAAAATAGTAAGACAATGAGAACTTGCACAACAAATGTACTTGAGTCATGAAAAATTGTGACACCAGATCCTCCTATTGTAGGTGGTGAGGAGTGTGGTGGTCTCAAGCAGCTCCTGAAAGCCTCCCTCATTCATATTTTTTTACTATGAACCCCTTCACCCACCATATGCAACATAGTTAATATAAGGTCACTTCCCTTACTGAACAGCTTTGGATTTAGTATTGCCTTAAAGGCTGGAAGCAGTTTTTTGAGCCAGAACCAGAAGTGAATTCACAAGGAATGGGATATATAAAGGAGGAATTTAAACTTCTCCTTCCTGCTGGATCCATTTCTGGTTTTGGCTCCAAAAAAATGCATAAAAAACTATATTTGTTTACCAGCTTATGGTTGGTTTACACACAAGTTTTTTTGGCAGCTTTCTTGAGCCAATATAAGACGTGGGTTAAAAGGGAATGGGATATATAAAGGAAGGTCTTACACGTCTCCCATTTGATTTATCCACTTCTGGCTTTGGCACAAAAACTGCCACAAAAACCTATGTGTGAAACCACCCCAAGAGAGTCTGTTACAATGTCTAACCCCCATAAACTGGTGAAATTGTATTTGCACTCATTGGCATCCCCACACTAGTAGAATTGCACTCTGCAAATTTTCTTAAAGGAACACTTCCATCAAAATGTTTAATGTTACATATTATTAACCTATATGTGAATTTTTATTTTAAAAAAACGGTCGATGTTTTTCTGGATATAATTGTTTAAAGTCACTCCATGTATCTCACTTCCTGTTCTGGCTCTTTAACTTCCTCGTTGTTTGGGCATTTAGCACAGCAAACAGTCTTGCTTAACATTTCAGTCAAACCATCACTACAACCAGAGAGAGACCCCTGTAGTGACTCAATTAGAACATGACACATTACACTAATCAATACAATGCACTTCTTTGAGCAACTTCATCTAGGTCTATCAAGGGAACAAAAAGGCTGTCATACTGGTGTCCCAATTCTACACGTACTATTATCATGCAGATTACCATTCAGATAACATCTTCCCCTCTCTTTATTGCCACCACAACAGTACATAATAGGCAGAGTGAACTGGAGCAGAGTGAACTTTTCTCTACGCGGTGGACAAGACGTGCGGACATAAATATTAGGGATACAGAGGTTATAATTGGCCTTGGGTGCCTTATGAAGTCAAATGCCTATACCAGACAGGAAAAAAAACAGGACTATAAGTGAAAGTAGGGGGTTCTGGGATACATTTTGCATTTGGGCTCGGGAATTTCAAGTTACAACTTCAGAAAGAGGGAGAGACAATAAAGTTTAAAAGCGTCTCATACACATATGGTTGTGGTAGTCTGAGTTGCAGTAGAAGTTGTCAGCAATATTGTTTTCTGATTCCATTTCCCCGATGTAGCAATCATGCAACACATGTTCTAAAAGACAATAGTGCATCGGAACATGTTCTAATCTAGACAACCTTGGAAAAAACTATTAAATGTTTGTTAATATAAGAAATCCTATATAAAAATAGTACTGAAATGACAATGATATAGACCAGTTATTTGACCTGGAGTAATTCATCATCACTTTAAAAGATAATTTACAAGAATTGATGTTCAATTTAACTACACACCATTACGCTTAAAAGTCCATGTCCATCTTTGGCGAAACTTCCTTAGCAGCCTAGCCTTTCGACCAAGAGTGTAGATACCATAGAGGCAGTTCATGCAGCTGCAATTGGGCTTGAAGAGAGATATGGCCCTATATCATTTGCTATTGGCCATGCTCTGTACAGGACTTCCCTTTTGAGAGAATTATATTTTTGGAAATCAACAGTTGGACCATGAAAGGAAGTGAAAATAGCACCATAATGGGGGTCCATTTTACTCTATACTATGGGTCCCTATCTCGTGTACGTATGCCACTGTTTTGATGCTGTTTTCTGGATATCTAATTATAGAAAGTATCGTTTTAGAACTTCTATAGTCATCTGATATACAGATGGAGCTGTTGTAAACTTGAGTGTCATATCAATGTATGGTGCATTATCATATCACAAAAGCCATTCCATTGAAAAAGTCAATTCAAATTTTATTGCCATTGTTTACTTAATTTGTTAAGAATCATGATTGCTACATCTGTAATGTGTGGGATCTTCAGGCAATCATCTAAAAATTCCACAAACAACATAACCAAGAACCTTCAACAGAAATACCAATACAGAAATAGAAAGCTAAAGCGTACTGTATAACAAATGGCTTAATTTCTAAATATCAGAAAAATTTGAACGTAAAATATTTACGTTACAGTATGGTATATATACTGTATATATATATATATATAATTCTCTTATGTTGACTAACCTCCACTAGACAAGACAGCTTCCTTGCCAACATTGTTACACCCGAGTAAATATATTTGGTAAAAAAAAGTATGTTTTTTGGGGTTTGCTTTTTCTTTTATTAGAAAAAATCTTCTTAATGCATTACTGTGTAATGTGATCCCATATACTGTTTCTATGAACTTTCATGTCAACCTGTGTAACCTTCACTTGGTGGGGTCATCTCTCATTGTCTCCCTCCTTTACATTATACTTGTTATTTAGAAAATGACGACTTGTCAAACTTAAAGAATGGCCACCTCCAAATTACAATTCCAAATGTCCATTCAGCATGACAGTTTTTTCTACTTAAGATGGGTGAGTATAAAACAGCAGCACAATATTACGCAGCTTCTGAACCCTAACCAGGTGAACATGTCAAGAAAGGTTGTTGTGCCTGCTGACTGGTCTTAAGACACCCAAACTTAAAACTGCTGCAGTCTGCCTCTAGTCATCCTTATGCTGTCTAGTAGCTCTACCCCGGGTGAGTGACTACACATTTCTACATGGGATGCCCTATACACCTATATTTTGAAAACAGACAACAATGATAGAAAACAGAGGGTGGTTATTAATGGTAAATACTCAGATTGGGTCACTGTCACTAGTGGAGTACCTCAGGGGTCAGTATTGGGCCCTATTCTGTTCAATATATTTATTAATGATCTTGTAGAAGGCTTGCATAGTAAAATATCAATTTTTGCAGATGACACTAAACTGTGTAAAGTAATTAACCCTGAAGAGGACAGTATACTACTACAGAGGGATCTGGATAGATTGGAGGCTTGGACAGATAAGTGGCAGATGAGGTTTAACACTGACAAATGTAAAGTTATGCACATGGGAAGGAATAATGCAAGTCACCCGTACTTATTAAATGGTAAAACACTCGGTAACACTGACATGGAAAAATATCTAGGAATTTTAATAAACAGCAAACTAAGCTGCAAAAAACAGTGTCAGGCAGCTGCTGCCAAGGCCAATAAGATAATGGGTTGCATCAAAAGGGGCATATATGCCCGTGATGAGAACATAGTCCTACCACTTTACAAATCATTAGTCAGACCACACATGGAGTACTGTGTACAGTTCTGGGCTCCAGTGAACAAAGCAGACATAGCAGAGCTGGAGAGGGTCCAGAGGAGGGCAACTAAAGTAATAACTGGAATGGGGCAACTACAGTACCCTGAAAGATTATCAAAATTAGGGTTATTCACTTTAGAAAAAAGACGACTGAGAGGAGATCTAATTAATATGTATAAATATATCAGGGGTCAGTACAGAGATCTATCCCGTCATCTATTTATTCCCAGGACGGTGACTGTGACGAGGGGACATCCTATGCATCTGGAGGAAAGAAGGTTTGTACACAAACATAGAAGAGGATTCTTTACGGTAAGAGCAGTGAGACTATGGAACTCTCTGCCTGAGGAGGTGGTGATGGTGAGTACAATAAAGGAATTCAAGAGGGGCCTGGATGTATTTCTGGAGTGTAATAATATTACAGGCTATAGCTACTAGAGAGATATCGTTGATCCAGGGATTTATTCTGATTCCCTGATTGGAGTCGGGAAGGAATTTTTATTCCCCTAAAGTGAGGAAAATTGGCTTCTACCTCACAGGGTTTTTTTGCCTCCTTCTGGATCAACTTGCAGGATAACAGGCCGAACTGGATGGACAAATGTATTTTTTCGGCCTTATGTACTATGTTACTATGTTACTATGTAGGATTCCCAGACCGAATATAGACATGACCATGACAGTCTGGGGGTGGGGGTTTGTATTGTGGTACTGAATGGATTGGATGAGCTGTTAGTGACCCAATTGCAGGACAGAGGGCAGCCTAACACTTTGGAACCTAGACCATCCAGAAATGCAGAAGTGTCCTTGGAATTGCAATGGGTAAATAGGGACCAAAAATGAGAGAACTGCTGACAGGGCTGTCAGCTGAAAGATTCTATCAGTAACACTAAATAGGGACTTAGATGTAAAGAAGGGGTTTGGATTCACGTAGTAGTATTACAGTGGAGAACAGCTGTTTGTCAAAAGATGGCCAGTTGGGATGCTAGGTCATTATGAATACCTCCACAATTTCTGGTATGGACTGAGATTCAAATAAAAATGGGAACATGAGCCATGGTGGTGGTGGGCCGTAGTTATTACTGGCCAAAAATCTACAGAGAACCAGAGATCTGGTATGAGAATGAAAAGGAGCCCAACTTGTTTGCTCCTTTTCAGGACCTAAAGCAGACGCCACTGGACATGCCTTGAGTAGGCAGGGCCAGGCAGGCCAACACTTCAGAGTTGCTGAGGTGCAATTGATATTATCCCTGGGAGAGGATGATGCAACCACCTCAGGAGCTGAAGGAAGTAGTCACAGGGGAGGAAGCAGTCAAGGAGAAGCACAAGCCAGAGGCTAAAGGGGGAACCAGGAAAAGCTGATAGAGAGAAGCCCAGTGAGTTTGTGGGTCAGAGTTTCCTGAGATATCTGACAAAAATAAGATAGCAGTTAGGAGAGGAGACATTTTATATGATTACAAAAGCCTCGTACAGATGCCAATAACTGTTAATGTACCAGTGATTGTCAATTATGGTGCTGTGGTTAAGATGCCATAGTTTATCTTAAAAAGCTAAGACTTTATTATAGAACTAAAAGTGTTTTAATGTGGTTCATGCTACAGTATGTTGCAATTCTTATTGTCTTAGGTTGCGTGTAATTGTGGAGTACAGCAATTGTGAAATCGGGAGGGGGGTTTTATGTAAGGTGAACAGAAAGATTTCCCACTTTACCAGGAGAAGTTATTGTAATTAAACTCTGTTATTTAAATTTGCTTGATATGTTAACATGTGAATGTTTGGTAATGGTGCCACAGCATTGATAAGGGTAGACCCTCTAGTGAAGTGATGACCATAGTGTTGCGTTAGTACTTTTGAAAGAAATATAGCTATGTGAAGTACTGCCCTAGCTGCCATTACTGATGAGAGAGGGGAAAATGTGCCAGTTCCAGTTTCGACTGTGGGGGACTGATGATTCTGATGTCATGTCCCTCACATGGGCTGGGACTGGTATTTAAGGCCGAGTTTGGTTACTGCTGGTCGGACGATGTGTCAAGGAAAGATTTTGTATCTGCAGACTGCCTTTCAGTGACTCTAGGCTCTGGGACTTACATTTAATTGGAGCTGAGCCCAGCTGGAGGAGGGAAGAGTAGCCGCAGGTGAAACTCCTGAGTGAACTACCAAGAGAAGCTTTGCAGTTGAGAGGCCTGAATATAAAACCTGCTGAAGTGACATCTCTTCCACTGGTTTGAGCACTGTACCAATACCACCATCCCACCATGGGCAGAACTGTCAATGATGTGCTTTGCCAAAGTCAACCATAATGATATAGTTATCTCTTAGCTCTACTCTGGGTGAGATTGCACATTCCTGCGATAGTGGTCCCTTACATATGTAAGAAAATCTACCTGCTATGGGGCCTTCAAGAGATGAGTCCTGGTTGCTACTGTGTGGTATAGCCCAGTGTAAGTCTTCTATGTACAGAGAAATTATAATGTGCACCTTAATTGCTATGTTGCCCCTTCTCTACTGTGTATGCTACAGACAGATCCCTAGACAAGGAACCTTAAAACAGAGCCAACTGTTGGACTGCACTAGGTTACTATTATTTGTGGCATTACCATAGAGAGCTATGTGAGGTCAGGTGTTTCAATGGTGTTCTTGCTCTTCTCAAAGTTTGACAACACTTTTTTAGAAAATATCAACTATGTGCAATATCAGCCAACCAGTCTAATCTAATTTGTTTTTGAAAGTATGGTTGGAAGAACATTCTGTCTGAACACAGTGTCTTTCATCCATGCATTAATTTGCACTATTCCATCATTTTAAACTTAGAACTTGCAGGATACTGGTTCAATAACCTCAATGAAGATCAAACTACTGCCCCTCTAAATAGCTGTAGACTATTGTAGCGTGAAAGTCAAATTTTAAACATTTTAAATTGTGATTTCCAGAGACTTGTTGGATTGGACCTAAGAAAAATAAGATGGAATGATGGATTGTGTAGGCCTAAAATCCTGAAACTTTAATTATAGGGACAAACTTACAAACATATGTATTCAAATCAATCACATTCCTTCTTTTAGAAGATGAGATCTGAGTTAGAACCAATGAATTGTGACTTCTGGCTACTGGAATGGAGGTTATGGAGATTGTCAGCAGATCTTATAAATTACTTGAACTGCCCAGCAGTCACATGCTAATGCTGTACACAACTTTCACATACACATTTTATACAAAGAGATAGAATAACTGATGCCCCCACTGCAGATGGCAAGAGACCAGTCTGAGGCCAATAGTAGGCTAAGAACTTCAACTAGAGGAGCCATCATCTCAGCCCTGCTCTTGTGTTGGTCTTCTACACTAACCTGTCCTAGCGCTGTCCTCATATTTCTGCATGGGAACTGCTATTGATTGGGCCACTGGGACCTATTGGGATCAAGGAAGGGATCCTAGCTGGCATGCCTGACAGTACAAGCTGGTATCCAGTGCTATTCCTTTAATGGAATTTAGTATACGAATGTGAAGCAAAAAATGAAAACCTGATCTGAATAGAGTTTACATGATACAAGATTCAAAAGGAGATGACTGAGGTCAGGCTGTCACCTGAGCACAAATGGGGCACATTTTGCTGGCCAGCAACAAACTCCATTTGTCATTTCTAACATATAAAAACAGACAGAATAAATAGACTGAGTACATGTAACCCTTTGGCTGCCAGACTAGCATCCAAACAGCGAAGGAGTTAGAAGCAGCTGCACGCCACAGGATTCATGAAGCTCTGGGTTATAATGAAGACCTATGTGAGCACTGTAGTGGCCATATAAATATGCCATCTCAAAACAGAACAGTTGCAATGCATCTACTAGGGAAGGTAAAAATGACTATTATGCATGATGTGTCCTGTTCTTACTTCCAAAGTGAACACACCAGTCATATTGGTATTTCAGGATCTACTGCAGGCCAGAACTATTCTTTTACTGCAGTCGTGCAGCTGCTTTAACAAAGTGAAATTCAGTCCAGCGTACAGAAGCCAATGGCATGGGCTCAATTTATAGGCTCAGGAGGAGGACGAGAAGGGGGTGGACCTGGGGGCATTCGTGAAGGTGGAGGACCTGGTGGAGGTTGCCGCTGTGGTGGTTGATGAGGAGGCTGTTTAGGTGATTGCATTGGAGGTGGTGGAGGGCTTGGTGAAGCACTTCTGGCAGGTGGCTTATAGATAGCCTGGCTTCCATCAGCTTTAACTCTTGTGAAATTGATACAGCGTCCCTAGAAAAAAGAGAGAGAGAAAACACAAAAACACAATCAATTTTAAAGACTAACGAAAACTATGATATGCAGGGAAGTAACAAACTGCCTGTCCCTCAGTCATCGATTACTGATTCCTCTTCTGAATGTTACCCAGCAGAACAACAGTGCAGGCACTACACAGTCAATTAGTATTGGAAGTTTGTGGGAATTTGTCCCCAAAACAGTAGTTTATGGGAAATGATCAAAGGAACTCATAGTGAAGAAGTGGCAACTTCTTTTGACTTTTAAAAATCCATGTAGTAGAAAACGTTGACAAAACATATCAGTTCCACTGACTTTGAATTGAGTCGCGTGGGGCATGCTCACTTCTCCTATCTGTAGTCCTGTAGTAGGGTGGTGGACAAGGCTCCCCAATTCTGGTAATCAATGGAGGTCTTAGCAGTCACCTGCCCTATGATATAGCATTTATCTCCATTACTGTTGCTAGAATACCCTTTAATACAAAAGGCTTAAACTTCTCTAAGAATTCAATACTTGTCAATACTTCTGGCCCTGGTAACCCAGCAGGTCAGTGTGCTAATGGCAACACTTTTTGCCCTCCGTTACTATTATCATAGGGACATTGGGCCTCACATAAACCAAAAACAATCTAGCTTCAATCTTTCTAGCCTTGGCAATATGAGACTTGGATGGTTGCTATGTACAATGTTCCGAACACAGACCTGACAGACCATAATGGAAATAAGTGTCGCCATGGACAGAATGGAAGATACATTTTCCCACAAGATTCAGTTCACTGCCCTAGCCCTGTCTCAAAATACAGTACATGGGCCAAGAAAGTGGCTTGTGAGTGACCCTATTAGCACTGGTACAAATGCATACTTGTAGACCATCTTGGAGAACAAATATAAAGCCTGTTCAGATAATCTAAATGACCTCTCACAAGGAAGTTACTAGTGACATGTTGTGTCATATGTTCTTACCTTGTCTCCTGCCTGCGGCCTCATTAGTGACACTTGGTCATAGCCTCTCCTCAACAGAGCCCAAATCGCATCAAGCTTACCCTGGAGTAAAACATGAAGTCAGAAGTAAGTTCACCTACCATAATTCTAGATGTAGACAGAGATATGTTGTGAAGTAACATCTTGTTTACCTTGATTGGACTGTACCATTTCCTCTCCTGTGGATTATTACGGCGCATGTTTTTCTTTGGTTTAGGCTCCCAGGGTTCAAATTCTTGCTCTGGCAGTTTAATGACAGCATTTTTGGGTTTCTCTAGTTTTGCTCCTTCTTCTGTGGAGCCCTTATCACCCCACCTCACCTACAGTAAAAAAAAAATCTATAACATATACTACATCTACAGCTCTCTTGACGTGTCTGTTTTAGGACTTTTTCACACAAACTAGTTTTCCATCCGGATGCTATATGTGTCGTGATTGCATAGCATCCAGACTGAATCCTGACCTGTTTATTTCAATGGGCCTGTGTACATGAGCACCATTTTTCATCATCTGTGTGTTCATGAAAAATCGCACCATGTTCCATATTGTGTGTTTTTCACACAGCCCTGGCTCTATAGAAGTAAATGGGGCTTGTATGAAAAACGGAAAGAATCCGGATGCAATGCGTTTTTCACTGAGGGTTTCTGGGAGATGTAGATTGTTACTCCAGTTTTTTTTCAAGTGCATGAAAAACATGTGCAATCTGGATACAATCTGAACAGAGAGGGAGCACACGCGGAACACAATCGCAGACAGAACTTATTGAACTTGCGTGCAAAACCACCAGTTTTTTTCCTGAACAGCTCCTGACACAATCCATATCGCTTATGTGAAAGAGTCCTAAGCAAACACTTCAAATGAAATAACTATTCTGCAGTATATTTTCTTTGAACTTGCTCTGTGATGTCACTCTACCATTCCTGCTAGAAATGTATAAATACATGTACAACTTTCCCTTGTAACAGTGTGTGTCCCTACACACGCTGATGCTGTTGAACCAGTACTGTCAGTGTTATAGCTACTGGATTAGTAAACTCCACAACTGCCCCAGTTTTACCTCCATCCTCTTTATACCGCCAACGCCTCTTCCTCCATAATAAGATGCATCCACAGTTGGCCACTTTTTCTTTGGTAAACCATCCTCATCATCAGATTCCTGAATAAACAAGATTAAAAAAGGAAACTCATTATACATTTCTTCTGAGTAGGTGCGGACAGCACTATCAAGCAAGTTCAATAACATTTTAGGTAAAGGTAAGTGCTAACACTCCTATCATATATACCTCTTCCGAAGACCCACAAAAATCTAAACTATAGGCCACCCATTAGCAAGATTGTTGCACAGTATTAGTGTTAGGTGAACCCTAAACCATAAGCATGACTAAGACAAGTTTCTTTTGCCAGTTGAAAAAAAGTAGTTGTCTCCTCTTGAACATTAGTGGCATATTTTTAGGATATGCCACCAATGTCACATAGGTGCAGGTCCCACCTCTGTCTTAGGGGGAGCTCGACAATTTTCAGAAGTCATATAGAAGTGAAGTTCCCTCCATTCACTTCTATGGAACTGCCAGAAATAGCAGAGCCAGTGCTTTTCTATTTTTGGAATTCCCCTAAAAATTTATGTAGGGTGGTCACGCATGCACAGTGCAATCTCGTTTTCTTTGGGAGCTTCATTCTTTGGGTGCCACCAATGTTTCAGATGACAACTCCTTTAACTCTCTTGATGCAAAAGTTGTTCAGAACATTAGCCACAGCATGTTGACCTTGAACTATCCATCCCGCATCTCATCCCACTTAGTTTTTAACCATCTACAATCTGGCGTCGGCCCCAACAACTCCAGTGTCTCCCATTCACACACCACCTCTTCATAACACCTTCTCTCTGTTGACGACCCTCAAGGCTCTGTCCTGGGGCCCCTACTCTTCCACATTTATATCTTCAACCTGGGACAGCTCATAAAGTCCCACGAGTTTCAATGCCACCTCTATGCTGATGAGACCCAAATTTACTTCTCTGGTCCAGATGTCATCTCCCTACGATACAAAGCCTTAGCATGTCTGTCAGTCTTGTACAAACTGGGATCAAAATAATTTGACCCTTACCAGCTGGACATTGGACCAACTGGGCATTTCAATAAGTGTAATACTTAGTTTTTTCCTGCAGGGGCACTGCAGCAATAGGGAGCAGTTACAAAACATGATCAGCTTGGCTCACAATCTAAAAGGGCAGATCGAAAGAAGGAAACTCTTACAAAACTGGTGGATTGACCAGTTTTGTATAGCTACATCCTTGTATCTTGAGTAGTGAGCAACAGTATACATTTATGTAATGAGTTGAGAGGCATCAAAGATGATAAAGTATATATGAAAATACATTTTTTGTGGAAGGTTTTTGAATTCATATTTTTTTCATAGATGCAGTTGATAAGTCTCTTGATGTTATAGAACAATGGACACATTGTCTAGAGGTCGTGGTGAGACATACATAGGGAGGATTGAAAGGAAGCCTGTGTATATATATCCACAGAGTCAGAGTGGAAGAGGGAGGTTCTAGATAATGTATAGAACTATGAATGAAGACATTGTTGGATGGCACATGGCTAACCCAGCAGGTTAAAAAATGAAAAACCTCTTACATTCCAGTAACAGAATTTAACTTTTTCCAGGGTTTGTACAGGTTTTACTCAAATATTCATGTGTGATATTTCCTGCATATATTGCAGGAGTAATTATAATTTAATATTATTGTACTGTATAATATAAGATATGGTAGATAGTCATTGAAAGACATGCTTAAAGGGGTTGTCTCATCAATGACAGTCATTTATATACTAACAGAGTCGGAATGGCAAAAGTCTGACCTCTGTGACCTTTGCTGACCTCTAATATAAAGCAGTAGTGCTAGAAATGTGCCATGCCACTTGCCTCCTGTTAGGTCCATTTGGTTTTCTTTAAGGGCTGCATGGTCAGCCAATTATAGTCAATGACCTACCATGTGGCCTTCTAGAAAAAAAACACAGCACATTCCGAACTAGGCAGCACTTGATTTTCAAAGGGTGGTGTACAAGTGCCTTATTGCCCAAAATGGAGACAGGAAAGATTCCCTCTTATTAAAAATGTCTACATAAATTATATTAAACGGTGGGAAGAGGGGGCTAGATTTATCAATCTGGTGTAAAGTAGAACTGGCTTAGTTGCCCATAGAAACTAATCAGATTCCACTTTTCATTTTCCAAAGGAGCTGTGAAAAATGAAAGGTGGAATCTGATTGGTTGCTATGGGCAACTAAGCCAGTTCTACTTTACACCATTTTGATAAATCTCCATAAGAGTGTGCAAAGGCTTAGTAATTCAGTGTGGGCCATGAAAAACAGACCCCTGTCCCTTGTGTAGTTTGTACAGGATAATGCTTATCTGACCTCATTCATCAAAACTGTCTTTGTAGGCCATAGCAAGCAATCAGAGATCCGCTTTCATTTTGCCACAGCAGTTTAAGAAATACATGAGTCACACAAACAGCACCAAAATCCACTTCATGATCCAATCATTGGCATTTTGCACAGATTCTGGAACACAGCAGTGTATATGGACATATACGAGCAATTCTGAGCGTAAATACTTTTACTTCTAGAAAGACAGGGCGACTTGCCATACTTCACATGTGACTCTGTGCTGATTTCATGAAGCATTCACAAAAGAACATACAGTGAGCAAAGGGTTGTGGCCTCCATGGTCACCAGACGTAACAGTGAGTGATTTTATCTGTGGGGTTACATGAAGGGTGATGTTTATGAAACAAATTCCAGCCAGTCCACGAACTGAAATGTCTGGAATATGGGACATGTGGTGTTGCTGAAAGTGTTCCTGAACATGGTAAGACGGGCACAACTTTGCATAGCCTCGGTCAGAAACCACTTCCACCATCTCCTGTAACGGGTACATATCTCATGCTTCCATTATGCTGTACAAACCACACAAGGGGCACAGGGTTCTGTTTTTCGAGGCCTACCCTATAGTACTTCTGTAAGGGTCAGGTGGTCTAGAGTGATTTAGCTGTGAATACCTCAATTCTTGTTGGTCTAGCACAGTATTTATCGCTGTTTCTAAGCCAAGTAACCTCTCACTCAAATAAATTACTTCAAAGTACCCCCAAAGCTATGATCTTACACTATACTGCACAATCAAATCACAGCATTAGGACAGTGTCTGTACCCTCTAGACAGAGAGAAAGGGTGGAATTTATCATTCTCGTCCTCCATTTCTGGCAAAATAAAGTAACAAACTTCTGGGTTCATTTATCAAACTGGTATCAAGTAAAACTGGCTTAGTTGTCCATAGCAACCAATCAAATTCAATATTTAATTTTCCAAAGGAGCTGTCAAAGATAAAAGGTGTAATCTAATTGGTTGCTATTGGCAAAAAGGCCAGGTCTACTTTAAACCAGTTTGATAAATGACCCTATTCGTGTTTATGAGTTTTTAAACCTTAAATCTAGGCCCAAGTGGTTTCTACGCCGCCCACTACACTTTCCTAATAAGGGGCGTGGCAAGGCTGGGGAGAGGCCCAGCTTATATATTTTCGTTTACGACATGTTTCTGGCATCAAAGAAGACTGAAATCTATGCCAACTCTGAGCTGGCGTAGATTTCACTCTAAGCACACCGACTGCTGGAGGATGCACCCAATTTATGACAAGGTGTAGTCCAAAATGGTGGTCCATGATAAACCCCCCTGCAAACTTGAGTTATGTCCATAGGGTCTAACGTGTTATACTGCACATTGTCCATGGTAGTCAAGGGTGGCATAGCAATTAATACCTAATATGATTGCGGGGTTAATAATGGTGTTCTGTGACACCAAAAATATCTAATTAATTTGAATTACTTCAAATAGGCCCTGAATTCTTTATAAGGTTTGGGGTTCTGGTTTTCTGAAAGCTCCATATTCCATGCTTACCTCCTTTACACAGCAATAGAGTACTGTGGTGTTGGCCTGCAGCCATTGCTACAGGGCGCTCACTGCACAAAGGTTTATATAGCATTTAACTGATCTGCCCAGAGAGGGGGGCTACTATGATTTAGATCCCGCCAATGTCGATATGCCACCAAGATCTATGCTGAAGCAACCACTTTATAGGCCTCAAACGTGGCATGACATGGTTGATGTAAAAATTAAAATAAGACATCATATAGTACAATCTCTCAAAGCTAGAACCAGCTCTGTACCTCACATGGATCCAGAGCTCCCCCCATTTATTACTATTACTACTCCAATTACTATGCTAAATTCTCTTCAGGCTTACTCTGGTGGCAGTTTCAGGATGAAACTTAGCACCTGTGACCTCCTCAGTTAGTGGACATGCACATTACTATAAGGCTTAAACACCAGGGGGCACCATTATAATGATGTAATGAGAATATCTTACACCTGGAGCATATTTGTAACAGAAAGTAAATTATATTAAAATTACATTTAATGGAGACACAACCTCTTTAGATGCGATTCTAGCCATTTCTTAAGTTGGATTTACATGGCTCGAATATCGGGCCGATTATCGGGAGTGAACGTTCCTATGAATGCTCATTCCCGATAATCTGCTGCAGATCACCTGATTAATGAGCGGAATGCTTGTTCATAAGTTGAAATGATCTGAGGTGTGGACACCTCAATCATCGTTCCTTGGCAGCAGATTGTGGTGTGGTCTAAACAGCACTCTGTTGTCCAGGGGCAATGATTTTGTATGAGGACGAGCAGCAGCCATCGCTCATCCTCATACCGTGGAGGTGATCGCTGCATGTAAATGCAGTGCTTCACCTCCACTTAGGCTACTTTCACACTCGCATTTGGTGCAAATCCGTCATGGATCTGCACAGACGGATCCGCACAGATAATACAACCGCATGCATCCGTTCAGAACGGATCTGTTTGTATTATCTTTAACATTGCCAAAACGGATCCGTCTCGAACACCATTGAAAGTCAATGGGGAGGGGGGAGGGGGGCGGATCCGTTTTCTATTGTGTAAGTGAAAATGGATCTGTCACCATTGACTTACATTGTGTGTCAGGACACAAGCAGCGTTTTGGTGTCCGCCTCCAGAGCGGAATGGAGGCGGAACGGAGGCAAACTGATGCATTCTGAACGGATCCTTTTCCATTCAGAATGCATTAGGGCAAAACTGATCTGTTTTGGACCACTTGTGAGAGCCCTGAAACTGATCTCACAAACGGAAACCAAAACGCCAGTGTGAACGTAGCCTAACAAGCAGCCGACTGTCTGGAAGGAACACTTCTTTCCAGACAATCGGCTTCTCCTTGCCCGTGTAAATCCACCTTTAGTTACCTCTGCAAAAAGCTGTATGACAATCAATATGGCTTGCCATGACAGCTCCCACATGGGCTAATTCTACAACATGGCCAAAGCGGAATTTAGTTCTTGGAATCTAATGGGAAATATTCTTTATCAACCGTTACATCACACTCATAGTACAGTGGACAAATGGAGGGTGGAGAGGTCCAAGAACAAGGTGAAGGTTAGATGCATTGCATGCAGGTATACAAGGCTCAATACTCACTGGTGCTGGAGGAGGAGGTGGTGGTGGCTCTTTAATCACCTGTCAAAAAACAGACATATATTTCAGCATCTTTGCAGGAATGCAGATAACCCCTTCCCACCTGTCACATTCGGGCCTATGGATGTAATGAACATGGGTCATCAGCTTGGAACTACCTCTATTAAACAGAGCAGAGAGCGTCGAGAAAAAAATGCTCTAGTTTTGGCAGATGTGGTCCATTCATGGAGCCTGACATGTAATACTAACTTTACCCAGTAGGGGCCACTGCAGGGGAAATGTAGCACTGCCCAGCAGCGATAGGCGATCAATAGATTTCCTTCATGAAACAATGGTGATTTTCTAGGATAACAAAGGTCAATAAAATATTTTTATACACAATAGGCCTCATGCACACGACCGTTGTGTGCATGAGGGTGTGGACCCATTCACTTCAACAGGGTCGCAAAAGATGCGTGTGCTGTCGTTGCTCCGTTCCGTGGCCCCGCAAAAAAAAAATAGAACATGTCCTATTCTTGTCCGTTTTGCGGACAAGAATAGCCATTTCTACAATGCTTCCGTTTTTTGCGGACCGCATAAAAATGCACGGTCTTGTGCATGAGGCCATATACACATTTCTGGATGGAGAAATCTGCCGTGGAGAAACATCTCTTTAAATTGGGACATCTATAAGCAGCCTTAAAAGTTTGAATTCAAAGACTACAAGCAAATATCTTCAAAGCTAGGAGAAACTGCATATTGTATATTGCAGAAGATTTCGTCATACAATGAATAAATATTATTTGCTGAAAATGGATCACATCATTACCAGTACTTACCACAGTGCAGCAAAGTGGCCAAAACCACCAAAGCAAAGCCAGGAAAAGTAGAAGGAAGAGTATCAGCAGGGCAATGAACAGAATGATTCCAGTGCGCTGCGGAAGATATTGGATCTTATTATCACATAGGTACTTGGTGGCCAGATAGATACCAAACTATTATTCTATGACTGTGATGGCTAACCTCGGCACTCCAGCTGTGGTAAAACTACAACTCCCAAGATGCACACTTGCTTGGCTGTTCTCAGAACTCCATAGGTATGAAGGGAGCATACTGGGAGTCGTAGTTTCACTACAGCTAGAGTGCAGGAAATGTATTAGAGCAAAGTTTTGAAAGGCAAAATAGACTAAAAACACAATACAGACACATATGAATAATACTCCCATACAGTGTCCAACTATGTACAAGCTGCATAATACTGCCAACAAAATACTGTAGTATGCAGTATCCAAATAATACTACCCTTAAGAAACCAAAAATACTGTCATATAGTTCCCAAAAATACTGAAAAACAGCTCCCACATTCACTGCTAAATAATATTGAGAGGTTTCTGGGTTAATCTTCATCAAGAGTGATAAAGGGGTTAGAGGTGGCAATGCCTAGTAGTGGTGAAGTTTGAAATGGTGCCAACTCTGCCGTCTTTAGTAGCAAAAGATCTAAATGGGTTGCCCAAAGGAAATCTCTATCCCCTGACCCCTTGCTGCTGTTGTGAATGGAGAGGCTGCCACAAATCCATGAATTTCCATGTCTGTTCTGCAAGCCTTAAAGGGAGTCTTTCACCTATACTGACCGTTATAGAACACTAACACCATTATCAGCATTATAGTCCCCATATGTGAATGCTACTTACTGTTTAGCTTGCCGTCGCTTATTTTCTTCAAAAAACACTTTAATTCCTATTTGCAAATTAGGTCTGACGGTGCCCAGGGGCGGCGTTCAAGTGGCCGGTGCCCATGCCCCTCGTCGCTATTCATCTGAAACCCCTCCCCTTTCACCACTATGACCCGCCCTAGGTTCTTCTGATAACCTCCTCCCTTCAGTGTAAAATGCCGTGCCTGCGCTGTGCATCCGAATCACCGCGCCTGCGCACAGCATTACCCATTATCGGCATTGAGCGTTTATTGCACATGCGCCGGCCCCAACATCCCGATCTAGCCGGCGCGGCATTCACATATGGGGACTATAATGTTGTTAATGGTGTTAGTGTTCTATAACGGTCAGTATAGGTGAAAGACTCCCTTTAAATAATTAAGATAGGAACACTTTAATGGAGGTATCCCAGATTTTACGATAGTAGAGGGTTTAATGTTAACATCCACACAGAGGTCTAACGTGCAAAAGGAGCTAATTATAAGGTCTTTGGTATTCTAGGAAAGGGAAGAAGTCATTGGTTTAACCCCTGCTACTCTGGGACAGTGAAGAAGTTTATCATAAAGTCCCTGGTGGTCTAGGATTAATTATAAATCCCCTTGTGGTCAAGGCTGGCCTACAATATCGGAGGCCCAGTTTGCCACCTCCAAAACTGACTGTTTTGTTAGAGAGGGACAAGATATAGTTTGTGACACATAACTAGTCTGTCGTTTGAAGGTACACCCTTGATACTTACACAATGTGTACTAGTGATGCTCACAGAACTAGAGATAAAGTTGAGGCCCATGTTCATGCTGACCTGTAGATACATCACCCTAAAAAAGAAGATGAAGAAATTAAGACCACCTTCCACAATAAGAATGTTTGGAGTCCTAGACAGTGGCATAGCATAGGTTGCCAGCGCCTAGGGCAAGCCAAGTATTGCCTTCACTAACCTGTAGACACGTCCCTTTTTACACAAGCAGAGCTGATCAGGGTATGCTAAACCCTGCAGCACTGCTCTTCCCTCGAGACACCCAGCGATCACGTGATTCACTGCATAGTGCTCACTAAGCTCCAGGCATGAATGCTCTGATCACTCACCAGTGCATGCTCGCCCGATACTCCTGTAGGCCATTCAATCACTATGCAGTACCCCAGATGAGGTATCTGCAAATGTTTGATAAAGCACTGTTATGGTAATGTTCTGCATTTAATGTTATGTGATACACTCTTATGTAATATGACACACTCAGTATGTTCCAGCGTGAGTCAGGCTTTGCCAGAGTTAACTATCCTGACCTCGCCCTCTCTGGAGCTTGGTGTGGGCTAATCTTTCCCCATAACTCCAAAACATTATAGTGGAATTTATAGTCTATGAGTAGAAAGTGTGTGAGGACAGGCCTGGATGAGATAGCAGCCATTCAGCTCCTCTCCCCAGGCATTCAGCTTCAATGCTTCCGTGTGTCCTCTGCTACTTCCACAGAGATGGAGAGAAAAGATTTAGAGTATTGCCTACACCGTGAGTCAGTAAGATAACCAGCGGAGAGAATTGCAGTCTTTGCTGCTGCAAAAGGAATACAAGTTAAGCTACCCAATGCATCCCAGATAACTAACATAGGCGACAACGTTCTAGTCAGCAAGGAGATCATTGTACAGCATTTCCAGATCTGGCTGCAGTGGAGGGATACTGAGTTCAGACACCCTGCACACTTCATGATTTTGCCAGTGGTATTGTTGGAATCGCATGCTGCCATGCTATTTGCAGACATTGAGACAAATTGCAGTTGTAAGCCATTGATCCTAGTAGTAGAGACTGTAGCAAGAGAAAGAGTAATCAGAGGGCCATTGCTGTGAGCACTTGCTTAGCTCATGTTAGACATCTGGGTGAATCTTGCACTGTGTACAGATAATTGATGGATGTACTACAACTCCTAATTAGTACACAGTAAAGAGAGACTTTTGTTAAGTTCAATCTGGCCTGGTTACTGACTCTCCTAACACCACACTCAGGCCATTGCATCACTTAAAGCCCTGCCTTGCACCAACATGGACATTTAACATCAAGGCCACCCCAAAATCACCATCAGCTAGCTACAGGTGGCGCCCTGAGGGAACATAGCATGCCCCTCCTGCAACAACCCCAGGGAGCGACAGCCTGAGGGAGTACATTGGTAATAGATACTGTACGATAACAAATCACGTAGAACCCTAATTGTTCTATGGTGACCCAGTGCTGTATAGAGAGAGCCTAATTATTGATGAATATTTTTTTTAGTTATAGTATAGGGATCGGTCATAGAAGGTAGTAGGCATCATTCATGAGCATCTTTTTGCTACCTTATGAATGTCCAGCATCTTGTTTTTCCCAGTCACATCTGACCATGGTTCAATATTATTTTGGGGATAGTTACTACACAAGCACATTTCAACGCTGAATCTACAGATTAAAGATTGGGTATTGTACTGACTTGGACAAAGTATAGTGAAAATGACAGCGAAGCAGTCATTTGAGTCAAAAAAAAAATGTCTATCTGGACCCAACTAGTCACCCACTGGATGTGCCAAAAGAACCACAAATTAAAGATACATACTGTCCAACTTCTTCAATTACTGGAGCAGGGCATAGCAGGTAAGTGTTTTCTATGATAGACGGCTTCTCATCTGGAAGACACATAGACACACATGGGACATCGACTTTATAGAATACACTTTCCAGGGTTATATACATTTCCACAGAAGTGGAATTTTACAGTAAATGTATTACCATATTCTTTATAATTATTTATTAGGACCACTGTTTTGTAACAGAAGGTCCCGCTTCCTCTCCATTTTGGAGATGCTCAGCAATCCGAAAAAGCATCAGATAATTATTGCCATTTAGCATCAACATAATTAGCCATACAGCAGCCAGATACACATTGCATCCAGATCTCTTGTGTTACACAGTGTCCAGATAAACAGTTTCACCCAATATCTAGATAAATATTCCATGCAGCATTCAGATAAATCATGGCAACCCATAGTATTTTCCTTCCTTGGTAGTCTATGGTGGTGTAAGTAAAGGTAAAGTAAAAGGTAACATCCCTAGTGAGTTAGAGTAGAAAAGGTGGTAATGATAACATCACTGGTGGGTTAAAGGTAGCGAAGGACCTCTGCAGGTCTACCATGGTGATGGGTTACTGCTAGCATCCCTGGTGGTGTAGGGCAGAAAAGCTTTTTAATAATACCTGGTGCCCAGTGGGTTAGTCATTTTCCCAAGCTAAACCATTGTAACAGGTAACTGCAAATTTAGTTGGGACTCAAGGAGTTTGCCAGTCTGCAGATTTCTCGTGAGTGATAAAGGTTTGAAGCTAGTAGCAGGGGTCCTATCCAGCAGTGTCAACAATATGTCATGTCCTAATAAGCGTAGCAGCTAAAAATAACACTCCAATATGGTGGGCTGTGAGTGGCCTGAAGTGCTCAATGATGTACTGTATCTAAGGATGACATATCATGATGCTGATGGGTAAACTGAGGAGTGGCAGGAGATCTAGAAATTGGCAGCAGTGAAATCTCACATTACAAAGTACACCAAGGTAATCTTTGGACACTTTGGGTGAGATTTATAAAAAAACAGTGCAAGAAAACAGGGGAACTCTTTCCCATAGCAAGCAACCAATTGGTTGTCATGGGTAAGTGCTCCACTTCTCCTCTGTACTTTGTTATACTTTGCTGTGGTGTTCTTACTTATAGTGAAGCTATCATTGAGTTTAAAGCTGCACAAGACTTGACTGGTGTCACGGGCGCTCTGGAAGCCATTTCCTCGTACCACCACCTGGAAAGACTCTGAAAAGAGAACACACAAAGAAAAACATTCATAAGATGGTTCTAGATGAAAGGTCCTTTCATGGGGCATCAAACACTCAGTGCCATCATGAATGAAAACATCTGATGACCTGGAACTGAATCATAAAGTACTCATCATTCTAAATGACACATAAGGAAATGCCAGTAATCTGAGTTGCATTCGCCCAAACTGTAAACGTAAAGTTTAGAAGTAGGGCCGTATTGTAAGTAGGGGCAAGAGCTCATGGGAACTTGACCACCTAAGTTTAACAGAGAATTCCAGTAGTTAGTTGAATTAGACTACGCTTAAGTGGACCAGGGGAGGTCACCGTCATGGGGTTTTTGAGAGACTATTATGGTTACATGGGGCACATTAAGAAGGGCAGGCTTGGTAGTATGCTGCGTACCCTAGGGTCATCAGGGGATTTATAAATGGTGTCTGGGAGGGGCCATTGGCCACTTTTCCCGAGGGTGTGAAATGGGCAAAGTCCTCCAGCCTGTTATGATGTAACTGTAATGGATGCTATTGGTTGTTGGTTTGGCAGAATTTGGAATGGGGGATTAGTCATGCTGTAGCATGCTGGGGACTTGTCTCATTATCTGGGAAGGTGGGCTAGTGTGGGCTTCTTAAAGTTGGTAATAAATGGATGGGCTCAGAGATTGGCATGTAGCCATTGTAGCTCTCCAATTTACAAACAAAAGAAGGAGTTGCTTGGCTACAATCTAGAGCTTCCAGTGGAGGACCAGTCACTTACATGGGGGAGAAGGGGCTTGGGAATACCCCTCAGTCAGTAATTTGGTGCCTGCAAGCTATTGTTTATCTGCTGTAGGTACAGAAAGTGTTCTGTGAGCGTAATGAGGTTGTAGTTTGTGGCTTTGAGGAACTTCTTTGGATGAGTTAGAACTAATTTGTATATATGGCTATATAGGAAATTTAGTTATTGTTTCATTTTATGGTTTGGAGCTCGCTTGCTCCCGGTATATTTTACATATGTTTGTTAATCTCTTATATCTTGTATATATATATATATATATATATATATATATATATAAAAATGAGTTTCTCTCTGTCTGTCTAGACGTCTGTCTGGACGTTCTTTATGTGCGACCAAACGACTGGACCGATCTTTACCAAATTTGGTACACATGTACATCAGGTGTCCGGGAAGGTTTTAGACCAGGTCCCATCCATTTACATGGTCACATGTCCCTTATTAGCCAATAGAAGCTCGCAGGTCCTACTCCAGGTTGCCATAACAACTGATCACAGGTTTTAGCAGTTCGCAGGTCCTTAAATATTCAGTCACATGACTTATGACGGCACAACTATACTGCTACATGCATCCATCTTGGATGGAATTTTTGCGTCTGTCCTGTCGCAGTCGCAGCATGTCGCAGTCGCAGCATGTAGTATTGCGACATCATAGCCTATCATTCTAAAAATTGTTGCAAAACATTGGTATGACAAAATGTCGCTCGACATATGTCGTCATGTAGCCCTAGCCTTAAAGGGGCAGGGTGCTATGGAAGTCACTGCTAAGGGGGCAGGGGCCGCTATTAAAGAAGCAGCTGCTGTGGAGGTCACTGTTAAAGGGGCGGGCACTGCGGAGGTCACTGTTAAAGGTGGAGGGTGCAGTGGAGGTCATTGTTAAAGGGGTGGTCAATGTTAAAGGGGTGGTCAATGTTACAGGGGTGGGCACTGTTAAAGAGGCGGGCACTGTGGAGGTCACGGTTATGGGGTGAACGCTGTGGAGGTCACTGTTAAGGGGGCGGGCACTGTGGAGGTCATTGTTAAAGGTGCGGGTGCTGTGGAGGTCACTGTTAATGGGACAGGCACTGTGAAGGTCACTGGTAAAGCGGCGAGCGCTGTGGAGGTCACTTAAAAAAAGAGACAGGCACTGTGGAGGTCGCTGTTAAAGGGGAGGGCACTTTGGAGGTCACTTTTAAAGGGGCGGGCACTGTGGAGGTTATTGTTAAAGGAGTGAGCACTGTGTTGGTCATTGTTAAAGGGCCGGGCGCTGTGGAGGTCACTGTTAAAGGGGTGGGCACTGTGAAGATCACTTTTAAAGGGGTGGGCACTGTGGAAATCATTGCTAAAGGGGCGGGTACTGTAGAGGTCACTGTCATGGGGGGAAACTGTTGATATCTTTTTACGACACACGGAAACATAAAATGAAATAGATTAAATATACCCGTGCGAAGCCAGGTCCTTCTGCTAGTATATATATAAAAATAAGTTTCTGTCTATCTGTCTGTCCATGGAGGTCACTGTTAAAAGGGGCAGGCACTGTGGAGGTCACTGTCAAAAGGGGCAGGCACTGTGGAGGTCACTGTTAAAGATGCGGTCACTGTTAAAGATGTGGGCACAATAGATTAAATATACCTGTGCGAAGCCGGGTCCTTCTGCTAGTCTCTTATATATATATAAATGAGTATCTGTCTGTCTGTCTGGACGTCTGTGTGTTCTTTATGCGCGACCAAGCGACTAGACCGATCTTCACAAAATTTAGCATCAGGTGTCCGGAATGGTTTTAGACCAGGACTTAGCGCTCTAGGACTTACTAGTCCTGAGATATTCCCCAAAAAATGACCTGCATTAGCAAATAGAAGCCAGCAAGCCTTTCACTTAAATCTAAACTGCCATTTACATGGTCACATGTCCCTTATTAGCTAATAGAAGCTCACAGGTCCTACTCCAGGTTGCCATAACAACTGATCACAGGTTTTTGAAGTTCGCAGGTCATTAAATATTCAGTGATATGACATATGATGGCACAACTACACTGCTACATGCATGGGGGGAAGGGGCCACTATTAAACGGACGGCCACTGTGGACTTCACTGTTTAAGGGGCTGGTACTGTGAAGGTCACTGTTTAATGGGTGATTACAATTAAAGGGATGGGCAATGTGTAGGTCACTATTAAAGGGGTGAGCACTGTGGAGGTCACTCTTATAGAGGCAGGCATTTTGGAGGTCACTGTGGAGGTCACTGTTAAAGGGGCGGACACTGTTGAGGTCACTTTTAAAGGGGTGGGCACTGTGGAGGGCACTGTTAAAGAGGCAGTCACTGTTAAGGAGGCAGGCACTGTGGAGGTCACTGTTAAAGGGGCAGACACTGTGCAGGTCACTGTTAAAGGGGCAGGCACTGTGCAGGTCACTGTTAAAGGGGCAGGCACTGTGCAGGTCACTGTTAAAGGGGCAGGCACTGCGGAGGTCACTTTTAAAGGGGTGGGCACTGTAAAGGTCACTGTTAAAGGGGCAGGCAATGGAGGTCTCTGTTAAAGGGGCAAGCACTGTGAAAGTCACTGTTAAAGGGGCGGGCACTGTGAAGGTCATTGTTAAAGGGACGGTCACTGTTAAAGGGGCGGGCATTGTGGAGGTCACTGTGGAGATCACTGTTAAAGGTGCGGGCAATGTGGAAGTCACTGTTAAAGGGGTGGTCACTGTTAAAGTGACGTGCATTGTGGAGGTCACTTTTAATGGGATGGGCACTGTGGAGGTCACTATTAAAGGGGTGGGCTCTGTGGAGGTCACTCTTAAAGAGGCAGTCACTCTTGAAGGGGTTGACACTGTGGAGGTCACTATTAAATGGCCAGGCACTGTGGAAGTCACTGTTAAAGTAGACAGTATCACACAACATAAGATTAGATACACAGCTCAGCAGACAGTATCACACACGATAGGATTAGATACACAGCTCAGCAGGCAGTATCACACAAGATATGATTAGATACACATCTCAGCAGACAGTATTACACAAGATAGGATTAGATACACAGCTCAGCAGGCAGTATCACACAGGATATGATTAGATACACATCTCAGCAGACAGTATCACACAAGATAGGATTAGATACACAGCTCAGCAGGCAGTATCACACAAGATAGGATTAGATACACAGCTCAGCAGACAGTATCACACAGGATAGGATTCGATACACAGCTCAGCAGGCAGTATCACACAGGATAGGATTAGATACACAGCTCAGCAGGCAGTATCACACAGGATAAGATTAGATACACAGCTCAGCAGACAGTATCCCACAAGATATGATTAGATACAAAGCTCAGCAGACAGTATCACACAGGATATGATTAGATACATAGCTCAGCGGACAGTATCGCACAGGATATGATTAGATACATAGCTCAGCGGACAGTATCGCGCAGGATAGGATTAGATACACAGCTCAGCAGGCAGTATCACACAGGATAGGATTAGATACACAGCTCAGCAGGCAGTATCACACAGGATAAGATTAGATACACAGCTCAGCAGACAGTATCCCACAAGATATGATTAGATACACAGCTCAGCAGACAGTATCACACAGGATAGGATTAGATACACAGCTCAGCGGACAGTATCGCACAGGATATGATTAGATACATAGCTCAGCAGGCAGTATCACACAGGATAGGATTAGATACACAGCTCAGCAGGCAGTATCACACAGGATATGATTAGATACACATCTCAGCGGACAGTATCGCACAGGATATGATTAGATACACAGCTCAGCAGGCAGTATCACACAGGATATGATTAGATACACAGCTCAGCAGACAGTGGGGCGGGGTACTGTAGAGGTCACTGTTATGGGGGATTCTGTCGATATCTTTTAACGACACACAGAAACATTAAATGAAATAGATGAAATATACCCCTTCGAAGCCGGGTCCTTCTGCTAGTTTATAATAAAATGGCTGCTGTGGCTAATTAAATCCATTCCTGATGTCGCGTCATCATTTACATTGGGTACATTACATGGCAGGACTTGACAATACCCTGTCATGGGACTGAAGCTGAGCTGTATATGAAGCTGAACTGCAATACTAGGCGCAGGCTGTGGACAGGTGTGGCACTGTATTTAGAAGAAAGCAGCCATGTTTTTCTCGTCCTTTAAGTAGCAGGATTAGACCTTCCTTTGTCTGTACTGGGAGCAGCAGGAGATGATGTACGTTCTATTTACTAACACCACATACTCGCTCCAGGAATTTAGTCCTCACCACAACTTCCTCCGTATAATACAAAGATGCAGATCTGGCATAACAGTAAAACAGTGCAGTCAGCACCAAGAAAAGCAGCCGCTTCTACAGCAGGATGCTGACCATACCTTTCTTCTGATGGTCTGACCACAGGGTACCCAGAATGCATGGCCTGGATTATGAAAGTATGCTTCCCTGGTCCCTGTCTTTCTAGAATGTACTGTTTCTCTCATCTATCTATCTATTGTATCTATATATTGTATCTATCTGTCTTTTAATAATCTAAGGCTAAGTCATAGCTATCTATCCATCTATCTACTCTTTTTCAGTTCCATCTATCTTTCTATCTATCTAATATCTATCTATCATTTATCTATCTATCATCTTGCTATATATCAATTATCTAATATATACTTATGTCATTATTGTTATATCTATAATCTGTCTATCTATCTTTTATCTATTTAGCTATCTCTCATTTCTATCTAATATCAATTTATGTTCTATCCATCCATCCATCTATCCTCCTGCAAATTCTCAAAATGAGCAGCTAATGACAGTAATTTGGATCAGTGAATTTCTCTCACATGAAGCAGCAATATTACTGAGCGTCACCGTACCCCTCCTGAGTGAAGTCATTAAATGTCCTGGTAGGACCTGACATACAAGGCAGAATAATCAACCCTAGCAGGCAAAGCCTATCTCTCCACTTTTGTACCAGCATCTGAAGTGAAAATGAAAATGCTTAGCCTAATTGCATTGTGGATTCATCATTCTCAGGATGCCCAATAACTGTGTTAATTGAAACTATTGTCAGTACTAAGAACAGAGCATGTAGTAGATGTAGCTCCTGGCTATATGGAGACTGAAGCAATAGAAGATTTCAGTATCACTACAGTACCGTAGCCTGGAGCAGACCTCTGATTCATCATTGTGGCTGTCATAAAGAAATACCAGACTTGCCATGTTTAGCTAAAGTATGATAAAGGGGCTGAAAGATGGCAGATATGACAGATAAGACATATGAGTCTTAGGCTATCGCTACACTAGGACTTTCTTTTAAAATATACAGATAAAAAGAGTCTATAGGAACTAAGACCAGGTAGTGGGACTCCAGTGAAAAAAGAGGGCCTCCTCTATGTCCGATCCCCTGCTCACAGCCTACCTCCCCCACAACTTTCATATTCAGTGTGGCACTGAATGGGATTGCAGTTTGACCATAAATTTCTATCACAATGTCATGCAGGTGTTTTAAGGGTGCTGGGGAAGGACACATGGGGGATTTTGTTGTCTGTTAAACCAGACAATAAAGGGGTAACAAAAGGGAATCTGTCACCAGTGATCTCCCTGTCTAACTGTTTACATAGACACATAGCTGTGGTTCACCTGATTTTCTTCTGTTGAATGGAGGCTCCGTTCCCAAGTTATGATACTTTTTCATAATATGCAAATTAGTTATTTGGTGCAATGAGGACATCACCATTGCTCTTGTTGAACCCAAGGTCCACTTCCTTCTTTGGCCTGCCACAGAAATAAGCAGAGCTTGGGTGCAACAAGAGCAATAGTGATGCCTTCATTGCACCAAAGGCCTAATTGCTTATAAAGAAAAGGTATCAAAACTCGGGAACGGTGCCACAGATCAACAAAAAAAACTGCGTTTTAATCAAGTGAACCACAGCTATGTGTCTGTGCAAACAGTTTGATAGGGAGAGCACTGGTCACAGATTCACTTTAAGCTATATTGGGCAGCTATGTGGGAGGATTATTTGAATATTCTATATTATTTTGGCACTGTATAGCAGTATTATGTGGGCTGTATGTGAACGTTCTATGGGAGTATTATTTAGACATTGTCAGAAGCAAAACTTTAAGCTTTTAATCCACAATCTGTAACATCTTTAAAAAAATATTTTTGAGGAATTGAAAAAAAACACTTGGCAGCACTTGAGTCTTGAAACACAGTCCAGGTTCTAACAAGGAACACTCCTAAATCTAAGCAAGATTTGATGACTTTGACACAATGAACTTATCCTGACCGAGGAAAGCTTGTACAGCCAGACCCACCTAATGCATGGGAGTAATCCCAATACAATTACACAGCTAGAGAACTATATATGCTTCAAGCATGATAATACAGACACATATCACACTCTGCAGCTTCACAGGCACACCCAGCACCCAAGGGAACATGTTCCTGGAACTGTCTCAGGGTTTTTCAAGATGTCCGTCTTAAATATTTTAGAGGTACTGTGTGCATGCTACTAACGACTGGACCATTAGAAATAACTAGGTCCCATGCAGTAAACTTTCAAGCCCCCAGGGCTATCTGGAATTTTTCCTCTTGTAACCCATTATGGACATTGGGTGAGTAACTGAAGGAGGCAACTGAATATTTTGGGGAGAGAGTCACTTGATCATTATGAAGCATACAAATTGTAAAGATTTTGTAATATTCTACAATTTTAAGGTACTGTTTCAGATGCCTACCATACAATTCCTGGGCCCTTGGGAGGATAACAGAAGACTAATTGGAGCCTGTGAAATTAATAGGTACATATGTGTATGTTATATGCATTTAGTCCCATAAAGTGGCAGAGGGCAGCTGACAAATGAGGGTAGATTCTTTGGCTTGGGCCCTTGACCAGTGGCGGATTATAATTGGGGCGTTTGGGTCGGCAGCCCCGCGCCCAGGGTGAGTGAAGGGCCCATCGCCAATTTGCCATCCTAAACGCCCCATTTTGCGCCACCACCAGACTTCAACTTACTAAAATATATCTGCAGTAGCGACGCACAGCCAGCGCTGCCTGCTGCAGTGCAGACAGTAACAGCCGGCAGGCTTGCTTGAACCCGCCCCCGTCAGCGCCGAAGGCTGAAAAAATGAAGCAAGACGGATTCGGCGGAAGACAGAGTGCTGAGGAGAGGAGGGGGCACGTGACTCAGTCAGTCACTTACTGTAGCTCCGCCTCCTCTGTCACAGAAGGCGCGCTGCAGTGCTTTATTCCCACCACCGATGTTCCCGCCCCCAGTCTTCTCAGTGCCACCACTTACTATTGCCAGCGCCAGGAGTCGGGACAGCCTGGCTGGGTCTGTGAGAGAAAGCAGCAAGGAGGACCTGCTTAGTCGGAGTTAACTTCCAGCATTCCAGTGGGCAGGTGCAACAGCAGCCAAAGCTAGTAAATTTTAATGAATGGTGATGGCCTGGGCAGCAGGGCAGTGGGACTGTGGGCTGCCTGTGTCTGTGAGTGAGAGGCAGAGCAGCAGTGGCCATTTTAGTCAGATTACAGGCTACAGCCACTCTGCAGCTTTGGCTCTGCCTCTAATCTGACTGAAATGGCTGCTGCTGTCTGGCCTCTGCTCTGCCTCTTTTTTCACCACAGGTGCCACTGCCCATCACAAAGTGTGTTTGACTATAAAAATTATGGATTATTACACCAAGTGTTTGATATTAAAATGGTGGATTACAATTGATCCTTCTCTTTACAGGTGCCTAGCCCAGCACACCAAGTTTTTGACCATCAAAATGATGGATTATTAATCCCTGTATGATACAGGGATTAATAATCCACCATTTTGATGTTCAAACACTTGGTGTGCTGGTCTGGGCATGTGTGAGGAGAATGATCAATAGTAATCCACCATTTTGATGTTCAAACACTTGGTGTGCTGGTCTGGGCACGTGTGAGGAGAAGGATCAATAGGAATCCACCATTTTGATGTTCAAACACTTGGTGTGCTGGGCTGGGCACTAGGGATGAGCGAACTTCTGTTTTCAAGTTCGGCGTATAAAGTTCGGGTTATCTAAGAATTCCGTTATGGATTTTCCGCTACCACGGACCCTAAATTATGGTTCCTATTTGCAGAATCCATAACGGAATTCTTAGATAACCCATACCTTATATACCAAGCTCGAAAACAGAAGTTCGCTCAACACTACTGGGCACCTGTGAGGAGAGAGAAAGAGCAGTGGCACAGAGACATTGGCCAGCAGTCGCCATTTCAGTCAGAACCGAGCCAAAGCTCCAGAGTGGTTCCTCCTCAAATATAGAGATTACTAATCCACCATCATGTTATATTTATTCTACAGATCTGCTTATTCCACTATCATTACCTCCTGTGAAATCCAGCATCTCACAGAAGCAAAGAACACAAGAGCAGGCAGTCCTACAAGACAACGGCAGGCAGTCCTACAAGAAGATCACAAGCCATTCATTTCGACGGTAAGAAGCTGTGTCTATGCAAACTGTTTGGTAGGCAGGTCGCTGGTGAGAAATTCCCTTTAAAGGGGTTGGCCACTTTCTGGTAATTGTTGACCAATGTGTTTCTGAGATGATATGACACTTACTAATAGTCCTTGGTGAAATTCTGCACCATTTTCTATATTTCATAAGGTATGCGCCCGTTTACAAAGTCTCTTGTGCTGTCCACACAGAGATCCTGTCCATAAGATGGCCGCTGATGGAGGGTCATGTGACCAGGCAAATCACCTCGATGTGATGTCTCCTCTATTCAAAGACACTGCATCTGCCATCTGTACTTGTTCTGTTTGGAGTTTAGTACAGGTGCAGTGTGTTTGAATGAATAAGCCATCAAATGGAGGTGATTTCCCTGGTCACAGGACCATCAGCTGCTATTTTATGGACAGGATCTCTATGGAAATAAGGAAGCATACTTGATAAAATATAGAAAATGGTGCAGAATTTCAACAAGGACTATATTAGTAAGTGCTATATAATGATCTCACAAACACATTGATCAACAGTATCCAGAAAGTGTCCAACCCCTTTAAGAATTTTAGCATGCAGCTAGAATATGTTATTTTTATTCTACAGATATCATTATCGCCTCCGAAATACGTCTCACAGAAGCCTACAAGACAAGACGAGGGCAGGCAGTCCTACAAGAGATTCACAAGCTATTCATTTCAAAGGTGAGAAGTTAAATATATTTATATATGGAGCATATGTAAATCAGAAAACCAAATCCAGAGCCTTTGTTAAAATCAGCCCTTTAATAACCAGTTAAAGAAGCACTCCGTACTATTTTTCTGGGCCTATATAGTGCAGAATAATCCATTATAAAAAAAATAAAAAATAACCTGCCACCAGATAGTACAGTTCAAATCTGCTGTATGAAGGATTGATATAAAATATCAACAGATATGGAATAAAACTTGGCTTTCTTCAACTCGTCCTCAACTGTAAACATAACTTTTATATAGCAAAAGGAGCTTTATACGTTTTTTGGTTAAATATTCATCCAAACTTGTAACTTATACATGTATAACCCTCTGCTTTTTCTATACTTAAGCGGTTTTCACTTCAGCTAATGGCATTTATCTCGTAGACGATGTTAACATGAGCCACTTACTAATGTATAGTGATTATCAATATTGTCTCCTTTCCTGGCTTGATTCATTTTTCCATCACATTATACACTGCTAGTTTCCATAGGTACGACCACCCTATAATCCAGCAGCGGTGGTCATGCTTGCACACTATAGGAGAAAGTTCCAGACTCACTGGTGGCCGATACCACATGAGTGCACAATCTTTCCTATAGTGTGCTAGCATTACCACTACTGATGGATTTGATGGATTGCAGGGTGGTCATAATAAGCATGAAAATGAGCAGTGTTATAATGTGATGGAAAAATGCATCCAGCAAAGGAGGCAATATGGACAATCACAATACATTAGTAAGTGCCTTGTATTAACTTTCTCTACATGATAAATGCCACTTACTGAAGTGAGACAAAGCCTTATACTGGGGTCTCATTATACACAAGGCACATTTACTTGCGCCAATCTTGGAGGCAGTTACTGGGTGGAGAGTGCACATATGATTTTGTAATATTTTTTGTAATATTTTCGGATTCTAGATTGTTAATTTTTTTAACATGATTATGGGGGATGTTATAAATGTATGTGGTCTGTAAGAGTGTACAGTTGCAAGAAAAAGTATGTGAACCCTTTGGAATGATATGGATTTCTGCACAAATTGACCATAAAATGTGATTAGAGTTGAGCGAACACCTGGATGTTCGGGTTCGAGAAGTTCGGCCGAACATCCCGGAAATGTTCGGGTTCGGGATCCGAACCCGATCCGAACTTCGTCCCGAACCCGAACCCCATTGAAGTCAATGGGGACCCGAACTTTTCGGCACTAAAAAGGCTGTAAAACAGCCCAGGAAAGAGCTAGAGGGCTGCAAAAGGCAGCAACATGTAGGTAAATCCCCTGCAAACAAATGTGGATAGGGAAATGAATTAAAATAAAAATTAAATAAATAAAAATTAACCAAAATCAATTGGAGAGAGGTTCCATAGCAGAGAATCTGGCTTCCCGTCACCCACCACTGGAACAGTCCATTCTCAGATATTTAGGCCCCGGCACCCAGGCAGAGGAGAGAGGTCCCGTAACAGAGAATCTGTCTTCATGTCAGCAGAGAATTAGTCTGCATGTCATAGCAGAGAATGAGGCTTCACGTCAGCCACCACTGCAACAGTCCATTGGCATATATTTAGGCCCAGCACCCAGGCAGAGGAGGGAGGTCCCGTAACAGAGAATCTGTCTTCATGTCAGCAGAGAATTAGTCTGCATGTCATAGCAGAGAATGAGGCTTCACGTCAGCCACCACTGCAACAGTCCATTGGCATATATTTAGGCCCAGCACACACACAGGCAGAGGAGAGAGGTCCCGTAACAGAGAATCTGGCTTCATGTCAGCAGAGAATCAGTCTGCATGTCATAGCAGAGAATGAGGCTTCACGTCAGCCACCACTGCAACAGTCCATTGGCATATATTTAGGCCCAGCACACACACAGGCAGAGGAGAGAGGTCCCGTAACAGAGAATCTGGCTTCATGTCAGCAGAGAATCAGTCTGCATGTCATAGCAGAGAATGAGGCTTCACGTCAGCCACCACTGCAACAGTCCATTGGCATATATTTAGGCCCAGCACCCAGGCAGAGGAGGGAGGTCCCGTAACAGAGAATCTGTCTTCATGTCAGCAGAGAATTAGTCTGCATGTCATAGCAGAGAATGAGGCTTCACGTCAGCCACCACTGCAACAGTCCATTGGCATATATTTAGGCCCAGCACACACACAGGCAGAGGAGAGAGGTCCCGTAACAGAGAATCTGGCTTCATGTCAGCAGAGAATCAGTCTGCATGTCATAGCAGAGAATGAGGCTTCACGTCACCCACCACTGCAACAGTCCATTGGCATATATTTAGGCCTAGCACACAGGCAGAGCAGAGAGGTCCCGTAACAGACAATCTGGCTTCATGTCAGCAGAGAATCAGTCTGCATGTCATAGCAGAGAATCAGGCTTCACGTCACCCACCACTGCAACAGTCCATTGGCATATATTTAGGCCTAGCACACAGGCAGAGCAGAGAGGTCCCGTAACAGACAATCTGGCTTCATGACAGCAGAGAATTAGTCTGCATGTCATAGCAGAGAATGAGGCTTCACGTCAGCCACCACTGCAACAGTCCATTGGCATATATTTAGGCCCAGCACCCAGGCAGAGGAGAGAGGTCCCGTAACAGACAATCTGGCTTCATGTCAGCAGAGAATTAGTCTGCATGTCATAGCAGAGAATCAGGCTTCACGTCAGCCACCACTGCAACAGTCCATTGTCATAAATTTAGGCCCAGCACCCAGGCAGAGGAGAGAGGTCCCGTAACAGACAATCTGGCTTCATGTCAGCAGAGAATTAGTCTGCATGTCATAGCAGAGAATGAGGCTTCACGTCAGCCACCACTGCAACAGTCCATTGGCATATATTTAGGCCTAGCACACAGGCAGAGCAGAGAGGTCCCGTAACAGACAATCTGGCTTCATGACAGCAGAGAATCAGTCTGCATGTCATAGCAGAGAATCAGGCTTCACGTCAGCCACCACTGCAACAGTCCATTGTCATAAATTTAGGCCCAGCACCCAGGCAGAGGAGAGAGGTCCCGTAACAGAGAATCTGGCTTCATGTCAGCAGAGAATCAGTCTTCATATCATAGCAGAGAATCAGGCTTCACGTCACCCACCACTGTAAGAGTCAATTTTCATAAATTTAGGCCCAGAACCCAGGCAGAGGAGAAAGGTCCCGTAACAGACAATCTGGCTTCATGTCAGCAGAGAATCAGTCTTCATATCATAGCCTAGAATCAGGCTTCACGTCACCCACCACTGTAAGAGTCAATTTTCATAAATTTAGGCCCAGAACCCAGGCAGAGGAGAAAGGTCCCGTAACAGACAATCTGGCTTCATGTCAGCAGAGAATCAGTCTTCATATCATAGCAGAGAATCAGGCTTCACGTCACCCACCACTGCAACAGTCAATTGTCATAAATTTAGGCCCAGCACCCAGGCAGAGGAGAGAGCTCCCGTAACAGAGGATCTGGCTTCATGTCAGCAGAGAATCAGTCTGCATGTCATAGCAGAGAATGAGGCTTCACGTCACCCACCACTGCAACAGTCCATTGGCATATATTTAGGCCTAGCACACAGGCAGAGCAGAGAGGTCCCGTAACAGACAATCTGGCTTCATGTCAGCAGAGAATCAGTCTGCATGTCATAGCAGAGAATGAGGCTTCACGTCACCCACCACTGCAACAGTCCATTGGCATATATTTAGGCCTAGCACACAGGCAGAGCAGAGAGGTCCCGTAACAGACAATCTGGCTTCATGACAGCAGAGAATCAGTCTGCATGTCATAGCAGAGAATGAGGCTTCACGTCACCCACCACTGCAACAGTCCATTGGCATATATTTAGGCCTAGCACACAGGCAGAGCAGAGAGGTCCCGTAACAGACAATCTGGCTTCATGTCAGCAGAGAATCAGTCTGCATGTCATAGCAGAGAATGAGGCTTCACGTCACCCACCACTGCAACAGTCCATTGGCATATATTTAGGCCTAGCACACAGGCAGAGCAGAGAGGTCCCGTAACAGACAATCTGGCTTCATGTCAGCAGAGAATCAGTCTGCATGTCATAGCAGAGAATGAGGCTTCACGTCACCCACCACTGCAACAGTCCATTGGCATATATTTAGGCCTAGCACACAGGCAGAGCAGAGAGGTCCCGTAACAGACAATCTGGCTTCATGACAGCAGAGAATCAGTCTGCATGTCATAGCAGAGAATGAGGCTTCACGTCACCCACCACTGCAACAGTCCATTGGCATATATTTAGGCCTAGCACACAGGCAGAGCAGAGAGGTCCCGTAACAGACAATCTGGCTTCATGACAGCAGAGAATCAGTCTGCATGTCATAGCAGAGAATGAGGCTTCACGTCACCCACCACTGCAACAGTCCATTGGCATATATTTAGGCCTAGCACACAGGCAGAGCAGAGAGGTCCCGTAACAGACAATCTGGCTTCATGTCAGCAGAGAATCAGTCTGCATGTCATAGCAGAGAATGAGGCTTCACGTCACCCACCACTGCAACAGTCCATTGGCATATATTTAGGCCTAGCACACAGGCAGAGCAGAGAGGTCCCGTAACAGACGATCTGGCTTCATGTCAGCAGAGAATCAGTCTGCATGTCATAGCAGAGAATCAGGCTTCACGTCAGCCACCACTGCAACAGTCCATGGTCATAAATTTAGGCCCAGCACCCAGGCAGAGGAGAGAGGTCCCGTAACAGACAATCTGGCTTCATGTCAGCAGAGAATTAGTCTGCATGTCATAGCAGAGAATCAGGCTTCATGTCAGCCACCACTGCAACAGTCCATTGGCATATATTTAGGCCTAGCACACAGGCAGAGGAGAGGTTCATTCAACTTTGGGTAGCATCGCAATATAATGGTAAAATGAAAATAAAAATAGGATTGAATGAGGAAGTGCCCTGGAGTCCAATAATATATGGTTATGGGGAGGTAGTTAATGTCTAATCTGGACAAGGGACGGACAGGTCCTGTGGGATCCATGCCTGGTTCATTTTTATGAACGTCAGCTTGTCCACATTGGCTGTAGACAGGCGGCTGCGTTTGTCTGTAATGACGCCCCCTGCCGTGCTGAATACACGTTCAGACAAAACGCTGGCTGCCGGGCAGGCCAGCACCTCCAAGGCATAAAAGGCTAGCTCTGGCCACGTGGACAATTTAGAGACCCAGAAGTTGAATGGGGCCGAACCATCAGTCAGTACGTGGAGGGGTGTGCACACGTACTGTTCCACCATGTTAGTGAAATGTTGCCTCCTGCTAACACGTTGCGTATCAGGTGGTGGTGCAGTTAGCTGTGGCGTGTTGACAAAAGTTTTCCACATCTCTGCCATGCTAACCCTGCCCTCAGAGGAGCTGGCCGTGACACAGCTGCCTTGGCGACCTCTTGCTCCTCCTCTGCCTTGGCCTTGGGCTTCCACTTGTTCCCCTGTGACATTTGGGAATGCTCTCAGTAGCGCGTCTACCAACGTGCGCTTGTACTCGCGCATCTTCCTATCACGCTCCAGTGCAGGAAGTAAGGTGGGCACATTGTCTTTGTAGCGTGGATCCAGCAGGGTGGCAACCCAGTAGTCCGCACAGGTTAAAATGTGGGCAACTCTGCTGTCGTTGCGCAGGCACTGCAGCATGTAGTCGCTCATGTGTGCCAGGCTGCCCAGGGGTAAGGACAAGCTGTCCTCTGTGGGAGGCGTATCGTCATCGTCCTGCCTTTCCCCCCAGCCACGCACCAGTGATGGACCCGAGCTGCGTTGGGTGCCACCCCGCTGTGACCATGCTTCATCCTCATCCTCCTCCACCTCCTCCTCATCCTCGTCCTCCTCGTCCTCCAGTAGTGGGCCCTGGCTGGCCACATTTGTACCTGGCCTCTGCTGTTGCAAAAAACCTCCCTCTGAGTCACTTCGAAGAGACTGGCCTGAAAGTGCTAAAAATGACCCCTCTTCCTCATCCTCCTCCTCCTCCTCCTGGGCCACCTCCTGTTCCATCATCGCCCTAAGTGTTTTCTCAAGGAGACATAGAAGTGGTATTGTAACGCTGATAACGGTGTCATCGCCACTGGCCATGTTGGTGGAGTACTCGAAACAGCGCAACAGGGCACACAGGTCTCGCATGGAGGCCCAGTCATTGGTGGTGAAGTGGTGCTGTTCTGTAGTGCGACTGACCCGTGCGTGCTGCAGCTGAAACTCCACTATGGCCTGCTGCTGCTCGCACAGTCTGTCCAGCATGTGCAAGGTGGAGTTCCACCTGGTGGGCACGTCGCATATGAGGCGGTGAGCGGGAAGGCCGAAGTTACGCTGTAGCGCAGACAGGCGAGCAGCGGCAGGATGTGAACGCCGGAAGCGCGAACAGACGGCCCGCACTTTATGCAGCAGCTCTGACATGTCGGGGTAGTTGTGAATGAACTTCTGCACCACCAAATTCAGCACATGCGCCAAGCAAGGGATGTGCGTCAAATTGGCTAGTCCCAGAGCTGCAACGAGATTTCGCCCATTATCACACACCACCAGGCCGGGCTTGAGGCTCACCGGCAGCAACCACTCGTCGGTCTGTTGTTCAATACCCCGCCACAACTCCTGTGCGGTGTGGGGCCTGTCCCCCAAACATATGAGTTTCAGAATGGCCTGCTGACGTTTACCCCGGGCTGTGCTGAAGTTGGTGGTGAAGGTGTGTGGCTGACTGGATGAGCAGGTGGAAGAAGAGGAGGAGGAAGCCGAGAAGGAGGAGGTGGCAACAGGAGGCAAAGAATGTTGCCCTGCGATCCTTGGCGGCGGCAGGACGTGCGCCAAACAGCTCTCCGCCTGGGGCCCAGCTGCCACTACATTTACCCAGTGTGCAGTTAGGGAGATATAGCGTCCCTGGCCGTGCTTACTGGTCCACGTATCTGTGGTTAGGTGGACCTTGCTACAGATGGCGTTGCGCAGTGCACACTTGATTTTATCGGATACTTGGTTGTGCAGGGAAGGCACGGCTCTCTTGGAGAAGTAGTGCCGGCTGGGAACAACATACTGTGGGACAGCAAGCGACATGAGCTGTTTGAAGCTGTCTGTGTCCACCAGCCTAAATGACAGCATTTCATAGGCCAGTAGTTTAGAAATGCTGGCATTCAGGGCCAGGGATCGAGGGTGGCTAGGTGGGAATTTACGCTTTCTATCAAATGTTTGTGAGATGGAGAGCTGAACGCTGGCGTGTGACATGGTTGAGACGCTTGGTGACGGAGGTGGTGGTGGTGGTGTTGGTGGTACATCCCCTGTTTGCTGGGCGGCAGGTGCCAACGTTCCTCCAGAGGCGGAGGAAGAGGCCGAGGCGGCAGCAGCAGAATAGGCCGAGGCGGCAGCAGCAGAAGAGGTAGCAGGGGGAGCCTGAGTGACTTCCTTGGTTTTAAGGTGTTTACTCCACTGCAGTTCATGCTTTGCATGCAGGTGCCTGGTCATGCAGGTTGTGCTCAGGTTCAGAACGTTAATGCCTCGCTTCAGGCTCTGATGGCACAGCGTGCAAACCACTCGGGTCTTGTCGTCAGCACATTGTTTGAAGAAGTGCCATGCCAGGGAACTCCTTGAAGCTGCCTTTGGGGTGCTCGGTCCCAGATGGCGGCGGTCAGTAGCAGGCGGAGTCTCTTGGCGGCGGGTGTTCTGCTTTTGCCCACTGCTCCCTCTTTTGCTACGCTGTTGGCTCGGTCTCACCACTGCCTCTTCCTCCGAACTGTGAAAGTCAGTGGCACGACCTTCATTCCATGTGGGGTCTAGGACCTCATCGTCCCCTGCATCGTCTTCCACCCAGTCTTGATCCCTGACCTCCTGTTCAGTCTGCACACTGCAGAAAGACGCAGCAGTTGGCACCTGTGTTTCGTCATCATCAGAGACATGCTGAGGTGGTATTCCCATGTCCTCATCATCAGGAAACATAAGTGGTTGTGCGTCAGTGCATTCTATGTCTTTCACCGCTGGGGAAGGGCTAGGTGGATGCCCTTGGGAAACCCTGCCAGCGGAGTCTTCAAACAGCATAAGAGACTGCTGCATAACTTGAGGCTGAGACAGTTTCCCTGGTATGCATGGGGGTGATGTGACAGACTGATGGGGTTGGTTTTCAGGCGCCATCTGTGCGCTTTCTGCAGAAGACTGGGTGGGAGATAATGTGAACGTGCTGGATCCACTGTCGGCCACCCAATTGACTAATGCCTGTACCTGCTCAGGCCTTACCATCCTTAGAACGGCATTGGGCCCCACCATATATCGCTGTAAATTCTGGCGGCTACTGGGACCTGAGGTAGTTGGTACACTAGGACGTGTGGATGTGGCAGAACGGCCACGTCCTCTCCCAGCACCAGAGGGTCCACTAACACCACCACGACCATGTCCACGTCCGCGTCCCTTACTAGATGTTTTTCTCATTGTTATGGTTCACCACAACAACAAATATATTATTTGGCCCAATGTATTGTATTCAAATTCAGCGGGATATAAATTTGAGGCCTAGTATTTAGGCGCTGGGTGACCGGTATGGATTTAGTGACAGAATTAGACTTGGAAATGCACAGAAGCGTGTGTGTGAAGTTATTCTGAATGACCCTATGTGCACCTTCAATATTATATACCCTTTTAGGGATAGATTTCAAATAGCTCTGATATAGCAGAAACCACTAAATTATGAAATTGCTAAATTGGGAATTGTACTTCAACCCAGAACAAAAATGTGCTTTGACGGACACTAAATATCTTGCCCAGCAACAACAGTACAGCGGTGGGTAACGAGAGATTTAGAGGGATTTAAATTTGAGGCCTAGTATTTAGGCGCTGGGTCACCGGTATGGATTTAGTGACAGAATTAGACTTGGAAATGCACAGAAGCGTGTGTGTGAAGTTATTCTGAATGACCCTATGTGCACCTTCAATATTATATACCCTTTTAGGGATAGATTTCAAATAGCTCTGATATAGCAGAAACCACTAAATTATGAAATTGCTAAATTGGGAATTGTACTTCAACCCAGAACAAAAAATGTGCTTTGACGGACACTAAATATCTTGCCCAGCAACAACAGTACACCGGTGGGTAACGAGAGATTTAGAGGGAATTAAATTTGAGGCCTAGTATTTAGGCGCTGGGTCACCGGTATGGATTTAGTGACAGAATTAGACTTGGAAATACACAGTAGCGGGTGTGTGTGAAGTTATTCTGAATGACCCTATGTGCACCTTCAATATTATATACCCTTTTAGGGATAGATTTCAAATAGCTCTGATATAGCAGAAACCACTAAATTATGAAATTGCTAAATTGGGAATTGTACTTCAACCCAGAACAAAAAATGTGCTTTGACGGACACTAAATATCTTGCCCAGCAACAACAGTACAGCGGTGGGTAACGAGAGATTTAGAGGGAATTAAATTTGAGGCCTAGTATTTAGGCGCTGGGTCACCGGTATGGATTTAGTGACAGAATTAGACTTGGAAATGCACAGAAGCGTGTGTGTGAAGTTATTCTGAATGACCCTATGTGCACCTTCAATATTATATACCCTTTTAGGGATAGATTTCAAATAGCTCTGATATAGCAGAAACCACTAAATTATGAAATTGCTAAATTGGGAATTGTACTTCAACCCAGAACAAAAAATGTGCTTTGACGGACACTAAATATCTTGCCCAGCAACAACAGTACAGCGGTGGGTAACGAGAGATTTAGAGGGATTTAAATTTGAGGCCTAGTATTTAGGCGCTGGGTCACCGGTATGGATTTAGTGACAGAATTAGACTTGGAAATGCACAGAAGCGTGTGTGTGAAGTTATTCTGAATGACCCTATGTGCACCTTCAATATTATATACCCTTTTAGGGATAGATTTCAAATAGCTCTGATATAGCAGAAACCACTAAATTATGAAATTGCTAAATTGGGAATTGTACTTCAACCCAGAACAAAAAATGTGCTTTGACGGACACTAAATATCTTGCCCAGCAACAACAGTACAGCGGTGGGTAACGAGAGATTTAGAGGGATTTAAATTTGAGGCCTAGTATTTAGGCGCTGGGTCACCGGTATGGATTTAGTGACAGAATTAGACTTGGAAATGCACAGAAGCGTGTGTGTGAAGTTATTCTGAATGACCCTATGTGCACCTTCAATATTATATACCCTTTTAGGGATAGATTTCAAATAGCTCTGATATAGCAGAAACCACTAAATTATGAAATTGCTAAATTGGGAATTGTACTTCAACCCAGAACAAAAAATGTGCTTTGACGGACACTAAATATCTTGCCCAGCAACAACAGTACACCGGTGGGTAACGAGAGATTTAGAGGGAATTAAATTTGAGGCCTAGTATTTAGGCGCTGGGTCACCGGTATGGATTTAGTGACAGAATTAGACTTGGAAATACACAGTAGCGGGTGTGTGTGAAGTTATTCTGAATGACCCTATGTGCACCTTCAATATTATATACCCTTTTAGGGATAGATTTCAAATAGCTCTGATATAGCAGAAACCACTAAATTATGAAATTGCTAAATTGGGAATTGTACTTCAACCCAGAACAAAAAATGTGCTTTGACGGACACTAAATATCTTGCCCAGCAACAACAGTACAGCGGTGGGTAACGAGAGATTTAGAGGGAATTAAATTTGAGGCCTAGTATTTAGGCGCTGGGTCACCGGTATGGATTTAGTGACAGAATTAGACTTGGAAATGCACAGAAGCGTGTGTGTGAAGTTATTCTGAATGACCCTATGTGCACCTTCAATATTATATACCCTTTTAGGGATAGATTTCAAATAGCTCTGATATAGCAGAAACCACTAAATTATGAAATTGCTAAATTGGGAATTGTACTTCAACCCAGAACAAAAAATGTGCTTTGACAGACACTAAATATCTTGCCCAGCAACAACAGTACAGCGGTGGGTAACGAGAGATTTAGAGGGATTTAAATTTGAGGCCTAGTATTTAGGCGCTGGGTCACCGGTATGGATTTAGTGACAGAATTAGACTTGGAAATGCACAGAAGCGTGTGTGTGAAGTTATTCTGAATGACCCTATGTGCACCTTCAATATTATATACCCTTTTAGGGATAGATTTCAAATAGCTCTGATATAGCAGAAACCACTAAATTATGAAATTGCTAAATTGGGAATTGTACTTCAACCCAGAACAAAAAATGTGCTTTGACGGACACTAAATATCTTGCCCAGCAACAACAGTACAGTGGTGGGTAACGAGAGATTTAGAGGGATTTAAATTTGAGGCCTAGTATTTAGGCGCTGGGTCACCGGTATGGATTTAGTGACAGAATTAGACTTGGAAATGCACAGAAGCGTGTGTGTGAAGTTATTCTGAATGACCCTATGTGCACCTTCAATATTATATACCCTTTTAGGGATAGATTTCAAATAGCTCTGATATAGCAGAAACCACTAAATTATGAAATTGCTAAATTGGGAATTGTACTTCAACCCAGAACAAAAAATGTGCTTTGACGGACACTAAATATCTTGCCCAGCAACAACAGTACACCGGTGGGTAACGAGAGATTTAGAGGGAATTAAATTTGAGGCCTAGTATTTAGGCGCTGGGTCACCGGTATGGATTTAGTGACAGAATTAGACTTGGAAATACACAGTAGCGGGTGTGTGTGAAGTTATTCTGAATGACCCTATGTGCACCTTCAATATTATATACCCTTTTAGGGATAGATTTCAAATAGCTCTGATATAGCAGAAACCACTAAATTATGAAATTGCTAAATTGGGAATTGTACTTCAACCCAGAACAAAAAATGTGCTTTGACGGACACTAAATATCTTGCCCAGCAACAACAGTACAGCGGTGGGTAACGAGAGATTTAGAGGGAATTAAATTTGAGGCCTAGTATTTAGGCGCTGGGTCACCGGTATGGATTTAGTGACAGAATTAGACTTGGAAATACACAGTAGCGGGTGTGTGTGAAGTTATTCTGAATGACCCTATGTGCACCTTCAATATTATATACCCTTTTTGGGATAGATTTCAAATAGCTCTGATATAGCAGGAACCACTAAATTATGAAATTGCTAAATTGGGAATTGTACTTCAACCCAGAACAAAAAATGTGCTTTGACGGGCACTAAATAACTTTCCCAGCTACAACAGGACAACGGTAACGAGAGATTTAGAGGGATTTAAATTTGAGGCCTAGTATTTAGGCGCTGGGTGACAGGTATGGGTTTAGTGACAGAATTAGACTTGGAAATACACAGTAGCGGGTGTGTGTGAAGTTATTCTGAATGACCCTATGTGCACCTTCAATATTATATACCCTTTTTGGGATAGATTTCAAATAGCTCTGATATAGCAGAAACCACTAAATTATGAAATTGCTAAATTGGGAATTGTACTTCAACCCAGAACAAAAAATGTGCTTTGACGGACACTAAATATCTTGCCCAGCAACAACAGTACAGCGGTGGGTAACGAGAGATTTAGAGGGAATTAAATTTGAGGCCTAGTATTTAGGCGCTGGGTCACCGGTATGGATTTAGTGACAGAATTAGACTTGGAAATACACAGTAGCGGGTGTGTGTGAAGTTACTCTGAATGACCCTATGTGCACCTTCAATATTATATACCCTTTTTGGGATAGATTTCAAAGAGCTCTGATATAGCAGGAACCACTAAATTATGAAATTGCTAAATTGAGAATTGTATTTCAACCCAGAACAAGAAATGTGCTTGAACGGACACTAAATAACTCGCCCAGCTACAGCACTAGGGACAGATTTAGCTGGATATAAATTTGAGGCCTAGTATTTAGGCGCTGGGTGACCGGTATGGATTTAGTGACAGAATTAGACTGGGATATGGCCAAAAAATGAACAGACTATTGCTGGTTAAATGCACTTGGTGTGACAGCTTCACCCTGATGTAGGCTTTAGCCAAAAAACAACCACACCATTGAGGGTTAAATGCACTTGGTGACAGGCGCAGCTTGCCCCTGATTTTGTATATGGCCAAAAAATGAACAGACTATTGCTGGTTAAATGCACTTGGTGTGACAGCTTCACCCTGATGTAGGCTTTAGCCAAAAAACAACCACACCATTGAGGGTTAAATGCACTTGGTGACAGGCGCAGCTTGCCCCTGATTTTGTATATGGCCAAAAAATGAACAGACTATTGCTGGTTAAATGCACTTGGTGTGACAGCTTCACCCTGATGTAGGCTTTAGCCAAAAAACAACCACACCATTGAGGGTTAAATGCACTTGGTGACAGGCGCAGCTTGCCCCTGATTTTGTATATGGCCAAAAAATGAACAGACTATTGCTGGTTAAATGCACTTGGTGTGACAGCTTCACCCTGATGTAGGCTTTAGCCAAAAAACAACCACACCATTGAGGGTTAAATGCACTTGGTCGCAGCTTGTGCTGGCGCACCACAAGACACAAAATGGCCGCCGATCACCCCAGAAAAATGAGACTGACAAACGGTCTGTGCAGCCTAAAAACAGTGAGCAATTGAGGATCAGCAGCTCAATGATCCACAGCTGCAGATCGATCAGTTAATCAAGTCCTTTGGAGGAGTTAATCTGCCTAATCTCGCCCTACTGTCGCAGCCGCAACCTCTCCCTACGCTAATCAGAGCAGAGTGACGGGCGGCGCTATGTGACTCCAGCTTAAATAGAGGCTGGGTCACATGGTGCTCTGGCCAATCACAGCCATGCCAATAGTAGGCATGGCTGTGATGGCCTCTTGGGGCAAGTAGTATGACGCTTGTTGATTGGCTGCTTTGCAGCCTTTCAAAAAGCGCCAAGAAAGCGTCACAAAAGCGCCAAGAAAGCGACGAACACCGAACCCGAACCCGGACTTTTACGAAAATGTCCGGGTTCGGGTCCGTGTCACGGACACCCCAAAATTCGGTACGAACCCGAACTATACAGTTCGAGTTCGCTCATCCCTAAATGTGATCTGATCTTCATCTAAGTCACAACAATAGACAATCACAGTCTGCTTAAACTAATAACACACAAATAATTAAATGTTACCATGTTTTAATTGAACACACCATGTAAACATTCACAGTGCAGGTGGAAAAAGTATGTGAACCCTTGAAATTTAATAACTGGTTGAACCTCCTTTGGCAGCAATACCTTCAACCAAACGTTTCCTGTAGTTGCAGATCAGATGTGCACAATGGTCAGGAGTAATTCTTGACCATTCCTCTTTACAGAAACTGTTTCAGTTCAGCAATATTCTTGGGATGTCTGGTGTGAATCACTTTCTTGATGTCATTCCACAGCATCTCAATCGGGTTGAGGTCAGGACTCTGACTGAGCCACTCCAGAAGGCGTATTTTCTTCTGTTTAGGCCATTCCATTGTTGATTTACTTCTATGCTTTGGTTCGTTGTCCTGTTGCAACATCCATCTTCTGTTGAGCTTCAGCTGGTCGACAGATGGCCTTGAGTTCTCCTGCAAAATGTTTTGATAAACTTGGGAATTCATTTTTCCTTCGATGATAGCAATCCGTTCAGGCCCTGACGCAGCAAAGCAGCCCCAAACCATGATGCCCCCACCACCATACTTCACAGTTGGGATGAGGTTTTGATGTTGGTGTGCTGTGCCTCTTTTTCTCCACACATAGTGTTGTGTGTTTCTTCCAAACAAATCAACTTTGGTTTCATCTGTCCACAGAATACTTTGCCAGTACTGCTGTGGAACATCCAGGTGCTCTTGTGCAAACTGTAAACGTGCAGCAATGTTTTTTTTTGGACAGCAGTGGCTTCCTCTGTGGTATCCTCCCATGAAATCCATTCTTGTTTAGTGTTTTACGTATCATAGATTCACTAACAGGGATGTTAGCATATGCCAGAGACTTTTGTAAGTCTTTATCTGACACTCTAGGATTCTTCTTCACCTCATTGAGCAGTCTGCGCTGTGCTCTTGCAGTCATCTTTACAGGACGGCCACTCCTAGGGAGAGTAGCAGCAGTGCTGAACTTTCTCCATTTATAGACAATTTGTCTTACTCTGGACTGATGAACAGCAAGGCTTTTAGAGATACTTTTATAACCCTTTCCAGCTTTATGCAAGTCAACAATTCTTAATTGTAGGTCTTCTGAGAGCTCTTTTGTGCGAGGCATCATTCACATCAGGCAATGCTTCTTGTGAAAAAAAAATCCAGAACTGGTGTGTGTTTTTTATAGGGCAGGGCAGCTGTAACCAATACCTCCAATCTCATCTCATTGATTGGGCTCCAGTTGGCTGACACCTCACTCCAATTAGCTCTTGGAGATGTCATTAGTCTAGGCGTTCACATACTTTTTCCACCTGCACTGTGAATGTTTACATGGTGTGTTCAATAAAAGCATGGTAACAGTTAATTCTTTGTGTGTTATTAGTTAAAGCAGACTGTGATTGTCTATTGTTGTGACTTAGATGAAGATCAGATCACATTTTATGACCAATTTGTGCAGAAATCCATATAATTCCAAAGGGTTCACATACTTTTTCTTGCAACTGTATGTCCTCTGACACTTACTATTGTATACAGTATGGCCGGCCGGCATCCCCGGGCAAGTGCCGGGGCCCAATGCTCCTGGGGGGGCCCACTGAGCTGCTATGAGCACTTCCATCAATACAGATGGGAGCTCTCACTGCTGTCACTTCACTTACGCAGTACCCCTTTGGTGGGGCCCTCTGAGCTGCAGAGACTCAGACACGCCCCCTCTACACAGGACACACGCTGCCTGAGGAGAGAGACCCAGGGCTGGAGCTGGAGCTGAAGACAGTCTGTGAGTGAGTCTGCAGTCTGCACTGTGAATGTCTCTTGTCTGTGGGACAGAAGGGGGGGTCTCTTCGATCGGCTGCTGCTTCATTCTATTTAGTTGTGTTACTGTTTCATTAAGCAGTTTGCCTCCATGACACCTGCCCCCCCCCCACATCTGCCCCCCCATATCCTGTCCTATCTCATCCTCATGGGGCCCCTGCTGTCTCCTTTCCTCCCTCATGTATCCAGAGCTCCTGTTTCACCCTCCTATCTCCTGTTGCTGCCCTGCACAGACCTCCTGCCACTACTTCTTGTATGAATCCCCCTCAGAGCCCCTTCCCCCTACTTGCTGTGTCCACCCCTCCTGTCCACCCAGGGCCCCTGTCTCACTCCTCTGCCTCTCATTATGGTGGCATCTGAACAGCATTCACCATAAGGACCTTCTAACGTCACAGGGTCATGTGACTGTGCCCCCCACCCCGTACTGTGCCCACTTATACCCTGCATTGTGCCCTCTTACCACACCCTGTGCAGTGCCCATAGTCATTCCCTGTACTGTGCCCTCTTATACCCTTTTATCCGGTCACTGTATGGTGGTTTTATCATTGTATGGCGGTGTTATCACTATATGGCGGTGGTATCCAATAACTGCATGGCCATAACTGTATCCCTTTCCCTGCCCACGCCATCCTTTTTTAGACCTGGCATGAGCGGAAAAAGATACAGATTGTGGTGCTAAGGACCTTTGTGCCACAATCTGTGTCAGAAATACGCCTAAGGCTACTTTCACACCTGCGTTTAGGTGCGGATTCGTCTGGTATCTGCACAGACGGATCCGCACCTATAATGCAAACGCTTACATCCGTTCAGAACGTATACGTTTGCATGATAATGCAAACGGATCCGTTTAGACTTTACATTGAAAGTCAATGGGGGACGGATCCGTTTGAAAATTGAGCCATATTGTGTCAACTTCAAACGGATCCGTCCCCATTGACTTACATTGTAAGTCTGGACGGATCCGTTTGCCTCCGCACGGCCAGGCGGACACCCGAACGCTGCAAGCAGCGTTCAGGTGTCCGCCTGCTGAGCGGAGCGGAGGACAGATGGAGCCATACTGATGCATTCTGAGCGGATCCGCATCCACTCAGAATGCATTAGGGCTGTACGGATCTGTTCGGGGCCGCTTGTGGGAGCCTTCAAACGGAACTCACAAGCGGAGCCCCGAACGCAAGTGTGAAAGTAGCCTAACAGACGTATTTCTATGTAATAAATGACCCCCTAATTGTATTATTATTTGGGGGTAGGGCTAATATCTTTATATTATATGGATTCTAGTGTATTATATTGTGCACTGTATTTCCCAGTAGAAAATGATCCTTGGGAAGCACAGTCCTCATCCCTGACCACCAGGACCAGGTAGCGCTCTGTCAGTACATGGCGGCCTCCCCTCTCCGCCACGCTGCTCCGCTGTGTACTGGTCCTTATTCTGACACTAGGGTTGGGTTCACATCCCATTTGTGCCATCCATTTAATGTATACCAAAAATGTATGCGTTACCAGATGCCTCAGACTGATGCCGTACAGTGGCGTCCGGTCACCATACAATCCTCAGACTGATGCCGTACAGTGGCGTCTGGTCACCATACAATCCTCAGACTGGTGCCGTACAGGGGCGTCCGCTCACAATACAATCCTCAGACTGATGCCGTACAGTGGCGTCCGGTCACCATACAATCCTCAGACTGATGCCGTACAGTGGCGTCCGGTCACCATACAATCCTCAGACTGATGTCGTACAGTGGCGTCCGGTCACCATACAGTTCCATTGTAAAAAACCATATACGTTAACGTATGCATTTTTTACTTGACTCTGCAGGATACAAAAACGTGGAGCGCTGCACATTTGTATACATCAAACCGATAGGAAAAACGTGATGTGAACACACATTGGGGAGGAGGGGGGCGTACTAAAATTTGCTGTGGGGCCCAGTCAGTTCCAGCTACATCACTGCACATCTCCTTCTCTCCTCCAGGTTAGGCTCACTGCTGCAGCGGCCGCCTGAGAGAAGGAGCGCAGGGAGCTGCGGTTAGTGATGGACAGGACGACCAGCTCCCCTGCAATGATAGGTATGTGAGGGGGCCACTGGGGGGTCATTCATCATACTGTGAGGGCCCCTTACACAGTATAATGACTCCCAGTGCCCCCCATTTAGTATAACGATCCCCATTGACCCTCCATTTAGCATAATGACCACCAGAGCCCCCATTAAATATAATAACCCCTCGTGCCCCCTCCATACAGTATAACCCCCAGTGTGGTGGCGACTGGGGGTCATTATTCTGCATGGAGTGTCGCTGTGGGGTCATTATACTGTGAGGGCCCTTTACATAGTATAATGACCCTCAGTGTCCCCCATTTAGTATAATGACCCCCAGAGCCCCCTCCATACAGTATTCCCCCAGTGTGGGGGCTACTGGGGGTCATTATTCTAAATGGGGGCGACTGGGGGTTATTATTCTGAATGCAGGGCCACAGGTGGTCATAATACAGGGGGGGGGGGGGAATTGGGGGTTCATTATACTGTGTGAAGGGCCACTAGTAGTCATTATACTGTGTGAAGGGCCACTAGTAGTCATTATACTGTGTGAAGGGCCACTAGTAGTCATTATACTGTGTGAAGGGCCACTAGTAGTCATTATACTGTATAATGGTCACTGGGGGTCATTATACCGTGTGGGAGCCACAGGGGGACATGTCAATGTAAAAAAATGCCTCACGGGGGCCCACTGGGATTTATCGCCCAAGGGCCCACATGAACCTGGAGCCGGCCCTGTATGGCACTATTGTACATTTTCCAAACTGGTTGTACAGAAAACCGACTTGGTTGTCCCGAGCAACCAATCAGATCCCACCTTTCATTTTTCAGATCTCATTTGGGAAATGAAAGGTGGAATCTGATTGTTTGCTATAAGTAACAAGTCACTTTTCCTTTTAATTTAGTTTGGATAAATCTTTCCTTGTAATAAAATAAAACTAAAAAACAAAAACATTTAATATATTATTTGAAGGACCATTTACCATTGTTATAAAAACTTCAATAAAGGTTCAAAGTTTGCAAATAATTTCATGTTGTGTAGTTATCTTTAAATATTTACTATAAATATGGGGCAGAACACCGAATTGGGGGGGGGGGGGGGGCGGGGTCATTGATAAATAGAGAAAAGGGGCCCAAGTTTGGGAAACAGCCCCGGGCCTATGAGGCACTTAATCCGCCCCTGCCCTTGACTATAGTACTACCTGTACTGGCCTAATGCCAGCCCTGGATCTGGGTATTACCTCCTGAATACAGACTGTAAGGCTTCAAACGAAATGGGCGTGTTATAGCTCCAAGTCTTACCTATCTGTAATAGTGCACCCATAGACTTTTATTGGACCCTGCTATATGTCGGAATGCCTCTGAGATTTTTTCTGTCTGAAAAAATGTGTCATGTTTCATTGGATGCAGTGCACTCTAAAATACAATTACATTATGCAAATCTGAAAGAAGCCCATATAGATGGAGAACAAGTCCTCCTATTGATGTCTCACGTTTATTTATGCCATTTATTGTTGTATCTAGACAATTATTTTCTATGCTCCCTAATGTGTTATATAATATAACATACTACAGAAAAGTTACAAGAGCCATATAGTAAATGAAAAATATCTTCGGAGTTCCCCCTACCACATATGAGGAGATCAGTATCATAAATAACATGTAATAGGTGTGGGGTCTGTTTTAATTGGGGCCCATTTTATGCCTCCAGAACCAAATTACAACCAGTTTAAAAAATGTATTTATACCACACACATTATACTGTACATATTCTGAAAATAAATTTGATCATCCCCCCGATGTTCCAGTTCCCAAGAACTGCTCATTTCACTCGCTGCCAAGTGGTTAATCTAATTTCCCTCAGTCACTGCATCCTTTTCTTACCCAGTTATTGTCACTCTGACCATCGCTGATTGTGACAGGGCAGCACAGAGGACTGGAAAAGGTCATTGGGAGGATTAAATTGGGGTAGTGTTAGCAGCATGGGGAGGAGGAGAGGTTGGGCTTGGTGCGGGTGATGGCAATGCTTCAGGCCCTCCTCCCCCACCAAGTAATGAAAGCATCACCACTCTACGGCCGGCTGGGTTGCCTGTGTGCTCATTCACATTGTAGAGATAGATGAGTGATGGAGACATCGGGTTGTCACACATGCCAGTAACAGGCTGCCATCCTGCTAGAGCGGAAACATATTGCTGATGTGCGCTTCAATCCGAGCATTGTTCTTAGCAACAGGACATTTATTGTTTGATTTCTCCTCATAGATTTTGGCTGCTACCCCTACAATGGTCATCACATAGTTGGCATTTGAGGAACAGCTGGAAAAAAGTCTAATTTGGTCTTAAAGCCTAACTCAGCTTCTGTAATCTAATAACAATGAAATACTGTGCACCCTGCTACTGCTCATACTCTTTTATATGTATATTATCTGCTATAAAATGAGGTAAGAAGACTGGTGTTGTGAGAGTTTGCGACCCAGAGATTCTCTTTCAATGATGATGTCTTTTAAAAATGACACTTTTAAAAGGAGCCAGTAAAGAGGTTGTCCAAATGTTTAAAACTAATGGCCTATCGTCAGGATAGGTCATCAATATCTGATTGGTGGGGTCTGACTCCCAGAGCCCTTGCCGATCAGCCGTTTGAAGAGATCTTTGTGCTCCATGAGTGCCGCAGCCTCTTCCAACCCATGATGTCATGTTCATCGGTCATATGGCCTAAGTCCAACTTCATGTGAATGGGGCTGAGCTGCAATACCAAGAACAAACGCTATCCAATGGACGGCGTTGTGCTTCGTAAGCTGCCAGGACATTTGATTGTCACGGGTCCCGAGTGTCAGAACCCCTGCCGATCTGATATTGATTATCTTTCCTGAGAATAGGTCCTCAATATCAGAATCTTGAAAGACCCCTTTAAGCTGACTTTATGTCTTCATGGACAGCTGGCAACATTTTACTGCCACATCATGCATTCCAGGTCTCTATGACCCAATAAAAAATATTTAATTATATAAAAACCCGCTTCTGAAAAGTTTTATAGTGTCAGCATGAAGCTCCAGGACAAACATTATACCTACGCCCACCACATACCAGCCAGTGATGCCACATGCTACTGTAAATGACCAATGTACACTATACAGGTAAAGTACTTATCAGTCTAGTGAGATAGCTATATATACCATGATTACAGTAATGTGCAGTCAGAATGATATATGGTAGTCCATCCCTGTACGGCCCCATTTTAGTGGAACAAAAGTTTTTTGACCTGAAGTCATCATGATGATATTCATACTGTAGAATGTAGAATTGTAAATTGCTGAAATGAAAAGCCCTGCAATACAATCCATCTCACTATAACATACTATGCATTCAATTCCCTGTAGGAGATATACACCCTTTCAATAGCTTCACTTGAATTCCAAATATGCATCTGCCTGTTACCCCTCCTGTCCCAAATGTCTATAAATCAGAGTAGACAATGGAATGTAAAGAACATTGAGAGAAATGCTCATTAATATTTCCCTTGCTAGGCCCATATAACGGTCCTTTTACAAAGGCTGATGGCCAGGCAATTATCAGGAAGAACTTGAACACTCCCAATAATTGCCTGATTATGAGTTGAGGTAATAGCTGCATTTACATGCAATAATCATCTCCTCTGTATGGGGACAAGCGATTGCTACTGCCATCTGTAGTATAAACTATACTGTATAGGCCCTCTACAACAGTTCCTGAGATTTGCTTTATAGCAGGCAACTGGGAGTTCAGGGAATGTTGTGGGCATGCCTATAGAAAGAGTCAGGGTGTTGTGACCGTAGTACCAATATTAACATAACTGTATTATTCAGCATGAAAGCAGACTTAAAAGGGTTCACCCATCTCACAGATTAATGGCATATCGCTAGGATACGCCACCAATGTCAGATAGGTGCAGATCCCACCTCTATGACCCACACCTATCTCTAGAACAGGTCCCCAAACTGTATGAGAGTGCATGCGCAAGTGCGGCCACCGTCCATTCATTTTTCTGGGAGGGCCAAATAGAGGTGAATGAAGAGGTGGCCGCTCTTGCATGGTGCGCTCTTCATTCACTTCTATGGAGCTTCCGGAATAAGTCGAGCGTGCTTGTGTGGCTCTTTTTTGAGGGCTCCTGTAGAAGTGAACGGAGAGCACTCTGCGGATACGAGGTCCTTCACTTTGGATGACCCACCCTATTTGACATTACTAGAATATCCTAGCAATATGCTACCAACGAGATGGGCTAAACCCTTTAAGATGGTGCTTGAGGTAGTTCAAAATAATGAACTGGTAATGGTGGAGAGGGACGGGGGTTTGGGGGTCCAGGTGGCCTGGATGCTTTTTATGAGTGGGGTCCAGAAGAAATGTTTGATCACCTACTGGCAGTGATTTGATTTAGTCCTAATAGAGGTGTTAGGCTCGAATTAGACAGGTAAACAAGCTGATATTATTTCCTTAATTTGCGGCAAGCGATGATTTAGTGAGTTGTTTGAGTTCAAAAGACTTTAAATTACCCAAAACAATAATCACTAAATATTCTTCACTGTTTTCTCGTTATTGCGATCATTGCTCATTCGCCACTACAGCATTTACACCTATAATGACTGGCAGATTCCTTATTAGATGAGGGGATGTGGCACCGGCTAATGATAATTTTTTTACGCAGATTCTTCTGATCCACAGAAAATGAACGCTCAACGTTTGTTTGTTGTATGCTATTACATTTAACAAAACTTGCTCAAATCTGAATAATTAGACACATATTCAAGCGATAATTGCTCTGTCTAATAGACCCTTCACAGTTCATTGTAGATTTGAAAGGGCACAGTGGACAATTGGAAAATTGCAAGATTTCAGCCAGGATTTAATTTTGAAATGGTGTCAAAGTTAAAACATATATGTTTGCCATAAAGACTTTAATGTGTCTGACATTCAATGCTATGCCTCTCCTACCTTCTTCTGAGCTAACCTCCCAATTAGTATACAAACTGGAAGTTAGCTGCACTAAAATTGCAGGCAAAATTGGCACCGTCTTTTTCCCAAAGAGTGTACCTGGTCTCATCAAAGAAGCACCAATATGAAAACAATGACCAGACAGAAGCATATATAGAGAATAAAGAGGGGGTACCAAAGCAAAGATCATAATAGGCTCCTCATTATGGTGCCAAACTTGGAGGACATGTAGGACAGAAGTTACTGGTGTTTGTTTCCCCACCCATCTCCGTTCGATGATACCTGGGCCAATTCCTCACATCCCTGTTTGCTAACAATACAGTTTTTCTGGAGATATAGAAGTCTTTAACGTTTTGTACCAGCCAAGTATCAAAAACGATGTGACCAACTAATATTCGGCCCCCAATTGTCAAGAACGCCTTTGTAGCTGGATCTGTGAAACCTTGCACCAGTATGTGCAGCCTTGCACCAAATCAGTGACACTATGGAAAAAAAAATCTGCAACCCATACCACAATGTGGGGTGGGGGGGGGGGGGCAAAAGAACTTTGGGCTCAGGGATGGGATTTTTCCTTGTCATGCCTGAAGATAACCACTGGAATCATATTGATCACTCAGCTTACTAACTGTAATACAGAGCAAATAAGTATCATTGACTTAGCAAGGCCACTTTAAAAATGCTAGATATTCCAATGTCTTTTCAGACCGTTAAAACTGTTCATTCCTGTGGTAACCATGTACTCACCCCCAGCACAGACACTGGACGGCTCTGCAGCCAGAATTTCTATGCAGAATTTCTTCAAGATCTGAAAGAAGAAGCAGTTCTCTGTTTGGCATCTTCTGGCAGCTAAGATTAAGTCATAGAAAAAATATTGCATATCCATTACTGCTTATACAAGCCAACAATTCAGTCTTCTCTTCCTCTCTGATGTTGAAGACAGACCAATGAAAATGTTCACATGCCATATACAAAATATACCATGATAAATGTACAGTAGTATAGTAAATATAGTAAAAACATGATTTTAATAGCTCCTATCTGAAAGAGGTTGTCACTGACAGAAATGTAGCCAAATACCTAACTAGCTTCCAGTCTTTATGTGCCACAGAGGGAGGCCACGTGGCTGCTATGGGGGCCCTGTTGAAGGGGAGGTATTGCAGGTTGGTCTCATTTTCTTTTTATTGGGTGAGGACAACCTGAAAAGGATCTGTTCAAACTTTTGGCAAACAAGTCATGAAAATGGATCTTCTGTAGGGGGTTTGCTGGTGTCAAACCACACCCAAAAAGGGTACTATCATGGAAAAGTAAGAAATAAAATGTTAAAAATGTTAAAGATAACCATATTACTGTATCTGTAAGACAAGGTTCCTAGTACCACTAGTGTGATAATAGCAAAAAATAAAATTATACCAGGAAAGAGAGATGCTCCCAGGACCAAGTAATGCCCCCAGGACAAGGTAACGAACTGGGTACCCTATTCTTCACCCTGGATGCTCTACATAAAAAGAGCTCCAACCCTGACAAGGACAATCCCATCCAAGAGCCTCCTCCGGGCAGAGATAAGGTTAGTCAGGGGGCTGCCTTAGAGAATAAAAATGAATGATGTAAATTTGCCAGGGGCGGACTGGGAACTTAAAGTGGTCCTGGAAAAAAAACTAAAAGTGGCCCAATTTTGTAGGCAGGTCAAAATTAACAGAAGGCATGGGTGGCACCCTGGGGCATCAGCTTACTGGGAAATTTCCCTGTAGGGTCTATGGACAATTCACCCCTGGATGTTGCTGATGCCGATTGGCCAGATAATGGCTAGACAGACATGCATATGAAAGAGACAACGATCATCCGGCTCACAGTGGATCCACTTACTCTAACCCGAGCCTATGCTTGCAGTAAAGTTGCATTCAGCTGTTATCCTGATCATGCGCATGATCGACATAACAACTGATTGCACCTTTGCCACAAGAATCGGCAGATGGTCACGTGTCTCCTGTATCACTTTTATCTCTTTTTTTTTACTCACTCTGAGCCCTTTGAGAATTTTTTTCCTTGCTGGACATCCCCTTTAATTACATTTGTACTTTTTAATGAGATGGATTGAAGGCATATGGCTCCATTTTTTGAAGTAGCAGTATATATAGATGTATACTCACTGAGTCAATAACTCCATGTAGAGCCTGGAATCCACCTGTCACGGGGAATACATTGTCGAGGCTGTCAGCAATGGTGGAGAGCTATGGAACAGAGAGCTCATTTAGCACTTGCTACCCAATATTACCACTTGCATCTACATATGGTATGAGTTTCTTGCTGCTGATACGTATGTCATTAAAGTCAACTGTTGAAAATTCCCATTTAGAGTGCTTCCACATGACCATATTTTTGGTCCGACCCACATTTTTTGTGGATCACATGCAGACCCATTAATTTTAAATTTAGCCGCAAAAAGTGCGGACAGCACATGGATGCTGCAAATTATAGAACATGTCCAATTCGTGTCCATTTTGCAGTGTGAAAAGTGCGGGATTCACACAGACCACATCTGTATTTAGCAGATTCTTGATTTGCGGACTGCAAAATAGATACAGTTGTGTGATGCACCCTCAGGGTATGTCGACATGGGGCATAATTTGTGATGTAAAAATCTGCTTTGGACTTTGCGATGGATCTGAGGAAGAATCTGCCAAAAAATTTACATCATAATCTGCATGAGTTACGAGTGGATTTGTTGAAGTTTTGCCACAGATGTCACCCAGTACATTGCAAAGGATGAAGTTCACAGTGGAAAATATGGAGAGAGGGCTCATGCACACAAACGTATTTTCTTTCCGTGTCTGTTCCTTTTTTTTGTGGACCGTATGCGGAACCATCCATTTCAAAAAGTTACTCCGTGTGTATTCCGTTTCCGAATGTCAGCATTTCCGTCCCGCAAAAAAATAGAACATGTCTTATTATTGTCCGCATTACGGACAAGGATAGTACTGTTCTGTTAGGGGCCAGCTGTTCCGTTCTGCAGATTTAAAATCATGCTGCAGATTTAAAATCCACACTGCAAATGAATGGTAATATAGCTGGTAATGTAAAACGTGCCGCAAATACGAAACAATTTAGTCCTATGTGGATGTACCATTCCCTTTTTTAAACATATACACAATGGGGGAGAATTATCAAAACTGATGTAAAGGAAAACGGACTAAGTTGCCCATAGCAACCAATCAGATTCCACCTTTCATTTTCAAAAGGAGCTCTGAGAAATGAAAGGTGGAATCTGATTGGTTGCTATGGGCAACTTAGTCCGTTTTCCTTTACATCAGTTTTGATAATTCTCCCCCAATGTATAAAGGTGACCACCTAGTGTTTGCATACGTTTGTACTAATAACTGGGGATGTTACTTCAGTACGTACTACTGCTGCACATGTATAATAATATCCTGCCCTCAGTGCCCCTGCTGAAAAGCTCTCTTTATGACAGTCTGGCTGTTTCCATCCTGTCTGTGTCCATGTAAATCTGCCTCACTGCCCACGGCTGTCTCTGTCCCTCTGCTTCATATCATGGATTCAGACTTGACAAACTATTTAATGTAACATGGAATGAAAGCACATCGTACAAGATGGGTACAAATGAGCAGCAAGGGGCAGTTCCCGCAGCTGAAACCGAAGGGAGTAGAAATGTGCAACAAATTGTATATGGAAGGATGGTCGTAGGGCTTTTGTGGCGTAGAGAAGCTAGCACCCTGTCAGTTCTATGAATGTTACATCTAATTTAAGAAAGGGCACAATGCCAGACAATTGTTACCATTGCTGCATAAGTCACGTTACTAGATATAATATGTGATACAATTCATTGCACAGTACATCAATATTGAGAGCAGGGCTATTTTATCGAATATTGTGCCCGGGCAACAAGCAAAGTAGAGCTCCCTTTAGACAGTTTTTTCTCTCTAAAAAAGCTACATAAATAAAAAAATACTGCCTTACAGCGTCTAAATAATAACTTTATTGCCCACAGAAAACTACAGTTCACTAGATACTGCAATTCTTGAATAATACTCCCAAATAACTTCCAAATAATACCACCATATAATAAAACTTCCATCCAGGATCTGAAAAAAACACTACCATAAAAAAGCTACATAATACTATATAGCTCCCAAAAGGGTAACAGTGCTACAGGAGGTAAAAACGTACAAAGCAAGCTATGGTCACTAGACACAGAAATCCAGATTTAGAGGGGTCAGGCAGGTAGAGTAGACAGTGAAAATCCAGGGTCAAACACACATAACAGCGGGTACAGGCAAAGGCTACTTTCACACTAGCGTTCGATCGGATCCGTTCTGAACGGATCCGATCATATTAATGCAGACGGAGGCTCCGTTCAGTACGGATCCGTCTGCATTAATAACTTAGAAAAAATTCTAAGTGTGAAAGTAGCCTGAGCGGATCCGTTCAGACTTTCAATGTAAAGTCAATGGGGGACGGATCCACTTGAAGATTGAGCCATATGGTGACATCTTCAAGCGGATCCGTTCCCATTGACTTACATTGTAAGTCTGAACGGATCCGCTCGCCTCCGCACGGCCAGGCGGACAGCTGAACGCTGCAAGCAGCGTTCAGCTGCCCGCCTGGCCGTGCGGAGGCGAGCGGAGCGGAGGCTGAACGCCGCCAGACTGATGCAGTCTGAGCGGATCCGCTCCATTCAGACTGCATCAGGGCTGGACAGAGGCGTTCGGGTCCGCTCGTGAGCTCCTTCAAACGGAGCTCACGAACGGACCTATGAACGCTAGTGTGAAAGTAGCCAAACAGAGAATAAAATAGCTCCAGGGCAACTAGAGATAATAAAAATCTGGGACGAGGCCCCCAATTAATCACTACCCGTTCTCTACCATCTCTCTCTGTAGCACCGGTCCAGTCACCCTACCGCTGCTTGTTTACAAATGGCAGCACTGACGTGGCGGTATTGTCTGCAGTGGCCATATGTCATACACCTGTATATCATGGACACAGTATGTATCTACTAGTTACCTGTGCTGTGCGCAATGTTATTGGACAGAAGCCGCTGATGATCGGGTCTGGTCACCCCATCAGTGGCCAGGCTGGGACTGTGCAAATAGGGATGCTGACACTACACAAAGGTGGGGGGTTCACAGCACAGCAGGGAGCACATTACAGTATATTAGTAAATTGATTATTTCCAGCCCTTTTGTAAAATATAGTTGAAGTGATCAACCCCTTTAATGAATTTAAATTGCATCCTTTAGTGTCACTAAATGGTGGTGGCCAAGAAAGAAGCACTTTGAAAACACCTCTCATGCTCCATAGCAGTAGCAGTAGTGGTTGTAGTAGTTGTACTTACCTGTGTTTCATTAAAGTCTTTTACTCCCACACAGTAAACAATGGCACCCAAACTCCGAGCTCTATCAGCCTGTAAAAGAAAGAAATAACCATAACTCATCTCTGTTGAGTCCATACCGCAGCTTGTGTGGGCAAATATAAATAGTGTTCCCTTAACGTGACTACAGATCAATCGTTATTGTAATATTGATGGCAAAATGTCTATTTAACACAATTTAACTCACAATTCAACCCCTGAAAACTGCTGTTTACATAAGTATTCTCCTACTCCTGTGGTGCAGAAGCTCACATCAGATGTATGGTAAAGATACAAACATGTATAAGATAGGAAAAAGCTACAAGTAATATTCAGGTGTTTGAATAGTGAGCAATGTTGGCTCAATAATGAGGAAATGGAAGCTGAATCATACCACCCAGGTCCTGCTTAGACAAGGCCATCCCTCACATCTCAACATCAAAGGAAGCCAGAGAGAGGCCAACAATTGCATCAAGGAGCTACAAATTTCTCAGGCCAGGGCTCATTCACACGGCCGTTGTTTTGGTCCGCATCCGAGCCGCAGTTTTTGCGGCTTGGATGTGGACCCATTCACTTCAATGTTGCTCCGTTCCATGGTCCACAAAAAAATATAACCTGTCCTATTCTTGTCCGTGTTTTGCGGACAAGAATAGGTAGTTATATTAATGGCTGTCCGTGCCGTTCCCCAAAGTGCAGGTTGTGTGCATGAGGCCCAAGAATGAATGAAGGTGCACCAGTCAACCATAGCTCTGCATACAGACACTTACCTGTCTGGGAGAGTAGCGAGAAAAAAGTTATTACTAAAGAGAAGATGTATCAAAGCTAGAAAGCATCAACGTGACCCAAGATAAAGTGTGGAAGAAGGTTTTTTTTCCAAAGAGACCAAGCTGGTGGGTAAAATTTTAAGTAACGCCAGAGGCATATGCCCAGAGTCATTTTCCCTTCCAATCTAAATACTTAAGAGATTTTGAGTGCCCACATCACAATTTTAATTACTTCACAATCCCCCCCCCCCCCCCCCGACCCTAAAAAAAAAAAAGTGGCCTAAGTGTTTTCAGAGTCAAGGAACTCACAAATCTGCCATTGGATGTTCATCAGCAGACACCATGAAGTAAGAGGATTGCAGCATCATGTTGAGGAGATGCTTTTCCTCAGTGGGTGTCGGACATTGTATTGGAACTGAAGGATGCCTAATTCATATAAAATACAGGAAGATGCTACAAAACACAGTCTGCAGCTAAAAACCGGAGAAAGTACATATTTCTTAGAAAGTGGAAAAGTGTTTTAAAGAGTGTATATGAGAATAAGAGAGTATGAGAGAGTGTGAGGTAATGTCAGAGTGAGAGAGAGTGTATTTAAGGGAATGTGAGAGTGTAAACAGATGAGTCACTAACAAGGAGTGAGAGACAGGGTGTAGGAGAGAGAGATGAGTGAGGGAATGCAAGAACATGAGAGAGTGAGGGAGAAGGGTGAGAAAGAGTGAGTTTGTGAGAGAAAAGAGGGCTGAAAAAAAGAGAAAAAAGAGAGAATATAGGAGAGTAAGTGAGTGACACAAGTGAGAGAGAGAGGGTGGGAGACTGTGTAAGGGAGTGTGAGAGAGGTCAGCGAGAGAGTGTCAGAGTGGAAATCTTTGGGGTACCTCATTTTCTGCATAGTTGAACTGGTTTTGCTGCAGTTCCCCATCAGTGAGCGCTATGATAACACTGGCCGCACTGTTACCTGAGGGTAAAAATGCAGATATCACTTACAACAATGACATTTCCTTTATCGTTTCATGCTTTGCCTCACTATAGTGTAATGTCCATATTTACTATATACCTCACAAGTTCTGTATGTATTGTTAGTGTATATACTGTAGAAATCTGCTATGTTCCATGACAGTGAGAGAGATTTGCCAACGATGAGCTAAAATGAAATGTGATAACCAACAAACAAGTCTCTGCAGCTTTAGTATTGTACTGTGTAGGCCCTTCTGTGAACTGTGACATTTAGAGAGCATGGCAATCTATACATATGATTCATCTATACCAGGGATGCTCAACCTGCGGCCCTCCAGCTGTTGTAAAACTACAACTCCCATCATGCCCTGCTGTAGGCTCATAGCTGTAGGCTGTCTGGGAATGCTGGGAGTTGTAGTTTTGCAACAGCTGGAGGACCGCAGGTTGAGCATCCCTGATCTATACCCATACAGCAGGTGACATATGCAGGCGGAGTGCATCTTTATTGTATATGATCATACATGGTAAATACGGTATAACTTACTTCTTCTGTTCTCCTGATTGATCTGTTCATTCGCCTGTGAAAAATATTCAGTAACAGTCAGGATGGATGAGTGAACAACTGGAGATACTATTATCATTAATGTTGGACATGCCTTAGGTTATTGTAACCATTGTGGTATAATATTAAAAGGTATATTAGACTGAATGCTCCTGGATATGAAGACATCATAAGTGGTAAGTGTCATGGACTGGTTAAAATGTGTCACGTAAAGGGCACAAACCTTTAAATATTACGGTCATTGTGGCAAGTACGATGATCATCCTGGGTTAGGCGCCGATACCAGCCGACAATTTTTGTAGGAGTAACAGTGTAGTACATGAGTGGTGTCCTATGCAGAGTACTCAGTTCTACAATGGTTGTATATCCTAATAGGGCATTTGGGATCCAAATCGGCTTCATTTGTTTCTCAGTTGAGGAACATTGTTTGGGACCCCTTCGTTTTCAGGTCCTAGAGCACTACCAAACTTCTGGACCACTAGGTCTCATGCACATGGCACAGTCGCTGTGGTACACTGCAGGGGGTGCCTAATAATGACATGACGTTTGGACGTTCATCAAGGAGATTTTACTCCACAGGATAGCTGATAAATATTACTAAATGTCTGATCGTATGACTGCTGGGACCCCCCAGTGATCCAGGGAATAAAGGGTCTTTGATCCCTTCTCTGAATGGAGTGATAGTGTGCTTGCCGGTAAACGGCTCCATTTACTTTTGTGGGACAAACATGGACAACTAGGTAAGTCCCAGGGAAGTGAATGGAGCAGTGGAACGGCATGCAGGCTACCACTCCATTCATAGAGGGATCTGGAGGTCCCAGCAGTCAGACCCCCATCAATCCGACATTAATCACCTGTCCTGTGAATAGGTGAAAACTACTTTTTGTAGGTAATGCCCTTTGAATTATGAAGATGGGATCTTATAATGTGTAGAAAATATCAGGGTTTATTGGTTTGACACCTTTATATCAAAAATACAACTTTACTTACCATTTTAAATCCTTCATGCATAAATGTGTCACCCCCAGGCACCTCTGTTTGAAGCTTTTGGAGGCCTTGGCGTATCAGTTCTCTGTAAAGGACATATACACAGTGACAGTAAATGACATATTAACATAGCAACATGGGACATTTTTATACAAAATAATTTCATTTTTGCATCCACATAAAATCACTAATTAAGGCCTCATTCAAATGTCCATGAATCACGGACGTGTACTCCGTGGTCTCCACAGACAGCACATGCACCCTTCGACTGTAATTTGTGTATTTACAGTGATTTTCCACAGATCGTGGGTCTATGGTGACACCATGAAGCATGCCCTACTTTTGTCCATGATTAGGGATCCCTCAAGTTAAAACAGACTATGGATCCATGAAAACCAGAGGCACCATCCGTGTTTGGTCCATGTTTTACACAGATTGTTGATTGGAGATGATCTAGAAACCAATTTTCAGCCTAGCAGTGTTCATGGAGGGCAAAAAAAGGGACACACGGAGAAAACATGGATTCTTCATAGACATCTTCACGGATGAACCAGTGACCATCTTGTCACACATGTCATCAAGGACGTGTGAAAGAGTCCTAAGACATGTATGGCAGGAAGGAATACTTGGTTTTCCTATTTCTTTTAGCATGTGGGAGCCCTTGAACAAAAATGTTAACCACCTTGGCAAACCACTACCAATAGATAAGTGGGCCCCAATGCAACATCTGTAACACAGCACACCCTGTTATGACCCTGCATTAACAATACTGGTCTCCTTACCAGACCGGTTGACCTTTTGGCTTGGGCCCAGTTGCATCAACTGCAGCCAAACAAATACAGTAAAAACATTTACTTCAGCAAAGTATGACACTTAGCACCCTAAATAAAATTATCAAAGCAGATGCACTGTCATATAGGAAAGCTGCTTGATAAAGTGCAAAGGTCCCTATTAGAGGAATAAATGTCAATTAAAGCAAGTTGCCAAACTCCCTTTCTGGTTCCACAGAACTGCAGGGAACCACTGGGCCCAATTTTGGAACAGAAAATCTCAAACAGCTCAGCAGAACCCTACTCTGAACTGATGAGTAGCAATAACTCTGTAACTTCACAGTTTACAGCTGGGTGTCTTGCAGTACTACACACAGCCTACAAACAAGAGGGGCACTGTGTTTCTAATCTCAAGCAGACTATTTCATCGTGCACAAGTGATTTAAATAGTCTTCCCTTTTCTGTCTCCATGGCCTTTTTCACACAAGCGTATGGAAATCTGTGAGTTTTCCGCCTCCGGAATACACACGGATTTCGGATGATATGCCATCCAGACTGCCATCAGTATTGAATCAGTAATTCTTCCACATTTACATGCGTATACCTTCCTTCCTGCATTTTTATGATCTCTCATAGACTAAAATGTGCATATTTGGAAGCCAATACACACAAAACTAGGACATGCTGTGGTTTTCAACACTGACAGAAATTATACGTCTATATGGATAGCTCTATTCGTTAACATTAGCCGTGGGCCATAAAAACCAGGCCATATACGGCTTGCAAAAATGCTCGTAGGAAAGCATCTTTTGGGAAATCCTCAATACCTGTTGGGGCTCCTTGAGCACAATATTGGGAACACCAATCTAATATATTATATATATAATATATTGTGTTGGCTTGCACATTTTTGGGCTGTTTGGTGAATGGACTTGATAATTATAAAAATTGGTTGCAGAAAATCCACAGTCATGCTAGCCAATTACCTCTTTTCAGTCAACTTCATGATGGTTGTTGCCCGGGAGGAGAAGACAATAAATGACATCCTGAGCATGGGACTGTACCAAAAGAAACACAAACATTCATAAAATCAGGGAAGTCCAGTGAATACATGATGAATGCACAGTAACTAACTATACAGAGAATATGGTGAGTGGGAAAAAAAGGCAATGAGGATCTTACAGTCACTTCTATATTTAATTATCTTTTAAAAAACTTTGGTGGGAGGCCATATTGGAGGTGCACACTTCCATTCTGTACTGTCTGTAACAGGTTGTGTGTAGCAATGGCCTATTTACATGGGCGGATATGATCAGGGACAAATTGTTTATTTCCAATCACTGGTACCTGATTGTTCGACTGTGTAGCTCCTCCTCTTCTACAAGGGGATAAACAATCACTACTGTGATTTTTCGTCCCCATGTAAATTCATGTTTTTTGGCAGCATATCCCTGTTTACACAGCGCAATGGGATTCTGACAAATAACTATTTTAGGTGCTGCACCTCTAGGCCTCAGGCACACGACCGTGATGCGTTTTGCGGTCCGCAAATCGCAGATCTGCAAAACACTGATGGCGTCCGTGCGCATTCCGCAATTTGTGGAACGGCACGGAGAGCCTTTAATATAACTGGCTATTGTTGTCCCAAAGCGCGGAAAAGAATAGGACTTGTTATATATATTTTTTTGCGGGGCCACGGAATGGAGCAACGGATGCGGACAGCACACGGAGTGCTGTCCGCATCTTTTGCGGCCCCATTTAAATGAATGGGTCTGCATCCGAGCTGCGGCTCAGATGCGGACCAAAACAATGGCCGTGTGCATAAGGCCTTACATGGGGCAATTATCAGGAATGAGTGTTTGTACGATAATTGTCTTAATCCATAGTCATTCCCCCCACTGTTTACCTGACCCTTATAGCATCTGTAATAAATGACATAGAAATGTCAGTAGACACAGTCTATAGCGGCAATGACTCAAAATTTTAAAAAGGCGGGTTTGAACAGTTTGAACAGTTAAGCAAGTTGAAAATGACATAATCTCCAAAAGAAATAGAGTTAAAGATGACACATTGCCTTTGTATTCTAAGCAAAACCATTTAAAAAAAAAAAATCTTTTTCATTTTCAAAATAATATAAAATGAAAAGGGCCCGAAGCAAAACTTTGGGCACCCAGCATGGCTAGTAGGTAGTAGCACCCCCTTTGGCAAGTACCACAGCTAGTAAATGCTATTTGTAGCCAGCCAAGAGTCTTTCTCTTGTTATCTGAGGGATTTTCATCCATTCTTCCTTGAAAAAGTTCAGTGAGATTCCTGGGCCATCTTGCATGCACTGCTCTTTTGAAGTTATCCACAGATTTTCAATAATCTTCAGATCAGGGGACTGTGAAGGCCATGGTAAAACTTTCAGCCTGCGCCTTTTGAGGTAGACTATATCGGATTTTGATGCGTGTTTAGGATCATTATCTATGTGCACAAGCCAACTTCAGCTTTTTACAGTTGGTGTTATATTTATTTCCAAAATTGCTGGAATTTTATTGAATCCATTCTTCCCTCTATCTGTGCTATTGCCCACCACACAACCCCAAAGCATAATTGATCGATCCCCATACCTAATGGGTGAAGAGGTGTTCTTTTCATGAAATTCTGTGCAGTTTTTTTCTCCAAACATACCTTTGTTCATTTTGGCCAAAGAGTTCTATTTTACCTCATCAGTCCACAGGATTTGTTTCCAAAATGCATCAAGCTTATTCATGTTCTTTTGCAAACTGATGACGCTGAATTTATGTGGTGAGGATGCAGGAGAGGTTTTCTCCTGATGATTATTCCATAAAGGCCATATTTGTGCAGGTGTCGCTGAACAGTAGAACAATGTATCACAACTTCCTGAAGGTCTTTTGCAGTCCAGGGGGGATCTAATTTGCCTTTCTAGCAATCATACAGTGATTGTAAACAAGCCTTAACCCTAATGGGCTATTTAAGGTCTGAGGACTTGGTCAATCCTATCGGAGCGTTCAAACATTCTTATGTTCCCATACTCATGGTACTCCTTTACTTTTTCACTCTAAAATTGTACAAAACCAAATAGTACATTGATATTGCTTAACTTTATGCCTTTTGGAGATTATTAATCTTCAACTTGCTTAACTGTTCACAGCAACAGTAATTTTGACCAGGGGTGCCGAAACCTTTGCATGTCTCTGTATGTCATTCCTTTTCAGTATTTTGTGGCAGTTTCTTGTGCTGTTTTTTGAGCCAAAGCCAATAGTGTATTCAAAATGGGAAAGATGAGAACTTCCCGAAACAGCGCTCTAGCAGCTGGAAAACCTCTGCAGTTCTCAGAGATTAATTGATCCCATGTGGACTTATTGTGGTAAATGGAAAACTTTCCACCTTTGTCACACAGAAGTTACTTTACAACTAATATACTGAATACTTTGTCCAACCCTCATGATGATAAAAAAAAAGGTCAGTAGACACATTGGCAACCTCCTGAGGTCAGGGCTGATGGTACAGATAAGTGTTGAGCACTGTATATATACTATTTACTGTATTCGAATATGCAAAACTATTAGGCTTATTTGTTAGTACCGCTAACAACCATAAAGACAATAAAATGTGCCAGAACAAGATATAAGAAATAGTACAATTGCTATTTAATTCATAGAATAAAAAACTCAAAATCGCCACTGGTACCAGGCTAAACATAGAATGGTACATTACCAAATAGTACAAGATAAACCAATAAGCAAGTCAAAGAGTAAAGGCAAATAACAAAGCAGTAATAGGTACTAACTCTAATTTGGGGTATCACCTATCGTCTAAAGCAATTACCGTAAGGGACTGGTGAGCAGAGTGTCTATGTGTGTGTCAGGATGCACAACTGATATCATATAGGGGTGTCCTGTACACTCCTACAAAGGGATGTAGAGAAGATGTAACAGCACTATGTGGCAAGGAAGGTGGTAAAACATGTCTACCAATCTCTTAACTCCCAGAGGCAAAAAAGGAAATTAAAAAAGCCAAAGACTTCTTTCTCCAACATCTGTCATTGGGGACAGTTGAAACCCCATACATGGTAGATTGCAGGCTAATTCCACCAATACTGGAGAGTTTTGACTAACACATATGACCAACTTTAACAATGAAGCCCCCAAGAATGCTTTAGCCTCCATTAACATTTTCTAGAGATGTATTCTTCTTAGAATTTCTTGAAGCACAAGTATCAGGCTAAGCACTGCAATTGTTTTTGTAATGTTTTTATCAACAGATGAGATGTGATATGAATGATGAGATTGGAGGACCAGACAACTGGACTTGTGGATAAATAATGGACAAAAAGTACAAAGTGACACAGGCAGTGGATGTAAACCAACTGTGCCAACCAACCGGTCTGTCATAAGGTTAGTCCTAAGGGTGTTATACTGGCAGTCCCCTGTTTTTCACTCTTTCACTCTATACAGGGATCTGGAGTTTGCTGTAGGGGAGCCACCCGGCCGATAACTCTTGGAATAGTCCTGCTGTGGTTGGCTGCTCACCCATGGAGATCAGAGACCCCAGTGTGAAACACAAAGGGCTTTAGGCAATACTAGTAGTCAGGAACAGGCAGAGGTCAGGACAGGCAAAGTAAGTACGAATCTGTGAAACTAGTCCAAGGTCAGGGCAGGGTCAATACAGTAAACATGAAAAGGTCAGGTCAGGCAGCAGAAGGTCAGAATCAGTAAACAGACAGGTACACAGGTCAGTAGAAAAACAGAACAGCACACCTTCGCAGAAATCTAGCAAGCTAGACAACCTAAAGCTCAGGCATCCTCCCCTAGGGGAAGGTGTCTTAAGTACCTAGAGGCAGCCAGCCATTGGACCATCACACAGCAGAGAAGCCAGCTGGGTGAGTAATGCAGCACCTGTGCTCACTAGAAGAGGGGCAGCAACCAGCATGGGCCACCTGAGCAACACAAACTTCATTCATACCTTGTAAATTTTTCAGTAAGGCTCTCAACAAAGTAGTAAATTTCATGCCAGTGGTTCTTCACACTACCAGACCTGTGGAAAAATAACATAATTAGATCAATCAATAGCCAGTACTGGTGGTTAAATGTGGGCAGTACCGTTCTTTTACAAATAAAGATGCACATGGAGCTTGTACATTATAAGATCAGAAGGGCTCATGCACATGATCAAATTTCAAGTTGTACAGAGTTAAAATACACACTCAAAGATTCATACTGTACCTCCATGCCTTCAGCTCTTTACAGAGCCATACACATACGAAGTCTAACTGGACTATATCACATGGAATACTTTGAGAAAAACCCTGTGATTTTGCTGTAGACCACAAATATTCTAACAGACTACATTTCCAAGATAGAATTAGAGCTGGATATTGTGTGTGCTCCACAACACCTCAAGAAACCTAAGCCTGAAAACCTCTGTCTAGCACCCAACACTGGATGCGAAGATCCAAAACACTACTGCTATGATGGAAGATAATGTTACATACCACCTTTGAACAGAAAACCTGATGGGAGATCCCACCTTTTCTGAAGATGAGACCTAACCGTCTCAAATGGTATAATAATGCACCATTGACTGAAAAGGCCATGAAACAGCAATCTACCCACCAATCTAATAGTCAGGGCCGGTGCTACCATAAGGCAGACCAAGCAGCTGCCTTAGGGCGCACCCTGGCAGGGCCGGTGCAAGGATTTTTGCCAACACAAGCGAAGCTACATTTTGGCGCCCTTCCCCCCCCCCCCCCCCCCCCCACGCTTCTCCTCTCTGTGGTCCTGGTATCTTCTCTCTGCTTCAGACAATGGCTGGTTTAAAGGACCATATTTTTCGCCCTCTAAGACACACCTAGGTTTTAGAGGAGGATAATAAGAAAAAATATTTTTCCATTACACCTCGGGTCAGACCAGCAATCAGACCCCCAATGTTAATCAGACCTCAGATCAGACCCCCATGTCAGACATCATCCCCCAGCCATCAGTCCCCCATGTCACATTTCTCCCCCTCCATGTCACATTTTTCCGCCCTCCCCCAGGGTGCGCCCTAAGGCGGCCGCTTAGTCTGCCTTATGGTAGCACCGGCCCTGCACCCTAGGGGAGGGCGGAAAAATGAACCAGGGGTGTGTGACTGGCGAGTGACGCAGCGGCGGCAGGTGGCAGCAGGGAGCTGACTGTGTCTGTGAGTCTGACTCACACACAGCCAGATTGCCGTAGCAGCAGGACAGATGGGTAGGTGATCACTGATGAGCGCACTAGCACCAGAGTGCACGGCATAAATGTGTTTTAAAAAAATTATTACACAAACAACAATCATAAATGGAGGGGGTGACTGTGACTTGATGGGAGGGGGAAAATGTCTGCAGTCTGTGACATGGGGATGGGGCCAGGGCCGGCCATGGGGGAGAAATGTGACACAATAGGGGGTAAAGATGTGATCATGATGTTACACAAAGGGGGTGATGTGACATGGTTTGGAGGGGGAGAAATGTGACATGGATGGAGGGGGGAAAATGTGACATGGAGGGGGGGAATGTGACATGGAGGGCTGATGTAACATAGGTGATTTGACATGGAGGGGGGGAAATGTGACATTGAGGCCTTGAGGTAGAGAAATGTGACTTTATCGGGGTTGAAATGTGACATGGAAGGAAAGAAAGTTGACATAGAGGGGGAGAAATCTTACATGGGGGTGATGTGACAGAGGGGATTATGTAAAATGGAGGGGGGATGTGACATGGAGGGGGAGAAATGTGACATGGGGGGCTGATGGCTGACATGGGGGCATGATGGCATACATGGGGGACTGGTGGCCGACATGGGGGCTAATGGCTAACATGGGTGGCTAATGGCTGACATTGGGGGCATGATGGCTGACATGGGGGCATGATGGCTAACATGGGGGGCTGATGGCTGGCATGGGGGTCTGATCTGAGGCATTGGGGGTCTGATCTGAGGTCTGATTGCTGGTCTGACCTGATTCATTTAGGGTGCATACACACGTTCAGGATTCATGTGCGGAGAATCCGCACTTAAATCCGCAGGTGTTTGCAGGCAAATCCGTGCGGTCAAGTTGCATGTGGATTTGGTGCGGAAAAAGAAAATCCGGTCAGAAAAAATAAAATAAATTGACATGCTGTGGATTTTAAAATCCGCTCTGCAGATCAAAATCCGTGTGGAAAAAATCCTCATCATGTGCATTGAGAATTTCAAATTCTCATAGAATACAATGTACATGACCTACGGTGCGGATTTTCCACATGCAAATCCGCGTGGAGAATCCGCATGCAATCCTGATCGTGTGCATTTAGCCTTACTGTCATTGTGCCTCCTGATAAATAATGAGACTACTGATGACCTTGCTTTCTCCTTTGTCCCATGTACACAGCATGGGATGCTGATCTGCCTTTCAATAGATGCTAATGACATACATTGGAGCCATATATGATGGTACATTTTAGTTGTTCAGTGACAAATGGGACAGTTTGCAGGTATGGGTAATGACAGCAACTATCAGTCCTGCATTTATTCTGATCCATGTGATTACATGATCTCTATGGATATCTGGATAAATGCGTATTTTACAGTTTTAGAATTCATCAGCATAAGGCCTCATGCACACGACCGTTGTGTGCATCCGTGGCCGTTGTGCCGTTTTCCGTTTTTTTTGCGGACCCATTGACTTTCAATGGGTCCGTGGAAAAATCGGAAAGTGCACCGTTTTGCAGCCGCATCCGTGATCCGTGTTTCCTGGCCATGAAAAAAATATGACCTGTCCTATTTTTTTCACGGCCAACGGTTCACGGACCGATTCAAGTCAATGGGTCCGTGAAAAATCACGGATGCACACAAGATTGTCATCCGTGTCCGTGATCCGTGTCCGTTTTTTCCTATCATTTCAATGGCAAACCTGACTTAGATTTTTTTTTCATTTTTCATGTCCGTGGATCCTCCAAAAATCAAGGAAGACCCACAGACGAAAAAACGGTCACGGATCACGGACCTACGGACCCCGTTTTTGCGGACCTTAAAAAAAAACGGTTGTGTGCATGAGGCCTAATAGTCTATTTTTATATTTCAGATTCTATTTTTTGTATTTCATTTCAGATGTGCAAGAAACAATGAATTTCCTACATGTGATAATTTATTTCCACTCCCAGCATGCTGGAAAAACTCATTTGTACAGAAGTAGCCTTGAATCTGGCATATTTTATATACGTAACTAATGAATGACTTCATCGAGCGAGTGCTCATCAATCAATGACATCATTACCATAGAACCAGTGAAGATGACATGGCCCAGGTGGAACTATGACCTCAAGTGTTGTTTAATCTTTATAATGGCCAGCACTCCTTTTTTCAGATACAGAGCTCCAAATCACCTGCATAGATGTAGAGTGATGAGATAATATTCTGGCTGCCTGCAGATACCAATGGACAGAGCTTACTGTATACTGCTGATACATCATACTCAATAAAGAAACAGTATTCAGTAAACTCCTGAGCTCCTCCTAGTGGTGGCTGGTGGCAGCCAGTATTCCAGCATTTAAGGGATTGGACCACAAAAAAGTGATAAATGTATAATTGTTGGAGGTATCAGAGTTGGGACACCTAGGGATCACAGGAACAGGAGTCCTGTGTTTGAATGGAGCAGGGGTCACGCATGTGCACCGCTGCTCAATGTCCAAGGGACTCTTTGCCTCAGAGGTTGCCTTGTTGAGACAATTAAAAAAATGTACAGAACTACAAAAATGCTATTGTACTTTGTATTTTGAGATTAAACCAATAATTAATATGCACCAGAGATGAGAATGATTCCGCTTCATGTTACTGCTTGACTACACAATTAAAATAGAACGTCTGAGACGTAAAACTATATAAAGAATTCATAGATAATTATTACTCGGCAGTATTTCAGTTCAGACTGTCTACACAAAAAGGATATGTTCAGACACCTACTAAATGCAAACATACAGTGCCTATCAAATAGCCAAGTATTTGTATCCATTAGTTTCTCACTGACACTTTTCAGCAATGATTATGCACATGGGATCAAATACAGTAACAATGGGCAGCAAAGGACATGTGCAACTTAAAGGGGTTCTGCAGTTTTTTTTAAACTGATGATCTATCCTCTGTATAGATCATCAGCATCTGATCGGCGGGGGTCCGACACCCGGGACCCCTGCCGATCAGCTGTTTGAGAAGGCAGTGGCGCTGGCAGTAATGCCGCGGCCTTCTCGCTGTTTACTGCAAACCCAGTGATGTCACGACTAGTATCAATGGCCTGGGCGGGGCTAAGCTCCATTCAAATGAACAGAGCTTAACCCCGCCCAGGCCATTGATACTAGTCGTGACGTCACTGGGCCTGCAGTAAACAGCGAGAAGGCCGCGGCATTACTGCCAGCGCCGCTGCCTTCTCAAACAGCTGATCGTCAGGGGTCCTGGGTGTCGGTCCCCACCGATCAGATGCTGATGATCTATCCAGAGGATAGATCATCAGTTTAAAAAAACTGAAGAACCCTTTTAAAGGGGGATTCCAATTTAAAACATTCATTACATAGCCACTAGATAGATGTCAAATGTTGCAGGGACCCCCATGATCACAAGACCAGAATATCAGATTCCACATCCCCAAACCAGCACGATTGCGGCTAGGAGCATTAGAGTTCCAGAGACTGCCAAATCAGAGGAGGAGGATGTGGTACACCCAGAATACATTTTTAAGGGTGCTGTCTCAGAATTGGTGGCATCAGGGCCGTCTTTAACGCGGGGCAAAAGTGGCAGCTGCCCCCGGCCCAGTTGCTCCTGGGGGGCCCAAGGCAGCTGCCTCTTGAGCCCCGCTGGCCACTGGAGGACCTTTAATGGGTTCATACTTGCATGCGTCGAGCCCAGTGACACTTTTGAAGCTGTTGCCCTCAGGAGCTATTTGATCGCACAGGCGCAGGCAGTCAGCGGTACTTGCGCCTGCACAAGCCAGGCGTGTAGCTTGAATGTATTAGTTGACGTAGCGGAGGGAGCGGCGCCGTTCACCTCGGCTGTGGGATGATATTTCATAATAAGTAGGCGTGCTTGGACTCGAAATTAAGGCGGGCTGGGCACTGCAGGGGGGCATTACTGGGCTCAAGAGATGAAGAATAACGCCCCTCTGGGCACCTTTGAGGTTCATTTGCATATCACTAAAAGCTTTTTTTATCAAAATGAAACCATGAAGAGAAGAAAGAAGACCACTGCAGGAAAGAAGGTAGTTTATTGTACATGCCAATGGTGACAGCTTAACCACTTCAGCCCCGCTAGTTGAAACCCCCTTCATGACCAGAGCACTTTTTACACTTCGGTACTACACTCCTTTCACCGTTTATCGCTCGGTCATGCAACTTACCACCCAAATGAATTTTACCTCCTTTTCTTCTCACTAATGGAGCTTTCATTTGGTGGTATTTTATTGCTGCTGACATTTTTACTTTTTTTGTTATTAATCAAAATGTAACGATTTTTTTGCAAAAAAATGACATTTTTCACTTTCAGCTGTAAAATTTTGCAAAAAAAACGACATCCATATATAAATTTTTCGCCAAATTTATTGTTCTACATGTCTTTGATAAAAAAAAAATGTTTAGGCAAAAAAAAAAATGGTTTGGGTAAAAGTTATAGCATTTACAAACTATGGTACAAAAATGTGAATTTCCGCTTTTTGAAACAGCTCTGACTTTCTGAGCACCTGTCATGTTTCCTGAGGTTCTACAATGCCCAAACAGTAGAAAACCCCCACAAATGACCCCATTTCGGAAAGTAGACACCCTAAGGTATTCGCTGATGGGCATAGTGAGTTCATAGAACTTTTAATTTTTTGTCACAAGTTAGCGGAAAATGATGATGATTTTATTTATTTATTTTTTTTCTTACAAAGTCTCATATTCCACTAACTTGCGACAAAAAATAAAAAATTCTAGGAACTCGCCATGCCCCTCACGGGATACCTTGGGGTGTCTTCTTTCCAAAATGGGGTCACTTGTGGCGCAGTTATACTGCCCTGGCAATTTAGGGGCCCAAATGTGTGAGAAGAACTTTGCAGTCAAAATGTGTAAAAAATGACCGGTGTAATCCAAAAGGTGCACTTTGGAATATGTGCCGCTTTGCCCACCTTGGCAGCAAAAAAGTGTCACACATCTGGTATCGCCGTACTCAGGAGAAGTTGGGGAATGTGTTTTGGGGTGTCATTTTACATATACCCATGCTGGGTGAGAAAAATATCTTGGTCAAATGCCAACTTTGTATAAAAAAATGGGAAAAGTTGTCTTTTGCCAAGATATTTCTCTCATCCAGCATGGGTATATGTAAAATGACACCCCAAAACACATTCCCCAACTTCTCCTGAGTACGGCGATACCAGATGTGTCACACTTTTTTGCTGCCAAGGTGGGCAAAGGGGCACATATTCCAAAGTGCACCTTTCAGATTTTGCAGGCCATTTTTTACACATTTTGATTGCAAGGTACTTCTCACACATTTGGGCCCCTAAATTGCCAGGGCAGTATAACTACGCCACAAGTGACCCCATTTTGGAAAGAAGACACCCCAAGGTATTCCGTGAGGGGCATGGCGAGTTCCTAGAATTTTTTATTTTTTGTCACAAGTTAGCGGAAAATGATGATTTTTTTTTCATTCTCTTTTTTCCTTACAAAGTCTCATATTCCACTAACTTGCGACAAAAAATAAAACATTCTAGGAACTCGCCATGCCCCTCACGGAATACCTTGGGGTGTCTTCTTTCCAAAATGGGGTCACTTGTGGCGTAGTTATACTGCCCTGGCAATTTAGGGGCCCAAATGTGTGAGAAGTACTTTGCAATCAAAATCTGTAAAAAATGACCGGTGAAATCCGAAAGGTGCACTTTGGAATATGTGCCCCTTTGCCCACCTTGGCATCAAAAAAGTGTCACACATCTGGTATCGCCATACTCAGGAGAAGTTGGGGAATGTGTTTTGGGGTGTCATTTTACATATACCCATGCTGGGTGAGAGAAATATCTTGGCAAAAGACAACTTTTCCCATTTTTTTTATACAAAGTTGGCATTTGACCAAGATATTTTTCTCACCCAGCATGGGTATATGTAAAATGACACCCCAAAACACATTGCCCAACTTCTCCTGAGTACGGCGATACCAGATGTGTGACACTTTTTTGCAGCCAAGGTGGGCAAAGGGGCACATATTCCAAAGTGCACCTTTTGGATTTCACCGGTCATTTTTTACAGATTTTGATTGCAAAGTTCTTCTCACACATTTGGGCCCCTAAATTGCCAGGGCAGTATAACTACCCCACAAGTGACCCCATTTTGGAAAGAAGACACTCCAAGGTATTCCGTGAGGGGCATGGCGAGTTCCTAGAATTTTTTATTTTTTGTCGCAAGTTAGTGGAATATGAGACTTTGTAAGGAAAAAAGAAAAAAAAAGAAAAATCATCATTTTCCGCTAACTTGTGACAAAAAATAAAAAATTCTAGGAACTCGCCGTGCCCCTCACGGAATACCTTGGGGTGTCTTCTTTCCAAAATGGGGTCACTTGTGGCGTAGTTATACTGCCCTGGCAATTTAGGGGCCCAAATGTGTAAGAAGTACCTTGCAATCAAAATGTGTAAAAAATGGCCTGCGAAATCCGAAAGGTGCCCCTTTGCCCACCTTGGCTGCAAAAAAGTGTCACACATGTGGTATCGCCGTACTCAGGAGAAGTTGGGTAATGTGTTTTGGGGGGTCATTTTACATATACCCATGCTGGGTGAGAGAAATATCTTGGCAAAAGACAACTTTTCCCTTTTTTTTTATACAAAGTTGGCATTTGACCAAGATATTTTTCTCACCCAGCATGGGTATATGTAAAATGACACCCCAAAACACATTCCCTAACTTCTCCTGAGTACGGCGATACCACATGTGTGACACTTTTTTGCAGCCTAGATGCGCAAAGGGGCCCAAATTCCTTTTAGGAGGGCATTTTTAGACATTTGGATCCCAGACTTCTTCTCACACTTTCGGGCCCCTAAAAAGCCAGGGCAGTATAAATACCCCACATGTGACCCCACTTTGGAAAGAAGACACCCCAAGGTATTCAATGAGGGGCATGGCGAGTTCCTCGAATTTTTTTTTTTTTGCATAAGTTAACAGATATTGCTTTTTTTTTTGTTTTTTTATCACAAAGTCTCACTTTCCGCTAACTTAGGACAAAAATTTCAATCTTTCATGGACTCAATATGCCCCTCACGGAATACCTTGGGGTGTCTTCTTTCCGAAATGGGGTCACATGTGGGGTATTTATACTGCCCTGGCTTTTTAGGGGCCCTAAAGCGTGAGAAGAAGTCTGGAATATAAATGTCTAAAAATGTTTACGCATTTGGATTCCGTGAGGGGTATGGTGCGTCCATGTGAGATTTTATTTTTTGACACAAGTTAGTGGAATATGAGACTTAGTAAGAAAAAACAAAAACAAACAAAAAATTTCCGCTAACTTGTGCCAAAAAAAATGTCTGAATGGAGCCTTACCAGGGGGGGGGGGGGGGGGGGGTGATCAATGACAGGGGGGTGATCAATGACAGGGGGGTGATCACCCATATAGACTCCCTGATCACCCCCCTGTCATTGATCACCCCCCCTGTAAGGCTCCATTCAGACATCCGCATGATTTTTTACGGATCCATGGATACATGGATCGGATCCACAAAACGCATGCGGACGTCTGAATGGAGCCTTACAGGGGGGTTATCAATGACAGGGGGTGATCAGGGTAATCAGGGTGATCACCCCCCTGTCACTGATCACCCCCCCTGTAAGGCTCCATTCAGACATCCGCATGATTTTTTACGGATCCATGGATACATGGATCGGATCCACAGAACGCATGCGGACGTCTGAATGGAGCCTTACAGGGGGGTTATCAATGACAGGGGGTGATCAGGGTAATCAGGGTGATCACCCCCCTGTCACTGATCACCCCCCCTGTAAGGCTCCATTCAGACATCCGCATGATTTTTTATGGATCCATGGATACATGGATCGGATCCACAGAACGCATGCGGACGTCTGAATGGAGCCTTACAGGGGGGTTATCAATGACAGGGGGTGATCAGGGTAATCAGGGTGATCACCCCCCTGTCACTGATCACCCCCCCTGTAAGGCTCCATTCAGACATCCGCATGATTTTTTACGGATCCATGGATACATGGATCGGATCCACAAAACGCATGCGGACGTCTGAATGGAGCCTTACAGGGGGGTTATCAATGACAGGGGGTGATCAGGGTAATCAGGGTGATCACCCCCCTGTCACTGATCACCCCCCCTGTAAGGCTCCATTCAGACATCCGCATGATTTTTTACGGATCCATGGATACATGGATCGGATCCACAGAACGCATGCGGACGTCTGAATGGAGCCTTACAGGGGGGTTATCAATGACAGGGGGTGATCAGGGTAATCACCCCCCTGTCACTGATCACCCCCCCTGTAAGGCTCCATTCAGACATCCGCATGATTTTTTACGGATCCATGGATACATGGATCGGATCCACAAAACGCATGCGGACGTCTGAATGGAGCCTTACAGGGGGGTTATCAATGACAGGGGGGTGATCAGGGAGTGTATATGGGTGATCACCCGCCTGTCATTGATCACCCCCTGTAAGGCTCCATTCAGACGTCCGCATGTGTTTTGCGGATCCGATCCATGTATCCGTAAAAATCATGCGGACGTCTGAATGGGGCCTTACAGGGGGGTGATCAATGACAGGGGGGTGATCAATGACAGGGGGTGATCAGGGAGTGTATATGGGTGATCACCCGCCTGTCATTGATCACCCCCCTGTAAGGCTCCATTCAGACGTCCGTATGCTTTTTGCGGATCCGATCCATGTATCCGTGGATCCGTAAAAATCATACGGACGTCTGAACGGAGCCTGACAGGGGGGTGATCAATGACAGGGCGGTGATCAATGACAGGGGGGTGATCAGGGAGTTTATATGGGGTGATCATGGGTGATCAGGGGTTTATAAGGGGTTAATAAGTGACGGGGGGGGGGGTGTAGTGTAGTGTGGTGTTTGGTGCGACTGTACTGACCTACCTGAGTCCTCTGGTGGTCGATCCTAACAAAAGGGACCACCAGAGGACCAGGTAGGAGGTATATTAGACGCTGTTATGAAAACAGCGTCTAATATACCTGTTAGGGGTTAAAAAATTCGGATCTCCAGCCTGCCAGCGAGCGATCGCCGCTGGCAGGCTGGAGATCCACTCGCTTACCTTCCGTTCCTGTGAGCGCGCGCGCTTGTGAGCGCGCGCGCCTGTGTGCGCGCGTTCACAGGAAATCTCGGCTCTCGCGGGAGGACGCGTATATGCGTCCACCCAGAAGAGCAGGACCGCCGGCAGGACGCAATCCTGCGTACGGCGGTCCTGAGGTGGTTAATATGCTCAAACCAGGTGACAGATTCCCTTTAATGCAGACTGGCCATCTCTGTAAAAGAATATCCACATCCTGCAGAGGACATTGTGAACCTATACAGTAAGGGTACTTTCACACTAGCGTTATTCTTTTCCGGTATTGAGTTCCGTCCTAGGGGCTCAATACCGGAAAAAAACTGATCAGTTTTATCCCCATGCATTCTGAATGGAGAGCAATCCGTTCAGTCTGCATCAGGATGTCTTCAGTTCAGTCACTTTTACGGTATTTGGCCGGAGAAAATACCTCAGCATTGAAATTCCATTGAAAAACTGGCACCAAGTTTTTTGGAAAAACGGATCCGGTTTCCCGGTCTGCGCATGTCCAGACCTTTAAAAATGTGAAAAAAATAAATACAGGATCAGTTTTTCTGGATGACACCAGAGAGCCGGATACGGTATTGCAATGCATTTGTGAGACGGATCCGCATCCGGATCCGCCTACAAATGCTATCCATTTTCATACGGATTTCCTGATCCGGCAGGCAGTTCTGGCGCTGGAACTGCCTGCCAGAATCCAACAACGCAAATGTGAAAGTACCCTTAGGCCCCTTTAACACGGGCGAGTATTCTGCGCGGATGAGTTGAACGCATTGCACCTGCACTGAATCCGGACCCATTCATTTCTATGGGGCTGTGCACACATCACTTGTGAGTTGCGTGAAAATCGCAGCATGCTCCTCTTTGTGCGTTTTTCCCATAAAGCAGGCCCCTTAGAAATTAATGGGGTTGCGTGAAAATCGCCAGCAACCGCAAGCAAGTGCGGATGTGCTGCGATTTTCACGCACGGTTGCTAGGAGACGATCGGGATGGAGACCCGATCATTATTATTTTCCCTTATAACATGGTTATAAGGGAAAATAATAGCATTCTGAATACAGAATGCATAGTACAATAGTGCTGGAGGGGTTAAAAAAAAAAAAAAATAATTAAACTCACCTTAATCCACTTGCTCGCGTTGTTGCGTTGTTGGATTCTGGCAGGCAGTATCGGCGCCAGAACTGCCTGCCGGATCCGGCCGGCATCTCTTCTGTCTTCTTTTTTTCTGTGTGCAGGAAAAGGACCTGTGGTGATGTCACTCCGGTCCTCACATGGTCCGTCACATGATCTTTTACCATGGTGATGGATCATGTGATGGCCCATGTGATGACCGAAGACAGAAGAGAAGCCGGGCTGCGCGAGCAAGTGGATTATTTTTTTAACCCCTCCAGCGCTATTGTACTATGCATTCTGTATTCAGAATGCTATTATTTTCCCTTATAACCATGTTATAATACAATACAGGGCCGTCTTTAACAAGGGGCAAAAGGGGCAGCTGCACCGGGTCCAGTTGCTCCTGGGGGGCCCAAGGCAGCTGCCTCTTGAGCCCTGTTAGCCACTGCCCCAGGTGTCAGGCTGTCAGCTACACAGGGGGTGCTGCCATGCCATGCCTGCAGGCACTCAAGGCAGCAAACTGTGAGAGCTGTGATTCTCTAGGAATATTACTGGTCACATAGCTATGAGGTCATCAAGGTCCTTTCTACCAGGAGTGTTGCTGTAGAAGTTTGCCTTAACTATGGAGCTTTTTTTGTGAAGATTACATCAGAAAAAGGTGACAGGGGCTGTTATGCTAATATACTGTAAACTACTGTATAGTGGGGTGCTGTATAGTGTGGGGTGCTGTATAGTGTGGGGTCCTGTATACTGTGGGGGGCTGTATACTGTGGGGGGCTGTATACTGTGGGGGCTGTATACTGTATACTATAGGTGCTGTAAATTGTGGAGTGCTGTACTGCTGTACTGTATAGTGTGGGGGGCTGTATACTGTGGGTGCTGTATATTATGGAGTGCTATACTGCTGTACTGTATACTGTGGGGGCTGTATACTGTGGGTGCTGTATATTGTGGAGTACTATATTGCTGTACTGTACTGTGGGGGGCTGTATACTGTGGGGGGCTGTATACTGTATACTGTGGGTGCTGTATATTGTGGAGTGCTATACTGCTGTACTGTATAGTGTGGGGACTGTATACTGTATACTGTGGGTGCTGTATATTGTGGAGTGCTATACTACTGTACTGTATAGTGTGGGATGCTTTATTGTGTATAGTTTGGGGTGCTGAATACGGTGAGGTGCTATACTGTTCTACTGTATACTGTGAGGTGTTGTATACTGTGGGCTGCTATACTGCTCTACTATATACTGTGGGGTACTGTATAGTGTGGGGTGCTATACTGCATACTGTGTGGTGCTGTATACTATAGGGTGCTATACTGCATACTGTGGGTTGCTGTATACTATAGGGTGCTATATTGCATACTGTGGGGTGCCGGGGTGCACTGTAACTCTAGGGTAAGCCGAGCCCTGGACTCCTTCCTGCAGAGCGGTGCCTACTTTCAGCCTGAGCCCAGCTGCCCAGAGCGCTGATCCTGAGCCGCTGGAGTCTTCAGAACTGGAAGTATTTATAGTCATTCACTGTACTCTACCAGATGTGTGTATTTTTTGTGTGTGTGTTGTGGTGGAGGGCGTGATTGCCTGCTAAGGTGTGGGAAGGCGGGATCCAGGGGGCCCAAGTAACTTTTTGCCCAGGGTCCAATCAATATTAAAGACGGCCCTGATACAATATACAGAACACCGATCCCAAGCCCGAACTTCTGTGAAGAAGTTCAGGTTTGGGTACCAAACATAACGATTTTTCTCACGCGCGTGCAAAACGCATTACAATGTTTTGCACTCATGCAGAAAAATCATGCATGTTCCTGCAACGCACCCGCACCTTTTCCCGCAACGCCCGTGTGAAAGAGGCCTTAGTAGAGCAACCTATTTAAAAACATTGCAGAGCATAGTCTGATGTTAAGGATCCACCCTGAGGTTGCATTGCAGAGAGAAAGTGTTGCACCCCAACATTAGAGAAGCTAGAGAAGTGCAGTATAAGGAATTAAATGCAGTATCAGTAAATTGTTTGTTGCTAACCTGACTTCATTATTCCCTGCACTGGTACATTGCACTGACATCTACAGCTGCACCAAGGAACCCTGCCTAAGGGCTCATGCACACAAACGTTTTTTTGCGTTCAGTATACTGGCCGTTTTTTTCGTTCAGTATGCGTTACTTATACTGAACCATTCACTTCAATGGGTCAGCAAAAAAAAACTGAAGTGTCTCCGTTTGCATTCCGTTTACGTATTTCCGTTTTTCCGTTCCGTTCAAAGAAAGAACATGTCCTATTATTGCCCGCAAATCAAGTTTCATGGCTCCATTCAAGTTAAATGGTCCGCAAAAAAAAAACTGAACACATACTCCGTATGTCTTTCATATCCGTTCCGTTTTTGCGGAACCATCTATTGTAAATTTTATGCCCAGCACAATTTTTTCTATGTAATTATTGTATACTGTATAAGCGATACGGAAAAATGAAACGGAACCGGAAGCACTACTGAAACCAAAAACGAAAAAAAACGGATCCGCTAAAAACGGCCCGCAAAACACTGAAAAAGCCATACAGTGGTGTGCATGAGCCCTAAGAGTATTTTCACACTATCATTTTGCTGGATCCGGCAGGGTTCAGCAAAAACGCTTCCGTTACTGATAATACAACCGTCTGCATCCGTTATGAACGGATCCGGTTGCCAAGACGGATCCGTCATGAACTCCATTGAAAGTCAACGGAGTACGGATCCATTTTCAATTGTGTCAGAGAAAACGGATCCGTTCCCATTGACTTGCATTGGGGGTCATGCCGGATCCGTCTTGCTCAGCCTCCCAGGACGACAAGCAAACTACAACATGTTCCGGTTTGCTCTCCGGTATAAGAACACACCAAACGGAATGGAATGCATTTTGGAGCATTCCGTTCAGCTCAGTTTTGTCCCCATTGACAATGAATGGGGACAAAACTGAAGCGTTTTTTTTCCGGTATTGAGCCCCTATGACGGAACTCAATACCGGAAAACTTAAACGCTAGTGTGAAAGTAGTTAGGCCTCAAGACCTTAAAAATCAAGGGCAGATTCACTGACATCAGGCAGAAGGATCCCACAACCAGACTGTGCCCCGAAGGGAATAACAGGAGCACCCTCATCCTCAATGCATGGCCCAGTGGAGCAACAGAATGAGACAGTATTCGACCACCGTCTTGTTACTATAACTCTTTTCCTCTTCTCCTGGGCTCGCTCCAATATCTCTGACCAGCTTTACAAAAATATTCTTTTCATGAAGCAATGGCTCAAGGGGAGAATACCTTCATAGCACAGGGTCTGAAGGACAATGCTACAAGGAATCTGCCAGAACACTGCATCTGTATGAAGACATATTATGATTCCAGAAAGCTCGTAGGTTTAGCATGAGGCCTAAATTATATGAACTTTCTCATGGTTTAGATTTATCCTTTACTAGTGAAGCTCAAACAATTCTCTGGTTACCATTCAGACAAAAATTTGCAGAGATGAACTTTTTTTGGCAACGTTAACAAAACCTTGAGGTTTTTCTAACCAAGGAATTATGTGCAAAAGTGCTTATCGAAAGAATCTGGGCAGGAGAGAAACTAGGAAACAGAAGAAAACAAGTCTAACAAAAAGCAGATTTGTCAGCACTTACTGATGAGTAGACTGCACTGTGGTCAGACGTTTGTGAACGTTAGTTCAGAAGGTACTGCTGTAACCTAAAAGGTGATCTACACCAGTGTTTCTCAGTCTACTAAGGGTACTTTCACACTAGCGGCGAGGAACTCCGACAGGCTATCGCTCCGGCCCCATTGACTATAATGGAGGCTGGCCGGAGTTCCGGCGGCAGCATGGCAAACATGCCGAATAAAACTACATGTCATAGTCAATGGGGCCGGAGCGGTAGTCCGGGGGCACTAGCGGCAGCACGGATCCGACAGGCTGTTCACCCGCTGGAACAGCCTGCCGGAGTTCTTTGCCGCTAGTGTGAAACTAGCCTAAGTCAAGTAACCCCTAGTCAGTAAATGGGAACAAAGTCCACGCAAAGCTGTGATATATCACAATTTTGAGCAACCAAAGAAAGTGGCCGCTTTCCTCACTTAGGCCTCATTCACACATTAGTGTTTGATCTGTTTTTTGCAGCTGTGATTGTGAGCCAAAACCAGACTGGAAGCTACACAGACATAAGGTATACTGGAAATATCTGCTCCTGTTCTGTATTTTTAAATGGTAACTGGTTTTGGCTCAGAATCACTGATGGAAATCACTGACCAAACACTGTATGAATAAGGCCTTAGCTAAAAAAATGATTTTTGTATTCAATATTTTCAAGCAATGTGCCGATGCAGTACACATTGCTTACATTACAATACAAATTGCTTAAATAAAGCTTTAGTAGCAGCTAAAATTTTGCAAAATGGATGGGTAAAAAATATTCATAGCATTTTTTCGCATGAGGAGTGCTGCCACTTCCTTTGAAAGTTTGAAATTTGGCCCAGATCTCCCTTGGCTTGCACCCAGAGGAGAAGATAACATTTGTGCTGCTTGTCTCTCTTGTTTTACAGTTTTGAACAAAACTTCTCATATTACACTGTAAAGTGCAATTAATGCCCACATATTAATCCCAATTACTAAGAATTACTAAGATTCAGCACTCATTTAAAGGGGTATTCCTACCTGAGACAATGGGGGCATCACTAGGATATGTCCCCATTGTCTGATAGGTCCACCACTGGGACCTGCGCCTATATCTTGAACAGAGAGGGGAAGGTGGTGGCTGTAGACCCCAGGTTACTCCGGGTCCAGCCACCACCAAGCACTCTCCCCGTAGTAGTGAATGGGAATGCACCGTGCTTGCACGGTCACCGCTCCCATTCATTTCTAAGGGACTGACGGAAATAGCCAAGCCAGCGGTCGGCGATTTTCAGTGGCCCCATCAAAATGAATGGAGGGCAGCTGTGCATCCCCACTTTCAGGGCTCCGTTCTCAGTGTCCACCACTGGGATCCGCACATATCAGACAAACGGGGGCATATCCTAGCGATATGCCCTCATTGTCTGAGATGGGAAAGCCCCTTTAATGCTATCATTGACTGTTCAGGTAATAACACCATTCAGTGATCAGTTAATGCCAATTGTCAGTGCTCAATTAATGCAACTATTCGGTATTCATTTAACACTGCATACCAACTATTACTGCATACTTTTTATCTTTTCTATGGAATTACTAATGAATGTTGAGGAAAACAAATGACGCATTACTTACAAGCAAGTGGAGTGTTGGGTGCTTCCCTATCATCATTACGTCTTACAGGACTGCAGTGGAATCCCTAATTTTCTGTATCTTTTTTCCATAGTATTCTTCAGAAGTGGATCTCATTAACTCATCTAAGCAAGGCAAGACAAGGGGCACTCTCAACACTCTACACTGATGGTCAAAAGTTTTGAGACTGACACAAATTTTGCTTTTTACAAAATTTGCTGCTTCAGTTTTTACAGTGGCAAATTGCATTAACTGCATTAATCGCAAAGTCATGCCTTGCCAAAATTAACTTAATCACAAAAAAACTATTTCCACTAGATTTTAGCCCTGCTACAAAGTGACCTGATAACATCATTTCAGTGATCGTCTTGTTAGTTCAGGAGAAAGTGTTAACAAGGACAATGTAGCTGCTATCACTCTGCCATGCTAATTAAATTAGAAGAGCAGACTGGTTGGTGCTTGAAATCATTGTATTATTTTGCTAACAACGGTTATCTCTAAATAATCACATGCAGTCATCATTTGCGTTGCATCAATAGAGCTTTACGGCAAGGACGTTGTTTCTTGTAAAAAATCACTTAAGTCAACCATTTATTGGATCATCAAGAACTTCAACAAGAGAGGTTCAATTGCTATGAAAAAGGCTTCAGGGTTCAAAAAAAAACACCAGCAAGTGCCAGGACCGTCTCATAGGGATAGGGTCACCACCAGTGCAGAGCTTGCTCAGGAATGGCAGCAGGCAGGTGTGAATGCATCTGCCTGCTCGGTGAGGTGAAAGCTTTTGGAGGGTAGCAAAGAAGGCACTCCAAAACAAACCCATCAAGGACAGACATACATTCTGTAAAGGATTGGACTTCAGAGGACTGGGGTAAAGTTATTTTCTCTGATGAAGCCCCCTTCAGACTGAAAAATGTAGAAAAATTATTGGAGAAGAAAAGATGAGTGCTAAAATGAGTCCTGTGTCATGCCAATAGTAAGGCATCTTGAGAGCATTCATGTGTGGGGTTTCTTCTTATCCTAAGGAGAAGGCTCACTCACAATTGTGCCTAAGAACATAGCCATGAATAAAGAATGGGATGAAAACATCCTCCAAGAGCAACTTCTCTCATCCAGGAGCAATTGGGTGAGGAACAATGTTTTTTTTGAGCATGATGGAGCACCATGTCAAAAGACAAAACTGATAACTATGTGGCTTGATGATCAAAACATTGACAATGTGGCCAGGAAACTCCCCAGATCTCAATCCCATAGAGAACCCGTGGTCAATCCCAGAAACAAAAACACATATGGTGATGGTTGCCATCCGTCAGGATTTGGCCCAGAAGCTGATATCCAGTGTGCCAGGGCTAACTGCAGAAGTCTTAAAAAAGAAGGATCAATGCTGGAAATATTGAGTCTTTGCATAAACTTGATGTATTTGTCAATAAATGTTTACAGAAATTATGAAATGCTTAGAAATGTACTTACACCTGACAAAAAGATCTAAAAACCTTTAAGCTGCAAACCTTGTGAACACCAAAATGTGTCAGAACTTTTGGCCACGGCTGTACACCAAACAGAACTGTGCCCACAGTGACTCTTTATAAGCAGCCTTGACTTTGAGTTAGACATTAGCAAAGTGATATATGTTTTTTATGGTTTTATTTGAGCATAATGGACTATCTTCTTTTATGGTGTACCTTTCAGAGAACAGAGTGCATGCATTTTAATGACCATGTTGACCTCTATTGACCAGTTTCCAGTGAACACATTACCATTAGTTAATAAAGAGATGGCCCATGTAGCTAAAGGCAAAGCATACCAAGAGTTGAATGATGTCTTGTGTGATATCTTCTGCTGCCTCTACCCCTATATGATGTACTGTTATACAACATTAAAGACAACAAACCATTTAGGGAAGTTGTCATTGACTGCAGGAGACACTGGGTAAAGCACCTGAAAGGGTTAATCTGAGACTTCCTGGGCTGCTGTGTTCTCCCCTCCCTGGGAGCTGTCATGTGGCAGGGGAGGGCGTGAGGGAGGAGGGAGTTAGGCTACCCCCTGGGGAGGGTTTAGCATGTGTTCCTTACCGCTCCTAACCCCCTCTCCTGCAGGCTGTGATTAATGGCACTGTCCGATCTGTGTTAATATAAGGGGTTGCTTGATGCTCCACCTACCTCTTTCACCGGTGGATTGCTGGAGCTTCCGGCCCTCCCGCCCTCTCTGTTTTGGTAGTTTGCCTTGTGCCATTTGTTTACGTGCTTCTGTTGACATGTTTTTCTTGTTTTAGCAGGATTTACTGTTTTCAATTTCCTGAGGTCACAGCTGGCGGTTGGTGGTTGTTTGGAGATGAGGTGGTGGAGCTGAGGGGTGGACTTGTCCACCAGGGGCGGTGGTTGGCATACCGCTTCAGCCCCCCCCCCCCTTCTGGTTACAATGTTTGGAGAACAACTTTGTGATTATAATTAATCAGTACAATAAGCTGTGACCGACCCCCAGCCAAAAAATTGGTTTTGTTACACATCTGAGGGGTTGTGTGTCCTTCTTTAAGTGGGAAGTGGGCCATTGCTTTTTCCCATAGAGTGTAAACACGGCCACCACTGCTTGATTACAGGGTGGTCTTAACCCCTGGAAACAGGTAATGGAAAAAAGAATCCAGCCAGCAAAGACAGAAAAATGGACGATCACAATACATTAGTAAGTGCCTTGTATTAACTTTGTCTACATGATACATGCCATTTGCTGAAGTGAGCCAACCCCTTTAAAGTTAGCCTTGCATATTGTGTACCAAGTTTCCTTACTATTGGGGACAAAAAGTAGATGAAAGGACCTTGTAATTATTTCGAATTGCTGTGTGACATCAGCATTGAGGAAATGGAAGCGAGATAAGATCATCAACATGACATGGGAATCTGAAAATTTCTCAACAAACAAACTGTATCTTTTCTTAACGATTGTCCTGAAAATACATCAGCAGGCGTCCAGTTTTTTTGTGGTAAGAGTGGGTTGACCTGAGGCTTCCATATTCTTTGCCGGAAGCTTGCATTGCTATTAAAGTAACCCTTTCAGGGAAAACTCTGTTTGGTTCGCCAGTAGGAAGGCTATATGCTTGGTTAGGAGTATGTTAGACAAATACCTAGGAGGTGCAGATGTTGCATCTGCGCCAGGAGACAAATTAATGGGTTCATTTCTTTTTATTGCCAGTGTATTCTGCACATATACAGTTACAATACTGGACACAGTGCATATACATTTTTAGTACTAGGTATGGTACCGTACATGTTTAACCAGCCATAATGCATATATGTAGTTACACTATCGAGTATAGAACATTAATGTATGCATTTCTATTAGTAGCTATAAAGCACATAGTGTATGTCATTCTGCTAGCAGGCATAGAGCAGATATATATTTTTAGTACCATATATACTCAATATATACAGTTATATATAGAGAGCAGATATATATTATATATACAGTTATGTAGAGCAGATTGATAACAAAGTAGAAAACTGATCCAGCATGCATGGTAAAAGGAGTCCAAACTTCACTGAAATATTCCAATCTACCTAAAATCACAAAGGACAACACAAGAGTCAGGAGGCCGCCGTATCCTAGCTTCAGGTATAACTACCTGTTTACTTTGTTTTTACACTTTTAATTGCCTCAGGAAAACATTTCACATTTTCAGGAGATATGACTAAAACCAAATAAATAGCTAGAAGGAGGAATGACCTGTGATGAAGTAGTGGAAGTGTTTGAAGTTTCTCTTTGCTCTGGAACCTATACACAATATGCTTTTGAAGGAGGCTTTTACCCATAGCAACGAGACGGGTTCCTGTTTCTTCTCTACATCAATCTGAGCTTTACTCATGGAGGACATTCATTCTCCTAAGCGTTAGGAGTCTTATCAGTCTGACCCTTGTCAATCACACATTGATGTTATATTGTAAACAACTGTGAAGTCTTTGTCATGTCTGTAGGCATGAAGCTACCATTCTACATCATGATTTCTTGCAATCAGATGCAAAATGGCTCAGGAATCTTCTGAGTGCTTAATGGGCTTGCAGAGACTGGGAACCCCTTTCAATATTGCCAGGCAGTATGCAGGGATTATAACAAAAAAAGCTCCCCTCTTGCCTGCAATCTGGTTCCAGAACCAGAAGCTCTGGTCCCCACTGGACTGGAAGTGTGAGGTACCATCAACACGCTCCCTGCACTCTGTCTGGCAAAAGGGTTCCCAGTCTCAGAGAACCCCTTTAATCTATAGGATTTCTTTTTATTTATTTATTTTATTTTTATTTTTTAAAGCAAATTTTATTGAGCTTAGTAATCAGATACAATAAACGAGTGTTGGAGGTGAGACAATCCTCCACACTTCTACGTTTCACAGAACATAGAAAAATAACATAGCAGAAACTGCAGGTCAGACAATGCGATGCATAAGCGACAGATATAGTCAAGATATAGATCACAAGGCGCCAAATCCTTAGTTTACTACCATCAATCTTTGCATTAGTCACCTAACTTTACTGACAACAAGAGTCCCAGTGTATCACGCTTTCCCTCATCCAAGACAGGTTGGCGAGGAGGGGGGGGGGGGGGGGGTTCTTATCTGCAGATGGGTGTCAGATAATGGGGAGTAAAGGGGCCAGAAAAGAGACTGTAAGATCCAATATATGTGGTTGGCTCCTATGCGTGAAGTTGGTAATGTAAGATTAGTTCGTACTAATCTTCTGGTATCCTCTGAATGAGATCCATCTATCCCAGGTCTTAAGAAATTTATGGTGTGACCTAAGTTCCCATGAAGATAGTTCCTCTAGTCTATAGATCTGATCTATTCTCTGAAACCATTGATCCAAAGGAGAATCTATAGGATTTCTAAAATGAGGTGTGAGGGTTTTCTGAGACTTTAATATTTGGGGAGTGGGTTCAAACTTTAGATCAACTGAATGAAGGAGCCACAGCACTCCCCTTCATTGTTTATCCTGGCATGGTGTCATACACATGGTTGCAGTTGCACCTGGCACTGCAGCTCAACCATATGTTCAGTGCTGAGACTAGGTAAACAGTTAAGGGGTATGGTACTTGTTGATGGATGAGGGTGCCAGAAATCAAACTTCTACAATTTAATTACTGATGACCTGTCCTAATCATAGGCCATCATCACAATCGCCTTTAAAGAAGACTTTCCAAAGAAGAGTTTCCATTAAAAGCAAAGTGTATATTAAATATAGTCTTATGGTAGGTCTTCTTTAACAGGTTTTACCCTTTTTTTTAATTTAACTCCTTATAAATCATCTGTCCTAAAACAGTGTTGTGCCGCTTTTCTATGCCAAGTAGCCCCACCTAAACAAATTAGATAAAAATACCACCTAGAGTCATGATATGTAACTCCTCAGTATGTGTATCACACGTTGAGAACCAATGGCCTAAATTAAATGTTTTCAGCATATAATATAATTAGTTTTTGCAGCATTTTGTCCATTCTGTCTCACATGAGCCTTGTTAGGGCATATGATCATCACAGATGGTGGCCTCTCTGGGGAAAGAAGAACGGAATATGTGCTGCTAAGTTCCTCATCAGAGGTTAACCAAAATAAGGTTTTAACCAGTAAATTAATTTTCCTGTGAAGTTCCAGATAATAGTTTTCTGGTTAACATTCAATTCAATTTGTAGGCTGTCATAGGTTACATCTAGCTTGTGTCCAGGTCCTGCAACATGTTTGTTGGGCATCCCAAGCTAGACCATTCCCTGTCATATGCTCCTGCTCATTGTATTTCCAAGTATTGACCTCGAAGATGCTGGACCATTCCCTGTTATATGCTCCTGCTCATTGTATTTCCAAGTATTGACCTGGAAGATGCTGGGCCATTCCCTGTCATATGCTCCTGCTCATTGTATTTCCAAGTATTGACCTGGAAGATGCTGGATCATTCCCTGTCATATGCTCCTGCTCATTGTATTTCCAAGCCTTGACCTGGAAGTTGCTGGGCCATTCCCTGTGATATGCTCCTGCTCATTGTATTTCCAAGCATTGGCCTGGAAGATGCTGGACCATTCCCTGTCATATGCTCCTGCTCATTGTATTTCCAAGCATTGACCTGGAAGATGCTGGATCATTCCCTGTCATATGCTCCTGCTCATTGTATTTCCAAGCATTGGCCTGGAAGATGCTGGACCATTCCCTGTCATATGCTCCTGCTCATTGTATTTCCAAGCATTGATCTGGAAGATGCTGGATCATTCCCTGTCATATGCTCCTGCTCATTGTATTTCCAAGCCTTGACCTAGAAGAAGCTGGGCCATTCCCTGTCATATGCTCCTGCTCATTGTATTTCCAAGCATTGGCCTGGAAGATGCTGGGCCATTCCCTGTCATATGCTCCTGTTTATTGTATTTCCAAGCATTGGCCTGGAAGATGCTGGACCATTCCCTGTCATATGCTCCTGTTCATTGTATTTCAAAGCATTGACCTAGAAGGTGCTAAACCATTCCCTGTCATATGCCCATGCTCATTGTATTTCCAAGCATTGATCTGGAAGCTGCTGGACCATTCCCTGTCATATGCCCGTGCTCATTGTATTTCCAAGCATTGATCTGGAAGCTGCTGGACCATTCCCTGTCATATGCTCCTGCTCATTGTATTTCCAAGCATTGATCTGGAAGGTGCTGGACCATTCCCTGTCATATGCTCCTGCTCATTGTATTTCCAAGCATTGACCTGGAAGGTGCTTGACTATTGAGAAACATTATTCACAGATGTTATCCTGTGAATACAAAGATTTTTCCTTGTGTATTCCAGATTACATGAATTTTAAGTCATCAGGTTCTAACCTACAGAAAATGAGAAATATACCCTATTCATGGTTTTGGCATAGTCTTGAACGAGAAAATTGGAAAAAATACATTTTTCAATTGTTTTAATACAGTATATTGTGGGTGTTGCCTATTTAATCTCAGATTTTTCAGAGACCCGGATTACGTGCCAAATTTATTTGGAATCTGCAAGGATGAGCTCATTGTCAAGGGAAGCACCCACTACACAGGGGTTATCCAAAGTGGACAATTCTTTTAAAGAGGACCCATCACCTTGTATGACATGTATATTTCAGTAAATACTTGCATTCCCAAAAATATTGATTCTGGAGAATCTTTTCTTAGGGCTCATGCACACGACCATTTTTTGCGTTCCATATACGAGCCGTATTTTGAGTCCGTATACGGAACCATTCATTTCTATGGCTCCGCAAAAGATGCGGACAGCACTCTGTGTGTTGTCCGCATCCGTTGCTTTGTTCCGTGGCCCATCAAAAATTATGAGGCATGTCCTACTCTTGTCCGTTTTGCGACAAGAATAGGCATTTCTATAATGGGCCTCCTGTTCCGTTCCGCAAATTGCGGAAGGCACAAGGGCGGCATCCGTTTTTTGTGGACCGCAAAAAACAGAACGGTCGTGTGCATGATCCCTTAGAGCTCTGTGTTGTGCCTTTCCTCAGTAATTTCTTCTAGAAGTTGAAGAATAAATTGAAACCTGGGAGCTACCTTTCCTCTTGTCAAAGTCTGGCACTGGCTGAATCGATACAGGCAAACCCCAACTGGTAACACCCCATTGTCAATATATTCATACATTTCTAGGAGGTATAATAGAGGAATGGTACAATGCAGAGGAATAAGAAAAGAAGCTCCCAAAATATTATAGTAAGACAAGAATTTACTAAAACTGACATATCTGTAATATAAACAGATCCTTTTTAAATAGAAAATGCTCCAGTTAATTTTGGTGTTGTTCTTTGTCTTCTAGAAACAGACAAGGCAGTCCATACAGAATAGAGGAAGGAAGTATACATCAGGATGTATACACAGGCGATCCATGTATATGCTGTGATTTGTACAGGATGTGCATCTAGTAATACAAACTAAAGGCAAAACCAATATATTCTGGGGTCCTAAGCCCCCCTCTGTTTTCCTTTTTTGTGTTTTTGTATCTGCAGGTCTATCTGTGTATGTTTGTTTGTTTGGTGTTTTTGTGTATGTGTGACGTGATTATGTTTGTCTGTATATCTGCGCTTCTGTTTGTGTGTGTCTGTATGATGCATATGTCTGTGCATGTCTGTCAATGCATCTGTGTTTCTGCATGTACCTATGTGCTATATGTGTGTGTCTGTGTGGTGTATGTGCATACCTTCCAACTTTTTGGATGGTCAAAGAGGGACTCTTATGGTTCATTGTGTGATAGATCCATTTTCCTGCATATCTATACAGTTCAAAAGTTTTCTTTTAGACAATTGTGCAAAAAACATCTGAATATAGAAATTTCTAAAATCCAAATTGCATCAAATAATGAACAGGGCGGGCTGTAATATACTGATCAGAACTAGAGAAACACTTTCTGGATCAATATTGTAAAGGTAATGCAAATCTATACTTCGGATAAAAAAAGGGACATTTAAGGAGCCAAGAGGGACATAAGGATTTGGGTCAAAAGTAAGGACTGTCCCTCCATAAGAGTGACACTTGGGAGGCCTGTATGTGCAACTGTGTGGTGCATGTGTGTGTCTGTGTGGTATATATGTGTGCCTGTGTGCTGTATGTGTAAGGTGTATGTATGTCTCTGTGGCATATATGTGCATCTGTGTGGTGCATGTGTGTGTCTGTGTCATGTATGTATGTGTCTGTCTGGTATATATGTGTGCCTGTGTGCTGTATGTGTGAGGTGTATGTATGTCTCTGTGGCATATATGTGCATCTGTGTGGTGTATGTGTGTGTCTGTGTGGCATGTGTGTGTGTCTGTGTGCAGAATCTGTGTGTCTGTGTGCAGTATGTGTGTGTCTGTGTGGCATGTGCGTGTCTGCATGTGTATATGTGGCATATGTGTGTGTCTGTGTGGCAGTATGTGTGTGTCTGTGTGGTGTATGTGCATCTGTGTGGTGTATGTGTGTGTCTGTGTGCAGTATGTGCGTGTCTGTGTGCAGAATGTGTGTGTCTGTGTGCAGTATGTGTATGTGTCTGTGTGCAGTATGTGTGAGTCTGTGTGGTGTATGCATGTGTCTGTGTGGTGTACTGTGTCTATATAGTGTATGGGTGTCTATGTGGTGTATGCAAATCTGTGTGGAGTATGTGTGTGCCTGTGTGAAGTATGTGTGTGTCTGTGTGGTGTATGCACATCTGTGTGAAATATGTGTGTGTCTGTGTGGTGTATGTTTTTTCTATGTGGTGTATGTGTAAGTCTGTGTGGTGTATGTGTAAGTCTGTGTGGTGTATGCATGTGTCTGTGTGGTGTACTGTGTCTATATAGTGTATGGGTGTCTATGTGGTGTATGCACATCTGTGTGGAGTATGTGTGTGCCTGTGTGAAGTATGTGTGTGTCTGCATGTGTATATGTGGCATATGTGTGTGTCTGTGTGGCAGTATGTGTGTGTCTGTGTGGTGTATGTGCATCTGTGTGGTGTATGTGTGTGTCTGTGTGCAGTATGTGTGTGTCTGTGTGCAGAATGTGTGTGTCTGTGTGCAGAATGTGTATGTGTCTGTGTGCAGAATGTGTATGTGTCTGTGTGCAGTATGTGTGAGTCTGTGTGCAGTATGTTTTTTCTATGTGGTGTATGTGTAAGTCTGTGTGGTGTATGCATGTGTCTGTGTGGTGTACTGTGTCTATATAGTGTATGGGTGTCTATGTGGTGTATGCAAATCTGTGTGGAGTATGTGTGTGCCTGTGTGAAGTATGTGTGTGTCTGTGTGGTGTATGCACATCTGTGTGAAATATGTGTGTGTCTGTGTGGTGTATGTTTTTTCTATGTGGTGTATGTGTAAGTCTGTGTGGTGTATGTGCAAGTCTGTGTGGTGTATGCATGTGTCTGTGTGGTGTACTGTGTCTATATAGTGTATGGGTGTCTATGTGGTGTATGCACATCTGTGTGGAGTATGTGTGTGCCTGTGTGAAGTATGTGTGTGTCTGTGTGGTGTATGCACATCTGTGTGAAATATGTGTGAGTCTGTGTGGCATGTGTATGTGTCTGAGTGGTGTATGCATGTGTATATGTGGTTTATGTGTGAGTCTGTGTAGGGTATTTTGTGTCTGTGTGTTAGAGGTTTTTGTAGTTGTCAGTAAACACACATACACCGCAGCTCAGTCGCTGACGCAGCATCAGGTCAGTGCTACAGAAACCTAACAAAGAGAGTTTTATGTAGTCTTTCCCAAGACCAACTCCACATGGATCCTCCAGCCAGTCTCACTACAGAGCCCACTGTCACAAAATGCTCAGCCGTGTGCAATGCTGTACACGTCCATGTACCACAAGAAACCATGTGAACTGAGATGTTACACCAGAGATTGTCCAAAGCAAGTCCTATCACAGTGATGTGCTACTCTGTCACATGCTCAAAGTTCAGGTCCCATCCCATGTGATTTGTGAGCCCAGACTCAAATATCCCCAGGGGAGGGCCGCAGTATTGACAGAGTGTGAGCCTGAGTAGTGTGGATAGCCGACTGAAGTGCTTCACATAATGGAAGCCTCCTGAGATAATTCAATTATTGTCCTGCACAAAGCATGTGAAAGAAAAGCTTCTAGAAATATATCACACAAATCTGTATGTAAATGGAGGCTGAGGTTTGTGGAGCCAAATAGTTTTCTAGACGTCCAGTCATTAATGCTATTGATGAATGGACAGCATATAGCATACAATAGATATATCATTAGAAATGTGTGTCCACACTGTCCAAAAGAACGGCCCCATTGAGAATCTTAGGGTACGGTCAGGTTTCCCCATTCAGTTTTGGAAAACAAAACCAGGAGTGAATTCAAAAATGATGAAAATTGGTATCTGTCCTTAATACTTTGGGTGCAACCACGTGGCGCGGAAGTGTGTCACTTGCGTTTGAGTACTGCATGGCCGCGTGGGCCGCTGAAGGCTCTAATAAGACCGCACTGTTCAGTGCGTCTTTATTGTTAATGGCCAAACGGTATTGCAGGTGCCACGCAGCCATTACCAATACAGACTGTCTAAACAGTGCGATCTCATTAGTTTAATTAGAGCCTATATTAGAGCGGCCCGTATGGCTGTGCGGTACTCGAACGCAGCATGGCCGCGTCGCAAGCACCTTCATGACAGCTCCATGTAGTCATACCCTTACTCTCTTTTTATGATCTGCACCTGATTTTGGCTTCCAAAACTGCATCAGGAAAGTGAATGCACGGCTGTACCCTTAAAGTCAGCCACGTGCCACAGGGGACTGGCGAGACAGTTGCCCAGTGTGCTGGGTGCCAACAAGTCACTTTGCATTAACCAGAGATTGTAGATACAGGACTAGGGCTGTAGCGACGCCTCTGTTTAATAAGTCAGATGGCGGTACTTTTAATAGATTACATTTGGGATTCTCCAAAAAGTGAAGAAATATGCCATAACATTCAGGACAATTAAGAATCCTGCCCAGCGAAGTACACGTATATAGTAGTATGGATATTTAAGGTCCTGGTACAGGCTTAGCAGGTCTCAGTCCATATTTTGGATCTGGATACAGCACTTAGCCTTGTATGCACTCTCTCCCTCCTTGATGCAAACTTCTCCCATGTCTTGCAAACTCTGCCTTTGTTGTCTCCTGCCTGCCTCCCCCTCATATTCCCCCTCTGGACACTCACTTGTCAAGAATGAAGTACAGATCAAATGCCCCATCACAGGACCGCTGTTCTTCAGTCTCCTGAGCCTGGCACCACAGAGGGACTAGGGCTACAAGGGCTAGTAGGATCCCACTCTTCATGGCCCAGTGTTTCCCTGCGTCTCCTCACCCAGGACTGAGAGAGAAAGGAGGAGGAGAGGGGGCAGCAGCCAGGGGTGGGAGAAAGCGATGGAGGAGGAAGAGGATGTAAGGGAGGAGGAGAGGAATGTCTGTCTTTGCTGCTGAAACCCCAGGGGAGAGGATATTAACCCATTCAGTACATGGCCAAGCACACTTGCTTGTGGGAAAATACTGAACAACTATTTGAAGGAACTTTATGGTAGATGTGGGACTTTGCACTAGAAAAGGTCCTTAGCACAAATCTCATTTGAAGATAGTAACTTTGTCATGTAACTGTTGGTTCTGCATTGAACAGTGGTATGCAAGTTAAGATAATTCAGTGGGTTTGCATGCAGTATATTTTCAAGATGTCCTAAAATGAATCACCTGAGATGGTACTATGAGAAATGGGGCCATCATCAATGACCCATTCTTTTTTTCTAGGTAGCTGTGTGTATATATATATATATATATAATAAATATATTTATATATATTGTAGGAAGGAACACACACAAGGGGTTGTCATTGATGGGCCGTATGTATCACCGAGGTTCCTGACCTCGGTGAGGTAAGAGACGTTTTTTTTTCCTGAAATGTCATCATTGCAGTCTGACACTTCAGCTGGTTAGTTTGGCTGTAAAGCTGATCCGGGGCGGCTCTTACTGGGAGTAGCCAAAGTGTTGGGTGGGTCTCTACTCCCCACGTTCCAGGCTGGGTCTTGGGAGGCTTATAAAAAGCAGTCACCATTAAGCAGGTGGGGTGGATTATGCTCTATCTCACAGTGAAGCTGTGGTGTCTCTGTGGTTTGGGATCTGAAGATGTGTGCCGTGCTAAAGGGCTGAGGGCCGCATGTTGGAAAACAGGTCCCTAAAGCCTGCTGGGGACCGCTGATGAAAAACTGCTAACAAGGTGAATGTTTTGTTCTGTGGACTTTCCATGGTGTGAACGAACACCAAGACTGCGAACTGTATTTTTGTTTTGCCTTCTGTGTGAATAAACACTGAATTGTTTAAGTTAAAGACTTTGTGGTTGCCTCTATACTGAGTCCTCTAACCTGCCTACCAGAGCGAATCCCCACTATATATATATATATACATATATATATATGAACAATAAAAGATCCGCAGCACTCCTTGCTGGGAGATTGCAGCTGTATATAGTAAATGAGGAGGATAAAACTTTCTTCTTAACAAGTTAACAAGCAAGTTTTATCCTCCTCATTTACTATATACAGCTGCAATCTCCCAGAAAGGAGTGCTGCGGATCTTTTATTGTTTATTGACCGTCCTGAATCGAGGGATTACCGCGGGCACCCTACATCCTAAACTTCAAGGGAGTGCTGCCAGACCTTTCTTATGGATATATATACCTCCATACAGTAATCAACTAATACTACCAGATAGTGTCCTCATTACACAGAGATATATATATACTAGCTGGCTTTCTGGCGCAGATTGTGGAGCAAAGGTCTGCGACTTTTCCCTGCTCACTCCATGTCTAAAACAGTGGATGGTGACATGGGCAGGGAAGGGAACGGGTCAGTAGGCCTGTTTTATTTACCATTTTCTACGCCAGTTTTAGGCATACAAAATAGTCTAAATGTAAGACAGCTATGAAGCTGTCTTACATTTAGAAGCAGTGGTGGATCCGCCGAAGTTTTGTACTGTAGAGTCTGGCACCTCTACAATACTGCGGCAGATACACCATCAGTGCAGGGCTTTATTAAGATAAAATAACTTAATAAATGTGCCCCATAAACCTTATTTATATAGCGAAAACAAAATAATTTATTACATAGCAACAAACAAGTCAACAATTAAGGGTACTTTCACACTAGCGTTTTTCTTTTCCGGCATAGAGTTCCGTCACAGGGGCTCTATACCGGAAAAGAACTGATCAGGCATATCCCCATGCATTCTGAATGGAGAGTAATCCGTTCAGTTTGCATCAGGATGTCTTCAGTTCAGTCGTTTTGACTGATCAGGCAAAAGAGAAAACCGTAGCATGCTACGGTTTTTTCTCCGGCGAAAAAAACTGAAGACATGCCTGAACGCCGGATCCGGCATTTTTTCCCATAGGAATGTATTAGCGCCGGATCCGGCATTCAGAATACCGGAATGCCGGATCTGTCGTTCCGGCATGCGCATGCGCAGATCGGTAAAAATGCGAAAAATGTACAAGACGGATCCGTCGGTCCGCATGACAAGCGGAGAGACGGATCCGTCCTTGCAATGCATTTGTGAGACGGATCCGCATCCGGATCCGTCTCACAAATGCTTTCAGGCAGCAGCAGATCGGCGGATCCGGCGGCCAGTTCCGACGACGGAACTGCCCGCCGGATCACACTGCCGCAAGTGTGAAAGTAGCCTTAAACAAGAGGAATGAGCTTACAATCTATGATGAAATAGGGGTGATACAGAAGGTAAAAAAAATGCTTATTTTGCCATCTTAATATAATAGGGGAGTACTTAAAGGGAACCTGTCACCCAAAAATCGCCTATTAAGCTGTTTACAGTACCTTATAGTGCTGTATAGTCGTTTCCTGATGCACTTTTTGTTAGTTTTGCAGCATGTATGCTCAGTCAGAAATCGATGTTATATTCAGCTGCTGCCCCGTGCTTCAAGTCAGGCTTGAAGTCACGGGGGCAGCGGCCTCGGCGTCTTACATGGCCCTCTCCCCGCCCCCTGCCTCTGTGACTGACAGCCGAAATCCGATTCCGGGACCGCGCTCAACGGCCGCATGCGCAGTAAAGGGCGGCAGGAGCGCTGTCCCGGCTGCCGCGCGTACTACGCGCCGTCTTACTTTCGCCGCACTGCGCATGCGCCCGACATCCTGTATCAAACGCGCCCGCGCCCGGCATCTGGGCGCGGGCGCGTTTGATACAGGATGTCGGGCGCATGCGCAGTGCGGCGAAAGTAAGACGGCGCGTAGTACGCGCGGCAGCCGGGACCGCGCTCCTGCCGCCCTTTACTGCGCATGCGGCCGTTGAGCGCGGTCCCGGAATCGGATTTCGGCTGTCAGTCACAGAGGCAGGGGGCGGGGAGAGGGCCATGTAAGACGCCGAGGCCGCTGCCCCCGTGACTTCAAGCCTGACTTGAAGCACGGGGCAGCAGCTGAATATAACATCGATTTCTGACTGAGCATACATGCTGCAAAACTAACAAAAAGTGCATCAGGAAACGACTATACAGCACTATAAGGTACTGTAAACAGCTTAATAGGCGATTTTTGGGTGACAGGTTCCCTTTAAAAAGGTGCATAGGCCAGCCACCAGCCGATATCTGTAGTGCTTCTGAGTGAATAGGATGTGGTAGATACAGTTAGATGATGGATCAGGTTCTGAAGAATGAAGTTGAGGGGGAAGGTGAGAATGGAGAAGAGTTAGATTAGGAGATATGATAGACCACACTAAAAAGATGCATTTTTAGTAAAGGTCTCAAACTGTGAAAGTTGGGAATTAACTTGATTATCTGGTGTAGAGCTGGTGCAGCTCGAGAGAAGTCTTGGAGACATGAGTGAGAGGTTCAAATTATGGTTGATGTTAGTCTTAAACTGACCATACACATTATACTTTTGTCGGCTGAACCCGCTAAGAATGGTAGTTGCGGCCGTCATAATTATGTGGGGAGCTCCCCGCTTTCCCTCGACAGATGATGTTGGGGGAGACAAGGCAAAATTTATATATTCTCCCAGGAGATAAGCTGCCACCAGAACAGTGTCAGATGCTGCAGAGAGAGCCCGAAGAATGAATAGAAAGTAGTCACCATTGCATTTAGCTCTCAGGAGGTCATTTGTCACTGTTGTAAGCGCAGTTTCTCTAGGACAGCGGTGCACAACCCGCGGCCCCCTAGAACCAAGTTTTGCAGACCCCGTCTTGCTGGGCAGAAACACAGCTGATCGTGCGCCGGAGGATGATGGATGATGGCGGCTGCTACTGTAATGGAAGTGATAGTGAGGGAGCGCCTCTGCCTTCTCCTCAGATAGATGAGCGGCGTGATGAGCGGCTTGGGGCAGAGGTGCAAATTGCTGCAGGGTCAGGAAACCCTGATCAGCTCTGCCTTCTACAAACTCCCACAGGAGGCTGGTTTCCCCTGTAACGGGCTCCTTTGGAGTAGTAAAAAAAAAAAAAGTCTTTCAGTGACCTCTTGGGGACAAATTATGTGGAAAAAATATATTAATTTCTTTTTTTTTTTATTATATTTTTTTTCAAACTATAATAAAATACAAATAAAAGAAAACAAAGAAATAAAATATGTGGCAAAAAAATTGAATATTATAAAAAAAAACATGAAAATGTGCAAAACAAAAGAGTGTTCACTGTCCCCCAACAGTCTTTTTATGACCATTTGGGGAACATATTATGTGGCAAAAATATATTTAAAAAAATAATAGAAAGTTCTAATATATATATATATATATATATATATATATATATATATATATATATATATATATATATATATAAATAAAATAAAAAGTAAAAATGTATAAAAAAAAACAAATAAAATAAAAAATAAAAAGGAAAAAGTGTTCATTGTCCCGAACATACTTTTTATGACCTCTTATTATTATGTGGCAAAAAATATATTTAATAAAATAAGTAATTCACCAATTATAAAAAAATATGCTATAAAATATTAATAAAATACAAATAAAAGTAAAAAGTTTAGAAAATTGAAGAAAAAAGGGCCAATGTCCCCCAAAGGTCTTTTTATGACCTCTTGGGGGACATATCATATAGCAGAAACGTGAAACTATACATATTATATAACAAAGTGGCCTATACAAAATAGGGAACTAATTATAATAATAGAGTCAGTTTGCATAGAATAAGGAGCTACAGGGAGTGCAGAATTATTAGGCAAGTTGTATTTTTGAGGATTAATTTTATTATTGAACAACAACCATGTTCTCAATGAACCCAAAAAACTCATTAATATCAAAGCTGAATATTTTTGGAAGTAGTTTTTAGTTTGTTTTTAGTTTTAGCTATTTTAGGGGGATATCTGTGTGTGCAGGTGACTATTACTGTGCATAATTATTAGGCAACTTAACAAAAAACAAATATATACTCATTTCAATTATTTATTTTTACCAGTGAAACCAATATAACATCTCAACATTCACAAATATACATTTCTGACATTCAAAAACAAAACAAAAACAAATCAGTGACCAATATAGCCACCTTTCTTTGCAAGGACACTCAAAAGCCTGCCATCCATGGATTCTGTCAGTGTTTTGATCTGTTCACCATCAACATTGCATGCAGCAGCAACCACAGCCTCCCAGACACTGTTCAGAGAGGTGTACTGTTTTCCCTCCTTGTAAATCTCACATTTGATGATGGACCACAGGTTCTCAATGGGGTTCAGATCAGGTGAACAAGGAGGCCATGTCATTAGTTTTTCTTCTTTTATACCCTTTCTTGCCAGCCACGCTGTGGAGTACTTGGACGCGTGTGATGGAGCATTGTCCTGCATGAAAATCATGTTTTTCTTGAAGGATGCAGACTTCTTCCTGTATCACTGCTTGAAGAAGGTGTCTTCCAGAAACTGGCAGTAGGACTGGGAGTTGAGCTTGACTCCATCCTCAACCCGAAAAGGCCCCACAAGCTCATCTTTGATGATACCAGCCCAAACCAGTACTCCACCTCCACCTTGCTGGCGTCTGAGTCGGACTGGAGCTCTCTGCCCTTTACCAATCCAGCCACGGGCCCATCCATCTGGCCCATCAAGACTCACTCTCATTTCATCAGTAAAACCTTAGAAAAATCAGTCTTGAGATATTTCTTGGCCCAGTCTTGACGTTTCAGCTTGTGTGTCTTGTTCAGTGGTGGTCGTCTTTCAGCCTTTCTTACCTTGGCCATGTCTCTGAGTATTGCACACCTTTTGCTTTTGGGCACTCCAGTGATGTTGCAGCTCTGAAATATGGCCAAACTGGTGGCAAGTGGCATCTTGGCAGCTGCACGCTTGACTTTTCTCAGTTCATGGGCAGTTATTTTGCGCCTTGGTTTTTCCACACGCTTCTTGCGACCCTGTTGACTATTTTGAATGAAACGCTTGATTGTTCGATGATCACGCTTCAGAAGCTTTGCAATTTTAAGAGTGCTGCATCCCTCTGCAAGATATCTCACTATTTTTGACTTTTCTGAGCCTGTCAAGTCCTTCTTTTGACCCATTTTGCCAAAGGAAAGGAAGTTGCCTAATAATTATGCACACCTGATATAGGGTGTTGATGTCATTAGACCACACCCCTTCTCATTACAGAGATGCACATCACCTAATATGCTTAATTGGTAGTAGGCTTTCGAGCCTATACAGCTTGGAGTAAGACAACATGCATAAAGAGGATGATGTGGTCAAAATACTCATTTGCCTAATAATTCTGCACTCCCTGTATAGTTTGAAAAAAAAAATACTTTTTAAAAATGTTTTGTACAGTTTCCCCCAAATAAAACTACCAAAAATAAATGATAAAGCCCTATGTGTCATGTACAAAATTGTTGCAAAAATTATTTTGGTAGTTCAACAAATAAGATAGTTACAGCTGTTTGAACCACTTGTGCTAAATCATAAAAAAGTGTCTCGTCATTAGGGCCTTTTCAAGCCTGGTCATTAAAGGGTTAACCAATGAGCGCCTTCCCCATTAGTAAATTAAAGCACTTACTGGTTATTGCAGGCCCCTATAACGGCAGGAGGCGGTAATAACCAGTGAGCGCTAGCCTCTGAAGTGAAGGAAAGTGCTTCCTGGTTATTACAGGGCTCCTATAACGGCAGGAGGCGGTAATAACCAGTCAGCGCTAGCCTCTGAAGTGAAGTAAAGTGCTTACTGGTTATTGCAGGGCCCCTATAATGGCAGGAGGCGGTAATAACCAGTGAGCGCCGGCCTCTGCAGTGAAGGAAAGCGCTTACTAGTTATTGCAGGGCCCCTATGACTGGCAGGAGGCAGGATGGAAGGAAATGACGCTAATTTTCCGGTAAAAATGATTTTTAACCAGTTCCTGCAGCATGGCCCCTGAAACAAAAGGTTCATACTTACCTGCTCATCGCAGGTCTTTCAGTCTTCTGCGTTGCCCTCACTGCCTCTATCTTCTGGTCCCCGCACTATTTACACCTATCAGTGCATGGCCATGGTCACTTGCACCTCTACAGCCAATGTCTGGCTTCAGCAGTGACATGCTGCTTGTGGCCACATCACCGCTGAAGCCAGTCCTTGGTTGGAGGGGTACATGTGATCATGGCCATGCACTGCCAGGTGTAAACAGCGCGGGGACCGGAAGATGGAGGCAGTGCAGAAGACCAGAGTGGCAGGGAGCAGGTAAGTATAACTCTTTGGTTTCAGGGGCCATGCTGCAGCACAATATTTGGGACAAGTACTGGGAAAAAGTGTTCATAGGAGCTGATATCTGGCCGGTATAATCGTGCTGCTGATCAGTTGATAAACAAGGAATCACTCGTTTGTCGGCTGATTCGCATATTTTATCAGGATGAAAGGTTTACAATTATCAGCAGCACATCTCACCGTGTAATCAGGGATGGGCTACCAATATCAATATAACTAAATGAAGGCGGAATAACTGTGATAGCGATAATTTTTCCCCAATCACTTTGCACTGGCTTGAGTAATAGACTGATGCAAATTAGAGCCGATCAACATTTTTTATTTATTTGCGGCCCCTTGAAATAGAGCAATGTGACAATTAGTGTTGAGCTCGAATATTCTAATCACAAATTTTTAGTGCAAATATCAGCACTTCGAGAATTCATGAAATTCTAGAATATAGTGCTATATCTTTGTAATCACGAATATTCTAGATTTTTTTTATCACTAAATAAAGCTATAATATTTTTTCACTTATTATGCATAGCTTCTCTTTATCCTCATTATGCTATCTATCACCCATACCTTTTTTTTATAGGTATTATTTAACCTATCATTAATTACCTTTCATTAGAAATATTTTCCTACCTATCATTAATAATCTCTTATTATAGATACTATATTATTTTTAAAGTAAATCATTACCTATAACATGCAATAGACAACATGTAACAGACAATCACATAAAGGCTATATGCCAAAAGCCAGGTATGTGCAAGCCAACAATCAATCTATGAGATAGGTAGTCAGCATACCCTTTAATGGCAGCCTTGTGTGCAATAAGACATTCAGGACCAGCTCTCATCTGACTGAGAGCCTGTAAGCCTTAAAGTTGCTTGATTTGAGTTGGATGGCTTGGGGGACCTACGTACCTACATAATTATCATTAGGGTGACAAAAAAAATAGTTTTTGGGATGCCAGCTAACTCTCCTCTCACTGCTTAGGAGGGCTGCATAAAAATTTTCAGTTTTCTAATTGTCCTAACGTTTATATTCAATAACCTTTCTGTACTGTTTTGTCATGTAAACTCATTTGCATAAACACCGGCACATGGGAAAGACATGTAGATAGTGTTTCAGCTGAAAAACAAGGCAAATTCTGCTAATTTGCATGTCTTTCCCATATGACCATGTTTATGTAAATGAGTTTGCATGACAAAACAGTATAGGTTATTGAATATAAACGTTAGGACAATTAGAATTTTTTGGGATGCCAGCTAACTCTTCTCTCAAAAATTTTCAGTTTTCTATTTTTGCCACCCTAATGATAATGATGTAGGTGCGCAGGTCCCCCGAGCCATCCAACTCAAATCAAGCAACTTTGAGGCTTACAGGCTCTCAGTCAGATGAGAGCTGGTCTTGAATGTCTCATTGCACACAAGGCTGCTATTGTAAGGTATGCTGACTACCTGTCTCATGGATGGATTGTTGGCTTGCACATACCCAGCTTTTTGACATCTAGTCTTTGTGTGATTGTTTGTTATAGTTAATGAAATTGTGTGTGCAATATGAGCATATTACATTGCTGATTTTTGCAATTACAAATTTATCGCGAATATTCAGCAAAAAATTCACGTGGTGTAGAGTTTAGTAATATTCTAAACCAAAAACAGGCATAGAAAATTATAAATGAGACGTGGTGACCAGCCCGCAGCCTTCCCCGCCCACTTCACGCCCTTTTTTAGCCACCTCAGAAAACTGGAGTGAGTGGGGAAAAGTCACAGATGTGGCTGCAAATCCCCTTAGTGACCGAATCTGCGATAAAAGTACTCCAAAAAGTGGCGTACTTATCTTCATAAATGACTCCCATAGTGTATTTCTCATACACTCCAATGCTAACAGGGCCGGCCTTTGGGGTGCGCGGGCTGTGCGGCCGCACAGGGCGCCATAGCAACAGGGGCGCCGGCGGCCAACAGCTCGCAGTGTAATGGCAGCGGCGGCTGGGCACATGGAGATGAGCGCTTCCATTGTGGAAGCGCTCATCTCCAGTCATCTGTATCGCCGTCCTCAGGACAGCGATACAGATGCCTGCCTGTGCTGCGGTAGGGGAGGGAGAGTCGTGTCCCTTTCCCTTCCTCTGATAGGCTGCAGGCACTAGGCCGGCAGCCTATCAGAGGCCGCCTGAGCCATACAGCGTGGGACACAGGCCAGAAGAGGCCTGCATCGCATCACTGACATGGAGGTAAGTATGTGTTTTTTTAAATTATTTTTATTATGTACAATACTATTACTGGCAAAGGGGGGGGGGCTGTTATTACTGGCAAAGGGGGGGGGGGCTGTTATTACTGGCAAAGGGGGGGGCTGTTATTACTAGCAAAGGGGGGGCTGTTATTACTGGCAAAGGGGGGGCTGTTATTACTGGCAAAGGGGGGGCTGTTATTACTGGCAAAGCGGGGGCTGTTATTACTGGCAAAGCGGGGGCTGTTATTACTGGCAAAGGGGGGGCTGTTATTACTGGCGGGGGCTGTTATTACTGGCACAGGGGGGCTGTTATTACTGGGGGCTGCTATTACTGGCACAGGGGGGCTGCTATTACTGGCATAGGGGGCTATTATTACTGGCACGGGGGGGCTGTTAATACTGGCACATGATTGGGGGCACTATAGGGGCATCTACTGAGGCCACAAAGAAGGGGTATTTTATATGGGCTCTCTGTACAGTACAATTTTATACTGGGACACATGGTGGGTACTATGGGGAAGGGGGGAGAGGAGTACTATGGGGTCATCTACGGGGGGCACTAAGGGGTATTTTATACTTGCAAATTATGGGGGACACTGAGGGCATCTACTGGAGCATTTTATACTGGTACATTATGGGGGGCACTAGGAGGAAGGAGGGTGTGGAGCACTATGGGGTCATTTACTAAGGGCACTATATAGGGGTATTTTATACTGGCACATTATGGGGGCACTATGAGGACATTAGCTCAAATGGGGGCATTACAAGGGGGTATTTTTTGCACTGTCACATTATAAGGAGAATTATTACTACTGGGGGGGGGCATTATGGTGGGCTTTATTACTCCCCCATGGTATGACCCCCTAGTAGCAGCACCAGCCTCTCCCTGCTCTGCTATCCCTCTGCCCCTTCTCCAAATACTTATTATGAAATCTTTCTCATTAGGATTAAAACACATCATCAGCTCAGCCGAGCCCCCGACCAAAGTGTGGAAGTGGCGTCCGAGATCCCCAAGGGCCAAGCCAAGTAACTGTAAGTTTTCATGTGAAATATGTTTGTTATACACATATAGCCTACACTGTGCCACACAATATTTTATTTTTTTGAGGGGGGGGGGGGGGGGCGCCACAAGGTTAGCTTGCACAGGGCGCCTGAACACCTAAGGCCGGCCCTGAATGCTAATGCATTGGAGTGTATGAGAGAAGCAATCTAATGCCACATATGTGGCATAACTACTATGAGGGGGCACATATCTGGCATAACTACTGTGAGGCGGCACATAGCTGGAATGGAATGAATAGCACTTTAATAATATTAATAACAATAATAATAATAATAATAATAATAATTAATCTGAGAAAGCACAGATCTGGCATAACTACTAAAAAAAAGGGTAAAAAAGAAATGTTTTTAGAAATACAAAGAAATGTAAAAAATATAAAAATTTAAATCACCCCCTTTCCCCAAAATGTAAATAAAAATATATAAACAATAAAAAAAACATCATGGGCATGCGAAACGCATACATTTATATGATTATAAGGCAAATGGCGAAACGGAAAAAAATCAAAATGGCCTATTGGCCGTTTTTTGTTTGCTTCACCTTCCTCAAAAAATTAAAAAGTGGTCAAAAAGTCATTTATACTCCAAAAGGGTATCAATGAAACGTACAGATCACCCTGCCAAAAATTGAGCCATCACACAGCTCCATAAACATAACTACAAAAACAGTTGTACGGGTCAGAATATGGCTATGAAAAGAAAAAAAAATGTTTTCAAGTTTTTGTTTTTTTTTACTATTAAAATGCATGATAAACGATACATATGTGGTATCACCATAATTGTACCGACCTGTAGAATTAAATTAACAGGTCCTTTTTACTGTATAGGGAAACCCGTAAAAACAAAACCCATAAACTGTTGCGGACTTGCGTTTTTTATTCCAATTTCACCTCATTTGGAATTTTTTTATGCTCCCCAATAAACCCTATGCAATATTTAATTAGCAAGTGCAACTTGTCCCGCAAAAAACAAGCCCTCAGATGGCTATATGAACAAAAAAAATTAAAAAAGTTATGGCAGGGAGTGAAAAAAGGCAGAAACGAAAAACACTTGAGGGCTGAAAGGGTCAAAGCTCCCATTCCAAAAAATAATGGCACACAAAAATTTCCCAGTTTACCATCCTCTAAATTTCTACCTGCTTGACATAGTAACATAGTAACATAGTACATAAGGCTGAAAAGAAGACATTTGTCCATCTAGTTCGGCCTGTTATCCTACAAGTTGATCCAGCCAGAGGAAGGCAAAAAAAAACTGTGAGGTAGAAGCCAGTTTTCTCCACTTTAGGGGAATAAAAAATTCCTTCCCGACTCCAATCAGGCAATCAGACTAAGGCTACACGCACACGACCGTTATGTGTTTTGCGGTCCGCAATTTGCGGATCAGCAAAACACGGGTGGCGTCCGTGTGTGTTCCACAATTTGCGGAACGGAACGGACTGCCATTAATATAACTGCCTATTCTTGTCCGTTTTGCGGACAAGAATAGGACAGGTTATATTTTTTATGCGGACCACGGAATAGAGCAACGGATGCGGACAGCACACGGAGTGCACATCTGGACATAGCTACTGTGAAGAGGGTGATATCTGGGCATTGTTACTGTGAAGGGGGAACATGTGAACATAAATACATTGAGGGGCACATATGGGCATAACTACTGTGAGGGGCATAACTACTGTGAGGGGCATACAATGTGGGCATACCTACTATGAAGGGTGCTTATCTGGTCATAGCTACAGTGAAGGGGGCACATCTGGACATAGCTACTGTGAAGAGGGTGATATCTGGGCACAAGTACTGTAAAGGGGCACAATGTGGGCATAGCTACTGTGAGGGGCACAATGTGGACATTACTGTGAAGGGGGCACAGTGTGGTTACTACTAATATGTGCTGGCACAAAGGGGGAATAATTACTATGTGGGGGCATCAAGGGAACTCGGTATCTATTTTTGGCAGAGTTAGGCTACGGTGCGGATCCGTCTTGTACCTGCACAGACGGATCCGCACCGATAATGCAAATGCTTGTATCCGTTCATAACTGATCAGTTTGCATTATTCATTTAAAAAAAAGTCTAAGTCAAAACGGATCCGTCTTGACTTACATTGAAAGTCAATGGGTCACGGATAGGGATGAGCGAACTCGAACTGTATAGTTCGGGTTCGTACCGAATTTTGGGGTGTCCGTGACACGGACCCGAACCCGGACATTTTCGTAAAAGTCCGGGTTCGGGTTCGGTGTTCGTCGCTTTCTTCGCGCTTTTGTGACGCTTTCTTGGCGCTTTTTGAAAGGCTGCAAAGCAGCCAATCAACAAGCGTCATACTACTTGCCCCAAGAGGCCATCACAGCCATGCCTACTATTGGCATGGCTGTGATTGGCCAGAGCACCATGTGACCCAGCCTCTATTTAAGCTGGAGTCACATAGCGCCGCCCGTCACTCTGCTCTGATTAGCGTAGGGAGAGGTTGCGGCTGCGACAGTAGGGCGAGATTAGGCAGATTAACTCCTCCAAAGGACTTGATTAACTGATCGATCTGCAGCTGTGGATCATTGAGCTGCTGATCCTCAATTGCTCACTGTTTTTAGGCTGCACAGACCGTTTGTCAGTCTCATTTTTCTGGGGTGATCGGCGGCCATTTTGTGTCTTGTGGTGCGCCAGCACAAGCTGCGACCAAGTGCATTTAACCCTCAATGGTGTGGTTGTTTTTTGGCTAAAGCCTACATCAGGGTGAAGCTGTCACACCAAGTGCATTTATCCAGCAATAGTCTGTTCATTTTTTGGCCATATACAAAATCAGGGGCAAGCTGCGCCTGTCACCAAGTGCATTTAACCCTCAATGGTGTGGTTGTTTTTTGGCTAAAGCCTACATCAGGGTGAAGCTGTGACACCAAGTGCATTTAACCAGCAATAGTCTGTTCATTTTTTGGCCATATACAAAATCAGGGGCAAGCTGCGCCTGTCACCAAGTGCATTTAACCCTCAATGGTGTGGTTGTTTTTTGGCTAAAGCCTACATCAGGGTGAAGCTGTCACACCAAGTGCATTTAACCAGCAATAGTCTGTTCATTTTTTGGCCATATACAAAATCAGGGGCAAGCTGCGCCTGTCACCAAGTGCATTTAACCCTCAATGGTGTGGTTGTTTTTTGGCTAAAGCCTACATCAGGGTGAAGCTGTCACACCAAGTGCATTTAACCAGCAATAGTCTGTTTATTTTTTGGCCATATCCCAGTCTAATTCTGTCACTAAATCCATACCGGTCACCCAGCGCCTAAATACTAGGCCTCAAATTTATATCCAGCTAAATCTGTCCCTAGTGCTGTAGCTGGGCGAGTTATTTAGTGTCCGTTCAAGCACATTTCTTGTTCTGGGTTGAAATACAATTCCCAATTTAGCAATTTCATAATTTAGTGGTTCCTGCTATATCAGAGCTATTTGAAATCTATCCCAAAAAGGGTATATAATATTGAAGGTGCACATTGGGTCATTCAGAATAACTTCACACACACCCGCTACTGTGTATTTCCAAGTCTAATTCTGTCACTAAACCCATACCTGTCACCCAGCGCCTAAATACTAGGCCTCAAATTTAAATCCCTCTAAATCTCTCGTTACCCACCGCTGTACTGTTGTTGCTGGGCAAGATATTTAGTGTCCGTCAAAGCACATTTTTTGTTCTGGGTTGAAGTACAATTCCCAATTTAGCAATTTCATAATTTAGTGGTTTCTGCTATATCAGAGCTATTTGAAATCTATCCCTAAAAGGGTATATAATATTGAAGGTGCACATAGGGTCATTCAGAATAACTTCACACACACGCTTCTGTGCATTTCCAAGTCTAATTCTGTCACTAAATCCATACCGGTGACCCAGCGCCTAAATACTAGGCCTCAAATTTAAATCCCTCTAAATCTCTCGTTACCCACCGCTGTACTGTTGTTGCTGGGCAAGATATTTAGTGTCCGTCAAAGCACATTTTTTGTTCTGGGTTGAAGTACAATTCCCAATTTAGCAATTTCATAATTTAGTGGTTTCTGCTATATCAGAGCTATTTGAAATCTATCCCTAAAAGGGTATATAATATTGAAGGTGCACATAGGGTCATTCAGAATAACTTCACACACACGCTTCTGTGCATTTCCAAGTCTAATTCTGTCACTAAATCCATACCGGTGACCCAGCGCCTAAATACTAGGCCTCAAATTTAAATCCCTCTAAATCTCTCGTTACCCACCGCTGTACTGTTGTTGCTGGGCAAGATATTTAGTGTCCGTCAAAGCACATTTTTTGTTCTGGGTTGAAGTACAATTCCCAATTTAGCAATTTCATAATTTAGTGGTTTCTGCTATATCAGAGCTATTTGAAATCTATCCCTAAAAGGGTATATAATATTGAAGGTGCACATAGGGTCATTCAGAATAACTTCACACACACGCTTCTGTGCATTTCCAAGTCTAATTCTGTCACTAAATCCATACCGGTGACCCAGCGCCTAAATACTAGGCCTCAAATTTAAATCCCTCTAAATCTCTCGTTACCCACCGCTGTACTGTTGTTGCTGGGCAAGATATTTAGTGTCCGTCAAAGCACATTTTTTGTTCTGGGTTGAAGTACAATTCCCAATTTAGCAATTTCATAATTTAGTGGTTTCTGCTATATCAGAGCTATTTGAAATCTATCCCTAAAAGGGTATATAATATTGAAGGTGCACATAGGGTCATTCAGAATAACTTCACACACACGCTTCTGTGCATTTCCAAGTCTAATTCTGTCACTAAATCCATACCGGTGACCCAGCGCCTAAATACTAGGCCTCAAATTTAAATCCCTCTAAATCTCTCGTTACCCACCGCTGTACTGTTGTTGCTGGGCAAGATATTTAGTGTCCGTCAAAGCACATTTTTTGTTCTGGGTTGAAGTACAATTCCCAATTTAGCAATTTCATAATTTAGTGGTTTCTGCTATATCAGAGCTATTTGAAATCTATCCCTAAAAGGGTATATAATATTGAAGGTGCACATTGGGTCATTCAGAATAACTTCACACACACGCTTCTGTGCATTTCCAAGTCTAATTCTGTCACTAAATCCATACCGGTCACCCAGCGCCTAAATACTAGGCCTCAAATTTAAATCCCTCTAAATCTCTCGTTACCCACCGCTGTACTGTTGTTGCTGGGCAAGATATTTAGTGTCCGTCAAAGCACATTTTTTGTTCTGGGTTGAAGTACAATTCCCAATTTAGCAATTTCATAATTTAGTGGTTTCTGCTATATCAGAGCTATTTGAAATCTATCCCTAAAAGGGTATATAATATTGAAGGTGCACATTGGGTCATTCAGAATAACTTCACACACACGCTTCTGTGCATTTCCAAGTCTAATTCTGTCACTAAATCCATACCGGTCACCCAGCGCCTAAATACTAGGCCTCAAATTTATATCCCGCTGAATTTGAATACAATACATTGGGCCAAATAATATATTTGTTGTTGTGGTGAACCATAACAATGAGAAAAACATCTAGTAAGGGACGCGGACGTGGACATGGTCGTGGTGGTGTTAGTGGACCCTCTGGTGCTGGGAGAGGACGTGGCCGTTCTGCCACATCCACACGTCCTAGTGTACCAACTACCTCAGGTCCCAGTAGCCGCCAGAATTTACAGCGATATATGGTGGGGCCCAATGCCGTTCTAAGGATGGTAAGGCCTGAGCAGGTACAGGCATTAGTCAATTGGGTGGCCGACAGTGGATCCAGCACGTTCACATTATCTCCCACCCAGTCTTCTGCAGAAAGCGCACAGATGGCGCCTGAAAACCAACCCCATCAGTCTGTCACATCACCCCCATGCATACCAGGGAAACTGTCTCAGCCTCAAGTTATGCAGCAGTCTCTTATGCTGTTTGAAGACTCCGCTGGCAGGGTTTCCCAAGGGCATCCACCTAGCCCTTCCCCAGCGGTGAAAGACATAGAATGCACTGACGCACAACCACTTATGTTTCCTGATGATGAGGACATGGGAATACCACCTCAGCATGTCTCTGATGATGACGAAACACAGGTGCCAACTGCTGCGTCTTTCTGCAGTGTGCAGACTGAACAGGAGGTCAGGGATCAAGACTGGGTGGAAGACGATGCAGGGGACGATGAGGTCCTAGACCCCACATGGAATGAAGGTCGTGCCACTGACTTTCACAGTTCGGAGGAAGAGGCAGTGGTGAGACCGAGCCAACAGCGTAGCAAAAGAGGGAGCAGTGGGCAAAAGCAGAACACCCGCCGCCAAGAGACTCCGCCTGCTACTGACAGCCGCCATCTGGGACCGAGCACCCCAAAGGCAGCTTCAAGGAGTTCCCTGGCATGGCACTTCTTCAAACAATGTGCTGACGACAAGACCCGAGTGGTTTGCACGCTGTGCCATCAGAGCCTGAAGCGAGGCATTAACGTTCTGAACCTGAGCACAACCTGCATGACCAGGCACCTGCATGCAAAGCATGAACTGCAGTGGAGTAAACACCTTAAAACCAAGGAAGTCACTCAGGCTCCCCCTGCTACCTCTTCTGCTGCTGCCGCCTCGGCCTATTCTGCTGCTGCCGCCTCGGCCTCTTCCTCCGCCTCTGGAGGAACGTTGGCACCTGCCGCCCAGCAAACAGGGGATGTACCACCAACACCACCACCACCACCTCCGTCACCAAGCGTCTCAACCATGTCACATGGCAGCGTTCAGCTCTCCATCTCACAAACATTTGATAGAAAGCGTAAATTCCCACCTAGCCACCCTCGATCCCTGGCCCTGAATGCCAGCATTTCTAAACTACTGGCCTATGAAATGCTGTCATTTAGGCTGGTGGACACAGACAGCTTCAAACAGCTCATGTCGCTTGCTGTCCCACAGTATGTTGTTCCCAGCCGGCACTACTTCTCCAAGAGAGCCGTGCCTTCCCTGCACAACCAAGTATCCCATAAAATCAAGTGTGCACTGCGCAACGCCATCTGTAGCAAGGTCCACCTAACCACAGATACGTGGACCAGTAAGCACGGCCAGGGACGCTATATCTCCCTAACTGCACACTGGGTAAATGTAGTGGCAGCTGGGCCCCAGGCGGAGAGCTGTTTGGCGCACGTCCTGCCGCCGCCAAGGATCGCAGGGCAACATTCTTTGCCTCCTGTTGCCACCTCCTCCTTCTCGGCTTCCTCCTCCTCTTCTTCCACCTGCTCATCCAGTCAGCCACACACCTTCACCACCAACTTCAGCACAGCCCGGGGTAAACGTCAGCAGGCCATTCTGAAACTCATATGTTTGGGGGACAGGCCCCACACCGCACAGGAGTTGTGGCGGGGTATTGAACAACAGACCGACGAGTGGTTGCTGCCGGTGAGCCTCAAGCCCGGCCTGGTGGTGTGTGATAATGGGCGAAATCTCGTTGCAGCTCTGGGACTAGCCAATTTGACGCACATCCCTTGCTTGGCGCATGTGCTGAATTTGGTGGTGCAGAAGTTCATTCACAACTACCCCGACATGTCAGAGCTGCTGCATAAAGTGCGGGCCGTCTGTTCGCGCTTCCGGCGTTCACATCCTGCCGCTGCTCGCCTGTCTGCGCTACAGCGTAACTTCGGCCTTCCCGCTCACCGCCTCATATGCGACGTGCCCACCAGGTGGAACTCCACCTTGCACATGCTGGACAGACTGTGCGAGCAGCAGCAGGCCATAGTGGAGTTTCAGCTGCAGCACGCACGGGTCAGTCGCACTACAGAACAGCACCACTTCACCACCAATGACTGGGCCTCCATGCGAGACCTGTGTGCCCTGTTGCGCTGTTTCGAGTACTCCACCAACATGGCCAGTGGCGATGACACCGTTATCAGCGTTACAATACCACTTCTATGTCTCCTTGAGAAAACACTTAGGGCGATGATGGAACAGGAGGTGGCCCAGGAGGAGGAGGAGGAGGATGAGGAAGAGGGGTCATTTTTAGCACTTTCAGGCCAGTCTCTTCGAAGTGACTCAGAGGGAGGTTTTTTGCAACAGCAGAGGCCAGGTACAAATGTGGCCAGCCAGGGCCCACTACTGGAGGACGAGGAGGACGAGGATGAGGAGGAGGTGGAGGAGGATGAGGATGAAGCATGGTCACAGCGGGGTGGCACCCAACGCAGCTCGGGTCCATCACTGGTGCGTGGCTGGGGGGAAAGGCAGGACGATGACGATACGCCTCCCACAGAGGACAGCTTGTCCTTACCCCTGGGCAGCCTGGCACACATGAGCGACTACATGCTGCAGTGCCTGCGCAACGACAGCAGAGTTGCCCACATTTTAACCTGTGCGGACTACTGGGTTGCCACCCTGCTGGATCCACGCTACAAAGACAATGTGCCCACCTTACTTCCTGCACTGGAGCGTGATAGGAAGATGCGCGAGTACAAGCGCACGTTGGTAGACGCGCTACTGAGAGCATTCCCAAATGTCACAGGGGAACAAGTGGAAGCCCAAGGCCAAGGCAGAGGAGGAGCAAGAGGTCGCCAAGGCAGCTGTGTCACGGCCAGCTCCTCTGAGGGCAGGGTTAGCATGGCAGAGATGTGGAAAACTTTTGTCAACACGCCACAGCTAACTGCACCACCACCTGATACGCAACGTGTTAGCAGGAGGCAACATTTCACTAACATGGTGGAACAGTACGTGTGCACACCCCTCCACGTACTGACTGATGGTTCGGCCCCATTCAACTTCTGGGTCTCTAAATTGTCCACGTGGCCAGAGCTAGCCTTTTATGCCTTGGAGGTGCTGGCCTGCCCGGCAGCCAGCGTTTTGTCTGAACGTGTATTCAGCACGGCAGGGGGCGTCATTACAGACAAACGCAGCCGCCTGTCTACAGCCAATGTGGACAAGCTGACGTTCATAAAAATGAACCAGGCATGGATCCCACAGGACCTGTCCGTCCCTTGTCCAGATTAGACATTAACTACCTCCCCATAACCATATATTATTGGACTCCAGGGCACTTCCTCATTCAATCCTATTTTTATTTTCATTTTACCATTATATTGCGATGCTACCCAAAGTTGAATGAACCTCTCCTCTGCCTGTGTGCTAGGCCTAAATATATGCCAATGGACTGTTGCAGTGGTGGCTGACATGAAGCCTGATTCTCTGCTATGACATGCAGACTAATTCTCTGCTGACATGAAGCCAGATTGTCTGTTACGGGACCTCTCTCCTCTGCCTGGGTGCTGGGCCTAAATTTATGACAATGGACTGTTGCAGTGGTGGCTGACGTGAAGCCTGATTCTCTGCTATGACATGCAGACTGATTCTCTGCTGACATGAAGCCAGATCCTCTGTTACGGGACCTCTCTCCTCTGCCTGGGTGCTGGGCCTAAATTTATGACAATGGACTGTTGCAGTGGTGGCTGACGTGAAGCCTGATTCTCTGCTATGACATGCAGACTGATTCTCTGCTGACATGAAGCCAGATCCTCTGTTACGGGACCTCTCTCCTCTGACTGGGTGCTAGGCCTGAATATATGCCAATGGACTGTTGCAGTGGTGGGTGACGTGAAGCCTCATTCTCTGCTATGACATGCAGACTAATTCTCTGCTGACATGAAGCCAGATTGTCTGTTACGGGACCTTTCTCCTCTGCCTGGGTTCTGGGCCTAAATTTATGAAAATTGACTCTTACAGTGGTGGGTGACGTGAAGCCTGATTCTCTGCTATGATATGAAGACTGATTCTCTGCTGACATGAAGCCAGATTGTCTGTTACGGGACCTTTCTCCTCTGCCTGGGTTCTGGGCCTAAATTTATGAAAATTGACTCTTACAGTGGTGGGTGACGTGAAGCCTGATTCTCTGCTATGACATGCAGACTGATTCTCTGCTGACATGAAGCCAGATTCTCTGTTACGGGACCTCTCTCCTCTGCCTGTGTGTGTGCTGGGCCTAAATATATGCCAATGGACTGTTGCAGTGGTGGCTGACGTGAAGCCTCATTCTCTGCTATGACATGCAGACTAATTCTCTGCTGACATGAAGACAGATTCTCTGTTACGGGACCTCTCTCCTCTGCCTGGGTGCCGGGGCCTAAATATCTGAGAATGGACTGTTCCAGTGGTGGGTGACGGGAAGCCAGATTCTCTGCTATGGAACCTCTCTCCAATTGATTTTGGTTAATTTTTATTTATTTAATTTTTATTTTAATTCATTTCCCTATCCACATTTGTTTGCAGGGGATTTACCTACATGTTGCTGCCTTTTGCAGCCCTCTAGCTCTTTCCTGGGCTGTTTTACAGCCTTTTTAGTGCCGAAAAGTTCGGGTCCCCATTGACTTCAATGGGGTTCGGGTTCGGGACGAAGTTCGGATCGGGTTCGGATCCCGAACCCGAACATTTCCGGGATGTTCGGCCGAACTTCTCGAACCCGAACATCCAGGTGTTCGCTCAACTCTAGTCACGGATCCATTTTCAATTACATCATATTGTGTCAGTGAAAACTGATCCGTCCCGATTGACTTACAGTGTAAGTCAGGACGGATCCATTTGGCTCCGCATCGTCAGGCGGACACCAAAATGTTGCAAGCTGCGTTTTTATGTCCGCCTCAAAAGCAGAACGGAGGCAGAACGGGTCCAAACTGATGCATTCTGAACGGATCCTTATCCATTCAGAATGCATTGGGGCTGAACTTATCTGTTTTGGGCCGCTTGTGAGAGCCCTGAAACAGATCTCACAAGCGGACCCAGGAACGCCAGTGTGAAAGTAGCCTTAGAGACGTGGCCTAGTATGTAAAAAATTGACGCACATAGTGTCCCTCTTTGTATTTTCAAGAGTTGGGAGGTATAGTAATATAACTGTTAAAAACGACTACAAACACGTAGAGATAGGGGATTCAATCCATCTGAAGCTTGTTTTGAGGTAAGGAAACAAAGGATTGGTTTAGGAAGGCAGGGCTTTAATTCTGAAGGATGTGAGGATGTAGAAGGGGTGAGGTCACTGCTTAGAGAGCAAAGAAAAAGAACAGATTCATTCTGAGTAGGCCGAGGAGAAGTGCAGCCTTCTGGTTCACAGAGGATGTCTGGAGAGTGACTTTGTCCTGTATGTTTGTATATAAAAATATCACAGCTAAGACTGTAACCTATCAGAGGGTAAGGTTGCTATAGGTAGTATACAGTCATGTGAAAAAATTAGGACACCCTTTGAAAGCATGTGGTTTTTTGTAACATTTTTAATAAAAGGTTATTTCATCTCCGTTTCAACAATACAGAGAGATTAAAGTAATCCGACTAAACAAAGAAAACTGAAGAAAAGTCTTTTCAAGATCTTCTGTAAATGTCATTCTACAAAAATGCCTATTCTAACTGAGGAAAAAGATAGGACACCCTTGCCCCTAATAGCGAGTGTTACCTCCTTTGGCTGAAATAACTGCAGTGAGACGGTTCTTGTAGCCATCTACCAGTCTTCGACATCGGTCTGAGGAAATTTTACCCCACTCCTCAATGCAGAACTTTTTCAGCTGTGAGATGTTTGAGGGGTTTCTTGCACGTACAGCCCTTTTCAAGTCACCCCACAGCATCTCAATGGGATTCAAATCTGGACTTTGACTTGGCCATTCCAGGACTCTCCATTTCTTCTTTTTCAGCCAATCTTTGGTTGATTTACTAGTATGTTTTGGGTCATTGTCATGTTGCATGGTCCAGTTCCGCTTCAGCTTTAATTTTCTAACTGATGGTCTCACATGTTCTTCAAGCACCTTCTGATACACAGTAGAATTCATCGTGGATTCTATGATGGTGAGCTGACCAGGTCCTGCTGCAGCAAAGCAGCCCCAAACCATGACACTTCCACCTCCATGCTTCACAGTTGGTATGAGGTTCTTTTCTTGGAATGCTGTGTTTGGTTTACGCCAAACATGTCCTCTGCTGTTGTGTCCAAATAATTCAATTTTGGACTCATCTGTCCAAAGAACATTATTCCAGAAGTCCTGGTCTTTGTCAACTTTATCTCTGGCAAATGTCAGTCTGGCCTCGATGTTTCTCTTGGAAAGCAAAGGTTTCCTCCTTGCACACCTCCCATGCAAGTTAAACTTGTACAGTCTCTTTCTGATTGTAGAGGCATGTACTTCTACATCAACAGTAGCCAGAGCCTGCTGTAGTTCTCGAGATGACACTTTAGGGTTTTTGGAGACCTCTTTTAGCATCTTGCGGTCTGCTCTTGGGGTGAACTTGCTGGGGCGACCAGTCCTGGGCATGTTGGCAGTTGTTTTGAAAGCCCTCCACTTGTAGACTATCTTCCGGACAGTGGAATGGCTGATTTCAAAATCTTTTGAGATCTTTTTAAATCCCTTCCCAGACTCATAGGCTGCTACAATCTTTTTTCTGAAGTCCTCTGACAGCTCTTTTGCTCTCACCATGGTGCTCACTCTCACTTCAACAGTCAGGAGCACACCAAACTAAATGTCTGAGGTTTAAATAGGGCAAGCCTCATTCAACATGCAGAGTAACGATCTACTAATTATGTGCACCTGGTGTGATATACCTGTGTGAGATCTGAGCCAATTTAAGAGGGAATACATGTGAGGGTGTCCTATCTTTTTCCTCAGTTAGAATAGGCATTTTTGTAGAGTGACATTTACAGAAGATCTTGAAAAGACTTTTCTTCAGTTTTCTTTGTTTAGTTGGATTACTTTAATCTCTCTGTATTGTTGAAACGGAGATGAAATAACCTTTTATTAAAAATGTTACAAAAAACCACATGCTTTCAAAGGGTGTCCTAATTTTTTCACATGACTGTATGTACTTTTAGCAATGTACAGGCTACCACCCAAATTAAAATGTAGCCTTGAATAAATATTCCATAAAAAGTAACCCACAATCATTAAGAAATGGAAACGATGAACAAATAAACAATAAAGAAAAGGGGCAGTTTTGTAGGTCTGAGTATAGGTCACTAGATGGGAACTTTCCCTGATTCTGACCCTATATTGTTGACCCTGCCGACCCTGGCCCTGAAGGGGAAACGACCTAATGGTGTAATGTGGGCTAAATAGATGACCTAAGATAAATGCCAAAAACAAAAAATAATGCAAGTATGGTAGATATCCACTAATAAAATGTCGGATACTGTCTCCACTCACAATAGAGCCTAATACACTAAGCTGCCAAAAATTAACAACTCATCACATGATAATCTAGATAAATGTCCCAATATTTTTAGTCTCAACACGTTTCGCCCAATGTAATATAAGGGCTCAACAGCAGTATTCTGTCGGATTTTATACATTTGTGTTACCACTGCCAGATGGCAGCACTATATTTAGTGAATTTTTGTCCCCTTATGAGCCCTTGTACTACATTGGGCGAAACGCGTTGGAACAAAAAATATTGGGACATTTATCTAGATTATCGTGTGATGAGTTGTCAATTTTTGGCGGCTTAGTGTATTAGGCTCTATTGTGAGTGGAAACAGTATCCGACATCCGACATTTTATTAGTGAGATATCTACTCACACTAGCGCTTTTCTTTTCTGGCACTGAGTTCCGTCAAAAGGGCTCAATGCCGGAAAAGAACTGATCAGTTATATCCCCATGCATTCTGAATGGAGAGTAATCTGTTCAGGATGCTGAACAGATTACTCTCTTCAAAGGTGAAGGAAGCTTTTCACACACTTGGAAAGGATATACGGGAGGTTGCATCAACTGTTTCATTCTCTGCCGTTTTGCCTGTGCAGAACCTTCAGCATGACAGGAAGATGCGCATTAAGGAATTCAATGTATGGCTTGGTGAATGGTGTCTGAACCAAGGGTTTGGCTTTGTGTCTCATGTTAGCTCTTGTTGGAATGGAAAAGAACTGTACAAGAAAGATGGTTTGCATCTTTCTCTCAAGGGAACAAATGTCCTCGGTGAACAGTTCCAAGTATTTGCTAAGAAGCATTTAAACTAGGAAAGGGGGGCAAAAGAGTGATAATCCAGCAGTCCGACTGCCCCCCGGAACAATGCCAGAAGAGGCCAGTAGCACAAAGGTTAAGAAATGACAAGCTCAGAGTCTTGTCTACAAATGCTCGCAGTCTAGGGAATAAGATCAATGAACTTGAGGCTATAATGGCATCTGAGAATATAGATGTAGTGGCTGTTACTGAGACTTGGTTCAAGGGGAGTAATGACTGGGATACATCAATACCAGGGTTCTCTCTATACAGGAAAGACAGAGTAGGCAAGAAGGGGGAGGGGTGGCCCTGTATGTGAAAGATGGCATAAAATCTAATTTGATACAAGTTAGCGAGAACAATTTGGAGTCAGTTTGGGTTACCTTGCAGCTTGATAATCATAAGGTAACTCGTGTAGGTGTGATATATAGACCACCTAGCCAAGTCAAAGAATTAGATGATCTACTAGTTGAGGAAATAGCTAAAATGACATTGAAGGGGGAGTTTATCATTATGGGAGACTTCAATCTTCCAGATGTAAACTGGAAAACCAAAATAGCTAGTTCTGCCAGGAGTACAGATATTCTAAATTCCCGACTGGGATTATCTCTACAGCAATTAGTGGAGGAGCCAACCCGGAAGGAGGCCATTTTAGATTTAGTATTCACAAATGGGAATTTGGTATCTGATATTACTGTAGGGGAAAGCTTGGGATCTAGTGATCACCAGTCAGTGTGGTTTACTATAAGTACAGTGACTGAGTCACACCACACAAAAACAAAAGTTTTAGATTTTAGAAAAAATGACTTTTCTAAAATTAGATTAGTGGTACACGAGTCCCTATCAGACTGGAACAGTTTCATTGGAGTCCAGGAGAAATGGGACTACTTAAAAGTGGCACTATTGAAGGCAACAGAAAATTGCATTAGGCTTGTCAGTAAAAGCAAAGGAAGAGACCACTGTGGTACTCAGCAGAAGTGGCCAAAATCATTAAAAACAAAAATATAGCATTTAGGAATTATAAAAAAAAACTAAATGAGGATGACAGACAAATTTATAAGATTAGGCAGAGAGAGGCCAAACAAGTTATAAGAGCTTCTAAAGCACAGGCAGAAGAGAAATTAGCTCAGTCAGGGAAAAAAGGCGATAAGGCATTCTTCAGATACATAAATGAAAAAAGGAAACTAAAACAAGGAATTACCAAATTAAAAACTAAAGAAGGAAGGTATATGGAAGAAGATAAAGAACTAGCTGACTGCCTCAATGAATACTTCTGTTCAGTTTTTACAAAGGAAAATGAAGGAGAAGGACCTCAGTTAGGAAAGAGGACTAATGAATCTTTTGACGCATGTGTCTTTACAGAGGAAGAGGTTCTAAGTCAACTGTCTAAAATTAATACAAATAAGTCACAGGGGCCTGATGGGATACACCCAAAGCTATTAAAAGAGCTCAGCGGTGAACTAGCAAAACCATTAACAGATTTATTTAACCAATCACTGGCAACAGGAGTCGTCCCAGAAGATTGGAAATTAGCAAATGTTGTGCCCATTCACAAGAAAGGTAGTAAGGAGGAATCGAGCAACTATAGGCCAGTAAGCCTGACATCAATAGTGGGGAAATTAATGGAAACCATACTTAAGGAGAGGATTGTGGACCATCTAAAATCCCATGGATTGAAAGATGAAAAACAGCATGGGTTTACTTCAGGGAGATCATGTCAAACTAATCTTATTGATTTTTTTGATTGGGTGCCAAAAATAATAGATGGAGGAGGTGCAGTAGACATCGCTTATCTAGACTTTAGTAAGGCTTTTGATACTGTCCCACATAGAAGGATTATTAATAAAGTGCAGTCATTGGGCTTGGACTCCCATATTGTTGAATGGATTAGGCAGTGGCTGAGAGACAGACAACAGAGGGTTGTAGTCAATGGAGTATATTCAGACCAAGGTCTTGTTACCAGTGGGGTACCTCAGGGATCTGTTCTGGGACCCATATTGTTTAATATCTTTATCAGTGAAATTGCAGAAGGCCTCAATGGTAAGGTGTGTCTTTTTGCTGATGATACAAAGATTTGTAACAGGGTTGATGTTCCTGGAGGAATACACCAAATGGAAAAGGACTTAGGAAAACTAGAGGAATGGTCAAAAATCTGGCAACTAAAATTTAATGTTGATAAGTGCAAGATAATGCACCTGGGACGTAAAAACCCAAGAGCAGAATATAAAATCAGTGATACAGTCCTAACCTCAGTATCTGAGGAAAGGGATTTAGGGATCATTATTTCAGAAGACTTAAAGGTAGGCAGACAATGTCACAGAGCAGCAGGAAATGCTAGCAGAATGCTAGCAAGAGGAATTACCAGTAGAAAGAGGGAGGTGCTCATGCCGCTCTACAGAGCACTGGTGAGACCTAATTTGGAGTATTGTGCTCAGTACTGGAGACCATATCTCCAGAAGGATATTGATACTTTGGAGAGAGTTCAGAGAAGAGCTACTAAACTGGTACATGGATTGCAGGATAAAACTTACCAGGAAAGATTAAAGGAACTTAACATGTATAGCTTGGAAGAAAGACGAGACAGAGGGGATATGATAGAAACTTTTAAATACATAAAGGGAATCAACAAGGTAAAAGAGGAAAGAATATTTAAAAGAAAAAAAAATGCTACAAGAGGACATAGTTTTAAATTAGAGGGGCAAAGGTTTAAAAGTAATATCAGGAAGTATTACTTTACTGAGAGAGTAGTGGATGCATGGAATAGCCTTCCTGCAGAAGTGGCAGCTGCAAATACAGTGAAGGAGTTTAAGCATGCATGGGATAGGCATAAGGCCATCCTTCATATAAGATAGGGCCAGGGGCTATCCATAGTATTTAGTATATTGGGCAGACTAGATGGGCCAAATGGTTCTTATTTGCCGACACATTCTATGTTTCTATGTTTCTATGCATCAGGATGTCTTCAGTTCAGTCATTTTGACTGATAAGGAAAAAGATAAAACCGCAGCATGCTACGGTTTTATCTCCTACCAAAAAAACTGAAGACTTGCCTAAATGACGGCAATTTTTCCATAGGAATGTATTAGTGCCGGATCTGGCATTTAAAATACCGGAATGCCGGATCCATCCTTCTGGCCTGCGCATGCGCAGACCGAAAAAAAGGTGACAAAAATAAATGCCTATTCATTTTGCCGGATGACACCAGAAAGACGGATCTGGCATTTCAATGCATTTTTCTGACTGATCAGGCATTTTTAAGACTGATCAGGATCCTGATCTTGAGTCTTACAAATGCCATCGGTTGGCATACGTTTTGCCGGATCCAGCAGGCAGTTCTCTCTCCATCTTTTGGGCCCGGCACTGTTTCATATCTCCCAACTATTTGAACGGTGAAAAGGTACACTTTTGGTTCATTGTGCGATAGATCAATTTTTCTGCATATCTAAACACTTCCAGAGTTGTCTCTTACAAAATAGCTAAAAAATAATCAGACTTTAGAAATTTCTAAAATCCCAGTTGAATCAAATACCCCCATACTAATCAAATATAAAAATATTTTTACCATACGGCAAATTCAAAATGAAAAAAAAAAAAACTCCAACAAAAAATCAAATAAAAAGTGATTAAAAAAACATACACACCCCAAAATAGAATCTTTGGAAAGCACAAATCACCCCGCAAAAAAATGTGTCCTCATACAGCTCCATACACATAATAACGACAATGATGAAATAATAATAATAATGTTTTCATTTTTTTTATTTTTTTACATATGTGGTATCACTGTAATTGGACTGACCTGGAGAATAAAAGTAACGGGTCAGTTTTACTGCATAGGAAATTGTGTAAAAAAATAAATAAACTTTGGCGGAATGTTTTTTTTTCATAATTCCACCCCATTTGGAATTTTTTCGCGCTTCCCACCACACTTTGTGAATAAAAAAATAAAAACTTTATGGCTTTGGGAAGGCTGGGAGTAAAAAACTAAAATGAATAATAAAAAGTCCCCAGTCATTAATGGGTTAATACTGTGTAACTGCATTTTATGTGTCTGTTGTCATATATATCCTGTTCATTTGCACTGTATTGGCAGCACTGTGGAAAAGGTTAACAAATACTGAGAGACTTTTTAGACTTTCTAGCTAATAATTAGAAGCTAATAATTTTCTACAGTTACCATGAGCCAGATTTGTTTACCATCAAAACCAGACAGACTGACCTTTTGGTCTGGTCTGGTTTATCTATATATGTTATTATGTCTGAAGACTTGTTTTTGTTTGGGGAAAACTGATTTGAAGTTCTAAAAACTGTTTGTAAGTCCTAATGCAAGTCTATGACAGACGTTAATTGTAACATTGTATCTGTTTGGTCGGTGTTTCTCCACCCTACCCCTAGTAACATAGTAACATAGTTTATAAGGCTTAAAAAAGACACTTATCTATCTAGTTCAGCCTGTTATCCTGCAAGTTGATCCAAAGGAAGGCAAAAAAATATATATCCTGTGAGGTAGAAGCCAATTTTCGCCACTGTAGAGGGAAAAAAATTCCTTCCTGACTCCAATTAGACGCCAATCAGAATACCTCCCTGGATCAACTACCCCTCTCTAGTAGCTATAGCCAGTAATATTATTACACTCCAGAAATACATCCAGGCCCCTCTTGAACTCTTTTAGTGAACTTACCATCACCACCTCCTCAGGCAGAGAGTTCCATAGTGTCACAGCTCTCACCATAAAAAATTAACAAGAGCCAGCTGCATCCCTTACAGCCATGTGGTTTCTAAACCACAGAGGGCAACATCAAAACTGCGACACGACCATGCAATGTGGTCGTACGCTAAGACTGGAAACCCACAATGATGCACTGTGTGGTGTCGTTTTTGATGCAGTATTTTGTTCCACACAGACAGCAAACAGCACCGAATACTATTATACCGAATTATACATCAATGGTGCAATCTTCCACAATGACCACGCAGAAAATATGGAAGCATGCACCATTTTGGTAAGATTTTCACAAAAAACTAGCTTAACAGGCAGGAGCCCTTAACAGGCAGATGAGGGACATAATAAAAAAAAAATTAAAATGAAACTGAGACTGCACAAAGTGGCAGATGAATAGCCATATTTCTGCCATACACACTTTCAGCAGACAACAGCAAAAAAAAATCCAACCTGACAGATCACATTTTTAGTTGGTAATAGTCTGTATTTAGCCATCGCAAACAATGGTAACGGAATCCATAACGCAATTCTGCTTTTACCAGTAAACGAATCGCAAGCAAATTATATAAGCAGAAATTCGCTCATCTCAAATAATTATTGATGATGAATTAGTCTAAAACATAAATCATATTTATGGTAACCGGGATACCCCTTTAACAATCACTCCTCCCACTGTGGAGGAGATTTCTGCATGTAATAGCAGCGCTCTCCTCCACTGATAAAAAAAAATTGCCCCAAAGGTGTACATAGCTTTTCACTGTTCAATATCCTAGACACGCTTAATGTGGCCCTAATCATGTATATCTATCTATCTATCTATCGATCAAATCAAATCAAATAAGCTCTATTGGCAGGACTAAATACATTTTAGCATTGCCAAAGCAAGTGGGAAATAATTGGGTAGGGTTGAGGGGTGGGGACACGCCCAGGGTGGGGATAAAAGATTCCATGGTATACCAGGCTCCTCTCAGTCTATGGCAGGCAGTAATATATTGTGCTGCTATGGCCACTGTGTACTCCACTTTCCCCAGCAGTATGGAGAGTCTCTTTTCCTCCTCCATGGAGGTGAAGTCTGATCAGATCAGACAGTCTCCTGAAGTGAGTCTCCCTCACTGCTGAGTATTTAGGGCACCGCAGCAGGAAATTAGCCTCATCCTCCACGGCCTCCTGGTCACACTGCTGGCATAGTCTGCTCTTCCTGGGCATGTACCTCTGTCGGTGACGCCCAGATTCAATGAGCAGGCTGTGGGTGCTCAGTCTCTACCGGCTCAGGGTCTGTCAGTCTCTTGGATTGGGAAGTTTCTTCAGATATGGGTCCAGATTGTACTCCCTCTGCAGGCTCTGGTATATTGTCAGCATCTGTGATGTTCATATGTCGTTCCTCCAGATGCTTATATACTCTTCTTTGCTCTTGTGTATTGTCCTCTAGATTCCCCCCTTTGCCAGGCTGTATTGGTTGGTGGCTTGGGTAGGCTGGGTTTGGGTGACTTCTTCCAGGGTTCTTTGTTTTTCTGGGGCTTCTTTGTGTAGCAAGGCTTTGTGATGGTAGGAGCTGGGACTGCTGCTATGCAGATAGGCTCTGAATGATAGTGCCCTCTTCTGGACAGCAAAGTAATGTAGGAATCTGCCCAGTTCTGCTCGACAGGCGCTGTTTGAGGTGCTCCTGTGGACCTGGAGAAAGTGTTTGCAGAGTTCTAGGTGCAATAGTTCTGTTGGCACAGAGTCCCACTTTGCCCGGTTTAGGGATATGTCTTGGCCCCAGACTTCACTGCCATACAGGAGGATTGGGGCAATGATGGTGTCAAGAATTTTAAGCCAGACGGTCACTGGTACTTTAAGATGATACAGAAGCCTTCTGATGGCATAGAAGGTTTTGCTGTTGGTTTCTTAAAGTAGACAGTTGTTTAGCAGGAAGGGAGGATGCGCGTCTGCTTTCCGGTTTCTTTTCTGGAACACCATGATGTTGGTTTTCTTTGGATTGATGGGCAGTGCCCACGTGCTACTGAACTTCTCCAGGATTTTCAGGTTATCTTGGAGACCTTTCTCAGTTGGCAATAGTAGCAGAAGATCATCTGCATAAAGGAGAAATTTCACCTCTGTGTCATGGAGGGTGAGACCAGTTGCTGTGGAGGACTCCATTGATGTAGATGTTAAACAGGGTTGGACTCCCATTTACCTTCACGCTGCATCTTTTCTCAGTGTAGGAACTTCTGATGACATCATATGTTTTTCCTACTATTCCGCTTTCAAGAAGTTTCAGGAATAGGCCCGGGTGCCACACTGAGTCAAAGGCCTTCTTAAAGTCCACAAAGCAGGCATAGATCTTTCCACGCTTTGTATTGTGGACATGGCTCTTGATGAGGCTCTGCAGGGTGTAGATGCAGCCTGTGGTGCGGTGGTTTGGTATAAGGCCTGCTTGGCTTCTGCTGAGGATGTTGTGCTGGGTGAGGAAGCTGAGGATCCTCTAATTCAGGATACTGCTGAGGAGTTTTCCCAGGTTGCTGTTGATGCATATCCCTCTATAGTTGGCTGGGTCGTACCTGTCTCCTCCCTTGTATATGGGAGAGATGATGCCCTGGTTCCAGCTCTGGGGGAAGTATCTAGCACTCAGCACAACATTGTAGAGTTTTACTAATGCGGCCTGGATACCTGGTGGGCTGTATTTGATCATTTCTGGAAGGATCCCATCTGGGCCGCTGGCGTTTTTACTCTATATCACTGAGATCCTCTCTGGTATCTCCTGCAGTGTGAACGTTGTTTCTAGAGGTTTTTGGAAATCTTTGATTTTTTTCCTCCATATCCTTCAGCTTTTTCAGGATTTCTTTTTGTTCTGGGCTTTGGTCCTCCCTCCAGATGGCTTTGTAAGGATCCTTGAAGTACTGGAGCCAGATGTTGCCGTTTTGGATGTGGAGGTTGGTGTTCTTGCTGGTTTTGTCCATGTGGTTCCATAGTTCCCAGAATGAGTTGTCCTGGAGAGCATCTTGGAGTTGGAGTAGCTTGGTTGAGATGTTGCCTTGCTTTTTCTTTCTGAGGGTATTTTTGTATTTCCTTTGTATGTTGTTGTAGGCTTCCCTCAGACTGGGGTTGTTCGGGTCTTGGTGTTTCCTATTTGACGCCATACTTAGCGCCTTCCTTATACAGTCCTAATCAAAAGTTTAAGACCACTTGAATAATGGCCAAAAATCATATTTAGCATGGCTGGATCTTAACAAGGTTCCAAGTAGAGCTTCAACATGCAACAAGAAGAAATGGGAGTGAGACAAAACATTTTTTGAGCATTCAATTTAATGAAAACAACGAATAAACTGAAACAGGCTGTTTTTCAGCTGATCAAAAGTTTAGGACCACACCTCCAAAAAAAACTAAACCCCCCCCCAAAACAGAAATCAAACTTCCAAACATGAACTCAGTAATGAGTAGCTCCGCTGTTATTGTTTATCACTTAAAAAATTTGTTTCGGCATGCTTGATGCAAGCATTTCCATGAGGTGAGTGGGAACATTTCTCCAAGTGGTGAAGACGGCTGCACGAAGGCCATCTATTGTCTGGAACTGTTGTCCATTTTTGTAAACTTCCCTTGCCATCCATCCCCAAAGGTTCTCAATTGGATTTAGATCAGGGGAACACGCAGGATGGGCCAAAAAAGTGATGTTATTCTCCTGGAAGAAGTCCCTTGTCCTGCGGGCATTGTGTACTGTAGCGTTGTCCTGTTGAAAAACCCAGTCGTTACCACACAGACAAGGGCCCTCAGTCATGAGGAATGCTCTCTGCAACATCTGGACATAGCCAGCGGCCTTTTGACGCCCCTGCACTTCCTGAAGTTCCATTGTTCCACTGAAGGAAAAAGCACCCCAGACCATTATGGTGTCCCCTCCACTGTGGCGCGTAGAAAACATCTCAGGTGGGATCTGCTTGTCATGCCAGTAACATTGGAAACCATCAGGACCATCAAGGTTACATTTTTTCTCATCAGAGAATAAAACTTTCTTCAACCTTTGAATGTCCCATGTTTGGTGCTCTCTTGCAAAGTCCAAACGAGCAGTTCTGTGACGTTCAAGAAGATGAGGTCTTTGAAGCCGTCTTTTGTTTTTGAAGCCCTTCAGTCTCAGATGCCGTCTGATGGTTATGGGGTTGCAGTCAGCACCATTAAGGGCCTTAATTTGGATTGAGGATCGTCCACTGTCTTGACGGACAGCCAATTGGATCTCCTGCTCAGTGCTGATTACATTTTTTGGGGTCTTCCACTTGACTTTTTTGTTCCATAACCCTCAGGATCATTTTAGATGGCGCGCTGTGAGAGACCCTGCTTATGCAGTTCAACAACCTGACCACGTTAAAAAAGGGAGAGTTTTTTTGCCTTTGCCATCACAACGTGTGACTACCTGACAGAAAATGACAATGAATCCACATCTTTGCACAGATTTGGCCTTTCAAAGGCATGTGGTCCTAAAATTTGGATCAGCTGAAAAACAGCCTGTTTCAGTTTAATCATTATTTTCAATTAATTGAATGCTCAAAAAATGTTTTGCCTCACTCTTATTTCTTCTTGTTGCAAGCTCTACTTGGAACCTTGTTAAGATCCAACAATGTAAAATATGATTTTTTTGCCATTTTTCAAGTGGTCTTAAACTTTTGATCAGGACTGTATCTTTACACTCCCGGTCGAACCAACTGTTGGGTTGTTGCTTTTTTGACCTTTTGTTGCATCTTTTGAGGTCAGCTATCTCTCTATCTCATATCTATCTATCATCTATCTATTATCTATCTATCTATCTAATATCTATCTATCTATCTCTCATATCTATCTATCGTATATCTATATCATATCTATCTATCTAGTTATCTATCTAGCTATCATCTATTTAGATTTGCCATAGATAGAATTGTAATGCACTGTATATACACAGTTCAATATTTTATGTTATTTGGTCTTCTACTATTATTGGATGGGTCTCATTTACTGTGACAGTATCATGAGTGATGTTCATTATAATGCAGCAATCCCCTCTACAGGCTGCATTCTTAACTAGCTCCAGTAATCCTCTGGGATACGTAGGGTTGCTGACTGAGAGAGCTTGAAAGATGAGAGTCAGGAATGGGAGGGGGAAGCCACTCTGCCACGTATATTAGATCTGGAAACTACATGTACAGAAGTCCCTTTGCCCAAACACAGATGGTATGATCCAGAGAGCTGCAGTTTGATTATTAATATTTGTCCATAACTAGTTCCCTAAGCCCATACACTCTTCTGTGTAAGAAGATGAGTTTGCATTTTATATCAACCATGGTTGCTATTACCCTTACCTTACACAAATTGACATGTACTACAACAGGGATCAGCAACCTTTTGTACTCCAGCTGTTGTGAAACTACAATTCCCAGCATGCTCAGCTTCACAGTTCCAAGGGCGTTGCTAGGGGCCCAGTCCCAGTCCCCCCACCAAAAAAAAAAATAGCACTGAAGACATTTTATTGTACTTGATATACATTGACATACCACTATACATCAGCACATACCTCTCACATCCAGTGCCTCCGATGTAGATCTTCTCTGTCATCATTTTCTCCATTTGGTCCGGACATCTTCTTTCAACTGTGTCTCGTCTCTGCAGAGTGTGACACACAGACATCTTAGCTTCTTCATTTTTCTATCATCATCTCCCAACCTGGAGTCCACCCAGTGTTATCCTGCTGCTCTCTGTGCCCCCAATACCCTCATATACTATCCTGAAGAAAAATGATTGCCGTACAGATAGCCCCCCTCCATAGTAATAGTGCTTCTCCAAGTACCACCAATAGTAATTCCCTTCTAGAATGCCCTCATTAGTAATACTGCCCCTACTGTGCCAGTGCCCCCAACCGTGATAACGCTCCCCAAGAGTGCCCCCATTAGTAGAAGAGCCCTCCAGTATTAATAATGCTCTTATAGAGGCCCCAGTAGAAATAAGGTCCCTTATCGTGGGGATAATGCCCTCTACAGACTCCTCAGTAGTAATAAGGCCCCCACAGTGCTCTTAGTAGAAATAAGGCAGATCTATAAACCACTCCTATAGAGCCCCAGTAGTAATAAGACACCTAATGCCGCGTGGATTTATAATACCCCTACAGTGCCCCCCGTATTTGTTAATGCCCCCCACTATTATAATGCACTGAAGGGCCTTAGTATTTATAATGCCCCCATACTGTTATAATTCTCGCCCTGAAGTGCCCCCAGTATTTATAATGCCCCCTGTAGTTATATTATCCTTCCTTTATTGTCTTCAGAAATTATAATTCCTCAGCCCCTTCACCATACAGTTCCATGTAAATAACATTATTTCCCTTTCTCTGCCACAGAGTCCCATGTAAATACCATCACACCATCTCTCTAACCCCCTCAAATATACAGTCCTATGTAAATAACATCATACCATTCTCCTGACCCCTCCAATATACAGTCCCACATAAATAACGTCACCCCAATCCCATGTAAATAACATCAACACCTCAATATTCAGTCCCATGTAAATAACATCGCCCCCTCCCCAGCCACGTCCAACATGCAGTCCCATGTAAATAACATTACCCCTTAACATATAGTCCCATGTAAATAACATCACTCGCTCCTCAAGATACCTTCAACATACAGTCCCATGTAAATAACATCACCCCCTCAATATTCAGTCCCATGCAAATCATTTCCCTACCTTCAGCCCTAACTAGAGTTGCCACCCAAATGGGAATGACCCGGAGAGTCCGGGTTTGTAATCCTTTCTCAGACCCGGGCACAGCGATCAGCTGGGAGTGATGGAATGCTAGCCCAGACATGCCCACCCTCCCTCCCTTTTGTTCTGGTTTAGCTTTAAGAAAAGGTGGCAACCCTAGCCCTAACATACAGTCCCAGTTAAATAACTACAACTCCCAGCATTGTTATGCCTCTCCCTTCACTTACCTCTCCTTATTTAGCAGACATCACCACACCTTCTTCCCAGGACTTCTCTTCACTGCCATCCTCTTCTACACTGGTCACATGATGGTGACATCATCGCAATTCCTTTTCCGCTACTGCATTTAGAAATGATCACATGACCTGTGATGTCACCACAGGTCCTTCAGCTCTTGCAGGGCATTAGGCTAGGCCACTAGGGCTACAAGACGAAATGTGTCGCGCAACAATTTTTATAATGATAGTCTATGGTGTCGCACTTCTGCAACTGCGACACAACAGTGGCTAAAAATCCATCCAAGATGGATTTTTCTGCAACTGCCGTGTCTCAATCGCAGTATGTCGCAGTGCGACACCATATACTATCATTATAAAAATCAACACATGTTTCAGTGTAGTTGTGCCTAGAGATGAGCGAATCGAAGCTGATAAAGTGGAATTGGATCCGAATTTCAGGAGAAATTTGATTCACAACTAATGGGAATTTCCTCCCGCTTCGTGGTAACTAATCACAATTTTTCCTAATATTTCCTAATTATTCCTAAAATGGCAGCGAGGAACTTTGGAAAGGTGGGATGACCCGCAGCCAATCAGCAGCCAGCCAGCCCTGTAATGTCATAACCCTATAAATACGGAGGCCATCTTGGACATTTTCCAGCTTTCTGAGTGCAGGGACAGACGTGAGAAGGCGCTAGGGACAGTGCTAGAAAAGCGATTTACAATTGCAGGGAAAGATTATTTGGGGATCCAAATAGCCATTATACAGTTCTATCATTCCAGCAATTTGTTCTTGTTATTGGGGTGCAAGTGCTGTGTTGAAAAGCCTTTATTGGTCTATTTCAGTACATAAAAGAAAAATATATATGCATTTCACTTCTGCAGTTATATATGTTGAAAGCGTTTAGTGGCCTATTTCAGTACAAAAAGAAAAATATATACGCATTTCACTGTTGCAGTTATTTGTGGTGAAAGCGTTTAGTGGCCTATTTCAGTACAGAAAAAAAATATATATATACGCACTTCACTGTTGCAGTTATTTGTGGTAAAAGTGTATAGTGGCCTATTTCAGTACACAAAGAAAAATATATACGCACTTCACCGTTGAAGTTATTTGTCGTGAAAGCGTTTAGTGGCCTATTTCAGTGCAAAAAGAAAAATATATACGCACTTCACTGTTGAAGTTATTTGTCGTGAAAGCGTTTAGTGGCTTTTTTCAGTAGAAAAAGAAAAATATATATGCATTTTACAGTTGCAGTTATTTGTTGTGAAAGTGTTTAGTGGCCTATATCAGTACAAAAAGAAAAATATATACGCACTTCACTGTTGCAGTTATTTGTGGTGAAAGCGTTCAGTGGCCTATTTCAGTACAAAAATAAAAATATATTCATCTCTTTTAGGGGTGTTTTAATTTGCTTAGAATTTATTTAGTTCAGCTAAAAGCATGTCAGACAGAGAAGTTCCAGGCCATGCACAGAGGAGTGGCAGAGGCCTAAATGTTTCTGGCGCAGGCAGAGGTCGCAGCAGAGTAAGGGGGTGTGGCAGCAGAAGTCTCAGCGAGAAGCCTGAGCTTTCGATGTCATCTAGCGATTGTGTCTTGACCAGCAACCCAGCCATTCTATATTGGTTAGCTTTGTAATCCACTTCATCCCAAGTGACATCAGAGACCACCAGCCAACAGTCGGTGGGTTCATCAGACACAACCCTTAGTTGACATGGCCCGAGAACAGGCCCTGTGCCCTCATCTGTCCTCAACCTGCCTCTGTCGTTTGCTGTTCCCCCAGCCACAGAAGAATTGTATGCTGTGGGCTCAGCTCCACTATACAGCGAGGACGAGCCACTAGAAGACAGTCAGCAGCTACTGCCCAGCCAAGATCTGGAGGAGACATCCGCTGCTTCCTCTGCTAGACGGGCAAGTAGTGATGAGGAGAGTGGCGTTGGAGGTGGTGTTGCGAGCGGTCAGGCTCCTGGCCCAGAGACCGTTGAGGAGGACATCAGTGACGTGCAGACACTACTCGATGATGATGAAGCCGATCGCACTTGGGAGCCGTGTGAAGAAGGGGCTTCATCATCAGGAGAAGTGGGTGGCAGCTTGCCCGTGAGGCAGCAGCTGAGCCAGCAAGGCGGTTGCATGGCTGGAAGTCAGCAGGGTGGCAGCAGTAGGAGGTTCGGGAGCCAAACGTGCCCGGGGTAGACCACCTGCTTCGCAGCAGCCTACCTGCCCGGTAAGTAGTGGTGCAGGGGTTCACGGAGGCAAAGTCAGTAGCAGTCAGTGCGGACTGTTGGGGGGAATTTCACCTACTCGGCGGTGTGTCAGTTTTTGTTAAGCCGCCGGAGGAGGTTAACATGGCCATATGTAGAATATGTGGGCAGAAGGTGAAGCTTGGCCAGGGTGCCAATGTTGGCACCATGGCCCTGCATCAACATATGCAGTGTCACCATAAAGTGGCCTGGGAGAACCGTAGCTCCGATGTGGTGGTTCAGCCTTCCGCAGCAACCGCTGCATCACCCAGTGGCAAGCACCCGGTTTCAGGCAGTCAAGACTCCACCACCTCAGCTGAAGGGAGCTGTCATTCCCATCTTCTGGTCGTCCAGATGCTCCTGCTCCTCTTCCTCGTCAGTCATTCCGTCAGCAATCGATTGCCAAAACACAGCAGTTTGTGTGCACTTATCCAACGGCGCAGAAGCTGAACGTGCTCCTGGCCAAATTGCTGGTGCTGCAGTCCCTCCCTTTCCAAGTGGTGGACTCTGCACCTTTCAGAAAACTTATGGCTTGTGCCGAGCCAAGGTGGAGAGTCCCAAGCTGTAATTTCTTTGCGAAAAAGGCAGTACCAGCCCTGTACAAATATGTAGAACAGAAGGTGGGCCAGTCCTTGAGCCTGCAGGTGTCTGCCAAAGTGCACGGCAGCGCCGTGCACTTTGGAGCTTTAACTACGGTCAGGGTCAAAACTACGGTTTGGAGCTTTAACTACGGTCACCGTGGAGCTTTAACTACGGTCAGGGACAATACATGTCCTTTACGGCCCACTGGGTAAATATGGTTCCTGCACAGCCACACCAGCAACTTGGCCAGGTCATGCCAAGCCTCCACATTGTCACGCCGGTTGGTCTTGCGACAATGACCGCCTCTGCCTCCTCATCCTCCACCATGTCCTCAGCCTCCACTGCAGGGACAAGTCACAGTGCCGCTCAAGCATACCACATGTGCTGGGCACGGCGGTGTCATGCTGTTTTGCACCTGGTTTGCCTTATTGAATGAAGTCACACAGGAGAAGAATTGCTCCATGTGATTCATCAAGAAATCGAATGCTGGCTTTCTCTGCGACAACTTAAAATTGTAACCATGGTGACCGACAATGGGAAGAACATGGTGTTGGCACTGCGTCAAGAAAGGCTGAGCCATGTGCCCTGCATGACACACGTGTTCAATCTGGTTGTCAAGCAGTTTCTGAAGTCTTCCACCCATCTGCAAGACTTCCTAAAAATGGTCAGGAAACTTTGCATGCCCTTCAGCCACTCGTACACCGCAAAGCCCACCCTCCTTGAGCTCCAGTGGCAGAACGACATCCCCCAACATAGGCTGATATGCAACGTTTCCACCCATTGGAATTCCACCTTCCATATGTTGGACCAACTATACGAACAGAAAAAGGCCATCAACGATTTCTTGATGATCCAAGAGGATAGGAATACTCCCCTGTGTAACTTCCATGTCAGTCAGTGGCAGCTCATGCATGACACCTGCCGCTTGCTCAGGCCCTTTGAGGACACCACGTTATTTGTCAGTCGCCAGGACTACGGGATGAACAACGTCATTCCACTGCTTCATGTCCTGGAACAGATCGTGGTAACAATGGCTGGTCAGGGGACAGGAGATGTGGCGCCTAGATCTCACGGCCACATGAGCCCTGTGGGGGCTAAACTGGAAGAGGAGGGGGAGGAGGACATTGGAGCACAGGCAATGAGTAGCAAAATGGGTGTTTTTTCTACTCAGCTGAAAGGAGAGGAGGAGCAGGAGCAGCCAGAGGAGCTACAGGGCGATGAGGAAGACGAGACAGAGGACCCAGACACACCGTGGAAGTACGCAGTGGAGATGGAGGCAGGGAGTCCCTCCGAGTCACTTGCACAAATAGCCCGTTGCATGCTCACTTGCTTGAGTAGTGACACCATTCGGCAGAGGGATGACTTTTGGCTCTCCACCTTGTTGGACCCTAGCATTGGGGGCCTTTTTTACAGCCACTGAGAGGGAGGACAAACTTAATTACTACAGAGACATCCTATGTAGTCAGTTGACCTCTGCCTATCTGCGCCATCGTCCATCCTCTTGCAGGTCTAAAGCCATGGCTGCTAGGGGGGGGGGGGGGGTGGCAGGAGCAGTACCAGCACCATCAGCCTGAGTATACAGTCACTGATGAGCAGCTTTCTTCACCCGCATAGTGAAGAAGCAACTCACCAGCAGCAGGTAGACCTGGAGCAGGACCTGAACCAGCAGGTGGTGGCATACTTGGACAGCATCCTGCTAGCCGTCATTGAGGATCCGCTGGACTACTGGGCAACCAAACTGGATTTGTGGCTGCAACTAGCAGAGTTTACCCTGGAAAAGCTGTCCTTGCCCGGCCAGTAGTGTAGCATCAGAGCGGGTGTTCAGTGCGGTGGGGGCAATAGTTACCCCAAGAAGAACTCGCCTGTCCACACAAAATGTGCAGAGACTGACCTTTCTCAAGGTTTAATATATTGAATAATAAAAGTTATGAGCTAATAGTTGAGTTACTTGGTCAGTTTTGGCCACGTGACTTCCCAAAACAAGTGAAGTATGCAGTGATTCTAAGAGCAACACCTGTCATCTTCATGTCATACTGACTCACAGTATTGTTTCACTACCAAAGCAGACTCCATATGCGTGTTACTGCAACACACAGTGTTCTACATCTATATAAAGGCTCTCTGCAGCCCAGAATGAATTCGGATCTAAGCAAATTTTTCCGGAAAATTCGATGAACCGGCCGAATCGAATTTTTGAGAACTTTGCTTATCTATAGTTGTGCCCTATGTGTCGCGCGACAAAAAGTCATTGTGTAGCCCTAGCCTTAGATTCAATTGTATTGCCGTCCTGAGTCAATAACCTAGCAACGCCCCTGCCCAGCTCCATTTAATTCTATAGGAGTTTTCAGAACAGCAGATCAAGTATGCATGCTGGGAGTTGTAGTTTCACAACAGCTGAAGTGCCAGAGGTTGCCTACCCCTGTGCTACAAGAAATAGGAAATGATTTTGTGACGGAGTCTTTTTATCTATTTCTGAAAGTGTTACATTTAGAAATTATAATATAGAGCTTGTATCTATGCTGTGTGTCCTCATAGAAACTAGATCCCAAGAGGATCATCTGCCTTAGGACTTGTTCACATGAACATATGGGTTCTGTTCCGTGCTTTGGGGCGGTCCGCAATGCACGGAGAACGTTCATGAGGCCTCCGGGACGGATCCGGACCCATTCAACCCATTAAAAAAGATAGGACATGTTCTAACTTTGTACGGAACGGAAGTACGGAATGGAACCCCACAGAAGCACTCCGTAGCGCTTCCGTGGGTTTCCGTTCCATGCTTCCATTCCGAACCGCAAAAAATACGGATGACATCCGTGTGCATTGCGTATTTTGCGGAATTGAACAGCTGGACACAGAATAGAACAGTCCTATCCTTCTCCGTAATGCGGGCAATAATAGGACATGTTCTATTTTTTTGCTGAATGGAAATACAGACATACTGAAACGGAATGCACATGCTGTACCTTTCAGGTGTTTTTTGCTGACCCATTGAAATGAATGGTTCCGTATATGGTACGCAAAAAGAAACGGAACGGACACGGAATAGAAAAACGAATGGTTCCGTATATGGAATGCAAAAAAAATAAAATGAACGGACATGGAATAGAAATTTGTTCATGTGCATGAGGCCTTCACTGTCGCGTAACATTTTTGTTGTAGCAATGTCTTGTGACAATTGTATAATGATAGTCATTGGTGTCGCACTGCAATATGCTGAAATCCATGTTGGATTTTTGTGCGACTGTGGTGTTGCTGTCGCAGCATGTCTCATGTCGCAGTACAACACCACTATCATTGCAAAAAATGTTGCAAGACCAACATCAATGTTTCGTGGCACATGTCGCAGTGTAGCTGTACTCTTTTTTTACACCAAATGTTGTGGTATAGCCAGGGGCCTAGCTACAACTGACTAGGCCCCACAGCACATTTTTGCATGGGGCCCTCTCTTCATGACCATCCTGGCATTGCATGTGTGCATATGTGAGAGTGGGTTCACATAAACTTTTCACCATCTGTTTGATGTTTACGTTGGAAAAAAGGGATCCAAAAACGCAGCACACCACGCTTTTGTATCCTGCAGAGTCCGGAAAAAAGTGTACTTTCTTTTACAATTGAATCCTATATATGCCACTGTATGACATCAATCGGAGTCATCTCTTAAGGTATACATTTTTGTATATGTTAAACGCATGGCAAAAGGGTGATGTGAACCCAGCTTAAGTGTGTCAAAATAAGCATTCGTACACAGCGGAGCAACATGGGAGGCTGCCATGTACTGTAGGCTATAATACAAAAGGCTGGTCCTGGTGGTCAGTGGTGTGGACTGTGTTCTACAAGGCTCATTTACTCTACTGGGAAATACAGTTCACACTACAGCATATTATACTGGAATCTACAGTATACACTGTAAATATATTAGCCCTCCAACCAAATAATAAAACCGCCATAGAATGACCTGATAACGTCTACATACAGGGACCGGATAACACCCACATATAGTGACTGGAGATGCCGCCATACAGTGAATGAATGACGCCGCAATACAGTGACCGAATGACGCTATCATACAGGGACTGGATAACACCGTCATACAGTGACCAGATAGCACCTCCATACAGTGACTGGATAACTCACCATACAGTGACTGAACAACGCCGCCATACAGTGACCGGATAACGCCTCCATACATTGACTGGATAACACCTCCATACAGTGACTGGATAACACCCCCATACAGTGACTGGATAAAGCCGCCATACACTGGATAACACCTCCATACAGTTACTGGATAATGCCTGTATACAGTGACTGGATGATGACTCGATACAGTGTTTGGGTATAGGGAATAAGGGGGCACAGTATAGAGTATTAGAGGGTACAGTACAGGGTATGGTAAGGGGGCATAATGGAGGGTATAAGAGGGCATAGTACAAGGTAGGAGGCACATTATAGGGTATAAGGGGGAATAGTAGAGGTTAGGAGGCAAAGTACAGGTGTATCCCCTTCTACCCTTGTACTGTGCCACCAACAGTGTATGTTTAGGGGGTACAGTCCAGTGTAGGGTGGGGCACAGTCCAGTGTAGGGTGGGGCACAGTCCTAGGTATATAATGCTCAATGTCTAAAATGGCAAGCTGAGTATATTCTGTGACCTGAATCTCCTGCAATCTGGCAACCGAATCCTTAGTGTCTCTAACATGAGATGGTAAAGAAGGGACAAAGGGCGAAATGAAATTATCTCGGGCAACAATAGCCTTACGGAAAATATCAGTGAATATGTTGACAATTTAATTTCGCCCTCTGTCCCTTCTTTACCGTCTTATGTTAGAGACACTAAGGATGTGCAGTAAGCCGAATTGGGGTTATGCACACTGACACTATAATATGCAATAACTGGGTCAGCTGTAAATGATAGTTAGGAGTTTTTGTTTGTGATGCCAATTGCAGCGTGCGCAGGGTACAGTCTCAGGGCCCTTTAAGGTGTTGCAACTCACGTACCAGGTTAGATATGCCAGAGTGGTGTAATGTCTCTGTTTGATAATGGCAATAGTGTCAATGGTGTCTCCTACCTTGGTACGGCTGGACTCCTGGGTCCTGGCTCACTTGCAATAAATGAGTGTTGCTAGTAGGAGTAATTGAGGAACTTGGTAGTAGTGATGTCCCGAATAGTTCGCCGGCAAATAGTTCCCGGCGAACATTGCTTGTTCGCGTTTGCCGCTGCGGGCGAACATATGCGATGTTCGGTCCGCCCCCTATACATCATCATTGAGTAAACTTTGACCCTCTACCTCACAGTCAGCAGATATATTCCAGCCAATCAGCAGCAGACCCTCCCTCCCAGACCCTCCCACCTCCTGGACAGCATCCATTTTAGATTCATTCGGAAGCTGCATTCACAATGAGAGGAGGGAGAGTACTGCTGCTGCTGATTCAATAGGGAAAGCGTTAACTAGGGCAGTGTTCTGTGTCCACAGACTCATCTGCTGTAAGGACAGCGTACTGACAGCACCCCAAAAAGCCCTTTTCAGGGCTGGTACATCAGTGTGCTTTTTTTTATTTTTTTTATTTATATATATACTGTATATGTATATATATATATATATATATATATATATATATATTGCAGTTGCCTGGCTGCCCGAGTGTGAGAGGATGCAGGCTCAGTCACAGACAGCACGTGCACACCATTCATACAGGGTGTGACAGAAAATACCTCGCTATTTAATATTTTTCTGTGACATAATCACATTTGCAAGCCCTTGTGTGTCAGGCCCACACAGACTGTATTGTGGCCACTGGCTAGGCCTCCACTCATACCGTTACAGGGTGTCATTCACTCAAATACCTTGCAAATAAAAAAAATTCTATTTAAAATGTGTCTGTGATATAATCACATTTGCAAGCCCGTGTGTGTCAGGCCACACATACTGTATTGTGGCCACTGGCTAGGCCTCCACTCATACCATTACAGGGTGTCATTCACTCAAATACCTTGCAGATAAAAAAAAAATTGTATTTTAATTTTTTCAGTGATATAATCACATTTGCAAGCCTGTGTGTGTCAGGCCCACACAGACTGTATTGTGGCCACTGGCTAGGCCTCCACTCATACTGTTACAGGGTGTCATTCACTCAAATACCTTGCAAATAAAAAAAAATTATATTTAAAATTTTTCTGTGATATAATCACATTTGCAAGCCCGTGTGTGTCAGGCCCACACAGACTGTACTGTGCCCACTGCCCACCACTTACTGTATATAGGTTGGCACAGTACCTTGCACTCATAGTACCACTTTACATAAAAAAAAAAAATGACAGGCAGAAGCAGGCCACCCCGCAGGGGCCGTCGTGGTCGTGGTGCTGTGATTTCCACTGGCCCTGGAATAATGCCCAGTGTTCAGAGGCCACGTACCCTGAACCCAAAAAATTTGGAGAAAATAGTTGACTGGCTTACACAGGACACCCAATCTTCAACAGCTTCCGCTAAGAACCTTGACGCACCATCCTCCTCCAGCTCAGCTTTGGTCACCTGCTCTCAAATTACCACTCACCTGCCCGCCACCACCACCACTACCACCACAGCCACCACAGCCGCTTCACTTGATCCCTCAGAGGAGTTATTTACACATTAGTTGGATGAAATTAGTGATGCCCAACCATTATTGCCAGGGGATGTAGATAACAGGGATATGTCTCAGTCAGGCAGCATTACACACGTGGACATACAGTGTGATGATGATGATGATGATACAAGTGAAGCGGTTGATGATTACGATGTGTCCGTGGATGCCACGTGGGTGCCTGCTTAAAGAGAAGAAGATGAGGGGGAAAGTTCAGAAGGGGAGACAGAGAGAAGGAGGAGATAAGTTGGAAGCAGGAGGAGGTCGCCGCAAGGAGCTAGTGGCACAGTCAGACAGCATGTATCGGCACCCGGGGTCAGCCAGACAGAACGCCAATTAACGCATGCTGTTGCCACCACCAGAATGACGTCATTGCAAAGCTCAGCAGTGTGGCATTTTTTTTGTGTGTCTGCCTCTGACAACAGCGATGCCATTTGCAACCTCTGCAACAACTGCTTTGAGACGGCACATGATCGCACATCACAAACGCCTATGGGATCAACACATGATGACGAGTAGAAGCAGCACACAAGCTCAAAGCCACCATCCTCCTCCTGGTCCAGCATCTTCAGCCACGTCAACCACTGCTGTCCTTCTTTTCCCCCTCTCAACCACCCGCCACTCCGCCTCTCACCTTCAGCAGTTCCATCTCATCTGCCCACAGTCAGGTGTCTGTAAAGGAAATGTTTGAGCGTAAGAAGCCAATGTCACAGAGACACCCCCTTGCCCGGCGTCTGACAGCTGGCTTGACAGAACTCTTAGCCCGCCAGCTTTTACCATACCAGCTGATGGAGTCTGAGGCCTTCAAAAAATTTGTCGCTATTGGGACACCACAGTGGAAGGTAACCTGACGAATTTTTTTTTTCAAATAAGGCAATCCCAAACCTCTACTCAGTGATTGAAAAGGAAGTCATGGCATCTCTGGGGGTCTGCACCACTGATACCTGGTCTGCAAAGCACGGTCAGGGCAGGTATATCACCTACACTGCGCATTGGGTCAACCTGCTGACGGCTGCCAAGCATGGAATGCGTGGCTCTGCAGCGGAGTTAGTGACACTGCCATGGATTGCAGGCAGGCCTACTGCCACCTTCTCTACTCCTCCTACTCCATCCTCTTCCATAACCTCCTCGGCTGAGTCCTCTTCTGCTGCGGCGTCTGGCTGAACATCAACTGAATCCCCCCAGCTCCCCAGGGGCTATTCCACATCCCGGATACGACAGTGTCACGCTGTCTTGGGGTTGACTTGCCTGAAAGTAGAGAGCCACACCGGACCAGCACTCCTGTCTGCCCTGAACGCACAGGTGGATTAGTGGCTGACCCCGCACCAACTGGAGATCGGCAAAGTGGTGTGTGACAATAGAAGCAATTTGTTGGCTGCGTTGAATTTGGGCAAATTGTCACATGTGCCGTGCATGGCACATGTGTTGAATCTCATCGTACAACGCTTTGTGTCTAAGTACCCAGGCTTACAGGACGTCCTCAAGCAGGCCAGGAAGGTCTGTGGCCATTTCAGGCGTTCTTACACGGCCATGGCGCACTTTTCAGACATTCAGCGCTGAAATAACATGCCAGTGAGGCGCTTGATTTGCGACAGCCCAACACGTTGGAATTCAACACTCCTAATGTTCGACCGCCTGCTCCAACAAGAAAAAGCCATCAACGAGTATTTGTATGACCGGGGTGCTAGGACAGCCTCTGCGGAGCTGGGAATTTTTTTTGCCACGTTACTGTACGCTCATGCGCAATGCCTGTAGGCGTCCTTTTGAGTTGGTGACAAACCTAGTCAGTCGCACCGAAGGCACCATCAGCGACCTCATCCCGTTTAATTTTCTTCCTGGAGCGTGCCCTGCGAAGAGTGCTGGATCAGGCTGTAGATGAGCGTGTCAGGACTGGAATAGTGGATCAGGTATGGAATCCTTTGGCAGGGACGAAATAATCCCAAAAATTAGCGTAGTACAAAAAGGTCAATCCAATCGGGTAGTCGGTTCCAGTTCCGGGTCGTGGTGGGCAGCAGAAATCATAATCGAGGAAACAGGCAAGGAGTCGGTAGCTGGGAAGTCAGATTAAACAACAGGCTCACAGGAGGGAGCTGGGTGTTCGCCATAAGGTTGAATAACTCAGCAATGAGTCAAGGCTCTGACTGGCTTTAAGTACACAGTGAACCCAGGACCGCCCCCCTGGTTGCCGGGCAACCAGGAGGCTTCCTTAGTCAGAAGCCAATCATAAGGCTGAGGGCGGTGACGGAGGCTGAAGCCCTCCCCCAGCCTGAATAGCACCTGTGGTCTGGAATGGAGCATGTGCACTACGCTCGTATCCCCGCGCACGCGGCTTGTGTACCGCGCACCCGGCGTCCGACTCGCGCAGGCGCACTGGCCACATTGACGTCAGGTGTCCTGTCAGGAGGAAGAGGAGGAGCTATCTGCGCCCGCCGCCTGGTTCCCTGACAGAGCGTGAAGAGGAAGAGTTGTGGTCACCATCACCACCAGAAACAGCCTTGTCATCATCGCTTGCCGGACCTGCGGCAAAGCTGGAAGAGGAGTCTGAGGAAGAGGAGTCAGAGGAGGAATGTGGCTTTGAGGAGGAGGAAGACCAACCACAGCAGGCATCCCAGGGTGCTCGTTGTTGTCACCTATCTAGGACCCGTGGTCTTGTATGTGGCTGGGGGGAGAACAGACCGTCAATGACATCAATGAGGACGAGGAACGGGAAATGAGTAGCTCGGCATCCAACCTTGTGCAAATGGGGTCTTTCATGCTGTCATGTCTGTTGAGGGACCCTCGTATAAAAAGGATGAAGGAGAACGACCTGTACTGGGTGGCCACACTACTAGACCCCCAGTATAAGCAGAAAGTGGCGGAAATGTTACCAAATTACCGGAAGTCAGAAAGGATGCAGCAGTTCAAAACCAAACTAAAAAATATGCTTTACACAGCTTATAAGGGGGATGTCACAGCACAACGGGAATCTAACAGGGGAAGAGGTGAAAGTAATCCTCCTCCTACCACGACCACGGCGGCAAGGACAGGACGCTTTACAGATGTGTTGTTGATGGAGGACATGCAGAGCTTTTTCAGTCCTACATATTGCCATAGCCCTTCAGGTTCCAGCCGTAGAGAACGACTCGACCGACAGGTAGCAGACTACCCCGCCTTAACTGCAGATATCGACACTCTGAGGAGCGATGAACCCCTTGTGTGCAGGCTTGACCTATGGTCTGAACTATCTCAGTTTGTGATAGAACTTCTGGCCTGCCCCGCTTCAAGTGTCCTGTCAGAAAGGACCTTCAGTGCAGCAGGAGGCATTGTCACTGACAAAAGATGTCGCCTCGGTCAAAAAAGTGTTGATTACCTCACCTTCATTAAGATGAATGAGGCATGGATCCCGAAGGGACTGACAGTGAGGGATACGTTTGACTAACAAAAGGCCTGATGACATGCCTTGGCTGTATTTAATGTCTGCATACCGGATGACATTTGTGAATTCTCCACCACCAACTAGGGTTCAAGCCGCAATGTTTTAGTCACCTCTCTGCCTGGAAAACATCAATACCTAATTTTTCAGGCATGTGTACATGCCTAATTTTTCTGCACTGTGGCTGCAAAAACAAAACTAAAAAAAAAGGCACATACATGTGTCAATTCCCCTTTGTGATCGGTACCTTGTTGTGGTGAAGGGGCTTGCTTATCACAATGAAGCGATCATCACCTCTATGAGTGTGTTGGCAATGTTGACACACCTCAGATAAGGCCGTTGCTTCATTATGATCAGACTAAAAGCGATCGGCTGGATAATTTTTCATAGAAAAAACATTATTTTTCATTTTTTTTTCTTTTTTTAAGTTGTATGGGTTTTTAATACATAAAATAAAAAAATCATAATAAAGTCTCTTAATAGTTTATTAGAAATAATGTAGACAATTTAAACAATCCCCATCAATTCCAATACAAAGCAAGTACAGAGCTCAGAACAAAATTATTTCAGGATGTCGTTTATTCGACAATGATTAAGCAATTCGACACACGTCCCCGGATAGGGGATGTAACAGGGATTAAACTGATAGGAATAGTACTAGTTAAGACACCACTCATATAAGGTGCCCCAACTTGGGAGTAAGAGGTCTGACCAAGCTGCTTTTTCCATCTCCCGGTTCCTAAAATCAATTCAGTTTGGTGTATCAGAGTTTGGTCTGTCACTGTGAAGGCAGTCAAAGGTACCCGTCCTAATTTTTTTTTCACAAAAGGAAATCCCTGATATGGGACGTAACAGGGATTTAACTGATGAGAAGAGAGAACTACAGAAAATACCACTCATATCGGGTGTGACAGTAAATTGCACGGCGCAGACGCAGTGACCGTGGCATGGATTCAAACAAAGTTGAGGGAACCAGCGTTTTTTTAACCATTTCCCCGTTCGAAAAATCAATTCAATTCACCTTTCGGGGACCCTTGGTGTTGTACGTGGCTGGGTGGAGGAAGAAACCTTCAATGACATCAACGGGACATGGCTAGCTTGGTATCCAACCTTGTGCAAATGGGAAGTTTGCGGTTGGGCAAATGGACTGTTTGCGGTTGTTTGCGGTGCATCAAAAGGGGAGTTTGGTCTGTCAATGTCTGTGAAGCGGGCGTAACCCTTACACTACCAGATCGATACAACATCATACCTGATCGTATACACACACTGGATTTTTAACAACCACGTTGTTCAAAAAAATGTAGGATTGTTAGGTGATTTATGCCCTTTATGAATTAAAATCTAACTCTGCATCAACTATGTAATTTTCCATGGGAGTTTTGCCATGGATTCCCCTCCGGCATGCCACAGTCCAGGTGTTAGTCCCCTTGAAACAACTTTTCCATCACAACTGTGGCTAGAAAGAGTCCCTGTGGGTTTTAAAATTCGCCTGCCTATTGAAGTCAATGGCGGTTCGCCCAGTTCGCCCGTTCGCGAACATTTGCATAAATTTGCGTTTACCGTTCGCGAGCGGAAAATTTTATGTTCGCGACATCTCTACATATGACTTTTTGATCGTTTTTTATTTATTGTAATTCTGCTGTGTTTTTTATTTGTATTTTTTATGGGGTTCTCCACTTGGTATATTGATATGATAAAAAATGTTATTCTGTGGGTTGATATGGTTATGGTGATACCAAATTTATATTGTTTTATTTATGTTCTACCACTTTTATATCATAAAATATGTTTTTATTAAACTTTTTTTTTTGCATCACCAAATTGAAGACCCATAACTTTTAGATTTTTCCATCAATGTAGCTGTGTGGGAGCTTGATTTTTTGCAGGATAGGCTGTAATTTTTACTGGTACAATTTAATTTTGGGGTCTATATAACTTTTTGAGTCCTTTTTATTAAATTTTTTGGAGGTGAAGCAGGCAAAAATTGCATTACTGTCATTACTGTGGTATAGTTGAAATGATCATTTTATTCCGTGGGTTGATATGGTTATGGCAACACCAAATTTGTATTGGTTCTTTCATGTTCTACAACTTTTATATCATAAAATCACTTTTTATTAAACTTTTTTTTTTTGCATCACCAAAATTTAAGACTTATAACTTATTTATTTTTCCGCCAACATAGTTATATGAGGGCTTATTTTTTGCAGGATGGGCTGTAATTTTTATTGATATTTTTGTTATGCATATGACTTTTTGTTCACTTTTCATTTTTTGGGGGAGGTGAGGCAAAAAAAACTGCTATTCTGCCAATTTTGTTTTATTTTTACAGCTTTTACCATACTGGATTAGTACCATAATAATTTTATAGATCAGGTAATTATGGACGCGGCGATACCAATTATGTGTAGATTATTAAAAAAAAAAAATTTATGTCTTATAAATGAGCGAATATGTGAAAAGGCTGTTTATTTTCTTTTTAATTTACATTTTTATTTATTTTCTTTTTTTCATTTTTTTTTTACTTTGGATTGAAGATCCAATGTGGATGATGGCTGTACCATACTTTGCAATGCTCTTGCATTGCAAAGTATAGTACTATCAAGTTTCTTGATGGCAACACTGGAGGCCTTTGGAAGGCACCCGGTTGCCATGGCGGGAGGAATGGGCAAAAATCCCAGTGGTAAGATGTAGCAAGCTCATAGAAACTTATCCAAAGTGACTTGGAGCTGTGATTGCCGCAAAAGGTGGCTCTACAAAGTATTGACTTTAGGGGGTGAATAGTTATGCACATAGACTTTCTGTTATTTTGTCCTATTTGTTGTTTGCTTCACAATAATATATAAAAAAAAAAAAACATCTTCAAAGTTGTGGGCATGTTCTGTAATCTAAATGATGCAAATCCTCAAACAATCCATGTTAATTCCAGGTTGTGAGGCACCAAAACATGAAAAAAGTCAAGGGGGTGAATACTTTCTCAAGGCACGGTATATAGATGTATGGCAGTCGTGAAGGGGTTAAACCTAACTTTTCTGTCTAGAGAAGCTACTCCAGTTTTAATACTCCACTCTCTTCCTGGAGTGGGATTGCGACTTATTTGCGACTTTTTAAAAAAGTCGCAATGATAAATTTGGAGTGAATCTCATTAACATAACTAACCGCACCCACTTTTCCACCCATATTACAAAACTGGAGTGAGTGGCTCAAGGGAGTGTAAAAATTTGCAAAGTATTGCGCAAGTGAGTGCAAAAAAGTCACAAAATCCCTATTTTCTGACTTTTTGACTCCAGAATTCTGGAGTGAAGGCATGGCAAATCAGGGCCTTAGGCCCCTTGCAGACGAGCACGTGTCACGCTGCGAGTCTGCAGCGCAACTCCCGACCTGACCTCCCAGCACTGCCGGGGTCACATAGTGTTATATTGATTAATGATGCTATGTAACCCTCAGGCCTCTTTCACACGAGCATGACAGATTGGCTCAGGGTGCGTTCAGTGAAACTTGCATCATTTTACAAGCAAGTTCATTCAGTTTTGTCTGCAATTGCTTGTTATGCATATGACTTTTTGTTCACTTTTAATTTCTTGGGGGAGGTGAGGCAAAAAAAAAACAGCAATTCCGCCAATTTTGTTTTATTTTTACAGCTTTTACCATACTGGATTAGTTCCATAATAATTTTATAGATCAGGTCATTACGGACGCGGCGATACCAATCATGTGTAGTTTATTTAATTTTTCTTTTTAATTTACATTTTAATTTATTTTATTTTTTTATATTTTTTTAACTTTGGATTGAAGATCCAATGGGGATGATGGCTGCACTATACTTTGCAATGCTCTTGCATTGCAAAGTATAGTACTATCAAGTTTCTTGATGGCAACACTGGAGGCCTTTGGAAGGCACCCGGTTGCCACGGCAACCATCGGGCCGCTGCCTTCGAAGCGTGGCAGCTCAATGGTTGAGAAAGGGAGCCCCCTTCCTATATTAACCCCATGGATGCTGCTGCTGCAGCATCAAAGGGGTTATAGCAGAGAGTCAGCATACAGCTGACACTCGCTGCTGTTCACGGCGGATCAGATGAGGGACATAGATCATCTAATGCCTGATTTCAGAGTGCAGATCAGAGGCCTCTTTCACACGAGCATGACAGATTGGCTCAGGGTGCGTTCAGTGAAACTTGCACCATTTTACAAGCAAGTTCATTCAGTTTTGTCTGCAATTGCTTGCATGCATTCACTTTTCACTTTTTTGTGGAGGTGAGGCAAAAAAAAACAGCAATTCCGCCAATTTTGTTTTATTTTTACAGCTTTTACCATACTGGATTAGTACCATAATAATTTTATAGTTAAGGTCATTACGGACGCGACAATAACAATTATGTGTAGACATACCAATTGCGCGGTGATACCAATTGCGTTCAGTTTTTTCCACGCGAGCGCAATGCGTTTTGATTAGTTTTTCACACACGTGAAAGAAAAACTGAAGGTTTACAACATCACCTAAAAACCATCAATGAAAAACGCATTGCATCCGCACTTGCTTCCGGATGCAATGCATTTTTCACTGAAGCCCCATTTACTTCTATGGGGCCAGGGCTGCGTGAAAAACGCAGATTATAGAACATGTATTTTTCACGCAACGCTGAACTGATGCGCGAAAAATGTACACAGACCCATTGAAATGAATGGGTCAGGATTCAGTGCGGGTGCTATGCGTTCACGTCACGCATTGCACCTGTGCAGAAAACTCGCTCATATCCGTGCAGACGAGCACGTCCGGATTAGGTCCGGATGCGTTGCGTCTGCGATCATGGAAAATCACGCGAGTAGGTACGCAATTGCAGTCTGTTTTGACTGCGATTGCGTTCCGATGCTCAGTTTTTATTGTGCAGTTGCAATGCGTTTTGCACGCACGTGATAAAAAACTGACTGTGGTACCCAAACCTATACCCGGACTTCTTCACTGAATGCTTACTAAAATGTGGCTTTAGGGGTTAAAATAAATTAATTAACTCACCTCATCCTGTTGTTCGCGCAGCCGGCATCTTCTTCTTTCTTCTTCTTTCAGGACTTGCCAAAGGACCTTTGATGATGTAATCGCGCTCAGCTGAGGTCAGTGCAGGTCCTGCTGAATGAAGTTAGAAATCTTCTATCTTCATTCAGCGTAGGCCTGCACAATATATCGCCAAAGCAATCGCAATCGCAATTAATCGCCATATCGCAATCGCCAATTGGCCAACCCAAAAATGCTGCAATTATATTACCATATTTTTCGCTTTATAAGACAAACTTTCCCACCCCAAAAGTGGGGGGGAAATGGCAGTGCGCCTTGTACAGCAATGGTTGACTTTTTACGTGGTTGACACGGATGTATCGCCGGCCGCTATGCTGCACAGCGCGGCCGGCGATACATCAGTTACAGTGCGGGGAGGGGGGAGGGGCTGGAGGCAAGTCGTTATTTTATTGAACAAATGTTCTTTTATTTATTCTATTTTATTTATCTGTTCTGTGCAGCGCTATTAAGAAAATGGCAAGTTTTGTATTTTGTACTTTTGCAGTAATGCAAATATGTTATTCACTTTAGTAAAAGATGTTTTAGTTTGAAAAGCACTGTGCATTTCAGTTCTTGAGTTGAGCATAACTACATTTCAGCATTACCAGTAATGTGTGTGTGCTTTTGCCTTGAAAATCCAAGCAAATAGACCTCTAGCACAATTCCCTTAAAATATCGCATTGCATACCGTTATTGCAATTTTTAGGGCCCTAATCGCAATCGCACAAAATTCCCATATTGTGCTGCCCTAATTCAGCGGGACCTGCGCTGACGTCACTGCGCTCACCACGTGGTGAGCGTGAATACGTCATTAAAGGTCCTTTGGCAGGTCCTGAAAGAGGAAGAAAGAAGTAGAAGCCAGCTGCGCGAACAACAGGAGAAGGTGAGTTAATAAATAAAATAAAAATTTAACCCCTAAAGCCACATTGTAGTAAGCATTCTGTATTAGGGCTACTTTCACACTTGCGGCAGACTTATCCTGCAAGCAATTCTGTCACCAGAACTGGTTGCCGGATCCGTCAAACCGCATGTTACCATACATGTTTTCATACAACAGATCCGTCAAACCGTCGCCGGAAAGAACGGCCGGATCCATCAAACCGTATGATAACGGAGATTGTTTTTGCTGGATCCATCTGCCAGATCCATCGAAATAGCGGATCCGTCTCATCCGTTATAATCCGTTTTCAAGCAGAAAGACGGTATTCAAATTTTCAAAGATCAAAGACAATCCCTTATGCAAATAAACAGTGGCAATAAAATTCAACCGAAGGTCACTTACTGTCACGGATGGTGTTTCAGAAAGCTGGAACTTATAAATAAACATCCGACTGGCTTGATCCCAAACTAAGGAGCATATGGGTGAGCCCTATAAAACCCCTAGAGCTCTCCCTGACTGCTATGCCCATGCAAAGGTCTTTATGGTAGACTATTGCATGTCCACGTACCTAATACTATGTGACACCTGAAAACCCTATAATAGTGAGGGGACACGACCACCGGCTCCCTGCACTTAATACGGATGGAGTCAGGGTCACCTAGAATCAAGCCAGCAAGGAAACACAAATAAAGGAAACAGACTTATCTGGCTAATCAGCAGAAGCAGGCTCCAGCAGTGAACAACTCATCCAGGAAGAAGTATAAACCGCAAAGTGAGGCAGTATGGGAGGGAATATAAAGGGAGACAATTAGTGTAAATAGGTGACAGCTGGGAGAAGGAAAGGAGATGACAAAGTGAAACCAAAACAAAAAACGTCATGCAAGAGGAAGAGAAGAACAGACCTTCTCACAGACCTGGTGGTGACACTTACCCCTCAGATGCTCCCTCTGAAGATTGCAAAGATGATGCCAGACCATATAAGTTTTGAATTTCAGGCTCTAATCCTTGTTTCCCGCTGGAGAAGACATCTTAGAGCCAGTGTTTCCCCAGCAAAACGCCTAATGCTGACCATAAGGTAAATAATATTTTTTTTGTATAATATAATGTTAACTAATGTTACAAAGTTGATTTTCATGGTTTAAAGGTGACACCAGAAATCTTACCGAACCCCATGTTAAAAAATCAATTTTTTTCAGCATAACTGGAAATCCAGCAAAGTACAGGATTGCGCATGCCAAGGAGGCTCTGCATTATCATTGTTCACTGTGACTTCAACATTAGTGATGAGCGGCAGGGGCAATATTCGAATTCGCGATATTTCGCGAATATTTGGGCGAATATTCGCCATATATTCGAGAATTCGCGAATTCATGATCTCCAGGCATTATTTTCTTGATTGCGGAAATTCGCATAAAATTCGCATTTAAAATTCGCATGAACTGGTATTTTCCCAAAAATCGAATATTCGCAATTACGAATATATTTTGCGATATTCGAAATATTCGCGAATTCTCGAAGTGCCGATATTCGCAATTAAAATTCGCAATTCGAATATTCGTGATCAACACTATTCAACATCTTGCATGGTCGCGATTTTATCCATATATCGACCATTACAGATGTGCAATTGTAGTCATAAACATATGTAACTCCCCAGAGTTGTGTTACTACACGCCTCTACCCCGCTACTATATTCTAAGAGCTTTATTGTCACGGAAGGTGTACAGAAAACTAGAAGACACAAAATGAAGATCCGACTGGCTGGATCCAAAACTAAGGAACAAAAGGGAGAGCAACAGACCTGGCTCTCTCCCTAACTGCTCAGCCTAAGCAAAAATCTCAATGGTAGATGATCGCATATCCTCGTACCTCGACTGTATAACACCTGAACACCCTATAATAGTGAGTGGACACGACCACCGGCTCTCTACACTTGATACGGAGGGAGTCAGGGTCACCTGGGATCCAGCAATCAGGAAAACACAAATGAATGAACAAAACTTATCTGTAGAAGACTCAGTAGTAGCATCAGCATGCACACACTCCAGGAAGTTGTATAAACCGCAAAGTGATGCAGTATGGGAAGGGATTTAAAGGGATGCAATCAGTGCAACTACATGACAGCTGAGAGAGGCTAACGAGATGAGAAAATGAAAGCAAAACAAAAGGGACCTCAAGGAGGAGGTTCTGAAGGACGTCTGTCAGAGCTTCTCAGATGTCTGGTGGTGACATTTATACTGTCATCTGATGTAATTTTGCTTATGTTCTCCACAAATGTGCATATAAAACCATGTTAAATGTTATTGTTCCTGTAATGTGCCTAATTGATTACCAGTAGGTGGCAGCAACTCTTTGGAAAGGTACAAGTCCCAGTTTAGTGTATCTAGGCTGGAATGGATTATTCCAGCTTAGCTCCCCCTCTGTGAGAGAGTGGGCTGTTCCCACATCCTGCAGCATGGGTGGAGAAGGAAGTTAGAGTCAGTGTGCCAGCCACCCCTGTTGGGGAAGGCTCTGCGATAGCGTTCAGGAGAACCCCTGCATAGGAAAGACAGCAAGTATAATGTCTCAGCTGAGACTTGATCACATTCCCAGTCTGAGCACCTTCAGCTTCGGCTGGATGAATAAAGCAGAAACTACAACCTCCAGAGTTCCAGGAAGAAAGCATCCCCTGAGAATCTATCTGTGAGTTAAGTCCAGAGACCTAGGAGAAGCCATTCCTCCTTAGCTAGTCTGTCCCCACAAAGCAGAAGGTACAGAAAAGTGCAGAAGATTAATTCCTGTCACAATTACAGAGCTACCAAGCAGATGACTTATCCTGCAAGCTCAAAATTTAAAGCAGAAGTATTAATTCCTGCCAATGATTTCTAAAACCTGCTGGGGCCAAGAGACCAAAGCTGTATACTGCTTGGATACAAGTTATTTCAAGTAAAGCAACGTTTGAACTTCATCTAAAGGTCTGGACATAATTTCTTCTGAAACATTCCTCTATTACTTCTACTATCACTACACTCAAATGTATTGCAAGTGAGCCAGGAGCCAGAAGTCCAGCCGATCCCAGGTAAGAGACACCGTTGACACAAATATCACCACCCTACAGAGATATTATAGACCATTATACCACTCTGGCATTCCTAATTTGGGACGTGCGTTATAACACCTTGGAAGGGCCATGGGATAGTACCCTGCGCACGCTGCAATTGACGTCACGACAAATACAGACTATTATACACCTGACCCGGCCACTGCATCAAAGTGGCGTCAGCATACCCGTTCCTGGTCAATGCACTTATGCCTATTGTTCGCCATGGAGAGCCCATGCTATCATCGCATTTTCCCAGAAATTACTTTGGCCGGTGAAAATTACAACAGAACAGATGAATGGCCAGTTTAAGGTCCCAAAAAATTGCATACAACTACCCTCCCAAATTTTTTTTTTTATAGATTTCTAGCAACTGGAGAAAGTTTTGCATCACTCCATTTTCAATTTCGGCTTAGGATATCAACAGTTTCCATTATTGTGAAGAAGACATGCCGTGTTTTGTGGGAACAACTGCATGAGGAATTTATCCCACATCCATCTCGCCTAAAGTGGACTGAAATTGCAGAAACATTTTGGGAGGTCTGTCAGTTTCCCAACTGTATTGGTGCGGTAGACAGAAAACATATGAGGATTATCAAGCCCCAAGGCACCGGACAACAACAAAAGAGATTTCTTTATCATCCTAATGGCCATCGCTGATGCCTAATATTGTTTTGTTGCCGTCAACGTTGGGGCCTATGAACGCACAAACGATTCTATGGTTTTTAAAAATTATTTTATGGGGCGAAGTCTATATAATAGACAATTTTATTTTCCTCTGCCTCAACCACTGCCAGGTACAGATGGCCCACCCATGCCGGTTGTGTTGGTTGCTGATGAGGCCTTCCAAATGTGTGGAAATCTGCTTAAACCATATTCCAGCCGCGGATTAAATAAAATAAAAAAACGCACATTCAACTACCGCTTTACCAAGGGTCAAAAGATGGCGGAATGCACATTCGGGCTATTGGTTGCCAAATGGAGGATTTTTACTAAACCCATTCATATGAAAGTTGAAACGGTCGTTGAGGTGGTAAAGTCTGCTGTTGGGTTACACATCTACCTTCGTACAAAAGAACCCCTAAATGTGGAGCACATACCAGAGGACAGCGAGATGGCCAGCATTCAAAATTTTGGACCGCGTTCAAGTGTAGCCGTTGTCAGGATGAGAGACTCTTTTGCACATTATTTCAGCTCTAATGCCGGAAAGGTGGACTGGCAGGACTGATTTTTATAAACGATTTGTGATTAATATTTCAGGAAACGTTAATGTGATTATGTTTGGTTGCCTGTTTATATGGGTAGTTACAGTGGGGTGTATTGATGTAGAATAGTTGTATATTAAATTTTATGTTCATTACATTTTGTTTAACACCATACATTGAGTCTTGTTTTGTATATTTATGTCCCCACGCTGGAGGAGTGACACATACTTGTGTCGCTCCACTGGCGCTGGGAGATGTCAGGCCATGTTCTACACACTACTTGTCAGTCTAATTTCCCCATGCAGGAGGAGCGACAGATACTTGTGTCGCTCCTCTGGCGCTGGGAGATTATGTCAGGCCTGTTCTACGCACTACTTGTCAATCTAATCTCCCCACGCTGGAGGAACGACACATTCTTGTGTCGCTCCTCTGGCACTGGGAGATTATGTCAGGCCTGTTCTACGCACTACTTGTCAGTCTAATCTCCCCACACTGGAGGAATAACACATTCTTGTGTCGCTCCTCTGGCGCTGGGAGATTATGTCAGGCCTGTTCTACGCACTACTTGTCAGTCTAATCTCCCCACACTGGAGGAATAACACATTCCTGTGTCGCTCCTCTGGCGCTGGGAGATTATTTCAGGCCTGTTCTACACACTACTTGTCAGTCTAATCTCCCCACACTGGAGGAATGACACATTCTTGTGTCGCTCCTCTGGCGCTGGGAGATTATGTCAGGCCTGTTCTACGCACTACTTGTCAATCTAATCTCCCCACGCTGGAGGAACGACACATTCTTGTGTCGCTCCTCTGGCACTGGGAGATTATGTCAGGCCTGTTCTACGCACTACTTGTCAGTCTAATCTCCCCACACTGGAGGAATAACACATTCTTGTGTCGCTCCTCTGGCGCTGGGAGATTATGTCAGGCCTGTTCTACGCACTACTTGTCAGTCTAATCTCCCCACACTGGAGGAATAACACATTCCTGTGTCGCTCCTCTGGCGCTGGGAGATTATTTCAGGCCTGTTCTACACACTACTTGTCAGTCTAATCTCCCCACACTGGAGGAATGACACATTCTTGTGTCGCTCCTCTGGCGCTGGGAGATTATGTCAGGCCTGTTCTACGCACTACTTGTCAATCTAATCTCCCCACGCTGGAGGAACGACACATTCTTGTGTCGCTCCTCTGGCACTGGGAGATTATGTCAGGCCTGTTCTACGCACTACTTGTCAGTCTAATCTCCCCACACTGGAGGAATAACAGATTCTTGTGTCGCTCCTCTGGCGCTGGGAGATTATGTCAGGCCTGTTCTACGCACTACTTGTCAGTCTAATCTCCCCACACTGGAGGAATAACAGATTCTTGTGTCGCTCCTCTGGCGCTGGGAGATTATGTCAGGCCTGTTCTACGCACTACTTGTCAGTCTACTCTCCCCACACTGGAGGAACAACACATTCCTGTGTCGCTCCTCTGGCGCTGGGAGATTATTTCAGGCCTGTTCTACACACTACTTGTCAGTCTAATCTCCCCACACTGGAGGAATGACACATTCTTGTGACGCTCCACTGGCGCTGGGAGATTATGTCAGGCCTGTTCTACATACTTTAGGTTATCTCCCAGCGCTGGTGGAGCATCACAAGTATCTGTCGCTCCAACAGCGCTGGTAGATGTTAATTATTTGTTTACACTTTAAATGAAACACAAAAACAAATACATTTGCAAAAAAAATACAGTTATTTGAAAATACAATTTTTGACAAAATAAATATTTAAATAAAAAGAACAAAAAAAACTACATCTGCCTATAAGAAGGCCTAGATGGAGTAGAAGGTTGGGGGGGTGGAGGGCAGATCACGGTTCGGTCCCCCTCTGTCCTGTTCTTGTGCCACTGTGGACATATAATTGTGTGTTGGGGGAAGTGCAACAGAGGGAGTGTGCAATCGGGAAGATGGGGCAGGAGATCAAGTATCCCTATCAAGAGCTGACGGAGTGGTAAAAGTGGTTAGAGAAAAGTAATGAGGAGGAGAGGGAAAAAAGTGTTGAGTAAAGTGCTCAGTGGTTTGGGACTGGGAAGGTGGATGGAAAGGGGTATAGGGAGGCTGGGATGGGGGTTTAGGAGGCTGGGATGGGGGATGAGGAGGCTGGGATGGGGCACAGGTAGTTTGGGAAGGGGGATGTTGATGTTGGGATTGGGGATTTTAGGATGGGGCTAGGTGTGGGATAGGGGATAGGGCATGGACGGAGGAAAGGTCTGGGGCAGGAGAAGGGATGTGGGACGGTGCTGCACTTGCCACAAGACGCTATCCACCTGTCTTCTGGCCTCAAACAGCTGGTCAGGCGTAAACCGTTCCATCACGGGGAGTAACAATGACCAACAGTGATGCACCTGACCCATCTGCGACGTCAGCAGGAGGGGGCCTCCTGCAGACGTCGCACATTGTCCTCCAAAGCAGCAACTCTATTGGTAAATCCCACCAAGGACTCGTAAACGAGCCTTGTGAGATCCTACTTGTGGGGTCCATTCACACATCCGTATGTGTTTTGCATATCCACGGATCCGCAAAACATGGACACCGGCAATGTGCGTTCCGCATTTTTTCGGATCCAGACAGCACATAGTGTGGCCCCTTAGGATCCAGACAGCACATAGTGTGGCCCCTTAGAAATGAATGGGTCCCCAATTCCGTTTCGCAAAATGCGGAGCAGTATTGCGGACGTATGAATGGACCCTTGGAATGCTATAATTTTCCCTTATAACCATGTTATAAGGGAAAATAATACAGTAAATTGTCTGTTATCAATTTACTTACATCATCTCCTAGCAACCATGTGTGAAAATCACACAGCATCCGCACTTGCTTGGGGATGCTTGCGATTTTCTTGCAGACCCATTCATTTCTATGGGGCCTGCATTGCGTGAAAATCACCGCATTGCACCCACATGGAATTCTTGCCCGTTTGAAAGGGGCCTTACGCTGGTTTCACACGGGCGTTGCAGGAAAAGGTGTGGGTGCATTGCGGGAACATGCACGATTTTTCCGCGCGAGAAAAATCGGCATGTTTGGTACTCAAACCCGAACTTCTTCACAGAAGTTCGGGTTTGGGATCGGGGTTGTGTAAATTATATTATTTTCCCTTATAACATGGTTATAAGGGAAAATAATAGAATTCTCAATACAGAATGCATAGTACAATAGCGCTGGAGGGGTTAAATGAAAATAAAAAATTATTTAACTTGTGAATGCACACATCGCCGCGCATGCGCCATGGTGACTTATTCCTGGCCAGGATAGTACAGAGCCGGCGTGCGCGTTCGCGGCTCTGTACTATTCTGGCCAGGAAGAAGTCACCATCGCGCATGCGCCGCAGCGTGCGTGTTCAGGACAGCGAGCGGCCCGGCCGGGAGAAAAGAAGGAGTCTTCTGCACAAGCGCGGCCACCGGGATTCCAGGGAAGAGCGGTGGCCGTAACCAGGGGAGACCGAATGACAACAATGAGGTAAGTGGGGATGAATTTTCTCCTAAACGGTTGATATTGGTTAATCAAATATATTCACAAAAATGATCACTGTCAAATCATTAACAGATTTAACAGTGATCATTATGATGGGATAACCCCTTTAAGCACAACTTAGTGAGTTCATGACAAATGAAGACTTCATGATTGGTCCAATGGTATTAAGGATCAGGTTTAAACTCCAAACAGTATTGTTTAGCCTTTTACAAAGCTCTAAAATTGCCATGCAGTCCCAATCCAGCAATCAAATCCAATCACCTGTGCACAATTCTGCTCTGTTCCAGTGAACATCTGGCCTCTGGTCACATTGAGGTGGAACATGAATGTTCTGCATCTTTACAACGAAGATGTCATGACTGCATTCTTCTTCTTTGTGTATTGATGTGGAAAACAGGTCACCTGGGCTGCTGGTGGGAAAGGATGAGGCCCACAAACAGATAGACCTGCATTCTACCTTATGTGCACATCATTTGATTATATCTTAAATGTTTTTTTATTTATTTTTTTATTTTAGGATTTAATGATCTGGAAACCCTGATACTCTGGTATGTAACACTTAGTCCAATAATAGGTTGATAGAAATGTAGGGTCCATGAGGCGACTCCTGAATTCTATAATTAAATCTCTTGCTGACATTTCAATGGGTACTTCACCAGCTGCAGATAAATATCCACAAGCATATTTTTACTGTACTTTATAGAAAATACAACATATACAGAGGGGGCAACTTGAAGCCCCAGGGCCCCAATCATAATTTATGGAACCATACTTGTCAACTTGTAAGTAGGTATTGTTCATCATGTCATGGGACAAAAAATTGGAGGATCTTCTTAGCCTCGAGTGCTATGTGTGACTCCCTACTCTAGAATGGAGGAAGGAATCAGGCGGACATGTAGTACCCCAGACCAGGCGGTACTAAAACTTGTTTATATTGCTATGTGATTATTTTACTGTTTGTTTCCTGGCCATAACTACCAGCAATGAAAGGTTAACCACCCTGTTCCTCTCCTATTGGTAAGAGAGGGCTGCATCTGCTTCCTGCCAGGAGATGAAGTTCCTATCCAGAGATAGACTAGAGAGGAAGCAAGTTGCAGAGCTCCTACTTCTGTTACCTAATCTCAAGAGGGAACCATCCCAAATTGTCCTCATGTAAAGCCTTGAGATTCCAGACAGCAGAGTGAACTGCTACCATTAACAATGAAGATATGGCTGCAAGGTGAGGGATTACAGCAAAGACACCCATCACCAAACCACCACTAGGCCAGTATCACCTTAAGTGCTGAATTGCCATCAACCAAATCAACCATCCTCCAAATCTTTGTTGGTGCCAGAGAAGAATTGCACTAAATGCCTGCTGCTACTGTATGTATTTAAAGTTCTACGTTGCACTTAAAAAAAGAGTTTGTTACATTTAACTCTGTCCTTGTTTTTCAGCACTATATTTCCACTGCACCGATCCACAGGGAGCAACAGCCTAAGGGAGTACACTGTGACACAGCACTCCATCAGGGCGACTATCACTCCCATCCTCTACACTGGTCCTCAGGGGTCGCTTCTGACACAGTTGTAACTTAAACAAAGCATTTTTTACTTGAGTCATATGGGGTAACAAGCTTATGGTTAAACGTGCATCATTCTTTGACAGGCAACAGGGTTAGTGGTAACAATTTCTCAGTGAGGGCACAGGCTTAGTTATAGGCAACAGGATAACTTTGAACAATGGGGGAGATATATTAAGACTGGTGCATCCATACACCAGTCTTGATCTCCCTGCACTGGCATGAGCGTTGCCTAACAAATCAGGCACATCTCTGCCCTGCCATGCACCAGAAACTAAAGTCCAGTTGACAACTCTGGCCCCAGCAGATTTAAAGAGGCACTGTACTTTCACACTATTTAATTTAATACAGAATGGTGTAATTAGCTAATTTCAAAATCACTTCATTCAAAATCTGCCAGCATCTACCTTAAAAAAGCTGTAAAATTATGGCCACTAGGGGTCTCACTTCCACCTAACCTGCAGTTCAATACAGTTTACAGGAAATGGGGATCCGTCAGAGCTAGTTGAGCTCCTGACCCTGATTTGTGTGTGTATGATCTCCCACCCCCTTTATCAGCTATTCGAGGTCCCTAGAAGAAAACAACCATAGTGAAAGTAGGGAAGTGAGGTCACTGCACACAGTCTGTACACAGTAGTGGCAGAGTGCGCAGAGGGGAGATATCCCCTGCTTGTGAGTTATAAAGTAAAACTTTTTTTATTTTATTTTTATTTAAAAACCAAGTTTAAAAAAACTGTTTAAATGACCCCCTTTTCCTAATTTTACATATAAAAATTTATAAACAATAAAAAAATAAACATATAATGCCCCCTTGTCTGAAAATGTCTGAACTATTAAAATATTTGAAAAATGTTCCTGCACGGTGAATGCCCTTTTTTTTTTTGTCACCTTGCCTCCCCGAAACAAATGGAATAACAGTTATCAAAAAGTTGTACATACCACAAAAATTGTACTAATAGAAACTACAGTTCGTCCTTCAAAAAACAAGCCGTCATACAACTCTGTAGACAGAAGTCTAAAAAGTTATGACTGTCAGAAATGGCGATGCAAAGAAACTTTAGATTTTTTTTTCACAGATTAAAAGTAATAAATCAAAATAAAAACTATACAAGCTTGGTATTGCAGTAATCATATTGAGCAGCAGAATAAGGGTATCAACATTTTTAGCGCACATTGAATGTGCTAATGTCAAAACCCTAAAAACCTTGGTGGAATTGTGTTTTGTTTTTAAATTTTTACCCCACAAATAATTTTTTTCCCGTTTTTCATTACAAGACATGGTAAATTAAATAGTGCCATTAAAAAATGCACCTTGTTCCAAAAAATAAGCCCTCATATGGCTATGTGAATGGAAAACCTCTGAGATCCACACCTATCTCGTATACGCAGCCGGTAAAGTGAAAAAGGGTGCACCACATATGTGCAGCTGCTCCACTTTAATTTCTATAGGGCCAACAGATGTAAGGTAGCTATTGTATAAGTCAATGTTCCACCCTTTAACTAGGCCTTGTGACACAACTTGGATAATAAATAAGCCAGCATCTCATCTGCAGACAGCTATTTCAGGGTGATTGCCCCTCATTTGCATCCCTTTCTTCCCACAACTCCAGAGGAGTATGTATCGCCTATAAGTCTCCGCACACCGACTAAAGCACTCTCTCCACAAAGAGAGAGAGTACCCCCAAATCCTGATTTAGGCCTCTCACCCAGTTAAAGCTTCATTCACATCACTATTCAGCCTTTCTGTTCTCTTGAAAATGGAAAGGACGGATTCGGCACATAACTGAGCCGAACGGAGCCCACGGGCCCCATAGACTATAATAGGGTCTGTTAGGTTTCCGCTCAGAAGAAGATTTTTGAAGCGGAGACAAAAGTCCTGTATGCACAACTTCTGAGCGGAAACCTAACGGACTATAAGTCTATGGGGCCCGTGGGCTCCGTTCGGCTCAGCTCAGTTATGTGCCAAATCTGTCGGGGCAGGAGAACGGAAAGGCTGAACAGTGAATGTGAACAAAGCCTAAGCCAGTATTCTTTACTCTGCATTGATGAGGGGCAATCACCCTAAAACCACTGTCTGCAGATGAGGTGCTGGCTTATTTATTATCCGAGTCATGTGTTAAAAAAGGGTCGAAAGTTGACTTAGCTGCCTTACATCTGGTGGCATTAGAGGCAGAGCTTGCTAAAAATTAAAAAATATAAAAATTCTAATCACCCTCTTTTCCTCAAAATGTAAATACAAATATGTAAACAATAAAAAGAACATCATGGGCATAGCGTGTGTGAAAACACCCACACTTTAAAAATATACAAATATTTTCCCATATGGCAAATGGCGAAACGGAAAAAAGTCAAAATGGCTGCATTGCCGTTTTTTGGTCGCTTCACCTCCCACAAATAAAAATTGTATCAACACCTACACAGCCTAAAATACAGATTGCCGTGCAAAAAATGAGCCCTCTCACAGCTCCGTACAAATAACTACAAAAAAGGGGTCAGAATATACTATGCATATGTAACAAGTCAGTTTTATTGCATAGGAAATGGTATAAATAAAAATTCACATTTTATTCCCGCTTCCCACCAAATTTTATGAAACCGGAAATGGTGCCATTAGAAAGTGCATATTGTCCGGCAAATAACAAACCCTCATATGTCTATGTGAATGAAAAAATAAAAAAGTTATGGAACGTCGACAAGCACTATATGTCATAGAACTCTTGTCCTTATATGAAGACCTCCTTAGGGCCTGCCACTGCAACAGTTATATCACTATAATTACACCACTGTTGATGTATCTTGGTAACACCCACGAGCTATCTATCTATCTATCTATCTATAATTTATCTATTGTATCCAGTGCCGTATTTACCATTAGACACATAAAGGCATGTTCCTAGGGTGGGGCTCGGCAGGGGTGCAGTACCAGTAAATATTTTTTTTTCTTCTTTTTTGTTCTTCGTCTCCCCAACAACAGGGCAACTTGGTCTCTGGGGAGGGGGGGGGGAGGGATGTAGCTTTGGAGGGCAAATCAATTAATGGAGGCTTTCCTGGGGAACATTATCATTATTGGTGCACTGTAGGGGGCACTATTACTAATGAGGGAATTCTGGGATGATGGGACTTTAAGGAGCACTAATACTATGTGGGAAATATATGTATGGCATTGTTATTTCTGCAGTCTAGTATTTGGGGGCATTGGGGAGCACACAGGACACAGTATTAGGAACAGCAGTAGGATAACAATGTTGCAGCACCATGGGGAGGATGATGGTAAAATGAACCTCAGATGTCTTTCTGTCAAACTCTGCAAAGAGGAGAAATGGGTAAAAGAAGTCATGGCTTTCTGTGTTCTTGGGGCATTTTCCCTTCAGTTTTGTCTTCAGCAAGTGAAATGCATGCTCAATCGGATTCAGGTCAGGTGATTGACTTGGCCATTATATAACATTACACTTCTTTCCCTTAAAAAAAACTCTTTGGTTGCTTTTGCAGTATGCTTTGGGTCATTGTCCATCTGTACCGTGAAGCGCCATCCAATGAGTTCTGGAGCATTTGGCTGAATATGAGCAGATAATATTGCCCGAAACACTTCTGAATTCATCCTGCTGCTTTTGTCAGCAGTCACATCATCAATAAATACAAGAGAACCAGTTCCATTGGCAGTCATACATGCCCACGCCATGACACTACCACCACCACGCTTCACTGATTAGGTGGTATGCTTAGGATCATGAGCAGTTCCTTTCCTTCTCCATACTCTTCTCTTCCCATCACTCTGGTACAAGTTGATCTTGGTCTCATCTGTCCATAGGATGTTGTTCCAGAACTGTGAAGGCTTTTTTAGATGTCGTTTGGCAAACTCTAATCTGGCCTTCCTGTTTTTGAGGCTCACAATGGTTTATATCTTGTGGTAAACCCTCTGTATTCACTCTGGTGAAGTCTTCTCTTGATTGTTGACTTTGACACACAAAGACCTACCTCCTGGAGAGTGTTCTTGATCTGGCCAACTGTTGTGAAGGGTGTTTTCTTTACCAGGGAAAGAATTCTTCGGTCATCCATCACAGTTGTTTTCCGTGGTCTTCCGGGTCTTTTGGTGTTGCTGAGCTCACCAGTGCGTTCCTTCTTTTTAAGAATGTTCCAGTTGGCCAGTTGTTTAGTTTATTTCAGCCTAATGATGGCTTGCTTCACTGATAGTGACAGCTCTTTGGATCTCATCTTGAGGGTTGACAGCAACAGATTCCAAATGCAAATAGCACACTTGAAATGAACTCTGGACCTTTTATCTGCTCATTGTAATTGGGATAATGAGGGAATAATACACACCTGGCCATGGAACAGCTGAGAAGCCAATTGTCTCATTACTTTTGGTTCCTTAACAAGTGGGAGGCACATATGCAAACTGTTCACCTGATTTGGATGACAATACCCTCAAAATAAAGCTGACAGTCTGCAGTTAAAGCACATCTTGTTAGTTTCATTTCAAATCCAATGTGGTGGTGTATAGAGCCAAAAATGTTACAATTTGTGTAAATGTCCCAATATTTATGGACCTGACTGTAATACAGACACTACTCTGTTCTACAGTGGTTTTCTGAGCCTTGCAATCAGACATGACTAGTCCCTAGAATAACTTATCTGATTGAATGGTTTGCAACTGGTTTACTAATGTCTGGTTTACTAATATCTCAATTATATGGTTATTTATCTTTTGCATTTTAGTATTTTTTATTTGCTGCATTTTTTTTATTACCGACCTTGTTATTTCATTTTGCAAATGAAAATGGTGCGCATGTGTTATGTGTACTCACACTGCAAGCGCCACACACACATTGTGATCACTGTTTATGTCTATCTAATATATAATTACATCAAAATCTTTTCCTAAAGGCAGAGTCATACCACTTGAATCTTGCAGAAGTCACATGAGATTCTTGTCAGGTAAACATTTTGCAAGTGAACTGACCTCTTGCCACCATCCAGCAGAATAGTCACAATGCCTGCATTTTTCCATCCATGGACAGCACTAGAGGCGTAACTATAATTCATAGGGCCCCATAGATAAATAAGATTGGGCCCCCACTACCTAATGTAAGAAAATTAAAACAGCAGCATGTGTAGCAAAAATTAAAGGTACGTTATGTATAATAAACCATATATGAAAAGACCCATATTATAGCATATTGATATTCAACATGCACAGACACATTGTTTTTCACCTGACAGGGCCCCCCCAAAACTCTGGGCCCCATAGCAAGATCTATGTCTGCTATGGTTATAGCTACACCTATGGACAGCACCCCTTAACGGATTTGTCATCATCATTATGAGGGTCCTGTGGTAGCCAGTGTATTTATGGAGAACCTCTTCTTGTCACTGCTGTTTGTTCTGTGGCTGTCATTGTTATGGGGCTCTTGTGGCAAGCTCTATTAGGGCAGAGGTACCCCCAATGTACTACGCAGCCTTATTTGCAACTTCACATTTAAATGTTCCTGAAAAATAACTGCCCTAAACAATGGTTATTATAATTTTGTATGAATAATATCCTAGTATCATTGCAGCCATCCATCCTTTACAAGGTATTAAGATGCCGTCTGAACAAGGTGCAGGTCAGTGGTGATGCACTGAAGAGATACTAATCAGCAGGATTCAGGAATTATAGCAAACTACAGGAAATGTTATAATAATCATAATGCAGAACCCTAAAGGTGTCATGATCCAGATCAAAAAACGTTTTCTCAGCTTGCACTATTGTTGAACATGGTCAAAATGCTGAATCTTTAGCCACTCGGATGCCCTCCAGGGTTTTCGGGTCTGTAACCTCATTGTCTTGTCATCACTCCTTCCTCATGACTGGCTGTTCCTAAAATGCCCCCTCCCGCTCTCTCTCTTTTTTATTCGTTCTATCCCTGTCAGTGTCACAGTCTCTTGGCTGCCTCAAGCAGATGAAGGTCATAATCCCAGAAATCTGCTATATGTGAAGACCAGCAGGTAAGAACAACCTTCTGGTTGGGTAACATCTTAGAATAGAAAGGGTTACATTAGTCACATAGAGGGCAGGATTACATTTAGTTATGGTACAGGTCAACAGTTAAATCCACATTTTGCTTTTTTGACGTTTATAGTCGAGATCTTTTCAGTCACAGATAGATTTTTCTTAAACCAGGTCAAAGATTCAATTCAGTGTCCTAACCTTATATTTACATACCTTGGTCAGAGTGGCTAGATGGTACTTCACCTGGTATTTAGCACCTAGGACACAATCCCTCCTTCCACAGTTTTATTCATGGATATAGGTTTGGACAAATGGTCTTTGTTTATACTGCCTAACTAGGCTAATTACACTGACACATTATAGCAAACGACCAGGGTAGGAGAGATTTGTACTGTTGATACATATAGGATTGTCTAGACTGGATACAATTTGAGCTGACACTCAGCTATGAGAGGTACACGGTCTATACTGGCTGTGGACCACTGGGTATAAACAATAATATTTCCATTCAATAACAGCAAGTCAAGATCTTGAAAATGGGGAGCAATTGAAATACAAAGTCTATCAGAGAGTTGCAGAACTTGCAATATATACAATGATTGATCATTGCTTGCATATAATGGTTGAACCTCTTTATGGTCCTCATGATCATAGTGGCCCACCAGAGGATCCACCAGTCTACTTAAGCGCTGCCACGATTGGGGTCACCAAAGGTCCAGAAGAAGACAATCCTACTGTGATTATCGTGGAGCCAATCACTTACCAGTTGGGTCTATTTCTTAAGGGATACTTCACAAAAAATGTATAAGATCTTATGGATGATATGTTCTACATGTTCAATGATAGCAACTAAGATTGTGGTGCATTTAAAAGTGGATTCTGTATGGATGGAGGGTGGGCTGTCAGAGGTATATCCTTTGGTCATTAATATTGATGGTTCTGAGGCTTAAAGGAATTGTCCCATTAAGGCAGATTATTTCCTATCCTCAAGATATTGGATTAGTGTCTGATAGGCAAGGGTCTGACTTCTGGGGCCCCCTCCGATCACAAGATCAGTGGCCATGCTCTCTGTTTGAATGGAGCTGCAGACAAGCATGTGTGTCCACCATTTCATTCAACTCTATGGGACTGCCGGGGAGAATGGCTTACATTCGCTCAGCTCTCTATCTCCGGCAGCACTATAGAGCTCAATGGAGTAGCACTGCGCAGGTGTGACCATCGCTCCATTCAAATACATACAGGCCCCTGTTCTTGCAATTGGTGGATAGAAAAGAAGTTGTCTTAACGGGACAATCCCTTTAACCACTGTGTCATGTGTGATAATCTTGGTACCAGTTTTGGCTACTGTTATGTGTCTATGAAGAGGGCACACTGATCACAGTAGCGCTATCCTATTCCATGAGTGAACAGGATTTGGGGCCCAGTGTGACTTTTTGCTTTAAGGCCACAGGTAGGTTATACTGTAGAGCAATTGGGTATCGTATATATATTCCATACTGAAAACATGAAGAGAAATGAGCTGGAGCTGAAATGAGATTACGGTGGCATGACGGGGCACTTATCTCCATAGACGCCCGTGCATGTTTATAGCTCGGGCTGCCGCTCAGTTATACTTGCCTCCTGCTTTGGAAAGTAAAACAATGTCTGGAAGTGATCTATTGTTGCAGGAAGTAACTAAGATTCCTAACTATATGGCATCGGAAATTATTAACACTGGATGCAATGTTTTAGCTTTTAAAAGGGCGTCATCATGGAAATGAAGACAGATGTGGCAGTGTTAACGTTAAATGCACTGCCTGTGCAATTATTATCTTAAGATATACCATGAATTGCCTATTTTATAGCAACCTAGTCATATCATACCACAGACTCCCCTTTATTAGCAGCAGCATTAAAATGTCATATCTTAGAGCACTGAATCCTCCTCACTACCCTGCATATTACAGTAGTCGTCTCCCCCTCCTCCTTCTCATAGAAGTGCAGCCACAAAGGCGTATAGTATGCAGTGCCATACATTATCATGGAGACCCCCCTGTACCCCGAAAGTCTCTTGTATTTATCAATATAACATATGTTCCTAAACTGGGTACAACAGCATTTACTCGGGAACTCCAAATGCTGTAGGACGTTGGTCAGATTGTGGCACTCACTGTTTGATCATGGTACCGGCTATTCATCTGAGGACTAGGGGATCTATGACAAGCGGTATAAAGCTGACCATGCCATCTAATGTATATGGCAGTGTCCTGACTTTCCCCTGTTGCCAAATACTGAGGGAAAGAAGAATTTTCAGCTATTCAACATGTCCAGTCCTTTTGTTTTCAGCGGGGATAACCACCACAAGAGGTGTCTGGCAGTACCTTACACCTCTTTCTCCATTTACAACACATGCATGCTTAGCCAAGCTAAAATAAAATATAGGTAATAACAAAATGTGTTACCTTTGTCGGGAAAGTGCATTCCGCATAACAGGCTACTGCTTGCTCTAGCTGGCATTGTTCTTTTTCTCTAATTTACTGGGGCAGACCAGGCAACAGCTATGGAGCCTCGCACTGGACTGCTTCACACTCCTGACATAGATTCACTGCATTTTTCATCAGCCGCCACTAGGTGCAAAGAGTTTATTTACAGCTACTATTGAAATTAATGATACCTGAATACATTTCCCTTTAGTGATGGTTTCTGACAGTTTTATAATGTACTCGGTGAGGGGAAGCAGGAGATTTCTCAGTATTCTTGTGCCATCTGTCTGATTAAATACATTGAGAAATATAGTGTTAAGAAGGAGCACCATATTCATTAAACACCTGTTTCACTTTTTCCGACGTATGAGTTGGATAAAGTTGGTGAGGTGGACTTTTTCTTTCTCTTTTTTTTCTATTTAATAAAAAGTTAATTCTTAAGGAATCTGGGGAGTCAAGCTTTCTATTCTGCACTGCCTGGGAATGTTTGATACACACATACTGGGAAACCAGAGCTAAAGGGACACTGTGTGCCAAAAATATGGAGGTATATGTCTCTATTTCATACATGATGCATAAAGAAGAATTATTTGATGGCAAAGTGGTGTTTCCCCTTAATCAGAGGGAACAAGGTAGCCAATACTGAATTTATGTCCATGAACTAAAGAAGAATTCTGCAAGACAGCACCATAGATCTCAGCTTCCTTGCTTTAAGTATGACTTGAGAGCAGGGTTTCCAACCACCTGTAAAGCCCTGAACAATCTGTAAAAAATCTGAAAACATTTTCCTAGCATACAACAGTTGGAAAAGCTTGTGCAGATTACTGCGACTTGTTTGCAGTTCACTTCATCAGTATTCTGGGCTATAGAGTAGAACACATGTCCCAATAATGGGCCCCTGTAAAGGTGCAATGTGCCACCCCCCAGGGCTTGCAGTATACTGTATCTTTAATTGGTGCCCCATATGTTGTACATTTATATGGTGTTACATTAACCAACCATACAGTGCCTAATTATATGTGCCATACAGTATTGTCTGCAAATAACAGTGCCATATGTTTGCCAAATATAGTTGACTAAATAATGACATACAGTACTAACATACAGTAACCAAATAATAGCTCCATATAAGGGCTAGTTCACACAGTGTTTATTGTGCATGGTGTCCACATTGGACCAAAAGGAACATGTCCCTTCTTGGTGCAGAAACCGCTGACATTTACCCTACGAAGATTATCCCCATTAAATGGAGGATAAAGCTGTGGACTTAGGCCCCTTTCACACGGGCGAGATTTCCGCGCGGGTGCAATGCAATTGCACCCGCACTGAATCCGGACCCATTCATTTCTATGGGGCTGTGCACATGAGCGGTGATTTTCACGCATCACTTGTGCGTTGTGTGAAAATCGAAGCATGCTCCTCTTTGTGCGTTTTTTAAGTAATGTAGGCCCCATAGAAATGAATGGGGTTGCGTGAAGATGGGGACCCGATCATTATTATTTTCCCTTATAACATAGTTATGAGGAAAAATAATAGCATTCTGAATACAGAATGCATAGTACAATAGGGCTGGAGAGGTTAAAATAATAATAATAATAATTTAACTCACCTTAATCCACTTGTTCGCGCAGCCGGCATCTCTTCTGTCTTCTTTTGTGAGGAATAGGACCTTTGATGACATCACTACGCTCATCACATGGTCCGGCACATGATCCATCACCATGGTGATGGATCATGTGACGGACCATGTGATGAGCGTAGTGATGTCATCAAAGGTCCTATTCCTCACAAAAGAAGACAGAAGAGATGCCGGCTATGCGAACAAGTGAATAAAGGTGAGTTAAATAATTTTTTTTATTTTTTTAACCCCCCAGCCCTATTGTACTATGCATTCTGTATTCAGAATGCTATTATTTTTCCTCATAACTATGTTATAAGGGAAAATAATACAATCTATACAACCTTTAACCCAAACCTGAACTTCTGTGAAGAAGTTTGGGTCTGGGTACCACATTCAGTTTTTTATCACGCGCGTGCAAAACTCATTGCACCCGCGCGATAAAAACTGAACATCGGAACGCAATCGCAGTCAAAACTGACTGCAATTGCGTACCTACTCGAGTGGGTTTGCCGCAATGCACCGGGACACATCCGGACCTAATCCGGACACGCTCGTCTGCAAGGGGCCTTAACATGACAAAAACACGAAGGCCAGCCTCTGATTTTGTAAACATACCTTAACAGTGGTATTGAGATTTGTGGTGTTATGAAAGCATGGGTGCCAGGCCTTCTGATGCTATGCCTTGTATAACTGCACAGGTCACACACTTCTTAAAGGCTATGAACACCTTCAGAAGGTATTTTATTACTTCATTCTACTCATTTTGGGCTAAAATAATTTTTTCAATTGGTCTTTTTTTTATTTCTGCAATTTTTGTCATAAGGGTAACATTTTAGCCTGCAGTAGATGTAAGCATCTTACTTTTACTTTTAGCCATGACTGCTATGTATAGTGCTTATCTCTGAACTACTAACAGCTCATAAACTCTTATTTAAGCCATATTCTTATCAGTAAGATTTGAGCTATAATGACTGTTTCTGTGCTCTCAGGAGATCAGAGATAAGCTTCACATGAGCATCAGCTGAGTTCCCTGACAAGACACAGTGTTAACGAGAGCCTACTAATAACGAATCTCAACCCTGTAAAGAGAAAGCGGCTGACATTTTTTAAGACTAACTGAAAAAAAAATGATTTTTTTAAGCTCTAAATGAGTACAATACAATAATTTAAAAAAATTATCTCCAAAGATGTCCATAGCCTTTAAAGGCTATGTAAACCTCCAGGCAATTCTGATTGCATTTTACTAATTTTGGGCTAAAATAATTTTTGCAATTGGTCTTTTTTAAATATATTTAGCCATTCTCTCACAGGGTTAGCTGTCTAGCTGTGTAAATCGTAGTTTCACTTTGTGCCGGTCATCTAAAAAACCTTCTTTCTAAGTTACTAAAATGTCATAAACACTTATTTAAGACACATTCTTATCAGTAAGATAAGAATTGAGCTAGATTGAGTGTTTAGGAGGCCAGAGATCAGAGATAAAGAACTGTGAGCTGAGCTGCCTGACAGGAAACAGTAAAATATGATTTTATTAATAACTGCATAGCTGAGAGTGTATATATGCAGTCTTCAAACCTCAGATAAGATGCCCATTGAGCTATCAAACCTGGAAGGCATGATAACATTTTTACTGCCTGACCCTGTCAATCAAAGTGCAGAGAGCACAGCAGTTACAGAGAGAGCAGAGCCTCTAGGTATAACAGTCACGCCCCCATTGCTCCTAGAAGCTTATTTGACTATGTTAAAACTTGGGACCAACACAGATGCCTTCAGCTCCCAAAGCGCACATGTAACAGGTCAGCCAGTTTCATAGATACATATCTGTGGACAGATGACCTTTAAAGCTCAGCCTCTGCAAGCAGAGGGTTCCTTAACTACCCATGGGTTAAAGTAACTAAGTAAAAAAACTGAAACGGCAATGTATGAATACATGTTATATGCCATGTTTGTGGTAAGGCCCATGTAATTTAGCAGTTCTCTTGACTGCATTGTTCTTGTCTTAGATGTCATTGTTTATCCATCTTGTACATACCAACCTCGGGCACTGCCAGCATCAACTGGCCTTTTCTGCAACTTGACAGGAAGCTGAAGAATCCTTGGGATCAAGTTGACATAGAAAATACCAACATGTATTGTAGAAATAGAAGTAACTACTCCTAAAGCAGAGGAATGGTCAGTATACAGCTGGGGCGAATGGTTTGAAGGATGTTTTATGTAAACTCCCCAAAAACCTCAAATTTATTTTAAAATAATTTTTTTGTTCTTCTGGTATAAATAACATGTAAGTGCAATGAGCAGGAACGTAGTACACTGATGCCACTTATGCAGTGGGTCAGGATACAGGTGGTTAATAGTCTATAGTTTGTTCGTGACGCCAATTGCAGCATGTGCAGCGTACTATCCCAGGGCCCTTCCAAGGTGTCATAACGCAATCCCAGATTAGGAATGCCAGAGTGGTATAATGTTCTACAATGTCTCTGTATGGTGGTGATAATGGTGTCAACGCTGTCTCCTACCTGGGTACGGCTGGACTCCTGGCTTACTTGCAATAAATTTGAGTGTAGTGATAGTAGGAATAATAGAGGAATTTTGCAGCAGAAATGATGTCCAGACCTTTAGATGAAGTTCAAACTTTTCTTTACTGAAGATAACTTGTATCCAAGCAGTATACAGCTTTGGTCTTTGGTCCCAGCAGGGTTTAGCAATGGTTGGCAGTAATAAATCTTCTGCACTGTAAATCTGGAGCTTGCAGGATAATTCATCTGCTTGGTAGCTCTGTACTTGGGGCAGGAACTAATCTTCTGCGCTTTTCTATACTTCTGCTGTATGGGGACAGGAGTGTAGTAACATAACTCTGGGGTGTTACATAAGTATGACTTTTTATTTATTGTTGTGTTAGATAGAATTCATCATTGCTCAAATCCAATCATATAGTTTAAAAAGGGGTTTCCTGGATATAGGATATGCCATCAATATTTGACTATGAGGTCAGACACCTAAGGTACCTGCTGATCAACAGAACAAAGGATTCAAGGTGAACACCGGAGTGCTGCCGTCCTTTGAGTGTTGAAATTTTGCTCTAATGACAAGTGTCAATGTATTGTCTCAGGATAGGCATAGTTAAATAAAGGAAAGTACAGCGTCATTGACTATAGCTGACCGGCCATGGAGCCCCTAGAGAAAGCCAGGTGAAGCTGTCAGCATCTCCATAAGATCCGGAGGTGGTGAGAGCAGAAATGGTATCTACAAAGCAAGGTGATACAATGGTAATTACGCCAGGGCATATTGCCAAGAATAATACAGTAGCTCTATAATATAGGAATAATACAGTAGCTCTATAATATAGAATCCAGTGGATTTAGAATCTATTTTATTTTCAGCTATGCATTAAGACAATCCCTGCTGGGTTATGTGTGTTGCTTTTCCATATTGTTTGTATTAGGCCTGTAGAAGACTCCTGTTCATCCTTCCTTTTGGAGGCACAGACAGTCTCGTCTCTGCCATTAGTACCAGGGTTCTATAGGGCTAGATAGGACTCTAGATATTCCTGCGTATGAACTCACCTACCTTTGGGGTCTGTTCGCACTGGTAGTCAGTCAGGATTTTGGTAAGGGTTTTAACTAGGAGGTGTCCATCTTCCTTCCCTAGTTCTCAGGCCTGATTCCCTGTTCCCCCCTGATTCCCTTCTATGCTCGGTGTGGTGTTTCTCTCCCACACCGAAGTGTGACATTATAATCCATGCAGCCATGGATACTGTTGTTGCACTGGCTGGTCAGCTGCAAGGGCTGTCTTTGGAGGTGGCTGACCTCCACATGACCGTCTTGCAGATGCAGAGATCACAGGCTGTTGGTCCTGTTGGTAGTGGTGGAGATCAGGCCTATCTGGAGCATAAAGTTGCCCTCCCAGACAGATTCTCTGGGGGACTTGATAATTTCATTTTGTTTAGGGAGGCATGCAAACTGTATTTTAGGCTACATCCGCACTCATCTGGGGATGAGAAACAACGAGTCATGGGCTATATCTCTGCCGACCGGATTGCAGTCCCTCCAGTCTGTAGATTAATTTTTTGAAGCTTTGGGTCTTATCTATGATGATCCGGATCGGACCTCTCTAACTGAAACCAAGTTCCGCTGCCTTCGTCAGGGTGATCGTCATGGCTCCTTAGGCTTTTTAAAAGTTGGGTGGTATGTGTGTGTAGTGTATATATGGTGTATTTATGTATGTGTACCATGTATATGGTGTATTTATGTGTACGTGTGTCGCATATATATGGTGTATGTATATGTAAACGTGTCATTATGACACGTGTCCGCGGTTGTAACCACCCATTGAAATAAGGGATGCTGGCAACTGCTGGGCCCATCTCTCCAGTATGATGCTATAGTCCACACATCTTTGAATGCAGTCAAAATATTTGAGTCTGTAGTACAATGTCTAGCTATTGTGACTACACGTCACGGAAGGTGTACAGGTAACAAGACAATACAAAATGAACATATGACTCACTGGATCCAAAACTAAGGAACAAAAAGGGAGACCCCTGCATAAGACCTAGCACTCTGCCTGATTGCTCAGCCTATGCGAACATCCCAATGGTAGATGATCGCATATCCTCATACCTCGACTGTATAACACCTGAACACCCTATAATAGTGAGGGGACACGACTACCGGCTCCCTACACTAGACACGGAGGGAGTCAGGGTCACCTGGGATCCAACAAACATAAAATCACAAATGAATGTACAACACTTCTCTTGTAGAAGACTGGGAAATAGAATCAGCATGCACACACACTCCAGGAACTTGTATAAACCGCACACTAATGCATTATGGGGAGGAATTTAAAGGGATGCAATCAGTCCAACTACAAGACAGCTGAGAGAGGCTAACGAGATGAGGAACTGAAAACCAAAACAAAGAAAGCTCAAGGAGGAGGTTCTGAAAGGCGTCTGTCAGAGCTTCTCAGATGTCTGGTTGTGACACTACATAGAAAAGAGGTGAAGGTGTATTCTAGTTGTAATGTGACCAAGGGCCAGCAAGACTTTAATGTTGTAATAAAGAATAGAGGAAGTGGCACGATGTACAGTGCAAAAAAATTATACTTTTGTTGAAAGGCAGATACAAACATATACAGTTGAAGTTTACCTACCGTACATACACTATATAAAAATACACATATTCTGGTATTTGGCAAATAATAATAATTATGGTAATCCTAATTGAACAAAAACAGGAAAGGTTTATTCTGATTTCATGTCAGATATTGAGAAAAAACATGCATATGTGTCTTTTTATATAGTGTATGTAAACTTCTGGTTTCAACTGTACATGGTCCAGTGCTTAGCGCTTAAGCTAGGGCTACACGACGACATTTGTTGCGCGACAATGTTTATAATGATAGTCTATGGTGTCGCATCTCAGAAGAGGCAAGGGTAGGCTGGTCCTACTTCCTGAAGAGTGACTAGAGTGTGTGTGTGTGAGGAGGGAGGAAGCAAGTCCACGTGCTCCTTCTCCTTAGGCCTCACGATCAAGAGACTAACTGATCTCTGTGAAAGTTACTACTTCTGCTACAGCAAGAAAGAGAAAAAGAATGAAGAACTTAGAATCTGTATGGCCAAGAATAGGAGTCACCAAGGTAACCTGTGACCACAGCTAACCAGACTTTGCTGCTTGTGAGGGATTACAGTTAAAACACCAGTAACACTTAACCACATCCTGGCCAAACATGTCTCTAAAGCCTGTATCCTGCAGTGGACACTAAAGCCATAATTGCCAGATTACAGTTGCCAGCCATGGATTTAAGAGAGAGAGAGAAAGAGACTTTAGTATACCAAGCCATTATTTGCCACTTTTGCAGCCTCCATACCTTGCCATCTGGTAAAAGGATTTGCCCTGTGTTTTTGGATGCACCATAGGTAATATTTTGCACTGAAAATAGCACTTTTTTTCAGCTCTCTATTAAATTGGAGGTATTGCACAAGAATATTATGGCTTCAGCTTATAGAGACAAATGTGCTGCAAATGATCCCTTTTCTTAGAAGTAATACACTGGAACCTTATAAGACCAGTGCAATAACATAACCATCAACATAAATTACTATTATTCATGTGGACATTTCTTGGCTCCTATAGGGGGAGAAATCTAACAATGAAATATATAACATGCACAATAGCACAAATTTCACACAAATTAGCATAAGCTGAACATTTTAAAGTGTGCAATTCCCCCACCATCACTGATTGCAAAAACAAGGGACTTGTGTCCTCTGTTTGAGTGGAGCACCAGTCAAGCTGAATAAATCTCTCAGTGATCTCTATGCAGTGATCCCCCTCTAGTGGTTACTGCAGGCAGACTCCGCTAGGTAGACTCCCTTCGCCATCCTAAAGAATATAATGACCATACACTGTTATGTAGAAAGGTCAAAAAAAGGCATATTCCGTCAACATATAATCCAGAGTAAGGCAAAAATCCCTATGAGGTGGTCATCAATTACTAGGGCCGTATTTAGAGTTCATGCTGCCCTGGGCACTTTAGTGCCCCCCACCCGCATCCCACTACAACTGGTGTCCGTGCAATTTAGAAAGCTGAGGGCCAAATGCTTCCTAGGTCGTCAGCTATTCCTCCCATCTCACCCATACACATGCACACTTAACTGAAAGCCACAATGCAAAAACATCTACAAAACACCATGGGGCAGATTATACTGTGGTTGACATTTCCTATGCCATTGTTACTAAGAAGCCCACTGGAGCTAAGTGCACCTAATTTATTAAGAGGCATATACCTCTTAATAACTAAGGCACCTCTTTTCTGCAGTCCATGCAACTAATGCAAAACAATGGCAGCTAAGAGCTATGCCAAATTGTGTTCCGCTAACCAAGATAATGTCACAGATTAGATCAGAACTTCTGTCTCCCACTCACACCAGAACCATACAACTCACTATAAGGCTATGTGCACACAATTGTAAGCAGAAAATCAGCACGAAAATTGCATCAAAAACGCAATAAAAACTGCACATAAATCCCTATCATGGTTTTTTTGTGTTTTTTGTGCAGTATTTTTGAGTTTTTTGTTGTAGATTTTCTGTTCGTATTAACCACCCCATTGAAGTATATAGGGAAAAACACAAAATCTAGAGTGCTGAATCGCACAATGTGCATGGAAAAAAACGCACATGATCTGCATTGTGTGCATTTCCCCTTATGCAGTAACATAAGTAATTTATGTAAGTTTCTAACTCAACTAATCACTAGGGAGTAATAAAGGGAATGTCATAGACACCCAGGAAACTTTAAAAACATATTGAAGGGGTTTTCTGAGATTCTGATGTTGATGATCTATCCTCAGGATAGGTCATCTATATCAGATCCATAGAAGATAATCCCAGCAGATGTACTTGCTCTTAATGGTATATTTTATTCCAACGGTTCACAGAACGCGTTTCGGCTTGTCCGGCCTTCCTCAACTTGTCCAGCAGTTGCGGAAGGCTGGACAAGCCGAAACGCGTTCTGTGAACCGTTGGAATAAAATATACCATTAAGAGCAAGTACGTCTGCTGGGATTATCTTCTATGAATCGTATGAGGATTGCTCCTTTCCCGTGCAGACGTTGTTACCAAGGTCGTGAGCTATCTGATTTGGAATTTATCTACAGTATATCAGATCGGCGGGGATCAAACACACAGGACCCCCGCCGATCAGCTGTTGTATCGCGACTGTGCTTGGTATTGCAGCTCCAGCCTATTCACTTGAATAGGACTGAGCTTCGCCTAGGCCACACGACTGATGAACAATGTCACATAGCCTAGGAAGAGGTTGCAGCACTCATCAGAGCTGATCGGTGGGGAGTTAGGTGTTGGACCCCCACCGATCTGATATTGATGACCTATCCTAAGGTCATCAATATCGAAATCTCGGACAACCCCTTTAACAAATAGTGCACTGCTATCCATGATAAAATAATCTTCATTAATATAGTGTCAACATATTCCAGATAATCCAGACAATAATGATTAGCTAAGGTGATTATGATTATATACTGTAGATATAATTAGAAAACACTTCTTATAATCTGTATATCTGTATATCATATCTGTATAAGGGTCCATTCACACGTCCGTTGTTTCTTTCCTGATCTGTTCAGTATTTTGCGGAACAGATCTGGACCAGTTCTGTACCCATTCATTTTCAATGGGTCCTGAAAAAAAATCAAACATTGAGCTGTCCGATTTTTTTCAGGACCCATTGAAAATGAATGGGTACAGAACTGGTCCAGATCTGTTACGCAAAAAACGGAACAGATCAGGAAAGAAACAACGGACCCTAATCTATACTTTTTAAAATATTGATGCCATCTTCCTCGAACAAATGAGAATTAATTAGACACAAGATGTCAAAGACTGGGGGGGGGGGGCAATTAAAGCTGTCTGAAGAAAGAGGTGCTAATGGAAATTTATAAAAAGGCCAAACTGTACTCCTTTTCCAGGCAGTGTAGAGATGCTAATGGTATTAATGTATCCCACAGACGGTACATCTTAAGGCCACCCTATGATGCTATATATGTCAACGACCAGAAGATACACTTCAAAAGCAGCCTTTTCATAATTCCCATTCTGTAATAAATAACAAATTCTAGTTCTTATGATCAGGCTACTTGTGCTCTTCTTTGGTCTCAAGCTCCAGCATTTTTAGCCTTAGGAAACTTACCAGATTAATATTTCATATTCCTGTTTGGTATGCCTGGGTTGGCAAAAATATCCTGGAAAATTTGCTGGTCATGTAGCTCCCCCAGAGATACCTACAAGAAGTTTTGGCTCAAATTAGAATTATCCCATACAACCTCCCACTTTATGCATATAATTAGCCAGCTTCCTGTTACATGACTAAGAGTAGGGTGAAGATCGTTTAAAAATTGCATACTGTAAACCACAAATGGTTCAGTTCCCTGTAGATACACCTAGTTGTAGGTTGAGCCACCTTTCCGCTGTTTTCCCAGAGTGGATCCCTCATCTATCTAATTGGAATGTGATTTATTATTTTATCCTTTTCATTTCTGTACTGTTTGCTTGTCTGTATATCCTTTTTTGTCATATTTTTGCAACCTGCTAGCACTGTACATTTTTGCATATTAAATCTTAAATGTAATAAGTCATTCCTTGCTGCTCTAAACATACACACACCCTCTAAGCACCGCTGTACTGTGATACCATTGTAGGCCAGTGTGCTATAGGTTTGCCTGTGGTATGCAACAATGCAGTGCATCTGTTGTGCATTGTGTGTCTGTAACCGGGGTGTTCAGTTGGCCGTACTGACGGATAGTAGCAGCCCTGTGTGTGGATGTGTCGCTGTGTTTGGGCAGTCTTTGGAGTGGAAGCAGAGTTCCCTCAAATAGTTATATCCGAGGTCACAGGTGCCGTGAATACCAGAGTGCCTCTGCTTCTGTTGTGGGTGTGCGCGATCATGACATCAGAGGACATTACGAGGAAGACGTATAAGAGAAGGGAACTAGAGCTCCCAGCATGTCCAGGTTTTTATATGCTGTCAGAGGACATTACAGGGAGGAGATATAAGAGCAGAGAACAACAACTTCCATCATTTCTCTGGCTCTCAGGCTGAATGCCTCACCCCTCCTGCTCCTTACAAAGCTCAGCCCCCTCATGCACTGATGATGGTGACTTCATCACAGGTCCTTCAGTTCTTGCAATCTACGTTACTCTGTTGGTGGGGAAGGAGGGAAAATCTCTGTCTGGCGCTATTTCCCCTTCTTGGTGAAGCTCTAGGAACATGCCCTCGGGTGCCTAATTGTAAATACCGCCCTGCCAATTACCACATATTAGGGGCAAAATGAATATTTAATTCCTAATATGGAAATCAAATCCCTGGATCCCCTTCTCCATAAATATAGTAACCATAAATCCTGATATTATTCATCAATAGTAGAATGAAATGTATTTCAATGATTCCCCCTTCCTCAGATCGATGAGACACCCACATTTGTTTCAGATTTTCTCCTTATATTATTGATATTATTATCCAGATCAGGGGCGTAGCTAAAAGCTCATGGGCCCTGGTGCGAGAGTAGAGTTCAGCTTGGGCCCCCCTTCCCTCAGTGCTTGTTGGAAAGTGCAGGGGAGCACATAGCCTTCCTGCTGCCTGAGGCAAACATTGAAAGGGCACCCCCCTCATGCCAAATTCTTAACCTAACCCCTTCCCTCCAGCCAGAGGTGTAAATTGACCAGCATGCACTTTCTATAATGCCAGTGTCTTATGTGGCACAAGGGTCTTTGGGCCCCTCAGGCTCCTGGGCCTGGAAGCGACTGCTATCTCTGCACCCCTATAGCTACGCCCCTGATCCAGATCGTTCTTGAATTAGTACTTACAGAGGGTTCCATAGTCTGACTGCTCTTACAATAATCACCATTTATGATGATGGTGAAACCTTTTTTCATCTAAACATAGAAGATGCCCTCTTGTCATGGTTACCGGCCTAGGTATGAAATCTATATTATAAAGATCTCTGTACTGTCCCTTCATATATTTGTACACTATATTGTAATTAGATCATTCTTAAAGCCCCAAGTTTAACTTGTCTAGTGCAATTCAGCTATTTCCTTAATTTCCTTGGTCGTCCCCCTCTGCACTTGGTCTAGTACAGCTCTGTCCTTCTTATACAAATGTAGACAAAAGTCTACACTCTTCAGGAAATTTCTCAAATGCTGTACACCAGTTTTCAGTCCCAAATTTTTGTGGCATTTTGCACAAAAATTTTAACTTTTGAAAAAGTGTGTGGGCTTAGCAGGTGGGAACATATCATCCTGTGGTTCAAAATATTTACTATAATTTAGGCCATAGACTGGAGCAAATTAAAATGCAAATCTCCACCAGCTCGTTGTTGTACATTTCCTTTTCTGGCATACAGACTGACAGTTTTTTTTATAAGAGACCTGTACCTCTTAATAAATTTGGTGCGTTATAGGCTGGCTTCCCATCACGTTTTTACCATCCGTTTAACATATATGTGGTTAAGGCTGCCGGGCAGCCTGTATTTGTGGGAGGGACTGAGGCCGCGCCCCCTCTGCCTTCATAAGCCTCGGCGGGAGTAACAGTCGGGACGTGCATCCAGGTACCTGGTACTTCCGGTTTTCGTCTGGTTCCTGCACGTCCTGCTCCCGCAAGCCTCAGTCTGGGTAAGTATGGGACCGGCTTCGGCTCGTTTACGGTGGCTCAGGTAAGCAAGGTACCCGGGGCTGGTCAGGTCCTTACCTCGGTGCCGGGGGCGGCGCACGGCTGATCAGGTCCTCACTGCTATGAGGGATGACGCGGACACGCTGGGGGGGGGGGGCGGGGGCACTGCTGGCTTCCTCGTGGCAGGCCAGCCGGCACAGGCGGATCAAGTACGGGCCTGTGTTCCGGGGGGCGGCCGCGGGTGCCGGTCGCTAGGCACGCTCAGTGGCCCCGCCCCTGGCAACGCTTGTTCCACAGGAGAACTCCGCTGCAGCCGGGGATCTGCGGGCTGAGGCACATGTGCACGTGCACAGCATCAGGCACGTAGCTGATTCATCTAGGAGCTGCTGTGGTCCTCATGTCTCACTCCGTGTTGCTGGACTAGTACATCATGCCTCCATAGTGTTTATCTCACGCTCACAAATAATAATATACGTGTTGGTTTATGTATAGATGGCTGTATTAAGATTTGTTTCTACAGCATGTGTGTTGTACAATGTACATATGTTTCATAGATTCCTCTAGGTACATTTGGGTGTGCATGGTCCATTGGCATACTTTACCTGGGTCCAACAGGCATCCGGTGGGGCCTGCATTAGTGCCGTTAGGCTGCCGGTTTTTGTCTCATTGAAGGCTCTCCGGGCTGAAGTAGCAGTTGCCTGCGTTTTGGCAGGCCTGTGGCTCCAGCGGGAAAGCGGGGCTGGCCCTGTAGTTAAAAAAAAAAATGAAAAAGAAAAAAAAAAAAAGGGGGAAATTACATTTAACTGGTTGTCATGCGTCATATTGCAGTGTGTTCTCCCGGCTCGTTTATCCGACGCTCCATTCCACATCAAGTAGTCCTTTCTTACAGTAGGTGGCACGTCCTCTTTTTCATTCCGAGTATGGTATGTGGCACGGGGGTTGGGCCCGGGCACGTTTGTCTCGTATAGGTGTCCGCCACACCATGGCATGTTGTCATATCCGTCCCTCTCGTTGCCCGGCTGCTTGAAACGTTCAGGCACAACTATGTCAGCCACCCCGGTGGCGCGGGATCCTGCCGGAACGTCCAGGTTGTCACTTGTCTTTTGTGGTTCGTTGCTTGAAGCGTTCAGGCATTATTGCGTCCGCCACGCCGGTGGCATGTAGTCCTGCCTGGAACTCCAGGTTGCCGCTTTGTTCATGGCGATGCGTCTGCGGGAGGCGTTCAGGCTTGTGGCGTCCGCCGCTCCGGTGGCAGGTGGTCAGCCTGGTACTCCAGTTTTGTCATGTTCATCTTGTTTTTTGGTTCGTCTGCTTGAAGCGTTCAGGCAATGTTATGTCCGCCACTTCGTGGCACGGTGTCCGGCCTCGATCTCCAGGGTGTCTTGTCAGCTTGTGTGATACGGCCGATTGAAGCGTTCAAGCTGTACAGTGGGCACTCTGGTGTCAGGTGGTCCTGCCTGGAACATCCTGTGGGCCATACTCGTCTCCTGTGGCGCGTCTGCTTGAAACGTTCAGGCAAAAATTTGTCTGCCACGCCGGTGGCGGGGGGTCCTGTCTGGAAACGTCCAGGTTGTCAGTGTCATCTCCTGTTCCTCGTCTGCTTGAAACGTTCAGGCAAAGTATGTCCGCCACCCCGGTGGCACGTGGTCCTACCTGGTACGTCCAGGTTGTCTTACTCGTCTCTCGTTGCTCGTCTGTCTGAAGCGTTCAGGCAGTGTCGCGTCAGCCGCCTCGGCGGCATGGTGTCCTGTCCAGTCACATCCAGGGGGTCTTGTTCACCGATCTTGGCACACATCCGCCCATAGCGGAATGCATGACCCAGCAGCACGCCCGGGGGAGCACGTCATCTGGTTTGTTGGCTCTTCTGTCCTCATCATTGTTGCCTTGTACGTTAAGGCCATGTTTTTCATTTACCCTCAGGGGCAGGGGTACGGCCAGTCACAACCAGGTGGGTTTTTTCCCGGTACAGTTAGATGTTCATATTTGTTCTTGTTTATACGGCAGCACGTTGGGGTCTCGGTGCCTGCGGTTTCCCATATACAAGGCCTCCACCTCGGTCGGTGGTTCGGCCTCCGGTACGGTATCTTTGTCGTTCTCAGCAAAACCATAACCAGGTGAGTATCAATTTAGGTCCGTCTGGCCGGCCATTCTGGTAGAGGTCAACAGCGGGGGGGGGGCCTTCGGGATGTCCGTGACACACCTGGCATCTGCACGAGTAACAAAGGTTTTGTCCTCAGGTATTGTCCAGAGCGTAGAGTGTTGCAGCGTGGTCAACATGTCCCAGGCCGCAGACATCGACGATGCCTCATCCATCTCCGGGTCCGTGGTTTCCAGTCTGGCTGGTCTTGGATCCCTAAGAAGCTGGACAATTCCAAAATTGGTGGCCGAGTTGCATAGGAGGGGCATCAGTCACCCTGCTTCGGCCAGGAAAGCCGAACTGTATAGGCTGCTGGTATCTAGCCCAGGTCCATCCAGCGGGCAGATGGCAGTACCTTCCGTCCAGGCATCGCTAGCCCAGTTGAATGACACTATGGGGAGTTTGGCGGCCTCGGTAGCGGACATCCAGCACCGGGTCATGGAGCTGGAGTCCAGGGCCTCCACCCCTTCGCAGGCAGTGCCGCCCGTGATGGCGGTGTCAGGGCCATTGGCAGGTTCCCCAGGTATGTCATCTACTCCTCCGGCCATTGTCCCGGCTCATTTTGTGGCGGAGAACATCAGGAGGGATATATTGGCAGGCAAAGAGGTCAACCTGGCATCTATCCTCATAGCGTCCCATGATGCAAGCGAGCACAGAACCATTGATTGCGGGGAGGTGTCAGTTGTGATGAAGTCCAAAGACGCCCGACTGAATCGCAAACTGTCCATTCCCGAGTTTGTACTTGCTTTCAGTTTATTCAGGGACGTCATTTGCTCGGCACAGCCCAGTAGGAGGGAGGAGCTGGACGCCTATCTTTATCAGGTCACCGATTTGGGCCACAAGTATGGGGGCTCGGCGTTCTATGATTACCATCGGTCCTTCGCGGCGAAAGCCGCAGCCTCCCTAGCACAGTTTCAGTTTTTGACCAATTGGGCTGTGCTAGACATGGAGCTGTTCTGCAGACATTTTGCAGGGCTCCGAGCCCCCACTTGTGGTTCATGCCAGTCTATTTTTCATGCCACTGAGTGGTGCCCCAACGAGGCAGCCTCCCTTCCTGATAGAGCCATCCCGGGTCCATCAGGAGTCCCCAGGGGTCCGGTCCTCATGGACAAGTTTGGCAGGCCAATTGTGTATCTGGGCAAAAGCCAGATATGCAATAATTTTAACTTCGGCCACTGCATGTTCAGTGGGTGCAGGGCCCTCCACGTGTGCACAGTCTGCTTTCGGGCACATCCGAGGTCAGCCTGTCCTAAAAAATCATCTAAACTGGCATGACTGACTGACATCAACGTGGATCTCCTGGGAGCACTCCTAGAGGGGCATGATGATCAACGGTTTGTGGCACATCTACTTACCGGTCTGTCAGAGGGGTTCCATACGGGGTTGGTGGCCCTTCCGCATGCCAATTGGGAGTGTGAAAATCTCCTCTCTGCCAGACAGGATCCAGAAGCCGTACAAGCGGCGATTTCCTTGGAGCTGGAGAAAGGGTTCCTAATCGGTCCATTTGATTCTATTCCTTGGGAAGTATGGAGGGTTAACCCTATTGGAGTGGTGGCGAAGAAGGACTCGAATAAAAGAAGACTTATCTATGATCTCTCGGCTCCTCATTCGTCGCACATACCCAGTATTAATTCCCTGATACCATCGGAAGAGTTCAGTATGAAGTACTCCTCTATCGATGAGGCCATTCTATTGATTCTCAAGGCAGGCAGGGGGGCCTGGTTATCCAAGACAGATATTGCGGACGCCTTCAAGCTGCTACCGATCCATCCACAGCTATGGCAGTACTACGGCGTTAAGTGGGCAGGCAGGTACTACTTTGCCAATCGCCTAACGTTTGGCTCAAAAAGCAGCCCATGGCTGTTTGATCGTCTGGCCCAGGCCCTGCACTGGATCCTGGTCAAACATGGGCAAGCGCCCATGTGCATCCATTACCTGGACGACTTCCTGCTGGTGGAACATCCTGCCCGACAGCCCTCCAGTTTGTCCTCCCTGCTGGAGTTATTTGCGGCCCTCCAGGTTCCGGTCGCCGCAGGGAAGACGGTAGGTCCTTCCAAGTCGATCACCTTCCTGGGGGTCATCCTGGACTCGGTGAAGTTCGAAGCAAGGCTTCCTGAGGAGAAGTTGCAGCAGATACGATTGGCCATCCTGGAGGCGTCCAAGGCCGGCTTCCTGACCAAGACGAATCTCCAATCATTGCTGGGCCGGCTGAACTTTGCCATGAGAGTTATGCCCCAGGGACGTACCTTCATTTCCTGGCTCTTGCTGCTCCTACCATCAGCCCCAGAACAAGACAGCGTCATTCGGCTGGACCAACAGGCCTTGGCGGACCTGTCCATGTGGAATTCATTCATGTCTTCATGGAATAGGATACGGTTGTTCATTCCCCCCCGGGATTCGTCCTCCCCCACGATTTATTCGGACGCAGCTGCATCCAAGGGCTTTGCAGCTATATTTGGCAACCATTGGCTGGCCGGTGCCTGGCCATCTAAGATCTCAGGGGACAGGGAGGCTCTTCGGTCATCCCCCCTGTTGGAGTTATACCCTTTGGTGGCAGCGGCCCATGTATGGGGCCACGACTGGTCAGACTCTAGGGTGTTGTTTATTACTGATCTAGCTCTGACATCATCCGGGTTGGCAGAGCTAGATCCCCAAAGATCATGGCCCTCATGCGCAAGTTGGTGTGGCTGTCCATGACGCACAACTTTTGCTTTGAATGCTCCCACATTCAGGGTTCCATGAATACGGCTGCAGATGCACTGTCCCGTTTTAACCCCAATGTCTTTTTTCAGGTTATGCCACAAGCAGACGTAACTGGGGCGGGAATTCCAGCCTACAGCGACCTGGTGTGGGATTAACGTCTTTGATCAGGACAGCCAAAGATCTATTGCACCAGAGCCTTTCTGAGAACACAGTCAGGAATTATCGTACAGGCTGGAACCTCTACAAGGTTTTTGCCAAGAATCATCCTCAAGGCAACGTGGATGACGTATCATTCATGATGGCGTTTATTGCACATTGTCATACTAACCTCAGCCTCGCGCACAACACCATCCGCCTTTACTTGGCAGGGGTTCAACATCAGTTCACCTTGGACAACCCTGCCCGGGTATCTTTTTTCACATCACAGGCCATCAAGGCCACGCTCAGGGGCATCGAGAAAGCCGGTGCAAGTAGGCCAGTGGTCCGTCAACCCCTGTCCGGCGCCTTGTTTAGGCAGTTGTCCTTGGCTCTGGATGGTAATCCTTTTGGGCCCTTGGTTAGCACCATCATTAAAGCCGCCCTTTACCTGGGGTTTTACGGATTCCTCCGGCCGGGGGAATTCACCACTACCAGCCGGAACAGCCGGCATCTTCAGAAGCAGCACTTGACCTGGCATCACGACCATTTCATACTAAGCATCCTGGCCACCAAGACCGCCCAGACAGGACCTCCTACTCTGGTCAGGTTTTACCCCTCGCACAACGTCTGGTGCCCGGTCAAGGCGCTGCAACAATTGTCATCAGGGCTGCAGGCGGCAGCGCCAGATAGTCCTTTACTTCCCTTTAAGGGGGGTCCATTGTCCACCTCTCAGTTCATGTCCCATGTCTGCTCCTTGGTTGCAGGGTTGGGTCAGGACCCCAAGGCCATATCGGGCCACTCCTTTCGCATTGGGGCAGCCTCAGCCGCTTCTAGGCTCAAAGTTCCACCGCATGTCATCAGAAGTATGGGGCGGTGGAGGTCATCTTGTTTCTCCAGATATGTACCAAATCCCCAATCCGAGATTCGTGATGCGTTCTGTTCTCTAGCCCTGTAATGCTACAATAAAGTGTTTGACAGTATGTTATGTCTCCTTTTTGGCCCCTTTTAGGCCTACCCTCGCTCCGGGCTCCCGGCATTAACCAGCCCTCGGTAAGCCCTGAGTGGTACGTTCAAGGGCCGTCGCCCTGACCACAAGTGGTTAAGGCTGCCGGGCAGCCTGTATTTGTGGGAGGGGCTGAGGCCGCGCCCCCTTTGCTTTCATAAGCCTCGGCGGGAGTAACAGTCGGGACGTGCAGCCAGGTACCCCCTCCCTCCCCTTTTCTCTTTAGGTCCTATTGGGGTAGGCCCCCTTTTAGGCCTACCCTCGCTCCGGGCTCCCGGCATTAACCAGCCCTCGGTAAGCCCTGAGTGGTTCATTCAAGGGCCGTCGCCCTGACCACAAATATATATATATATATATATTTATTTAAAAAAATCTATATATTAACAGATGCCTCAGATGGATGCCATACAGTGGCATCTGTTCATCATAGCGTTCCATTTAAAAAAAAAACAACATATACATTATGGTACCGTATTTTTTGCTTGATGCACCCGATGATAAGACGCAGATTTTAGAGGAGGAAAATAAGATTTTTTTTTTTTTCATCAGACCTCATATCAGATACTCAGATCAGACCCCCATACATATCAGGACATCACATCAGACCCCCATATTAGCCCTCCATGTTAGAACCCCATCAGCCCTCCATGTCAGACCCCCAACAGACCTCAGAACAGCCCTTTTCTTTCAGACTCATATCAGATCTGAGATCAGCCCTTTTCTTTCAGACCCCCATCAGACCTCAGATTAGCCCTTTTCTTTTAGACCCCCATCAGACCTCAGATTAGCCCTTTTCTTTTAGACCCCCATCAGACCTCAGATTAGCCATTTTCTTTTAGACCCCATCAGACCTCAGATTAGCCCTTTTCTTTTAGACCCCCATCAGACCTCAGATCAGCCCTTTTCTTTTAGACCCCCATCAGACCTCAGATCAGCCCTTTTCTTTTAGACCCCCATCAGACCTCAGATTAGCCCTTTTCTTTCAGACCCCCTTTAGACTAAAATAAAAAAAACTTCTCTTACCTCTCCTGCACTGCAGCTCCGCTCTGGGGTCATGCTCCCCTGTCTTCTCCAGCCCACGCTGCACTGTCACCTGACTGCATGCAGCCTCAGGTCATAGTGTGCGCACTACATCCTGACACTGTACGGGGTCAGAACAGTAGAGTGCAGGCCCTAGCAAGAAGACCAGGGTGGTGAGTATTGGATGTGCTTGCAGCACTTGTTCCACGCTCCCGGCACCTAATGCATACTAGTGAGTGCTTCCATAATAGAAGCGCCCGCTAGTATTCGCTATATAAGATGCACAGCCATTTCCCCCCTACTTTTAGGGGGAAAAATGTGTCTTATAAAGCGAAAAATATGGTATATGTTTTTTTGTTCCTGGACTCTGCAAGACACAAAAGCGTGGTGTGCTACACTGTTGTATCCTTTTTTCCAATGTATAACTTAAACAGATGGCAAAACATGATGTGAACCCACCCTAACTCTGGTGTATTTTATATATTTTTTTTATTAAGAACAGGGTATAAAATGCTAGTCTTAATAAATGTGGCCCAACATTTCATGTGTGGTCTGACTAGTGGTTTGCATAGAGTCAAAATATGTTCTTGTTATGAACATCAATGCCTCTTTTTATGCATCCCATGATTTTATTTGCCTTGGCAGCAGCTGTCTGGCATTTGTCGCTAAAGTTAACTTTACTGTCCACCAACTTCATTTATTACATAATTGTACATTTTGTTTCCTTGCCCTTACATCACCTTACATTGTATCAATATAAAATAGTAAGTGTAAAACCTCCTAAAGCACTCTAAAAGTATAGCGATAGTAGATATTTGCAACATGCCCAGTGGGGAGAAAGGCATGCAGTGAAAAGGTGCATGACAGGAGTGGTAGTAGTCTCAGAGGGTGAGGCTTCTCACTGTGGGGCAGTCTTTCTTCCGTGCTCCCCCCATGCAGTGAGAAAGCGGTGCACCTGTATCTCCTGGGCAAACCCTGGTGAAGGTCCCCTGCCAAATGGAAAGTGGGGTGCCTTTGGTGTTGATGTTGTGAGGTATGGGGAAAGGAGACAGATGATATAAAGAGGAGGCCAGATTAACAGTAAAGCAGTTTTTACTAATGTCTCAGCAGTCTCCACATAGATTTACTTTCAAATGTAGGCACAGTTGTTTAACAGTCTCCACAAATTCCTGGCTGAAGCTAAATAATTAACATCCAGATACACTTTCTATATCTGGCTATGCTTTGCTGTAGTTCAGCCAGGGGGTGCAATATTCGGAGGCCTTTAAACCCTGCCACATAGCTATAGAGCCCAATAGCCAAAATACAAGTCTGTTTTCTTGCACCCTCCATTTTGGCTGCTTAACCTTCTGTAAATTAGTCTGCACTTTGGTAGTTTTTTTGGAGTTTACTCTCTTGTGCCCCCAATTCCTGTCTGCAGATGTTCACAGGAGCTGCTCATATCCAGCTTTTCCCATCCTCACTTGCTTAGGCTACATTCACATCAGCATTTAGAAATCCGGTAGGCTGTTTCTCTTTTGGAACAGCCTGTTGGAGTTCACCATATCCAGCATAGCTGGATAATGCAAGGAACTGTCAGATCCCCATTGACCAAAATGGGTTCCGACAGGGATCCAGCCGCTTTCCGGCTAAATGCCAGCTCTCGACTAGACAAAAAGTCCTGCATGCATGAATTTTTGTCCAGCTGAAAGCCGGCATCTATGCCAGTAAGCGGACAGATCCCCTTCCGATCCCATTGTATTTCTAAACACTGATGTGAACATAGCCTAACTACAGTATCACAGGATGGTGCCAGGCCCATAGAGTTGCGCCCGCCCCACCTAGTGGGGCTAGCTAGGAACTCAGAATTAACTCTTCCCTTCAGCCTGGTGTTACATAACATTGCCATAACACAGTGTTAACCCTAACCACACATTAGAAAATATTACATGAAAAGCTCTACTATTAGCAGTGAATTCTACTATTATCAGTGGTCTTTGCAAATAATTCTATTAATAGCAGGGGCCTCCTGGTCACTGCATATTGACTTATAACCACCCTAGAGCTCCTGGAATATATATTCACGTTGAACCACCAGAGATCAATATTAACTGCTAAACCCCTCTAGACCATTAGAGTTATGACAAATGCTATCATTAACCCCTAAACCACCATTTGTAATAACATCTTGGGGACAGCAATTGACTTGAATACCCTATGAGTCCTATATTTGCTCCAGATAGATATTTATGTCGGTTAATGCATACTTACTCTTTAATCATATGTTTTTCAGGTATACAAAACAACTGGTCCAGGCCTCAACGGGCGGTTCCATGGACAATAAACAGAAAGACTTTACTCAAGAAGAAGTAAGTTCAACAAAATTCTCCTGCAACTTCCACAAGGGGGAGCCACTGTTGGTTTTCTGTGATGGACAATTTGCCAGAATGCTAGGTCTACAAGAGCTACGATCTCTTCATAACGGTAGGTACAATCTGAAAGGGGTTCTGCAGTTTGTTTAAACTGATGATCTTATCCTCTGGATAGATCATCAGCATCTGATCGGCGGGAGTCCGACACCCGGGAACCCCTCCGATCAGGCGTTTGAGAAGGCTGCGGCGTTCCAGCAGCGCCGTGGCCTTCTCACTGTTTACTGCTGGCCCAGTGACGTCATGACTAGTATCAACTTGCCTGGGTGCGGATAAGCTCTGTTCACTTGAATGGAGCTTAGCCCCGCCCAGGCCAGTGATACTAGTCGTGACGTCACTGGGCCGGCGGTAAACAGTGAGAAGGCCGTGGCACTGCTGGTGCGCCGCTGCCTTCTCAAACAGCTGATCGGAGGGGGTGTCGGGTGTCGGAACTCCGACGATCAGATGCTGATGATCTATCCAGAGGATAGATCATGAGTTTAAACAAACTGCAGAACCCCTTTAAGTTTACCAAGTAAATAATCTTAGTTAATAGTTACAATTTTGGATTTGACTTCTAATTGTATAAACTAGTACAATGCTGTCATGAAAAAAATGAAGGACACCCTAGGTATGGTTTCTATACTGTTTTAAAATATAGGTCATATCAAAATAAAAAAAATGTAGACCTTGATATTTGATATTCGTTCAAACAATATACAAATATTAAGATAACAAAACTGACCAGAAAAACAAATGGACTTTGAAATTATTTATTTTAATAAATTCACAGACATTACCTTCTGTGGAAAAAAAAGTGAGTACATTCATTACTAGTATTTATCACTACCTTGAAGATCAGGTATGCCTAAATCCAAAGAGCTCTAGGAAGCCTTCATAAAGAAGGTTATAGATATGTTTAAGTCTGGAAAGGGATTTAAAAAGATCACCAAACAATTTTACAACAATGATTCCACTGTCTGTACAATCATCTACAAATGAAGAAGATTTAAATTGAGCATGAAAGAAAAAAATTCTCCATCTAGGAAACATTTCTCATGATCAATATCAGAGATAGAAACTAGTAGTAGATGGTAGCTATATAGATAGAAGGCAGGTATAAGAAAAGCATTCCTAATTAAAATTAGTGTTGAGCGCGAATATTCGAATTGCAATTTTTTTTCTCGAATATCGCAATTTCGAGATTTCGCAAATATTTAGAATATCCTTCTATATATTCGCGAAATCGAATATTCGTTTTTTTTTTGTTTGTTTTTTATTGTTATATTTTTTTCTTTCCCACTTCCATAAAGTTGTTCTTACCTGTCCTTTGGATTCCTGGCTGCTCCAGTCAGTGCCCGTTGCCGCTTCTGCCAACTTCTGTGCTCATGGAGCGTCCTCATCACCATGGGAACGTTTCCATATACTAGAATGTACTATCGGATTTGAGAATTACGTTGAAATCGCAATTCGATTAATTCAAGTTATAATAATCGAATTGCGATTTCAACTTAACACTGCTATATTCCATATTCGTTTTAACGAATATGGAATATAGCAGTAAGTTGAAATCGCAATTCGATTATTATAACTTGAATTAATCGGATTGCGATTTCAATTTAACACTGCTATATTCCATATTAGCTAAATTACAATCTATATGGGTATTTTACGAAATTTCGTAATATTGCTCTAACTTCGTCTTTTAGAATATTCGTAATATTGCTCTAACTTCGTCTTTTAGAATATTCGTAATATTGCTCTAACTTCGTCTTTTAGAATATTCGTAATATTCTAAAAGACGAAGTTAGAGCAATATTAAGAATATACGTAAAAAGTTGAAATCACAATTCGATTATTATAACTTGAATTAATCGGATTGCGATTTCAACTTAGCACTGCTATATTCCATATTAGCTAAATTACAATCTATATGGGTATTTTACGAAATTCCGTAATATTGCTCTAACTTTGTCTTTTAGAATATTCGTAATATTGCTCTAACTTCGTCTTTTAGAATATTCGTTATATTGCTCTAACTTCGTCTTTTAGAATATTACGAATATTCTAAAAGACGAAGTAAGAGCAATATTAAGAATATACGTAAAAAGTTTAAATCGCAATGCGATTAATATAACTCGAAGTAATCGCACGGCGATTTCAACTTAGCACTGCTATATTCCATATTAGGCTAGAATTAACGAAAATGGAATATAGCAGTGTTAAGTTGAAATCGCAATTCGATTAATTCAAGTTATAATAATCGAATTGCGATTTCAACTTTTTACGTATATTCTTAATATTGCTCTAACTTCGTCTTTTAGAATATTCGTAATATTCTAAAAGACGAAGTTAGAGCAATATTACGAATATTCTAAAAGACGAAGTTAGAGCAATATTACGAATATTCTAAAAGACGAAGTTAGAGCAATATTACGAAATTTACGAATATTCTATTTTGACGAATATATCACGAATATTCAATCGAATATTCGCGAAATATCGCGAAATCGAATATGGCACCTCCCGCTCATCACTAATTAAAATGTGTGCACCCAGGGGCATAACTACCATAGCAGCAGACCATGCGACTGCTATGGGGCCCAGGGCAAGAGGGGGCCCAGTCTTAGTTGGGATTATCTCCTTTTCTACTGGAGGTGAAAACTTGGTTAGGACTCTACCCTCTAAAGGAAGAACTTTTAGCAAATGAGGCAGTGGAAAAAGTGGGTTTAAGCAGAAACCCTTCTGTCCTGTGTGAGGGGCCTGGTTTGATCCTTGCTATGGGGCCCTTACTTCTCTATGCACGCCACTGTGTGCACCTCTTAATAATTCTGTCCCCTCTGGTAGGTCACCTGCCAATCACTAAAATCCCAGTTCCTCCTTACTGCACAACCATTTGAATGTAGTGCTGGTTCTGCATGCATCTGGCTGCTTCATTCAATGTCTGTAGGACTGACAGAAACAGCCATGGACAGTGCTCGATCTTAAAGGAAACCTGTCACCAGGATTTTGCGCATAGAGCTGGGGACATGGGCTGCTAGATGGCCGCTAGCACATCTGCAGTACCCAGGTCCCATAGCTCTCTGCGCTTTTATGGTGTTAAAAAAACAGTTTTGATTGATATGCAAATGACCTGATATGAGTCCTGTAGCCGGAGATGAGTCAAGCGGAAAGGAGCCGAGCACCGCCCCCCGCATCGCGAGATTTCGGCGCTCCAGCTCTGTGACGTCAGCCAGCAAGGAGGAGATTCGGAGAACGCGGGGCGGTGCTGGGCTCCTTTCCGCTTGACTCATCTCCGAATACAGGACTCATATCAGGTCATTTGCATATCAATCAAAACAGTTTTTTAACACAATAAAAGTACAGAGAGCTATGGGACCAGGGTACTGCAGATGTGCTAGCGGCCATCTAGCAGCCCATGTCCCCAGCTCTATGCACAAAATCATGGTGACAGGTTCCCTTTAAGGTGATGGTTGAACAGCAATTGAACAAATATCTGGTGAACAATCATTTCACAGAGGCACCCATACACATTTTAGTCCATATTGGCCATTACAGATGTTCAGACTGGCTATGCACATTCAATGAAACCAGGCAATGGATGAAATATCTTTCTGGGAACATTCTTTCAAAGATAATCTTTCGTTCATAATCCATATTTCTTTGAATGAAAGGTCTTTCATCTAACCATTAGACAAAAATAGTACACACTGTCGGCTTCTTTTTAGATGAAAAAGGTCTATCATTGTTGTTAAATTTCAACCGACAAACGTTTGTTTTGGTTGAAATTGTCTGTTTTGATTAACTTTAGACTAATGTGTATGGCCACCTTTACTTTTGTGTACTTACTTTTTCCCATGATGGTAAAAGCTCACAGTTTCAGAATGGTATTTTTCACCTTTGACTCTCCTCTGTGTTTGACAGAAAAGGATGCAATGCCCATGAAACGACTAAAACGTGGCACCAATTTTCATAGCTTGGCAAGGGATGTAGAGCAAGAGGGAATTGGACTTTCAGAAGAAGGAAAATCAGAATTACTTGATAAAAATGACAAGAAAGCTGATAAGAGAGAAGATTTCTTCCTGGGCATGGCCTCTGAATTTAGAAGCGTGGTATGGAAAAGGGTGAAGGCTGAACTTCTAGAGGCCAAGAGGAGCGCATTTACAGAAGTGTACAGAACGAGAAGTGCCGGAGACAGGAGTGGGGTGTTGCCAGGTAGTGCCTTCTCACCTGTGCCTAGTAGAAGAGAAAGTAAAATGAACACCACCTTGAAGTCTGGAAAGAGTGTTAGAATCAGTGATTCTAGAGATGCCATGAATATACCTGCAGACTATGGCTATAATGATTTTCTAACCCCACATGAATATTTGGCATTTCCTAGTTCTTTGACCATCCTCCCTATTTCAGAGATGTGGCCTAAGTGTGAAATACCACCCTCACCACAGGTCCTCCCACCAACATTCACAACCCTAGGGTCTACAGCACAGATCTGGTGTGCCAAGTGCAAGCTCTCTTTCCGCATGACTTCAGACTTGGTCCTGCACATGAGATTACGACATAAGAAGGAGGCAGGAGTCGAAACACAAAGCAAAAGACCAAGAGAACTACAACTTTCATGTCCTGTTTGCTATGCCTACTTCAGGGAGCGCCATCACTTGTCCCGTCACATGACCTCTCACTGCTGATGGCTAACCGTTTTTATATAAAGGACTTCCATATACATCTATGTTTTGCATTGATGCTGGCATCTTTACAATTAATAGCCTGTTTACTTTAAAGAGATATCCTGACTTTAATGTACTTACAAAATAGTGATTTAATAGGATCTATAATATTAACTCCTAAGTATTAGTCCTTGACCAAGCCAATTCCTTCTGTAAAACCATTTAGGTTTTGCTATTAACTGTGGTAGCTATGGAGGATAAATGGCTGGGATGTCAAATGTACTGTATATTACAACTCAGCCACTAAGGGAAGCAGATCATTGTAGGGAGTCTGGTGTGGAGTCACATTGCTAGCACTATAAACGGAGGCACTTTGGGTCTTGTTATGGGAGCATGGTTAGTACTTGGGCTGGGTGTACAGGCTGTAGGAAAAAAAATTCTGTGGCAAACAAAGGGTGCTCCATTTCAAGTCTCCCTAAAAATAATTCCTAAAAGTAAGCACATATTCAGTATCCACAATTATATATCCTACTCACTGAACCCATGAATGTGTTGCCCCAGCGCATTGTCCTATCTCATGTAACCTAGTGGTCTACTGGGCTACTATAGGAATATTATATGAGCAGCATTTAGGAAATGTTAAGGTTCACTACTGAAAAACTAACTGTACTCATTACACAAAACTAAATGTCCCTGTATTCAATTTTGGATTGGAACTTCATATATTTCACACAATTGATCCCAAATAAACAATTGTAAAATAATGATTCTTCTGGTTTATATATTGTTAAGGGTTCCTATTAGACTTATTGATGATATAGGGCAGGGATGGCCAACCTGCGGCTCTCCAGCTGTTGTAAAACAACAATTCCCACCACGCCCTGCTGTAGGCTGATAGCTGTAAGCAGCTTTTGCATGCTGGAAGGCCGCAGGTTGGCCATCCCTGATATAGGTGTTAGGTCCAGAGAATTATTTTATCTGGTGAGCCCAAGGAGTCCAAATCTGACCCTGAGCACACAGTCTTCTCAATGAGAAGTATAGCTCTTCAACATTGCACAAAGCTATGAAACAGGTTCTATACAGTTACAACTCACAAGGGACAATGGTGACCCTCCTACCGGTGCTTGAAAGGGTTCTCCAGGATTTCGATATTTATGGCCTATCGTCAAGATAGCTCATCAATATATGGTTTGTAGGGGTTCAACTCCCAAGCGAATACTGCTGAGCTGCAAAACCAAGCACAGTTGCAATCCACTGTCCTTGGTAAGCTGTGAGGAGGCCTCGGCACTTACCAAAGCTCGGGTGAACGCTGAAGCTTCCTAAAACAGCTGATTGGGGTGGGGGTTGGGAGTTGAACCCCCACCAATCCCATGTTGATGACCTGTTCTAAAGATAGGTCTTCAGTATCAAAATCCCAGAGAACCCCTTTAATGGCACATGCATGTTCCCTGATACTGTTGATATGGTTGTTCCACAGGCCTTTACTGCCACGTAACCCTGGTTCCCACTCACAGCTTCCTCAACTTGTCTGTTCCTTTAATAAAAAGAGATTGAACACAGTTTGCAGGAAGGTTCCTGTTGTCTCCACCCACTAAATTCCTTCTCTGTATCTGTGGGGAGACTCACTCTCCACCTGCTTATGGTCTGTAGTCTGCTGCGGAGGGTACTTCCCTGTATCATGACCCGGCGTTATCTCACAATCCCTGGAGGAGCAGAGCAGAGGACGGGAGTGCTAGTGGTATTAAACCTGACTGATCTATACAAAGATATGCTGGGTCATTACAAGGCATTAACATATTAAATAACATTACATAACAAGAACAGCTTACAAGTACCCTGTTCTGGGGTACTGCACCCATCTGTTAATGGGAAGAGCAGCAGCAGCCCTTTTATTTTCAACACCCATGAAGATAACGCAGCATCCACATGCCTATACATTCTCACACCGAATTGGACCTAACTACCATCTCACTCCCAATCAATCATGGAATCTGACGTTATATTTGCTGGTCACTATTCAGACTGGATATGGGTAACTATTTTAGGAGAGCTACCAGAGCCTGAACAACAAGGATATGAAGAAAATATATAATAAAAGTAATGGTATGGCAGAGCAAGGACCCCATACAGCTCCATACTGTACAGTCTCCATCTACTACTCTAAAGGCCTCCCACATGCTGCCTGTACAGCCATATTAGCTGCTGCTGTATAAGGGCCCAGAAAATGGGGTGAGGCCTACATCTGGATGTAAGAAAGTAGTTATAACTATAATAATTAGAGGACATATAACTCTTGTGTCCATCAGGTGTCAGCCTAACACAGGCACCAGGGCAAATGAAGGAGGAAGAGGTTCCTCCATCCATCCCACCAATAAGACTCCTCTGCGGTGCTGAGCTGACTTCTAAGGTCAGTTGCTGCCTCAGCAGTGTATCTTCAGGTGTAGGACAGTGTGTGAGGGAAAATAGGTGGCATAGGATGGGTGCTTTGTATAGGGGTAAGGATAGGGGTGAAGGTGCTGTGTACATAAGTGTTTACCAACTAGAACCTATTGTCCAAGTGTAAAAGAAATCTAGTATTAAGAATATTAAAACAACAAAATAAACAGTATTAAAAATAGACAGCGTCAATATGGTAATGGTAAGTCATCGATGCCGCCATGTAAAGCTGATGGAGAACTACAGGAACATTGGTGCTGGAACAGAGGGAGACGTAACCAGTGAGTTATGTCTATTTTCTTATTATTACTTGTACTCTGCAGCCAGAATTTACACCTGCACAACCCCTATAATGAGAGGTGTATGTGACCAGTGCCATTTCTGAGGTCTTAAGGGTTAGTCAAAAACGTCACTGCTATTGTGTGCATTCCTATGTCTGAGTGACGTGTGGCATGGGACTGGCGTACGTATGTGCCATTTATGGCATGTGTCCTATGTATAAGTGGAATGTGCAATATGTGTGTGAATGACAGGCATGTAGCATGTGTCACCCCTACGGCATGTGTTCTATGTACAGTTGATGTGTGTCCTCATACACACTTCTTGCACAGTATCTGCTCCTGCATCTGAATGAAGATTAAGCCGCATTCACACGTTGTTGGGGAGTCTTGGTCTCTGCTAAACTCTGTAGGTAGATTAGGTAGATGTACCCTACAGACCATTTCCTTCATGCAAGAAAAGTTGCCATCTGTACAATTTGTTATCGGAAATTATTTTCTGATGAGTCCATTAAAATTTCATCAAAAAGCGATTAGCAATGTAAGTAATGCTGCTTAGCTTTTGATTACCTCCTTGGTAGAGAACGCCATACAACTGGCATACGTCTCTGTAAAATCCCAACTAACTAATTAAAAATAGCCCCGGCCTTAAAGGAGTTGTCCTGGAACACATAATTTCTAACATTTGCCGGCAGACTGGCTGCCATACTGAAAGCATCACCTGCTCTCCACTGCTCCGGTCATCTAAGCTGGCTCACGCATCTCAATGTTTTCTTCCTCCCTGGCGTGGGCATGGTCACCTGATCCTCTTCAGCCAACCGCTGTGATGTGTCCACAAGACAATGGTCTGAGACGTGGAAGCCAGTGCGGAGGACAAGAGCAACGGGGGGCAGGTAAGTATCATCCTTTCCGTACAGGAGGCAGGCTGCTGGCAATTGTTAGAAATGATGTATTCCAAAAAAATATACTTCAATGCAGGATTATGTACAGTTCTGCCCATGATTACTCATACCCCTGGCAAATTTTGACTTAAAGTAACTTTTATTTAACCAGCAAGTCATTTTTTGATGGGAAATTACATAAGTGTCTCCCAAAAGATAATAAGACGATGTACAAGAGGCATTATTGTGGAAAAAAAAAACATTTCTCAGCTTTTATTTACATTTGAGCAAAAAGTGTCCAGTCCAAAATTATTCATACCCTTCTCAATAATCAATAGAAAAGCCTTTATTGGCTATTACAGCAATCAAACGCTTCCTATAATTGCAGACCAGCTTTTTGCATGTCTCCACAGGTATTTTTGCCCATTCATCTTTGGCAAGGAGCTACAAATCTTTCAGGTTGGAGGGTCTTCTTGCCATCACCCTGATCTTTAGCTCCCTCTACAGATTCTCAATTGGATTCAAGTCTGGACTCTGGCTGGGCCACTCCAAAACGTTAATGTTGTTGTCTGCTAACCATTTCTTCACCACTTTTGCTGTGTGTTTTGGGTCATGCTGAAATGTCCACTGGTGCCCAAGGCCAAGTTTCTCTGTAGACTGCCTGATGTTGTCATTGCAAATCCTCATGTATTGCTCTTTTTTCATGGTGTCGTTTACTGTGATTAGGTTCACTGGTCCATTGGCTGAAAAACACCCCCAAAGCCTTAGGTTCCCACAACCATGTTTGATGATGATGTGGGGATAGTGTTCTTTGGGTTGAAGGCTTCTCCCTTTTTACTCCAAATGAAGGAAACATCATTGTGACCAAACAATATAATTTTTGCTTCATCTGACCATAACACAGAAGACCAGAAGTCTTCTTCTTTGCCCTTATGAGCTTTTGCAAAGACCAAGCAAGCTTTTGTGTGCCTTATCTGGAGAAGTGGCGTCCTCCTTGGTCTGCATCTGTGGAACCCAGCAGTATGCAGTGTCCATTGGATTGTCTACCTTGAGACATTGCCACCAGCAGAGCCTAGATTCATCAGGATGGCCTTGGTGGTGATTCTTGGATTCTTTTTTACCTCTCTAACTATCCTCCTGGCCAGCACAGGTGTCCCTTTTGGCTTCCGACCACGTCCTCTGGGATTTTCCACAGTGTGGAACATATTGTATTCTTTAATAATACTTTGCACTGTAGCCACTGGAACTTGAAAACATTTAGAAATGGCCTTGTAGCCCTTTCCTGACTTGTGAGCAGCCACAATGTGCAGCCGCAGGTCCTCACTGAGCTCCTTTGTCTTAGCCATGACTGTCCACAAACCAACTGCAGAGAGCTGCTGTTTTTCACCTGTTAAGTTGATTAAAACAGCTGTTCCCAATTAATCAGGGTAATTAGGATGCTTTATAACAGCTTGGACTATTTGGAATGGTATAGAACTTTAGATTTTCCCACAGACTGTGACAGTTTGTGAAGGGTATGAATAATTTTGGACTGTTTGCTCAAATATAAATAAAAGCTGAGAAATGTTTTTTTTTTCCCACAATAATGCCTCTTGTACATCGTCTTATTATCTTTTGGGAGACACCTATGTCATTTCCCGTCAAAGAAATTACTTGCTGGTTGAATAAAAGTAACTTTAAGTCAAAATTTGCCATGGGTATGAATAATTAGGGGCAGCACTGTAGATGTTGCACATATGCTGAAAGTATGGTTAATAATTCCAATGTGCGAAGGAAGCAGGCTGGGTGAAACCAGAAGTGTTTTTATTGAAAATTTTCTGCAAGACAAAATTACATGACCTTGAGTGTAAGAGGCAGGATGGTAATAGTCTATCCTGTCCCCTAGGAACTAGAGATCTGTATTTTATAGTTCCTATGTTATTAGGAACTGTGCTTGTATTCAGGCTTTAAACACTCTGCTGCCATCTACTGGTTATTTAAAGAAATGTTGTGAATATGTATTTTCAAATATATCCAGCCAGTCTACTATGATTGTTCAAGCTGGAAGAGTTATCTATATTTGTTTATTTTTATGGGGTCCCTAGTTTTTGACATACCTTACACTCTCCCCCACAAAACTTGATGTCATCCCTGACATATGCAGACTTTAGTATGAGCAATTATTCTCTTACTCATCTTCCAATAATCACAGGGAGCCATGGTTAATTTGTAAAACAATTACTTGCGGAACTGTCCTCCCTGCGACATCTACTCCCAGTTATGTCACAGTTTCCCACCCAGCCCACAGCGCTATGAAGCCTGGGGGGATATTTGTTGCCTATAGCCAACTGGTAAGAAACCCCTTTAGCACAGGTTTGTGTACGTTATTGTGAAAACAAGAGTTGATGGAGAACTTGGGGACACCATATTACTTCTGTCCCTTTTCTTATTTTTTTTTATTTTATTTTTTTACCTAGTTCTATCACCTAAAGCTATTTTCCATGGCATGTCTGCAGTACGAGTGCAATAAATTTCCTTTTTGTTAACCATAGCACTTAACATTTAACATTTTCAACATAAGCAAACATTAGGAAACCATCGTATTATAGGCATGGATACAGTTACCAATTTTTTAAGTCCTGAGCAAAACAATCTGGGCTTAGGTACGAGCTAGGGTAAATCTCTGGTGTATGAACACAGTCTATAACCTGTACTGCTGCATTCCTGGCAACACTACTTGGTTGACCCAAAGTGTCATAAGTCTGAACTTTTGGCTGTCTCCTGTTCCTGCTGGGTTGTATCCTGCGTAGCAGTAAGGCATCCGAAGCATCCTCAAACTCGCCTTCATCGCTGTCAAGTGTCTCTGTTGAGTTTTTCTGGTGAAGAGTTTTCTTCTTCTATGTTTCCTGATGAACATGTAGGTTGACTTACAGGCTCATCCTCAGTAGTTTCCACTGTAGCTTCCTCTGGAGCTTCCTCTGTAACTTCCTCTGTACTTTTCTCACTCGTTTCCAACTGGCAAGGATAGAACTCTTCTGCTTCAGGATTCAGTTCAATTTTTCCCTTGTGTGCTCACTTTGGGTTACCGGGATGAACGATCTCCATTGTTCTTGTTCAAGATCCGATTCATCTTTTGATGTTCCCTCAGATGTCTGTGTCGCTGGTTGAGGAATCTTTTAAACTTGGCCCCATCTTATAGTACTGGGTCTGTCAGGTATGTGCTGACCTTGGTCGATAGGTAGTAATCGCAAGGCAATAACAAATTTCGGTGTAGGATTCTTGTTTGGCCTTTTCCAGTTTCTGGCTTTACCTTGTATGAGGTTCTCTTCACATTATCTCCTCAGGACAACATGTACAGTGTCTTCCCAGAACGATCTCAGTTTTCCTGGTCCTCTTTCAGTCAGGTTTCTTACAAGGACTCTACTGCCAGGTGAGAGTTCTACTCCATGAGTTTTTCTGTCATCGTGCTCTTTTCCTCTTTGCTCAGCTTGTGTAGCTACCTTTGACGCAACCTGATAGGCTTCAGTCATCCTATCTGTCCACGTTTTTACATACTTAGAGTGGTTTTTATATTTTTCCGTGACTGGGGTGTCAAACATGCTGTCTATTGGTAGTCTTGGAGAGCTCCCGAACAGTAGAAAAAATGGAGAATATCATAAATCGGGTGTCTGGGGTCCGTGATTCCCGATTTTGTAGGCAAACCAGGAATCCAGATTTCCACAGTGGGCTTCACTGAATACTATTTTAGTCTTTTTCTCACTGACCACTTTGTAAATCTAATGGTGGAGCAAACAATCCTGTACTCCCAACAGTTTGTTGCTCAGCACCTGGGCTCCTTTTTGGCTAGGCCCGGTGGCTGGACCCCGGTCAGTGCAGCCGAGATGAGGACATTTTGGGGCCTCATGCTGCACATGGGCCTAGTCAAGAAACCTAGTGTCAGGCATTACTGGAGTGGGAACATCCTCTACCAGACCCCACTTTACAGTACGGCCTTGACACGTACCCGGTTTGAGGCCATCCGGAAATGCCTGCATTATTCAGATAATGCAGCATGTCCCCCCCAAAGGTGATCCTGCCTATGACCGTCTGTCCAAAATCAGGCCTTTCATCAATCACTTTGGGGCCAAATTTGTACAGGCCTATGTACCTGGAAGGGAGGTCGCGGTTGATGAGTCTCTCATAGCGTTCAAGGGGAGACTCATTTTCCGTCAGTATGTTCCCTCAAAGTGGGTGAGGTATGGCGTGAAGCTGTACAAACTTTGTGAGAGTACCTCATGGTACACTTACAAGTTTCGTGTGTGCGAGGGGTGAGATTCCCGTATTCAACCCCCAGAAAGTCCCCCCACTCTGGGTGTTAGCGGGAAACTTGTTGTGGGACCTTATGCACCCACTGCAAGATAAAGGTTATCACTAGGGATGAGCGAACTCGAACTGTATAGTTCGGGTTCGTACCGAATTTTGGGGTGTCCGTGACACGGACCTGAACCCGGACATTTTCGTAAAAGTCCGGGTTCGGGTTCGGTGTTCGTCGCTTTCTTGGCGCTTTTGTGACGCTTTCTTGGCGCTTTTTGAAAGGCTGCAAAGCAGCCAATCAACAAGCGTCATACTACTTGCCCCAAGAGGCCGTCACAGCCATGCCTACTATTGGCATGGCTGTGATTGGCCAGAGCACCATGTGACCCAGCCTCTATTTAAGCTGGAGTCACATAGCGCCGTCCGTCACTCTGCTCTGATTAGCGTAGGGAGAGGTTGCGGATGCGACAGTAGGGCGAGATTAGGCAGATTAACTCCTCCAAAGGACTTCACTTGATTAATCGATCGATCTGCAGCTGTGCATCATTGAGCTGCTGAAATTCAAATGCTCACTCACTGTTTTTAGGCTGCCCAGACCGTTTGTCAGTCACTTTTTTCTGGGGTGATCGGCGGCCATTTTGTGTCTTGTGCGGTGCTGCGACCAAGTGCATCCAAGCTGCGACCAAGTGCATTTAACCCTCAATGGTGTGGTTGTTTTTTGGCTAAAGCCTACATCAGGGTGAAGCTGTCACACCAAGTGCATTTAACCAGCAATAGTCTGTTCATTTTTTGGCCATATACTAAATCAGGGGCAAGCTGCGCCTGTCACCAAGTGCATTTAACCCTCAATGGTGTGGTTGTTTTTTGGCTAAAGCCTACATCAGGGTGAAGCTGTCACACCAAGTGCATTTAACCAGCAATAGTCTGTTCATTTTTTGGCCATATACTAAATCAGGGGCAAGCTGCGCCTGTCACCAAGTGCATTTAACCCTCAATGGTGTGGTTGTTTTTTGGCTAAAGCCTACATCAGGGTGAAGCTGTCACACCAAGTGCATTTAACCAGCAATAGTCTGTTCATTTTTTGGCCATATACTAAATCAGGGGCAAGCTGCGCCTGTCACCAAGTGCATTTAACCCTCAATGGTGTGGTTGTTTTTTGGCTAAAGCCTACATCAGGGTGAAGCTGTCACACCAAGTGCATTTAACCAGCAATAGTCTGTTTATTTTTTGGCCATATACTACATCAGGGGCAAGCTGCGCCCGTCACCAAGTGCATTTAACCCTCAGTAGTGTGGTTGGTCAAGCTGTGACACCAAGTGCATTTAACCAGCAATAGTCTGTTCATTTTTTGGCCATATACTACATCAGGGGCAAGCTGCGCCTGTCACCAAGTGCATTTAACCAGCAATAGTGTGGTTATTTTTTGGCCATATCCCAGTCTAATTCTGTCACTAAATCCATACCGGTCACCCAGCGCCTAAATACTAGGCCTCAAATTTATATCCCGCTAAATCTCTCGTTACCGCTGTCCTGTTGTGGCTGGGAAAGTTATTTAGTGTCCGTCAAAGCACATTTTTTGTTCTGGGTTGAAGTACAATTCCCAATTTAGCAATTTCATAATTTAGTGGTTCCTGCTATATCAGAGCTATTTGAAATCTATCCCTAAAAGGGTATATAATATTCAAGGTGCACATAGGGTCATTCAGAATAACTTCACACACACCCGCTACTGTGCATTTCCAAGTCTAATTCTGTCACTAAACCCATACCTGTCACCCAGCGCCTAAATACTAGGCCTCAAATTTATATCCTGCTAAATCTCTCGTTACCGCTGTCCTGTTGTGGCTGGGAAAGTTATTTAGTGTCCGTCAAAGCACATTTTTTGTTCTGGGTTGAAATACAATTCCCAATTTAGCAATTTCATAATTTAGTGGTTTCTGCTATATCAGAGCTATTTGAAATCTATCCCTAAAAGGGTAGATCATATTGAAGGTGCACATAGGGTCATTCAGAATAACTTCACACACACCCGCTACTGTGCATTTCCAAGTCTAATTCTGTCACTAAACCCATACCTGTCACCCAGCGCCTAAATACTAGGCCTCAAATTTATATCCCGCTAAATCTCTCGTTACCGCTGTCCTGTTGTGGCTGGGAAAGTTATTTAGTGTCCGTCAAAGCACATTTTTTGTTCTGGGTTGAAATACAGTTCCCAATTTAGCAATTTCATAATTTAGTGGTTTCTGCTATATCAGAGCTATTTGAAATCTATCCCTAAAAGGGTATATAATATTCAAGGTGCACATTGGGTCATTCAGAATAACTTCACACACACCCGCTACTGTGTATTTCCAAGTCTAATTCTGTCACTAAACCCATACCTGTCACCCAGCGCCTAAATACTAGGCCTCAAATTTATATCCTGCTAAATCTCTCGTTACCGCTGTCCTGTTGTGGCTGGGAAAGTTATTTAGTGTCCGTCAAAGCACATTTTTTGTTCTGGGTTGAAATACAATTCCCAATTTAGCAATTTCATAATTTAGTGGTTTCTGCTATATCAGAGCTATTTGAAATCTATCCCTAAAAGGGTATATAATATTCAAGGTGCACATTGGGTCATTCAGAATAACTTCACACACACCCGCTACTGTGTATTTCCAAGTCTAATTCTGTCACTAAACCCATACCTGTCACCCAGCGCCTAAATACTAGGCCTCAAATTTATATCCTGCTAAATCTCTCGTTACCGCTGTCCTGTTGTGGCTGGGAAAGTTATTTAGTGTCCGTCAAAGCACATTTTTTGTTCTGGGTTGAAATACAATTCCCAATTTAGCAATTTCATAATTTAGTGGTTTCTGCTATATCAGAGCTATTTGAAATCTATCCCTAAAAGGGTAGATCATATTGAAGGTGCACATAGGGTCATTCAGAATAACTTCACACACACCCGCTACTGTGCATTTCCAAGTCTAATTCTGTCACTAAACCCATACCTGTCACCCAGCGCCTAAATACTAGGCCTCAAATTTATATCCCGCTAAATCTCTCGTTACCGCTGTCCTGTTGTGGCTGGGAAAGTTATTTAGTGTCCGTCAAAGCACATTTTTTGTTCTGGGTTGAAATACAATTCCCAATTTAGCAATTTCATAATTTAGTGGTTTCTGCTATATCAGAGCTATTTGAAATCTATCCCTAAAAGGGTATATAATATTCAAGGTGCACATAGGGTCATTCAGAATAACTTCACACACACACGCTACTGTGCATATCCCAGTCTAATTCTGTCACTAAATCCATACCTGTCACCCAGCGCCTAAATACTAGGCCTCAAATTTATATCCCGCTAAATCTCTCGTTACCGCTGTACTGTTGTTGCTGGGCAAGTTATTTAGTGTCCGTCAAAGCACATTTTTTGTTCTGGGTTGAAATACAATTCCCAATTTAGCAATTTCATAATTTAGTGGTTCCTGCTATATCAGAGCTATTTGAAATCTATCCCTAAAAGGGTATATAATATTCAAGGTGCACATTGGGTCATTCAGAATAACTTCACACACACCCGCTACTGTGTATTTCCAAGTCTAATTCTGTTACTAAACCCATACCTGTCACCCAGCGCCTAAATACTAGGCCTCAAATTTATATCCTGCTAAATCTCTCGTTACCGCTGTCCTGTTGTGGCTGGGAAAGTTATTTAGTGTCCGTCAAAGCACATTTTTTGTTCTGGGTTGAAGTACAATTCCCAATTTAGCAATTTCATAATTTAGTGGTTCCTGCTATATCAGAGCTATTTGAAATCTATCCCTAAAAGGGTATATAATATTCAAGGTGCACATTGGGTCATTCAGAATAACTTCACACACACCCGCTACTGTGTATTTCCAAGTCTAATTCTGTCACTAAACCCATACCTGTCACCCAGCGCCTAAATACTAGGCCTCAAATTTATATCCTGCTAAATCTCTCGTTACCGCTGTCCTGTTGTGGCTGGGAAAGTTATTTAGTGTCCGTCAAAGCACATTTTTTGTTCTGGGTTGAAATACAATTCCCAATTTAGCAATTTCATAATTTAGTGGTTTCTGCTATATCAGAGCTATTTGAAATCTATCCCTAAAAGGGTAGATCATATTGAAGGTGCACATAGGGTCATTCAGAATAACTTCACACACACCCGCTACTGTGCATTTCCAAGTCTAATTCTGTCACTAAACCCATACCTGTCACCCAGCGCCTAAATACTAGGCCTCAAATTTATATCCCGCTAAATCTCTCGTTACCGCTGTCCTGTTGTGGCTGGGAAAGTTATTTAGTGTCCGTCAAAGCACATTTTTTGTTCTGGGTTGAAATACAATTCCCAATTTAGCAATTTAAAAATTTAGTGGTTTCTGCTGTATCAGAGCTATTTGAAATCTATCCCTAAAAAGGTATATAATATTCAAGGTGCACATAGGGTCATTCAGAATAACTTCACACACACGCTACTGTGCATTTCCAAGTCTAATTCTGTTAGTAAATCCATACCGGTCACCCAGCGCCTAAATACTAGGCCTCAAATTTATATCCCGCTGAATTTGAATACAATACATTGGGCCAAATAATATTTTTGTTGTTGTGGTGAACCATAACAATGAGAAAAACATCTAGTAAGGGACGCGGACGTGGACATGGTCGTGGTGGTGTTAGTGGACCCTCTGGTGCTGGGAGAGGACGTAGCCGTTCTGCCACATCCACACGTCCTAGTGTACCAACTACCTCAGGTCCCAGTAGCCGCCAGAATTTACAGCGATATATGGTGGGGCCCAATGCCGTTCTAAGGATGGTAAGGCCTGAGCAGGTACAGGCATTAGTCAATTGGGTGGCCGACAGTGGATCCAGCACGTTCACATTATCTCCCACCCAGTCTTCTGCAGAAAGCGCACAGATGGCGCCTGAAAACCAACCCCATCAGTCTGTCACATCACCCCCATGCATACCAGGGAAACTGTCTCAGCCTCAAGTTATGCAGCAGTCTCTTATGCTGTTTGAAGACTCCGCTGGCAGGGTTTCCCAAGGGCATCCACCTAGCCCTTCCCCAGCGGTGAAAGATATAGAATGCACTGACGCACAACCACTTATGTTTCCTGATGATGAGGACATGGGAATACCACCTCAGCATGTCTCTGATGATGACGAAACACAGGTGCCAACTGCTGCATCTTTCTGCAGTGTGCAGACTGAACAGGAGGTCAGGGATCAAGACTGGGTGGAAGACGATGCAGGGGATGATGAGGTCCTAGACCCCACATGGAATGAAGGTCGTGCCACTGACTTTCACAGTTCGGAGGAAGAGGCAGTGGTGAGACCGAGCCAACAGCGTAGCAAAAGAGGGAACAGTGGGCAAAAGCAGAACACCCGCCGCCAAGAGACTCCGCCTGCTACTGCCCGCCGCCATCTGGGACCGAGCACCCCAAAGGCAGCTTCAAGGAGTTCCCTGGCATGGCACTTCTTCAAACAATGTGCTGACGACAAGACCCGAGTGGTTTGCACGCTGTGCCATCAGAGCCTTAAGCGAGGCATTAACGTTCTGAACCTGAGCACAACCTGCATGACCAGGCACCTGCATGCAAAGCATGAACTGCAGTGGAGTAAACACCTTAAAACCAAGGAAGTCACTCAGGCTCCCCCTGCTACCTCTTCTGCTGCTGCCGCCTCGGCCTCTTCTGCTGCTGCCGCCTCGGCCTCTTCCTCCGCCTCTGGAGGAACGTTGGCACCTGCCGCCCAGCAAACAGGGGATGTACCACCAACACCACCACCACCACCTCCGTCACCAAGCGTCTCAACCATGTCACATGGCAGCGTTCAGCTCTCCATCTCACAAACATTTGAGAGAAAGCGTAAATTCCCACCTAGCCACCCTCGATCCCTGGCCCTGAATGCCAGCATTTCTAAACTACTGGCCTATGAAATGCTGTCATTTAGGCTGGTGGACACAGACAGCTTCAAACAGCTCATGTCGCTTGCTGTCCCACAGTATGTTGTTCCCAGCCGCCACTACTTCTCCAAGAGAGCCGTGCCTTCCCTGCACAACCAAGTATCCGATAGAATCAAGTGTGCACTGCGCAACGCCATCTGTGGCAAGGTCCACCTAACCACAGATACGTGGACCAGTAAGCACGGCCAGGGACGCTATATCTCCCTAACTGCACACTGGGTAAATGTAGTGGCAGCTGGGCCCCAGGCGGAGAGCTGTTTGGCGCACGTCCTTCCGCCGCCAAGGATCGCAGGGCAACATTCTTTGCCTCCTGTTGCCACCTCCTCCTTCTCGGCTTCCTCCTCCTCTTCTTCCACCTGCTCATCCAGTCAGCCACACACCTTCACCACCAACTTCAGCACAGCCCGGGGTAAACGTCAGCAGGCCATTCTGAAACTCATATGTTTGGGGGACAGGCCCCACACCGCACAGGAGTTGTGGCGGGGTATAGAACAACAGACCGACGAGTGGTTGCTGCCGGTGAGCCTCAAGCCCGGCCTGGTGGTGTGCGATAATGGGCGAAATCTCGTTGCAGCTCTGGGACTAGCCAATTTGACGCACATCCCTTGCTTGGCGCATGTGCTGAATTTGGTGGTGCAGAAGTTCATTCACAACTACCCCGACATGTCAGAGCTGCTGCATAAAGTGCGGGCCGTCTGTTCGCGCTTCCGGCGTTCACATCCTGCTGCTGCTCGCCTGTCTGCGCTACAGCGTAACTTCGGCCTTCCCGCTCACCGCCTCATATGCGACGTGCCCACCAGGTGGAACTCCACCTTGCACATGCTGGACAGACTGTGCGAGCAGCAGCAGGCCATAGTGGAATTTCAGCTGCAGCACGCACGGGTCAGTCGCACTACAGAACAGCACCACTTCACCACCAATGACTGGGCCTCCATGCGAGACCTGTGTGCCCTGTTGCGCTGTTTCGAGTACTCCACCAACATGGCCAGTGGCGATGACGCCGTTATCAGCGTTACAATACCACTTCTATGTCTCCTTGAGAAAACACTTAGGGCGATGATGCAGTGTCCCAGGGGGTCAGTAGTGTATGCTGGGCTTTGTAGTGCAGATTGACTCACTAACCTGGGATCCACTGTCGTCTTCAATTCTGGTCAAATACTGGAACAGGCAGGTTTTCAAAGTTCGTGACGCCAGTGTCAATTAAACGGTGACACGCCGTGTAGGATATTGTAGAAGAACGAAGCAAGCACAGGATAGCCAACAAAAACTGGAACTTTACTGAATATCAGTTATAATCATACATGGACGCAGTTGGAAGCGCCGTTCCATGAAAGACAGTTGGTTTTCCATAAGAATACAGGTGGTTCTTGGAATTACAGAATGGCCGGTCTTAGCAATGTATAATACAGAGTGTTGATTGCAGGAGATGCAGTACAGGCGGCTTGCACACTATTCCTGACTGGTCCTGACACATGTGACTTTCTCTCCAAGGTCTAATGCCCTTTATCTGGCGTACCCTTGAAGCTGTCCTTATCTAGTACCTCCTCTGTTATCTTGAGTACCTCTTGCTTTATCTGATCGGCCTCTGTGGTATTCTGTGTCTTGACTGGTGGCTTGCTTATGCTGTTTCAGCTAAACGGATGATGACTCAGGAGGGGAACCTTTTCCTTGGATCCGGAACCCGGTTACAGGGCCTTTACTACCCTCTCCTAGTCGGCAGGCTTCAGGCCTGCTCTGCTCTCACAGTCCCATAGCCTGGCCTTCACTCAGACACAGGATCATTTCTGACCTCTGTTCCCACTGTCTGACTCTCCTGCTACTACTTCCTGACTGGGCCTTATATAACCTAGGGTTCCCTAGCTCCCTCTAGTGACTCAGAGCTGGAATGACACCCTAGCCGGCCTGCACATGCACGTTTCACAGTAACAGGAAAATACATAGCAGTACATTGACAAGATATTCTATACCAACCTCCCCTTAAATACAGGGGGAACGACAATACCCAAGTGACCCTTCTGTAGTGACGGGGTATTACTCTCCCGTGCACTACAATGATGCAAGAGGAGGTGGCCCAGGAGGAGGAGGAGGAGGAGGAGGAAGAGGGGTCATTTTTAGCACTTTCAGGCCAGTCTCTTCGAAGTGACTCAGAGGGAGGTTTTTGGCAACAGCAGAGGCCAGGTACAAATGTGGCCAGACAGGGCCCACTACTGGAGGACGAGGAGGACGAGGATGAGGAGGAGGTGGAGGAGGATGAGGATGAAGCATGGTCACAGCGGGGTGGCACCCAACGCAGCTCGGGTCCATCACTGGTGCGTGGCTGGCGGGAAAGGCAGGACGATGACGATACGCCTCCCACAGAGGACAGCTTGTCCTTACCCCTGGGCAGCCTGGCACACATGAGCGACTACATGCTGCAGTGCCTGCGCAACGACAGCAGAGTTGCCCACATTTTAACCTGTGCGGACTACTGGGTTGCCACCCTGCTGGATCCACGCTACAAAGACAATGTGCCCACCTTACTTCCTGCACTGGAGCGTGATAGGAAGATGCGCGAGTACAAGCGCACGTTGGTAGACGCGCTACTGAGAGCATTCCCAAATGTCACAGGGGAACAAGTGGAAGCCCAAGGCCAAGGCAGAGGAGGAGCAAGAGGTCGCCAAGGCAGCTGTGTCAATGCCAGCTCCTTTGAGGGCAGGGTTAGCATGGCAGAGATGTGGAAAACTTTTGTCAACACGCCACAGCTAACTGCACCACCACCTGATACGCAACGTGTTAGCAGGAGGCAACATTTCACTAACATGGTGGAACAGTACGTGTGCACACCCCTCCACGTACTGACTGATGGTTCGGCCCCATTCAACTTCTGGGTCTCTAAATTGTCCACGTGGCCAGAGCTAGCCTTTTATGCCTTGGAGGTGCTGGCCTGCCCGGCGGCCAGCGTTTTGTCTGAACGTGTATTCAGCACGGCAGGGGGCGTCATTACAGACAAACGCAGCCGCCTGTCTACAGCCAATGTGGACAAGCTGACGTTCATAAAAATGAACCAGGCATGGATCCCACAGGATCTGTCCGTCCCTTGTCCAGATTAGACATTAACTACCTCCCCTTAACCATATATTATTGGACTCCAGGGCACTTCCTCATTCAATCCTATTTTTATTTTCATTTTACCATTATATTGCGAGGCTACCCAAAGTTGAATGAACCTCTCCTGTGTCTGGGTGCCGGGGCCTAAATATATGCCAATGGACTGTTCCAATGTTGGGTGACGTGAAGCCTGATTCTCTGCTATGACATGCAGAATGATTCTCTGCTGACATGAAGCCAGATTGTCTGTTACGGGACCTCTCTCCTCTGCCTGTGTGCTGGGCCTAAATATATGCCAATGGACTGTTGCAGTGGTGGCTGACGTGAAGCCTCATTCTCTGCTATGACATGCAGACTAATTCTCTGCTGACATGAAGACAGATTCTCTGTTACGAGACCTCCCTCCTCTGCCTGGGTGCTGGGCCTAAATATATGCCAATGGACTGTTGCAGTGGTGGCTGACGTGAAGCCTCATTCTCTGCTATGACATGCAGACTGATTCTCTGCTGACATGAAGCCAGATTCTCTGTTACGAGACCTCCCTCCTCTGCCTGGGTGCTGGGCCTAAATATATGCCAATGGACTGTTGCAGTGGTGGCTGACGTGAAGCCTCATTCTCTGCTATGACATGCAGACTGATTCTCTGCTGACATGAAGCCAGATTCTCTGTTACGAGACCTCCCTCCTCTGCCTGGGTGCTGGGCCTAAATATATGCCAATGGACTGTTGCAGTGGTGGCTGACGTGAAGCCTCATTCTCTGCTATGACATGCAGACTGATTCTCTGCTGACATGAAGCCAGATTCTCTGTTACGGGACCTCTCTCCTCTGCCTGTGTGTGTGCTGGGCCTAAATATATGCCAATGGACTGTTGCAGTGGTGGCTGACGTGAAGCCTCATTCTCTGCTATGACATGCAGACTGATTCTCTGCTGACATGAAGCCAGATTCTCTGTTACGGGACCTCTCTCCTCTGCCTGTGTGTGTGCTGGGCCTAAATATATGCCAATGGACTGTTGCAGTGGTGGCTGACGTGAAGCCTCATTCTCTGCTATGACATGCAGACTGATTCTCTGCTGACATGAAGACAGATTCTCTGTTACGGGACCTCCCTCCTCTGCCTGGGTGCTGGGCCTAAATATATGCCAATGGACTGTTGCAGTGGTGGCTGACGTGAAGCCTCATTCTCTGCTATGACATGCAGACTGATTCTCTGCTGACATGAAGCCAGATTCTCTGTTACGAGACCTCCCTCCTCTGCCTGGGTGCTGGGCCTAAATATATGCCAATGGACTGTTGCAGTGGTGGCTGACGTGAAGCCTCATTCTCTGCTATGACATGCAGACTAGATCTCTGCTGACATGAAGCCAGATTCTCTGTTACGGGACCTCTCTCCTCTGCCTGGGTGCTGGGCCTAAATTTATGAAAATGGACTCTTACAGTGGTGGGTGACGTGAAGCCAGATTCTCTGCTATGGGACCTCTCTCCAATTGATTTTGGTTAATTTTTATTTATTAAATTTTTATTTTAATTCATTTCCCTATCCACATTTGTTTGCAGGGGATTTACCTACATGTTGCTGCCTTTTGCAGCCCTCTAGCTCTTTCCTGGGCTGTTTTACAGCCTTTTTAGTGCCGAAAAGTTCGGGTCCCCATTGACTTCAATGGGGTTCGGGTTCGGGACGAAGTTCGGATCGGGTTCGGATCCCGAACCCGAACATTTCCGGGATGTTCGGCCGAACTTCTCGAACCCGAACATCCAGGTGTTCGCTCAACTCTAGTTATCACCTGTACGTGGATAATTTTTATACTAGTATCTCCTTGTTCCAGTCCCTTGCCGCCAAATCCAAGTCCGCTTGTGTGCCTCCCTGCCCACCCCCTCCAGGTACCTATCCCCAGGAGTGAGACCCGTGCCCTTACCAGTGAAAACCTGTTGCTGGCCAGATATAAGGACAAGAGGGATGTCCTTGTACTGTCCACAATTCATGGTAACAGCATCACTCCTGTCCCTGTGCGAGATACTGCGGAAACGGTCCTCAAGCCCGATTGTATCGTCGACTACAATCGGTATATGGGAGGAGTGGATCTCTCTGATCAAGTCCTCAAGCCATATAACGCCATGCACAAGACCCGGGCATGGTACAAAAAAGTTGCGCTCTACTTGGTACAGGTTGCCTTGTACAACTCTTGTGCTGTCCCGGAGCGCTGGCAACACAGGGACATTCCTTCAGTTCTATGAGGCAGTCCTCAAGGACCTGATCTTTTGTGACCGGGAAAGAGCAGGCCGGAGTACCTCGAGAACTTACCCCTCAGATGAACACGGTCCCAAAAAAAAAACGGTGCAAAAAAACGGGTTTTTTTTGTCACCTTACATCACAAAAATTGTAATAGCAAGCGATCAAAAATTCATATTCCGCCAAAATAGTGCCAATAAAACCGTCCTCTCATCCCGCAAAAAAATGAGCCCCTACCTAAGATAATCAGCTAAAAAAGGAAGCTTTTTTGTTTATAAAAAGATAATATAGTGTAAAACATAAATAAATAAATAAAACCTAGATATATTAGGTATCGCCGCGTCCGTAAGAATCTCTATAAAAATACCCCCCCAACCCCTCAGATGAACACGGTAAAAAAATTAAAATAAAAACGGTGCCCAAAAATTTTTGGCAAATTTTCCATTTTAATCAATTTTTTTCCAATAAAAAAGTAAGGGTTAACAGCCAAACAAAACGTAATATTTATTTCCCTCATACCGCAGTTTACAGAAACACCCCATATGTGGTCGTAAACTGCTGTATGACCAAACGGCAGGGCACAGAAGGAGAGGAACACGGCGCACCTTTCCCTCTACACCCTACTGTGTGCCCATACAGTAGTTTACGGCCACATATGGGGTGTTTCTGCAAACTACAGAATCGGGGCAATAAATTTAGCATTTTGCTTGGCTGTTAACCCTTGCTTTGTTACTGGAAAAAATGGATTAAAATGGAAAATTTGCCCAAAAATTTAAATTCTCAAAATTCATTCCCATTTGCCAATAACTCTTGTGCAACACCTAAAGGGTTAATGCAGTGTCCCAGGGGGTCAGTAGTGTATGCTGGGCTTTGTAGTGCAGAATGACTCACTAACCTGGGATCCACTGTCGTCTTCAATTTTGGTCAGATACTGGAACAGGCAGGTATTTAAAAGTTCGTGACGCCAGTGTCAATTAAACGGTGACACGCCGTGTATGGTATTGCAGAAGAATGAAGCAAGCATAGGATAGCCAACAAAAACTGGAACTTTACTGAATATCAGTGAGTATAATACATGGACGCAGTTGGAAGCGCAGTTCCATGAAAGACAGTTGGTGACTATTGGAATACAGCTGGTTCTTGGAAGTACAGAATGGCCGGTCTTAGCAATGTATTATACAGAGTGTTGATTACAGGAGATGCAGTACAGGCGGCTTGCACACTATTCCTGACTGGTCCTGAAACATGTGACTTTCTCTCCAAGGTCTAATGCCCTTTATCTGGCGTACCCTTGAAACTGTCCTTATCTAGTACCTCCTCTGTTATCTTGAGTACCTCTTGCTTTATCTGATCGGCCTCTGTGGTATTCTGTGTCTTGGCTGGTGGCTTGCTTATGCTGTTTCAGCTAAACGGATGATGACTCAGGAGGGGAACCTTTTCCTTGGATCCGGAACCCGGTTACAGGGCCTTTACTACCCTCTCCTTAGTCGGCAGGCTTCAGGCCTGCTCTGCTCTCACAGGCCCATAGCCTGGCCTTCACTCAGACACAGGATCATTTCTGACCTCTGCTCCCACTGTCTGAACCAACTACTACTTCCTGACTGGGCCTTATATAAACTAGGGTTCCCTAGCTCCCTCTAGTGACTCAGAGCTGGAATGACACCCTAGCCGGCCTGCACATGCACATTTCACAGTAACAGGAAGTACATAGCATTACAGTTAACAAGATGTTTCATACCAACCTCCCCATAAATACAGGGGGAACGACAGTACCCAAGTGACCCTTCTGTAGTGACGGGGTATTACTCTCCCGTACACTACATAAATGACATCTGTAAAATCAGTTTTGAATACCTTGAGGGGTGTAGTTTCTAGAATGGGGTCATTTTTGGGTGGTTTCTATTATGTAAGCCTCAAAAAGGCTTCTAAACGTCTAAGCCTTGTAACGTCCCCAAAAACTAAAACGTCATTCCCAAAATGATTCAAACATGAAGTAGACATACGGGGAATGTAAAGTAATAACTATATTTTTGGAGGTATTGCTATGTATTATAGAAGTAGAGAAATTGAAACTTGGAAATTAGCAATTTGTTCCAAATTTTTGGTAAATTTGGTATTTTTTATAAATAAAAATGCATTTTTTAACTTCATTTTACCAGTGTCATGAAGTACAATATGTGACGAAAAAACAATCTTAGAATGGCCTGGATAAGTAAAAGTGTTTTAACGTTATCACCACTTAAAGTGACACTGGTCAGATTTGCAAAAAATGGCCTGGTCCTTAAGGTGAAATAAGGCTGTGTCCTTAAGGGGTTAAACAAAGTGCAGAACCCCTTTAAGTCGGCCAATTGCTGTCCTGGTTGGGGGTCTTCCTCACTGAAGCTTGGGAGTTCCGCATTGTCCCTCTTCTCCTCTAACTCGCTGATGAATCTATTTGTGGCTTGCAGAAATGGTGTCACTGTTTCCTCACTTTCAGCTTCAACCAGTTCATCTATCACCTCATTAATGATCTGCATAAAATAGCGCCGTTTTTTTCCTTTTGCCATGCTGGCATTGGGGGCTTTGATGAATTGGCAAATATCTATGAGACAATCCACTGACAAGTGGATCAGGTGTTCACTGATTTCATCCTGCAGTCTCTCTAGATCCATTGGTGTTCACTGGCGGGGCTGCGAGGGTTAATATCTCCTGTAAGCTTTGCGTAACTGCTCTTTTTCCATTTCCGGAACCGCGTCTACTTCACCCGCTCCCCGTACGGGCCACCAAATTTGTTGCACATATGCTGAAAGTATGGTTAATAATTCCAATGTGCGAAGGGAGTGGGCTGGGTGAAAACAGAAGTGTTTTCATTAAACATTTTCTGCAAGACAAAATTACATGACTTTGAGTGTAAGAGGCAGGATGGTAACAGTCTATCCTGTCCCCTAGGAACTAGAGATCTGTATTTTGAAGTTCCTATGTTATTAGGAACTGTGCTTGTATTCAGCCTTTAAACACTCTGCTGCCATCTACTGGTTATTTAAAGAAATGTTGTGAATTTGTCTTTTCTAATTATTCCAACCAGTCTCCTGTGATTGTTGAAGCTGGAAAGGTTATCTATATTCGTTTATTTTTATGGGGTGCCTAGTTTTTGACATACCTTACATAGACAGAATTTTCATTGATGTAAAAATTATAAATTAAACAGCTACTGGTGTGGCTAAGGTAGAGTTGGGTCTGGGACACACTGTCTGTTTGTGTTCTGTATCTCCTGGACTGACCATGGCTCCCCTGATCTAGAGTGTGTTATGATACAGTGAGTTCCTATCTCATCACAGGTCTAGTGTACATCATCATGTGAGTACAGTACAATAGACACACAATCAGATAAGAACCCAATACATAAGTAATCACTGTGATGCAGTCCGTTTGGGTCAGGAGAGCTGCTGTCGCTCTGGGAGATGCAGCCATGTTTCCCGCACCAAGCATAGCCGTGAGAATAAAAAAAAAAAACTCCACTTAATGTGATACTATTTTTCGTGGTCTGTAATTCTTAAGAGGTTAATGGGCATATCCATGGTGTTCTGGGGCCGTTAGGGGGCTAGTGGGAGCAGAACTGGTGATTACCAGCAATGGATGCTTTAAGGCAGTGAGGGGATCATGGGAGCATCACTGGTAATCTGTGGTAGTTAAGGGTTTAATTGGCACCTGCCTAGTGGTCGGTGGTATCCCTGGTTTTCTAGTGGAGGGATTAATGAAAACATCTCTTGTAGTCTCCTGTAATAGAGTGGATATGGGCAATTCCCTGAGTTAAGTATTTGCATCCTAATTTAGAGGATCATATCTCTTCAATACACTGAATATTTCTACAATTAGGGCGTCTCATGAACATCATGTCATTGTCTACCAATGGGAGTAAGTTCATTCAGAAATACCGGGTCAAAAGTCTCAGGACACCCTTTTCTTTCAGAAATGAAAGGGAAAATGAAATATCTGAGTACACCGGCAAGTAATGGATGAGGGGGCCAGTCTTTTAGGCTCTGTCTCAAACGTGGCTGATGTCTTGAAAGCTGCCATATTGGATCAAGGGCACATTTTTCCAATGGGAAGGGGATCATGTAGTATATCAAAAAAGACCATAATTTTCTAAGAAATCGATTGCCGCAATCAGATTTGCATCTCTTGTGGTTCAAAAGTTATCAACACAGAAATTTCAAAACTTCAAAGTTCGGTGTTCAGCATCAGGGACAACACATTGGACACATCAAAAAGCTGTGCATCCCAGAGAACGTTCCTGGTTGTTGTCACTACTTGCTGTGTTGATAACTTTTGAACCACAAGAGATATTGCAAATTCCCTGGGATGCACAGCTATTTGATGTGTTCAATATATTGTACCTGGTGCTGAACACAGAACTTTGAAATGTGGCATCTGAGGGTTTAGACAGGGATTAAAGGGAGTCTGTCACCTCCATATGGCCATACGCAGTGCTTACATTGTCCTACAGCACACCTATACATGAATGGAATGGTACCTTTGCTATTTTCTTTACACTTGCAGAAGCTGGAAAAACTAAATTTTATTCATATGCAAATGATCACTCGCAAGTGCCCAGGGGCGGCGTTCAGTGTGTAGGTGCCCAGGCTGCTCTGCCTTTTTTCATTGTTTCCCCGCCCCAGCCTCTGCCCACCCTCCTATTCCCTTGCCTCATCCTTCGGTCCGGCCGAGGTCCCGCTCCTGCGCACTGCCTCGCCAGGCCGGAGCATGCTTTAACTACTGAGCATGCACCGGCAAATGCCACATTGCCGCTGGTTTCGCGCCGTTTGCCGGCACATGCGCAGTAGAGGCGAGGCAGTGCGCAGGCGCGATATCTCGGCCGGACCGAAGGATGACGCAAGGAAATAGGAGGGCGGGCATAGGCAGAGCAGCCTGGGCTCGAACACACTAAACGCCGCCCCTGGGCACTTGCGAGTGCTCATTTGCATATGAATCAAAGTTCGTTTTTCCAGCTTCTGCAAGTCTAAATAAAAAGACAAAGGTACCATTCCATTCATGTATAGGTGTGCTACAGGACAATGTAAGCACTGTGTATGGCCATATGGAGGTGACAGACTCATGTGGGGAATGGGGAGTCTGATATTGTCTCTAGACCAGTTTCCTGTCCTGCGATTATAGAAGTCTCTAATATGGCATGTACATCCCATCATCATATTTTCACATGCTGTAGGACGGGTTCATATCAGGGTTATGAATTCTGTTATTGTTTTCTGTTATAACATGGTTATAACGGAAAACAAACGGAATTCGTAAGACAGAATTTAAAACTGAAGCCTAAGGCCTAGTTCACACGATCGTTTTTTTTTGCGAGTGTACGGGACGTTTTTTTGTGTTCCGTATACGGTCCATATACAGAACCATTAATTTCAATGGTTCCGCGTTAAAAATGGAATGTACTCCGTATGCATTCCGTTTCCTTATTTCCGTTTTTCCGTTGAAAGATAGAACATGTCCTATTATTGCCCGCCAATCACAATCCGTGGCTCCATTCAAGTCAATGGGTCCGCGAAAAAAAGGAACACATACTGAAATGCATCCGTATGTCTTCCGTATCCGTTCCGTTTTTGTGGAACCATCTATTGAAAATGTTATGCCCAGCTCAATTTTTTCTATGTAATTACTGTATACTGTATATGCCATACTGAAAAACGGAACGGAAATACAGAACGGAAACACGACGGAACTAAAAAACGGAACAACGGATCCGTGAAAAACGGACCGCAAAAAACTATAAAAGCCATACGTTCGTGTGAACTAGGCCTAAAAGACATTCCATTTTGATCCGTCATAATACAAGTCTATGGGCAAGCAGATCGGATCTATCTGGTTCCGTTATGCAGGACAGAAAAGAAAGTCCTGATTTTTGGTGCCAACTGAATGACACGATCACCCGATGAACAAGCCTTTTCTCATTTATCGGGTGATCGCAGGCATCTTCATACAAACGATCATCCCCAAGAATCTTCCACATCGCCAGTCCATGTGAAAGGTATAGACAGTTTCCCTTCTCCCCATCTAGCCCTTTTCTCTTTTTCTCCATCCCGCCCAGCGGTAGTGTATGGATTGTCTGCAGGATACCTTACAACTTATTATTCTTTAATCCTATTTGCAGGGCACTATCTATACTTACCCTCCAGAGATGTTTATAGATATTTATGAACGTGAGGATGGCGGTTCAAAACACAAAAAAAATGATGGCTTACCTAAATCAAAAAATGGGTATAAAAAATAAAACATTTTTAACACACTCTCAATATATCAGCACAGTATTGTTAAGTTACTGTACCTATCTGGTGCCTACAGATAAAGAGAAAATATAATATATAATAATGGGGAGGTGCTCAAAGCAAACATAGAAATAAAAAAAGAAACAAATATTATTTAAATGGATGCGTAGATACATAAAAACACAATAGGTGTAATCTCATAAAACTATACCAGTTCGTCTATCAAACTGCGGGTCCTGCAGTTATGTACTCATGTGGATCCACATTTAATAAATAAATATAGCAGTGGCAAAAATACTAATTAAAGCAAATATAAAGAAAAAAAGAAATAGAAGTCACAGATCAATGATGTTACTATATCCTTTCCTATGGTGCTTATTAGTAAAAAATTAAAAATTAAAAAAAATGTGTGTACTGTGTACCTCTGAATCTGCAGCATGGTTACGTTCACACACTGCGATATTTATCTGTGGCATTTTCAAGATACAACAATAAGGAACACCAAAATATGTACCAGAACTTTAAACATTGTCGTAATATAGAACAGAAATAATGGGTGAAGACCAGCTTCCTAAATAGGTAAAAGTCTATAAAATCTCCTCCAGTGCATGTGGGCACGTTGGGCTCGTTGCGATCAATTATGGAGTCAGTTCAGCTGTGCATGAAAGGTCTCCTGAAGTTTGTAGTGCTCCAAATTTACCAGCTTTTTTTGCATTAAAGTTCCATATTATTAAGAGAGCACCAAAAATAAAATGATGCTTCCAAATTAAATTGCCACTCTAAATAATTATTATGGCTGTGCCAAGACATCCAGGGCATAAACCCCTGGTGCCAGGTGTTAGAAAAGCTGTTAATAAAGGGGTTGTCCGAGTTATGTTTATTGATGACCTATCCTCAGAATAGGTCATCAATATCAGACTGGCTGGGGTCCGACACCCAGCACCCCCGCCGATCAGCTGTTTGAAGAGAAGGCGTGCGCTGTGCCAGCGCTGCCTCCTCTTCACTGTTTACCTTCTCGCTGTTGCATCTGCAGCGGGGAGCAGGTGTAATTACCTGGCCGTGCCATTCATTTCTATGGGAAGGCTCGTTCCTATACACTTGTACCATTGAAATGAATGGGGCGGCTTCGATGTAATTACACCTGCTCACTGCTGCAGATGCAACGGCTAGAAGGTAAACCATGAAGAGGAGGCAGCGCTGGCACGGCGCGCAAGTTCTCGTCAAACAGCTGATCAGCGGGGGTGCCCAGTGTCGGAACCCAGCCGATCTGATATTGATGACCTATCCTGAGGATAGGTCATCAATAAATATAACTTGGACAACCCCTTTAATGGAAATATTTAACCATTTCAATACTGGGCCATTTAGGGGGCCTTCACACGTGTCAGATTTTGTTGCAGAAAATTTCTGTAACAGAAAATCAATTCTATTCATCTGTAAGGGGCTTGCAGGAATCCATGTGCTTACCAGCCAAATAACCCCATTCAGATGAATAAAACTGATTTCCAGTAGCAGAAATATTTCTGCAGCAATATCTGCCGCGTGTGAAGACACACCGGCCGATGGTTGGCCAGATCATTGCTGACGAGCGTTCACGGAAATGCTCTCTGGCTGTGTAATACTGCCACCAATTACCCCATGCTCGTTCATCGGGCAATCAGAATCTTTCAGCATGCTTAAAAATAATCGCTTGCCAGCGGAAGATCGTGCGGTCTAATCACGGCCTGCAGCCGGCAAACAGTGATTCAGTATGGAGACGAGTGATGGTATTACAAATAGATAGAGTTGCCTCAATAGCCTTTATAATAATCATTTATGAAGGTATTTGTCATTTTACCATTATAACTCCTATCTTCCGTTCTGGGGTGTGGTCACCTGACCATGTAATGTTATGTCCAGGGGCGTGACAAAGCAGCAATGTGCAGTAATAGGGGGTCTCTATGTAACTAGGTGGGAGGAGCTATAAACTAGGGGTGTAGCAGAGGAAGGAGAAGTGCATCATGAGTTTGGTGGGTACGGCAACAGAAAGTGCTACATACAGGATGGTGAAAACGGGGCAAAAAAGTCCAAACTGAAAAAAGGGCATGGTGAAGATTAGGTAATAACTACATCAGCTTAATTATTAAAAACCATAGTAATTGCAGAAAACTCCTTTAAATTGATTGTCAAACATTAAATAGGTTTTCCATCTTCAACCCAAATTTTATCTAGGCCCTGGACAGGGCTGTACCTAGCATTAAAAGGCAGTCACCCACTCTCTGCCGCTCTGTTCCCGCTCCGAAGGTCCGGTCCAGGTCCTTCCAGTCCACAGCTTGTGTACTCATGTGGCCAGTGACATGTCAGTGACAAGTGCCACTTGGGGAGCAGGTCAGTGCCTTTTGATGTTTGTTGAGTGGTGTAAAACCCCAAAAGCAGCAGTTACTGCTGACAGAGTTAGGCAGGCATCATCTGACTGGCCCACCAGCGGACCTCTTTTGGGCCAAGGTTCTGATACCATTGTGGGCCCTAAAGATCCAGAAGAAGAAAACATTTGTAGCAGACATTGGAGCCAATAACTTGCCAATAGGGTCTATTTCAACATCTATTAGGCTTTATTGATTATTTGGGTTTTGGACCCCAAGAATAATTTCCTCAGATGGTACCAAGGATACCCAGTCTGATCCTGTAGGTAGGTGTAGGGTGCTTTGAGTGACAGCTGTATTGGTCTGTCGGCAGTCAATCAGAGTAGAGGCGAGGGGTTGTGAAGCAGCTCAATGCACAGTAAGTGACCTGCTGGACACTTGTAGAAGTGGCACTCCTGCCTGTAATAATAGATGCCATAAAGGTATGATCCAGTGGCGTAACTACTGGGGAAGCGGCTGCTTCGGGGCCCGGGCTGACATCGTGCCGCCCTGTCTATCACTGCAAAGCTACACAACATTCACAGTCAACATATGGGGGTCCCTCAGCTCTGCACCCCCCTATAGAACCCCGGGTCCCCCCTCACAGTATACCGGACATAGGGGCTCCGTGCCGTGCCACTCAGCGTAGATGCTAGATCCTCCTAAGTTACAGGACCTTTGATGATGTCATGACCATGTGACCAGTCATATGGGTGGGAGGAGCCAGGCTGTGGGCTGGTAGCGCCTTTATGATCCTCATCCGCTCCTGACTTTGGCTTGAACATATGAGGTTAGCACCCTAGGACTTATAACTCCGGGTCCGTAGGGGTTAATGCCAAGATGTGTAGAAGACTCTATTGTCTCATTCATACATTGCAGATTTAGTCAAATCTGCAAACAAGATATACAGCGTGTAGTATAGCTGTGTGTGTCTGCGTACCCAGAGCAGCTGTGTATGGGGTGCATGCAGCAGAGCTGAGGCGGTTTCATGTGTATAATGCAGCAAAGATAGGTGTACAGGGTGAATCCAGCACAGCAGTGAGTGTGGTGTATGTAGCAGAGCTGTATGCAACAGGGGAATGTATAATGTGCACAGTAGAGCTGTGTATGTAAAATGTGCAACACAGTGATATATAATGTGCCACCCAGAGCTGTGTATGTAGAAGAGCTGTGTATGTAAAATGTGCAACACAGTGATATATAATGTACCACCCCGAGCTCTGTGTGTGCATGTAGCAGAGTTGTGTATGTAAAATGTGCAAAAACCCTGATGCTCTCAAAAAGAGCAAGCGATATAAAACATTGTAGTTTGATACCTTTTAACCCCTTAAAGACCGGGCCTATTTTCATTTTTTACATTAGCCATAACCTTTTTATTTTTCCATTCACATAGTCATATGAGGGCTTATTTTGTGTGAGACAAGATGCATTTTTTTAAATGCCGCCACTTAATTTACAATGTCTTGTATCGGAAATCAGGAAAAAAAATCTTTGTGGGTTAAAAAAAATTAATTAAAAAAACACAATTCCGCCAAGGTTTTTGAGGTTTTGACATCACGGTGTTCACTAAAAATGACGTCTTTAGTCTGCGGTTCAATACGATACTAAACTTGTATAGTTTTTATTTGGTTTAATTACGTTTAAAAAAATTACTTTTCTATATTTCGGTCTATGTGAGGGCTTGTTTTTTTGTGTAACGATCAGTAGTTTTGTAGTTTTCTTTGGGGGGGGCGGGGCATACAAAATTTTTCTGTGGGGCCCAGTCACTTCTAGCTATGCCCCTGGTATGATCCTATCTAATCCCACTTAGCTCGGTCAGCAGTTTTGCAGGATCAGAACTGCTGACAGAATCCCTTTAAAAGGAACCTGTCAGCGGGATTTTGTGTATAGAGCTGAGGACATGGGCTGCTAGATGGCCGCTAGCACATCCGCAATATCCAGTCCCCATAGCTCTGTGTGCTTTTATTGTGTAAAAAACACGATTTGATACATATGCAAATTAACCTGAGATGAGTCCTGTACATGAGATGAGTCAGGGACAGGACTCATCTCAGGTTAATTTGCATATGTATCAAATCGTTTTTTTTACACAATAAAAGCACACAGAGCTATGGGGACTGAATACTGCGGATGTGCTAGCGGCCATCTAGCAGCCCATGTCCTCAGCTCTATACACAAAATCCTGGTGACAGGTTCCCTTTAAGGTCTGTTTCACATAAGAATGTATGGTCCAGGACACACAGTTGGTGTGATGGTAATTTGGAGCTCTGACTGCTATAAAGATATATCAAGAAGTAATCAGCTTGAACCTAAAGAAAAGCTGGTGAAAGGCGGGCATTTACTTAAGACATACACAACAAGTACAATGGACACGTTTATTGCACAAGTCAGAATGATATGTACATATAACAGGTAATTCTTATCACTTAGAGAACACATACAGGAACTGGGTTTGTAGTCCAGAGTACCCTACTTTCTAAACACGTTATATAGCATGCGTGGTATGTAGTGTGCAAAGTATGTTTTACATTTATTTTTATAAATAAACCCTCCCTAAAATAAAATAAAACCATCTCTTATCTACTGGCTTGTAACTGAGAGGTCAAGATTTGCTTTGCTTGCAGCAGAGCTGTTTCAGAGAGGACCTCCATGTCGGGCAATACCCCTTTTCCTTCCCAGGAATCTGTGGGTTCACCCATGGCTGACCGTGATGTCGGAATGATGAGGTAGAGGTGGGTGTCATCTACATGATAGGTCTGTGGGGGGTGGCAGCCTCCACTTGTTTTTTCTCCTATGATGTATGCCCTTCCCAGCCTTTTCAGTACGTACACAAACTCCTCCGCAGCGCCCTCCGTCATAGAGCTGGTCAGGATGATGAGCGGTTTTGTAGAGCCATATGGAACACCTGCATAAAACATACCATTAAAAAAAACAAATCAGAAAAGGGTATCTTGCATCTAGATTGTACAATGCCCATAGGCCGCACTCTTTCGCTTTCTCTTTACGCTACCTGAAACCCGAGACAGGCTCCAAACATCAGAAATGGCATTTGAAGCCCGACTGTAGACTTTATCTAGAAGAACAGGGGTTCCTTCATCAAAGAAATATGAACAGAGTACTGGGATGGAGTTGGTGGGACCTCCAATGTTAAATCTGGAACAAAGAACAACATTTATGACTATTTTGCACAATGCATGGCAACGATATTGTGGCTCGTACCATAAAACCGTGATTGGCAAGGACAATGGAAGACAGGAATAAGGCATTGATATGAAGACTACAGGGCTGGCATTAGCAGGTGGCATCCCCATTGGGGTAGATGGAGAGAACTGTAGCCCCTATGTCTCCTGTACTGTATTTTGCTGTATTTGTGGAATTTATTATATGGCATTTTATGATGGTATAAATACTCAGTCATTGTCCTAACCACTGGTTTAGCGGTACTTAAGCTTAATATACTAAGAACTAGCAAGCAGGGACCGTTTTATGCTACAGATTAAGGGCTCATGGACACAACCGTATTTCTATGGATCCGCAAAAAATACAGACCGCACATAGATGTCATCTGTGTACTCTCTGTATCCATGTGACCTATCTGCACATTTTAGAACAGATCCTATTCTTGCCCATTTTGTGGACAAGAATAGCCAGTTTTAGTGAAGGGAGTGAGAAAATTGCAGCATGCGTACGGAAGGTATCAGTATTTTGCAGACAGCAAAAAGGATACAGTTATGTGAATAAGCCTCAACTATACAGCAGTATTTGTCAAGCTGCTCCTCGGCATATTTGACGGGTTGCGACTGGATCTCTGACGGACCCCATTATAGTCAATGCGGCTGGATGGCTTGCCTGCAACGCACAGCTGCGCCCAGCAATAACTGTTTTTTTACCATTAGTGTGAAACAGCCCTAAACATAACATTTTAGATTTGGTGGATTTTAGTATTTGCACATTGCTACACTAAAAAAAAAAAAAAAAAAAAATAATGCACCCAAATTTTAGATTGAGAAAAAGTTCCATATTGTAGACTCATGGTCATGGTTCCGCACTCTGATCACCTAACCAACGCAAAACACCTGCACAGATCCCTCAGTCTGGTTCAATAGGCTACACAATCATGGGGAAGACTGCTGACTTGCCAGTTGTCCAGAACAGGGTTCCTCAACTCCAGCCCTCAGGGCCCACTTGCCAGTCATGTTTTCAGGATTTCCTTAGTATTGAGCAGGTGATATAATTAGTGTCCATGCATCAGGACTTACCTCAGGCATTCATTCTGTGGGATATTCTCAAATCATGACTGGTAGGTGGGCCCTGAGGACTGGAGTTGGGGAACACTGGTCCAGAAGACAACAAATTACAATAAAATTAACACCGGTAGGTTTATTGCGGAAACCTGTACAATTGAAAGGAGGCTTTAGTATTCTGTTGGGCCGCCTCTATCCTGGATACAAGATGAGACACGTTTGGGCATGAAGGCATACAGGCTCTGTATGGTATCCTGCAGATACTGTGCCATGTTACAGAGCTATTGTTTTGTAGAAATGTTTAGAGTAAGACTATGGTGCCATTATGAAGCACCGTACAGCGACACAGTGAGCCCCTACAGCATCACAGTATGAACTGAAGGGACTTCCTGTGGATCTGTCCACATAATGTTGAAAATTGATCCTGAAAATGGGTCTGACACCAGGCCTCATAGTGATTTTGAGGGGCTAATAGAGAAAGAGAATGCAACAATGGAATTTATAGCAGTACTATTGATGTGTCTGCTATAGCAGTACTATCTCTGTGTACAATATATTGGCACTATTTATGGCATAGCGGGTGTGTTATTGTAAAGCCAAGTTAAGTCAAGTTACATTTTATGCATGGGACTACATGTGCGTGTACATGTGGAGGCGCCACATTGACTCTTTGCCACAATTGAAAGAAAGGCCAGCCACAGCTCTGCCCTAGCTGATTTGCCTTCGGAGATGTCTTATTCCAAGTGGTCACAAATTCTGGACAAATTGAACATGCCGACCTACCTCATGTCAACGATTAAGGCATTTGTATCAGAAATTTTCTTCCACACATGTTCAACTAAAAGATCTGTTACTTGGTGAAGAATTTCACAATCAGCAAACATGTCAAATCTCAAGTATCCAATGTTTTCCTCAAATACATCAGTGTGAAAGGAAAATTTTATGAGATCCTCAAACATATCAGGAGATGGTAACTGAAAAAAAGCAAATAGTATGAGAGGCACCAAAAGACTTGGAATGGCGAAACTATGTCTCATCATACTTTTTAGAGCTGCTGATTAGCTGAAAAAAGATCATGTGATGCACCATATGATATCACAGAACTGAGAATTGCTTTATATTCAGGCATTTGGCACTGTGGAGGACAACTTAGTGGGTGTAATTGTTCTACTGTAACTCATTTATGGCATCAAAATAAGGGCTTTCACGTGGATAGCCTAATTTTAGTAGGTCTGTAATAATGAAAGGTTTTTTTAACCCATACTCACCTAATTTTTGGTGAGACTTGAGATACATTGCAAACTGTTTTCTTTTATGTAAGTCATGGCCATAAACACATACATAGAAACATTTAAGAAGTCAAACTCAATACATTGAACGCCCATCCCTGGGAACAACCCAAACACCCACAGTTGTGTGGCTGGTTTATAGAATTGTCCCAACAAAATCAGAACTGTTGGCAGGTACACAGGTGTTATCTTAGGACAGCTTTTCCCAATAAAACCCTCATGCCTTTGACCTGCCCTTTGTTTATTTCACAGTCACTAATAATTGAGACATTTCAGGGGTTAAAGTTTTTAACTGATCATGGTCGTTGTTGGATGCAGGCTGCTAGACCTCTACTGATGATCGTGTAGGCACAACTGCTGTGCCTGGGTGATCAATATGATACACGGTAAGTGTGTGATGCTGGTATGCTATGATATGTAGCATTCTGCTTTAGCATGACTTCCATTATTATCCTGAGCAACAACCCCAAAAATTGGTTTAGGTTACACGTGGTTGAGGTCAAAACAGAGTCACTACAAGCATCTTTAACTTTTACATGGATAATGATTATTTTGAATGGCATTCTAATACTCTGCAGCTCAAGTTGCAAGGGAAAAGGAACAGCTGCTCTGGCAAAAGTCAGCAGTTTTGGGAGCCTGACCTGCAGCAATCAAATGATCATCGTGATCCCTCTCATACTGATTGGGTGGACTGTGATGAAGCAATGCCTTTAAAGGGAATGTGTCAGCTCCGAAAAGCCTTTATATGTATAGAACGCCTACTGCTGACTCTGAATCAGTAGTTTGTATGTTGAACATACTCCCATACCCTGATGTGGACCCTAAACCAGCCATGGAATGCATTCAGAGGACTTCTGTGCATGCGCACATAATGGAGTAGACTCCAGGAGAAGTCCTCTCTATGCATTCTAATAATATTAGCAAAGACAGGTGCACTCTGCTGTCTTCCTAAACCCTCAAACTGATGTTAAAATTGAGAGCTTAGCCAACATATCCTACTGTGGAGGACATGTCTGAGCCCGAGCACCGCTCCAAGGTTTCTCAAGTAGCTTGGGTCCTAACGCTCACTCAACTGTGCCGTATGGGCAATACCAGGAGCCAGTGGGTGAATTACAGGAGCGTAAAGTCTGACTCATAGCCAATCACCAGTTACCTCCAGCATGTAGCCATGCTTGCAATGGGAGGAGGGAGGAGTCTGCGAGTCCCACTCAAGACTGGCTGATATTGCCCAGGACTCGCAGGTGCACCTAAATGCAGCCTGTAGGTGGAAAACAGGCTAATTTAAATTAGCGTTTATACACCTACAAGCCTCTCTATATACAAACAAATAAAAATATGGCGTGGTATTACACAGGCAGTAAGTGCTCAACCCCATATGCAGGTGTGCATGTATATACAGGGGAGCAAATCCTGCACTTGTAGCTCGTTGCTAATGACGATCCCCAGCAAAGATTCATACAGTGGAGGATGCCCGTAGTGGACCACAAGTACCACAATAAACATCCTACACAAGATAGCAATTATGTGTATGTGATAACCAATATAGCAAAATAATAATATTAGCAAAGACAGGTGCACTCTGCGGTCTTTCTAAACCCTCAAACTAATATTAAAAATGAGAGATTAGCCAACATATCCTACTGTGGAGGACATGTCTGAGCCCGAGCACCGCACCAAGGTTTCTCAAGTAGCTCGGGTCCTAAAACTCACTTACTTGTGCCGTATGGGCAATACCAGGGGCCAGTATGCGAATTACAGTTACCTCCAGCATGTAAACATGCTTGCAAAGGGAGGAGGAAGGAGTCTCACTCAAGACTGTCTGATATGGCCCAGGCCTTGCCGATGCACCTCTCTATGAATTCCACAGCTTTTTTGTGGGTGCATTGCGGGGGAATGGGGGCGAGTATCAACATATAAATTACTGATCAGTGGCAGTATGTATTATTATACTTAATAGGGTGACAGACTCCATTTAAAGATACATACTTTTGTAGTTGTAATTTATAAAGGCCTCTTTTATTGTCCTTTTCTTCTTTTATATATAGCAGGGATCACATGTTTTCCCACAAGCTTCAGTGTACATAGTTACATTTCTATGGACTACTGTGGTCATGAAGACCATTAAAGCTGTTGCCTGCTTTAGACAATCTCTACTTGTTAGGTGGGTCAATTGCCAATAAATTGATCACAATGTGTTCAAGAGCTGATACCAGCATCGATCAGGTGTAAACTGTGTGGACAATTTCATTGCAGCACCACCACGGGAGAATGAAGCATTACACAGTACTTATTCAAATCAATGGGTTGTTTGTGAACTATAGGACAGGACTTCTAGAGCCAAAGTTGTCCTTGGTAATCATTCTGTACCCTGTCCAAGAGATGAGGTTCCTGAATAGGGTTCCCCTCTATTAACTACAAATCCTTTATAGAGTATATGAAATTAATCTAGCCCAGCTGGATGTAGTTATTAAACTACCTTAGTGTCCTAGACTGCCCTCGGAAGCAATAACATTTATTAAATTACAGAGACAGTATGGTAAGGATATTACCTGCATGGGCACAACACCCGGGATGTGATCCTTGGAATTTCCTGGTATGTATATGGCTTTTAGATTGACATCTCCAGAAAGTGTCTGAAGATCATAGTTTAGCTTATCAGCTAACTCCACTTCAGATTTTAGCATTTTGTAGTCCATTTTGTCCACCAATGAAAGTAATTTGGAGGCCACCTCTGCCCCTGTTTCTAGAAATGCATAGTTATCTGCCACCAATTTGCCTGCAGTCTGGATGACTGACGGTATTTTGGAGCGTAGGTTGATAATACGATGGGCACTATTCATAGCTTCATTTGCTTGAATAATTACATGGGGTTCAACTCCTGATACACTCCACACTTTACCAGTTACTGAACTGATCACTACTTGATTTGGAATTGATACATATAGGTGGCTTTCCCCTACTTTGTACATACCGACAGATAGGGATACTCCACCAGTCGGCTCCCCAATGATGGTTGCTCTGTTCAGATCCTTCATTGATCTTGTAAAGGTTTCAGCAGCTGATCCAGTCATGTGACTTGTAAGGATGTAAATGTCCTTAGTAGATCCATATCTTTGGCCAGCCACCACCGGCAGTGTCCAGATTTCAGTTCCGGTTGATGTGCTACGGTCATATATTGTATACAGGTGTTGCAAAAGCTCTGGGTCAAAAAAATAGGAACAGAAAATGGGGATAGCATTGGAGTAACCACCAGTGTTGAACCTCATATCAATAATAAGGGAGCTTGTGTTAACAAGCTTATTCCAAACAAGACTAACTAGTTGAGGGCCAATAGCTTTAATAATATCTGCATCAGCCATCATGTCAAACCGCAGATAACCTATGTTCCCTGGTAACACTTCAAATTTGAATAATGCATCAATAATGTAGTTTAGTTCTTCAGGAGAGGGGACTTTTGGAGGTTTTTCTTCTAAGATTTCTGGTTCTATATCACTATAAAATACATGAAGTCTATGATCTCCAGAGAGCTCCTGAATATCAGAGGTAAGTTGAGATGCTAAAGACTCTAGATCTACCACAGAGCGATATCTCCCCTCAGACCACTTGTGTTGGAGGGCTTGACTAACCTTCATAGCCACCTCTGGAATAGCATAGTGGACCTCTAAAAGTTGTCCAGTGCCTTTTACCAATGCAAACACTTCTGGGTGAAATGCAATTATTTCATTAGCTTTGTCTAAGGCTTCTTCTGCCAGTACAATGGCATCTGGAACAACACCTCCCCCAAGCCAACATTCACCATTGTTATCTATAAAATTGATTACTGGTACTGTAACAGTTAATTGGGTTCCTTCCAGGTTAAAGGACCGAGAGTGCATAAGAGTTCCAGATGTAATTTCACCAATGATAGTTGCCCTGCTTAATGACTGCATCAGATAAGCAAATTCCTCTGCTGCTGTGGCTGTTTTGTGACTTGTCAACACATAGACCCCTCTTTTGGACCCGTAGGGTTTTCCTAGAAGTTCAGGAAGGTTGTAGAATTCTTTGGTAGAATTGGCGAGACGATTGTATGTAGTAAAGAGACGAATTCTTGACTCTGGCTCTTGAAAGTAGGACAGAAGTAAAGGGACAGCTGAAGATGGACCACCAATGTTGTACCTTAAATCCATAATAATATTGTCTGTGGTGGTGATTTGTTCCCAAACTTTGGTGACAATATAAGGTCCTAACTTGTTTAGAATGGAGACATCAGCAAACTGATCGAAGCGAAAGTAACCAATGTTTCCAGGAAGGATGTTAACTTTGAAAATAGTGTTAACCAAAGCCTGGAGAAAAGTTTCATCAGCTGGCATATCATTTGTAGAAGGATTCACTTCTGGAATTGATGGGGTGTCTGATTTTCCTCTTACTAGTAGCCTTGGGTCCTCAGTAACTGACTGAAGTTCATAATTTAACTTAGCCGCAAGATCTTCTTCAGAAAGGACTGATCCGTAGTCTATAGTTGAAAGGTGCTTGAGTAAGGTTGGTATACGGTCAGAGAAAGAATAGAAGTTGCCCAAGATGTCACTGAGTTGTTGTAACACATTAGGAATTTTAGAACGTACAGACAGAATTGATATAGCTTTACTCAAAGCATCTTCTGCATTGACAACTACACAAGGGAAGACACCAGCCACTTCCCAGCTCTGGGCAGTCAAAGGACTGATAGACCTAGATACTGGAACAGTGATATAGAAATCTGACTGGCCGATCTTTATCTTCTGTATGTCCAATGAACCTCCTGCAGTTTTCTCTCCAACAAGTATGGCCCTGTTCATATGCTTAAGAATATATGCAGCATCTTCTGCAACTCCTTGGGTGAACCTGCTTGTAAGCACTATCACATCTTTATCTTTACTGTATCTCTCACCTATCAGTGAAGGCAGTGTTCGCAGTTCAGTGGTGGTATTAGAGGGGCGATGGTAAATGGTATCAATATGGACCACAGGTTCAGCTTGATATAAGTAAGAAACAACAAAAGGAATTCCAGAGATCTTACCCTGAGAGTTGTACCGTAAATCAAGGATGAGAGCAGAACTTGGCATCAGTTTCTTCCATATGTTTTTGACCATAAAATGGCCGACTTTTTGTACCTCATCTTGACCTATTATGCAGTCAACGCGTAGATAGCCAATGTTTCCGGGAAGGACTTTATAGTTAACAGACTGCTCAACCAGGAACAGCAGCTGCTCGGGAGTTGGGGATGTCTCTTCCTCTTTCTTCACCACTTTGTCAGCTGGCTCATATGAGACTATGAGACGAGGGTCATTTAATGACCCCTGTACCCCAGCTGTGAAGACATTTGCCAATGTATACGGATCTGAGATATGTAGAATTTCCCCACTTTTTATTGCTTGCTCAATGGTCTCTTGCATTCCTACCAGGTTCTCTGGAAAGCAATAATTATCCAGCAGGATTTTGGCCATGTCCAGCATGAGTGAAGGTTGAAACACAGGGTTGCTGCAGGCATTCCAAATTAATAGTATAAATATCAGTCTCTGATAGCAAGGAGACATATTTTCAGAGCTTCAGTCCGAATGTTCCTGTCTCCACCACCGTATTCAGACTCTTCTTCTAGGACTGAGAATGAAGAATTAGATCATGACAAGGAGTAGCAAATTCTCTTTTATCTCTGCTAAACCTTTAATCACATTAATGAAATGATGAGCATCAGCACAAGGGTATTTCTGGGAAAACAGAGTGTTGCTTGAGCATCTGTTCCTGCAACTTAGTGAGAACATACAGTAGCTAATGTACCACTTTATGTAATTCCTAAGGTTGCTGAATGGTTTGCTAATTCATACAAGTACAACGCTGGAGATCTAGAAGTACTTTATTTAACCCAGAAATTAATGCTTTTATTCTCCCTGGCATAGTAATGATAAATATGTCTACACTCTGTAGTGTATGAAGTTGCAGACCAAAATTGTTGACCATGCTTGTTAATGCTTAAGCACCTGTTTAGTATTTTTATTTTATTTTTAGGACACAATCAGGGATATAGCTTTTAGAATCTGCTTAGGGTTTTTACACACAGAGAACTGATTATTTCAGTTCCCAGTGACAGTACAGAATTGTGCTTCTAACGGAGTGATCCGATGACTGCCAGAACATTTAACCACTATCTCTCTCAGACAGTATTCTTGACCACTATATTACCATATTGTTGTGTTTTGGCATATTATTTTGTGTACTGTGGTATGCCATTTTATATCAGTTGTGGTGTAGATATTATTGTATGTAAGTCTAACATACACTTGAACTTGAACTGTATTTTGGATGTACTGTGCCTTTAAGTATGTCGAAGCAAGCATGTAGCTTGGCTGTAGCCAGGAATCACATGTGCTGACAGTATAGCATTGCACATCCTAGTCGGGGGCGAAGATTTGCATTCTAGTTAGGGTGAGGTCAAAAGAGGAGGAGCTGGAGCACCTTTTGGTCAGTCAGCTAATGTGTGTACAGTCGTGGCCAAAAGTTTTGACAAAGTTTGCTAAACTGCTTTTAGATCTTTGTTTCAGTTGTTTCTGTGATGTAGTGAAATATAATTACACGCACTTCATTCGTTTCAAAGGATTTTATCGACAATTACGTTTATGCAAAGAGTCAGTATTTGCAGTGTTGGCCCTTCTTTTTCAGGACCTCTGCAATTTGACTGGGCATGCTCTCAATCAACTTCTGGGCCAATTCCTGACTGATAGCAACCCATTCTTTCATAATCACTTCTTGGAGTTTGTCAGAATTAGTGGGTTTTTGTTTGTCCACGCGCCTCTTGAGGATTGACCACAAGTTCTCAATGGGATTAAGATCTGGGGAGTTTCCAGGCCACGGACCCAAAATGTCAATGTTTTGGTCCCAGAGCCACTTAGTTATCACTTTTGCCTTATGGCATGGTGCTCCATCGTGCTGGAAAATGCATTGTTCTTCACCAAACTGTTGTTGGATTGTTGGAAGAATTTGCTGTTGGAGGGTGTTTTGGTACCATTTTTTATTCATGGCTGTGTTTTTGGGCAAAATTGTGAGTGAGCCCACTCCCTTGGATGAGAAGCAACCCCACACATGAATGGTCTCAGGATGCTTTACTGTTGGCATGACACAGGACTGATGGTAGCGCTCACCTTTTCTTCTCCGGACAAGCCTTTTTCCTGATGCCCCAAACAATCGGAGAGAGGCTTCATCGGAGAATATGACTTTGCCCCAGTTCTCAGCAGTCCATTCACCATATTTTCTGCAGAAAATCAATCTGTCCCTGATGTTTTTTTGGGAGAGAAGTGGCTTCTTTGCTGCACTTCTTGACACCAGGCCATCTTCCAAAAGTCTTCGCCTCACTGTGCGTGCAGATGTGCTCACACCTGCCTGCTGCCATTCCTGAGCAAGCTCTGCACTGGTGGCACTCCGATCCCGCAGCTGAATCCTCTTTAGGAGACGATCCTGGCGCTTGCTAGACTTTCTTGGACGCCCTGAAGCCTTCTTAACAAGAATTGAACCTCTTTCCTTGAAGTTCTTGATGATCCTATAAATTGTTGATTGAGGTGCAATTTTAGAGGCCACAATATCCTTGCCTGTGAAGCCATTTTTATGCAATGCAATGATGGCTGCACGCGCTTCTTTGCAGGTCACCATGGTTAACAATGGAAGAACAACAATTTCAAGCATCACCCTCCTTTTAACAGGTCAAGTCTGCCATTTTAACCCAATCAGCCTGACATAATGATCTCCAGCCTTGTGCTTGTCAACATTCTCACCTGAGTTAACCAGACGATTACTGAAATTATCTCAGGAGGTCCAATGAAATGCAGTGGAAAGTTTTTTTGGGGATTAAGTTAATTTTCATGGCAAAGAAGGACTATGCAATTCATCTGATCACTCTTCATAACATTCTCGAGTATATGCAAATTGCTATTATAAAAAGTGTAGTGTTATCCTGCTCCTCACTGTGCCCAACCGTGATAACGCTCCCTAAGAGTGCCCCCATTAGTAGAAGAGCCCTCCAGTATTAATAATACCCTCACAGACCCCTCAGTAGTAATACGGCCCACCATAGTGCTCTTAGTAGAAATCTAGAAATAAGGTGGATCTATAAATCCCTCCAATAGAGCCCCCAGTAGCAATAAGATGCTTAATGTCCCCTGGATTTGCAGTGCCCCCTGTAGTTATATTCCTCCCTCCACCATACAGTGCCATGTAAATAACATGACCCCCTCCCCAGCCACCTCCAACACACAGTTCCATGTAAATAACATCCCTCCCTTCAGCCCTAACATACAGTCCCAGTAAATAACCACAATGCCCAGCATTGTTCTGCCTCTCCCTTTACTTACCTCTCCTCATGCAACTTCTTCCCCCAGGTCTTCTCCTCTTCACTGCAATCCTCTCCTGCACTGGTCACATGATGGTGAAATCATCGCAGGTTCTTCTCAAACACTGCCTGTTTTACTGGACACATGACCTGTGATGTCACCACAGGTCCTTCAGCTATTCCACTGCATTAGATTCAATTGTATTGCCCTCCTGAGGATGGCAATACAGTTGTATCTAGCAGGCAGGCAGGACATTCTGGGCCTGGGACAAAACATCAGGGACCCAGGCCCCTAATGTCTTAACCTAGCAATGCCCCTGTGTTAAGGACTACCTCCTAAACTGTAGACCTGCTCTGACCTGCTGCTGCTGACTAGTGAACACTTTCCACCAGTAAGGAGGCTACCCTGAGTAAGGCCTGAAGACTACAATGTTAGTAAGCCTAAACCTGATACTCGGGAGGGAGTAGTACCCAGAGATTGTGACTCTGCCAGTCCATTATGTCCTGCAACCATCCCACTGAGTATGCATTGTGGACTGTGAATAGTGGCTCTGACAAAGTGTACCATTTTCCATACACTGTGGAATGAGCAAGGAACTGTCTCGTGGTGACCCCTCGATAAGCCTGTAGTGAAGAGAGAGTTGCAGAGTGTCTGTCCTGATGCTAGGGGCAACCGAGTGCTATGATTACCCTTATAAAAGTGTCCTCTTCTATGACTACTTCCAGTGCAGTCATTAAACATACCGCACATAGAGACTGTTCTGTTGCTGTTAACCACCAACTCTGTGCCACACATTTATGTTGCTGTGACTGCCTAGGTTTGTCCCACAATTATGTGTGTAACCAATATGTTTATGCCCTCTGATAGACTGTAAGGGCTCTTTGAGATAAGCGATCCCAAATGCACCCTTGCACCAGCCTGAAAAAAGGGCCGCAACACAGAAATTGTCCGTGTGCTGTGTGTATTTTTTTTCAAACCCATTTAGGCTACTTTCACACTAGCGTTCGTCGGTCCGCTCGTGAGCTCCGTTTGAAGGGGCTCACGAGCGGACCCGAACGCAGCCGTCCAGCCCTGATGCAGTCTGAATGGAGCGGATCCGCTCAGACTGCATCAGTCTGGCGGCGTTCAGCCTCCGCTCCGCTCGCCTCCGCACGGACAGGCGGACAGCTGAACGCTGCTTGCAGCGTTCGGGTGTCCGCCTGGCCGTGCGGAGGCGTGCGGATCCGTGCGGATCCGTCCAGACTTACAATGTAAGTCAATGGGGACGGATCAGTTTGAAGATGCCACAATGTGGCTCAATCTTCAAGCGGATCCGTCCCCCATTGACTTTACATTGAAAGTCTGGACGGATCCGTCCGAGGCTATTTTCACACTTAGCTTTTTTTTTGCCATTTTAATGCAGACGGATCCGTTCTGAACGGAGCCTCCGTCTGCATTATTATGAGCGGATCCGTTCCGTTCGGATCCGCCCGAACGCTAGTGTGAAAGTAGCCTTACTTGAATGAGCGAGTCTGGCACAACATTTTTACATAAATGGTACATACTGAGCAATGAATTGGCCTATTAATTATAACAGGTTAGTGTAGAGTCTGCATGCTGTCTTTTCTACTCTCGACAGCACATGGACGTGAACTTCACTCAAGTAGATGAGCTCTCAGCACTTTCTTGTTACCTCAGTCTGAGTAAACTGCTATTCAAGATAAAGTTTTCTGAGTCTGCACCATCCTCAAGTAGGGTAATGTGTAGTGGTCATGGGACACAGTGCCATCACATAGATGATGAATAGAGAATCACATTCTTTTATGTTCTCCTTATACACCAGAGATTTTAACTCTTTGTGATATATCTCTAGGTTATACCACCAATGTCCAAATGTTGGGGTTACAACTGATATTAACTCTGCTAATTGCTAGAACAAGTGGCAACAGCAATAGGAGGTAATTTCTCCAGTTGACTTTGCCTAACTTCTCAACTATTCTGCGATTGAATATAACAAGGCAACTATGCAACCTTCAAAGAACATGGTGCAGACAGGAGACCAGGTTGCATGCTTCTTTACTACAGTGTTATGGATCAGCAAGTGGGGACCCACTGTGCCAATTAACCGGTTTGGTGTTGGGCTGACCCTAAGGGCATTATTTCTGTGCTCCCTTGGTATTCACCCTTTAACCTCTGTACAGGGATATGGCCTTGGCTGCAGGGAAGCAACCAGACAACAACCTCATGGGATAGTCTCATTTAGGGATGAACGAATCGACTTCGGTACCACTTGGAACCGAACCCAAATTCGAGAAATGAATTTTTTTTACAGTTCAAATTAATTTATGAAGTTATTACTGCTCCGTACAGTATTGGAACAAACTTTTATACAAATCGACTTCGGATGTTTCATCCAAAGTCGATTTGCTCATTCCTAGTCCCAATGTAGATAGCAGCTGGCCCACTAGGGTCAGAGTACCAGGAGCATAGGATAGAGAGAAAGCTGTAAAAGCACAGAAAAACTGCAGGAGCAGTCTCAAAAGTCACTAAGGCTTAAGTGCAGGTTACTAGATGCAGACTGCACACTGGTAGTGTAGATGAATAAAGACACAGGATAAATCGGCAGAATGGGTTGTAATGAAGACACAGGCAGGGCAGACAGGCTGGGTACTTGACAGGAACATGTCAGGTACAGGGTCGGTACAGGGCTAGAGCACAGCCAGGAACAAATGCAGGATAAATTCAGGAAAATGCAGGAGAATGGCAGAAGCACTAGACTTCAACACCTTTGATGGTCACCAGGAACCTTAAAGTACAGGCACCCTTTGCATGGAGAGGGCACCTTAAATACCCAGGGGACCCTAGCAATTGGCTGGGGAAGGATTTGGAAGCACGCACACTGCCCCTTTAAGAGGCTGGAGGAGAGAGCACACATGCAACTAGTAGATGGAGTACTAGACAAAAGTATGGAGGCACTAGTATGGTGAGTAGCATGGCAGTGGTCGGCTAATGGCAGCTTTCCTAACATAGTGCTTCTGTCAATCTGTTCTAGCAAACAGCAGGGTCACATTAGCCTGACTTCCACCATTCAGACACCGGTGACAATGTATATGTATTTCAAATATGTTTGTATTTAGTAATGGGCGTCTTGGCTTGTCTTAGTTCTATTTTTAGTCATCTCCTATTCTTGACTCCTGACTTGACTAATTCTGGAATTTTTGTACTAAATATGGTTTACAGTGGTCTTTCCGGACATGCAGCTTAGATTATTGTACGTTGATTGTCATCCTTATGTATGCATGCAAAACAGTATTGTGAATTTCTTTGCCTTTGCAACTGGCCATCATATCACTCAAAAGAGTGAAGAGGTTAGACTAGAGGTTCCATCAAAGGTTTCTTAAAAACACAGTATAAACAGAGATTAATCGTAATTAATTCAGGTAATTAGGATTTGCCTTCTTTATCCTGGTGTTACATGGGTACACATCTGACACCATGTTTCATGGCCAATAGAATTTAGCCTAGGGTTAACGTAGAACATGAACTTTTCAACCTGTCAAATGACATAAAGCCGATAAGCAGTGTCCTGTAATCCTCATTCTAGACATACGTAGAGCTGATGGCTTTTGTAAATGGAAAATAAAGTAAACTTGATGAGGTAAACAGGAGGAAAAAAATCCACATCTAAAATATCATAAATAATAAATCACAAAAATACAGAACACGCTGTGATTTTACAACCATGGTCAGTTTTAAAGGGGTATTCCAGCAGAAAAAAAGCTTAGCCATGGGCTGCAAGTGCTTAAAAAACAATAACAGAGCTTGCACTCACCTCGCCGATCTTACACCGCTGACGCTCCGACAGCACGTGGGTCTCCGCTGCACTCCACTTCTATCACCTGTCATACAAGGCAGAAAATGGCTGTAATGCCACTCAGCCAATCACTGACTGCAGCAATGACCCTCCCTCAGCCATTTATTGGACAGGACAGCAAGTGGAGCGCAATGTGCACCCGGGCACCGTTGGAAACGCAGTAGCAAGGGATCGGTCAGTGTTATTTTTAAAAGCAGTTGCAGCCCATTGCCAAGCTTTTTTTTTTATTGTGCTTGATTGCCCCTTTAAGGAAATGAGGATCTGACAGCATGAAGTGCTTATCTATAGGGTACTGACAGGCTTATATATTACGTTGACTGATATTATGAGGCTATTTTGTAATTTGTATTTTCAGCTATGGGGGCTGCTCACCTGTGCATTAGGATGTGCTAACTTTGTTTTTTGTCTTTGCAGTGTGCATTTGGATGCGTGGCTGTCTCCATTGTGATCGTGTACTCCTGACTAGCCCATCTTTTCCACAGTATGGTATGCAGCTTAAACCTGCTCTCCCTGTATTCATTGGAGGCCTGCTGGCACCAGGAGAAGAAGCATATAGAAGTAGGTTCAGTATATATGCGGAGCCTGCCTTTCCTAACTTCATTGGAGGCAGGTTGCCACCAGGAGAGGTAACATTTAGCATAGGTTACGTTGTCACGGTAAGTGGGGATAAGAGGAACACCAAATAAACAAACAGCGACAGGAAAACAAACTAGGCCTCAAAGCTAGGGAAGAGGGAATGGTAAGCTCCTAACAATCCTCGAGCCTCTCCCTGACTACTGACAGTATGAGCAAGTCCTGATGGTGAACTAACTCATACGCTGGAACCTAAGCCCTGCTGACACTGTTGCAAACCACAACTTAGGGAGCGGGGAATGAGACACCCGGTACCTTCCAACGTGAAGGGACGAGCGTCTCCCTAAGATCTAGAAACAACACAAACACCTGGGAGAAACAGGAGAACTTAGCTTGAGACGAAAGGGAAGCAGAAGATCCTCAACCATCATATGACTCCAGAAGGAAATATCAACCGCAAGTTTTGGCATTGGGCAAACCTGGCAATGGTATAAAGTGCACCATCTTACTGAAGCGGTCCACCACCACCAAAATTACCGTCTTCCCAGAGGAACTAGGCAAATCAGTGATGAAGTCCATGGACAAATGCGTCCAGGGACGGGATGGGATGGACAAAGGAAGAAGAGATCCTGAAGGCCGAGTATGAGTCACCTTGGCACGTGCACAGGTCTCACAGGCTGCCACATAACCCTCCACACTTTTACGTAAACCTGGCCACCAGAATCTCCGGGAAATAAGATCCACAGTGGATCTGCTCCCAGGGTGCCTGCAAGGACAGTATCATGATGTTCCTTGAACACCTTATGCCGAAGCCCAGAAGGAACAAACAGCCTCCCTGGAGGACAGAAATCAGGTGCCAGCCTCCCTGGAGGACAGAAATCAGGTGCCTCACCCTGAGCTTCCAACACCTCCGCCTCACGTTCAGGATAAAGGGCGGATACAACCACCCCGTTAGTCAAAATCTGAGAAGGATCCTCCAAATCTGCCCCCCAGGAAAGCTACGTGACAAAGCATCTGCCTTGACGTTTTTGACCCCAGGGCGATAAGTGACCACAAAATAAATCTGGTAAAAAACAATGACCATCTCGCCTGCCTTGGGTTCAGACATTTCACCTATTGCAGGTAAGCCAGATTCTTATGATCACTGATTACCGTAATGGGATGAATCGCTCCTTCTAACCAATGACGCCATTCTTCAAAGGCAGAAAAAACATGTAATGCCTCTTCCAACCAGACTTAGAAATCCACAACTTTCTTGCTCATATCAGTCAAATGCTTGACAACAGTAGAATAATTTGGGATACATTTTCTGTAGTAATTAGTAAACCCCAAAAACCGCATCAGCGCTTTCTGATTCTCAGGTCGATCCCAGTCCAATACTGCATGGACCTTTTCAGGATCCATATAAAAACCTGAGGAAAAAAGCAGGTAACCCAGGAACTGCAGCTCCTGAACAGCAAACACACATTTTTCTAACTTAGCATACAACTTATTCTCCTGAAGGATCAATAATACTTGTCTTAAATGATCCTGATGAGTCTCCATATCGGGCGAGTAAATTAGTATGTCATCAAGGTATGTAACAACACACCTCCCCACCAAATGATGAAAAATGTCATTGATGAAGTGCTGAAAGACCGCCGGAGCATTAGTCAAACCAAAGGGCATGACCAAGTTCTCAAAGTGGCCCTCAGGGGTATTAAAGGCCGTCTTCCATTCATCCCCTTCTTTGATTCTTATAAAATTATAAGCCCCTCTTAAATCCAACTTGGAAAACACCTTGGCTCCGACAATCTGTTCGAATAAATCTGGGATAAAGGGAAGGGGATAAGGATCAGGGACAGTGAAAAAGTTTAGCTCCCTGAAGTCTAAAGATGGTCCAAGAGTTCCATCCTTCTTTTTAACAAAAAAGAAGCTGGCAGCCACAGGTGATTTTGATGGTCTAATATGACCGTTTGCCAAACTCTCCGCAATATACTTTCGCATAGGTACTCTTTCGGGTTGAGAAAGATTATACAACCGAGACTTTGGCAATTTAGGACCGGGAATAAGGTTGACCGGACAATCATACTCTCCTGAGGGGGTAACTTCTGATCTCCACCCTCAGAGAATACGTCAGAAAAATCTGTGAGAAACGGGGTAGCATCTTAGTGGATACCACAGAAAGTGACGAGCCGAGACAGTTGTCTAAACAGAAATCACTCCAATTACTGATCTTGCTTGCCAATCTATGGTAGGATTATGTCTGGTCAACCATGGTAACCCTAGCACTAGAGGAGCAGGCAAACCTTTCAGTACAAAACAAGAAGTGGACTCAACATGGGAATCATCCACCCTCAAATGAATATCATGCACCATATGACTCATACACTTTTGGGAGAGAGGGGCGGAATCAATAGCAAACACAGATATACCCTTGTTTAATGCGCTTGTTTTAAAACCATGCTGCTGAACGAACTGATAATCCACAAGGTTAACCCCTGCCCCACTGTCAACAAATACTTCCAATTCAATATTTTTGGAGTCTAGCGCCACCACGGCAGGCAGGATAAATCGGGTACTACAGGTAAAAGACAAAAATACCTTCTCCGACTTCCCACCCACACTGCCAAGAGTTAGAGAATTAGATCCATTAATTTTTCACCTTGAGGTTTAATATAAGAACATACGTTAATTAAATGTCCTTCTTTACCACAGACGAAACAAAGTCTTCCCTGAACCCTGAAGTTCATTTTACCAGGGCATGAAGAGACCTGTCCCAATTGCATAGGCTCATCACCAAACACGAGTTTGAGAGTCACTGTACCCCGTGGGACAGAAGAGACTTCTTCCCCATATGGTAGTGCGTCCCGAGTAAGGGGAACCTTGCACCTCTCTCTCAGGCGTCTATCAATCCGTATGGCTAGGGAAATGGCCGCCTCCAAAGAATCAGGGTTTTTGTGAAATGAAAGGGCGTCTTTCAGTTTCTCAGACAGCCCTTGACAGAAATGACTACGGAGTGCTGGGTCATTCCATTGCGAATCAGTCACCCATCTCCTAAATTCAGAGCAATATGACTCTGCAGAACGTTCTCCCTGATGCAAGCTATGCAACTTTGATTCAGCCAGGGAAACCCGGTCTGGGTCATCATAAATAAGCCGCAGGGCTCTGAAAAATTCATCCACCGATCGGAGGGACTGGGAACCAATCAGTAGAGAAAAGGCCCAGGACTGAGCATCACCTTTCAGTAGAGAAATAATAATCCCCACTCTTTAATTCTCGTCCCCAGAGGAGAGCGGATGCAGTCGAAAATACAGTTTACAAGATTCTCTGAACCGAACAAAATTATCACTTTCCCCAGAAAACCAATCTGGGAGGGCGACTTTAGATTCAAGGCTGACCTGGTTCCCACTGGAGGAACCAGACACCTGAGAATTCTGAAACTGTGCAACATAATTGCGGAGGTCAGCTACCTCCAAAGATAAACGCTGCATGCGATCAACCAGTGCAGTAACAGTATCCATATCTGCACAGAGCAAGGAAAATAATAACGGTTGGGGTGATTTATAATGTCACAGTAAGTGGGGATAAGAAGAACACTAAATAAACAAACAGTGACAGGAAAACAGACTAGGTCTCAAAGCTAGGGAAGAGGGAATGGTAATCTCCTAACAATCCCTGAGCCTCTCCCTGACTGCTGACAGTATGAGCAAGTCCTGATAGTGAACAAACTCATACGCTGGAACCTAAACCCTGCTGACACTGTTGCAAACCCGAACTTAGGGAGAGGGGAATGAGACAGCCGGTACCTTCCAACGTGAAGGAACCAGCATCTCCCTGAGACCTAGAAACAACACAAACACCTGGGAGAAACAGGAGAACTTAGCTTGAGATGAGAGGGAAGCAGAAGATCCTTAAACAACCAGCATATGACTCCAGAAGGAAATAAAAAAAAAGGGGGTCAGTCAGCACATCCCAAACCGCAGGAGCACATTGCTATGGCAGGGAACAACACTAAAAGACAAAACATGCAATGCGACAACTCACTGCAATGTAAAGTACAACATTGCATAATAATTACAAGTGCTACACTATAAGTGAGAGATACTTGGCAAATCGTTTTGTACAAAATAATTTGAGCCCATCTGCCACACGTCAAGGCGATCTCTGTTAGACGGGTTCCTAACACTAAATTCTACCTGTTAAGTGCCATGACGGCTACCATACACTTCAGGGAGTGTAGGTTCCACATGAATGCTGGGTCTGCTTTAATAACTGTCATTTAGGGTGCCAAAATGGCCTCCACTGTGTCCAATGAGTGCAGGTACCAACATGCATGCCGGCCCACTCCACAACACTCCCGGCGCCAAATGGCCACCAAAGACTGCAGTGAAAGTCCACAAACTATCTCACTCCTGGTGCCAAATGGCTTCAGTGAGTGAGGGGGAGCAGGCCAAACTATATACTCACACTAATTAAAATCAGCCTATAGAGCAGACAAGGTGGTCAGGAGTGCATGACTGAGGAGGCAGCCACACCTCCAGTACAAACTGCAAAGAAAGAAAAATAGGGGGTCAGTCAGCACATCCCAAACCGCAGGAGCACATTGCTATGGCAGGGAACAACACTGAAAGACAAAACATGCAATGCGACAACTCACTGCAATGTAAAGTACAACATTGCATAATAATTACAAGTGCTACACTATAAGTGAGAGATACTTGGCAAATCGTTTTGTACAAAATAATTTGAGCCCATCTGCCACACGTCAAGGCGATCTCTGTTAGACGGGTTCCTAACACTAAATTCTACCGGTTAAGTGCCATGACGGCTACCATACACTTCAGGGAGTGTAGGTTCCACATGAATGCTGGGTCTGCTTTAATAACTGTCATTTAGGGTGCCAAAATGGCCTCCACTGTGTCCAATGAGTGCAGGTACCAACATGCATGCCGGCCCACTCCACAACACTCCCGGTGCCAAATGGCCACCAAAGACTGCAGTGAGAGTCCACAAACTATCTCACTCCTGGTGCCAAATGGCTTCAGTGAGTGAGGTGGAGCAGGCCAAACTGTATACTCACACTAATTAAAATCAGCCTATAGGGCAGACAAGGTGGTCAGGAGTGCATGACTGAGGAGGCAGCCACACCTCCAGAAGGAAATATCAACCGCAAGGTCAGCAGTAAGAGGTGGACTTAAATAGAGCCTCTTCACAGATAACAAGCAGAACCTGTGGAGAGGTGGGATCCTGCCAACAACAACAAACATCAAGGAAACACAGAAAAACCTGTCAGATAGACTCACTTGCAGCAAGTCTATCCGATTTTCTCAGATATCTCACTGGGGAGGCAGTGACAGGTGGATGAGCTCAAATGATTTTGATCACAATGTATTTACTAAGTATCTAACATTCATATAGTGAGTATAGGATTAGTTGATATATTTTGTGTTTGCAGAGTGCTGTTGCATTGTGTTTAATTATGAGGCAATGTCATCACCAAGTCTCCTGCAGTGATCTGAATGATCCTTGCAGTGCACAAAAATATTGAACACAATCAGCTTGACAAACCAAGTATTTAAACCCTAGACAGTTAACCCCATCACTGCCCTAGACCACCTGGGATTTAACCTTGAATGCTTCACTGCCTTAGACCACCAGGAATATTAACATTAAAGCATATCTCCAGCCAAAATTGAGTACTTGAATTTGTATCTTTAGTAAATGTGTGTATTAAAGGGCTTCTGTCACCCCCCAACCCCCAATTTTCAGTTTTTGACTTATTATATTTGTTAATGTAAGCAGATTCCATATATGCCCCTCTTACCTCGGGCTGTGCAGTAATTACAGTAAAAAACATACTTTTATTATATGTAAATTTCTTCACTACCAGCAGGTTGGGCGGACTTGCTGGTAGCCACCGCATCCTCTGTTTGAAAAAATGCCCCCTTCTCCACTTGATTGACAGGGCCAGCGAGCGCTCTCCTCCTCTCGCTGTCCCTGCCTGCAGCCTCAAATCCCGCGCCGTACCGGTCGTCATTCGGCGCAGGCGATCTGAGAGAAGGACGGCCGCTCCTTCCTCAGTGCGCCTGAGCCGATGACGTCAGCCCTACACCCGGAAGAGAAGACCTCTCTTCCAGGTGTAGGGCTGACGTAATCGCCGCAGGCACACTGAGGAAGGAGCGGCCAAGCGGTCGTCCTTCTCTCAGAGCGCCAGCGCCGAATGACGACCGTTACGGCGCAGGTGTGGGATCTGAGGCTGCAGGCAGGGCCAGCGAGAGGAGGAGAGCGCTCGCTGGCCCTGTCAATCAAGTGGAGGAGGGGGCATTTTTTCAAACAGAGGATGCGGCGGCTACCAGCAAGTCCGCCCAACTTGCTGGTAGTGAAGAAGCCCTTTAAGATCAGGATGAGATTTTTGTGCTGTAGATTAATTCTTCTTCTAGTTTATAGCACATCAAGTAGCTGCCTATTTTTCCATAAAAGTCTTACTTAGAAGGCTCCCCCCCCCCCCCCTTCCCTTTGTTTCCATCTTAATATAAAGAGATATACTTGGTGGAATATATTCCTTTAAAGCACGAAGCCATATCAGGCATTAGATAGTGACCAAATATTTACTTGAACATCAGCAACATTGGTTATTGGCCATAAGGTGTTTGTACCACCAGATCATATTGTTCCCTCATGCCACAGGCTATGAGGCTACTGCATTACTATTGAAATGTGACTTTAGTAGATTCCTTCCACTGCATGACTGACCATTTTTACAGAGTCATAAAATGCCACCCACATGGTAGTCTACAGTGTCCTACTCTGCATCCATACATCTCTGATTTAATCATGGCATTCTCCATTTTACAGCTTGCTTCTAATGGAAAGTATCTCAGTGGTATTGTACATCAGAGACTTCATGTGCCACTATACTGGAGCCCAAAACTCCAGTTGCAACACCTAGACTTAATACCAGTTATGAACAAGTGTCCATTTGTTTGTGATTTGGGACCTGAAAATACAGATAAGGCCTCATTCATACATCTGTGATGACATCAGTGACAAGATGGTCAGTGGTTAATCTGTGTTTGGATCCATGTTTGGTCAGTGTGTCAGTTTTTTTCGCTCTGTGTGTCATGGACACTGCTCAGCAGAAAATTTATTTCAAGAGCATCTCCTAGCAATGATCCATGAAACATGGACACAGATGCCATCTGTGTTGTGTTCATGTTTTTTCATGGACCCTTAGACTATAATGGGCATGATGGAACTGGAACTTGGACAAAAATAGGGCATGCTTCCATGGTATAAACCCCTGCCCCCATACCATGGTAAATTAAGGAATACACACATTCAAATCAAAGAGTACGTGTGCTGTCCGTGGAGTACACTGACAGAACACATCCATGAATCACTGATGACTGAATAAGGCCTAAGATAGGAACAAACAACTTTTAAAAATATCTTCTTTATTTACTGAGTTATGAATATTTTACAACATTTTATAAAAATTCACCAACACGATTAACTGAATACAACATTTAGCAAATCTAACTAGAAGGCAGATGGATTGGATGATTTGACATTAGTACCAAGCTCCACATTGACGCTGTTGTGAAATGGCAGGGAACCGATTTTCTGATATACTGTATTCCTATGTGTCATGTGACATAATTGAGCTGGCTTTCGGTGGCATAATTAAAGAGGGTACAGAGTTTATAGTCTCACATACCCCGATGTCTAAAGAGAGCCTTGTGCCACATTTTATGGTTTTCCCTTCTCTGCAGAGTGAAGGCTTCCATTTTACTGCAGCCTGCAGGGTTTCCCTTAGCCGGGGTCTAGTATAGCAGTACATTCCCATTTACTGGGGACATAATGGTTATCACATGACAAGCATTCTTATATGTATTTTAAATTGGTACAGGGGCAATTATAAATCCCACTGAAATGTTTGTATTATGGGAGCCCAAATGGTCCCTCTGCCCCAGGAGCAGCATTATAAATGATGCAGGATAGTTGACGGTCCTGTTCCAGATTTTCACTTGAGGCCCAGGAACCTGAAGCAACTTAGCTGTAATGATTATTAGCTGCTAAGTACATCTTCAACTATAGTCTGTAGCATGATCTATTATGTGTACAGTCCTTGGCATTTCTTCTTCCTCTGCATGTATACATTTCACTTGCAACCTGTTTGCCTATGGAATTATTATACATAAAATCTTATAAAATCTTCAACTATTCTTCCAATAGTTTGTGCTGTAATACCCCAGAGTGGCATTACGACCTTTGTCTTACCCCCACTATCTTCTATGGTGTATCCTGTGTCATCATATATATTTATTGCATGTCCTGCAAAATGTGTATTTGTATTTCCTTGCAAACCTCTGTTTAAGTATAATGTGCCTAGTCTACCAGCAGATGGCGGCAGTATTTGCAGAACTAGTTTCCTTGGAGAGGAACCTTCTAGTTCCATTCCAGCCCTCTCTAGAGAGGGAGGAGCAGGCCTCGTCCCTGCCAGACAGGCCCTGCCCGTGAGTTCTAAATGGTTGCATGTCCCCTCCTGGGCTTGTATTGCCTAACGCCAAGCTAAGTAATCTTGAAGCCAGGAAGAAGTTTTCCTAGGATTACAGTGAGAGTCAGACTACAGAAGGTTAAGTTCCAGCAGAAGAGGAAAAGTTCCTATTTAATCCAGCCATATCTGTACTCTCTCAGCAGAGCTGAGAGAGTACAGATATAGCAGAGCTGAGAGTGGTTGCCAGCCAAAACTAATGCCAAAACCTGCTGATGGCCAAGATAAAGTTTGGAAGATTGTTCCTTGATGCAAGTTTATGCAAAGTAAAGCTGTGTTCAACATATATACAAAGTCTGGACTCCATTTATCCTACTTATTCATCACCCAAGTTCAACACCCCTTTTATCACAACCAGACAACCACGTCTGGGATCCACAGATATCCAGTTAGGAGCATACAACACCTTCAGGGGGAAAGTGTATCAATACCACTATACTTATAGAGGACTCCATGTCCTCGTTGCATAAATGCAACTGGCGTCACAACATATATCATAAAAACCTCTTAAAGGGTAAGGGATACCCCAGACGCTGGCCCTAGTCCGCTGCACTTCCTGAGAATATAAGAAATTCGAGCGGTTTGTTTGTGACTTTTTTCAGGCACTGTGGTGCAAAATGCCAGTTTGAGAAGTCTGACCTAGTAAGGCTAGCTTCACACTAGTGTTAAAATCTTCTGTCAGGCTGTTCTAGCAAAGGAATTGCCTACCAGCGTCCATCGTATCCGACACAGCTGGAAAGGGCCAGAGCACCGCCAGGCCTCATTGACTATAATGGATTCTGGCTTGTTTCAGGCATTGATTCAGTCAGGCAAAAAGTCGTGCTTGCATTATAGTCAATGGGCTCTGGTGGGGAAAGGCAGTATCCGGCTATGCCAGATACGATAAACTCTAGCAGTTTCTGTGTAGTAGCAGCCTGCCGGAAGATTTGAATGCAAGTGTGAAACTAGCCCCTAAACTGAAATTACACCCTGACCCTCAAAATTGCTGTATGCAGATGTATGTATGTCAATAAGCTCAGCTAACCATAAGGTCTCATTTAAGGCTTCAACTAACATTCTTAAAAGTGCTGTATGCAGAATAAGCGAATCAGTTTTTCAGTTTTTATGTTTCAGTAGTGTTTCCTTTTCCATTCTGCTTCCATTTTCCCGTTCCATTTTTCCATTTGGTTTCCAGAAACGGAAGCATGGCATATACAGTATACAGTAATTACAATTTTCAATAGATGGTTCCGCAAAAACGTATTGGATACGGAAGACATATGAATGCATTCCGTATCTGCTCCAATTTTTTTGCAGCCCCATTGACATGAATAGAGCCACGGAACGTGATTTGTGGGTAATAATAGGACATGTTCTATCTTTGAACAGTAAAATGGAAATACAGAAACGGAATGCATACGGAGTACATTCCGTTTTTTTTTAAATGAATGGTTCCATATACAGACGGTATACGGAACCAAAAAACGGAACGTAAACAGAAAAAAAAGGCAAGAGGCCTAATAGGAACTGGCAGGGATCCTGCCTCTCTCTGGGATTTGGCCAGACAAAAACCGTTGTGTGCATCAATTTTTGACTGGACAAATCCTGGTATTTATGCTGGGGAGTGGCCGCTGGTTCCCATTATAGTCAGTTAGAGCCTTTCAGGCACACGGCACTGCCGGAACATCCTGTTGGAATGCTGTGCCACATGTGTGAAACTAGACTAAGACTTCAACTAAGGTAGGCCATACAACTTAGTTTCTGTCCTACAGCTGCTCCTCTTCACCGCCATAGACTTGAACGTAAGGGAAAAGCCCCTATCTTTCTATCCTCTGACATTAGGGGAAAATCTGGATATTAGCTGTTTAGATGATCTTCCCCAAATATCACCGACACATACAGAGTCCACTGAGCGTCCACTAGGTAGGAACATACAATATAACCCAGCTATACACAATATGCACCTATAAACAACATAGAGAAAATGTCAGATAAGGTAAGGCCTTGTTGGTGTGTTTAATAAACTTCATATATTTTATTACCAGGTTATTGTTGGATGTGCATGTATAGGGTGGTTCTTGTGACTCTCTCTTTGGTCAGGTGTATTTTGTACTTACTAATATAGCCTATGATTATATTAAGCGCCATTTTCTATATTTCATAAGCTATGCCCTCTTTTTGGCCAAATCTTTTGTGCTCTCCCCACAAATGTCAATAAAACGGCTGCTGATGGAGGGTCATGTGACCAGGAGAATCACTCAGTCTCCTCCATTTAAATACAGCAGTTAACTCTCAATATAGAAAATGTACAGTGTATAAATTAATATATTACAACATGTTCAATATATGAAAGGAACAACTCCTTGCTCCATGACTGGACTTGATGTGACATTTTGCACCAGGAATGTGCCAAATGTTGGCTTATTTTACTCCACATACAAGGTACCATCACGTTAATAAATATGAGCAACTGTTTTCAAATAATAGACAACCACCTTTGACATATAATTTTCCTAAATTACACAATTAACATGTTATTCTCATGGCTAACAGAGTACCATTCTGTATGTTTTCTTCAGTTGAGCGGATGATAATGTATACCAAGGCAGAATTTGAGATGTATAAAAATTCTGAGAGAATGTTCAATATACATATAATGCTGTACAATATTTCTTCTCATATTCTGTCCTAGTAAATTAAAGCGATCCATCTTTGGAGAACAAAGTCTAGTGCAAGTGACTCACACTGATCACAAGAATAAAGGGACCTGGGCCCCTTTGACATGTTCCATGCCCAGGCACTATGCAGAGAACTGCCACTTTCAAGTGTATCTGAATGGCTGTGGTGCTCCAAAGACCGCCCTGACTGCTTCATTTTTTCAATCAGATTGGGTCCAAGAGATCAGTCACTTGCTACAGCTGGAATACCACTTTTCAACTGCTGAATTTCAACCTTCCCAAAAAAAGTACTTAAATAAGTTAGCAAATTTATAGTATAACATGTCTTCAACGCATGTCTACTTATCTAGTCCTGAATGGGTTATTGTCCCTTGTAAACATGACCTTGAAGGGAAGACTACCTACAGCCGCACTCCACTACTTTCATGTCGTAATATTTCCTCAAGGCTGGTTGTTGTTTTGCAGTTATGGAGGCTGTTTGTTTTTCCAGGTATAAAACAGGTATACTATCTAATTTGGTTGGCACACAGCAAACGTTTCGCACATCATTGGGTTTGTTCTTATGCATCACTGACTGCACAATGGCATGTTTTGTAGGAGTCAGATTATCTGTAAGGGGAAGGTAGCAATCTCCTACACACTGGCCAGCATCATAACTTGGAGGAAAGAGAATGAAGGAGTCCCATCCAATGTCTTTGAAGTTGACTATCAGTGATGCCTTTGTGCAGTGGCTCCTTTCTGCACTGCGCTTTGCCCTTGGTTTACCTTCCTCTAAGGGTTCGTGTCCTTCACCATGATCATCTGTGGTATTTTTGGAATATATTTCAATGTTGTTACTTTGCTGATAAAACATCATTTGGGTTAAATCCATGGGGTTCTCCTTCACATTATTTTCACTTTGATCATCTGAGAAAATGATTAAAATGGGAGGGTGACTACTATCAGAATATACAGCAGACTCTTCGGTTTTGAAGCACATATCCAGTGGAGCCTTCATCTTCAGAAACATTTCTAGTTTATTCAATTGCACCTTGGACTTTATCCATCGTTTCACTGCCTTGGTGACATCAATTGTTAGAGAGTCATCTCCTTTGATATCTTTAGAAGATAAAAAAGAATTGGAGTCCATTAGGTTCTCTGAGGGTTCAAGGTGTATGACATCAAATAGACTGAGGTGTCCCAAATTAGAATGTCCTAAAGAAAGCTTCAACTTGAGCTCAGCCTTCATGACCTCCTCATGTTGGGGGATAGTCACATTAAACAGCAAAATGGCACTCTGTAGTAGATTTTCTTGGGAACATGACGACAAAATATCTGAAAGAGAATACACATTCTGTTACTTCTAGCAATTTCAAATATAGCAGAACCTTTATGTATAGACCTGGTCCTTCTAAAAAAAAAATAGACCAAAGTAGTACAACATTTCTCCTATAGTTGCCAGCCACAACTTCCCTCAGCTATATTTACTGTTTGCCGAGGGGTTCCAAAAGTCAAAGCCACTTGGTGAAGCTAAATTTGGAAAAAAAAAAACTGTTGCCTTCATGCTGCAACCCCTTTAAAAGGACACTTTCATCAGAAAGAGGTATTTTTTAAACTAAATATTTATAGAAAACCATTTTTAAATAATCTATTACTATTTTTCTTTTTCATTTCAGAAGTACTATGGCATTGAAATTTAAGTACAAAATATTGTCCTTCAGTAGTAGTCAACACAGAGACAAACCCCATATAGATAGGGGTCCCATTGTTATTTTACTGCTGCAAGTAAAATATGTTACCTGTTAGTAAAATAGTAACTGTAGGATTTAGACTGATAGTATGACAGCTCTTTTGCTCTCTTGACAGACCTGGATAAGGATGCACATAGAAGAGCATTGCACTTAGTGTAATGTGTGATGCTCTAATTATTGTAATAATCTTTATTTATATAGCACCACCGCATTCTGCAGTGCTTTACAATTCAGAGGGTTCGTGTACAAAATAAAATACATCACAAAGTTACTAGCTAATATACAACTGAAACACTAGGAGTGAGGGCCCTGCTCGCAAGAGCGTACAATCTATGAGGATGTGGGGATGACACAAAAGGTAGTCGATTGTTAAGCTAAGACCTGTCCTAGATTGCTAGTATAGCTTATATGTGTATACAGCTAGACATGCTAATAACCTTAATACAGTTCCTATGTTTATGTGTTAAAGACAAAAGCAGAGTTATTTACTGTGACATCATGTTTTGGATGTCATATTACTGTTATATTTTGTGTTCACAGAAGCAGAAAAAGATAATATGCCTTTAAGATTCATTTTGTAATGTAAGGTAAACTCAGTGACACAGCAGAAACAACAGAAAGCATCGTGTCAATCTGTTGTTGCTGAGCAGAAGTCTAGACCAATCACAGCCAGCTTCTCATACAGCAAGAGTTTTCACCAATCACAGCTAGCCTTACATACAGCCTGTCTGGGAATTCCCCCAGCTCCTGCTGCTAGAATCATTATTCAGGAGCTGAAGAGACATTCACTCCACTGAGAGCTGAGTTTTATGGGAACAAGAGGCCAATATAGGTATTTAAAACAGTTATATAATGTTCATATTGTTAGTATTGTGTTTAGAACTGTATACTGAACTAGATATATATGTGTTTACTTACAGTTTCACCAATTGCAACCATACAAATTCAATTGCAATGTACAAATTGCAAATTGCAAGCTACAGTTGCAACTTGTGAACTACTACAAATACCATACAAACATATTGGATTCCAAATTGCATACAACCATACCAGATTATACTCAACCAATCTGAAAATAGTCACTGCTAACTGCATACCACCATTTTGTGATAGCTTTTCAACACGTGTTTTGTACATGGACTATCTGCTGCGGAGGCAGCAGTGTTATATATGAAGAAAGGTTGAAGTTAATAAGGATCTTATTTTTAAGCATTTGGTGTGCTCTTCAAACCTACTGTTTACATAGAACAGCGCTAGAGGAATTACAGAGTAACAGTCAGTCTGGTTAGACTAAAAGTCAGAGATATCAAAATTCTTATAATGCCACAGCTCAAAAGGCACTTCATAGTGCTGCGCCTGCTACATAGCCATCCCTGTACTATGCTAGCACTTTGGGTGTAGGACTGTCACAAGATCGAGTTTAGGTCTGAAGAGTTGGGGGGGAAGGGGGGGCTTACTAGGGGAATAGTCAGTTTAGGAAGCATGATAAGCCTGCCTGAAAAGATGTGTTTTTAAGGCACGTTTGAAGGAGGTGAAGTTGGGAATTGACTTGATTGTCCAGGGACAGTGGATTTCAGAGTAGGAGCAGCTTGAGAAAAGTCTTGAAGATGGGAGTGAGAGGTTCGAATTATGGAGAATGATAATCTTAGATCACTGATATAATGAAGAGCGCGACTAGGGTGGTAGACGGAAATGAGGGAGGAGATGTATGGAGCTCCAGCACTGTGGAGAGCATTGTAGGTGAGGGTGAGAATCACTAGAGGGCTCTCTCTGACCACAGTGAATGTGCCCTTGCATATACTTAGATTTTATAGCAGTAATAAGCTGTGAAGTAAACATTCAGTTTCACTTTTGGCAGTAGAGCAAAGCCTTATACCTCATTCACACGTCAGTGATTTGGTCAGTGATTTCCATCAGTGATTGTGAGCCAAAGGCCGCATGCACACAGTCCAACCGCGGATCCGCAAAAAAACAGAAGCCACCCGTGCTGTCCGCATCTTTTGCGGCCCCATTGAAGTGAATGGGTCCGCATCCGAGCCGCCAAAACTGCGGTTCGGATGCGGACCCAAACAACGGCCATGTGCATGAGGCCAAAACCAGATGAGGCTGTAAAGACAGAACAGGAGCAGATCTTTCCCTTATACCTTATTTCTGTGGGTGCTCCAATCCATGTTTTGGTTCAAAATCATTGATGGAAATCACTGACAAAAACACTGACGCAGTGGCGTACATAGAGAAGTAAGGGCCCTATAGCAATATTCAAACCAGGCCCCCCACACAGGACTCAAAGGTTTCTGCCTAGACCTCTTTCAATGACCATTGGGCCATTTTTTCTCCACTGCTTCATTTGCTAAAAGTTGTTCCTTTTAGAGGGTAGAGTCCTAACAAAGTTTTCACCCCCAGTATAAGAAGGGATGATCCCAACTGGGTCCCATCTTGCCCTGGGTCCCATAGCAGTCGCATGTTCTGCCACTATGGCAGTTACTCCCCCGCACTGACGTGTGAATGAGGCTTTAGTCTGTAGCTGATATTCAAATTTGGTCCAATTTTTGTTTGATGACAGTTGATCATTTAAACAGCAGATGGCAGCATTTGCCAAAGTATCTTCAATCTGGCATATGTATTTGCTAGGCTATGTTATTGTCCTCTCTCCTTAGAGCTTACTGTTTATTTTCATTTATTTTAATCAGTTGTCATGTTTTATGTTTATTGCTTGCTCTGGTGATAACACACTGTGTAATATGTTGTCAGGGTATAAATACAGGTATTCTACCACTTGCATAAAGCTTTTTCAGTCATGGCCAAAAGTTTGGAAATTGACAAATTCTGGCTTTCACAAAGTTTGCTGCTTCAGTGTTTTTAGATCTTTTTTGCGAGATGTTTTTATGGTATACTGAAGTACAATTATAAGCAATTCATTTTTTTTTGTTTTTTTACTTTTATTGACAAATTGTAAGACACTCTCCTGTTCTGCGATCCACTGGGGCCCTAAGGGGTCCTCGTGGGGCTCGACCTGCAGAGGACCCCGTTGGAATAGCGGGACAGTAGGGATGAGCGAACTCGAACTGTATAGTTCGGGTTCGTACCGAATTTTGGGGTGTCCGTGACACGGACCCGAACCCGGACATTTTCGTAAAAGTCCGGGTTCGGGTTCGGTGTTCGTCGCTTTCTTGGCGCTTTTGTGACGCTTTCTTGGCGCTTTTTGAAAGGCTGCAAAGCAGCCAATCAACAAGCGTCATACTACTTGCCCCAAGAGGCCATCACAGCCATGCCTACTATTGGCATGGCTGTGATTGGCCAGAGCACCATGTGACCCAGCCTCTATTTAAGCTGGAGTCACATAGCGCCGCCCGTCACTCTGCTCTGATTAGCGTAGGGAGAGGTTGCGGCTGCGACAGTAGGGCGAGATTAGGCAGATTAACTCCTCCAAAGGACTTGATTAACTGATCGATCTGCAGCTGTGGATCATTGAGCTGCTGATCCTCAATTGCTCACTGTTTTTAGGCTGCACAGACCGTTTGTCAGTCTCATTTTTCTGGGGTGATCGGCGGCCATTTTGTGTCTTGTGGTGCGCCAGCACAAGCTGCGACCAAGTGCATTTAACCCTCAATGGTGTGGTTGTTTTTTGGCTAAAGCCTACATCAGGGTGAAGCTGTCACACCAAGTGCATTTAACCAGCAATAGTCTGTTCATTTTTTGGCCATATACAAAATCAGGGGCAAGCTGCGCCTGTCACCAAGTGCATTTAACCCTCAATGGTGTGGTTGTTTTTTGGCTAAAGCCTACATCAGGGTGAAGCTGTCACACCAAGTGCATTTAACCAGCAATAGTCTGTTCATTTTTTGGCCATATACAAAATCAGGGGCAAGCTGCGCCTGTCACCAAGTGCATTTAACCCTCAATGGTGTGGTTGTTTTTTGGCTAAAGCCTACATCAGGGTGAAGCTGTCACACCAAGTGCATTTAACCAGCAATAGTCTGTTCATTTTTTGGCCATATACAAAATCAGGGGCAAGCTGCGCCTGTCACCAAGTGCATTTAACCCTCAATGGTGTGGTTGTTTTTTGGCTAAAGCCTACATCAGGGTGAAGCTGTCACACCAAGTGCATTTAACCAGCAATAGTCTGTTCATTTTTTGGCCATATCCCAGTCTAATTCTGTCACTAAATCCATACCGGTCACCCAGCGCCTAAATACTAGGCCTCAAATTTATATCCAGCTAAATCTGTCCCTAGTGCTGTAGCTGGGCGAGTTATTTAGTGTCCGTTCAAGCACATTTCTTGTTCTGGGTTGAAATACAATTCTCAATTTAGCAATTTCATAATTTAGTGGTTCCTGCTATATCAGAGCTCTTTGAAATCTATCCCAAAAAGGGTATATAATATTGAAGGTGCACATAGGGTCATTCAGAGTAACTTCACACACACCCGCTACTGTGTATTTCCAAGTCTAATTCTGTCACTAAATCCATACCGGTGACCCAGCGCCTAAATACTAGGCCTCAAATTTAATTCCCTCTAAATCTCTCGTTACCCACCGCTGTACTGTTGTTGCTGGGCAAGATATTTAGTGTCCGTCAAAGCACATTTTTTGTTCTGGGTTGAAGTACAATTCCCAATTTAGCAATTTCATAATTTAGTGGTTTCTGCTATATCAGAGCTATTTGAAATCTATCCCAAAAAGGGTATATAATATTGAAGGTGCACATAGGGTCATTCAGAATAACTTCACACACACCCGCTACTGTGTATTTCCAAGTCTAATTCTGTCACTAAACCCATACCTGTCACCCAGCGCCTAAATACTAGGCCTCAAATTTAAATCCCTCTAAATCTCTCGTTACCGTTGTCCTGTTGTAGCTGGGAAAGTTATTTAGTGCCCGTCAAAGCACATTTTTTGTTCTGGGTTGAAGTACAATTCCCAATTTAGCAATTTCATAATTTAGTGGTTCCTGCTATATCAGAGCTATTTGAAATCTATCCCAAAAAGGGTATATAATATTGAAGGTGCACATAGGGTCATTCAGAATAACTTCACACACACCCGCTACTGTGTATTTCCAAGTCTAATTCTGTCACTAAATCCATACCGGTGACCCAGCGCCTAAATACTAGGCCTCAAATTTAATTCCCTCTAAATCTCTCGTTACCCACCGCTGTACTGTTGTTGCTGGGCAAGATATTTAGTGTCCGTCAAAGCACATTTTTTGTTCTGGGTTGAAGTACAATTCCCAATTTAGCAATTTCATAATTTAGTGGTTTCTGCTATATCAGAGCTATTTGAAATCTATCCCTAAAAGGGTATATAATATTGAAGGTGCACATAGGGTCATTCAGAATAACTTCACACACACCCGCTACTGTGTATTTCCAAGTCTAATTCTGTCACTAAACCCATACCTGTCACCCAGCGCCTAAATACTAGGCCTCAAATTTAAATCCCTCTAAATCTCTCGTTACCGTTGTCCTGTTGTAGCTGGGAAAGTTATTTAGTGCCCGTCAAAGCACATTTTTTGTTCTGGGTTGAAGTACAATTCCCAATTTAGCAATTTCATAATTTAGTGGTTCCTGCTATATCAGAGCTATTTGAAATCTATCCCAAAAAGGGTATATAATATTGAAGGTGCACATAGGGTCATTCAGAATAACTTCACACACACGCTTCTGTGCATTTCCAAGTCTAATTCTGTCACTAAATCCATACCGGTGACCCAGCGCCTAAATACTAGGCCTCAAATTTAATTCCCTCTAAATCTCTCGTTACCCACCGCTGTACTGTTGTTGCTGGGCAAGATATTTAGTGTCCGTCAAAGCACATTTTTTGTTCTGGGTTGAAGTACAATTCCCAATTTAGCAATTTCATAATTTAGTGGTTTCTGCTATATCAGAGCTATTTGAAATCTATCCCTAAAAGGGTATATAATATTGAAGGTGCACATAGGGTCATTCAGAATAACTTCACACACACCCGCTACTGTGTATTTCCAAGTCTAATTCTGTCACTAAATCCATACCGGTGACCCAGCGCCTAAATACTAGGCCTCAAATTTAATTCCCTCTAAATCTCTCGTTACCCACCGGTGTACTGTTGTTGCTGGGCAAGATATTTAGTGTCCGTCAAAGCACATTTTTTGTTCTGGGTTGAAGTACAATTCCCAATTTAGCAATTTCATAATTTAGTGGTTTCTGCTATATCAGAGCTATTTGAAATCTATCCCTAAAAGGGTATATAATATTGAAGGTGCACATAGGGTCATTCAGAATAACTTCACACACACGCTTCTGTGCATTTCCAAGTCTAATTCTGTCACTAAATCCATACCGGTCACCCAGCGCCTAAATACTAGGCCTCAAATTTATATCCCGCTGAATTTGAATACAATACATTGGGCCAAATAATATATTTGTTGTTGTGGTGAACCATAACAATGAGAAAAACATCTAGTAAGGGACGCGGACGTGGACATGGTCGTGGTGGTGTTAGTGGACCCTCTGGTGCTGGGAGAGGACGTGGCCGTTCTGCCACATCCACACGTCCTAGTGTACCAACTACCTCAGGTCCCAGTAGCCGCCAGAATTTACAGCGATATATGGTGGGGCCCAATGCCGTTCTAAGGATGGTAAGGCCTGAGCAGGTACAGGCATTAGTCAATTGGGTGGCCGACAGTGGATCCAGCACGTTCACATTATCTCCCACCCAGTCTTCTGCAGAAAGCGCACAGATGGCGCCTGAAAACCAACCCCATCAGTCTGTCACATCACCCCCATGCATACCAGGGAAACTGTCTCAGCCTCAAGTTATGCAGCAGTCTCTTATGCTGTTTGAAGACTCCGCTGGCAGGGTTTCCCAAGGGCATCCACCTAGCCCTTCCCCAGCGGTGAAAGACATAGAATGCACTGACGCACAACCACTTATGTTTCCTGATGATGAGGACATGGGAATACCACCTCAGCATGTCTCTGATGATGACGAAACACAGGTGCCAACTGCTGCGTCTTTCTGCAGTGTGCAGACTGAACAGGAGGTCAGGGATCAAGACTGGGTGGAAGACGATGCAGGGGACGATGAGGTCCTAGACCCCACATGGAATGAAGGTCGTGCCACTGACTTTCACAGTTCGGAGGAAGAGGCAGTGGTGAGACCGAGCCAACAGCGTAGCAAAAGAGGGAGCAGTGGGCAAAAGCAGAACACCCGCCGCCAAGAGACTCCGCCTGCTACTGACCGCCGCCATCTGGGACCGAGCACCCCAAAGGCAGCTTCAAGGAGTTCCCTGGCATGGCACTTCTTCAAACAATGTGCTGACGACAAGACCCGAGTGGTTTGCACGCTGTGCCATCAGAGCCTGAAGCGAGGCATTAACGTTCTGAACCTGAGCACAACCTGCATGACCAGGCACCTGCATGCAAAGCATGAACTGCAGTGGAGTAAACACCTTAAAACCAAGGAAGTCACTCAGGCTCCCCCTGCTACCTCTTCTGCTGCTGCCGCCTCGGCCTATTCTGCTGCTGCCGCCTCGGCCTCTTCCTCCGCCTCTGGAGGAACGTTGGCACCTGCCGCCCAGCAAACAGGGGATGTACCACCAACACCACCACCACCACCTCCGTCACCAAGCGTCTCAACCATGTCACACGCCAGCGTTCAGCTCTCCATCTCACAAACATTTGATAGAAAGCGTAAATTCCCACCTAGCCACCCTCGATCCCTGGCCCTGAATGCCAGCATTTCTAAACTACTGGCCTATGAAATGCTGTCATTTAGGCTGGTGGACACAGACAGCTTCAAACAGCTCATGTCGCTTGCTGTCCCACAGTATGTTGTTCCCAGCCGGCACTACTTCTCCAAGAGAGCCGTGCCTTCCCTGCACAACCAAGTATCCGATAAAATCAAGTGTGCACTGCGCAACGCCATCTGTAGCAAGGTCCACCTAACCACAGATACGTGGACCAGTAAGCACGGCCAGGGACGCTATATCTCCCTAACTGCACACTGGGTAAATGTAGTGGCAGCTGGGCCCCAGGCGGAGAGCTGTTTGGCGCACGTCCTGCCGCCGCCAAGGATCGCAGGGCAACATTCTTTGCCTCCTGTTGCCACCTCCTCCTTCTCGGCTTCCTCCTCCTCTTCTTCCACCTGCTCATCCAGTCAGCCACACACCTTCACCACCAACTTCAGCACAGCCCGGGGTAAACGTCAGCAGGCCATTCTGAAACTCATATGTTTGGGGGACAGGCCCCACACCGCACAGGAGTTGTGGCGGGGTATTGAACAACAGACCGACGAGTGGTTGCTGCCGGTGAGCCTCAAGCCCGGCCTGGTGGTGTGTGATAATGGGCGAAATCTCGTTGCAGCTCTGGGACTAGCCAATTTGACGCACATCCCTTGCTTGGCGCATGTGCTGAATTTGGTGGTGCAGAAGTTCATTCACAACTACCCCGACATGTCAGAGCTGCTGCATAAAGTGCGGGCCGTCTGTTCGCGCTTCCGGCGTTCACATCCTGCCGCTGCTCGCCTGTCTGCGCTACAGCGTAACTTCGGCCTTCCCGCTCACCGCCTCATATGCGACGTGCCCACCAGGTGGAACTCCACCTTGCACATGCTGGACAGACTGTGCGAGCAGCAGCAGGCCATAGTGGAGTTTCAGCTGCAGCACGCACGGGTCAGTCGCACTACAGAACAGCACCACTTCACCACCAATGACTGGGCCTCCATGCGAGACCTGTGTGCCCTGTTGCGCTGTTTCGAGTACTCCACCAACATGGCCAGTGGCGATGACACCGTTATCAGCGTTACAATACCACTTCTATGTCTCCTTGAGAAAACACTTAGGGCGATGATGGAACAGGAGGTGGCCCAGGAGGAGGAGGAGGAGGATGAGGAAGAGGGGTCATTTTTAGCACTTTCAGGCCAGTCTCTTCGAAGTGACTCAGAGGGAGGTTTTTTGCAACAGCAGAGGCCAGGTACAAATGTGGCCAGCCAGGGCCCACTACTGGAGGACGAGGAGGACGAGGATGAGGAGGAGGTGGAGGAGGATGAGGATGAAGCATGGTCACAGCGGGGTGGCACCCAACGCAGCTCGGGTCCATCACTGGTGCGTGGCTGGGGGGAAAGGCAGGACGATGACGATACGCCTCCCACAGAGGACAGCTTGTCCTTACCCCTGGGCAGCCTGGCACACATGAGCGACTACATGCTGCAGTGCCTGCGCAACGACAGCAGAGTTGCCCACATTTTAACCTGTGCGGACTACTGGGTTGCCACCCTGCTGGATCCACGCTACAAAGACAATGTGCCCACCTTACTTCCTGCACTGGAGCGTGATAGGAAGATGCGCGAGTACAAGCGCACGTTGGTAGACGCGCTACTGAGAGCATTCCCAAATGTCACAGGGGAACAAGTGGAAGCCCAAGGCCAAGGCAGAGGAGGAGCAAGAGGTCGCCAAGGCAGCTGTGTCACGGCCAGCTCCTCTGAGGGCAGGGTTAGCATGGCAGAGATGTGGAAAACTTTTGTCAACACGCCACAGCTAACTGCACCACCACCTGATACGCAACGTGTTAGCAGGAGGCAACATTTCACTAACATGGTGGAACAGTACGTGTGCACACCCCTCCACGTACTGACTGATGGTTCGGCCCCATTCAACTTCTGGGTCTCTAAATTGTCCACGTGGCCAGAGCTAGCCTTTTATGCCTTGGAGGTGCTGGCCTGCCCGGCAGCCAGCGTTTTGTCTGAACGTGTATTCAGCACGGCAGGGGGCGTCATTACAGACAAACGCAGCCGCCTGTCTACAGCCAATGTGGACAAGCTGACGTTCATAAAAATGAACCAGGCATGGATCCCACAGGACCTGTCCGTCCCTTGTCCAGATTAGACATTAACTACCTCCCCATAACCATATATTATTGGACTCCAGGGCACTTCCTCATTCAATCCTATTTTTATTTTCATTTTACCATTATATTGCGATGCTACCCAAAGTTGAATGAACCTCTCCTCTGCCTGTGTGCTAGGCCTAAATATATGCCAATGGACTGTTGCAGTGGTGGCTGACATGAAGCCTGATTCTCTGCTATGACATGCAGACTAATTCTCTGCTGACATGAAGCCAGATTGTCTGTTACGGGACCTCTCTCCTCTGCCTGGGTGCTGGGCCTAAATTTATGACCATGGACTGTTGCAGTGGTGGCTGACGTGAAGCCTGATTCTCTGCTATGACATGCAGACTGATTCTCTGCTGACATGAAGCCAGATCGTCTGTTACGGGACCTCTCTGCTCTGCCTGTGTGCTAGGCCTAAATATATGCCAATGGACTGTTGCAGTGGTGGGTGACGTGAAGCCTCATTCTCTGCTATGACATGCAGACTGATTCTCTGCTGACATGAAGCCAGATTGTCTGTTACGGGACCTCTCTGCTCTGCCTGTGTGCTAGGCCTAAATATATGCCAATGGACTGTTGCAGTGGTGGGTGACGTGAAGCCTCATTCTCTGCTATGACATGCAGACTGATTCTCTGCTGTCATGAAGCCAGATTGTCTGTTACGGGACCTCTCTGCTCTGCCTGTGTGCTAGGCCTAAATATATGCCAATGGACTGTTGCAGTGGTGGGTGACGTGAAGCCTCATTCTCTGCTATGACATGCAGACTGATTCTCTGCTGACATGAAGCCAGATTGTCTGTTACGGGACCTCTCTGCTCTGCCTGTGTGCTAGGCCTAAATATATGCCAATGGACTGTTGCAGTGGTGGGTGACGTGAAGCCTCATTCTCTGCTATGACATGCAGACTGATTCTCTGCTGACATGAAGCCAGATCCTCTGTTACGGGAGCTCTCTCCTCTGCCTGGGTGCTGGGCCTAAATTATGACAATTGACTGTTGCAGTGGTGGGTGACGTGAAGCCTGATTCTCTGCTATGATATGAAGACTGATTCTCTGCTGACATGAAGCCAGATTGTCTGTTACGGGACCTTTCTCCTCTGCCTGGGTTCTGGGCCTAAATTTATGAAAATTGACTCTTACAGTGGTGGGTGACGTGAAGCCTGATTCTAGGCTATGATATGAAGACTGATTCTCTGCTGACATGAAGCCAGATTGTCTGTTACGGGACCTTTCTCCTCTGCCTGGGTTCTGGGCCTAAATTTATGAAAATTGACTCTTACAGTGGTGGGTGACGTGAAGCCTGATTCTCTGCTATGATATGAAGACTGATTCTCTGCTGACATGAAGCCAGATTCTCTGTTACGGGACCTCTCTCCTCTGCCTGGGTGCTGGGCCTAAATTTATGACAATGGACTGTTGCAGTGGTGGCTGACGTGAAGCCTGATTCTCTGCTATGACATGCAGACTGATTCTCTGCTGTCATGAAGCCAGATTGTCTGTTACGGGACCTCTCTGCTCTGCCTGTGTGCTAGGCCTAAATATATGCCAATGGACTGTTGCAGTGGTGGCTGACGTGAAGCCTCATTCTCTGCTATGACATGCAGACTAATTCTCTGCTGACATGAAGCCAGATTGTCTGTTACGGGACCTCTCTCCTCTGCCTGGGTGCTGGGCCTAAATTTATGACAATGGACTGTTGCAGTGGTGGCTGACGTGAAGCCTGATTCTCTGCTATGACATGCAGACTAATTCTCTGCTGACATGAAGCCAGATTGTCTGTTACGGGACCTCTCTCCTCTGCCTGGGTGCTGGGCCTAAATATATGCCAATGGACTGTTGCAGTGGTGGCTGACGTGAAGCCTCATTCTCTGCTATGACATGCAGACTAATTCTCTGCTGTCATGAAGCCAGATTGTCTGTTACGGGACCTCTCTGCTCTGCCTGTGTGCTAGGCCTAAATATATGCCAATGGACTGTTGCAGTGGTGGCTGACGTGAAGCCTGATTCTCTGCTATGACATGCAGACTGATTCTCTGCTGACATGAAGCCAGATCGTCTGTTACGGGACCTCTCTGCTCTGCCTGTGTGCTAGGCCTAAATATATGCCAATGGACTGTTGCAGTGGTGGGTGACGTGAAGCCTCATTCTCTGCTATGACATGCAGACTGATTCTCTGCTGACATGAAGCCAGATTGTCTGTTACGGGACCTCTCTGCTCTGCCTGTGTGCTAGGCCTAAATATATGCCAATGGACTGTTGCAGTGGTGGGTGACGTGAAGCCTCATTCTCTGCTATGACATGCAGACTGATTCTCTGCTGTCATGAAGCCAGATTGTCTGTTACGGGACCTCTCTGCTCTGCCTGTGTGCTAGGCCTAAATATATGCCAATGGACTGTTGCAGTGGTGGGTGACGTGAAGCCTCATTCTCTGCTATGACATGCAGACTGATTCTCTGCTGACATGAAGCCAGATTGTCTGTTACGGGACCTCTCTGCTCTGCCTGTGTGCTAGGCCTAAATATATGCCAATGGACTGTTGCAGTGGTGGGTGACGTGAAGCCTCATTCTCTGCTATGACATGCAGACTGATTCTCTGCTGACATGAAGCCAGATCCTCTGTTACGGGAGCTCTCTCCTCTGCCTGGGTGCTGGGCCTAAATTTATGACAATTGACTGTTGCAGTGGTGGGTGACGTGAAGCCTGATTCTCTGCTATGATATGAAGACTGATTCTCTGCTGACATGAAGCCAGATTGTCTGTTACGGGACCTTTCTCCTCTGCCTGGGTTCTGGGCCTAAATTTATGAAAATTGACTCTTACAGTGGTGGGTGACGTGAAGCCTGATTCTAGGCTATGATATGAAGACTGATTCTCTGCTGACATGAAGCCAGATTGTCTGTTACGGGACCTTTCTCCTCTGCCTGGGTTCTGGGCCTAAATTTATGAAAATTGACTCTTACAGTGGTGGGTGACGTGAAGCCTGATTCTCTGCTATGATATGAAGACTGATTCTCTGCTGACATGAAGCCAGATTCTCTGTTACGGGACCTCTCTCCTCTGCCTGGGTGCTGGGCCTAAATTTATGACAATGGACTGTTGCAGTGGAGGCTGACGTGAAGCCTGATTCTCTGCTATGACATGCAGACTGATTCTCTGCTGTCATGAAGCCAGATTGTCTGTTACGGGACCTCTCTGCTCTGCCTGTGTGCTAGGCCTAAATATATGCCAATGGACTGTTGCAGTGGTGGCTGACGTGAAGCCTCATTCTCTGCTATGACATGCAGACTAATTCTCTGCTGACATGAAGCCAGATTGTCTGTTACGGGACCTCTCTCCTCTGCCTGGGTGCTGGGCCTAAATTTATGACAATGGACTGTTGCAGTGGTGGCTGACGTGAAGCCTGATTCTCTGCTATGACATGCAGACTAATTCTCTGCTGACATGAAGCCAGATTGTCTGTTACGGGACCTCTCTCCTCTGCCTGGGTGCTGGGCCTAAATATATGCCAATGGACTGTTGCAGTGGTGGCTGACGTGAAGCCTCATTCTCTGCTATGACATGCAGACTAATTCTCTGCTGTCATGAAGCCAGATTGTCTGTTACGGGACCTCTCTGCTCTGCCTGTGTGCTAGGCCTAAATATATGCCAATGGACTGTTGCAGTGGTGGGTGACGTGAAGCCTGATTCTCTGCTATGACATGCAGACTGATTCTCTGCTGACATGAAGCCAGATTGTCTGTTACGGGACCTCTCTGCTCTGCCTGTGTGCTAGGCCTAAATATATGCCAATGGACTGTTGCAGTGGTGGGTGACGTGAAGCCTCATTCTCTGCTATGACATGCAGACTGATTCTCTGCTGACATGAAGCCAGATTCTCTGTTACGGGACCTCTCTCCTCTGCCTGTGTGTGTGCTGGGCCTAAATATATGCCAATGGACTGTTGCAGTGGTGGCTGACGTGAAGCCTCATTCTCTGCTATGACATGCAGACTAATTCTCTGCTGACATGAAGACAGATTCTCTGTTACGGGACCTCCCTCCTCTGCCTGGGTGCTGGGCCTAAATATATGCCAATGGACTGTTGCAGTGGTGGCTGACGTGAAGCCTCATTCTCTGCTATGACATGCAGACTGATTCTCTGCTGACATGAAGCCAGATTCTCTGTTACGGGACCTCTCTCCTCTGCCTGTGTGTGTGCTGGGCCTAAATATATGCCAATGGACTGTTGCAGTGGTGGCTGACGTGAAGCCTCATTCTCTGCTATGACATGCAGACTGATTCTCTGCTGACATGAAGCCAGATTCTCTGTTACGGGACCTCTCTCCTCTGCCTGTGTGTGTGCTGGGCCTAAATATATGCCAATGGACTGTTGCAGTGGTGGCTGACGTGAAGCCTCATTCTCTGCTATGACATGCAGACTAATTCTCTGCTGACATGAAGACAGATTCTCTGTTACGGGACCTCCCTCCTCTGCCTGGGTGCTGGGCCTAAATATATGCCAATGGACTGTTGCAGTGGTGGCTGACGTGAAGCCTCATTCTCTGCTATGACATGCAGACTAATTCTCTGCTGACATGAAGACAGATTCTCTGTTACGGGACCTCTCTCCTCTGCCTGGGTGCCGGGGCCTAAATATCTGAGAATGGACTGTTCCAGTGGTGGGTGACGGGAAGCCAGATTCTCTGCTATGGAACCTCTCTCCAATTGATTTTGGTTAATTTTTATTTATTTAATTTTTATTTTAATTCATTTCCCTATCCACATTTGTTTGCAGGGGATTTACCTACATGTTGCTGCCTTTTGCAGCCCTCTAGCTCTTTCCTGGGCTGTTTTACAGCCTTTTTAGTGCCGAAAAGTTCGGGTCCCCATTGACTTCAATGGGGTTCGGGTTCGGGACGAAGTTCGGATCGGGTTCGGATCCCGAACCCGAACATTTCCGGGATGTTCGGCCGAACTTCTCGAACCCGAACATCCAGGTGTTCGCTCAACTCTACGGGACAGGTCACGCATGTGCCTGGGGAATCTTCGGTTCCGACTCCTTTGTGGGCAGATGCGGTAGTGTGTCCGCATGGTCGCCGGAGGGGAAGACCGCCAGGGTCTCGGAGGCAGACTGACCGGACCGGTGGCAGCACGCAGCGGCTGGTCCTATTTCCGGTATTAACTGCGGGTTCCATTCTGGCCTCCGTGCCGACGCGATCGTGTATTCATGCTGGGCCGCTCGAGCGTCCGCGTGTACACTCGAGAGGAGGTTTGCAAAAGGATACGCAACCGAACGTACGCGCATCTTATTCGCTACACCAGTCTCAGGGAAAAGGATCATTATATGACCTATGAGGAATAGGCACATGGCTCTTTGTGATTGGCTAGTAGGTACTTAAAAGGTGATCTCCCTGGCTTGTCAGTGCCCACTGTTGATTTGACAACCATGGTGTATGTTGCGGTTCATATTATCCCTGACTTTCCTCTGCATGATCTCAGCCTTCCTCAATTTATCTCTAGAGACTGCCTCTGGATATATCATATTTGCTGAACAGTTTATCTTGTGTATGACCTTGGATCGGACCCTGGAAATCCATTCCTGGCGTCTCATCGCTAGGTACCACGTTACAAGGACTAATACTGCACATATGAACTTTGGCCTGGTCATTGGCTGTCCCCTTGGTGTTTCCCTGCACAGGTTATTATTCGGGTTGGTTACCTATATATGCTTACTGGTTTGGACTGTACTGCCGTTTATTTAATAAATATATTATTGTTTAACCTCTGTCTGGTTGCTTGGGGTTCTGCACCATTACACTGTCACGGAAGGTGTACAGAAAACTAGAAGACACAAAATGAAGATCCGACTGACTGGATCCAAAACTAAGGAACCAAAGGGAGAGCCCTGCAACAGACCTGGCTCTCTCCCTAACTGCTCAGCCTATACAAAAATCTCAAAGGTAGATGATCGCATATCCTCGTTCCTCGACTGTATAACACCTGAACACCCTATAATAGTGAGGGGACACGACCACCGGCTCCCTACACTTGATACAGAGGGAGTCAGGGTCACCTGGGATCCAGCAAACAGGAAAACACAAATGAATGAACAAAACTTATCTGTAGAAGACTCAGTAGTAGCATCCAGGATGCACACACTCCAGGAAGTTTTATAAACCGCAAAGTGATGCAGTATGGGAAGGGATTTAAAGGGATGCAATCAGTGCAACTACATGACAGCTGAGAGAGGCTAATGAGATGAGAAAATGAAAGCAAAACAAAAGGAACCTCAAGGAGGAGGTTCTGAAGAACGTCTGTCAGAGCTTCTCAGATGTCTGGTGGTGACAGTACCCCTCCTTCTACGAGTGGACTCCGGACACTCAGAGCCCACCTTCTCAGGATGGGACCTATGGAAAGCCCTGATGAGACGAGTGGCCTTAATGTCCGTCACTGGAACCCACATCCTCTCCTCAGGACCATAACCTTCCCAATGAACGAGGTACTGGAGAGAACCGCGGACAACACAAGAATCCACAATCCTAGAGACCTGAAATTCAAGATTACCATCAACCACAATCGGAGGAGGAGGCAAAGACGAGGATACAATGGGTTGGACATAAGGTTTTAATAAGGACTTATGAAAAACATTATGGATCTTCCAAGTCTGAGGAAGATCAAGATGGTAGGCAACAGGATTGATGACGGACAAGATTTTGTAAGGCCCAATAAACTTAGGACCCAACTTCCAGGCGGGGACCTTCAATTTGATATTCTTAGTAGACAAACACACCAGATCACCAACATTCAGGTCCGGACCAGGCACACGTCTCTTATCCGCCACACACTTATATCTCTCACTCATGCTCTTTAGATTATCCTGAATCTTTTGCCAAATAGATGACAAAGACGAGGAGAATCTGTCCTCATCAGGTAAACCAGAAGACCCCTCTCCAGAGAATGTCCCAAACTGCGGATGAAACCCATATGCACCAAAAAATGGTGACTTATCAGAGGACTCCTGACGACGGTTATTTAAAGCAAACTCAGCAAGGGACAAAAAAGAACACCAATCCTTCTGATTCTCCGCCACAAAACAGCGCAGATATGTCTCCAGATTCTGATTGACGCGCTCTGTCTGGCCATTCGACTGCGGGTGGAAAGCAGAAGAGAATGACAACCGAACCCCCAAGCGAGAACAGAAAGCCTTCCAGAATCTGAAAACAAACTGCGTGCCCCTATCAGAGACTATGTCTGAAGGAATACCATGCAATTTGACAATGTGATCAATAAATGCCTGCGCCAGCGTCTTAGAATTGGGCAAGCCAGGAAAAGGAATGAAATGCACCATTCCACCACCACCAGAATCACAGTCTTCCCCGAGGAACGAGGCAGGTCCATAATGAAGTCCATGGACAGATGTGTCCAAGGACGGGAAGGAATGGGTAACGGAAGGAGAGGACATGATGGCCATGCATGAGGGACTTTGGCACAAGCGCAGGTCTCGCAGGCTGCCACAAAACCCTCAACCGACTTACGAAGCGCCGGCCACCAGAATCTCCGAGCGATGAGATCCACTGTGGCTCTTGCCCCCGGGTGCCCAGCAAGGACAGTATCGTGGTGCTCCTTAAAAATCTTCGGTCTTAAAGCGAGAGGCACAAACAACCTCCCAGGAGGACAAAGATCAGGAGTCTTGGCTGACTCCAAGTAGGCCTGATTCTTATGGTCAGTAAACACGGTAATAGGGTGTCTGGCTCCCTCTAGCCAATGGCGCCATTCCTCAAAAGCTAACTTGATGGCCAACAACTCCCTATCTCCCACATCGTAATTTCTCTCTGCGGAGGAGAGTTTCTTCGAGAAAAAGGCACACAGTCGCCATTTAGCAGGAGAGGGACCCTGAGACAAGACCGCACCCACCTCAGAAGCGTCCACCTCAACTATGAAGGACAGAGAAATATCAGGTTGTACCAAGATGGGAGCGGAAGCAAAACTCTCTTTGATATTAGAAAAGGCCTTACGCGCCTCTACCGACCAGGAGGAAAAATCTACCCCTTTTCTAGTCATATCAGTGAATGGTTTAACAACAGAGGAATAATTCAAAATAAACTTCCTGTAATAATTGGCAAAACCCCAAAAACGCATCAGCGCCTTCTGATTCTCAGGAAGCTCCCACTCAAGCACAGCGCGGACCTTCTCGGGGTCCATGCGAAAACCAGAAGCAGAGAGAAGAAACCCCAGAAGTTGAATTTCTGGAACCGCAAACACACATTTTTCCAGTTTAGCGTACAATTTATTCTCCCGCAGGATGAGCAAGACCTGACGTAAGTGTTCCTTATGAGTTTTGAAATCAGGAGAAAAAATCTAAATGTCATCTAGATACACTAATACAAATTTCCCCATTAAATGATAATAAATGCTGTTCACAAAATGCTGAAAGACGGCTGGAGCATTCATCAAACCAAAAGGCATAACCAAATTCTCAAAATGGCCCTCAGGGGTATTGAAGGCCGTCTTCCATTCACCTCCTTCTCTGACCCTGACCAGGTTGTATGCCCCTCTTAGATCCAACTTGGAAAAAACTTTAGCCCCAACAATCTGGTTAAACAGGTCTGGGATCAGAGGAAGCGGATAAGGGTCACGAATTGTGATACTGTTCAGCTCCCTGAAATCCAGACATGGTCTTAAAGAACCATCTTTTTTCTTAACAAAGAAAAAAACTGCGGCAACAGGTGACTTCGAGGGTCGTATGTGTCCCTTTCTCAGACTCTCAGAGATATAAGCACGCATAGTGACCCTTTCAGGTTGGGAGAGATTGTATAAACGAGATTTAGGCAGCTTGGCGCCTGGGGTGAGATTAATAGGGCAATCGTACTCCCTGTGAGGGGGCAAGTCCTGAACACCACTCTCAGAAAACACATCCGAAAATTCTGAGAGAAAAGATGGTACAGTCTTAGTAGAAACCTCAGAAGCAGATGTCGTGAGGCAATTCTCTCTGCAAAAGTCACTCCAACCATTTATTTGCCTCGCTTGCCAATCAATGGTGGGGTTATGTTTAGTGAGCCAGGGTAGCCCCAACACTAGAGATGTAGGCAACCCGCTTAGGACGAAACATGACACATCCTCAACATGAGTATCACTCACAATCAAACGGATATTGTGAACTATGCCCTTTAACGATTTCTGAGAAAGTGGAACGGAATCAATAGCAAAAACAGGTATATCCTTTCCCAAAGTGCATACCTGGAAACCATGAGTTATAGCAAATTGATTATCAATGAGATTGACAGCTGCTCCACTATCTACAAAAATCTCACAAAAAATGTTCTTGCTCTCTAGCGCCACCCTGGCAGGTAGGACAAAACGGGAACTACAAGCAAACGGAAAACCTTCAATTTCCGCATCAACCTTGCCAATAGTAACAGATGGAACGTTTATAGAGGATTTTTTTCTTTTTGTTTCTTTATTACTCTCAAAAAACTGCCTGAATCTCCTAGAGGGACAAACATTTGCCAAATGATTTATACCTCCACAACAGAAACAAACCTTCCTATGAGAGCTGAATCCTCTATTGTCAGAGGCAAGCAAACCCAGCTGCATGGGCCCCTGCTCAGAAGGGATTGAGAGCGACTGAGACCCCTGTGCACTGAATGAGACCGCCACACTGTCCTTGGACTGAGTATGACAGGAAGAAGTGATCTCTCCTCTCTCTCTAAGACGCCTGTCAATACGAACGGCCCGAAACATGGGAGGTAGGTCTCTCATGAAAGGCAAATGCATCTTTCAATCCCTCTGAAAGACCATGGCAAAATTGACTTCGGAGTGCAGCATCATTCCAACCAGTATCAGCTGCCCATCTCCGAAATTCTGAACAGTATATCTCTGCGGACTGTTTATCCTGGCATAAAAGACGTAGTCTAGACTCAGCCAGAGCAATACGATCCAGATCATCATATATCTGACCCAGGGCTAAAAAAAAATCATCCACTGAACAGAGGGGCCGTGCCCCCCACTGGCAGCGAAAAGGCCCAGGACTGAGCGTTATCCCTGAGCAGCGAGATGATAATCCCCACCCTCTGCTCCTCATCACCAGAGGAATGGGGAAGTAGGCGAAAATGGAGTTTGCAAGCCTCTCTAAAGCGAACAAAATTCTCACTACCCCCAGAGAACGTATCCGGGAGCGAGATCTTAAGCTCAGAACAAACTCCATGAACGCAAGCTGAACCGGTCACCTGAAACTGAGAAGCTGTTTTATGGAGATCTGCTACCTCCAATGAAAGACCCTGCATGCGTTCAGTCAAAAGTGAAACCGGATCCATGCTTGAGACGGTTTTGGCGGTTTATAATGTCACGGAAGGTGTACAGAAAACTAGAAGACACAAAATGAAGATCCGACTGATGGATCCAAAACTAAGGAACCAAAGGGAGAGCCCTGCAACAGACCTGGCTCTCTCCCTAACTGCTCAGCCTATGCAAAAATCTCAAGGTAGATGATCGCATATCCTCGTTCCTCGACTGTATAACACCTGAACACCCTATAATAGTGAGGGGACACGACCACCGGCTCCCCACACTTGATACGGAGGGAGTCAGGGTCACCCGGGATCCAGCAAACAGGAAAACACAAATGAATGAACAAAAATTATCTGTAGAAGACTCAGTAGTAGCATTCAGCATGCACACACTCCAGGAAGTTGTATAAACCGCAAAGTGATGCAGTATGGGAAGGGATTTAAAGGGATGCAATCAGTGCAACTACATGACAGCTGAGAGAGGCTAACGAGATGAGAAAACGAAAGCAAAACAAAAGGAACCTCAAGAAGGAAGTTCTGAAGAACGTCTGTCAGAGCTTCTCAGATGTCTGGTGGTGACATACACAAATACATCAAGTTTATGCAAAGACTCAATATTTCTTGTTTTGACCCTTCTTTTTCAAGACTTATGCAATTCGCTGTAGCATGTAGCAATTTGGGGCCAAATCCTGAATGATGGCAACCCATTCTTGTCTAATCAGTGCTTGGAGTTTATTGCAATTTCTGTTGTTGTTTTTTTTGTCCACCTGCTTTCTGAGGATTGATCACAGGTTCTCTATGGGCCCAAAATTTCTAAGTTTTGTTCACTAAGCCACTTAGTTATCCCTTTTGCCTTGTGACATTGTGCTCCATCATGGAAGAAAAAGAATTGTTCATCACCAAATTTCTCCTGGATCATTGTAGTAGTTGTTCTTGAAGGATGTATGGATACCATTCTTTCTTCATAGCAGTGTTCCTAGGCAACATTTTCTCTTGAATGAGAAGCAACCCCACACATGTATGGTCTCAGGATGCTTTACTGTTGGCATGACATAGGACTCATGGTAGCAGTCACATAATCATTTTTCCAGATATCCCAACCAGTCTGAAGGGAGCTTCATCAGAGAAATTAACTTCCAGTCTTTTGTAGTCCAATCCATGTACATCCTGCAGAATGTCTGTTCTTAATCTTTTTTTCTTGGAGAGAAGTGGCTTCTTTGCTGTCCTTCTTGATACCAGGCCATTCTCTAAGCGTCCATTCACACGTCCGTAGCGCCCGGCCGGCACCCCATAGAAATGTCTATTCTTGTCCGGAGCTGCGGACCGGAAGATCAGGGCCGCGCTCCGGGAATGCGGATGCGGAAAGCACATAGTGTGCTCTCTGCCACCATTCAGTCCCCATAGAGAATGAATGAGTCCACACCCAATCCGCACTTGCGGACGTGTGAATGGAGCCTAAAAGCCTTGTCCTCACTGTGAGGGCAGGTACATTCGCACTTGTCTGCTGACATTCATGAGCAAGCTCTGCACTGGAGGTGACCCAATGCCATAGCTGAATCCTCTTTTGGAGACAGTCTTGGCACTTGCTGCACTTTCTTGGGTGCCTTGAAGCCTTCTTCACAGCAACTGAACCTCTCCCCTTGAAGTTCTTGATGATTTGATAAATGGTTGATTTAGCAGCAATGTTCTTGCCTGTGAAGCTCTTTTAATGTAAAGCAATGATGACTGCATGTGTTTCCTTGAAGGTAAATATGGTTAACAGAAGAAGACAATGATTTTAAGAACCCTCCACCCCATGGTAAAGCAACCAGTTTGCTCTTCTAATTCAATCAGCATGACAGGGCATGACAGCCGCCATGTTCTCGTTAACACTTTCTCCTGAGCTAACGAGAAAATCACTGATGTTAGCAGGTAATTTTTTGAGAGGGCTGAAATGCACTGGAAATTGGGTTTTTGTGATTAACTTAATTTTCATGGCAAGGAATGACTTTGCAATTACGGTAACTGAAATTCATCTGATCACTCTTCATAACAATCTAGAGGTAATGTAAATTGCCACTATAAAAACTGAAGCAGCAAACTTTGTGAAAATGTATTTCAAACATACCTGTGTGTACTTTGCGTCTTTATTGCATGTCCAGGGGACATGTTCTAAGTGCCCAAAGCAAAGTAAACCCTGACAGCTTGAATTTGGGAGCTGTTTTATTAGCAGAATAAAAGTGCTTTTCCTGGACATAGAATAATGACTCAAATGCCAAGTCATATGCCTGTTTGTTGCCATATACCCACAGAGTTCAGGCACCATCTGGCATGTACAGTAGGAGTTGGCAAACCTTTGACTTGGTGGTATGCCACCATTCTTATGTTAGTTGATGACACTAAGAATGGTGTTTCTAGATGCCATCTGGCAGGGGGACAAGGTGTCAGTCAGAAGGGACCATTTTTCAGGTGCCCTGCACTGACTTGCTGGATGAGATTATGGTTCTAAAAGCGTGACACTATAGCATTTGTAGGTGGGGTTGAGATGCATCTATAAAACTGTGTCTGTATGCAAAAAGTGCATGAAGAACTGCTGTGAGAGTAGAGGTCTAGGCCTTGGTAGCCAGTGGGGATCGCACTGGTTCCCTGAATTCCTGTGCCTCATTTTGAGAGAAACCAAAGTTTGTTGTGTGCATCTTTAAAGGGAACCTGTCATGTGGATATTTGATAATAATCTAAATAATTATATACAATCATTAACTAAAAAGTACCTTAGATGTATTCACTTACTGGTGTGACAGGTGGATACCTCATAATATACACACAAAGATGCCACATGCCGCATGCTAATGAGCTGATTTGAGTCCAGTGTGATGTCAGTGAGTCCAGCGTTTATTTAATTCAGAGATATAGCCACTCCCCTGCCCACCTGCTGCTGATTCATATGGAAAAAAACTGTCAATCAGCAGGTAGGCGGGGAGAGTCAGGAGCTCATAAATATTCATGACTCATCATTATCAGCTAGAGCTTTTCAATACAAGATGTTGGCAGATTGACTGGGTCAATTAAAGAAAGTGGCCCAGCATTTTGCTAAGAGAATCAGTCACTTATTTATGTTGCCCTTAGTTAGGACACCATAAAACTGGTGACAGGTTCCCTTTAAGTGCCTGCTACATTCAATGGGTGCATAGTACCCCTTTCATGTCACATTTCCCCTATAAGTGTCACTTATAGTCCTGATCAAAAGTTTAAGACCACTTGAAAAATGGCAAAAAATCATATTTAGCATGGCTGGATCTTAACAAGGTTCCAAGTAGAGCTTCAACATGCAACAAGAAGAAATGGGAGTGAGACAAAACATTTTTTGAGCATTCAATTTAATGAAAACAACGAATAAACTGAAACAGGCTGTTTTTCAGCTGATCAAAAGTTTAGGACCACACCTCCAAAAAAAACTAAACCCCCCCAAAACAGAAATCCAACTTCCAAACATGAACTCAGCAATGAGTAGCTCCGCCGTTATTGTTTATCACTTCCAAAATTCTTTTCGGCATGATTGATGCAAGCATTTCCATGAAGTGAGTGGGAACATTTCTCCAAGTGGTGAAGACGGCCACATGAAGGCCATCTACTGTCTGGAACTGTTGTCCATTTTTGTAAACTTCCCTTGCCATCCATCCCCAAAGGTTCTCAATTGGATTTAGATCAGGGGAACACGCAGGATCGGCCAAAAGAGTGATATTATTCTCCTGGAAGAAGTCCCTTGTCCTGCGGGCATTGTGTACTGTAGCGTTGTCCTGTTGAAAAACCCAGTCGTTACCACACAGACGAGGGCCCTTAGTCATGAGGAATGCTCTCTGCAACATCTGGACATAGTCAGCGGCCGTTTGACGGCCCTGCACTTCCTGAAGCTCCATTGTTCCACTGAAGGAAAAAGCACCCCAGACCATTATGGCGCCCCCTCCACTGTGTCGTGTAGAAAACATCTCAGGTGGGATCTGCTTGTCATGCCAGTAACGTTGGAAACCATCAGGACCATCAAGGTTAAATTTTTCTCATCAGAGAATAAAACTTTGAATGTCCCATGTTTGGTGCTCTCTTGCAAAGTCCAAACGAGCAGTTCTGTGGCATTCAAGGAGACTAGGTCTTTGAAGACGTTTTTTGTTTGCGAAGACCTTCAGTCTCAGATGCCATCTGATGGTTATGGGGCTGCAGTCAGCACCAGTAAGGGCCTTAATTTGGGTCGAGGATCGTCCAGTGTCTTGACGGACAGCCAATTGGATCCTCCGGCTCAGTGCTGATGAGATTTTGGGTCTTCCACTTGACTTTTTTGTTCCATAACCCTCAGGATCATTTAAAAAATTCCAAATGACTGTCTTACTGCGTCCCACCTCAGCAGCGATGGCGCGTTGTGAGAGACCCTGCTTATGCAGTTCAACAACCCGACCACGTTCAAAAAGGGAGAGTTTTTTTGCCTTTGCCATCACAACGTGTGACTACCTGACAGAAAATGACAATGAATCCACATCTTTGCACAGATTTGGCCTTTTAAAGGCATGTGGTCCTAAACTTTTGATCAGCTGAAAAACAGCCTGTTTCAGTTTATTCGTTGTTTTCATTAAATTGAATGCTCAAAAAATGTTTTGTCTCCCTCCCATTTCTTCTTGTTGCATGTTGAAGCTCTATTTGTAACCTTGTTAAGATCCAGCAATGCTAAATATGATTTTTTGCCATTTTTCAATGGGTCTTAAACTTTTGATCAGGACTGTATGTGACACCATGCAAAGTACCTGTTACCGATCACACCATACTAACTGCATTCTACATGCCCCTATAAATGCCAAAGACATACCTTCCCATATATGCATAGTGCCAAGAACATGCCTTACAAAGTACAGTACCATTTTCTTGCCAGGCTATATTTAATGCTATTGACATGCCCTACTTTATGAATCCCCAGCTACATGCCTCCCATGAGTGCCTGCCACATGTACCTACAGTGTATATACTACAAGCCACAGGAGTATTGATTATCCCTCCTCTAAAACAATGTTTCTCCATTGTTTTCAATGGGAGTCCATGTGGCCATTTGTGCAGTTAGCGGTTTAGCTCCATTCCATGTCAGAAAACGCAGAATGCGCGATTGAGTTCGCTGTTACATAATCTGCCGTGTGAATGGGACCTAAAGGAAATCTGTCACCAGGTAAACCGAGCACAATATCTTGTAGGGCTAGTCCAGCCGTATGTAAAGATATATTTCACCTAATGATCTGTTGCTTCATTCTGGAGAAAAATAAGTTTAAACTATATACAAATAAGCATTTAAATGCACTGAGGGTGGATCCAAGCCACTCTGTACACTCTTACTCCTCCTGCTTCCTCTACCAGCCCCTCCCTCTTCTTCTTAAATGTCAGGGCCAGGTTCTTGCATAGTCATCTCGCCAGTCAGTCAAGAAGGAAACAGCCACTTTCTCAGTGAAGAAGGAAAGAGAGGGAATGTGTCACGGATGTAGTAGGGGAGAACACCAAAAGACAACAAAAAGGAAGAGGAAAGACACTAGGCCTCACTGCTAGGGAAGGAAAAGGGTCACCACCTATAAAACCCTGCTCCTGGCCCTAACTCCTATCCATATGGGCACCTCTCGATGGTAGAGATGCCCATACACAGGAACCATGAAAATCCCTGGTAAACCTTGGATGCCTTAAAGGTAATGACAGGGCAGAAACAAACCTGTTCCTTCCCTGGTGAAAGAACCAGCATCTCGCTGAGGCCTAGTAAACAACCAAGGAATGGGGGAATACAAAATGCAACAAGCGGAATACTTAACTTCTGAGGATGATGGATGAACATGAACCACACTCCAGCTCTTCCAAAACCAAATGAAGCTGTCAGATCACTCATGTGCAGTCAGTCTTTCAGACCTTCTAACACCTGTCACAGGTGTGAGAGTACCCCCCTTCTACGGATGACTTCCAGGCACCCAGGATGGACCTTATCAGGATGAGCTCTGTGGAATGCTCTCACCAGACGACTAGCATTAACATCTTCAATGAACAAGATACTGAAGAGATCTTCGGAGAACTCGGGAGTCCACAATCCTGCTGATCTGAAATTCTAAATTGCCATCCACCTTGACAGGAGCGGGAGGTAAGGAGGACGGCTCAACAGGTTCGACACATTTCTTTAACAATGATTTATGAAATATGTTATGGATTTTCAAAGCCTGGGGAAGTTCAAGACTGAAGGGTACAGGGTTAACAATGGCAGTGATCTTATATGGACCAATAAATCTTGGGCCAAACTTCCAAGAAGGTACCTTAAAAGGGTTTCTGTCATGAGAAATAATGTTATGTAGTTGACTGACGTTAGTGATATTCTAATGTCAGCAGTACATAACAGTATGCTTTATAACTCCCTGCCTTCCGCCATTCTCTTAAAATAATGACTTTTAAAACATGCTAATGAGCCTCTAGGTGCCTGCACCGAAGGAAGGAAGCCGCCAGCAGAAGCACGTCCTTCACTCACTGTGACTGAATGGGATTTACAGGACATTGAGGAGAACTCGAAAGTCAATCAACTGGACCTGGGTGTACCAAAGGGTGCGTAGACCGAGCCTCTAGGTGCTTAAGCAATGCCCTAATAGCACATAGAGACTCATTAGCATATTTTCAAAGTCTTTATTTTAAGAGAACGATGGCAGGCAGGGAGTTATAAAGCATACTGTTATTTAGTGCTGACATTAGCACATAACTAATTTCAGTCAGCTACATAATGTTATAGCTCATGACAGAAACCCTTTAAGTTTAAAGGGTTTCTGTCACTAGAATTTTCTGTATTAAACTGGCTGACATTAGCGATGTGCTAATGTCAGCTGCACCTAACTCTGCTAGTCTAATGATTATCCGTGCCCCCATTACTGTAGAATTCTTACTTTTATAGTATGTAATTTAGCCTTTAGGAGCAGGGGGGGCATTGCTCCTGCACCTAGAGGCTCCTGTCTCCCACCTCAAGTCACTCCTTCCAAGTGTTGATTGACAGGGCCAGGCATCGTTCGCATCCTTCTGCCTGCCCTGTGCCCTGGTAAAATCTTGCGCCGTTCGGTATTCTGCGCAGGCGCGGTGAGGAAGCTGGCAGTCTGCGAGCGCAAGATTTCCCCAAGGCACAGAGCAGGCAGAAGGATGCGAACGATGCCTGGCCCTGTCAATCAACATTTGGAAGGAGTAACTTGAAGTGGAAGACGGGAGCCTCTAGGTGCAGGAGCAACGCACCCCCCACCCCCACCCCTAGAGGCTCATTTACATATTATAAAAGTAAGAATTTTACAGTAACGGGGGCACAGATAATCATTAGAATAGCAGAGTTAGGTGCAGCTGATATTAGCACATCCCTTTAATGTTTCTTGTAGACAACCACACAGAATCACCCACTCTCAGGTCCGGACCACTCATACGTCTCCTGTCAGCCGCACGCTTATACCTGTGGCCCATCTTTTTAAGGGTATTTTCGATTTTCCGCCAAATAGAAGACAAAGAAGAGGAAAATCGTTTTTCCTCAGGAATTCTGGAATTTTGAGCACCAGAAAATGTACCAAACTGTGGATGGAACCCATATGCCCCCAAAAACAGCGACTTATCAGTGGATTCCTGGCTACGTTTATTTATAGCAAACTCAGCTAACACCAAAAATGAAGACCACTCTTTCTGATTCTCTGAAACAAAACATCTCAAGTAAGTCTCCAGACAATAAATGGCAGAGACACGTCCGGTTGCAACAGAATAGGGGCCAAAGCGAAACATTCTTTCATAACAGAAAAGGCCTGTAATGCCACATCAGATAGAAATATCCGCACCCTTCCTAGTCATGTCTGTTAAAGGTTTAACCACCATTGAATAGTTCAAGATAAATTTACGGTAGTAGTTGGTAAACCCCAAAAAACACATAAGCGCCTTCAGATTTTTGGGTCGATCCCAGTCAACATGGCACAGAGCTTTTCGGGATCCGTACGAAAACCTGAGGATGAGAGCAGGTAACCCAGAAATTGCACTTCCTGTACAGCAAATACACACTTTTCCATCTTAGCATACAACTTATTCTCTCTTAGGATCTGTAACACCTGTCTCAAATGTTCCTGATGAGTCTCCATATTAGGTGAATAAATTAGTATGTCATCAATGTATACAACTACAAACCTCACCACCAGATGATGAAAGATGTCATTGACAAAGTGTTGAAAAACCGCAGGAGCATTGGTTAACCCAAAGGGCATGACCAGGTTTTCAAAATGACACTCAGGGGTATTAAATGCGGTCTTCCACTCATCCCCTTCCTTGATCCTTACCAAATTATATGCCCCCCTCAGATCCAAGTTATAGAACACCTTGGCACCAACAATCTAACTAAACAAATCCGGAATCAAAGGAAGGAGATAAGGATTACGGATGGTAATACAATTGAGCTCACGGAAGTCCAGACATGGCCTCAGGGTACCATCCTTTTTTTTACAAAGAAAAATCCAGCAGCCACTGGGGACCTGGATGGTCTAATATGTCCCTTTGCCAAACTCTTGGTGATATACTCTCACATGGCCTTTCTTTTGGGTCCCGAAAGACTACAGGAAGCAGTATACTTCCACTCTGTATCGGTAGCTCATCGCCTAAATTCAGAGCAATATGTCTCTGCGGAACGTTCTCCCTGCCGCAAACCCCGCAACTTGGTCTCGGACTGAGAGATCCAATCCGGGTCATTGTAGATAAGACCCAAGGCTCTAAAGAATTCATCTGCCGACCGGAGGGACGGTGATCTGGTCAGCAGAGAAAAATCCCAAACTTGGGGTCCTCTTTAAGCAACAAAATAATAATACCCACACGTTGACACTCATCCCCAGAAGAGTATTGACACAACCTAAAGTATAATTTACATGACTCCCTGAACCAGATAAAATTGTCACTATCCCCGGAAAACCTGTCTGGGAGAGCCACCTTCGGTTCAGGGCAGGCCTGGGACCCACCACCAGAACCAGCAGCCTGTGGACTCTGAATCTGCAAGATCATCGCGCGGAGGTCTGCTACCTCCAAAGTCAGATTCTGCAGCTGTTCGATCAGTGCAGACATAGTATCCATAACTGCACAGATCAGAACAAAAAATGCCGGTATTGGCTTGGGATAATGTCACGGATGTAGTAGGTGAGAACACCAAAAGACAACAAGAAGGAAGAGGTAAGACACTAGGCCCCACCACTAGGGAAGAAAAAGAGTCACCGCCTATCACCACCACTCCTATCCATATGGGCACCTCTCAATGGTAGAGATACCCATACACAGGAACCCAGAAAACCCTGGTGACCCTCGGATGCCCTAAAGGTAATGACAGGGCAGAGACAACCCGTTCCTTCCCTGGTGAAGGAACCAGCATTTTGCTGAGGCCTAGTAAATAACCAGGGGGGGGAATACAAAACACAACAAGCGGAACACTATACTTCTGAGGATGCTGGATGAACAGGACTTCAACAAGAACCACACTCCAGCTCTTCCAAAACCAAATGAAGCTATCAGATCACTCATGTGCAGTCAGCCAGGTCAGGTGTGACAGGATCGCAGAGGAAGCAGACAGAGCAAGGGTGCACGGAGTGGCTTGGGCCATCCTCAGTGCACTCAACTGCTCATTTGCATGTTAATTAAAATTACTTTTTCTCCAGAATGAAGCAATGGAACACAAAGTGAAAGTATAATTTCATTCAGTTGAGCTAGCCTTACAAGGTGTTGTGTCTGCTTTAATAGTGCGTTTCCTGGTGACAGAGTCTCCTTGAAACTATAGCTTAGGCCTCATGCACACGATTGTGGTGTGTTTTGCGGTCTGCAAAATGCAGATCCACAAAACACAGATTGCGTTCCACAATTTGTGGAATGGCACTGACAGCCATTGATATAACTGCCTATTCTTGTCTGCAAAAACGGATAAGAATAGGACAGGCTATATTTTTTTGCGGGGCCACGTAACGGAGCAACGGATGCGGACAGCACACAGAGTGCTGTCCGCATCTTTTGCAGCCCCATTGAAGTCAATGGGTCTGCATCTGAGCCGCATGCGGACCAAAACAATGGTCGTATGCATGAGGCCTTATACTTATGACTGTCTAGCACAACATGTCTCTGGTGGATTGCAGTAGTAAGTCATGAGTTCATCAGATCCTTACATGCAGTTTAATAGACAGTAGGGCATAGATAGATAGATAGATAGATAGATAGATAGATAGATAGATAGATTAGCTCCACCATTTTTGTTTTGAAGTGAAGTTCTTTTACTTAACCCCTTCTACTCCAAGCCTGTTTTCACCTTCCTGCCCAGGCCATTTTTTGCAAATTTGGAATGTGTCACTTTATGTAGTAATAAGTTTGGAACACTTTTACTTATCCAAGCCATTCTGAGACTGTTTTTTCGTGACACATTGTACTTCATGACAGTGGTAAATTTGAGTCGATACATTTCACCTTTATTTATATAAAAAATCCCAGATTTAACATAAATTTGGAAAAATTCTAAATTTGAATTTCTCTACTTTTAAGACATAGTAATATCTCATAAAATTGTTATCAATCAACATTCCCCATATTTGTACTTTACGTTGACATAATTTTGTTAATGTCATTTTATTTTTTTAGGACGTTAGAATTTTAAAGCAATTTTTCAAATTTCCAAGAAAATTTTCAAAACCATTTTTTTAAGCACCAATTCAGTTATAATGTGATTTTGAGGGGCCTAAATTACCCCGGAAACTACACCCAACAAATTATAATGTACCTAATGGGACTGTTAAATCTATTTTCTTTTTCTTACACTTGGAAAAAAGGTTTTTGAGCTTTTTAAATGTGGTACCCAGTCTGTGTTGCTGCAATATTTTTGCATAACCCTATTTAAACGGGTTTTCCGGTCTTTAGATATTGATGACTAACCTTACCTTATCCCCTATGTTGTGCCTAGGGGATACATTTAAATCTTGGGACAACCCACTGTACTTTCTCCTCACACATTGTTTTTTAATACATGATGATGCTGTTCCTCCCATCTGCCCTGTTTTCTACTGGAGTATGCAGTGGACTTAATCTTATTAGCGTGTAAATATGTGAAGTCAGTACCAACACCTGGCACATGAGTTATTCATTCCAAGAACTGTATAAGGCTACTTTCACACTAGCGTTCGGCTGTCCGCTCATGAGCACCGTTTGAAGGGGCTCACGAGCGGACCCGAACGCTTCCGTCCAGCCCTGATGCAGTCTGAATGGATGCGGATCCGCTCAGACTGCATCAGTCTGGCGGCGTTCAGCCTCCGCTCCGCTCAGCAGGCGGACACCTGAACGCTGCTTGCAGCGTTCGGGTGTCCGCCTGGCCGTGCGGAGGCATGCGGATCCGTCCAGACTTACAATGTAAGTCAATGGGGACGGATCCGTTTGAAGATGCCACAATATGGCTCAATCTTCAAACGGATCCGTCCCCCATTGACTTTCAATGTAAAAGTCTGGACGGATCCGCTCAGGCTAATTTCACACTTAGCTTTTTTTTGCCAATTTAATGCAGACGAATCCGTTCTGAACGGAGCCTCCGTCTGCATTAATATGATCGGATCCGTTCAGAACGGATCCGATCGAACGCTAGTGTGAAAGTAGCCTAAGGGAACAGTGTGAAAGAGGCCTAACTCTCATCCAGGAAAAAAAAAAAGATGGCTCTTTAGTGCCACATACAGAAGGTAGCTATCCTAGAAGTCAACGTCTGATACTTTAACAGGATATAAGACAAACCAGAACCTTCTCCAGAACATCACCACCACATCTCACGAATGGCTGCCCTGGTCACCTAAAATGTTATCTGCTACAAGGTGGGGGGTCTAGGCCAACAGGATCCAGGAGGTAGATTCTGTAGATCTCGGTGGCACTATAAAACAAAGCGCATGAAAGGGACTGCAGCATGGTTTCTGTGTCTCCAAATGATAGCAAAGGCCGCTCTACAGCACATGACTTTCAAACACCAAACTTCAGGGTGTGCAGGACTTGAGGTCACACCTGAGTCCTGGTGCCAAAGGGGGTTGAGTGGTCTCTAAGCCACAAAAGACAACATACCCAGATGTTGTAAGGGTCAAACATTACCTGTTTGCATGTTTGTCTGGGAACATTAAAAATCTGTGTTTAGTCAATGCTTTTTCTTGAGTCATACTCTGAAAGGTCACTGGTTGTAAGTGGTGTACCACAAAGTTCAATGCATGAAGTACTTTTTTCCAGCCTATTGATTAATGTCATAGAAATGGGATTAATATTATTGTTTATATGTCTCTGAATTCTATCAATATGTTCCAGATGTCCTAGGGGGAGTTAGACCATTGTCTGGGGCCGCATCGATCTGTATTTTTGCGGATCACACACAAACCCACTCATTTCTATGAGTCCATAAAAAACGTTGACAGCACACAGATGTCCTCCATATGCTGTCCGCATCCATACGGCTTATACAAATTATAGAACATTATAGAATATGCAGTTCTATTCGGAAAATGCAACATGCACATGGCCGGTATTAGTTTGCAGACAGGAAAATACATACAGGTGTGTGCATGCAGCCTAAAACAGAGGGTCACTTGTAGAGAAGAATCTGGGTGAGCATGCAGTGTAAGCCAACTGCCTATAAGGCCTACAGGATAAAGGATGTACAGTATATTAAAATAGGTGTAGACTCAAGATACATTACCATAGTTTGCTGCTTTTGGCTCCATTCACACATCCGCAATTCCATTCCGCATTTTGCAGAACGGAATTGTGGACCCATCCATTTAGCCCCGATCCGGAATTGCGGACCCGCACTTCCTGGTCTGCAATTCCGATCCTGAAAAAAATAGAACATGTCCTATTCTCTTAGTGTCGGCAATGTGCGGTCCACTAAATGTGGAACGCACATTGTTGCTGTCCGTGTTTTGAGGATCCGCGGATCCCTGGATCCGCAAAACACACACAGATGTGTGAATGGGCCCTTACAAACAGTTAGTGCAACCTGATTCTGAATATGCAGCTTATTATAGAGTCCAGAGACACAAATTTCCATTGAAACATGTTCTGGAGTTGGAAAAAGGAACAAGGAAATGCAACAAAAAAGGTTTTAAAGATTGTTGGATGTTGATCCAAGGGTGTGAAAGGTATTTTCCGCTTAATAAATTAAACCTAATTACAACCATACCATTGATAGACCAAAGCGTAAAAGAAGTCTTCGCCTTCTCCTCATAGCCCTCGTCTGCTGCCTTAACTTGATGGACATATGTATGTACTATGTATGCCACAATGTATTGATATGATTTTTTTTTATCATAGAAAACCTAACCTTTTCGCATTCAATTTAATTATCAGTTTCCTAGTAAACACTGTAGAACTTCAATAGCTGAAATATCATGTTATCCAATTTATCCAAAATAATTTTAGCTGTTAGATGTCCACAAAAATATCATAAATTGCAACCTGAAAGTCTTGTCTATGGGAATAAAGGTTGGAATATGACCAGTCTGCAATATGTAAAACATGAAAATACACATGTATAGAGAAAAAGGAGGTTTACACCAGCCATACAGAAGGCCACATGTTGTCTTACCTTCAACATTAAAACTTCGGATTATGTTGGACACTGGCATAGACGTCCTATCATCTGCATACTGGTTATAGAGGTCAATCATATACTGAGGAAGCTTCATTGTGGTCTTCTCTTGAAATACAGCTCCTGTTAAATTCAGACTCTCTTTAAGTTCTTCTTTCATTGTTCCAGTGAGGGAGCTCAGAACCTCCTCTGCCTCTTCTTCATAATGTGTCAGAAGGTCGTTTTCCCATTTTGGCAATGGTTTGTTGAGTGTAAACCTTGCTTGGAATATAACTAAAGAGCACAGCATTGGTAGCCTGGCAAGCCACATCATGTTTGGGTATTCTCTTAATTCTGGATTTCCTTATAAGTCTTAGGATTTGAAGATTCCTTTATGTGTAGTGGATGGATTTCTCTGGAATAAGCCAGTCAGGGCTCTTTGAGTTATTTTTTTAACTACTATCCTGACAGTTATGAACCAGACCAAAGTGTTCACTGTCTCTTATCTAGGGTTTGGATTGCAATGTATCAACTGAGCTTATCACATTGAAGTCCTTAGTTAATGAAGATTCTATAAACATGTTGAACTGTACAGCTTGAGGGGAGGCCATTCATATATTACATGGAAGAAGCTACTTCTTAATTAACTGTTCTTGACCAAATATCCGCATTCTTGATTTGTGAAATTCCTTGAAACTTTGTTTATTCAAGTAGGCATGACGCCACTCATAATTTTTTCTTCTAGAAAGGTTTGGTTATCAGAAATGCATTAAGCTATTTATGATGGCTTGAAACCTTGTACATTTCAGGCCTAACTATAGTTCTGTATAGTTTTTTCATAATTATTTTTTTCTTGGATAAAATTGCTAAAATAGCAGCTGTACAAAACAGAAAAGTAAGCAAAAGGAGAGGTAATATGAATCAAAATGTATAGGAGGGAATTCTAACTATCATGTGTAACACACACAGGGCATAACATCAATAACATCTAATCATTTTGTGTGAATCAGCCCTAGAGGTAAGTGATTAACTAAAAAAAAAAACATAAATTGACTTGTATTCTGCTGGACATTTGAGGCCTATTTGCTGTGACAGAGCTTGGGTGCACTGCAGGAGTCACTGGTACTCTGATGGGTCAGTTTGCCCCAGGGCAAAGGAACTTTTTGCAACTGCAACCCCTGCACCCATAAAAGTTACCCCTGTTGAGGTAAATATTTAAAGCACTTCCAAAATTGTTATTATATGTGAAATGGTGGTTTCTGTAGGAAGAGCATGTAAGGGCTCAATCTTTACAGAAAGGCTATTTTTGACGTGTACAGTAAGTTGTATACTTAAAGGTAGTGTAAGCAAACAGGCAGACACGGTTTTAACAGGAACAACTGCTTTTATTGATCTCACTTGAGTACCCGTAGATATACACAAAAAAACATGTACACAAAACCACACATAAATGTACAGGCATTACATCTTTATTGAAATAAATATATATAAAAAACAATCACAAACAATTGCAGGAAATACTGGAATTGACAATACAAAGACCCCCCCCCCAATGTAGATACTATGGTCAATAATAAAAGGATTAAACTGCACATTTGGTGGTAATTGTGTAAATAGATGGAATACCCACCTACAGTGGATATAAAAAGTCTACACACCCCTGTTAAAATGTCAGGTTTCTGTGGTGTAAAAAAAGACAAAGATAAATCATTTCAGAACTTTTTCCACCTTTAATGTGACCTATAAACTGTACAACTCAATTGAAAAACAAGCTGAAATCTTTTAGGTGGAGGGAAGAAAACAAAAAAAAACTAAAATAATGTGGTTGCATAATGTGCACATCCATAAACTAATACTTTGTTGCAGAACCTTTTGATTTTATTACAGAACTCAGTCTTTTTGGGTATGAGTCTATCAGCATGGCACAGTTTGACTTGACAAGATTTGCCCACTGTTCTTTGCAAAAAAACTCCAAATCTGTCAGATTGCGAGGGCATCTCCTGTGCACAGCCCTCTTCAGATCACCCCACAGATTTTCAATCGGATTCAGGTCTGGGCTCTGGCTGCGCTATTCCAAAACTTTAATCTTATTCTGGTGAAGCCATTACTTTGTTGATTTGGATGTCTGCTTTGGGTCGTTGTCATGCTGAAAGATAAAGTTCCTCTTCATGTTCAGCTTTCTAGCAGAAGCCTTAAGGTTTTGTCCCAATATTGACTGGTATTTGGAACTGTTCATAATTCCCTCTAGCTTACCTAAGGCCCTAGTTCCAGCTGAAGAAAAACAGCCCCAAAGCATGATGCTGCCACCACCATGCTTTACTGTGGGTTCTTTTAGTGATGTGCAGTGTTTCTATTGCGCCAAACATATCTTTTGGAATGATGGCCAAAAATTTCAACCTTGGTTTCATCAGACCATAATACCTTTTCCCACATGCTTTTGGGAGACTTCAGATGTGTTTTTTTTTTCAAAATGTAGCCTGGCTTGGATGTTTTTCTTCATAAGAAAAGGTTTTCATCTTGCCACTCTACCCCATAGCCCAGACATATGAAGAATACAGGAGATGGTTGTCACATGTACCACACAGCCAGTACTTGCCAGATATTCCTGCAGCTACTTTAATGTTGTTGTAGGCCTCTTGGTAGCCTCCCAGACCAGTTTTCTTCTCGTCTTTTCATTAATTATGGAGGGACGTCCAGTTCGTGGTAATGTCATTGTGCCATATTTTCTCCACTTGATGATGACTGCCTTCACTGTGTTCCCTGGTATATCTAATGCCTTGTAAATTATTTTGCACCCTTCTCCTGACTGATACCTTTTAACAATGAGATCCTCCTGGTGCTTTTGAAGCTCTCTGTCAACCATGGTTTTTGCTGTGTGATGCAACTAAAAAAAAATTCAGGAAAGACCACTTAGAGCAGCTGAACTTTATTTGGGGTTAATCAGAGGCACTTGTATGATGGCATGTGTATGCTGACTTCTATTTAACATGATTCCTCAGGACGCCATAATACGCAAAGCGCGTGACGGGGAGCGCCACCACCTCTATACCCTCCGTTCATAATTAGGTGTGTTCACCATGTGTTAGTATTTAGGTTACATGTATATGTAGTTAGGCATGTTTTTTGTTACCTATAGGAACGATCCTAGGTGAACCCATAGCATATAAAGGATTGCAGCATGCATCAAATATTTTAGCTGCGGGACAGCTTTGTTTAGGGTCATTATTACTAATAATATGCACTGCCTATCTTTCTCCTTTTTTATTGATGCACTGAGGGAGTATTAGAGTTTGTATGTGGTTGTTTTTCCCTACTATTATATGATGCTGTGATTATCACTTTTTAATATTGTATTAAATAAAAGTAGATTTATTTGATAAGGTGTTTTTGCACTCCATTTTTGTGGTGTTTATCATATACACAGGGGTAACTAACCCCTGCAATTGTTTGTGATTATTTTTGATATATATTTATTTCAATAAAGATGTAATGCTAGTACTTTTATGTATGGTTTTTTGGAGGTTTCGATCTCACTTCAGGAAACAAATTTAGAGGTTACAGAGTTCTCAGGAAAAGTAACTGGTTTACTGGTTGCAGTCTTACGTGGGTCAACTAGCATATGATTACAATAGTCTCTCAATGATGGTTCAGTCTTTGTCAACAGTCAAATGTAACACAGTCCCTTTAAGAGGCAACAACTGATTCTCTCTTTGACTTGCATTGTCCTCAGCTTCTTCAGTGTCGACACTCTGGCCCTGGTCTCCTCAGAGTGGCAGCAATGAAGATGGCTAGATCTGTAGCTATCACCAATACTCTCTCTCCACATGACACAGTAATCCACAATCTGCACTATTTTTAAGGGTATCCCCCTTTCTTGTGACACACTCAGTACAGCACTAAGTATTCCACAAAACTGATCAGCCATTTTCAGGCATCAGAGGAGGTGGCTGGTCTTTATTACAGGCTTATGGCTCATTTACATGGCCGTTGACCCTGCGTTGCCGTATTGCGGCCCGCATACAGCGGGTCCGCAATATACGGGGCACCGGCCGTGTGCATTCAGCATCAGGGATGCGGACCTATTCACTTGAATGGGTCCGCAAATCCGGAGATGTGTGTGGAAAGGAACATAAGCACAGAACGGAACCCCACGGAAGCACTATGGAGTGCTTCCTGGGGTTCCGTGCCTCCACACTGCAAAGAGATAGAACTTGCTCTATCTTTTTGCAGAACGGACGGATCGCAGACCCATTCAAGTGAATTGGTCCGCCATTCGCATGTGGCTGGCCCACAGTCTGTGCCCGTGCATTGTGGACTGCAATTTGAGGTCCACAGTACGGGCACGGAGGGGATGGATTTGGGTCTAGGTAGCTCCTCTCCACCCCTGTTCTGTGGTGCTCAAATGCAACTTAGTCCTAAGTCTTTTAGTCCTAGTGTTTTAGGCTTTAGTTTGTGTAGTGATTTGTCAGTAAAAAAAAACAAGAAAAAAGTCTTTTAGTCCTAGTGTTTTAGGCTTTATTTGTTTTTGTGATTAGTGGCTGCGTCTTTTGTGTGTAAAAAAAAAAGTATTTTAGTCCTAGAGTTTTAGGCTTTAGTTTGTGAAGTGATTTGTGTTTGCATCTTTTATCAGTGGAAAAAAAAAAGACAAAAAAGTCTTAGTCCTTGTTTTAGGCTTAATTTTTTGGGTGGGTTTATTGTATATTTTATTTCATTATTGCCCCGTTGTTCCCACCCCAATAAAGTTTGCCCAAATTCCCTCTTTATTTTCTTTTTTTGGGGGTCTATATATATACCCACATCATGAGTGGACGTGGTCGTGCAGGCAGCCGTGGTAGTGGAAGGGGAGTGGGTTCTAGTGCTGGACCGCTGCCAGCATGGGATCGCTCCTCTACCCATGGAGGGGCGGGCGCAGATGTTCAGGCGTCCGCCTCATCCGTGATTTCTTCGGGCGCGGCAGCCGCCCCATTTAATTGCAAAACACAGAGCCAGTGGTGTCATTCGTGACCCAAACCAGTGGCACGGAGTCCTCTGCCCCGGATCTCAGCAGCAGCAGCTCTCCACCTCCTGCAGGCCTAACCCCCAAGAATCGACCCTGATGCTGTTTGACAGCAGCAGTGAGAGGGACATCTCGGGGGAGGTAATGCAGGAGAGTGGGCTAGAGCTTGATCCGGATGGTCAGGACCTTTTGGAAGGGATAAAGGAGGAGGGGGTACCCCCCTGTAGCTGGCCAGCTAAGACCTGTCCTAGGTTGCTAGTATAGCTTATATGTGTATACAGCTAAACCTGCCAATAACCTTAATACAGTTCCTATGTTTATGTGTTAAAGACAAAAGCAGAGTTATTTACTGTGACATCATGTTTTGGATGTCATATTACTGTTATATGTTGTGTTCACAGAAGCAGAAAAAGATAATATGCCTTTAAGATTCATTTTGTAATGTAAGGTAAACTTAGTGACACAGCAGAAATAACAGAAAGCATAGTATTAATCACAGCTAGCTTCTCATACAGCAAGAGTTTTCACCAATCACAGCCAGCCTCACACACAGCCTGTCTGGGAATTCCCCCATCACCTGCTGCTAGAATCATTATTCACCAGAAACAGGAGCTGAAGAGACATTCACTTCACAGAGAGCTGAGTTTTATGGCAACAAGAGGCCAATATAGGTATTTAAAACAAGTTATATAATGTTCATATTGTTAGTATTGTGTTTAGAACTGTATACTGAACTAGATATATATGTGTTTACTTACAGTTCCACGAATTGAATACAAATTCAATTGCAAAGTACAAATACAAATTGCAAATTGCAAGCTACAGTTGCAAACTGTGAACTACTACAATACTGCAAGTGAACTATTAGTGAGACCTCAAATATACCTCTCAGAGAGATCATAAAGTGCTTAAATAACTTAAAGTGAGAGTACAGATGCTCAAGAGAGAAATATATCCACCATTTTATGTTAAATGACAAGATTGAACAGTTGAACCACCATCTTATGCATAACTTGAAGATATAATAATATATATAAAACACTAAAAAACGTACTAAAATCGTACAATAAATCGCTAAATAATATAAAAACCACAATATGGCTATTGGACTGACATATCCATTTGATAGTCTCTTAAAGATACGATACTTGGTGGACAGTGGGATTTTGAGAACCAGACTAGCCGCCTAAATATACCTTGCGGCTAATGCCTATCTTCTCTGGAAGTCCTTTATTACCCACAATTCAAGTTCCCTCTTAATGGTTTAAGATACTGCAGTTTTGGTGGCTAATAATTAGTGAGTGTATTATCGCGGCGTCCCGGCTCTTAGGAACTACGGAGCGGTGCCCAGAGCACTTCAGGGTGACGGCAGTGGAAGCCTGTGAGTTATCATCTACATCATGAGTTTGGATCGCAAGCACTACAGCATGAGTTTGGATCGCAAGCACATCAGTAGAAGATTTTCAGTGCTGCGCAGTGAGTATAGCGGGACGCCGCGATAATACACTCACTAATTATTAGCCACCAAAACTGCAGTATCTTAAACCATTAAGAGGGAACTTGAATTGTGGGTAATAAAGGACTTCCAGAGAAGATAGGCATTAGCCACAAGGTATATTTAGGCGGCTAGTCTGGTTCTCAAAATCCCACTGTCCACCAAGTATCGTATTTCTAAGAGACTATCAAATGGATATGTCAGTCCAATAGCCATATTGTGGTTTTTATATTATTTAGCGATTTATTGTACGATTTTAGTAAGTTTTTTAGTGTTTTATATATATTATTATATCTTCAAGGTATTATCTTTTTATATATGTCATGATTAAATGTCTATATGTTCAATAAATTGCATGGTTTCACATAAAGAGTGAGTGCCCAGTATTTTTACCTTTATTTGCATACTTGTCAGAGGAGGGGCGAATCCTCTTTACCGTGAGCACCTCCACCTGATTTTATTCACTCCTGTGCGTCACACAAGCTAATTCATCTTATGGATACCGCCATTTTGTGATATCTTTTCAACACGTGTTATGTACATGGACTATCTGCTGCGGAGGCGGCAGTGTTATATATGAAGAAAAGTTGAAGTTAATAAAAAAGTTATTTGAAGCATTTGGTGTGCTCTTTAAACCTACTGTTTCCATAGAACGGTGCTAGAGGAATTACAGAGTAATAGTCAGTCTGGTTAGACTAAAAGTCAGAGATATCAAAATCCTTCTAATGCCACAGCGCAAAAGGCACTTCATAGTGCTGCGCCTGCCACAGTTGAACTATAGCCGTCAGAGGGCAAAGCAATAGCGCTCCTCAACTTGCACAGTAAAGAGGGCATTAGAGCAGCGGAGCGCCAGCATATACCGCCGTGCAGCAACTGTTCCCTGGGTGACCAAGCAAAGACACCTCAGCGGGAGCTACCATAAAGGCCATTGAACGTGTGCATTTGTCAAACTGCAGCCAACTCTTAAAGTGGCCGAACTGCAAAGGCAAGATAGTTAGAGAAATAGCACCAACCCTCCTGCAATCCCTAGAGAGAGAAAGAGATGCATGGTGGGAGGCCAAAGTCCAGAGCTAGAGTGCCTGCACCGCTATCCACAGAGAGACCACGTACTGCAGTCAACTAGTTTCCCGCCACTAGGCCCAAAGCCTGCAGCAGCGTATACAAGCCAGCGCATAGCAAGTCATCACAGATCATCACAAGTCATCACAAAGCATCGCAAGTCATCACAGAGCATCACAAGTCAGCGCAGAGCATCGCATCACATCAATAAATAAACAAGTCTCCTTTAAGACATTTGTTCCAGCAACCTTCAGATTGCAGTATCCTGCTAACATAGTAACATAGTACATAGTAGCAACATAGTACATAAGGCCGAAAAAATACATTTGTCCATCCAGTTCGGCCTGTTATCCTGCCAGTTGATCCAGAGGAAGGCAAAAAAAACCTGTGAGGTAGAACCCAATTTTCCTCACTTTAGGGGAATAATAAATTCCTTCCCTACTCCAATCAGGCAATTAGAATAACTCCCTGGATCAACGATCCCTCTCTAGTAGCTATAGCCTGTAATATTATTACACTCCAGAAATACATTCAGGCCCCTCTTGAATTTCTTTATTGTACTCACCTTCACCACCTCCTCAGGCAGAGAGTTCCATAGTCTCACTGCTCTTACTGTAAATAATCCTCTTCTATGTTTGTGTACAAACCTTCTTTCCTCCAGACACAGAGGATGTCCCCTCGTCACAGTCACCGTCCTGGGGATAAATAGATGATGGGATAGATCTCTGTACTGACCCCTGATATATTTATACATAGTAATTAGATCTCCCCTCAGTCGTCTTTTTTCTAAAGTGAATAACCCTAATTTTGATAATCTTTCAGGGTACTGTAGTTGCTCCATTCCAGTTATTGCTTTAGTTGCCCTCCTCTGGACCCTCTCCAGCTCTGCTATGTCTGCCTTGTTCACTGGAGCCCAGAACTGTACGCAGTACTCCATGTGTGGTCTGACTAGCGATTTTTAAAGTGGCAGGACTATGTTCTCATCATGGGAATCTATGCCCCTATTGATGCAACCCATTATCTTATTGGCCTTGGCAGCAGCTGCCTGACACTGTTTTTTGCAGCTTAGTTTGCTGTTTATTAAAATTCCTAGATCCTTTTCCATGTCAGTGTTACCGAGTGTTTTACCATTTAGTATGTACGGGTGCATTATTCCTTCCCATGTGCATAACTTTACATTTGTCAGTGTTAAACCTCATCTGCCACTTATCTGCCCAAGCCTCCAATCTATCCAGATCCCTCTGTAGTAGTATACTGTCCTCTTCAGGGTTAATTACTTTACACAGTTTAGTGTCATCTGTGAAAAATTGATATTTTACTATGCAAGCCTTCTACAAGATCATTAATAAATATATTGAAGAGAATAGGGCCCAATACTGACCCCTGAGGTACTCCACTAGTAACAGTGGCCCAATCTGAGTGTGTACTGTTAATAACCACCCTCTGTTTTCTATCACTGAGCCAGTTACTTACCCACATACAGACGTTTTCTCCCAGTCCGAGCATTCTCATTTTATATACTAACCTTTTATGTGGTACAGTGTCAAATGCTTTGGAGAAGTCCAGATACACGACATCCATTGATTCGCCGCTGTCAAGTCTAGAACTTACCTCCTCATAGAAACTGATTAAATTAGTTTGACATGACCGATCCCTCACAAAGCCATGCTGATATGGCGTTATTTGGTTATTTCCGTTAAGATGCTCTAACATAGCATCTCTCAGAAAACCTTCTAATAGTTTACCCACAACTAGGGATGAGCGAACCCGAACTGTATAGTTCGGGTTCGTACCGAATTTTGGGGTGTCCGTGACACGGACCCGAACCCGGACATTTTCGTAAAAGTCCGGGTTCGGGTTCGGTGTTCGTCGCTTTCTTGGCGCTTTTTAAAAGGCTGCAAAGCAGCCAATCAACAAGCGTCATACTACTTGCCCCAAGAGGCCGTCACAGCCATGCCTACTATTGGCATGGCTGTGATTGGCCAGAGCACCATGTGACCCAGCCTCTATTTAAGCTGGAGTCACATAGCGCCGCCCGTCACTCTGCTCTGATCAGCATAGGGAGAGATTGCAGCTGCGACGTTAGGGCGAGATTAGGCAGTGATTAACTCCTCCAAAAGACTTCATTCAGAGATCGATCTGCAGCTGTGGATGATTGAACTGCTGCTATTGAATTGCTCACTGTTTTTAGGCTGCCCAGAGCGTTTTTTCAGTCACTTTTTTCTGGGGTGATCGGCGGCCATTTTGTGTCTTGTGGTGTGCCAGCACAAGCTGCCACCAAGTGCATTTAACCCTCAATGGTGTGGTTGTTTTTTGGCTAAATCCTACATCAGGGTGAAGCTGTCACACCAACTGCATTTAACCAGCAATAGTGTGGTTATTTTTTGGCCATATACTACATCAGGGGCAAGCTGAGCCTGTCACCAAGTGCATTTAACCCTCAATGGTGTGGTTGTTTTTTGGCTAAATCCTACATCAGAGTCAAGCTGCCACACCAAGTGCATTTAACCAGCAATAGTGTGGTTATTTTTTGGCCATATACTTCATCAGGGGCAAGCTGAACCTGTCACCAAGTGCATTTAACCCTCAATGGTGTGGTTGTTTTTTGGCTAAATCCTACATCAGGGTCAAGCTGTCACACCAAGTGCATTTAACCAGCAATAGTGTGGTTATTTTTTGGCCATATACTACATCAGGGGCAAGCTGAGCCTGTCACCAAGTGCATTTAACCCTAAATGGTGTGGTTGTTTTTTGGCTAAATCCTACATCAGAGTCAAGCTGTCACACCAAGTGCATTTAACCAGCAATAGTGTGGTTATTTTTTGGCCATATACTACATCAGGGGCAAGCTGAGCCTGTCACCAAGTGCATTTAACCCTCAATAGTGTGGTTGGTCAAGCTGTCACACCAAGTGCATTTAACCATCAATAGTGTGGTTATTTTTTGGCCATATCCCAGTCTAATTCTGTCAGTAAACCTATACCTGTCACCCAGCGCCTAAATACTAGGCCTCAAATTTATATCCAGCTAAATCTGTCGTTACTGCTGTACTGCTGTGGCTGGGCAAGTTATTTAGTGTCCGTCAAAGCACATTTTCTGTTCTGGGTTGAAATACAATTCCCAATTTAGCAATTTCCTAATTTAGTGGTTTCTGCTGTATCAGAGCTATTTTAAATCTATCCCTAAAAGGGTATATAAGATTCAAGGTGCACATAGGGTCATTCTGAATAACTTCACACACACACGCTACTGTGCATTTCCAAGTCTAATTCTGTCAGTAAACCTATACCTGTCACCCAGCGCCTAAATACTAGGCCTCAAATTTATATCCAGCTAAATCTGTGGTTACTGCTGTGCCTGTATTAGTGTAATACAGTACCTAAATAGATAGCCAGATAGTGTTAGGTGTCTGTAAAAAATGGCCTGAATTTGAATTCAATACATTGGGCCAAATAATATTTTTCTTATTGTGGTGAACGGTAACAATGAGGAAAACATCTAGTAAGGGACGCGGACGCGGACATGGTCGTGGTGGTGTTAGTGGACCCTCTGGTGCTGGGAGAGGACGTGGCCGTTCTGCCACAGCCACACGTCCTAGTGTACCAACTACCTCAGGTCCCAGTAGCCGCCATAATTTACAGCGATATTTGGTGGGGCCCAATGCCGTTCTAAGGATGGTAAGGCCTGAGCAGGTACAGGCATTAGTCAATTGGGTGGCCGACAGTGGATCCATCACGTTCACATTATCTCCCACCCAGTCTTCTGCAGAAAGCGCAGAGATGGCGCCTGAAAACCAAGCCCATCAGTCTGTCACATCACCCCCATGCATACCAGGGAAACTGTCTGAGCTTCAAGTTATGCAGCAGTCTCTTATGCTGTTTGAAGACTCCGCTGGCAGGGTTTCCCAAGGGCATCCACCTAGCCCTTCCCCAGAGGTGGAAGACATAGAATGCACTGACGCACAACCACTTATGTTTCCTGATGATGAGGACATGGGAATACCACCTCAGCATGTCTCTGATGATGACGAAACACAGGTGCCAACTGCTACGTCTTTCTGCAGTGTGCAGACTGAACAGGAGGTCAGGGATCAAGACTGGGTGGAAGACGATGCAGGGGACGATGAGGTCCTAGACCCCACATGGAATGAAGGTCGTGCCACTGACTTTCACAGTTCAGAGGAAGAGGCAGTGGTGAGACCGAGCCAACAGCGTAGCAAAAGAGGGAGCAGTGGGCAAAAGCAGAACACCCGCCGCCAAGAGACTCCGCCTGCTACTGACCGCTGCCATCTGGGACCGAGCACCCCAAAGGCAGCTTCAAGGAGTTCCCTGGCATGGCACTTCTTCAAACAATGTGCTGACGACAAGACCCGAGTGGTTTGCACGCTGTGCCATCAGAGCCTGAAGTGAGGCATTAACGTTCTGAACCTTAGCACAACCTGCATGACCAGGCACCTGCATGCAAAGCATGAACTGCAGTGGAGTAAACACCTTAAAAACAAGGAAGTCACTCAGGCTCCCCCTGCTACCTCTTTTGCTGCTGCCGCCTCGGCCTCTTCTGCTGCTGCCGCCTCGGCCTCTTCCTCTGCCTCTGGAGGAACGTTGGCACCTGCCGCCCAGCAAACAGTGGATGTACCACCAACACCACCACCTCCGTCACCAAGCATCTCAATCATGTCACACGGCAGCGTTCAGCTCTCCATCTCACAAACATTTGAGAGAAAGCGTAAATTCTCACCTAGCCACCCTCGATCTCTGGCCCTGAATGCCAGCATTTCTAAACTACTGGCCTATGAAATGCTGTCATTTAGGCTGGTGGACACAGACAGCTTCAAACAGCTCATGTCGCTTGCTGTCCCACACTATGTTGTTCCTAGCCGGCACTACTTCTCCAAGAGAGCCGTGCCTTCCCTGCACAACCAAGTATCCGATAAAATCAAGTGTGCACTGCGCAACGCCATCTGTAGCAAGGTCCACCTAACCACAGATACGTGGACCAGTAAGCACGGCCAGGGACGCTATATCTCCCTAACTGCACACTGGGTAAATGTAGTGGCAGCTGGGCCCCAGGCGGAGAGCTGTTTGGCGCACGTCCTTCCTCCGCCAAGGATCGCAGGGCAACATTCTTTGCCTCCTGTTGCCACCTCCTCCTACTCAGCTTCCTCCTCCTCTTCTTCCACCTGCTCATCCAGTCAGCCACACACCTTCACCACCAACTTCAGCACAGCCCGGGGTAAACGTCAGCAGGCCATTCTGAAACTCATATGTTTGGGGGACAGGCCCCACACCGCACAGGAGTTGTGGTGGGGTATAGAACAACAGACCGACGAGTGGTTGCTGCCGGTGAGCCTCAAGCCCGGCCTGGTGGTGTGCGATAAATGGCGAAATCTCATTGCAGCTCTGGGACTAGCCAATTTGACGCACATCCCTTGCTTGGCACATGTGCTGAATTTGGTGGTGCAGAAGTTCATTCACAACTACCCCGACATGTCAGAGCTGCTGCATAAAGTGCGGGCCGTCTGTTCGCGCTTCCGGCGTTCACATCCTGCCGCTGCTCGCCTGTCTGCGCTACAGCGTAACTTCGGCCTTCCCGCTCACCGCCTCATATGTGACGTGCCCACCAGGTGGAACTCCACCTTGCACATGCTGGACAGACTGTGCGAGCAGCAGCAGGCTATAGTGGAGTTTCAGCTGCAGCACGCACGGGTCAGTCGCACTGCGGAACAGCACCACTTCACCACCAATGACTGGGCCTCCATGCGAGACCTGTGTGCCCTGTTGCACTGTTTCGAGTACTCCACCAACATGGCCAGTGGCGATGACGCCGTTATCAGCGTTACAATACCACTTCTATGCCTCCTTGAGAAAACACTTAGGGCGATGATGGAAGAGGAGGTGGCCGAGGAAGAGGAGGAGGAGGAAGAGGGGTCATTTTTAGCACTTTCAGGCCAGTCTCTTCGAAGTGACTCAGAGGGAGGTTTTTTGCAACAGCAGAGGCCAGGTACAAATGTGGCCAGCCAGGGCCCACTACTGGAGGATAAGGAGGACGAGGATGAGGAGGAGGTGGAGGAGGATGAGGATGAAGCATGGTCACAGCGGCGTGGCACCCAACGCAGCTCGGGCCCATCACTGGTGCGTGGCTGGGGGGAAAGGCAGGACGATGACGATATGCCTCCCACAGAGGACAGCTTGTCCTTACCCCTGGGCAGCCTGGCACACATGAGCGACTACATGCTGCAGTGCCTGCGCAACGACAGCAGAGTTGCCCACATTTTAACGTGTGCGGACTACTGGGTTGCCACCCTGCTGGATCCACGGTACAAAGACAATGTGCCCACCTTACTTCCTGCACTGGAGCGTGATAGGAAGATGCGCGAGTACAAGCGCACGTTGGTAGACGCGCTACTGAGAGCATTCCCAAATGTCAAAGGGGAACAAGTGGAAGCCCAAGGCCAAGGCAGAGGAGGAGCAAGAGGTCGCCAAGGCAGCTGTGTCACGGCCAGCTCCTCTGAGGGCAGGGTTAGCATGGCAGAGATGTGGAAAAGTTTTGTCAACACGCCACAGCTAACTGCACTACCACCTGATACACAACGTGTTAGCAGGAGGCAACATTTCACTAACATGGTGGAACAGTACATGTGCACACCCCTCCACATACTGACTGATGGTTCGGCCCCATTCAACTTCTGGGTCTCTAAATTGTCCACATGGCCAGAGCTAGTCTTTTATGCCTTGGAGGTGCTGGCCTGCCCGGCAGCCAGCGTTTTGTCTGAACGTGTATTCAGCACGGCAGGGGGCGTCATTACAGAAAAACGCAGCCGCCTGTCTACAGCCAATGTGGACAAGCTGACGTTCATAAAAATGAACCAGGCATGGATCCCACAGGACCTGTCCATCCCTTGTGCAGATTAGACATTAACTACCTCCCCTTAACCATATATTATTGTACTCCAGGGCACTTCCTCATTCAATCCTATTTTTATTTTCATTTTACCATTATATTGCGAGGCTACCCAAAGTTGAATTAACCTCTCCTCTGTCTGGGTGCCGGGGCCTAAATATATGCCAATGGACTGTTCCAATGTTGGGTGACATGAAGCCTAATTCTCTGCTATGACATGCAGACTGATTCTCTGCTGACATGAAGCCAGATTCTCTGTTACGGGACCTCTCTCCTCTGCCTGGGTGCTGGGCCTAAATATATGACAATGGACTGTTGCAGTGGTGGCTGACGTGAAGCCTGATTCTCTGCTATGACATGCAGACTGATTCTCTGCTGACATGAAGACAGATTCTCTGTTATGGGACCTCTCTCCTCTGCCTGGGTGCTGGGCCTAAATATATGACAATGGACTGTTGCAGTGGTGGCTGACGTGAAGCCTGATTCTCTGCTATGACATGCAGACTGATTCTCTGCTGACATGAAGACAGATTCTCTGTTATGGGACCTCTCTCCTCTGCCTGGGTGCTGGGCCTAAATATATGACAATGGACTGTTGCAGTGGTGGCTGACGTGAAGCCTGATTCTCTGCTATGACATGCAGACTGATTCTCTGCTGACATGAAGCCAGATTCTCTGTTACGGGACCTCTCTCCTCTGCCTGGGTGCTGGGCATAAATATATGACAATGGACTGTTGCAGTGGTGGCTGACGTGAAGCCTGATTCTCTGCTATGACATGCAGACTGATTCTCTGCTGACATGAAGCCAGATTCTCTGTTACGGGACCTCTCTCCTCTGCCTGGGTGCTGGGCCTAAATATATGACAATGGACTGTTGCAGTGGTGGCTGACGTGAAGCCTGATTCTCTGCTATGACATGCAGACTGATTCTCTGCTGACATGAAGACAGATTCTCTGTTAAGGGACCTCTCTCCTTTGCCTGGGTGCCTGGGCCTAAATATATGCCAATGGACTGTTCCAATGTTGGGTGACGTGAAGCCTGATTCTCTGCTATGACATGCAGACTGATTCTCTGCTGACATGAAGACAGATTCTCTGTTACGGGACCTCTCTCCTCTGCCTGTGTGCTGGGCCTAAATATATGACAATGGACTGTTGCAGTGGTGGCTGACGTGAAGCCTGATTCTCTGCTATGACATGCAGACTGATTCTCTGCTGACATGAAGCCAGATTCTCTGTTACGGGACCTCTCTCCTCTGCCTGGGTGCTGGGCCTAAATATATGACAATGGACTGTTGCAGTGGTGGCTGACGTGAAGCCTGATTCTCTGCTATGACATGCAGACTGATTCTCTGCTGACATGAAGCCAGATTCTCTGTTACGGGACCTCTCTCCTCTGCCTGGGTGCTGGGCCTAAATATATGACAATGGACTGTTGCAGTGGTGGCTGACGTGAAGCCTGATTCTTTGCTATGACATGCAGACTGATTCTCTGCTGACATGAAGCCAGATTCTCTGTTACGGGACCTCTCTCCTCTGCCTGGGTGCTGGGCCTAAATATATGACAATGGACTGTTGCAGTGGTGGCTGACGTGAAGCCTGATTCTCTGCTATGACATGCAGACTGATTCTCTGCTGACATGAAGCCAGATTCTCTGTTACGGGACCTCTCTCCTCTGCCTGGGTGCTGGGCCTAAATATATGACAATGGACTGTTACAGTGGTGGCTGACGTGAAGCCTGATTCTCTGCTATGACATGCAGACTGATTCTCTGCTGACATGAAGCCAGACTCTCTGTTACGGGACCTCTCTCCTCTGCCTGGGTGCTGGGCCTAAATATATGACAATGGACTGTTACAGTGGTGGCTGACGTGAAGCTTGATTCTCTGCTATGACATGCAGACTGATTCTCTGCTGACATGAAGCCAGATTCTCTTTTACGGGACCTCTCTCCTCTACCTGGGTGCTGGGCCTAAATATATGACAATGGACTGTTGCAGTGGTGGCTGACGTGAAGACTGGTTCTCTGCTATGGGACCTCTCTCCAATTGATATTGGTTAATTTATATTTATTTTTATTCATTTCCCTATCCACTTTTTTTTGCAGGGGATTTACCTACATGTTGCTGCCTTTTGCAGCCTTCTAGCTCTTTCCTGGGCTGTTTTACAGCCTTTTTAGTGCCGAAAAGTTTTAGTGACTTCAATGGGGTTCGGGTTCGGGACGAAGTTCGGATCGGGTTCGGATCCCGAACCCGAACATTTCCAGGAAGTTCGGCCGAACTTCTCGAACCCGAACATCCAGGTGTCCGCTCAACTCTACCCACAACAGATGTAAAACTTGCCGACCTATAGTTTCCAGGTTCTGTTTTTGGACCCTTTTTGAATATTGGCACCACATTTGCCATGCGCTAATCCTGTGGGACATTCCCTGTCAGTATAGAATCTGCAAATATTAGAAATAAGGGTCTGGCTATGACATTACTTAATTCCCTTAGGATATGTGGGTGTATGCCATCTGGTCCTGGCGATTTGTCTATTTTAATCTTTTTAAGTCGCTGTTGTACTTCTTCCTGGGTCAGACAGGACACTTTAAATGGGGAATTTATTTCAACATTCAGCATTTCATCTGACAGTTTATTTTCCTCAGTGAATACATTGGAGAAAAAAATATTTAACAGCTTTGCTTTCTCCGCGTCGCTCTCTGCGACTCCCCCCTCATTACTCTTTAACGGGCCAACACCTTCAGATTTATACTTTTTAACATTTATATAATTGAAGAACATTTTAGGGTTAGTTTTACTCTCTTTGGCAATTAATCTCTCGGTCTCTAGTTTGGCCGCTTTTATTTGTTTTTTACATGTTCTGTCTTTTTTCCTTATAGTTTTTCAGTGCTTCGGTGCTACCCTCCTGTTTTAGTGATTTATATGCTTTCTTTTTGTCATGTATTGCTTTCTTTACAGTTCTGTTTATCCACATTAGTTTCTTTTTGTTCCTTAACCTTTTATTCCTGTACGGTATGTACCTCTCACAATGAGATTTTAGGATACTTTTAAAGATATCCCATTTTGTGGCTGTATTTTTATTTGTGAGGACTTTATCCCATTTAGTTAGGCCTATGGCCTCTCTTAGTTGGCTAAATTTAGCTTTTTTGAAGTTTGGTATTTGTGTTCCTCCCTGTAGACACGCTCTTTTGAATGATAATTGGAAGGTTATTACTTTATGGTCACTATTTCCCAGGTGTCCCCCAACCTGCACATCTGTTGTTCTGTCAGGCCTATTGGTTAATACTAAGTCAAGTATGGCCGTCCCTCTAGTCGGGTCCTGAACCAGTTGGGAGAGGTAATTGTCTTTGGTTATTGCCAATAACCTGTTTCCAGTCTATATCTGGGTTGAAGTCCCCCATTCTGCTCTTCAGAATAAGGTCAGAATTTTCCTTTTATTACTTATCATTGCATATAGGCTTTGGCATAAAGAGACATTTTTGTGTTTAGATAAAGGCTTTAAAGTAAAACAAAGGACAGTTTGTTTTACACAGACTCTATTGCATTTAAAGTGAAAGTCATTTATTGCCTGCATTTATGGCTGTTACATTTAAAGTCAAAGTCATTTATTTCTGCATTTGTCAGTATTGCATTTAAAGTGAAAGGACTCTTAATATTCGTATTGATTGTTATAGCATTTAAAGTAAATGTCTGAACCTAGTGTTACCATGCCACTGTTAGAGGATACAAAGATAGATAGAGTAGAGGGGGAAGAGCAAGGGAACCTGTCTGAGGTAGAATAGTCGGATGCAGCATTAGTCTTGCCTCAAACAAATATAGCCCAAACAGAAGACCTAAGACGTTCATCACGTGCCAGAAAACCGACCCCAAATATACTGAAAAATTTGGAGCAAGAAGCAGCATTAAAAGGAAAAATATTTGCAAGAGTGTATAAGAAGTGGAAATTGTACATTTAAGGCATTCGTGGAAAGTTAAAACAAGAAAGTATAAAAGGGAACTTGAGTGATATGGTAGAGACGGTAGAAGAATCTGAATCAGAGCTTATGGCAGCATATGTCAACCTGCGGTCGCTTACGACACCTTCCCAGGACATTATAAGGAACATGGACACATGTACTGCAGTCACTAAAGATTTTAGTAAAGCTCATGAGAGAACTATCATCTGCAGAAAACTATGATGAAGTTAAAGCAAGAAATAGAATATATGAGGTTTTTATGAGAGACTATGCTAGGTCCTTAGGGGGAAGCACAATCTCAAGTGTGATTTCCTTTGCTAGCAGAAGTGCCACCCATATATCAGAGTCCTAAAATACTTCAGCCAAATCAAAGGAATTTGCTGAACAACTTGCTGTCAAAAAAGCTGAAATTGAGATGGAGGCTCAGCGTCAACGGATAGCTGAAAGGGATGCACAACGCCTTCAGATGGAAGCTGAAATCGAGGCACAGTGCCATAAAATGGAAACTCTTGAAATGTGGAAATAAGTTAAGAACATAGAAGCCAGACTCACAGTACACGAGGAGGAGATCAGTCAAAGTAGTCATAGGTTCAAATCTGTACTAAGTAAAGAAACAGACTCCTACTTTCCTTCATATGCCTAGGAGAATGGAAGGAAATCTCCAGCATGTAGTGAAGAAATAAGTTATTATCCTTCCATCCCTGTTCATAAAAACAAAGAGAGGCCTAGTCCAGTGTTAGGAAAAGGGTGTGTGAATTTACCCTCTATCTCTACCGGAAAAGATAAAGAAAAGGACTCACCTAATTTCATTGTCCCAGCAAGACCACAGAGAACAGTCCTAACTAGACTTCATGGAACCTTCTCCATTTTCAGGAGACATAATAAAGTTCATAAAGTGGAAGGCAAGCTTTGAAATGATCATTGAGCATCATTGCTTCTGTCCAGTTGACAAGTTATTCTACCTTCAGAGATATGTTGGTGGAGAAGCAAAGGAAGTTCTTGAAGGTAACTTCTATAGAAAAAGACAAAGAAGACTACAAACAAATGTCACGAGGGTGTCAAGAGCCACGTCTGACTCCGTTATACCCGGGGTCAGGAAGTCGCAGCAGGTGGCTGCGCGCTCTATGTCTAAAGATCACGTTGTTTCTTAGTGATTGTTTTCTGTGTTTGCCTTGCAATCCTTTTTGTCTCACTCAGGGATCCGTAGCTTCTCCTCCTCAGCTGTTTCTTGTCTGCCACTCCCAACCTCCTTATATTCTCCTCTCACACTTCTCTAGTTGCCAGTTATAGAGCTTCCTGCCTGGACTTCTATACTGACCCACTGGAGCTGTGAATCCTGGTTGTTGTTCCAGAGTGCTACCCTCCGGATCCCTGTTGGGCTTTTTGTTGTCTCCTGTTGTCGCCCACCTGGGATTATATGTTTAGTCTGTATTGTCTGTCCTCCCCTTGGTGTTTTCCTTTAGAGCTAGTGGTGCGGACTAGTGTTCCCACCGCCCTGTTCACTATCTAGGGCTCATCTTAGGGAAAGCCAGGGTTTTAGGCACGTGATCGGCGTACGGGTGAGGAACCCGTCTAGGGACGTCAGGGCAGCCAGGTGCCAGCCGCAAGGTGAGTCAGGGGTCACCACCTTCCCTCTCACTTGGGCAGGGCCTTCCTCTTTCCCTCCCTCTGTGTCACGTATGTGATAGTCACGCCGATCGTGATAACAAGCTTGGGAAAAATTTAATGTAAGATATGGTCATCCTTTCTTAGTACAAAGAGACTTTAGAGAGAAACTGAATAACTGGTCTAAAATAAGTCCTAAAGAACACTTCAGACTCCAAAAGTATGATGACTTCCTGCAAGCATGCAGCAATGCCATCCCACATGTTCAAGGACTGGAAGTACTGAATGACTATCTAGAAAACCACAGGATGCTAACTAAGCTACCTGAAGAAGTGGCTTCTACATGCAATCACTATGTGATAAAACAGTTAGATCTAGGTAAGAACTTCCTAAGTTTTAAAAAGTTCTCTGAGTTTGTCAATGAGGAAGTACGGATAGCATGTAATCCAGTAACATCATCTTATGTCTTAAAATCCTTAGAAGAAAGACCCCCAAGAGAGATAAGTTGTGCAAAAGCAACTAGCTTTGTAACCAACAGAGCAGCTAAAGGTCCAGATACCTACGAGAGCAAGTCCAAAGTCACTACTGGGATCAGTAGAGAGACAGAACCGACAAATCTTCAGACTACCTTCAAGTGTATGTTCCCAGTTCAAGTCCCCAGAGGAAACAAAAAAATTTGTACTGGATAACCAACTGTGTTTCGGATGCCTAAGAAAAGGCCATGTTACTAAGGACTGTAAGAAAAAGGCCACATGCAGCGTTTGCAAAGGACACCACACCACTACATGAAGAACGTCCGAAGAAAGATAAATTCTCAATACCTAAAGGTACTGAGGAAGGAAAGAAAGTATTGGTATTCTCTTGCAGAGTGAGGGAAGGAAAAAGCAATGGCATATCAATGGTTGTACCAGTGTGCATATTAAATCCTAAAAGGAGGAACGAGAAGGTATACGCCTATGCGCTACTGGATGCCCAGAGTGATGTCACCTTCATTAATCAAGAAATCTGCAAGAAATTACAAGTGGCTACAGGACTAGTGACGCTCACACTCACCACAATGATGGGGAGAGAGACAATAATAAACAGTCAAATGGTCAAAGGACTGAGAGTTAGAGGACTTCATTCAAACTGCACATTGGATCTACCTCCAGCTTATACAAAAGACAATATACCTCTAGATCGAGATCACATACCTACCTGTCAAATAGCCAATGAATGGGACCACCTATCTGTCATATCTAATGAAATGTCCCCACTGAAGGAGTTTGGTGTTGGACTGTTGATAGGCTACAATTGTCCCGAAGCCTTGGTCCCACGAAAGGTAATCAGAGGAGGAAATAGTGAACCTTATGCTGTTCAAATTGATCTAGGATGGGGTGTTGTTGGAGGAAAACAGCAGATCGCAAACTCAAGACAAACTCAAGGTGACAGGATTGTGTCATCAAATATCTGTTCAAGAGTTACCAACTGTAAGTCCAGCAAAAGTAATCAAGATCCTTGAATTCGACTTTGCAGATATAAGTTCTAAAGAAAAGAGTGTATTTCAAGAAGACATAAAGTTTGTACACACTCTAGAAGAAAGTATTCAGCAGAATCAACAAGGTCATCTTGAAATGCCCTTACCTTTTAGAGAATGACCTCATCTGCCAAATAATAAGATTGAAATGTTTGAAGAAAAAGATGGGAAGAGAGCCCAAATTCAAGCAGGATTATTTGAAATTCATGGAAGGCATCCTTGAAGAAGGACACGCAGAGAAAGTTAATAATCAGCCTAAAGTAGGAGACGTGTGCTACATCCCACATCAAGGTGTTCACCACTCCAAGAAACCAGATAAGATTAGAGTAGTATTTGATTTCTCAGAAAAGTACAATGGTGTTGCATTGAATGATCATCTACTAAAAGGACCAGATCTTACAAACGATCTGCCTGAAGTACTCTGTAGATTCAAAAAGTATCCCATAGCAGTCATGTGTGAAGTTGAAAAGATGTTTCACCGGTTTCATGTGAAAAATGAAGATAGAGACTTCCTCAGGTTTATATGGTGGGAGGATGGAGATACAGATACAGAGCCAGCAGAATGAAAATACACTTGTTTGGAGCAGTATCATTTCCAGGTTGCACCAATTATGGTCGAAGTACCTGGCTAATCAGAATGAAAAGGACTGCCCATCAGCAGCACATTTTCTGAAGAAAAACTTTTATGTAGATGATGGTCTCATAAGTCTAGAGTCTACAGAATCTGCAATCAAACTAATGATAGAAAGCCAAGAATTATGTGCAAGAGGAAACCTGCGCCTTCACAAATTCATCTCAAACAACATAGAGGTACTGGAATCCAATTATGATCATCTTCCAGTTCACAACGCACTTGGATTGAAATGGAGTGTAGAGAATGACAAGTTCTTTGAAGTATCTATTGAATTGAAAGTTGCAACTAGACGAACCATTCTTTCCGCAGTGGCTTCTATATTTGATCCATTGGGATTCTTGGCCCCAGTAATCCTCAGAGCAAAAGAAATGCTGCAAGAATTATGCAGACAGAAGTTGGGATGGGATGAGCCCATACCTAAAATTTGAGGCCAAGGTGGATAAGAAACTTGCAAAACTTAAAAGAAGTTCGGATACCCAGATGTTTTGTACCTCATGATTTCGGAAAGTACAATAAAATAGAACGTCATCCTTTTTCAGAGGCCAGCAGTTATGGTTATGGTCAGTGCTCCTACATCAGAGTAATAGGAGAAGAAATGATACACTGTGCCCTGGTTATAGGGAAGGCCAGAGTTGCACCTACCAGTATTCAGACAATACCAAAACCGAACTGACAGCAGCTGTTGTTTCAGCATCAGTAAGCAAGTTTCTGAGAGAAGAATTGGAATTGAAAATAGATGAAGAATATTTTTGGACAGACTCACAAGTTGTCCTAGCATACATAAACAACAAAGCTCGAAGATTCCATATTTTTGTCACCAACAGAGTTGAGAAAATTCGGGAAATAACAAATCCAGCACATTGGCATTACATTGACACAAAGCATGACCCAGCAGATCATGCTTCAAGAGGCCTGAATTGAAACGTTTGAAAAATTCTAACTGGTTCACCGGTCCAGAGTTCCTTTGGGAAAAGGAAATCACGCCCATTAAAGGCTACACTGAATTATCTATGGGTGATCCAGAAGTAAAAGTTGTACAAACATTGAGCACTACTGCCAAGTGTCAAGATGACATACTTGAAAGACTAGCCAGTGTTAAAAATGGAATACAGTCATAAACGTAGTAGCTTGAATTCAACGTTTGGCAAAGGGAATCAGAAAGAATGAATCATTGAATGTAGAAGAAAGGCTGAAAGCTGAAGGAACAGTCATAAGACTCATTCAACAGAGATTCTACAGTGAAGAGTTGAAGAGAGTCAAGAACCTAAAAGGCTTCCAAACAACCACCCATTGTACAAGCTTAATCTTGTTCTGCAGGATTGTATACTGAAGGTGGGATGGAGACTGGAAAATGCATCATTATCTAGCAGAGTGAAGCATCCAGTAATTCTACCCAAAAACTCTACCTTCACAAGATTGATTATTGATCATTACCACAACATATCCTTGCATCAAGGAAGAAGCTTTACCCAAAGCTGTTTGAGAGAAGGTTGTTACTGGATTGTGAAAGGAAGAAAATTAAATAGCAAAGTACATAAGTAAATGTGTAGTCTGCAGAAAGGCATAGACCTACATAAGAACAAAGAATGGCAGATTTACCGGCAGATCGTGTAAATCCATCACCACCATTTATTTATAGCGGAATGGATTGTTTTGGCCCATTCATCACCAAACAGAACCGCAAGGAGTACAAGAAATATGGACTAATATTTACATGTCTAAGCTCCAGAGCAATTCACCTGGAAATATTAGAAGATATGTTAACTGACGCATTTATCAACGCCTTAAGATGTTTCATAGCCATTAGAGGTACCGTCAGAGAGCTTAGATCTGACCAAGGATCTAATTTTGTCGGAGCAAAGAATTAATTTAAGAAAGCGCTAAAAGAGATTGATAAAGAAAAAGTAACTGAGTATTTGTTAGAGAAACAGTGTGATTTTCATACAAATGCTCCACATGCAAGCCATACAGGAGGAGTTTGGGAAAGACAAATCAGAACTGTGAGAAATGTGTTAAGTTCAGTGTTGACAAAGAACACCGGAAGAATAGATGATGCTTCACTTAGGACCCTATTCTATTAAGTAATGTCTACTGTTAACAGTCGTACACTTACAGTTGATAACATCAACTATCCAACAAGTTTGTACTCTTTAACTCCCAACCATCTACTTCATCTTAAGTCGGATTACATACAGCCACCGCCTGGCAAGTTCACCAAAGAGGATTTATATGCTAAAAGGAGATGGCGAAGAGTTCAATATCTATCAGAACAGTTTTGGAATAGATGGAGGAAAGAGTACTTAGCCAATCTTATGCTAAGAAGTAAATGGCAAACACCCAGAAGAAATGTCCAAGTTGGTGACATAGTGTTAGTGAAAGAAGAAGATTTACCTAGAAGTCAATGGAAATTGGCCAAAGTTCTAGAAGTTCAAAATTATGAAGACAAACTAGTAAGAAGAGTGTTGTTACAAATAGTGATGAGCGGCAGGGGCAATATTCAAATTTGCGATATTTCGCAAATATTTGGGTGAATATTCGCCACATTTTCATGAATTCGTGATCTCCAGTCTTTATTTTCTTGAGATTGCGAAAATCCGCATTACGAAAAAAATTTGCATTATGAAAATTCGCAATCAACACTACTCCTAAAATCGAATATATTGCAGCCTTCTCACTGGCCCACAAGCAAGAAGCAGAGAGGGATCATTTGTACAGTTTAAAAAAAAAATCTTGAATATTCGAAATTACGAATATATCACTATATTCTAAATATTAGCGAATTCTCGAAGTGCAAATATTTGCAATAAAAATTTGCAACTCGAATATTCGTGATCAACACTAGTTACAAATAGGAGACTGAAAACTTGACAAAAAAGGAAAACGATTCACTACTCCACTGAAGTTGGAATGTCCTATCAGCTGTTCTACTTGAGAGTGATAAAAGAAGTTGAGACCCTGATGGAAAATTCCTCAAATTCATATTAAAGTCCTACCACTAATAACATAGAATTATAGGTAATTTTGGTGGGAGTGTAGCTGGCCAGCTAAGACCTGTCCTAGGATGCTAGTATAGCTTATATGTGTATACAGCTAAACACGCCAATAACCTCAATATAGTTCCTATGTTTATGTGTTAAAGACAAAAGCAGAGTTATTTACTGTGACATCATGTTTTGGATGTCATATAACTGTTATATTTTGTGTTTACAGAAGCAGAAAAAGATAATATGCCTTTAAAATTAATTTTGTAATGTAAGAAAAACTCAGTGACACAGCAGAAACAACAGAAAGCATAGTATTAATCTGTTGTTACTGGACAGAAGTCTAGACCAATCACAGCCAGCTTCTCACACAGCAAGAGTTTTTACCAATCACAGCCAGCCTCACACACAGCCTGTCTGGGAATTCTCCCAGCTCCTGCTGCTAGAATCATTATTCACCAGAGACGGGAGCTGAAAAGACATTCACTCCACTGAGAGCTGAGTTTTATGGCAACAAGAGGCCAATATAGGTATTTAAAACAAGTTATATAATGTTCATATTGTTAGTATTGTGTTTAGAACTGTATACTGAACTAGATATATATGTGTTTACTTACAGTTCCACCAATTGAACACAAATTCAATTGCAAAGTACAAATACAAATTGCAAATTGCAAGCTACAGTTGCAAACTGTGAACTACTACAAATACCATACAAACATATTGCAATTCAAATTGCATACAACCATACCAGATCATACTCAACCAATCTGCAAATAGTCACTGCTAACTGAATATTGCAAGTGAACTATTAGGTAGACCTCAGATATACCAGAACATGAGAGCAAACCACTGGCGGGAGTGGTAACAGATGCAGGGTGGTCGTAGCAGTGCCACCAGCAGTGCGCAGGGGACAGTCCCCTGCCACTGTACTGCAGCCACCCCAACCCCAACCCCAGGGGACAGTCTCCTGCCACTGTACTGCAGCCACCCCAACCCCTTCCAACAATGCAGGCCCACTCCCCCACTCCCTCTCCTATAGGTACTGGTACTGGCAGCCAGCCCTCTTCCTCTACTTCCGTCCAGTGCCAGCCGTTGGTTGCTGATGCATTTGAACGCACCGCGCTCTACGCCCCCAGGGACCGACGCTTTCATTCACTCAATGGGCTCCTGACAAGGGTTATCACCTAACATCTGCTGTACTTCAATATTGTGGACAGCAATTGATTCCAGCAGATGTTGGAGCAGGCCTAACCCAGATGGCGTGTTCCCAGCCACCATTTCTTTGCCAGGACTGGCATCCCTGCCCTACACCAGCACATTGTGCAGAATGTATCCCTGTCGCTGGATCATGCTGTCTGACAATGGTTGCATGGACAAGCAGACATGGGCAGGGATGATACATCAGCTTTACTGCCCATTAGGTGTCACTCTGAGGCGCCGGGGAGGGATCATCACAGGTGGCGGCATCTGAGGTTGTGGTGCCACCCCGGCGTGTCCAGGGGAGAACTGCTGCTCTCACTCATGGGGTATATAGTGTGGGGTATATAGTGAGTGTATACAGTGAGGCCAAAAAGTATTTAGTCAGCCACCAATTGTGCAAGTTCTCCCACTTAAAAAGAGGATAGAGGACTGAAATTTTCATCATAGGTACACTTCAACTATGAGAGACAGAATGGGGGGAAAGAATACAGGAAATCACATTGTAGGATTTCTAAATAATTAATTGGTAAATTCCTCAGTAAAATAAGTATTTGGTCACCGACAAACAAGCAAGATTTCTGGCTCTCACAGACCTGTAACTTCTTCTTTAAGAGACTCCTCTGTCCTCCACTCGTTACCTGTATTAATGGCACCTGTTGGAACTTGTTATCAGTATAAAAGACACCTGTCCACAACCTCAAACAGTCACACTCTAAACTCCACTATGGCCAAGACCAAAGAGCTATCAAAGGACATCAGCAACACAATTGTAGACCTGCACAAGGCTGGGAAGACTGAATCTGCAATAGGCAAGCAGCTTGGTCTGAAGAAATCAAATATGGGAGCAATTATTAGAAAATGGAAGACATACAAGACCACTGATAATCTCCCTCAATCTGGGGCTCCACGCAAGATCTTACCCCGTGGGGTCAAAATGATCACAAGAACGGTGAGCAAAAATCCCACAACCACACGAGGGGACCTAGTGAATGACCTGCAGAGAGCTGGGACCAAAGTAACAAAGGCTACCATCAGTAACATACTACACCGCCAGGGACTCAAATCCTGCAGTGCCAGAAGTATCCCCCAGCTCAAGCCAATACATGTCCGGGCCCGTATGAAGTTTGCTAGAGAGCATTTGGATGATCCAGAAGAGGATTAGGAGAATGTCATATGGTCAGATGAAACCAAAGTATAAATTTTTGGTGTTTGGAGGAGAAAGAATGCTGAGTTGCATCCAAAGAACACCATACCTACTGTGAAGCATGGGGGTAGAAACATCATGCTTTGGGGCTGTTAATCTGCAAGGGGACCAGGACGACTGATCTGTGTAAAGGAAAGAATGAATGGAGCCATATATCGTGAGATTTTGAGTGAAAACCTCCTTCCATCTGCAAGGGCATTGAAGATCAAATGTGGCTGGGTCTTTCAGCATGACAATAATCCCAAACACACCGCCCGGGCAATGAAGGAGTGGCTTCGTAAGAAGCATTTCAAGGTCCTGGAGTGGCTTAGCCAGTCTCCAGATCTCAATCCCATAAAAAACCTTTGGAGGGAGTTGAAAGTCCGTGTAGCCCCAAAACATCACTGCTCTAGAGGAGATCTGCATGGAGGAATGGGCCAAAATGCCAGCAACAGTGTGTGAAAACCTTGTGAACACTTACAGAAAACTTTGACCTCTGTCATTGCCAACAAAGGGTATATAACAAAGTATTAAGATGAACCTTTGTTATTGACCAAATACTTATTTTCCACCATATTTTATTTTTTTAATTTTTAAAAAATCAGACAATGTGATTTTCTTGATTTATTTTTTTCTCATTATGTCTCTCATAGTTCAGGTATACCTATGATGAAAATTACAGGCCTCTCTCATCTTTTTAAGTGGGAGAACTTGCACAATTGGTGGCTGACAATACTTTTTTGCCCCACTGTATATATAGTGTGTGGCAGAAAAATTTATGTGCAATGTGCATGTGAGAGAGATTTCTCTTCTGTCCATACATACATGCTACACAAATAGTGCTGTGATGTCTCAACTAGAGTAACTATTTTGCCCCTTAGGGGCTAGAACCTGGGATTGTTTTCATCCCTTGTCCTATTCACCCTGATTGATCTCTATCAGGGTGAATAGGGCTTCACACTCTCCCTGCTGCTCTGTGCTTTGTGCACACAGCATCAGGGATGTTACTATGGCAGCCAGGGAGACAGTAATGGGGCATGGCGGGCGAACAGAACGGCTCCCAGGAATAATAGTAAGTGCCGGGACATCTCTGGGCACCGCTCTGTGTAGGAAAAGTCCTATCATTGGTGGCGCAGTGCGCCCGCCCCTCCTCCGCCCTTCACCCATCTCCCTTCATTGGTGGCAGCAGCACAGGGGGGAAGGGAGAGACTGCTTCCTTCTCCCCTGTGCTGCTGAGGGAACATGAGCGCGCTGACAGCAGCGCGCTCATGTTCAGAGATACTAGACTGCGCAGCAGCGCAGCCCAGTATCGAAAAAATGGAAATCCCGGTATTGTATCGATACCGGGACAAAAGTATTGATTGGGTATCGAAAGTTTAACAATCAATATTATGTTGTCAGACCTGATTAAAGGTGAAGTTGTATGAATTGCGGTAAAATATTTGAATCAATAGAGGCAATTTGCGCGATCTCTAATACTCTGAAAAACTCTATCTGCATTGTTATGACATGCATGGAATTTAAATCTAAAACAGTGCTGTAATGTACAATAACTTACCGTGATCAGGAGTTCTTCCTCACCATCTCGAAAGTTGCTGCCAACCATTTTCATCACCTATGTGATTATCACTTCATCACTTTCATCACTTAGCTAATAGTGCGTGCATACGTGCACACGCATAATAGCGCAATCGAAAAGAATATCACGAATATCATGAAATCACAAATATTTGGCGAATATTCGCCTAAATATTTGTGATATATCGCGAATTAGAATATTGCCCCTGCCGCTCATCACTATTCCAAAGCTGATTTTCAGGATTGCCCCTCATTGCCTACTCATTATGTTAGGTAGGATATGCTTATATACAGTGCCATGCCAAAGTATTCACTCCCCTTGACTTTTTTCGTATTTTGTTAATCTGAATTTTATGTGATGGATCAGATCACAATAGTCTAAGTTGGTGAAGTGAAATCAGAAAAATATATAAATAAAACTATTGTTTTGAAATAGAAAACAGAAAATTGCCATGTGCGTATGTATTCACCCCCTTTGTTAAGAAGCCCATAAAAAGCTCTGGTGCAACCAATTACCTTCAGAAGTCACATAATTAGTGAAATGATGTCCACCTGTGTGCAATCTAAGTGTCACATCATCTGTCATTACATATACACACCTTTTTTTAAAGGCCCCAGAGGTTGCAACACCATAGCAAGAGACATCACTAACCAAACACTGCCATAAAGACCAAGGAACTCTCCAAACAAGTAAGGGACAATGTTGTTGAGAAGTACAAGTCAGGGTTAGGTTATAAAAACATATCCAAATGTTTGGTGATCGCCAGGAGCTCCATCAAATCTATCATAACCAAATGGAAAGAACATGGCACAACAGCAAACCTGCCAAGAGATGGCCACCCATCAAACCTCACGGACCGGGCAAGGAGGGCATTAATCAGAGAGGCAGCACAGAGACCTAAGGTAACCCTGGAAGAGCTGCAGAGTTCCACAGCAGAGACTGGAGTATCTGTACATAGGACGACAATAAGCCGTACACTCCATAGAGTTAGGCTTTATGGCAGAGTGGCCAGAAAAAAGCCATTACTTTCAGCAAAAAAAAGGTATGTTGTGAGTTTGCGAAAAGGCATGTGGGAGACTCCCAAAATGTATGGAGGAAGGTGTTCTGGTCTGATGAGACTAAAATTGAACATTTCGGCCATCAAAGAAAACGCTATGTCTGGCACAAACCCAACACATTACATCACCCAAAGAACACCATCCCCACAGTGAGACATGGTGGTGGCAGCATCATGCTGGGGGAATGGGACTGGGAAACTGGTCAGAGTTGAGAGAAAGATAGATGGTACCAAATACAGGGATATTCTTGAGCAAAACCTGTACCACTCTATGCGTGATTTGAGGCTAGGACAGAGGTTCACCTTCCAGCAGGACAATGACCCCAAACACACTACTAAAGCAGTACTTGAGTGGTTTAAGGGGGAACATGTAAATGTGTTGGAATGGCCTAGTCAAAGCCCAGATCTCAATCCAATAGGAAATCTGTGGTCAGGTATATATATATTTTTGGAGTATTGGATTGTGGTGATTAATATCTCCTTGGTGGCCCTATTTCAACTTTTCACTGTGTATTCAATTACCCCTTAATTCTACAGTTTTGTTCCCTGTACGGACTGCTTATACCTGTGCTTAAAATCAGGTTGCTAGGCATGGTCCATCTATGTGTTGAAGGACGGAGGACGCAGAAGCACGCAGCCTGCAAGGTCAGATTACTGACAGCCAGGGACTGTAAGTAAATGATGAAAGCCAGGTCCTCCCCAGCAGCTGATAACAGTGCCTGGGCTGTGTGCACTTCTCCCTGTCCCTGCGCTTGGCAGACGCTCCCTCACTCAGCAGAGCTGGAGAAGTAGAGTTGAAGCAGCGCAGAGCAGGGAAGGGAGATCTGCCGTCTGCTCAGTGTATAAATGAAAGCAACATGTGGTAAGAGGACCCATTTGTGCTGCAGGAGATTAACTCTTTAGGGGGAGGGCTCTGGTTACTGACACTTTTGGGGGGCTATTGTTACTGGCTAGTGAGGGCAGTGGCGGCCATCTTAAGTGAATAGTGAAATTGCAGTTTTATGCAGACTGGTTGCTAAGAGCTGAATCTAATTAAATATGGGGTAAGTCAGTCTAATAGTAACTGATTCTGGAATATCATGTTATTAGTAACTACATATATGAAAATTTTAATTAGGGTCTAAGTGTGACAGTTATCCTTTAAAGATTGCTGTTCAGAAGCGCAAACCATCCAACTTGAAGGAGCTGGAGCAGTTTTGCAAGGAGTAATGGGCAAAAATCCCAGTGGTAAGATGTAGCAAGCTCATAGAGACTTATCCAAAGCGACTTGGAGCTGTGATTGCCGCAAAAGGTGGCTCTACAAAGTATTGACTTTAGGGGGGTGAATAGTTATGCACATTGACTTTTTCTGTTATTTTGTCCAATTTGTTGTTTGCTTCACAATAAAAAAAAAAAACATCTTCAAAGTTGTGGACATGTTCTGTAAATCAAAAAATCCATGTTAATTCCAGGTTGTGAGTCACCAAAATATGAAAAAAGTCAAGGGGGTGAATACTTTTGAAAGGCACTGTAGGTCAAATGCGTATGGCAATACACATTAGACTTACGTTAGCATAAAATAACAATTTTGACAGGACTGCCCCCCATCTGTGTCTGAAATGTTTAGCATATGTTGGGGGTAAAAGGGTTGGCATGTTGAATTTCAAGATGCCCAATTCTTTGCATTCAAGGAACATAAGCCATCACCAGAGGTGTGTGGCAGCAGCAAGTAAGAGGGCTGAAACCAAGCACACTTGCTCTCAAAATAAAATCTGCATGCTTTGCATTAAGCAGTGTTTCTATGGTTTACTCATAACCCTGTTATGTTGGCCACTCCACCTACGTAGCTGACTAAGTAAATGTCAGCAGTAGTACAACAAGGGAAGCTACAGATGTAGCAGGGTTAGGCTACTTTCACACTGGCATTTCACAGATCCATTTGAAACGCATTTGAAACGGATCCGTCAATAAAATGACTAAACTGAGACGAACAGAAGCCATTCAAATGGATCTGTACAAACGGATCCGTCTGTAATGCGTATCAATTTGTCACGTTCGGTTCCATTTTTGCATCCATTTTAGCGGATCCGTTTTGTATTGAGTAGCATCTCAAAGTGTCCCCCCACTTTATGTATTCAGATCCCCAGGGTTGTCATTAGCTTTGAAGCATTTACATGCCCCTTTGCTAATCTCTTGGGGGCCGTCTGGTTGAAATTCCAAGTCGGTCCGGTTTCAGCTCTGATCATGGACCACACCCTTCGACTATATGCACTAAAAGATGTATAGTGTTCGTTAGCGGGCCATATGTCCTGAAGCACCATTGATCGTGTGTACGGGAGTACATAGCATCATGATGCTGTCCAAAATTGTCACTGCGGTGGGGCGGGCGTGGGTAAACTCACGTGTGAGCGACCGATCAGGCCTGATCGGGCAAACACTGCGTTTTGGGAGGAGGGCGAGCTAAGGTGACACTAATACTATTATAGATCTGACTGTGATCAGTTTTGATCACTTCCAGATACTATAAAAGTACAAATGCTGATTAGCGATACGCTAATCAGCGAATAACGGACTGCGGTGCGGTGGGCTGGACGCTAACCGATTGCTAACTACCTAACCAAGGGGCCTAAACTATCCTAAAACCTAACAGTCAATACCAGTGGAAAAAAAAAGTGACAGTTTACACTGATCACTTTTTTCCCTTTCACTAGGTGATTGACAGGGGCGATCAAGGGGTGATCAAGGGGTTAATTGGGGTGATAGGGGGTGATCTGGGGGCTAAGTGTTGTGTCTTGTGTACTCACTGTGAACTGTGCTCCTCTGCTGGAACCAACCGACGAAAAGGACCAGCAGAGGAGCACAGCAGCCATTTAACACATTATATTTATAAATATAATGTGTTAACTGGCTTCTGATTTGTTTTTTTTTAAATCATCAGCTTGCCAGCCACGATCATTGGCTGGCAAGCTGATGACGTGACCCCCCTCTAACTTTTGCCGGCCCGCGATGCGCATGCGCCGGCCAGCTGAGCGCGTCATCTCGTGTCTCGCGAGATGACGCATATATATGCGTGACTGAGCTTCAGACTGCCGCCTCCGGACCGCGATCCTGCGTTAGGCGGTCTGGAGGCGGTTAATTGAAGTTCCGATCCCCAGCCCCATCTGTACTACTTACTAAATGTGCTGTAGCAGGCAGAGCAGGGCAGCTGGCTGGAACTCACTGATGGCACGTGCCTGTGCCGATACTTTATGAATGAAGTAGGCGGCGCAGGCACGTGACATCAGTGAGTTACGGCCGGCCGGCCGCCCTGCTCTGCCTGCTACAGGACATTTAGTAAGTAGTACAGATGGGGCTGGGGATCAGAACTTCAATTAAAGTTATTATTATAAAAGGTTTAGGCAATAAAGCAGTGAGTGAGCGGCGAGGCCAGAGTACAGTGACCGCACCGGCCCCGCCGCATTTGCATGACACCGGCCCCTCCCACAGGTTTAGCTCTGGTATATTAGGGCATCTGTGGATGCCACTATTATGGGATAGGGGATATGTGGATGGCACTGTTATGGGGGGGAGATCTGTGGATGGCACTGTTATGGGGCAGTGATCTGAGGATGGCACTGTTATGGGGGGTGATCTGTGGATGCCACTATTATGGGGTGGGGGATATGTGGATGGCACTGTTATGGGGTGGGGGATCTGTGGGTGACACATATAGCAGTTCCATCCACAGATCTACCCCCTATAACAGTGCCATCCACAGATCCATAACAGTGCCATCCACAGATCACCCCCCCAATAACAGTGCCATCCACAGATCTCTCCCCATAACAGTGCCATCCACAGATCTCCCCCCATAACAGTGTCATCCACAGATCACCCCCCCATAACAGTGCCATCCACAGATCACCCCCCCATAACAGTGCCATCCACATATCTCTCCCCCCATAACAGTGCCACCCACAGATCTCCCCCCCATAACAGTGCCATCCACAGATCACCCCCCATAACAGTGCCATCCACAGATCACCCCCCGATAACAGTGCCATCCACAGATTCCCCCCATAACAGTGCCCCCCTCAGATCCCCCCATAACAGTGCCATCCACAGATCCCCCCATAACAGTACATATCCCCCATGCACAGACCACTATTAGTTCAAAACCCCCACGGCACATGTTTTGGTTAAAAATATATTTTTTTCTTATTTTCCTCCTCAAAAACCTAGGTGAGTTTTATGAGCCGGGGCTTCTTATAGGGCGAAAAATATGGTAGCAGTGCTTTGCAGACCTCATCGCAGTAGCAGGCAAGACACTAAAGATGGGATCCTGCTGCTCCTGGAAACAAAGCCAGAAATATTCCTGTATGGAGCTTCCTACCAGTGAAGGTGATTAGTACTAGTCATAAGGGCCCAACACCTCAAGATATAGATAGGGCCACAAAGCAGCTGAGCATGGCAGAGAATTTGAGTCCAGAGCTGAGGGATAGAAAAAAGCTACTCCTTGCATCCTGGAAAAACCCAAGGTCTGTATAAGTTTAAAGAATTCCTATTACAGAACAGCTACACCCCTGCTGATCACATAGTGAAGGATTATCCTGAGGATAGGCCATCACCTGTTAAAGGTTGGACAACCCCTGTAACGTGTTAAGGGTGTTGTCCACTTTTAGTTATTATTGGTTCATGGCCTTATTCAAGATGTCCATCTAAAAGGACATACATATATGTGCATACAAGGAAAGGAATGTAGAAAAATATAGTACTATATTTAAACTAATGAAGAGTGAAAGCAAAATTATTTACCATACACGTAACACACATTCTTTGTGAATGTCCTCACAGAGGATAAATAAAACAGCTGCTTTTCATGGGATACACTCATAGGGGTCATTATCCTTTCTATCCTTCCTTTCACAAAATTCCTGACATGCCAGATGTTTTGATCAGGTGATGTCTGGGTGCTAAGAAGCTGTCAGTTGAATGCTGTGCCCCTTGGGTTTTTGGGTTAGGGTACTTTCACACTAGCGTTTTTCTTTTCCGGCATAGAGTTCCGTCCTAGGGGCTCTATACTGGAAAAGAACTGATCAGTCTTATCCCCATGCATTCTGAATAGAGAAAAATCCGTTCAGGATGCATCAGGATGTCTTCAGTTCAGTATTTTTGACTGATCAGGACAGAGATAAAACTGCAGCATGCTACGGTTTTATCTCCGGCGAAAAAAAACGGAACACTTGCCTGAATGCCAGATCCGGCATTTTTTTCCATAGGAATGTATTAGTGCCGGAATGCCGGATCCGTCCGAAAAAATAAATAAAATGACGGATCCGTTTTTCCAGATGACACCGGAAAGACGGATCCGGCATTTCAATGCAATTGTAAGATGGATCAGGATCATGATCAGTCTAACAAATGCCATCAGTTGACTTCCGGTTTGACGGATCCGGCAGTTTTAAGTTGTCATTTTAGAGAGATATTTCTCTCAACCAGCATGGGTATATGTAAAAAGACACCCCAAAACACATTGCCCAACTTCTCCTGAGTACGGCGATACCACACGTGTGACACTTTTTTGCAGCGTAGGTGGGCAAAGGGGCACAAATTCTAAAGAGCACCTTTAGGATTTCACAGGACATTTTTTGCACATTTGAATTTCAAACTACTTCTCACGCATTAGGGCCCCTAAAATGCCAAGGCAGTATAACTACCCCACAAGTGACCCCATTTTGGAAAGAAGACACCCCAAGGTATTTTGTGATAGGCATAGTGAGTTCATGGAAGTTTTTATTTTTTGTCACAAGTTAGTGGAATATGAGACTTTGTAAGAAAAAAAAAATCATCATTTTCCACTAACTTGTGACAAAAAAAAAAAAGTACTATGAACTCACTATGCCCATCAGTGAATACCTTAGAGTGCCTACTTTCTGAAATGGGGTCATTTGTGGGGTTTTCCTACTGTCTGGGCATTGTAGTACCTCAGGAAACATGACAGGTGCTCAGAAAGTCAGAGCTGCTTCAAAATGCGGAAATTCAAATTTTTGTACCATAGTTTGTAAACACTATAACTTTTACCCAAACCATTTTTTTTTAACCAAACTTTTTTTTTAATCAAAGACATGTAGAACAATAAATTTGGAGAAAAATTTACATAGAAATGTATTTTAAAACAAAATAATTACAAAAAGGGAAAATTTCATTTTTTGGCAAAAAAATAAAAAAATCGGTAAATTTTGATTAATAACAAAAAAAAAGTAAAAATGTCAGCAGCAATGAAATACCACCAAATGAAAGCTCTATTAGTGAGAAGAAAAGGAGGTAAAATTCATTTGGGTGGTAAGTTGTATGACCGAGCAATAAACTGTGAAAGTAGTGTAGTGCAGAATTGTAAAAAGTGGTCTGGTCATTAAGGGTGTTTAAGCTAGGGGAGCTGACGTGGTTAATACAGAATGCTAAGTAAATTAGGGATGGAGGGGTTAAAAATAAATAAATAAAATTAAACTCACCTCATCCACTTGTTTGCACAGTCGGCTTGTCTTCTTTCTTTTTCTTTGAGGACCTAGGTGAAAAGGACCTTTGGTGATGTCACTGCACTCATCACACGGTCCGTCACATGATCCATCACATGGTTCATCACCATGGTGATGGACCATGTGATGAGCGCAGTGACATCACCAAAGGTACTTTTTTATTAGGTCCTCAAAGAAGAAGAAAGAAGACAAGCTGGGCTGCTCGAACAAGTGGATGAGGTGAGTTAAATTTTATTTTATTTTTTGAACCCCTCCATCCCTAATTTACTTAGCATTCTGTATTAAGAATGCTATTATTTTTACTTATAACCATGTTATAAGAGAAAATAATAAAGATCGGGTCCCCATCCCAGAGCGTTCACCTCACGCATTGCACCTGGGTGGAAAACTTGCCCATGTGAAAGGGGCCTTAGAGTTAGGGGCTCAGCATTAGGATATATTTTATTTTTTACACATAATGCTAACTCAAATTGGCAGTGTCATTTGTTTCACTCCAGCTCAGTTGCATTCATACATTTGACCTTTTTCATTATGGGGACCTGTTATGTAATCTAAAGTCTGACCACAAGGCCAGAGCTTGCTCTCCCATGTAGACAGCAGTGGTCAGTCTCCCAGCAGTCTCTTTGTGTCAAGTACAGAATGACATCATCTCCTATCAAATACCTCCTGGCAGCCCTCACACCCCTCTTCTCCCTTCTTGTCCCTCAGTATATCCCTGTATACATAGAATGCTGAAGATATACAGTAGGTGGAGATATACCAAGATGCGTTTTCTACACCAGTCTTGATTCGCCCCAGCAAGTGAATAGTAGAGCAGGAAGCTGCATTCAATTGTATCTGCTTCCTCTGAACACAGATACAGTTGATAATATGACATACCTCAACCGCCCAGGAACCGCAGGACTCCTGACGAAATCCAGGATTGTCCCGCAGGATCAAGGACAGTTGGCATATATGCTTATTTTTTTTAATAATGGTCCATCCTGCACTACATACACATTTTAAACAGAAATCTGGCAGCACTCCAAAGTCTCAAGAAGAAAGTCTCAAGATTGGGGGCTGAAATGTTGCACTAGATACATGGGTGAATACATTTTAGATATTTCACTAATTGTGTAGAGCTGCCAGATTTTTTTTGCCATACAAGTGGGGGTCTCAGCCACACCCTTTGGATCCGTACCTGATAATATTTGTTTCTTCTATGCTGTTTATATTTTGCTCTATCTATCTTTTGCATTGCAGCCATGTTAGCATGCATCTATGCTTTATCTCCAATTGTCTGAAGAGGCTGGTCTAACTTTTGTTTTTTGTATTGTACGTTTGGGGAAGTGGCTGCCTTTCTTTAGACCTTGCACTAGGACTGGGAACTTAAAGTGGCCCTGGAAAAAAAAACAAAAAAATGGCCCCAATGTTGTAGGTGGGTATGAATTGTCAGAAGACGGAACAACACAAGTTGATGAGGCCAATATATGAGTCCATCGCTCGCGGGCCTCCTTCCAATCCCCTTAAACCCCATTCCAACCCAAACTTAACAATAACACACTGAGACCGATTTTGGATTTATTTAAATGGCCACAGCAGCCGTTTATTATTAAATACATAACATAAATAAACATAACTCCAGTTGTTTATTCCCTGACAAGGGAGGTCCTTGAAGCCCCAAAAAACTTGTTATCACAACTCCCCAAACTGGCCCATCCATCTTGCCTCCAGCCGTAAAACACCAGCTCAGAGACCAACTGACGGACGCCTTTTCACACAAGCCAACTGTTCAACCATGGGAGTCCAGCCCCACCATTGAGGCCCTCCCATTCTCCCGAAGTATCCGTACCACCAACTTCGAGGTCCTCCCACCGCCCCCGACTGCCACGACAATAAAGACATACAAACATAAAAAACACAAACCCAAGACACATAAACCCAACCCCACTCACATCCTTGCCTAACCCCCCCCCCCCCTCAAAACCTGCACACCAACTAACCCCTGTTCCATAAGGGAGGGAGGGGGGGGGAGTTTCTCCCTTTGCTAAATGCTCTAAAATGGCGCCGGTTACCTCCCCCTCTTATAACCTACCCTACAAGCCCACCCCATAATGTAAAACTCTTAACCCTCACACTGCTGGCCCCCTCCATCCAAACCCTATCATGTTGGCCTCCCCTCAACTGACGTCCCAGTACGGCCTCACTAGTTAATAGTAATACCATAGTGCAGCACAGAATACCTCTGCAGAAGCTATCCCTCTGTGATGGCCATCAATAGCCGCCACGTTCTGTCCTCCTCCAAATGTCTCTAATTAAGATATGGAACAGGGAACTTAGGTTAGATGTGGGCAACAATGCTAAACCAGCATCACCTTGTTTTCTTCCCTCAACCTAAAAGATTTCAGTTTGTTTTTCAATTGAGTGGTACAGTTTATAGGTCACATTAAAGGTGGAAAAAGTTCTGAAATGATTTATCTTTGTCTCATTTTTTTATATCACATAAACCTGACATTTTAACAGGAGTGTGTAGACTTTTTATATCCACTATATGTGCAAAGAGCTTAAAATTTTCATATAGTAAGTATAGCAGCAATGCAATTCAGATTTATCCATGTTTCCAGTGTTTGCATGTGTGCATTGTGCTGCTGCATATAGTGTTTGTTTGCTTTTCCACTGCAGCCCTGGTAGCTTGCACCAGCATGGTCTATATTTCACATTGTTTGTAGGTGCTGATCTAACTTTGTTTCTATCTATCTAAATAAAGGTATATTTTAGAACTGTATAGACACAAAGAGAAGAAAGACAGGAAGATATATTGTTGTTTTTGTCAAAGCACTCATTTCTTTTTGCAATGTGTATATCTAGTGGCAATGTATGTGCAATACACAGCTAACACTGGCAAATTTGGTTGGGTTACCACCAGGCTAATGGAGTTTGACAGCCCTCTAATTAGTTAAGTAGTGGAGTCTTAGTTGAGCAGAGCTACAGACAAGACCTACATGTGCAAACTCCTGCAAACTAGGCCAGAGACCAGAGAACCTTTATCTCCTAGGCTACAACTGAGCCTTTATCATAAGAGTACTCTTAAAAGAAAGAGATTAGCCATCTTAGAAGGTCCAGAGCCATTAAGGCCTTGGAAGATAACGTCAGTAAGGGACCATTTGTTTATGGCAGGAGACTTTAGGGCTGTGGAAAGGTATCATTTCTTCTGGCACCTGCCACACTATGAGATGGAACGGCCATCTGGCTCTAAAACTGCAGCCCTAAGCTCAGGAATTGCAGAAAGAGTTAACAAGAACAGAATAGCATGCTGGGGTTATTGGGAGAGACAGCAATGTATCCTTAGGAGAGTCAAGAAGCACTACTTTTACCATCATTGTTGCTGCCCAAATGCAATTATTGGGAGGAGACTATTATGATATACCTTTTGGACTGTGCCTTTGCTGCTATATGTACTACTACTACCATCATCGATTCAGTAAAGAAAGACATTATTTATTGCAACCAAAGTGCCTTATTGACTTCATCTATCTGCCAGCCCTTTATCTGTGCTCCTGTCTTAGCTCCCTGCCAACCATCTAACATCAAGGGCACCCCAACTTACATCAGAAAGGTGCCCCAAGGGAAGAAAGGGTGCCCCCTCCAGTCACTGTGCACAGCCTGGGAAGCTCCAAAGTGAGAACTGCCACTGTGAACTGTGAGAACTACTACCCATCTCAGGGTCACAACCACCACTCCCATCCTCTCTGCCCTGTGGATCACTACACAAGGCCTGGATGGTCGCCTGGGAGTCCTCTTTTTCTATGGCACAGTGCACTCAGACAACGGCATGGTGCTATCTATTAGCTCACGGCCATCACAGCAGTGACTGAGGCTCTCCTGTTCAGTCAGACACTTGACTAGAGCGATACCCCACTCTGTCATGATACAAGCTATTCCCTCTGAGCCAAGCTAACCATTCATTGCTCTAATAGGTTTAAGAGAAATTAAGTTGTGGCCCTCACATAGCAGGCATATACAGTGCCTTGCAAAAGTATTCCCCCCCCCCCCCTTGATTTTTTTGGTATTTTGGTGCTTCACAACCTGGAATTAACATGGATTGTTTGAGGATTTGCATCATTTAATTTACAGAACATGCCCACAACTTTGAAGATGTTTTTTTTAATTGTGAATCAAACAACAAATAGGACAAAATAACAGAAAAGGTCAATGTGCATAACTATTCACCCCCTAAAGTCAATACTTTGTAGAGCCACCTTTTGCTGCAATCACAGCTCCAAGTCGCTTTGGATAAGTCTCTATGAGCAGTTGCCACATCTTACCACTGGGATTTTTGCCCATTCCTCCTTGCAAAACTGCTCCCGCTGCTTCAGGTTGGATGGTTTGCACTTCTGAACAGCAATCTTTAAAGGGGTTCTGCAGTTTGTTTAAACTGATGATCTATCCTCTGGATAGATCATCAGCATCTGACCGGTGGGGGTCTGACACCCGGGACCCCTGCCGATCAGCTGTTTGAGAAGGCATCGGCGAGCCAGCAGCGCCACAGCCCTCTCACTGTTTACCGCAGACTCAGTGACGTCACGACTAGTATCACTGGCCTGGGCGCGGCTCAGCTCCGTTCACTTGAGCTTAGCCCCACCCAGGCCAGCTGATACTAGTCGTGACATCACTGGGCCTGCAGTAAACACTGAGAAGGCAGCGGCGCTGCTGGCTCGCCGCTGCCTTCTCAAACAACTGATCGGCGGAGGTTCCGGGTGTCAGACCCCTGCCGGTCAGATGCTGATGATCTCTCCAGATGATCTCTCCAGAGGATAGATCATCAGTTTAAACAAACTGCAGAACCCTTTTAAGTCTTACCACAGATTTTCTATTGGATTGAGATCTGGGCTTTGACTAGGCCATTTCCACACATTTATTTCCCCTTAAACCAGTCAAGTGTTGCTTTAGCAGTGTGTTTGGGGGTCATTGTCCTGTTGGAAGGTGGACCTCCGTCCTAGCTTCAAATCACGCACAGAGTGGTTCAGGTTTTGCTCAAGAATATTCCTGTATTTAGCACCATCCATCTTTGCCTCAACTCTGACCAGTTTCCCAGTCCCGGCTGCTGAAAAACATCCCCACAGCATAATGCTGCCACCACCATGTCTCACTGTGGGGATGGTGTTCTTTGGATGATGTAATGTATTGGGTTTGCGCCAGACATAGCGTTTTCTTTGATGGGCGAAAAGTTCAATTTTAGTCTCATCAGACCAGAGCACCTTCCTCCATACATTTTGGGAGTCTCCCACATGCCTTTTCACAAACTCACAAAGTGCCTTTTTGTTTTTAGCTGAAAGTAATGGCTTTCTTCTGGCCACTCTGCCATAAAGTCCAACTCTATGGAGCGCACGGCTTATTGTCGTCCTATGTACAGATACTCCAGTCTCTGCTGTGGAGCTCTGCAGCTCCTCCAGGGTTACCTTAGGTCTCTGTGCTGCTTCTCTGATTAATGCCCTCCTTGCCCGGTCCTTGAGTTTTGGTGGGCGGACGTCTCTTGGCAGGTTTGCTGTTGTGCCATGTTCTTTCTGTTTGGTTAAGATCGATTTGATGGTGCTCCTGGGGATCATCAAAGATTTTTCTCAACAACATTGTCCCTTATTTGTTTGGAGAGTTCATTGGACTTCATGGCAGTGTTTGTCAGTGATGCCTCTTGCTTAGGTGTTGCAGCCTCTGGGGCCTTTCAAAAAAGGTGTGTATATGTAATGACAGATGATGTGACATTTAGATTGCACACAGGTGGACATCATTTCACAAATTATGTGACTTCTGAAGGTAGATGGTTGCACCAGAGCTTTTTATGGGCTTCCTAACAAAGGGTGTGAATACATACGCACATGCCAATTTTCTGTTTTCTATTTTTAAATAATAGTTTTATTTATATATTTTTCTCATTTCACTTTACCAACTTAGACTATTGTGTTCAGGTCCATCACATAAAATTCAGATTAACAAAACATTGAACTTAAGGCTGTAATGTAACAAAATAGGAAAAAAGTCAAGGGGGTGAATACTTTTGCAAGGTACTGGAGATAATTCCTGCAAGCAAGACATTATAAAGCAAGTGAAGAAGTTCAGAGAAAGAGGGGGCAGACTGGTAGTACATGGGGGATCAAAGTGATGGCACAAGGGGGAGCAGTTTAGTGGGTTTTAGTGTGGTGGGTTTTAGATGGACAAGGTGGTGGTATGTGGGGCAGAGTAGCATTTGAAGCAGAGAGAGATTGGTGCAACATTGGGTCAGAGTGGTGGCATACGAGGGACAAAGTACAGAAATGTATTACAAATTCCTGGCTAAAAGCAAACTTTTAGAGGCAGCAAGGAAAGGAGTTAAATATCACAAGTAGGCAAGTTTGGTAAGTAAAACAATACAGAGTCCCTCAACTTACAATGGCCCCAGGATACAAGATTCTTAACATGCAATGGTCTTCTCTGGGCCATCATAACTTGAAACCAGACTCAACATACAATGCCTCAAACATTGCTGATGTGTGGTTCATGTGGTTGACTGGAAGAGCCAACAAATCAACATAGGTTTTTCCCTGGTAAAACACCTGTATTGGCTGTCTAGTAGCGCCTCCCTATAGTACAGTGATGGTACTACATGTCCTGTACTGCTCTTTACCTGTGTCAGGATGAGCTGTAATTTATATGGTACACTGTGTGTCCTGTAGAGGACCCTGAATAAGCTCATTTCCTCTTCATAGAAAGTGATTTACAGCCTCCAGCAGCTCTTTCTGACTGCTATATGTAAGTACTAGCTTTATCTATAGTAGTTAGCTGCTTAATGCCCTTTAATCTTCATTTTCTCTTACTTTGGGATGACATTTTGGGTCTTTGGAACTAATTACCAACTTTCCATAGAATTATGGTCTCGAGTTACAATGATTTCAACTTGCAATGGTCGCCCCAGAACCATTTGAAAATGTAACCCGAGGGACCACTGTAATTTATTTGATAGATTTCTTGTTTAATCTGGTTTCCATTCTGCGTGTTGTAGCATCATGACCTCTTGTCCTAAATATGATATCCTCCTTTTGGGTAGTGAATGTGGCCAGCCTAGACAGGATTGAGCTGCCTGCTCTGTCTCTGCAGCCTGCTTCCTTTTGCCTATCCTGACTGCCTGCTGGTATAGAAGAATAAAGGAGGGGTGTAAAAGATTTGCTGTTTTTTCAAACAGTTTTTTTGAGTTATACAAATATGAACAAGATAAAAAAAGAGAAAGGGAGTAAGGATAGTGGATAGTGTCATCTAATACGTACAGTTCGCAATTGTTATGAAGGGAGCATAAGGATAAATTATGCAAGTTGGCTATGGTTGTCTACTCAACAGCAACATGAAAATGATCAATAATAGTAGACAGAACACAACACGTGTTCTGGTTTATGGGAATGAAGAGAAAGAAAAAAGGGTATATGAACAGTGGTGTGGGAAATAGAGGAGAAAGAGAAAAGGGGTTGTGCTTGGACCATTCCTTGCCGACCAAAGGTCATAATAAAATGTCACTGGGTAGGAAGAGCGAAAAAAAATGGAAATTCTCTATCTCCTTCTTTACTTTCCTCTGTTTGTCAGTGTCATAAAATTGGTGTTTTGCCTCCCACCATTTGTGTCAAGTACTAGTTAGTAAGGACACATTTATTTTAATATTTCTATAAAAGGTTCTCATAAAGTGGAAAACTTTTTGGAAGAGATTTATCAAAACTGGTAAAAAGTAGAAACTGGCTTAGTTGCCCATAGCAACCAATCAGATTCCACTTTTCTTTTTTCAGAGCTCTTTTGGAAAATTAAAGGTGGGATCGGATTGGTTGCTATAGGCAACTAAGTCAGTTTTCCTTCCCACCAGTTTTGATAACTCTCCCCCTTGGTCTTTTGCTTTTTTTTTTGTTGAGGAGTCTCCTCCCCGTCCTTTTGAAATGGTTTTGAAAGTTTCTGCAAGAAAAATCAAAAGGGTGGTGGCTGCGGGGAGAGCCATTCATGCAAAATGGTTTGCAGGCCACACTGGAAATAATGAAAAACAACTTCTTCTCCTCTGGAGTACAAGAATAAACACTGGAATCCAGATAATCAAAGATTCAAGAAGGTGTTAATGGGGCAAGATGGGAGAGAGTGAAAAATTCCATCCTTCTCCAGAATTATTGGACTAGGAATCACCCCCAAAAGCAATGAAAGAGGTCTGCATCTGCTTCCGCACATTTCAAAGGGAATGTGTCATCAGAAAATTACCTATTGCTTAATGTTTTATGTTAAACATATATTTTTTTGAATTTTTTATTTACATTTTTAATTTTTTCCATCTATGTCTCTAACTATATTTTTTAACAAAATGATATCATATTGCAATTTTTATACTGGCCACCACGCCCAAAATATGTTAAGACAGGAGGGGGCTCAATTGATTTATATTGGAGAGTTTTCTAGGCATGTTCTATGACCTGTAGAGAGGTCAGAAGGGAGCTGATAAGCTATGATATCACCTATTGTGAATGGTCGATCCTGTGTTATCTGGATAGAGCTGTTACTGGTCATTGTAATAATTCCTGTAGTGATAATGAGATAGCTACTAAAAAAATTACCTTTACAGAACAGAAAAGCATGTTGTATTATTAGGCCTAGTGGCCAGTGTGAAAATTGCAGGATATACACTCACCTAAAGAATTATTAGGAACACCTGTTCTATTTCTCATTAATGCGATTATCTAGTCAACCAATCACATGGCAGTTGCTTCAATGCATGTAGGGTTGTGGTCCTGGTCAAGACAATCTCCTGAACTCCAAACTGAATGTCAGAATGGGAATGAAAGGTGGGCTACAACAGCAGAAGACCCCACCGGGTACCACTCAAAAAAAAGAGGCTACAATTTGCACAAGCTCACCAAAATTGGACTGTTGAAGACTGGAAAAATGATGCCTGGTCTGATGAGTCTCGATTTCTGTTGAGACATTCAAATGGTAGAGTCCGAATTTGGCCTAAACAGAATGAGAACATGTATCCATTATGCCTTGTTACCACTGTGCAGGCTGGTGGTGGTGGTGTAATGGTGTGGGGGATGTTTTATGGGCACACTTTAGGCCCCTTAGTGCCAATTGGCCATCGTTTAAATGCCACAAGCTACCTGAGCATTGTTTCTGACCATGTCCATCCCTTCATGGCCACCATGTACCCATCCTCTGATGGTTACTTCCAGCAGGATAATGCACCATGTCACAAAGCTCGAATCATTTCAAATTGGTTTCTTGAACATGACAATGAGTTCACTGTACTAAAATGGCCCCCACAGTCACCAGATCTCAACCCAATAGAGCATCTTTGGGATGTGGTGGAACGGTAGCTTCGTGCCCTGGATGTGCATCCCTCAAATCTCCATCAACTGCAAGATGCTATCCTATCAATATGGGCCAACATTTCTAAAGAATGCTATCAGCACCTTGTTGAATCAATGCCACGTAGAATTAAGGCAGTTCTGAAGGCAAAAGGGGGTCCAACACCGTATTAGTATTACGCCTAATAATTCTTTAGGTGAGTGTATACTGACATGGAAAATTTTAAAAAATCACCGAAAATTCTAAAATAAAAAAAATATGTTTAACATGTAAAAATAATTTAAACAATAGCCTATTTTCGGATGACACATTCCTGGTCCTGTATGTGATGGCAAATGGCAAACTTAAATGCTGACTCCACTGTGCCTCCCCTTGTTATACTGTTCCCACAATGCCATACTGTCGGTTCCACAGAGCTCCGGAGACAGACTGTTGGCTTCTTTGACTCAGAGTACAGGAGGAGGGAATAACTGTGAGGCAGCAGCACTCACATAGAGGTCTGCTGCTCAGACTAAGGGGGGGGGGGGGTAGGATGACATATTGCCACCCCAATTCTGAACAAATCCTTCAAGAAGTGATCAGTATTAACACTGAATGGAAAACCAGACAGAGAGATAAAATATCATACTGTAAAACAAGTATACATTTTATTAGGGCTTGTCTAATGTAGAAATACGTTCATGAATGACACAGACTGGCTACATATTATATAATCATCTAATATAAAAATATTCCATACATATTAATAATTCAAAACATAAATTACATCTTTAGAGCAATAGACAGCATACAAGAAATACTACAAGCAATAAATCTAGAGGTATTCCAGTTTTAATGATTACATTTATTCATTTAGAGAATAGGATGTTGAACAATTTTCTAATATGCATGTATTCAAACATTTTCTTGCAGGCCTTCATTATTTCCATGCTGTAACCCCTCTCTAAAGAAATAAAAATGGTATGGTCCATTTTACTTCTTCAAAATGCATTGATGGGAGAGGTAAATAGGACTAAACATGGTGTCAGTCTTGTGACCTCTGGCTTTCAGTTAACTGCCCAGGTGTCTAACAGGTAAGTTCTTCATCATGTCTCAGTGTCTGTGCAGAAGCAAATCCCTGTAAGGTGTGTTGTGTTTGCTTGTTTTTTGCAATAAACTTTATTAACAACATGACAACATCACCTAGAGACAGTCATCCATGTAAATACACACAATAACCATTATAATAATCAATTTCCACCATTTGTGTATTCAGCAAGCACATGTATGTCATGAAACAATGTTGCTTATCGAATGTCAGGGATTACATGATGTAAAGAGTGTGACCTGACTGATGCCATGTTTCAGTTTGGCCATGAATACATAGATAGGACTGATACATGGGCTATACCAGGGATGGCCAACCTGCGCCCCTCCAGCTGTTGCAAAACTACAACTCCCAGCACGCACAGACTGCCTATAGCTATCAGCCTACAGGAGGGCATGGTGGGAGTTTTACAACAGCTGGAGAGCTGCAGGTTGGCCATCCCTGGGCTATACCATTATGCTGCCTATAGGGGTCAACTGCCTAATATATATGCAGAATTTTTAATACATGTTTATTAGAAAATTGTATGACTTACTGTTCTATAAACAAATAAATAAAGACCAAAATACCCCCTTTACAAAAGTAGAAAAGTGATTCATTTAGTTTACACTACGTAAAATACTAGCATCTCTCATTTCAACATTAGGATTGGACTAGTGACATAAGCTTCTATACTGTGAACTGTTAAAATTGTGTTTATAACATTGGGGTATCCTCCCAATGTGACACTGTGATAAACTACCAGTGTCCTATTTACATCATATTATATAATATTTATACCCCAGAAAAAAAAATTACATTCCTAAAAGGAACCTCATTTTGTAACAGAATGCTATTGTAGGGTTAAAATTATCTGTTGGTTAAATCCTTAACATATTTATAGCAGAAAAAGTTCTATTTTTTGTGACTTCCATTCCATAGTTATAGAGTTGAAGATTGTGACTACCAGTAGACATCACTAGAGGGAGCTTAGATGCCTTCTTGTGCTGTATTGTTGCCTGACTTCAACATACATACAGTATGCAGTATTTTCCCAAGCACCCTCTAGTGGTTACCATTTAAGAGGGGTTATGAAAAATATTGATGACCTATCCTCAGGATTGGTTATCAAAATAAAATTGGTGGAGCCGGAAGTCCGACTCCTGGAACCCTGCCAGTTAGCTGTTTGAAGAGGCAGTTCAGTGATGTGGCTTCTTTCTAGGCCAGTGACATCACAATCATCAGTCAATCAGTCACATGGCCTATGTGGTCATGTAAATGGGCCTTGCCTGCAATAACAAGCACATCCAGTATACAATGGATGGCGCAATGTGCAGCGGCAGACTGGAAACATAAAGTGTCCCTGAATTTTTTTTTAATGTGGCCCCATGTTTTAGCCAGGTCCAAATTGACAGAAGGTGGGGCAACACAAGTAGGCAGACCTAACACAAGTAGATGGGGCCAACACAAGTCAGCATAAAATACCACCCCAGCAGAACAAAACACCATGTGCAGCACCATAAAACCTCCCCAGAAGCTGTCCCTCTGTGGTGATCATTAATAGCTGCCACATTCTGTTCTCCTTCTCCTCCAATTGCCTCTAATAAAGCTATGGTGCAGGAAACTTGAGATGTGGGCCACAGCAACAAGGCAGTCCTACCTTTAGCATGCTGCCTGGACTTATCCTAATAATGACCACAATAATGCCCCAGGTAGAATGCTCCCCAAGGGGCCAAGGAAAGAAGACCAATTTAAATACCTGGGTGTTGTTGGAAGTTGCCATTTCCTGTGTAGGCCACAGGCCTTTTTCAGCCTGTGGTCTGAGATGCCTGTGTGTCCCTGCACCATTTGTACACTGCCTCATACAGTAAGGGTGAACGGCAGGCAGGCTCCCATGGCCCGCAACAGTATTCAATGGAATCACTGCCCTAAGAAAAGTGATACAATTGAATTCAGGAGGCCATCTGCGGCTGCCAGTGAGGTACATAAGAACCTAATGAACCCAGCATTAATTACCGCTGAGAGCATCAGATCATTATGTACCCAGCCAGAGGTAGTGAGGAGGGCTTTGGTGATCCTATGGAAAATGGCCCGCCGGGAAATATCTCTGTAAGGTCTATGGCCAGTCCACCTGTGTGTGCTTGACATGCTGTGAGGAAGCTGCAGCGCCCTTTCAAACAGCAGATTGAAAGATCATCAATATTGAATTCTTGGAAAGGCCCTTTAACTCTATGGAGAGAATTACTTAGTCTCAGGGGTGTAGCTATAGTGGAAGCAGGGGAAGCGGCTGACTTCAATGGTAGCAGTGCTGTAGTAGAAAGCTAATACCGCTACAGTGCTGCTGGTACTATGTAGCTCCAGCACTGATTTCCATTGACAGAGCTACACAGAGTAACTGATCGGTGAGGGTGTGGGGTGTTGGACCCCCACTGATCAGCTAGTGATGACCTATCCCAAATATAGGACATCACTTAAAAAGTGTAGGACAACTCCTTTAATACAAGGTCAAAGGACAACACAATACAAGTTCTCCCAAACCTCCTAACAATAATGAAATTAGACCTCATTGTATACAATTTATTTACAAGTGGCATGATGGCATTGACCCATACAGACAATAGGCCTGCAAATGTAATGTACGCTAGTGTTATTTTTGCCACACAAATTATTTGGAAGTAAAAAATAAAAACAATAAAAAAATAAAAACAATAAAAAAATATTCAAGAGAACAACATATAAATAAAATGTATGTACTGTATATTCATTTCCCCATTAGGGCCCCTATATATTTACACCTTGCTGTAGTAATATACGTACAATATTGTGCCTGCTCTGGGGTTGCTATGGTGGCATCAACAGATATCAGTTCATGGACTTCCTGTCATGTGACCTCCACGAAGAGTTGAGGTCACATAATGGGAAACCTACTGTAAGTCATTTATATGTACATTCCTGCAGCAGATGAAAGAGAAAAATCTAAATTATAGCAGGCATAGACTTGATTTGTGGGAGTACAGACACACCTCAGATGCCCCAAATTTATTAAGAGACTTGTACCTCTTAATAAACTTGTCACAACAATTAGTTCTCCCTAAAGTGTTCTGAATACCACAAAGGTATATCTTCAAGTGGTTTGTTAAAGGGTAATAGTCATATACTCATATTAGTATCTATTATGTGGAGGACACACTTAGACAGGTCATAAAATTATGGTAGGTAGAGGCCTGACCTCTGGGATGCCCACCATTACCAAGGGCTCCATTCCTAGCTAGTGACGTGTAAGCAAATCGATCAGTAGCAGAAGAAGCAATTACAGTAATAACCTTATATTGTAAAGTTGTGATATAAGCAATTCTGAATGTATGTCATGCATAGAGAGAAAGTTAAATTGTAATATTCGGTATGGCATCAGTCACCACTAGAGGGATATTAGGAACTTAAAGTAACTGGCTTCAGTAATGACATATCCCCATGTGACACGTCACCACTGAAGCCAGTCTATGGCTGTAGTGGCACAGTTGGCCATATCCATGCCCCGGGTGGAAGAAAACAAGCTGCAACCAGAAGACATAGGAACAAGTGCCAGTACGCAAGAACGGAGTGGTTGAGAGCAGTTATCTTTAGGACGGTGATGTAGGCTAGTGTCTTCCCTCAAAAGTTAAAGAGGACCTGTAACTGATAAATCATGTGCAATCTGACAGCAACATGTTATAGAGCAGGAGAAGCCGAGCAGATTGATATATATATTTGTGGGAAAAGAGTCCGTAAAACCTGTAATTTAGAGATTTATCTCTCTGCTTTTTCTCCCTTCTGTGAAGAGCTATCGGTACAGGGAGGAGGGGTTATCAGTGACTGACAGTACTATGAATAAAAGTGTCTATACAGAGATAGCTGTCCATCACTGATAACCCCTCCCTCCTGTACCGATAGCTCTTAACAGGGATGCCGAAAGAAATTGAAAAACTACAAGTTTTACAGCATCTTTTCCCGCAAAAATATATATCAATCCGTTTAGCTTCTCCTGCTCTATAACATGGTGCCTGCAGATTGCATTTTTGGGTGACAGGTCCTCTTTAATATTCTCAGAAAACCCTTCTAATGAAGCAGGATTTATTATTATATCTGTATGCAGTGAGTTCCCCCTAGTGGTGGTTGCGGATAGGCAGAATATTGTTATATAACTTTATAGAGTTCTGACCCCCTTAAATATATATTGTGACAATAATCAGGACAGAAGTTTGGACCTACTTGATGTCATAGTTGGAAGAACACTTTATCTTTACAGAGCATACTGTTCTTCAGAGTAAAGCCCTAAATAATATGTCACTGAAAACAATATAGCTGTACAACAAATATATACTATACACATGGACCATAAGGAACACCTTTTAACATAAAAAGTAGAAATCCACTCCAGTAAAGAGTGAGGTAAGAATGCCATCTCCAGATCAGGTTCATCAATCTGTATATATTTACTTCACACCACAAAGTCACGGAAAGAGAATATGTGGGGGCCATTGGCATCGCTATCAATATATTAACCTTTGCCTTTCTTCTCATAATGAGCATCTATTTCCTTACAATGACACTCTTGTCCTGTCCACTGTGAAACATTGATTAGGAAGGAGAAAAGAGAATTTGAAGGCCCAACGTCATAATCCACTGGGGCTGAAGACTTCTGCATGACGTTATCTGCAGGAACAGCTCTCCACAGACATATTGGGGTAGACTTTCAGCACTACATTCCGACTTTCATCCAGGAAAAGGACACTTAGGGAGCTCATTCTTTCTGGCGTACAGCAAGGTTCTGGGACACCTGGAATTATGCCGACAGCCTTGACTATGCTCTGTATTGTTGCATGGTTCGAAGGGCGCACCACCTGTCGAGAGAGAAGCAATGGAAAGACATGTAAAATATAAATATAAAGTGGCTTAAATTGTAGTATTTTCCGAACCCTTCTTAAAAACATAAGGGCAAGTCAAGGATTAGTCAAATGGATCTGCTTTTTTTTCAGAAACAGCACCACTTTTGCCCATGGGTTGCTTCCAGTGTTGCAGCCAGTAATTTACTTTAGTCGAGATGATCCGCAATATCAGATACAGTCCATATGCAAAATTGTCACTGTTTCTAGAAAAAGTAATCCTTCTGCTGTTTGATCACTCAGAACACGGGCCAGCGTCAGCCGCACTGCTCCTAGGGGGCCCCCTCAGGTATATGCTGAAGATGGCTGTAAGGGAACCCCCAGTGTTACTGAACAGTCATATGGCTATGTCCATATATACAGTAGGTGCTATTAACATGAAGGGGGTATCCCCAAGCATTATCAGTATGCTTGGGGACACCCAGTGTATTAAAGTCTAATTTAGCCTCTATTACTGAAATGTTTAGGCCAGGATTTGAACTCACAACCTTCTACATTAGAGACAAGAACCTTAACCACTGAGCTACGAAGCTCAATGCTACACAGTGCCCGAAAAACCTCAGAGTAGTTTCTCATGTATGAGGTATTTCTCTACAGCAGAAGTATAATTTTACATTTTTTTTTTATAATTGTAAAAAAATGTATGGCACAAAATAAATGTGTAATTACTATATATATATATATATATATATATATATATGTATATATTCATACTTCTGATATATATATGAATGCATAATATGTGGGAAATTACTACTAAGGTTTTTAGCCATAATATATGAACAGCAGGTTACCATGAAGTTCTAGACTTTAATGTAGAAGGCTATAAGTTTGAATCCCAGCATAATCATTAAAAAAATAGAGGCTAAATAAAACTTAAATAGACACACCAACCTTTTTAATTTGTGTAACTATTATTTTTTTGTTGGGAAAGGTGGCAACTCTAACAGAACCCCTGCTCCCTAGTGACCCCCATAACTTTTTTTTTATAGTTATGTCTACAGAGATGTGTGGGGGCTCATTTGAGGGAAATCTGTCTTTTTTTACAATACTATTTTGGGGGGTGTATTTTTAGAAAGGGTGCTTTCCCTGATCTCTGCTGGGGGAAGGCACGTTTGAGCAGGAAGCCCGCGCTTCCGTTTTTTAACACAAAGATGCTATGGTGACATTTGACAAATGCCACAAGGGGTCCCACTGAGATTTATCGCCCAAGGGTCCACTTGAACCTGGAGCTGGCCCTGATCAGAACCTACTTCTTCCTACTCCTTCTTAGCATTCTAGGTTGCACTGTCACTTCAGTCCTACTTTTTACCCTTTCAGGGTACAGATGTAGGATCATTTGCTTGGGGAAATTAGGAGATCTTCTGCTTAGTCTGACTACAGAGCAGATCCACTAGTTAGCCATATAATTCTGTATACCAATAACTACACCCAGCCAAGAGACAGGACTAAGGGGACAAAATAGGTACTGAGGATATGTTCCGCTGCCACGGCAACTGTTGTAGTGAATTCCATAGGCGGGAGAGACATGTCAGAAGACTTTGAGAGCATGAGGCGAGAAGAAGTTCATAAACAGAGTGGATATTTTGTTTCAGAAGGGGAGGGGACGGCTTATATTGTTTCAATTTTTAAGAGAAAAACTGCAGCTATGGATCCAATATTATTACTAGTGTTGAGAAAAGCGGCAAAGCATCTGAAGCGGAAGTCAAATTTTTTGCGCTTTGTGGTAACAAGTGAGTTTTCCTAAAATGGTGGCTGCATGTGTTGGAAAATCAAAGTAAGTGTAGAGGAGACAAGGCCGGGAACATAAGATCATCCATAATGCCATGCAGCCAGCCAGTGGGCAGGTAGTCATCACCCTGTGATGTCACAGCTAGGCAGAGCCCTATAAAACCCTGATCTCGCACGGTCACCGCCATTTTCCTGTGAGCTGAGCATAGGGAGAGACGTGACAAGATGCTCATGCACTAGGGACAGACTCAATTTATTGCCATGTACATAACTTTGCAGTGCACCAAGAGTCATAGCTAATCCGTTCTATTAGCTATAGAGATACTGTGCGTCAGTATTACAGGCAGGCTCGGACTGGCCCACAGGTGTACAAGTGAATCCCCCAGTGTGCCCCTGAGCAAGGGGACCCCTTGTTATCCACTCCACTGCAAAAGTGGCACATAACACAGTAGACTTACTGCATTACATATAGATATGCAGAGTACAGCACCTTAAGAAACTATCCAGTTTATTATTATAGACACATTCATGTGGCTGAGATGACTTATAGGCACAGTGACAGGGCAGCCAGTGTCCTCCTTTCCCAGGGACATACCTTCTCAAAGTCACTGCAGGAACCCCATAATCAATCATCTTGCAGCATCTTGCTACTGTCTGCTGCTGTGTGAGCAGGTAATATTTGGATATATCCCTATGGTGGGCCTCCAAAATAAATTTTACTGGTGGGCCCTACACAGCCCAGTACAACACTGATTACAGATCACAGGCAGGTCTAATTTATCTGTTCTGTTAGCTGTAGAGTTACTGTGCATCAGTATTACAGGTCACTGTTACCGACAAGTCTAATTTATCACTGTGTACATAAGTGTGCAGTGCACCAAAATTCATAGCTACCATAATCCGTTCTGTTAGTGATACAGTTGTTATACACTATGGCCAACACACAGAAGACTGGGTCCTCCAAAGGAACAGGCAGTGGCAAAAATGATGCTGTAGCCAGCACAGGTAGAAGCAGAAGAAGGGGTGGTGGTAGCAGCCGTAGTAATAGGCCAGAGCTACCACTGTCATCCAGCGGTTGAGTTTTGATCAACAAGCTAGCTGTACTGAAATGGTTGACTCGCTCTTCCCAATCATGCTAACACCATGCTTAGTTGGCATGACCCAGGAACTGCCTCTATGCCCTTACCTGTCCTGAACCTGCCTCTTGCTTTTGCTGCTCCATCTGTTAGCCAAGTAATGGTAGCCACCAGCTCTGCTCCGCTTTACAGCGATGATGACCTTTGTGAGGACAGTCAGTGGTTATAGGCCAACACAGACTTGGAGGAGAGGTCCTCTGTGCACTTCTTTAGGCGTGGAACTACCGATGATGACAGTTGGGTAGGAGCACATGTTGCAAGAGGTCAGGGATATGCGCAAGAGACAGGTGAGGGTGGCACAAGTGACTCACAAACATATGTAGATGATGATGTAGTCGATCGCTCGTGGGAGCCAGGTGAAGAGAGGGCATTATCAGGGATCAAGGGTGGCAACATGCCTGTAAGACAGCAAGGTGAAAGCAGTGGGAGATCCGGAGCGAAATGCAGGAGGGTACGCCGTCTGCTACTCGGGAGACTACTTGTGAGGAACACACTGGCAGTGCAGAGGTTCATAAAAGCAGCGACAAGCAGGCATCACACTATGGTGGAGGTAAAATGCCATACTCTGCAGTATGGAAATATTTCACTGGGGGGCATTGGTGTGGTGCTATGTAGGATGTGTGGGCAGAAGGTGAGGCGCGGCCAGGGTGCTAATGTTGGCACGACGGCCCTGTGTGAATACATAGAGCATCACCATAAAGTGGTGTAGGAAAACCATACCACTCATTTCGCCTTACAGCCTGATGCAGCAACCGCTGCATCCCCCACTGGCCCCGCTGCATCCCTCCAGCAGTCAGGGCTCATCAACGTCAGCTGTTCTTCCTTCTCATCAGACTTAAATTTCGTCTATTGCTCCTGAGGTGCCACTTGTTTCGACAGCAATCCATCACTGAGGCGATTGCAAAAAGACAACAGTATGCATGCACTCATCCACTGGGGCAGAAGCTCAACGTGCACCTGGCCAAATTGCTGGTACTACAGTCCGTCCCTTTCCATGTAGTTGACTCTGCACATTTCTGAAAACTGATGGCTTGTGCGGACCCAAGGTGTCCCAAGCCAACATTACTTTTCCCAAAAAGGTGTATCAGCCCTGCACACATACGTTGAGCAGAAGGTGGGCCAGTCCTTGGACCACTGACGTATGGAGTTGTAACGATAGTCATAGATAATATATGTCATTCACAGCCCGCTGCGTAAATGTTGTTCTGGCCCAGCCACACCAGCAATTTGTAATCACGTGTTGTAATCATGGGATTTCTGCGCCTATGTCCTCCTCTGCCTCCTCATTCTCTACCTTGTCCTCACCCTTCCCTCTAGGCACAGTTTACAGTGGTCATCCATCATATCAACTATGCAAAGCTAGGCGTTGTCACATGGTTCTGCACCTTGTCAGCTTGGGCGAACAGAGCCACCCCGGGGAGGAACTGCTTTGTGTCATCAATAAAGAAATCAAATACTGGTGTCACGGTCCCTCATGTGAGAGAGGTGAGAAGATCGGATAGACTTGCTGCACGTGAGGCTATCTGACAGGTCTCTCTGTTTTCCTCTATGTATGTTGTTGCTTGGCAGGATCTCACCTCTCCTCGGGTGCCGCTCGTTATCAGTGATGAGGCTCTATTTAGATCCGCCTCACACTGCTGACCATGCGGTTGATAGTTTCTGCTTGGGTTTTCGTATGGATTCTGAAAAAGTCTGTGCTGTGGATCGACCCAAAGGCACTTATGCAATTTTTGGGGTTCACCAATTACTACTGTAAATTTATCTTGAATTACTCAACTGTTGTTAAACCATTAACTGATATGACTAAGAAAGGCACAGATTTCTCAGTCTGGTCTGAAGAAGCATTGCATGCTTTTTCAGCAATAAAGGAATGTTTTGCTTCTGCTCCTATTCTGGTGCAACCAGATGTGTCACAACCATTTATTGTGGATGTTGACGCTTCAGAGGTTTGGGGTTGGAGCAGTCTTGTCGCAAGGTTCTTCTCCTAGCAAATGGTGCTCTTGTGCTTTTTTTCTCAAAAAAACTCTCTTCTGCCGAAATAAATTATGATGTAGGTAATAGAGAGTTGTTGGCCATTAAATTGGCTTTTGACCTGTAGTCAGATAAACGTCTGAACCCAAGGCAGGCCAGATGGCCATTGTTTTTTACTAGATTTAATTTCATTGTCACTTATCGTCCTGGAAATAAAAGCTTCGTAGATTTCCCGAGAGGGTGATTCGGAGGATCCTGCTCCGATATTGGATGATGGGGTGGTTGTATCCCCCCTTTATCCTGAATTTGAGGCAGAGGTGTTGGAGGCCCAGGGAGAGACACCCGATTCCTGTCCTCCAGGGAAGTTGTCTGTCCCTTCGGAACTACGACACAAGGTGTTTAAGGAACATCACGATACTGTTCTTACGGGACACCCTGGGAGCAGATCCACTGTGGATCTCATCTCTCGAAGATTCTGGTGGCCATAGTTACGTAAATGTGTTGAGGGCTATGTGGCAGCTAGTAAGACTTATGCACGTGATAAGGTGGCTCATAGTCGGCCTTTAGGATCCCTACTTACCTTGTCTATCCCATCCCAACCCTGGACTCATTTGTCCATGGACTTTATCACAGATTTGCCTAATTCTTCTGGGAAAACTGTGATTCTGGTGGTTGTTGAACGCTTCAGCAAGATGGCGCACTTTATACAATTTTCAGGTTTACCTAATGCCAAAACTCTTGCTCAAGTGTTTGTCGATAACATTGTGAAACTACACGGCATTCCCTCTGATGTGGTGTAATAGAGGGACTCAATTTGTTTCCAGATTCTGGGAGGTGTTCTGTACTCGTCTGGGGTTCTGATTGTCCTTCTCTTCAGCCTTTCATCCTCAGTCGAACGGACAGACTGGGAGCACTAACCAGAATCTGGATACTTATTTCAGATGTTTTGTCTCTGAGAATAAAGAGGAATGGTCTTCAATTTTGTTGTTGGCCGAGTTTTCCATAAATAACCGTAGACAGGAGTCTACTGATAAGTCACCATTTTTTGGTGTATATGGGTTCCATCCGCAGTTTGGCATATTTTCTGGTACTGAGACGTCTGGTATACCTGAAGAGGAAAGATTCTCTATATTTAGCGGAAGATTCAAAAGAATTTAAATAAAATGGGCAAAAAGCATAAACAGGTGGCTGACAAGAGACGTGTGAGTGGTCCGGATCTGAGAGTGGGTGATTCTGTGTGGCTGTCCACAAGAAACATTAAGTTGAAGGTACACTCTTGGAAGTTGGGGCCAAGGTTTATTGGACCATACAAGATCTCTGCCATTATTAGTCCGGTTGCTTTTCGTCTTGAGCTTCCGCAGGCTTTGAAGATTCATAATGTGTTTCACAAGTCATTGCTGTCATGGTGGATGGTAATCTTGAGTTTCAGAGTACCAGGATAGTGAACTCAAGAATGTGGGTTCCTGCAGCTGACGTGAATGCCAGTTGCCTTGTGAGGGCCATTCACAGGGCGCATCCTGAAAAAGACTGTCCTGGGTGTCCGCAGGCCACCCGTTGAAGGGGGGGGGGGTACTGTCACGGTCCCTCCTGTGAGAGAGGTGAGAAGATCGGATAGACTTGCTGAACATGAGGCTATCTGACAGGTCTCTCTGTTTTCCTCTATGTATGTTGTTGTTTGGCAGGATCTCACCTCTCCTCTGGTGGCGCTCGCTATCAGTGATGAGGCTCTATTCAGATTCGCCTCACACTGCTGACCATGCGGTTGATAGTTTCTCCTTGGAGTTGCTAGTGCTGGTTTGTCTTGGATATCCTGCTTCTCCATACTTCTGTAAGCTAAGTACTTCTTGCCTTCGCTGTTTCTTATTATCTGGAGTGTGTTGTTTCTAGGCCTCAGGGAGACACAAGTTCCTTCATTCTGGAAGGAACCAGCTGTCTCATCCCTTGCTACCTATCCTAGGGCTTGTCAGTTTTTGCATGGCTTTAGGTATCTGGTGAATGAGTATTTCCACCATCAGGATCTGCTCATACTGGCAGGAGTTAGGGAAAGGCCTAGGGATTACTAGAAGGTCACCATCCCTCTTCCTTAGCTTTTGAGGCCTAGATTGTTGTCTATTCGTTGTGGTGTGTATTTGGTGTTTTCCCTTCCCCTTAACCTGTGACAACTGGCTAGCCAACTGGAGATAGAAACTGTGGTTACTGATAAGGGGGAAGAACATTTTGTCTGCGCTGCATCAGGGAGGGCTGACCTATGCGCCCTGTATGGCACACGTCTTTTATCTAATTGCCACCCAGTTCCTCAAGTCTTTCACTTGACTGCAAGAGCTATTAAAAATGTACAGGAAACTATGCATGCACTTCAGTCACTCTTACCATGCAAAACACACCCTCCTTGAGCTGCAAAGGCAAAATGCTTTTCCCTAACATCTCCTGATATGCAACGTTTCCACCTGTTGGAACTCCACATTCCATATGTTAGACTGCCTGTACGTGCAGGGGAAGGCGGTCAACGATTTATTTATGTGGCAGACGGACAGGTTTACTCCCCGGTGTAATTTCCATCTTAGCCAGTGGCTGATCATCCATGACACATGCCGTTTGAGGAGGCCACTTTATTTGTCAGTCGGCAGAATTATGGCATGAAATATGTCATTCCACTCCTTCACATCCTGTAGGGGATGCTGAGAAATATGATGGCGAGGGAACAGAAAAAATGGCACCTACATCTCACGGCCATGTATATTCTGCCCAAGGGACAAGAGAGGAGAAGGAGGAGAAGGAGGAGAAGGAGGAGAATGAGGAGCTAAACAACAACGACAAAGACGACACAGATGACCCTGACAGACTGTGGCAGTATGCAGTGGAGATGGAGGCAGGGAGACCCTCTAAGTCCTTTGCGCAAATGGCCAGATGCATACTGTTATGTTTGCGCAGTGATAGCCACATTTTCAGAATTCGTCAGAGGGATGACTACTGGCTAGCCACATTGTTAGATCCTCGCTACAGGTCAACTATCAGTGGATTTTTTAGACCTTCTTAGGGATGCAAAAATGGACTACTATAGATACATGCTCTGTAGTCGGTTGGTCTCTGCCTACGAGCGCCACCTGCAGTCCTCAGGAAGGTCTGACCGGGGGGACTCTCTGCACTTATACTCCTCTGCCATGACTGATGGGGAAGGAGCAGCACCTGCTCCATAAGCAGCAAGTTAAGTCTGGAGTGTGGTAGAAGATAGAAGGTTCTTCTATCTTCATTCAGCAGGACCTGCGCTGACGTCACCGTGCTCACCACATGGTGAGCGCGATGTTTTCAGCGCAGGTCCTTTTGCAGGTCCTGCAAGAAGAAGAAAGAAGACGATAAAGGCGTCTGGATGAGGTGAGTAATTTTTTAAATAATTTTTTAACTCTCAATGGACATTTCACTTAGCATTCTGTATTAAAGAATGATATTATTTTCCATTATAACCATGTTACAATAGAAAATAATAAAATCTACAGAACACTGAACCCAAACCCGAACTTCAGTGAAGAAGTCCGGGTTCGGGTCTGGGTACCAACATTCAGTTTTTTATCACATGTGGAAAAAAATGAACAACGCAAGGCAATCACAGACAAATTGCGTGCAAACTCACGCTGGTTTACCTGAACCTGCCCGCAACGCATCCAGACTGACTCCGACACGCTCATCTGCAAAGGGCCTAAGGGTTACAGACCAGTAACATTTTTCCCCCTCTATATTCCAGTGGTCAAAACTTTGGGTTTCATATAGTGTATTAAATAACTTTTATTATTTTATTGGGGTTTAAAAAACAGCAATTTTAACATTATTTTGTGGGATTTATTTTTATGGTATGGCTGTGTGGTATAACTAATCTGATAACTTATTCTGTGAGTCAGGTTTTATTATGTTATAATACTTGCACAATAAAAACACTTGTTTTTACAAAATAATCTGTTTTTGTGTCGTTACTTTACAAGAACCAGAACATTTTAATTTTTCTGACGCCATAACTGTATGAGGGATAATATATTAGATTCCTCTCTCTTACTGTAGCATGTAACGGGTTTCACTGTGGGAAAGAGTGTAAAATGAAAACTTTATTGATATTTGTTTGTGTGTGGTTTAAGTGTTTGGTTTGACTTATTTTATGCTGTGATCCTGACGCTGGGTCATGGTGTCAATAGATGGCGTAATTTGTCACAGAGGGGTAATTAGATGGACAAATGCTCATCTTCTCACTCCTTTCCTGAATAAGAAAGACCTTCATATGTGACAGAGAGCAAGGCCTTTTCCACATGGGCGTTGCGGGAAAAGATGCGGGTGCGTTACGAGAAAATACACAATTTTTCTGCGTGAGTGCAAAGCGTTTTAAGGCATTTTGCAGGCACGTGAGAAAAATCTGCATCTTTAATACCCAGACCAGAACTCGGACTTCTTCACAAAAGTTCGGGTTTGGGATCAGTGTTATAATAATAGTACAGTATGCTAAGTAAATGCTAAGTAAATTAGGGATGCAGGGGTTAAAAAAATAAATAATAATAATTAAACTCACCTCATCCACTTGTTCGCGCAGCCCCTCTTCTTTGAGAAACTGGGAGGAAAAGGACCTTTGGTGACGTCACTGCGCTCATCACATGGTCCATCACCATGGACCATGTGGTGAGCGCAGTGACATCATCAAAGGTCCTTTTCCTCCCAGGTCCTCAAAGAAGAAGAAAGAAGACGAGCGGGGATGTGCGAACAAGTGGATGAGGTGAGTTTAATATTTTTTTTTTTGTTGTTTAACCCCTCCATCCCTAATTTACTTATGTTATAAGAGAAAATAATAAAGATCGGGTCCCTATCTCGATCGTCACCTAGCAACCACTTGCTTGCGGATGCTTGCAATTTTCACGCAGCCCCATTCACTTCTATGGGGCCTGTGTCGCGTGAAATACACACAATATAGAGCATGCTGTGATTTTCACGCAACGCACAAGTGATGCGCGAAAATCACAGCTCATGTGCACAGCCCGATTAGAGTGAATGGATGCGGATTCAGTGCGAGTGCAATGCGTTCACCTCACGCATTGCACCTGCACGGAATTCTCGCCCCTGTGAAAGTATGCTTTCTGATTAATGGAGGAGAGGGAGATAAGTAGCATGCACAGATATACTTCTCTCCTCCCTGCAACATGTCAGCCCCCTTTCCCCCATAGGCTGGCTGACATCAAATCCAGCTGCAGTGGGAGGGCAGCTTTAACCCTTCATATCTTGGTCTCTGTAGCAGGTAGATATATGTGTCTTGTTTGAAAGCTGTCAGTCTAAGCTTTATAACAAGACTAGGATTACCGCGTTATATAGCCTTCAGAAACTGAGTTGGGATTTAAGCAGCTGAAACCTGTATTCACTTTCAGCTGCTATCACTACCAACCCGATTTTTAAAGGAAATATCTCCTGAGCGCTGGGGTCCTAGGTTCAAATCCGACCAAGGACAACATCTGCCTGGAGTTTGTATGTTCTACCCTTGTTTGCGTGGGTTTCCTCTGGGTACTCCAGTTTCCTCCCACACTCCAAAGACATATGTCTGTGAAGGGTCTCATTTATCCAGGTCATGGTATATATCTGTAAAGAATAAATCAAGGCAACTGGACGTACTGTAGATTTCTTGAAAACGTTTCACTAGTTCTTCCAACGAGCTTTCTCAATTCTGAGTGATTGTACAAAAAGTACAGTCAGTAGGTGATAAAGACTTCCCAGAAAAAGTTGTCAAGACAGCATTGTATGTGGCAGACAATAGATGTCTAACCCCCCCACCTCTATTCAAGCTTGGCTTCTCCATTTTTACGTAGATGGCCTCCTTCACGCCTCGTTTGTACCAATCGGCCTCCTTATCCAAAACACGTACTTGACTGTCTTCAAAAATATGTCCAAAGACATACTGATAGGAATTCCTCCTACACTCTAAAGACATACTCATAGGGAACTTAGATTGTGAGCCCCATTCGGGACAGTTGGTTGCTAATGTCTGTAAAGCACTGCGGAATATAGTAGTGCTATATAAGTGCATAAAATAAATAAATAAATATAGAGGAGTTAATGCTGGTCTTGTTTTAAAGCTTAGATTGACAGCGTTCAAACAATTTCAGGCACATATCTCTAGCTGCTATACAGCATGATATGTAAAGGGTTAAAGCACCACTCCTCTTGCTGCCTGAGTTCTGCTCAGGCTGAACTGGTAGGTCCTTTTCCTGAAGCCTGAGCAGAGCTAGAGAAAAAAAAGTTAGGGGGTAAAAGCTCCATTTCAACAGAGCAATCTTTTTTGATCTTTGATAGACAAGTTATAATTTTTGGGGGGTTCAGCCCACACAACCCTATGCAGGTGCAGATTGCTATGGCGAAATATAGATATAAACGCAAAAACACAAATGCAATCGCACTCTGCAACCAGCACTCTGCCCTGCCTCTATGCTGGATGTTGAATAAGGCATTGGTGTACATTTTGGCCAAAGCGTAATAAGCCACTCACTGGTGAGTGGCTTATTACGCTTTGGCCAAAATGTACACCAATGCCTTATTCAACATCTAGCATAGAGGCAGGGCAGAGTGCTGGTTGCAGAGTGCGATTGCATTTGTGTTTTTGCAAAGTTATAATTTAAAAAATCAGAAAATAGACGTCAATAAAATTTTAAGAAAAAGTAAAAAATTAATAAAAATTCAGACCAAGATTGAAAGTCCTAGCCCTAGCATGTGAACAATTTCCTAAACTAGGCCATGTTACTGTATATACTACATAGATGGTAGACAATATTAAGCACAAATCTAAATTTTATTTCAGGGTTGTGTTTTAATATTTGGCACACAGTCTCAGGACAGACATTGATGGCATATTGCTGGGTTATGTGTTATGGGTAGGGCTCAATTAACCCCCACCAATCACTAGATGACGTTCCACTGTTGCTAGGAAAGAGCTGTACTACTTGGTCTCTTGGATATAAAGAGAAAACCATTCAGCTTCAGAATAAAAGTCAACAGGAGACCAAGGTGCATGGTTCATTCCTAGCACTACCACCAGTCACAGTGGTTGGACTTCTGCCAATTACACATATGCCACTTATGTTTTTGATAAGACAAAGACAACCCATTTTCAAGTCCCCAAATGCCCCCAGTATTAGGCTGAGGCTACACACAAAGCTACAGCTGTTGTCCAAAGGAACACATTAAGTTGTGGTGGCATCACAAAAATGTCTATATGTTGCTTTTGGCTTAAAGGTTTTGTCCCATCTGGATATGCCATAAATGTCTGATAGGTGCAGGTTCCACCTCTGGCACCTGTTCCTATCCAAGAAAGAGGTCCATCAGGAAGGATGCCACTCATGTCATCCATGGCTTCTTCATTCACTGCCATGGGATTTCTGAAAATAGCCAAGTAAGTGCACGCAGCTATTTTCAGAAGTCTCAAAGAAGTGAACAGAGAAAGTCGCGTATGCATGATGTCCTCTCCATTCCTGACAGGGCTCCTTTCTTGAGATCAGACATTGGATTTATATGCCATAAATATCCAGATGGAACAATCCCCTTAGGTCCGGGTGCGGACACATTCTACGTACGTCTGAATGGAGCCTTTAACCAGCAAATATTGTATGAGACTTCTATGCAAAATCAATAACAGGGCCCCACCCATCATATGCCAATCACACTACCGTGGCAGACCAGGTATAACTACCATCTCGGGACCCCCTATGCCAGTGATGGCGAACCTATGGCACTGGTGCCAGAGGTGGCACTCAGAGCCCTCTCTGTGGGCACCCGCACCCTGGAAAAATCTATGGTGTACCAATATGTCTTAGACTTTTCCTACCATTCATCAGCACAGGACGCACTATGAACAGCACAGGCAGCGCACTGAATGTAGGCAGGCTATTATAGCTAACAATAAAGTACATGGAGGATATACTATATTGGACTGTAGTATTCAGGTTACATTGCCGTGTTGGCGCTTTGCGATAAATAAGTGGGTTTTGGGTTGCAGTTTGGGCACTCGGTCTCTAAAAGGTTCGCCATCACTGCCCTATGCTATACAACTACATATATAAGTATGTACATGTGAAGGCTTTTTATCAGCATGCGAGCATAACAGATCTAAGAATACCATATTACAGTAGAATTACCGGCCCATCCTCCACACTGGAGGAATTTGCCTCATAGTGACAACCTATAAAGCACAATCTTTATAGCCCTGAAAAGGGAAATAATTACTGCTACCCTAATATACTACCCCTTTAAATTCCACAGTGTATACAAGCCCCTGAAGCATAGGCTTCACTTAAAGCTCAAATATATGAGTACCCCCTTGGGAGAAGATGAATCTACAAACAAGAACAAAACCCATGTTGTGTCACACAGCCATGTAAGAATTGTAAAACACTCTGGGCAGGCTACTCGCTCGTAACTTGTAAGGATCCGCTTGGCTCATGACTTATACACACATATTTACCAGCTCTGTAAACCGACACTATATCCTGTCGGAGTAAAGCGCCGTATTACCGAGTTATTCTCCCCTAGATGCAATGCTTCAGTGCCATGATTTACAATCAGAACCATATGGGTGCAGTATTATGGCTGCCTATAGCTCATAGGTTGTGCAGGGCTGTAATACATGGGTGTGTATGTATATACATTATATTTCATAGTATTCATGTACTCATTTATCCACTAGGTGGTGCTGTTCTATATTGTAAGTGCATGGATGTTCCCATACTATATTTTGCCCAGTGTTTAAGTAAAGGCGCAATTATAGACGATCCATCATGCACAGTGACGTTTACTTATGTATCTTCTTAACTCCTTAATATCCCAACATTGTTTCTAAGTGATACTCCTGTAATGCAGTCCTGTACAGTGGCATCATATGGTAGCTCATACATATCTATCCATAATACTAGATCTGGAATACTGCATGTTCTACTTAAAAAAAAAAAAGAAACATAATGGTCTACACACTGCCTGCTACCAATGGTGATGCAAGAATATACCATCTTTGGATAGGTATGTGCATATTTATACCCTATAGGTCCTGCTCCCAAAAAGAGCTGAGACATGAGTTGCTTCTAGGATCGAGCTGATTTTAGTGGGATAATGAAGACATCTCTTTTCTGTCTGCCAGACCTTTAGCCAAAGGTTGAAGTAGGTGCAAACAAGGAATCAACAGGATGAATGTTTCCTATTGTGTCCCTAAGTTTACCCCAAGGATAAGCAACAGTGGTCTGATATCTGTATTTCTCCCCCTGCTTAATAAATGTATCACAACAGATTTATCCCACAAAAAAATATACATTTTTCAAACCAGCATGTAGATCTGAATACTTTGGTAATTTACATGTTATAAAAAATTTAGCATAGCCACTGAGTTATTCAATGAAATGTATTTGTATAGCGCCACCTGCTGTTGATTCTTTTCCTTAATTCTCTGTCCACCTCAGTAACATCATTGAGGTGGTCGCACATGCTCAGTTCCATCCAACTGTCTTCCGCCATAACTACTGTTATAAGCTATGAGATTTAAAAGGAGAGAGCTGCACCAAAAAGGACACACACCCTGAGAACAAACACATCACATGAGCTGTGATAGGGAAAAAGCTGCAGCAGAAAGGACACACACCCTGAGAACAAACACATCACATGAGCTGTGATAGGGAGAGAGCTGCAGCAGAAAGGACACACACCCTGAGAACAAACACATCACATGAGCTATGATAGGGAGAGAGCTGCAGCAGAAAGGACACACACCCTGAGTTCCCAGTTTGAAATAAATCTAGCGGAGCAATAGGAGCGATGAATGGGTGGAGATGTGGATCTGTGTGAGGTCCAGGGCTGGTTCTAGCTTTTTCAGAAAGAGATTTGTATGTGCTATATGATGTCTGGTTTTAATGTTTTGCATTAGGGTACCTTCACACGACTGTTTGTATTTGGTGGTCTACAATCCGCTATATCTGCTAAATATGGATGTGGTTCATTTGGTATCCGCATTTTTTATGAATCCGTTAACGTCAACAGGTTCATGGTCTGCATTTTGTGGCAAAGTATAGGAGATGTTCTATCTTGTGGAAAATGGACAAAGGGACAAAAGAATTCAAAATTTACCACCCCTAATCAACCTATAAAAAGTATGAAAGAAAAACGTAGGAGTGTTGCGCAAATTACTAAAAGGTCTTTGGTCATTGAGGACCAAAACACCAAAATGTGGTGACTGAAGGGTTAAATTAAGTAAACTATATCAAGGAAATTCCAGGCACATGTACAGTTGTTTAAAAAAAAGTCAGTTGTATATGCGCCTATACCCTGATTTGACACAAGCTGAATGCAATATGCAGTGATGGATTGGGAGAAGGACCACATTTGAGGCCGTAAAATTTGTCAGGTTGATCTCCAGTGTTACAAAGAATAATCAGCTGCTAATTTCTGGAAACAGCACCACCCTTGTACGCCGTGTCTCGTGTTGCAGCTCAGTCTCTTTCACAACCTTTTATAGGATTGTTCCCATCTTAGACATTTCTGGCATATCCACGGAATAATAAGGATATGGCATAAATGACCGATAAGTGCAAGCCCCACCTAAAACCCTTGTCCTGTAGCTGTGAATGAAGAGGTGGATGCAAAAAAAACTTTAAGGATATAAGGGTCATTTATTAAGACCAGCGTTTAACCCCTGTGCTGGTGGTGGATCCACCGAAGTTATGTAGCACAATGGGATGTTTAAAAGTCATTAGTCTTGAAATGCTTTTTTTTTTAAACGGTGTCTACTTAAAATCTGATTTTACACCAATCCAACATTTCCCCTGCTGGGAAAACATAGTACTGAATAGCCTCCATCAGGACAGCCGAGCCTGCTATAGTGATTGGCCATGCTTGCTAAGGCTCATATTTGAGAGCGGGGCTAATATTTGAGAGTGCCCTAATAGGTCTTATTTACAGAAGTTGTTTTGAAGGGAATATCAAAAGCCAGCAGAATTGTAAATGCAGCTCTGGAGTTTAATGCAGCCCATAACTTAGTATCAGTACACGATAAGTAACATAATGTATTCACCAAGGGTACGTGCACAGTGCGTTTCTAAATCCTGCAGGCTTTTCTGGTAGCCTGTTGTGGCATAGATTCCAGTTCCGTCCGAAACCCACCATTTATGCTGGAAAGCAGCCCAATCGCCACCAGATCCCATTATAGTCAATGAAGTCTGACAGTGAATGGTTGAATCCGGAGAGGTGAACGAGCCCCAAGTGACTTGACTTTTATTGTAGTTAATATTCTTTTCATGACACAAGGCAGGAAATTCTGCAATCGCCCTGAAAATCTGTTAGCAGAACGCAGACACCAGTTACATATATGGAGCAGAACAATAATGCAGCAGTGAGATATACTTAAGGGCTAATATTCTGTGGCGAATCTATGAGATGAAGAAACCTGTTTCTTTTAAGGTTTATGAATTTTAGTATTTTATCTATTTATATGACTGCTATTGATTTCTTGGAAACTCCATCACTCGGTAAAGGGGCATGTTAGCTGCCACATGTAGCGCTTATGAATCACTGGTAATTGCCATGGAATTTAGGTCCATTGTTTCTGGTTGCAAGTTCAGTTGCAGCCCAGCAATTAGCCGCAAATCCTGAACGCTATCCGTGCCTGATAACAACCATGTAATAGCTTTGTAATTTACCCTTATTAACAACCACTCACCAAAAATTGTAAATGTAAACCTAACCCTCTGCTCCTGTAATAGACTGTAAGGTGCCATCTGTATGATAGAGACACAGGGCCATCAAAGATACAGTATGGCTTCAGAAAAGGTTGTGTGTCAAGTCAAAATGGGCTAGTTTTGTACATATCTCCCTTTTCCATTAGCCACTGATAAGGGACTGAATTCCAGGGATCCTCTTACCCGCTGTGAATGGTCATACTGTCGGCCGAATGCTGTCAGGCAAATGCTCATTTGGCAACAGCTATTCCTCCCAATTTTGCCATAAATATGCATGCTTGAGGCAAAGCTTGGAAAGAAAAAGAAACCTTTGCTAGACCCTTCTCGACGCAGCTCAGCTCCCACAGGGACAAATCATGTGGAACATTTCCATTGAGAAAAAGTCAAGATAGTTGGCCGATATCACCAGAAATGTTATATATAAATGGCCAGCCTAAGGGCTCGAGAGTGAGGATCTAACATTCGCTGTAGGGCTATGAGTTCTAGTTATGCTACTGGATCTCACAACTAAGTGAGTAGTGACTAGATCTCATTCAGTTTGTTATAAGTGTACACTAATCCTACAACTTGTGGTTTAGAAAGGCAACATTAGAATTTCATGTTTGGCTACCCGAAGCTTACGTAGACATCTACAGTAGGAATCTCTGCCTACTGCATCGCTTTTGTGGATTTGTCACTAGACAGTAGTGATGATCTTCGATCAACCAGGAGTGATCTGATGAAGATGACCATCAAATCCCAGTTACATGACTTTTCAAACACGATCATTCTGGCATTTTATTCCCCTCTCCCAATTGAAATAAATATGCGTGTTTATGGTAAAGTTGGGAGATATAGCCATCTACTGAATGAATGCTCTGCTAAGAACTATATCATGTGTACATAGGCAAATGTTTGGGCCAGTTATCTGGAAAGGAACGTTTGTATGAACAGTGCAGATATGCCAGTGATCAGTCAATAAACCAGCAAAACAATCATTTGTCACTGGATCTAATCAGCACAAAAAGATCATTGTTTGTTGGCAGCACATCTCCCTGTGTAAAGAGGACATCATGTTTCCGACAAAAGATGAACCTCTATGCGGAGGATCATGCTCATATAGAAGCGATGGTTGCTGCATGTAAAGGCAGGCAACCTGCGGGAAATGACCAGGAACAAATATTACTATGAATGTTCATTCCCGATCATTGCCCATTGGTATTGGTCCATGTAAATGGGTCCTTGGTGAAGAATTCTGATTACAATGTAGAATACACGTCATACTGTAATTAACTCATCTTACATTAGATCTTTAAAATTCTAAGTGCGTCCAGACCCTGGCTGTGTGTTCTTGATTTCCTGAGTGGGCCTCACACAAAAAAGGAACTATGTGGAGTACATTGAAAGTTTAGGTTTAGATGTGTTTGGAATTGACTTGCATTGATCAGATCAACGTCACATTAGAAAGGTTACATGCACAGTGTTACAAAATATTCTGCAGTTTTTCTGGTAATGCTTCAAAAAGCTCTTTGAGTCAAAGTCAGGAGTAGTTTCAGAAGGTAAGGGAAATATAAAGAAAGGAATTGCACTTCTCCTTCCTGCTGGATCCATATGTGGCTTAATTGAAACTGCAGTGGCTATTACATATGTACCTGAACTCTTCTCCAATGTGTTTTGGAATTCTGGCAACAGAGGAATTATCAGGCATGTATAGTTATCCCTCTGGGGGTTCTTGGGGAAATCAATGTAAGCACACACATGGCCAAAAGGGACATAAATTCTCACTTTAGACCAACTAATAATCTTAATAAAATATAACTTTTATTCTCCTAGCAATTAAATGGTTTTAATTGTTAAGAGAATACAAGTTATATTTTGTTAGGGTTATCAGTCAAAAGAGTGTTGCTTCAGGGAGGCACAAAATACCAAACTTCAAAAAAAAGCTAAATTTGACCAGCTAAGAGAGGCCACAGGCCAAACTAACTGGGACAAGGTCCTCAATAATAGAAATGCAGCCACAAAATGGGATATTTTTAAAACCATCCTAAACTCGAATGAATTGTCAGCCCTTTATAAAGAGAGTTGCAGAAAGCGACTAGGAGAAAGCAAAGCTATTAAATGTATTTTTTTTTTGCCTTTGTATTCACTGAGAAAAATAAACTGCCAGATGAAATGCAGAGTATAAAAGTTAATCCCCCATTTAAAGTACCCTGTCTCACCCCAAGAAGTGCAGCAGCGTCTTAAAAAGATTAAAATAAAAATTTCTAGGACCAAATAGCATACACCCCCGTATTCTAAGAGAATTAGGCAATGTCATAGACAGACCCTTATTACTGATATTTAAGGACTTTAGATTGACAGGGAGCGTTCCTCAGGATTGGCGCATAGCAAATGTGATGCCAGTATTCAAAAAGATCCAAAAACAGAGCCCGGAAACTATTGTCCGGTAAATTTAACATCTGTTGTGGGTAAACTGTTTGAAGGTTTTCTAAGAGATGCTATCTTGGAGCACCACAATGAAAATAAGAGAATAATGCCAAATCAGCATGGATTCGCGAGGGATTAGTCATGTCAAACTAATGTAACCAGTTTCTATGAGGAGGCAAGTTCTAGACTAGACCGGGGTGAGTCAATGTATGTTGCATATCTTGACTTGACTTATAAAATGAGAATGCTTGGACTGGGAGGAAAAGTCTGTATGTAGGTAAGTAACTGTCTCAGTGATAGAAAACAGAGGATAGTTATTAACTTTACACACTCAGATTGGATCACTGTCACTAGTGGGGTACCAACGGGGTCAGTATTGGGCCATATTCTCTTCAATATATTTATTAATGACTTTGTAGAAGACTTCAACAGTATGACACTAAATTGTTGAAAGTAATTAACAAGAAAGAGGACAGTATACTGCTTCAGATGGATCTGGATAGATTGGAGGCTTGGGCATAGAAGTGGCAGATGAGGTTTAACACTGACAGATGTAAAGTTAGGCACATGGGAAGGAGTAATGCAAGTCACCCGCACATACTAAATGGTAAAACACTGGGTAACACTGACATGAAAAAGGACTTAGGAATTTTAGTGGACAGCAAACTAAACTGAAGAAACCAGCCAGCTGCTGCCAAGACCAATAAGATAATGAGTTGCATCAAAAGGGGCATAGATGCCCGTGATGAGAACATAGTCCTGCCACTTTACACATCACTAGTCGGACCACACATGGAGTACTGTGTACAGTTCTGGGCTCCTGTGAACAAGGCAGACATAGCAGAGCTGGAGAGGGTACAGAGTAGGGCAACTAAAGTAATAACTGGAATGGGGCAACTACAGTACCCTGAAAGATTATTATAATTAATGTCATTCAGTTTAGAAAAAAGACAACTTTATAAATATGTATAAATATATCAGGGGTCAGTACAGAGATCTCTCCCATCATCTATTTATACCCAGGACTGTGACTTTGACGAGGGGACATTCTCTGCGTCTAGAGGAAAGAAGGTTTGTACACAAACATAGAAGAGGATTCTTTACAGTAAGAGCAGTGAGACTATGGAACTCTCTGCCTGAGGAGGTGGTGATGGTGAGTTCACTAAAAGAGTTCAAGAGGGGCCTGGATGTATTTCTGGAGTGTAATAATATTACAAGTTATATTTACTAGAAATGGGTTGTTGTTGTTGATCCAGCAAGTTATTCTGATGGGCTGACTGGAGTTAGGAAGGAATTTTTTTCCCCCTAAAATGAGAGAAATTGGCTTCTACCTCACAGTTTTTTATGCCTTCCTCTGGATCACCTTGCAGGACAACAGGTTGAACTGGACAGATGGATGGATGAATGTCTTTTTTCAGCCTTACAAACTATGTTACTATGTTACTTCACATTGAAAAACTTTTCACAGTACAATAGTGGTGTTTAGGGTAGGCTATCAATATTAGATTCATAGAGGTTTGAATCCTTGGACCAAATCTTCATTTTACTGCGCCATACGTTTTGCTAGAGCTGTGCCTGGTACTGCAGAGTCGCGGGATTGGGAACCCCACCAATCTGATATTAATAGTCTTATCCTAAGAATAGGCTATCAATAATATAGTATCCAAAATCTCTTAATTATAAAGACTGACTCTATCTCTAACTAATTTCGTTAAACTTTAAGGTGGTTCTAAGGTGGAGCTTTAGTTTAAGACTTAAAGGGGTTATGCCATGGTTGGTGTATACAATGAAAATCAAACATCATGTAGTACATGAAAGCCTCTTTCTAAGGAAGGTAGAGCCAGCTCTGTACCTCACATGGAAACAAAAATCTCCCCATTCATTGCTTCTGCTAGATTTACTTCAGCAGCTCAGGAGGCATGTCCTTGTGTTGTACTTTCTGCTGTAGTTGTTTCCCTATAACTTTCACAGTGTCTAGTGAAAATAATGGAAGGTGGAAGTTAAAGATTTAAACTGAGCGCATGCGACCACCTCAGTGAGGTGGATGGAGAAATAAGGAAAAGAACAAACAGCAGGTGGAGCTATACAGATAGATTTTATTAGATAGCTAACTGGCTATACCACGTTTTTAATTATATGCAATTACAAAGCTATTCAAATCCAGATGCTGGTTAGAAAAATGTAGAATATTCCCTTTAAGTTGAAGCCCCACCTTTGAACCATTTTGCATAATATGCATAAGAACTGCATTATCTGTGCCAACAAAGTAGTCTACTCTCTGCTGACTCTAATTAATGAAAGCACCTACTGGGAAATGGTGGCACTACTACTTGTGAAGGGAATGATGCTGATGGAAGCAATATATTCCCGAATAGCTGAATAAAAGACAACTCTAACAATATGTGTTGTGAGGTGGAGATTCTTAGTTGTGCCCAGTGGCATTGGTCTCTCTGATCCAAATAACCAGACCAGTACTATAAATGACATGTAGTTGTTGGGGAAGCCCTGCATTGGGACCAGAAGCTTTAAGTAACGCCTCTGGAAGAGCCCAAATTTTAAAGGGATCTACGGTATCTATGCCACAGTTCCTTTAACACCCTTGAATATACATGTAAGTTTATCCATGTAATAGGTAAATCAGGGCATGATTAGTGCTCAGAGCAAGAAATTAAGCTAAATTGGTTTTCCTATACTGCAATATTAATAGCCTGATCATTCAGGGTCCAACACTCACCGTGTCATCTTTGTTATGCTTATCCACAGGTAAAACAGTTGCCAGTCAAACACCGATGGTCTGTCCAAGTATAGGTCATCATTGTTTAACCCCAGGGAACCCTTTTAAAACTGAGACATTAGCATTCACTTTGTTTGCTTAACTTCTTACCTTTGGCATAGGAAACTCGCAAACACCGGAGCAGTAATAAGCATCAAAAGATTTAGGAGATATAATCCATTCACTCCATCCAATGTCAGCAAAATCCACCTTGAGATATCTGCGGGAGCAGACCCTTGGCTCATCCCATTGGCGTCTCCGAGCTTTCTTCATTGTCCTCTCATCAAAGTGAAGGACTGGAGATTTTGGTAAAGCATCAGCATTATCATTTACCTTCTTCTTCCGCTCCTTCTTTTGGGGCTTTTGTGTCAGTGACTTATATGTATTCTCCCAGAGATGCTGCTTGCTGTATTGAACATACTTAACGTCAGGGAGTTCATTATTATGGGTGGAAGCCAAAAATGTAGCATCCCTCCTTACTCTGCTCTCTGAAGATGCATTGGGCTGCTGCTTAGAATCGGCAACACTTGGTTGGAGTGGGTCATACCTTTGTAAAGTTACTGCCACACTGTTTGGCTCTGATATTGCTCTGTCGTTGGCAAATACTAAGATGTATGGGGCTTCACTTGGATTACTTTCATGGATAGTAGCAAATTTATGGCCAAAGTCAATTTCTGTTGAAATGAACAGATCTTGTTGATGTTGCGCTTCCTTTATGATGCTGGTTATGTCCTTCACGTGCCAGGCACCCTTTTTATTCAACGTGGCGCTGCTGATATTCCACTTTACCAAACCTAAATCTGTTTGGTGGAGAATGCTCTTGAAAATCACACTGACCCTCTGAGTTTGTGGTGGAAGCGAAATACGACAGGAAGCACTCTTGGAACGTTTGCAAAAGGAGTCCCTAGGAGGCCTGGGGCCTTTGTCAGGTCCAAAGTGGAGAGTGGCAGCCAAGACAACTTCAGACTGCTGTAGAGATGTTAAGTTGAAGCGATATGTAGGACGGGAAGCCAGAAAATCTGTCAGATAAAGAAGCTTTATTGTATGAGGAACAAATTGTGCCAACACTTCATTTTCTATGGACGGATTAACTACATGGATGTATGAATTCAGGCCCTGCAATGTGTTTGCATGATTAAGTCATCCATAGATGCTTTTGTCAAACTTCTAATATACTTCTAGTGTCATCAACTCTTACAAAAAACTAAGCTATTCAAGTCACAAAAGATCCTTTACTTAACTGGCTCAGGGCTGGGATGATTTGAGCCTTTGGGATTCACCATTATCAGTACATTTTAGTTCACAAGGTAGAAGGTTATTATTTATTGGATTATCAATGTGATTTTTAGCATTTCTATGCATCATTTTGTCCCATTTTAAAATTTAGTCTTATAGCTTGTCACAGTTGCTGTGACAATGATTTTTTGGTGGTTGTTTTCTTTTTATTTTCATAGCTGGTCCCTAAATGTCAGAAAAGATCACTGTATTATATTGAAATTAGCCTTGTTCATAGTCATGAGTTTAGTTAGTCCAAGGGGCTTCCTTCTTGTTCAGATATCCATGTGATCACATGGTCAGTCAAGTGACCACAGGGACCAATGGAGGCAGTAAAACTGAAACTGCCTCTACAGTATTTTATACAAAGTGTGTACAGAGGCAGAATCAGAGAATAAAATGCTTCAAACACATAGGCACTCAACAGTTTATGAGACGCAGCTCTTAATGGACTTGTCTGCTTTAGAAAATCTGTTACCCTATTAGAGAACTCTGAGTTATTAGATGGTAGTCTCACATTCTGGATACTCATTTACAAAGACAGTATCTTGCTCTGGAGGGCATGACACATCTGTACATTACCTGGTGATTAATTTCAGTGAGCACAGTGTAATGCTTACTTTCCCCTGTGGTGGTGCTGTAGGAAAATTGAGCACTTGCTGCAGGTTCTGCCACAGATTAAGGGTCCATTCACATGACCCTATTTCTGGGTCCGCATCCATTCTGCAATTTTGCGGAACAGGTGCAGAACCATTCATTTCAATGGAGCCGCAAAAGATGCGGACAGCACACAGTGTGCTTTCCGCATCCGTAGTTCCTTTCTGCTGCCCCTTAAAGGGCTTGTTCACCTTTTTAGCATTTGTTCACCTTTCGGCTGAACCTGTGCCGCTTTGGTAGGTCTTGATTCTCCCCGCATGAACATCCATTTTGACACAGGGCTCAGTCACTGGCTGCAGCAGTCTCATGTCACCCATGTGGCATGTCACTGGGGCACATGCTAAATGGGCGACACGTCACCACTGCTGCCAGTGTTTGGCTCCAGTGGTCACATGCACCATGTCAAAACAGATGTTAATGTCAGGAGACCCGACTACATTGCTGCAGAGCTGTCAGGGCAGCAATAGAGCTGGAACACAGCGGTGGGGATCAGGAAAGTATGATAACCACCATGGGTCCAGCTAACTGTGGGGTCTGTTGAAATGTATTGAGTTGCCAGAGAGAAGAACAAAATAACTAGTTGAGGACCCCCTCTATTAGCCCAGAATTCCCCAATAGGGTATCTAAAAATCTATTTTCTAAACCAAATATTCCTGTTATTTGTAGGAACTCTATATTTTACTAGAATAGAGAAATGTTTTAGTTCCTGTGGACTCCTAATAAAGCGCTGCCATAATAGTTTTTCAGCTTCAACTACCGTTTGCATTCAGTGATTGGATCAAAAGACAATGATATGCAAGTGAAATAATAATAGGATCTGCTTAATCCAATCATATTGATGAGCCCCAGACACTCTCAGTAGGGGTATTAGATATATCTTATATAAATGGTGTATTACTCCACTGTGCTGAGATAAAGTGGGCGAATTTTGATCATAGAGAGGAAAAACTACTATAATTTGCATACCACAGGGTAGCATCACTTCACAAATAACTTGTGTAGCTCTTTACCATAGAAGAGGATGGGGAAGTACTGCATGTAAGGGCAGGGCACGATTGTAACTGTGTGACCCTATCATTTATTGTCATAAGGACAGCATTATCAGTATGGTTCTTCTTTATTAGTATAAAAATATACTAAAAGGTAAATTGGCTTCCTATGAAATTGAGACCAATGGGTATTGGGGATGAGTGTCTATATATATGGCAGCGACTATTTCCCCTGCTCCTCATCCATCCATGCACTTTGAGTGCCTTGTGTGAGATGAGAGCATTACAAATGTTTGTCATTGCCGTTTTTTTTATTTTTTATAGATTTTCTACACTTTAAGTATACCATACCTTGACCTTCGATAGACTTGACCTTCATTGATACGATCTCAGTAGTGCAAAACAAGGGACAGAATAGTAGTCCAATACGAAGACATTACATTTTGGTGAACACTGTATGCCTTTATCAGGCATAATAGGCATATGTGAGATATATCATCGCCATATGCCACCAAACTGGGATATGGGGATATAACTGCAGGTCTCGTGACTTTTTAAACTTCATTTGGGCTACTCTGCCATAGCCACTTTCCGAAATGGAGGTGTGGTGTGAGCAGGTCCATTAGCCCCGGCAGACTTATCATCATCTACGCCAGCTACAAGTTGGCATAGATTTCATTCTAGACCTACTGACTGCAGGAGGATTCAGCCTCCATAAATTAAGAGCATCCAAGGGATATCAAGACAGACATTGAAACTGACAATCTTGATAAATCTCCCCCATAGTATTCGCTGGAGAATTGAATGTTGGATTAAAGGATTCTTGCACCAAACTTCTGTTCATATTGCGTGCTGAAGCTAACCTTGTATTGGACTATTAACTGTAGGTTGGGTGAGTTGGAGCACGCTTGAGCGTTGTGTACCATCCCTGAAGCTTCTTAACCATTATTTTGCTGATACCACCGCAATTAATTAGTGCCAGTAGTGGCCACACTTCTTTTTTCTGTATTGAGATGTGGACAGCACACGATTAAATCTGCTATAAGCTACCGTACAGGTGACTGATCATAAAATAAAGGTGTAGATACACATCCCATAACTTTTGTGGGATGAAAGCCGAACTCATGTCAGTAACCTGCCAACAGGGTCATTTTAAAACATCTGCCCTATTGTGCTAATGACGCCACTCACAATGAGTTTAGTCAGACCCTGTGGACCTGTTGCATTGCATTACACAACATTATGTATATTGAGGTACTACACCAACAGTACTGACTCCTATGAGTTTAGTCTTACCTGGCTGTGCCCGGAAGCTGCGTACCGTGTTCCCATTCTGAGGTCGACTGCCCTCTCGACTGTACTTCTCATAGAGCTTCATCATGTGCAATGACAGGGGGTCTGTGGCTGGGCTCAGTATCCCTGGAGCTGGGTTAAGGGTTGAGTCAGAGCTCTGTGGTTGCTTGCCTCTGCTCATACTCAGGAACAGTAGGAGCATCCAATAGTGAGAACTCATGTTGAGTGGCCACAATATATCTAGCAGGGGGTAGATGTGCTATATGCTTCTGAGAAGTTGTGATCTCGCCTTGCTCCCTGTCACTAGGTTGTTCTCTGCTGATGCTTGTGTAGCTCTCTCTTTCTCCCGGGTGTCACATTCAAAGCTCAGCTTACAGCTCATACCCAGGAGCTGGGAGGAGTGAGGTTCGCCCTTCCCGCCCATTCACCACTCACCTCATGCTAGTTGTGGCTGCTCAATGATAACACTATTTTTACAGCCAGGGGCTCAGCTTCACTTTAGAGCTCCCTGGGATGCTTTTCTAACCTGCATCTAATCAGTTCCTTTCAGCCCAGAGGTATTTACTGCTGCAGTAGTTATCCTGCTCCCCACTCAGATGTCTCCTCTACAATTTATATCTATACATAGCATGGCAGCTATTAAACCAGAGCATACCAAAACTGGTAAACATAATAATGACCTACACGACGCCTAATTATTTAGCTATATTGTCCTTACCAAAACACACAAATCAACAGGAGTGATGTTCCGTATGGCCTTGTAGGACATAAACCTGGAGACAATTGTCTACAATGGTCTCCAGAACCGTGTTTCATGAGATGAAAGCAGGACATGTTCTGAGTTATATGTCAGAAAACAGTGGTCTGAACAGCATGATTTACTTCTATGAATAGGACATTATTTTGAAATAGCATACATTGCTAAATAACTTGGCCAATTTAAGGACTTCTTTATACAGTGTATCTTACATGACTTATCATGGTCTACACAGTGTATACCTCATCATTGAAGAAAATCACAGAAATAAGATAATAATGCACGTAATAAAGTAGATGCAAGCATTAAATATGGACAAAGTGACCAACACATTTTCAAACCACCCTCTTCTTGCAGACACAGTAGGATTGGTACCCGCACCTGTTTCTCTGTGGGAGGAAATTCCTCTGCCAGCGCCCGCAACAGCGGAATGCAGCATCTTTTGCAGCAAGGCCTGGAAATGCTGGTAACATGTCCGCCATTTTGTGTTTGTACCGGGGGTCCAAGTACGTTACCACCCAGTACCGGTCCTTGCCCTTTATGCTTTTTATACGGGGGGCCCTCTTCTGGAGCATGAAGGCCCCCATTTGCAGTAAATTGGAAGCAGTGGAGCGCCCTGGCTTCTGCTCTTCGCCCAGGAGATTGTCCTCGGTCTCCTCCCCCCAGCCACGAACAACACCAGGGATCCCCAAAAAGTTTAAAGTCGCCCTCAAAGCCTGCTCTTCTTGCTCCTCCTCCTCCCCCCAGCCACCATCCTCCTCTGACTCCTCTTCAGACTCCTGCTGACTTGTCTCAGATGGAGTAGCCCCCCTCGGAATTCATTCAGCATTGCAACTTCCTCATCTTCCTTCTCCTGCTCCTCAACGGCTTGATCAATGACACAACGTAATGCACGCTCCAGAAAGAAGACGTAAGGTATGATGTCACTGATGGCGCCCTGGCTGCTACTGACCAGTTTGGTGATCTCATCAAATGGCCGCAGAAGTCTGCATGCATTGCGCATTAGCAACCACTCGGGCGGTGAAAAGAAACCAAGAACCTGTCCCGCTGCAGAGTTCGTACAGGTAGTCGTTAACGACACTTTGATGCTGGAGCAGCCTATCAAGCATTTACAAGGTGGAGTTACAGCATGTCGGGCTGTCACAAATGAGACGTCTGACGGACAAGTGGCGTCGCCGCTGAACGTCAGCAAGGCGAGCCATGGCCGTGTAAGATCTTCTAAAATGGCCAGAGATTTTCTTGGCCTGCCACAAGATGTCCTGGACCCCGGGGTATTTGGCAACAAATCACTGCACAACTAAGTTCAGGACATGTGCCATGTCATTTTGCCCTGTTTCAGTGCGCTCAGCAGCTTGGCACCGTTGTCGCACACCACTTTACCAACTGTCAAATCAGTGGGGTTAGCCACTGATCGGCCTGTGACTGCAGAGCTGAAAATAGTGCAGGACTGGTGTGGCTTTCAGGCACAAAGGCCGCAGCACGGCATGGTAACGTCTCACCTGGGACGTCGAATAGGTTCTGGGGAGCTTAGGGGGAGCAGCAGAAGAAGCGGTAGCAGTGGAAAAGGAGTCAGCCAAGAAGATACGGAGGATAGAGTAGGAGGAGGAGAAGAAGAGGCAGGCCTGCATGCAATCCTTGGCAGAAACACCAAATCCACACGGGATCACCCAGTGGGTAGTAAAAATTATGTACCTTCCCTGCCTGTGTTTGTTAGACCACGTGTCTGTGGTCAGATGTATCTTGGCACTGACACTGTGTGCCAGAGATACAGTGCCTTGCAAAAGTATTCACCCCCCTTGACTTTTTTTTATTATTTTGGTGCCTCACAACCTGGAATTAACATGGATTGTTTGAGGATTTGCATCATTTAATTTACAGAACATGCCCACAACTTTGAAGATGTTTATTTTTTTTCTTATTGTGAAGCAAACAACAAATAGGACAAAATAACAGAAAAAGTGCATAACTATTCACCCCCCTAAAGTCAATACTTTGTAGAGCCACCTTTTGCGGCAATCACAGCTCCAAGTCGCTTTGGATAAGTCTCTATGAGCAACTTGCCACATCTTACCACTGGGATTTTTGCCTATTCCTCCTTGCAAAACTTCTCCAGCTCCTTCAAGTTGGATGGTTTGCGCTTGTGAACAGCAATCTTTAAGTCTGATCACAGATTTTGTATTGGATTGAGATCTGAGCTTTGACCAGGCCATTCCAACACATTTCCATGTTTTCCCTTAAACCACTCAAGTGTTGCTTTAGCAGTGTGTTTGGGGTCATTGTCCTGCTGGAAGGTGAACCTCCATCCTAGTCTCAAATCACAGAGTGGTACAGGTTTTGCTCAAGAATATCCCTGTATTTAGCACCATCTATCTTTCCCTTAACTCTGCTGAAAAACATCCCCACAGCATGATGCTGCCACCACCATGAAATAGCGTTTTCTTTAATGGCAGAAAAGTTCAATTTTAGTCTCATCAGACCAGAGCACCTTCCTCCATACATTTTGGGAGTCTCCCACATGCCTTTTCCCAAACTCACAATGAGCCTTTTTGTTTTTAGCTGAAAGTAATGGCTTTCTTCTGGCCACTCTGCCATATAGCCCAACTCTATGGAGCGTACGGCTTATTGTCATCCTATGTACAGATACTCCAGTCTCTACTGTGGAACTCTGCAGCTCCTCCAGGGTTACCTTAGGTCTCTGTGCTGCTTCTCTGATTAATGCTCTCCTTGCCCGGTCCATGAGTTTTGGTGGGCGGCCGTCTCTTGGCAGGTTTGCTGTTGTGCCATGTTCTTTCCATTTGGTTATGATAGATTTGATGGTGCTCCTGGGGATCATCAAAGATTTTGATATGTTTTTATAACCTAACCCTGATTTGTACTTCTCAACAACATTGTCCCTTACTTGTTTGGAAAGTTCCTTGGTCTTCATGGCAGTGTTTGGTTAGTGATGCCTCTTGCTTAGGTGTTGCAGCCTCTGGGGCCTTTCAAAAAAGGTGTGTATATGTAATGACAGATCATGTGACACTTAGATTGCACACAGGTGGACATCATTTCACTAATTATGTGACTTCGGAAAGTAATTGGTTGCACCAGAGCTTTTTATGGGCTTCCTAACAAAGGGGGTGAATACATACGTACATGCCATTTTTCTGTTTTATTTATATATTTTTCCCATTTCACTTCACCAACTTAGACTATTGTGTTCCGATCCATCACATGAAATTCTGATTACCAAAACATTGAACTTAAGGCCTCATGCACACGACCGTTTTTTTTTGTTGCAAAAACGGGTCCGTAGGTCCGTGATCCATGACCGTTTTTTCGTCTGTGGGTCTTCCTTGATTTTTGGAGGATCCACGGACATGAAAAAAAAGTCGTTTTGGTGTCCGCCTGGCCGTGCGGAGCCAAACGGATCCGTCCTGAATTACAATGCAAGTCAATGGGGACGGATCCGTTTGACGTTGACACAATATGGTGCAATTGCAAAGTCTGGAGTCTCTTTTATACCATCGGATCTGAGTTTTCTCCAATCCGATGGTATATTTTAACTTGAAGCGTCCCCATCACCATGGGAACGCCTCTATGTTAGAATATACTGTTGGATATGAGTTACATTGTGAAAACTCATATCCGACAGTATATTCTAACACAGAGGCGTTCCCATGGTGATGGGGACGCTTCTAGTTAGAATATACTACAAACTGTGTACATGACTCCCCCCTGCTGCCTGGCAGCACCCGATCTCTTACAGGGGGCCGTGATCAGCACATGTAACCCCTCAGGTGCCGCCCCTGAAGGGGTTAATTGTGCGTATCATAGCCCCCTGTAAGAGATCCGGAGCTGCCAAGCAGCAGGGGGCAGAGCCCCCTCCCTCCCCAGTTTAAATTTCATTGGTGGCCAGTGCAGCCCCCCCTCCCTCCCTCTATTGCATTAATAACATTGGTGGCAGTGTGCGGCCTCCCCCGGCCCCCCGGCCCCCCTCCCTCCCTCTATTGCATTGATAACATTGTTGGCAGTGTGCGGCCTCCCTTCCCCCCCCCATCATTGGTGGCAGCGGAGTTCCGATCGGAGTCCCAGTTTAATCGCTGGGGCTCCGATCGGTAACCATGGCAACCAGGACGCTACTGCAGTCCTGGTTGCCATGGTTACTTAGCAATAGTAGAAGCATCATACTTACCTGCTGGCTGCTGCGATGTCTGTGTCCGGCCGGGAGCTCCTCCTACTGGTAAGTTACAGGTCTCTGCGGCGCATTGCTGTCACTTACCTGTAGGAGGAGCTCCCGGCCGGACACAGACATCGCAGCAGCCAGCAGGTAAGTATGATGCTTCTACTATTGCTAAGTAACCATGGCAACCAGGCGATTAAACTGCAGACTCCGATCGGAACTCCGCTGCCACCAATGATCGGGGGGGGGGGGGGAAGGGAGGCCGCACACTGCCACCAATGTTATTATTGCAATAGAGGGAGGGAGGGGGGGCCGGGGGAGGCCGCATGCTGCCACCAATGTTATTAATGCAATAGAGGGAGGGAGGGGGGCCGGGGGAGGCCGCACACTGCCACCAATGTTATTAATGCAATAGAGGGAGAGAGGGGGGCCGGGGGAGGCCGCACACTGCCACCAATGTTATTAATGCAATAGAGGGAGGGAGGGGGGCCGGGGGAGGCCGCACACTGTGCCACCAACGTATTAATACAATAGAGGGAGGAAGGGGGAGGCCGGGGGGCGCACACTGTGCCACCAATGTTATTATTACAATAGAGGGAGGGAGGGGGGGCCGCACTGGCCACCAATAAAATTTAAACTGGGGAGGGAGGGGGGTCTGCCCCCTGCTGCCTGGCAGCCCCGGATCTCTTACAGGGGGCTATGATACGCACAATTAACCCCTTCAGGTGCGGCACCTGAGGGGTTAATTGTACAGATCACAGCCCCCTATAAGAGATCGGGTGCCGCCTCTGTGTTAGAATATACTGTCGGATCTGAGTTTTCACGAAGTGAAAACTCAGCTCTGAAAAAGCTTTTATGCAGACGGATCTTCGGATCCGTCTGTATGAAAGTAACCTACGGCCACAGATCACGGACACGGATGCCAATCTTGTGTGCATCCGTGTTCTTTCACGGACCCATTGACTTGAATGGGTCCGTGAACCGTTGTCCGTCAAAAAAATAGGACAGGTCATATTTTTTTGACGGACAGGATACACGGAGCACGGTCTCGGCTGCAAAACAGTGCATTTTCCGATTTTTCCACGGACCCATTGAAAGTCAATGGGTCCGCCAAAAAAAAAACGGAAAACGGCACAACGGCCACGGATGCACACAACGGTCGTGTGCATGAGGCCTAAGGCTGTAATGTAACAAAATACAAAAAAAGTCAAGGGGGGTGAATACTTTTGCAAGGAACTGTATATTCACTTGCCGCTGGAAATGGCCATATACAGTTGCAAGAAAAAGTATGTGAACCCTTTGGAATGATATGTATTTTTGCACAAATTGGTCATAAAATGTGATCTGATTTTCATCTAAGTCACAACAATAGACAATCACAGTCTGCTTAAACTAATAACACACAAATAATTAAATGTTACCATGTCTTTATTGAACACACCATGTAAACATTCACAGTGCAGGTGGAAAAAGTATGTGAACCCTTGGATTTAATAACTGGTTGAACCTCTTTTGGCAGCAATAACTTCAACCAAACGTTTCCTGTAGTTGCAGATCAGACGTGCACAATGGTCAGGAGTAATTCTTGACCATTCCTCTTTACAGAACTGTTTCCGTTCAGCAATATTCTTGGGATGTCTGGTGTGAATCGCTTTCTTAAGGTCATGCCACAGCACCTCAATCGGGTTGAGCTCAGGACTCTAACTGGGCCACTCCAGAAGGTGCATTTTCTTCTGTTTAGGCCATTCTGTTGTTGATTTACTTCTATTCTTTGGGTCGTTATCCTGTTGCAACACCCATCTTCTGTTGAGCTTCAGCTGGTGGACAGATGGCCTTAAGTTCTCCTGCAAAATGTCTTGATAAACTTGGTAATTCATTTTTCCTTCGATGATAGCAATCCGTCCAGGCCCTGACGCAGCAAAGCAGCCCCAAACCATGATGCCCCCACCACCATACTTCACAGTTGGGAGGAGGTTTTGAGGTTGGTGTGCTCTGCCTCTTTTTCTCCACACATAGTGTTGTGTGTTTCTTCCAAACAACTCAACTTTAGTTTCATCTGTCCTCAGAATATTTTCCCAGTACTGCTGTGGAACATCCAGGTGCTCTTGTGCAAACTGTAAACACGCAGCAATGTTTTTTTTTGACAGCAGTGGCTTCCTCTGTGGTATCCTCCCATGAAATCCATTTTTGTTTAGTGTTTTACGTATCGTAGATTCGCTAACAGGAATGTTAGCATATGCCAGAGACTTTTGTAAGTCTTTAGCTGACACTTTAGGATTCTTCTTCACCTCTTTATGCAGTCTGCGCTGTGCTCTTGCAGTCATCTTTACAGGACGGGCACTCCTAGGGAGAGTAACAGCAGTGCTGAACTTTCTCCATTTATAGACAATTGGTCTTACAGTGGACTGATGAACAGCAAGGCTTTTGGAGATACTTTTATAACCCTTTCCAGCTTTATGCAAGTCAACAATTCTTAATCGTAGGTCTTCTGAGAGCTCTTTTGTGCGAGGCATCATTCACATCAGGCAATGCTTCTTGTGAAAAGCAAACCCAGAACTGGTGTGTGTTTTTATAGGGCAGGGCAGCTGTAACCAACACCTCGTTGGCTGACACCGCACTCCAATTAGCTCTTGGAAATGTCATTAGTCTAGGGATTCACATACTTTTTCCACCTGCACTGTGAATGTTTACATGGTGTGTTCAATAGAAACATGGTACCATTTAATTATTTGTGTGTTATTAGTTTAAGCAGACTGTGATTGTCTATTGTTGTGACATAGATGAAGATCAGATCACATTTTATGACCAATTTGTGCAGAAATACATATAATTCCAAAGGGTTCACATACTTTTTCTTGCAACTGTAGCTCTGGGATGCCCTTCTGGGAGAAATATTTCCTTTTGGGGACCTTTCATTGCGGTGTGCCAATGACCACAAAGTTTCTAAAGGCCTCCGAGTCCACTAGTTTATATGGTAGTAGTTGGCAGGCTAGCAATTCCGAGAAGCCAGCGGTCAGCTATTGGGCAAGAGGGTTATCCGGCGTAATCAGCTTTTTACGCTCAAACATTTGGGCCACGAAAGCCTGCCTTCTACCAGATGAACGCGATGACGGCACGGTGGAAGGTGGAGTGGAGGACAAATGGGAGGAGAGAGGAGAAGTAGAAGAGGCAGGACGTGGAGCGTCGGGAGTGTGGCTTTGTGGGTTCTGACGGCATTGCTCCCATTGGGCTCGGTGATGGGAGGCCAGGTGCCTTCTTAAGGCGGTCGTCCCTAGGTGAGTGTTGGGCTTACCGCGACTTATGCGTTGACAGCACAGGCTGCAGATGGCAACACTATTGTCAACAGCTGACACGTAAAAAAAAAAGCCCACACTGCGGAGCCATGTTCCGGTGTCCTGGGAGCACCAGAAGTGACCGTGAATGGTGGATAGCTCGCTCCAGATACATTTGCAGTTTGCTTTTTGCCTTGTGTGCCCTGCCAGCTCTGACTGCTTCTCCTCCTTCTCCTCCCTCTCTGCTGCTCCGTCTCTCCCTCTGAACTCCCCTCCTCTTCCTCTCTTGTGGGCACCCACGTGACGGCCATCGATACGTCATCATCGTCACCTTCACGGATATCTCGGAGTAGGCAGCAACTACGGGGACCTCCCTCTTTAGGATGATTTGGGCACTGTCATCAGACCGCTGGGTAGTGGCCGCTGCTACCTCCTCTTCCTCATCCGATGTCAAGAATGGCTGCGTATCGGTAAGGTCTGGGAATAGATAGGAAAATAATTCCTCTGACTCAAGTGGAGGGGCTGTGGTGGTGGTGGTGGTGTCTTTGGGGGTGCACACAGCAGTGAGTGAGGAGGGTGCAGATACAGAATGAGGAGGGTGCAGAAGCAGAAGGGTGAGTGAGCCACTCACCCAACTCTGGTGCGCCCTTTGAAGTAATCCCACTCGCCTTCTCCAACTTCCCACTTAGTCCCTAGAGAAGAGCAGTATTTTTGGAAGCAGGTATATTGCAGGCCTCAATCAATATTTTGTGGAAGCAGGTATATCAAACCCCTTAATCAGTATTTTGTGGAAGCAGGTATATCGCAGGCCTCAATCAATATTTGGTGGAAATAGGTATAGCAAACCCCTTAATCAGTATTTTGTGGAAGCAGGTATATCGCAGCCCTCAATCAGTATTTTGTGGAAGCAGGTATATCAAACCCCTTAATCAGTATTTTGTGGAAGCAGGTATATCAAACTCCTTAATCCGTATTTTGTGGAAGTAGGTATATCGCAGCCCTCAATCAGTATTTTGTGGAAGCAGGTATATCAAACCCCTAATCAGTATTTTGTGGAAGCAGGTTTATCGCAGCCCTCAATCAGTATTTAGCGGAAGCAGGTATATCAAAGCCCTTAATCAGTATTTTGTGGAAGCAGGTATCTCGCAGCCCTCAATCAGTATTTTGCGGAAGCAGGTATATCTAACCCCTTAATCAGTATTTTGTGGAAGCAGGTATATCGCAGCCCTCAATCAGTATTGTGTGGAAACAAACATATCGAACCCCTTTTTTTTGTGCTTTTTTTTATTTAATTAAACATTTTTTTTTCTTTAAAATAATTACAAAGCTTTTAAACAGAACAAAGAGAACTTACAGACATAGATAAAAGATATTAATATAGTCCTTACACCATCACAAACAATAACATTAAATCCAAATCTGTAGACTCTAACCTAATACATTTTTTATTTATTTATTTAATTTATGACTACCACCATTCTTGGCTGCATATCGAACCCCTTAATCGGTATTTTGTGGAAGCAGGTGTATCACACCCCTCAATTATTTTTTTTGCCACAACAGTTATATCACACCACCCTGTTTATTTGGGGCAAAATGTACAGTGAGGAACAGAAGTATTTGAACACACTGCAATTTTGCAAGTTCTCCCACGTAGAAATCATGGAGGGGTCTGAAATTCATATTGTAGGTGCATTCCCAATCTGAGAGACAGAAATAAAAAATTTAATCAGGAAATCACATTGTATGATTTTTAAAGAATTTATCTTGCACTGCTGAACAGAAGTATTTGAATACCTGAGAAAATCAGTGTTAATATCTGGTACAGAAACCTTTGTTTGCAATTACAAAAGTCAAACGTTTCCTGTAGTTTTTGACCAGGTTTGCACACACTGCAACAGGGATTTTGGCCCACTCCTCCACACAGATCTCCTCTAGATCTGTCAGGTTTTGGGGCTGTCTCTGAGCAATATGGAGGTCTGGAGACTGGCTAGGCCACGCCAGAACCTTGAGATGCTTCTTACGCAGCCACTCCTTGGTTATCCTGGCTGTCTGCTTCGGGTCGTTGTCATGTTGGAAGACCCAGCCACGACCCATCTTCAATGCTCTGACTGAGTGAAGGAGGTTGTTGCTGAAAATCTCACAATAAATGGCCCCATTCATCCTCTCCTTAATACAGTGAAGTCGTCCTGTCACCTTCGCAGAAAAGCACCCCCAAAGCATGATGTTACCGCCCCCATGCTTCACAGTAGGGATGGTGTTCTTGGGATGCAACTCATCCTTCTTTTTCCTCCAAACACGACGAGTGAAGTTTAGACCAAAAAGTTATACTTTGGTCTCATCTGACCACATGACTTTATCCCATGCCTCCTCTGGATCATCCAGATGGTCATTGGCAAACTTCAGACAGCCTGGACATGTGATGTCTTGAGCAGGGGAACCTTCCGTGCATTGCATGATTTGAAACCATGACGGCGCAGTGTTCTACCGACAGTGACCTTTGAAACTGTGGTCCCAGCTCTCTTCATGTCATTGACCAGCTGCTCCCTTGTAGTTCTTGGCTGATTCCTCACCTTTTTTATCATCAGTGATACCCCACGAGGTGAGATCTTGCATGGAGCCCCAGTCCAAGGGAGACAGTCATCTTTAGCCTCTTCCATCTTCTAACAATTGCTCCAACAGTTGATCTATTTTCACCAAGCTGCTTGGCAATTGCCCCGTAGCCCTTTCCAGCCTTGTGGAGGTCCACAATTTTGTCTCTGGTGTCTTTTGGTCTTTGGTCTTGCCCATGGTAGTAGTTGGCGTCTGACTGACTGTGGGGTGGACAGGTGTCTTTAAAGAGCTCAGACAGGTGCTACTAAGTTAGATTAGAGTGGAGTAAAGGTGGATTTTTTAAAGGCACAGCAACAGGTCTTTAAGAAACACAATTCTTGCTGTTTCTCAGGTGTTCAAATACTTCTGTTCAGCAGTGCAAGACAAATACATTCTTTAAAAATCATACAATGTAATTTCATGATTTTTTTTATTTTTATTCTGTCTCTCAGATTGGGAATGCACCTACAAAGTAAATTTCAGACCCCTCCATCAGTGGAAGAACTTGCAAAATCGCAGGGTGTTTAAATACTTCTGTTCCTCACTGTATATCACAGCCCTCAATTAGTATTTTGTGGAAGAAGGTATATCACACCCTTCAATCAGTTTTTTTGGGGGCAACAGGTATATCACACCCGTTGCAAAAAGTTGTTCCAATAGCACTTGTCCCTCTATATAGTTGCGGTATCGCAGCAGAACCACATACAACTGCTGCGCAATACAAATGCACTATAATATACTTTCTATGTTAGAAAGTATATTATAAGTATATTACACTCCAATCACACCTATCGATAGCACACCTATACCAGTCCTTAAAAGGACTTTTGTGGCCCTATTAGCTAGCGTTTGATGTCCCTAACAGCCTGTCCCTGCTCCACAAAGCAACCTCTCCCTACACTGGCAAAACACAGAATGTAAAATGGCTGCCAGATCGGGTTCTTTGTGTCCATGTGCTGAAACATCTCAATTGGCTGTCCTGTCCCACCTGATGGATGTGTCATGGGTCAAAGTTCAGTGCAGTGCAAAAGAATATGGCGCAAGCAGACATCGCCATATGTTTGCATTTTCTGCGAATCGCGAACGCTCAAGGTTTGCCGCGAAACGACCCCCAGGTGAACCGCAAGGCCATCTCTAATTATACATACTTCATAATAATGCTTGCCAATATTGTGGCATCGGTGCCTGGAAGACAAAGGATTGCAGTGCACATAGTGCATTGTTAAAAATTTTTGGGAGACCATGCACACCCCTTTTTACAAGCCCTGCCTCCTTTGCACCACCTTCTCAATATGTGAATGGACACCTGAGCTGTGTCTGATGATGAAGCCCTGATGCCTCACAAAGCTAAGGGCTTGTTTTCAGGAGGTGCCTGGAGGCTTTCCCGATATTAGGCAATTTGCCAACTATTCGGAGAAGTCTCCCATTTTTCCGAAAGCTTTTGGGATGTTCCAGGAGATCAAGCATGATCATAATTCTTTATACATCCTTCATAATTGTCTATACAGTGTATTATACATTGCTCTCAGTTGTCCTCACAGCGTATTATACATAACTGATAGTTGACTGCACAATGGATTCCACATACCACATAATTGCTGACTAAAACTACTACTGACAGATGAGGTCAATATCATTGATTATTTTGTGACAATTGCGTGTGCCAAGAGAGGGATCTATAAGGTTGCAAGTGAACAGTTCTTGAAACTGATATATCGGCATCAGGAAAAATGGGTAAACATAAGCATCTGGGCGACTTTGACAAGAATTCAATTGCAATGTTTAGAGGTCTTGACGGTGTTTTTGCGGGATGCAGTGGTCAGCACTTACCGACAGTGGTCTAAGGAAGAACAAACAGTAAGTCAGCAAAAGGGTCATGGGAGGTCAAAACTCTGTGATTCACGTGAGGAAGGAGCGCTAGCTCACCTTTCCCACAGAAGAGCTACTGTAGCACAAATTTTGAAGGTAGCCTGGTCTGATGAATCATGTTTTCCTTCACATCATGGGTATGGAAGGGTGCAGGTCAGTTGCTTACCTGGAGAAAAGATGGCAACAGGACATGGTGTCATAGACCCCAATCTTGTACCCATCAAAATTTATGAATCGCTAAATAATTAACCACGCTTAAATTAATAAATATGTTTTTACTGTTGGAAAATAATTGGCCACCGTGCTTAATGTTACCTAATACATATATAATTAATTAAACCATATTAATAAATATCAACATAACTAAATACCAATAAATAATTCCCACTAGTCCACTCAGCAAGTGACTATTACCCCATTCTTAGCACCGTGACATTTTAATTATAAAAAGGGGGTGGGGTGAGGGAGATTCTTCTCTGCTTTTTACATGAGTGCGCAGCAACTGACATCTCCCTTCTTTTTTAGGTTTCTTCACGCGACCAGCCGTTGATCCTTCCTCCAATCAAGATGCTCCAGAAGACTTCAGCCTGCACCAAGTACAGCTGTTACCAGGTAAGTCATATACCACACACACATCATTTGCACATGCAAATAACTGGGGGCATGACACCAAGTCCTCCCTATTTGCATCCGAAAATACGGTTTCCTCACACTGTGGGAAGAAAGCAAGACGGAAGAGGTAGTTTGTTGCTCTGGGTAATGTTCCTCTATGAAACCTTGGGTCCTGGAAGGCAACAGGGGCCCTTAGCACCAATGTCACATGGGACAACACTCAGGGCCGGCGCTTCCATAGAGGCAAGGGGGGCGAGTCCTTAGGGGCCCCCTGCGCCGACCCGTAACTAGACTAGTCTATAATTCTGTTGTTGTGGCGGCTCTGCCACAGACTCTGCCAGGGAAGGCCCACAGCCGTCCCACACAGCCAAGTTCCAAAAGCAACAGAAGAACAGGAGGTAGCAGGTTAGGTACAAATAACAACTGGATCCCATCTCACCAGTGCCAGTGGCATGTGGCAGTGGGAGCAGTCTGTACTAGCCATGGACTGGAGAAATGTCATGTGCATTTGGGGGGAGAGGGGGGGTCATTAGGATGACTCATGATGACAGTCTGAGAGATGTGCATGTGCTGGTGGAGAAATTTGCCAATGGGGGGGGGGGAGAGATGTGCTGCTGCCACGTGCCACTGGGCGATGGAGGGGGATAAATGTGCCATGGGGGGGGGCCCTTATTGTTTTTTCGCCCCAGGGCCCCATTTCACCTAGAACCAGATTGGACACTTTTGTTTCGGCAGGAATTTGTGTAGTTACTTATTACATCTCTATGGCAGGGGCAGGGTCCTTTGGAAGAAAGAATACTAGAGCAGCATCCTCCCACCTAGAAGTCATGGTATTAGTGGAGTTGCTGCCCAGTTAAAAAATGGTTGAACAAGGTCAATTATTGGAGAATACTTTGTATTTGAACTTGTAGGCCAGTGGCGGCAAACCTATGGCACCGGTGCCGAAGGTGGCACTCAGAGCCTCTCTGTGGGCACCTGTACCTGGGGAAATGTCTATGGTGTACCAATATGCCTTAGACTTATCCTGCCATTCATCAGTGCAGGGCACGCTATGAACAGCGTAGGGCACACAATGAATGGCAAAGGCAGTGCAGGGCGCACTATGAACGGCACAGGCAGCGCAGGGCGCAATGTGAACGGCACAGGCAGCGCAGGACGCAGTATTTATGGCACAGGCATCACAGGGTGCACTATGAACAGCACAGGAAGCGCAGGGCGCACTAACAACGGCACAGGCAGCGCAAGGCGCACTATGAACGGCACAGGCAGCACAGGGTTTACTATGAACAGCACAGGCAGCACAGGACGCACTATGAACAGCACAGGCAGCACAGGACGCACTATGAACAGCACAAGCAGTGCAGGGCGCACTATTAACAGCACAGGCAGCGCCCCTTTGAGAATTTGCAAAGATGTAGAATATAGGGCTATCTATTCGTATTCGCGAATATTCTAGACTTTTTTTCATCTGAACCCATGATCCCTCCCTGCTTCTTGCTTCTGGGCCAATGAGAAGGCTGCAATGTCTTTGTCTGAGCTTAGCAACATCCCTAGCAACCAATAGGAAAGTTGCCTACCCCTTACTATATAAGAACCTCCCCAGCAGCCATTTTCTGCAGATTTTTTGCAGTTCTGAGAGAGATAGCAGTGACATTGCTGTGCTCTGTGCTTTGCTGTGTAATTACATTAAATAGCTCCTATATATAATATAATGCAGATAGTTAGTGGAGATCAGTCAGTGTAGGTTAGATAGTGATATAGTGTAGCTGATAGGTTCCAGTGCAGGGTGTTAGCTAGTGTAATAGGTTCTGCAGTCCATACATACATGCTACAGACATAGTGCTGTGATGTCACAAGTTCACAACAATACTTAGTGCACCAATCAGTAATATGTAGTCAGACCTGCTAAAATATGAAGTTGCACGTATTGCGCAAAAATATGCTCATCATTAATTGCCGATTTGTGCAATTGCGAATATATTGGAGCACTCTATCTACCTATAAAGTAATATATTGTAATGTTCTGCCGTGCCAACCACTTTCTCCAGTCTCAGGAAACTTCTAGCTGCTTGAAAAATGTAGCAAAAGTTACCCACGCCTGTATTGCGAGCGCATTACGCGAATAATACATTGCCGTTTTTTCTAAATCAAGAAAATAATCGCGAATTCTCAAATTCACGAATATATTATGAATATTTGCCCAAATATTCGCTAAATATAGCGAATTCGAATATTGCCCATGCCGCTCATCACTAATGTTTACTAATAAAAATTAATACATACCATACCCTTTATTATCCACAATTTACCTTTGGTTTTATTTATCATATAGAACTGGTATGTTGTATTAATTATTCATTATTCCACCTAACTAAACATTGTTGCAGACCAAGTACACCTCAATACAATTTTGGCAGTCAGCACTTTTAGCAGGATAAATTGTCCAGGAATGAATTGAGCAACACAACAAAAAGCCAAGGTTGGCTTCCAAGTTCTTCATACTTCAATTCAGTCAGCATCTGTGTGGTATAGAAAAAGGGGTCCTCCGGGGCACTGCAAGTGTATTATAAATACTTTATAATTGAGTTCACAAGGAATTACACATACCATAGAAAATGTCTACACAGTGTATAACATATACCTCATCATTGTCTACACAGTGTATTATGATACCTCCTAATTGTCTACATATACCTCATACTAGTCTACACAGCCAATTATACATTCCACATAAATGTCTACACAGTGTATTACACAAAAGTTTATTCTTCTTTATGCCATGTATTACACATAAGGGACCTCATAATTGTCTTCACAGTGTCCCCAAGCAGCACATGGTCCAACAGTGATATACCAATTGAGGACACATCACCTCTGAGACCAGTCATTGGTTCAGCTACGCACATGAACCCATCTGTGCGGAAGTTGACAGTTGGGGATCGGAAGACCAGTGAAGGGCCCAGTGCTATGGAGATAGTATGAAGCAGCAAGGAGAAGATGTCTATGGATTTCTCCACAGGTAACACTAGCTGACATTGGTATGCCATGGGTTTATGGTGACTAAGGGCTCCATGAAGCCCCCGATACTGGGGAAGGAGGGATAATATTGTGGTCAATAAAATGCAGTGGTGACCACATGGCTCTTTTTGGCCTTTGGAACACGGCACATTTTTGCCTCGCCACATTTCAAGAGCTGTTACTGTTATTTTGTCACTGATGTTGCTGTGTGAGGTCTTGTATTTTGCATTTCAGGATGTATTTGTTTCTATAATTTTGATATATTATATGTTAAAGTCATTGCACAGGCTGCAATTACTTGATCCCAGCTGCATACATTTACTGGTTAAATCAATACTATTTATTAATTATTACCCATCCTGGCTGTGTGTGAAGCTGTAATGAACAAATTCAAATCGAAAAAATCTCTGTAATAGCTTCACTTCTATATTTGAGGATCCTTAAAATCATCATGTACAATGATTAAAAACCAAACATACACCATTCTTCTTTGCAGATCCTCTCAAGCTTTGTCAGGTTGGATGGGAACCATCGGTGGACAGGGTTTTTCAGGTCTCTCCAGAGATGTTCGATTGGGTTCACGTCAGGGCTCTGGCTGGGACACTCAAGGACATTCACAGAGTTATCCCTAAGCCACTTCTGTGTTTCCTTGGCTGTGTTTTTGGATGATTGTCTTATTGAAATGTGAACCTTCGGCCCAGTCTGAGATCCAGAGCACTCTGGATCAGGTTTTCATCAAGAATATCTTTGTACTTTGTTCCATTCAACTTTCCCTCAACTTTGACCAGTCACTCTGTCCCAGCTGCTGAAAAACACCCCACAGCAAGATGCTGCCACCACTATGCTTCACTGTAGGTATGGTTTTTGGCAGGTGAAGAGCAATGCCTGTTTTCCTCCAGACATGACACTTAGACTGTGAGAAACAAGATTCTCTGATATGGTGAAACCAAGATTGAACCTTTTCATGTGTCTTTTACTGAAGAGAGCCACACTCTGGCCATAAAGCCCAGATTGGAGGAGTTCTGCAGTGATGGTTAATCTTCCAGAAGTTTTTCCATCTGTACACAAGATCTTTGGAGTTCATCCAGAGTGACCATTGGGTTCTTGTCATCTCTCTTACCAAGCCCCTTCTCCCCAATAACTTAGTTTGATGGTGCGGCCAGCTGTAGGAAGAGTCCTGGTTGTTCCAAAGTTCTTCCATATACGAATTATGGAGTTCACTGCTCCCTTTGAAACTTTCAGTGCAGCAAAAAGATCTGTGCCTCCACACAATCCTGTCTCTGAGCTCTACAGGCCAAGCAGTTATTTCCTCCTCGTGGCTTGGTTTTTGATCTGATATGTATTGCCAGCTGTGAGACCTTTTATAGACAATGGTGTGTCTTTCCAAATCATGTCCAATCAACTGAATTTACCACAGGCAGACTCCAAGCAAGTTGCAGAAACTCAAAGCAAGAGAAATTGGAGGCTCCCAGGAGTGAGCTGAGAACTTAAAGTGGCCCTGGAAAAAACTAAAGGTGGGCCGTGTTCTTGACGGGTCCAATTTGAGAGAAGGCGGGACAACATGAGTACGCAGGGCCAATACAAGTAGGCAGAGACACCAGAAGTAGGTGTGGCCAGCAATAAACAAAGTGCAGCACCAAATATCTCACCAGCAGAATCAAATACCACAGTTCAGCACAAAATACCACTGCCATGTCATAGTAATCCACTGTATTACTGACCTGAAGAAATACAGTTGAATTCAGGAGGGGACCTGTGGCTACCCACCAGGTGCAAAAGTACCTGATGCATTAATAAATTCTGAGAGCATCAGATCATTATGTACCTGGCAGTAACATCAGAGCTAAATTTTAAGTATCATAGCAAAGGGTCTGAATACTCATGTCCATGCAAAATTGTAACTTTTACTTTTTAATAAATTTCAAAAATTCTCATTATGGGGTACTGAGTGAAAATTGATGGGGCAAAACTTGATTTTATTTCATTTTAGCACAAGCCGCAACATAACAAAAATTTGAAAAAAAGTTAAAGGGTCTGAAGACTTTCTGGACTGTCAAAACCTGAGATGGTCAATTCTATGTGTAGTCCTTGATCCTATTCTGGGGCGCCAGTCAAGGATGGCACAGCAGTGAGGAGGATGCTTTAACTGTACTTGCAATTTAGCTTCACTTCAGCTGGCAGCACAGTGCTTAGTGGTTACAGTCACAACTGGGGATCAACTTGACGGTTACAAATGTATTCTAAGTTTGTTACTATGGGCAACTGAACACAGCTCAGCCATTAATATATACTGTATCTCTGTGACTTCAGCTCATTGGAGCCCATACATTCTAATACTGTATGGAGACGAATATCCGTACAGTATTATTCAGAAGTTTTGAACGAAGCGACTTCTACCATCAGTATCTGATTAGGGGGGGGGGGGGGGGTCCAACACCTGAGACCCCCTGCTGATCAGCTGCCTGAGAAGGCATTGGCGCTCAAAGTAGTGGAACAGCATTCTCACAGTAGCGCCACTGCCTTCCCTAGGCAATGTGAAATCACGTTCATTGGTCACATGGCCTAGGCGCAACTTATATCCATTGAAGCCAATGGGTCTGAGCTGTGATTCCAAACACAGCCGCCATCAAATGGACAGTGCTGTGCTCAATGACAGACAGAAGAAGCACTGGTGCCTTCTCAAACAGCTGATTGCTAGAGGTCCCAGGTGTCGGACTTCCACCAATCAGATACTTGAAACCCCCCATTTAACTCATGCATGAAACAATTTAAAAAGGCTGCTACACCCCGTTACAACCTTCTTTTCTCTGGTGTTAGCGGATGCCCCTTGTTACGGTTACAGGCCAAAGTATAAACAGATTATTAGTAATACCTTTTTATTGACCTGTGATATATTTATATGTAGTTATTACGTCCGCCTAAACCATCTCTTTTTTTCGAAACAAAATAACCCATTTGATCATCTCTGCAGTTCAGATTACTTGCCCTCCTCTGGTGCCTCTTAAGCTCTACTATGTATTTCTTCTTCTCAAAATTTTACACTATGCAGAATGATTAGTGAGCTGAACAGGTTGAACTATGTTCTTATCATATGCATCTGCAGTATTCATTGCCACATTTTGGTTTCCTGTTATTTAATGTCCCCACACATTTTATACCCAGTCAGTTACCATCATTGTGTAGAGGGTAATTCTTATTATGTAGGAGTACTTTATTATTGTGTCAGCACTTTGACAGCCTATGATAGGCTAATAAATACTAGATTATATCTATATAATATTTACATAATGAACTTTCCTTCAAGATCTTGTTTGCATTCCTGACAATGAGAGAACAATCTCCCTGACGCCATATAACTTGGTGCTGCCTATAAACTTCCTCCTTTGATGCATTTGGAGAGGTGCACCGCCAGTGACCTCTGGAGGGGGGGATAGGATACTCTTTTTGTTGCTTGACTTTTTTGCTGACAGTCTGTGCACAATTGAGGTCCTGTGAAAAAGAGGAAGATCTGCAGGAGGCCACATCACACAAGGTCTGTCCTGTAAGATAGGTCCCCCTCCTCCTATATCAAAACCTATTCAGATCCACATTTTGTAGGACTCTTTAAAACCCGCAGGACATGGATACTTTTACATAGTAAGTAAAGGCCGTAAAACAACTCGGCAGCCAGAAATGGACAATATTCTCCTGGCTAGTTTACTGCAGAGCAGCGGGATGACAAGCCTTTTGTATGGCACTGCTGGATCTCAATTATGTGAATGGGGGATGAAGTAAAGTGTGTTTTGCTGAAAGAAATGAGCTTGAATGGAGAGCAGTATTGACATATCTAAGGGAGACACAGTTGTTTATGGGGAGCTCATGCAGAATAATCCCCTTCTGTTTCTGACAGTCACGGCTTTAAGATGGCTAGTTAGACCAGCCTGGACCCTGACAACCCTAACTACTCATGGGAGATGAGTGCAATTGTGAACTTCGGTATGATGGATGTGTAGTTCATATCTCAGTATCTTATTTAGTGATGTCCCATAATTAACTTAACATAATGACATGTTATCTCAGTGAGAGCAGCGAAGAATCAACCAAGATTTTAAGTAAAATCTTGGCCAGATTATTGAATGCGCACTGTCACACTTGCCTGAAATACACTGGAGCTACAGAAACCTATGGGTGTCATCATTGGTATGTTGTTCCTGGACTACAGACACACCAAATTAAAGTTAGATCTCGAGTGGACACAAACAATGCTGTAATACGTGGTTTGTCTTCCTCTGGCCCGTATTTGTTGGTGCAACCAGGGACTGTCCAGTCATCTCAGTAGAAGACTGTCCCAGACATTGCTCCTTGGCCTTACTTCTGTGTGGTAGGTTTGACTTGTGCTCACACAGGTGGGTAGCTCAGTGACTGCCAAGGAGGAAGCAGTCAGATCCCAGTCGCAAGCTCCTTGTAGTGGAAGAATGTCCAAATCATCAAGTGGAGTAGGGACCGAGTCAATGATCAACTTATGTTCAACAGGATTGTACAGATATGGCACAAGAAAAGAGTCAGTGGCTATGCCAGTGGATTTTAATTCAGGAAGTTACCAGTGTTCAGGATTAGAGGCAGGATCCAGAGAGATGTCCAAATCCAGCAGCAAAGACAAAGAGTTCAGTAGAATCATCACTTGCAAACAGTGGCCCTCACGTTTGTAGAACCGGCCTATCCAATTATTATGAATAGCTATCAGTGGCATCACTAGGACTGACCACCAGGGACATGTACCCTAGTGCCTAGTGCCTGCCCTGAAATTTGGTTACAGCTGAAAACTAGTGATGGAAACAACTGTCATTTCTGCTTCCCTGTTTTTTAATGATTAATGCTGTTGCTACCATCAGCGACTGCGTTCGATGTATGGACACAAGAGAAGCACATCACAGAAAGAAGCCTCACATAGGCAGGGGAGGACTGGCGATAGACCCCACTGGGAAGTTTCCTGGTGGGCTGATTCCCCGGGGTTCTGCAGGAGCCGTCCTTATGGCCACTGGCCAGGTATATAACAATCTGGTGCTCCCAGGAGTATCAGGTACTTGCATACATGGCCAGCAGCCACAGGCGACATTCTGAATTCAACTGCATTTACAGTTGCATGCAACAGCAGGGCATGGGAGCCTCATAGGCCTTTTAGGCAGTAAATCAGCTCACGAGGTCGCAGAGCAATGATGTCACCGTGACCAACTGCGCTGGGACCCAGGTGTTTTGATGACCTCATCAAGACCACCTGCACTGGGATGTAGTGCAATGATGTCATCGCAACCCACCGCTTGTGCAAGGACACAGGCTGTAGACCAGAAGAGGCTTGTGGCCTTTTTTTCCCTGGCCTCTTGACCATAGAGGACATTACTGGGGCAGTGGGAGAGCATTACTGGGGGCACCATGGGGGGCATTACTGGGTGCAGTGTGGGGCATTACTGGGGGCCCTAAAGGAATATTACTGGTAGCACTATAGAGGGAACTGTAGGGGCATTATTATTACCAGTAACACTATAGGGGGCATTATTATTGCTGGTTGTACTATAGCGGGTATTATTATTACTGGGGGCACTGTGATGGCATTATTATTATTCGAGACACAATACAGTATTGTTAGAGGCACTATAGGGGGCATTATTAATAATGGAGGCCTTATGAGGGCATTATTATTACTGTAGGCTCCATTGGTTGCAGTATATTTACTAGGGCACAATAGGGGGCATTGTTATTGCTAGGGACACTTTCTGAGCATTATTATTACTTGTGGAATTATAGGGGGCACTGTAAGAGCATTATTATTACTGGGTGCACTATTGGGGCATTATTATTACTGAAGGCACTGTAGGGGGCATTAATACTGGCAGCACTACCAGGGCATTATAGTTGCTGGTAGCAGGATAGGGGCATTATTATTGCTGGGGGGTACTATAGTGGGCATTATTATTACTGAAAGGAGTTTTTCCTGCAGTATATTATTTGGGGCCATTGGGGAGCACATACGGGCACAGATTACACTGTAGGGGCAATAGGGTAGGGAGAAGGATGAAAAAGTGAGGAATCTAAGATGTCTGTGTGGCAAATTCTTCAGAAACGAGACATGGCTGAACTAAGTCATCATGACAGTCTGGTACTAATAGAGAAGATGAGGAAAGAGAATGTCTGCAACAGAGGAGGAGACATCAGTGGATGTAGTAGGTATGTAGTGCTATATTCTCTTGTATTTATGGTGGTACTGAAAGACCAGGCAGGATTCTGAAGATTGGGCTGCTGCTGATGTTGCCTGAGTCTGACTTCCTCATCTATGTCTTAGTTAGAGACAAGCTGAGAAGGAAGACAGAACTTGGCAGCTGTCTCAGCTTTGTGCTGCACTGTGGTATTTGGTTCTTCTGGGTGGTAGATTGTGCTACACTTCGGCATTTGGTTCTGCTGGGGCAGTATATTGTGCTGCATTGTGATATTTGTTTCTGCTAGTTCGCTATATTGTGCTGCACTTTGGTATGTGGTTTTGTGGCAGAACCAAATACCACATTGCTGCATACTATACTGCTCCAGCATACCCCTATTCTTAAAGTGCAGCATAATATACTGCCCCAGCAGAACAAATACCACAGTGCAGCACAAAATACAATCCCAGTAGAAATAAATACCACAGTACAGAACAATATATTTACCCAGCAGAACTTCTGCTGGAATGGTATATTGTGCTGCACTGTAGTTTTGGTTCTGCCGCACAATATACTGCCCCTGCAGAACCAAATACCAAAGTGTAGCACAGTATACCGACCCTCTATGGCAGGCATCCTCAAACTGTGGTCCTCCAGCTGTTGCAAAACTACAACTCCCAGCATGCTCGAACAGCCTACAGGTATCAGCCTACAGCAGGGCATTGTGGGAGTTGTAGTTTTACAACAGCTGGAGGGCCGCAGTTTGAGGATGCCTGCTCTATGGTATTGCTGGTCCTGCCTACTGCCAAGGCATAAGCCTTAGTGGCATGCAGGAAACAGGGCTTGCGCAGAGGGCATTGTGTACGGAGTGGGGGGAATTCTGACATGTGCTTTGTGTCATTGATACATTTTGCTGGCATTTTAGAGAGTTGAAGTTGTCATGGATGTATCGTGCTTGTTATGGGGGCATTGTCGCTGTCATGTGATCATTGAGGCTGGAATAAGGAGCATCTCAACATTGGATAATGTTAAATATGTATAGCAATATAAAGTGCCCTGGCTGTGGTCTAAATGTAGGGCACTACGGCAACATGGCATTGCCTATGATCCCCTGGAACATTGCAACAGTACCGGAAGTCAAAAAATAACTTTTGTTTCCCTAAGGGGTAACTGATATACGTATGCATTCATGGCCTGCCTTAAAGGAACAGTAATGTTCTGTGTACAAAGTCATCTCTGCAGTCAAAGGAGTGATGTCATTGGGAGCTGTCTGAGGAGTTAGTTCTTTCCCCCACTTCCCAGCATTTCCTCCTAACATGACCTTACCCTTTCCAGGTCTATTTGAATAGTTCTTGCTCTGTACAGAAGCTGATCAGTAACTATAGTGTAGGAATGTGCAAACCACTAACCTAATATTTCCCTTCCGCATCCTGCACAAATCATCATATGCCATACTTCTTGCTATAAATAATGACCGCCACACTCCATTAGCAGAGGTTTATACAGCACAAAGAAAAAGGGTTTCTTTCTTTCTCTGCAGCTAATTCTTCCCCATGGAAATCTTGTAACATTAGGTAGCTCAGGAGCATTTCACATTACGGATATGGAACACATACATGTGTTTGTGTATTCAGACATGTATGCCCGTATGCACAGCTGGTAAGAGCCTGCAGTGAATATGAAGAAATATGTAGTATTTAGCATGTTGTGCTCACTGTATGGCTTGCAAAAGGTGGTTGGGGTAATAGCTAACATGTACAAGAGCATGCCGACCAAAATCCCAACACACAGTCTCTTGATGGGAATTAATTCTCGTTAAATCGAGTGAATCTGCAAGATTATCGGGCAGTGTAAAAGCAATGAACAATAGAGCGACAACAGACAATCGGTAAATTTCTTGTTGGTTCGATCATTAGTATGGGCACAAAAATCATTGTTGGACGTTAATGATTTCATATGCGTTAACAGGAATCGTTCACTGCACGCACAATTACAATTACATTTGTGTATCTATTGCTTCATTCTTCTCCCTCCTGCTTCTTAAAACTCAATATGGAGAAAACAAAATGTATAATCTTTCCACCATGTCACTCACTTCCCCACCTGACCTATCCCCTACATTTAACAGCACCACACTTTCTTAGGCCTCTTGCACATAAACATTTTTTTTTCCGTTTACGTTCCGTTTTATGCGTTCTATATACGGACCGTATACGGAACCATTCATTTCAATGGATCTGCAAAAAAAACAGAAGGTACTCCGTATGCCTTCCATTTCCGTATTATCATTTTTCCGTTCCGTTCAAAGATAGAACATGTCCTATTATTGTTCGCATAACGGACAAGTAAAGTACTGTTGTAGTAGGGGCCAGCTGTTCCGTTCCGCAAAAAAATGAATGCACACGGACGTCATAAGTATTTTTTGCAGATCCGTTTTTTGCGGACAGCAAAATACTGAAAAAGCCATACAGTCGTGAGCAAGAGGCCTTACAGGTCTGCTGCCTTGGGATAAAATTTTATTCTGCCCTGTCCTTTAGGTTAAACATCCAAACCCTTACCTCCACCTGCCACTTTCAACTCAAGAACATCTCTCGTGTACCCTCCCTACTTATTTAAATCAACTAAAATGCTAGCGCATGCCCTCATCCTTTCTCGCCTGGACTACTGCAACATTCTCCTTTGCAGCCTCCCTTCTAGCACTCTCATACCCCTCCAATCCTCCAATCTATTCTCAAATCTGCCAGGCTAATCCATCTAAAAGCTACATATAATGCCTTCACAATCTGTCCGCTGTTTACGTCTCTGACCTGCTTTCCAGTTATATACCCACATGTAATCTCTGATCCTCACAGGACCTCCTTCTTTGTTCTCCTCTCGTCTATTCTTTACACAATCATCTATAAGATTTCATAGGCGATTTCTCTCCTTCCCTTCACTTGTACATTGCAAGCTCTTATGGGCAAGGTTCTCTCCCCCTCTGTACCAGTCTGTTAATAGATTCATGTTTATCATATTTTTTCATATTATGTACAGTACAGACCAAAAGTTTGGACACACCTTCTCATTCAAAGAGTTTTCTTTATTTTCATGACTATAAAAATTGTAGATTCACACAGAAGGCATCAAAACTATGAATTAACACATGTGGAATTATATATATAACAAAAAAGTGTGAAACAACTGAAAATATGTCATATTCTAGGTTCTTCAAAGTAGCCATCTTTTGCTTTGATTACTGCTTTGTACACTCTTGGCATTCTCTTGATGAGCTTCAAGAGGTAGTCACCTGAAATAGTCTTCCAACAGTCTTGAAGGAGTTCCCAGAGATGCTTAGCACTTGTTGGCCCTTTTGCCTTCACTCTGCGGTCCAGCTCACCCCAAACCATCTCGATTGGGTTCAGGTCCGGTGACTGTGGAGGCCAGGTCATCTGGCGCTGCACCCCATCACTCTCCTTCATGGTCAAATAGCCCTTACACAGCCTGGAGGTGTGTTTGCGGTCATTGTCTTGTTGAAAAATAAATGATGGTCCAACTAAACGCAAACCGGATGGAATAGCATGCCGCTGCAAGATGCTGTGGTAGCCATGCTGGTTCAGTATGCCTTCAATTTTGAATAATCCCCAACAGTGTCACCAGCAAAGCACCCCCACACCATCACACCTCCTCCTCCATGCTTCACGGTGGGAACCAGGCATGTAGAGTCCATCCGTTCACCTTTTCTGCGTCGCACAAAGACACAGTGGTTGGAACCAAAGATCTCAAATTTGGACTCATCAGACCAAAGCACAGATTTCCACTGGTCTAATGTATATTCCTTGTGTTCTTTAGCCCAAACAAGTCTCTTCTGCTTGTTGCCTGTCCTTAGCAGATATTCTACCATGAAGGCCTGATTCACACAGTCTCCTCTTAACAGTTGTTCTAGAGATGTGTCTGCTGCTAGAACTCTGTGTGGCATTGACCTGGTCTCTAATCTGAGCTGCTGTTAACCTGCGATTTCTGAGGCTGGTGACTCGGATGGTACTTATCCTCCGCAGCAGAGGTGACTCTTGGTCTTCCTTTCCTGGGGCGGTCCGCATGTGAGCCAGTTTCTTTGTAGCGCTTGATGGTTTTTGTGACTGCACTTGGGGACACTTTCAAAGTTTTCCCAACTTTTCGGACTGACTGACCTTCATTTCTTAAAGTAATGATGGCCACTCGTTTTTCTTTACTTAGCTGCTTTTTTCTTGCCATAATAATTCTAACAGTCTATTCAGTAGGACTATCAGCTGTGTATCCACCTGACTTCTCCACAACGCAACTGATGGTCCCAACCCCATTTATAAGGCAAGAAATCCCACTTATTAAACCTGACAGGGCACACCTGTGAAGCGAAAACCATTTCAGGTGACTACCTCTTGAAGCTCATCAAGAGAATGCCAAGAGTGTGCAAAGCAGTAATCAAAGCAAAAGGTGGCTACTTTGAAGAACCTAGAATATGACATGTTTTCAGTTGTTTCACACTTTTTTGTTATGTATATAATTCCACATGTGTTAATTCATAGTTGTGATGCCTTCAGTGTGAATCTACAATTTTCACAGTCATGAAAATAAAGAAAACTCTTTGAATGAGAAGGTGTGCTCAAACTTTTGGTCTGTACTGTATGTGTAACCCCCTCTTGATGTATAGTGCCATGGAATTAATGGCGTGTTGAAATAAATAATAACTATAACTAGATGGTGCAGTTTCTGAAGAAACCACAGGATGTTGGCTTGAAATCTGATTGGCTGTTTGTGGCTACACCCACTTTTTTAAAATTTGAACCCAAGTCACCCAATGACTGACTGTGCCAAATTTGAGGGCCCTGCCATTAACAGTCAAAGAGCGGCAGTAATAAAAATTTTCCCATATAAAATGAATGGCTATAATGTGATTGTCTGTTAAAGGCTCCACCTACTTTTACTAAATTCTAACCACACACAGTGACCCATGGTGCCAGTTTGGGGACTCTGGCTTTCATATTGTAAGAATAACAGCTTTTTACATTTTCTCATTGAAGTCAATAGGGAAAATCTGATTGGTTGTTTGTGGCTCCACCCACTTTTTAAGGCTACTTTCACACATCCGTACGGCCCCAATGCATTCTGAGTGGATGCGGATCCGCTCAGAATGCCTCAGTCTGGCACAGTTTGACCTCCGTTCAGCTCAGCAGGCGGACACCCGAACTCAGCTTGCAGCATTCAGGTGTCCGCCTGGCCGTGCGGAGCCAAACGGATCCGTCCAGACTTACAATATAAGTCAATGGGGACGGATCCGTTTGAAGTTGACACAATATGGTGCAATTTCAAACGGATCCGTCCCCCATTGACTTTCAATGCAAAGTCTGGACGGATCCGTCTGACTAACTTTCAGACTTAGAATTTTTTCAGAAAGATAATGCAGACGGATCTGTTCTGAACGGATCCCATCGTTTGCATTATAGGAGCGGATCAGTCTGTGCAGACACCAGACGGATCCGCTCCGTACACAAGTGTGAAAGTAGCCTAAATTTGAAATCCTTGTGTTTTGTCAATTGTTAATATTTATGTGATTAAAATAACATTGTGTATGGTTTCATTATATTTTGCGTTGGTACATTATTTCATATTGCTTAGTGGGTATCCATATATCCTTTTTTAGTTAACTATGTTATTATATATGGATTTGTGATATTTACATGGGAATTAGTTTTGGTGTTTCATCTATGTTACAGATAATACAAACAGATCGGTTCATGATAGATGCATGTGGTTGTTTTATTGTAACAGATCAGTTTTTGCAGATCCATGATGATCCTCCCAAAACGCGAGTGTGAAAGTAGCCTAAGTCTGATATAAAACCCTGGCTAATATTTTGAGTGTCTTCTACATGGCTGTGGTCCGTCATTTCCTCCTAAATGTATCTATCTGCTCTCTCCTACCTGTTGGGATATGGTACTTTTCTATCAGACTCTGTACCAGTATCCGCTGTCAGTTTTTGTCCTTGAATCCGTTGTCCTTCTGAAACAATGGAACCTTGGGGTGGATGGACTTGAATGAAAAGACTGCACATACATTGCTTCCTACTTCTATGTCTAATGCTAGTGCAGTGGATCACTGCTAAAGGTTAATTGTTTGCAAAGCACTTATCTCTCTATGCACTATGCATTCCAAATAGTTGTGTAAGGACAAAAAAATAATTACTGGAGGCAGTCTTGGTTAGGCAGCTGTGCTTAGTTAGTCTTAGCTGAGCAGAGTTAGAGACAAGACCTATATGTGTGAACTCCAGCAAAGTAGGCGGAAAGAGAAGCATCATCCAAGAAACGCCATTCCTAAGACTGAAAAAAGAGAACATGCATTTATAGAAAGTCAAGGCCATGCAGGTTTCAGACAGTAAGGTACTGCACGTTTATGGCGATAAAACTTTACTGCTGTGAAGAGGGTATATTGCCGCCAGCAATCACCACACTTTGAGATGGACTGGCCATCCAAATCTAAAGTCTGCACCCCTCAGCGTGGGAATTACAGAAGGCGTTAATGAGAACAGGATTGCATGCCTGTGTTTATTTAGGAAGACTGTAAAGTGTGTTTAGAGTGAGACTCAGGGAGGACTACTACTACCATCATTGCTACTGATTATTCACAACTATTGGGAGAATCCTACTCTGTAACATACCTCACAACTGTGCCTTTTGCTGCTGTATGATCTACTATTCCCACTATCTATTCAGTTGAGACTTCATAGCAACTATTCTTGCGTGAATCGAGCTTCGGATCATAGATCTACCGAGGTGCCAGCGGGTACCAAACCCAACTTCTGATTCCTATTTTTAAATGTTTTTAAAGCCGCAGATAGGAGACTTCGGGCGATACAAATTTTGGCTACGCGCAGCCCATACATTTTAATGTTATACAGAGACAGCATTAAAATCGATAATAGCAACCAAACGGGCCTGTCATAGAAAACAATGTGTATAGCCGCACAACGAAAAAATATAAATAAAACCTTTTCTTGTGGTGGTGCCAGCCGTGTTGGGAGCCAGTCAGAAGTTCCCCCTTGGATGGGTCATATATGAAAAACCGCCGCACAACGATGCGACGTTTCAACCGTAATGGCCTTTCTCAAGAAACTTATGATGTGAACAAAAGCAGATATATACTGTATACACACATCCCCTCCCAGTAGGTCACATGACCTAGTTAGATATGCAAATTATAAACCAATTATGTGAATCATCTACATTCCACCAACCTGTAATCTAATCTATTAGGTCTAAATATATTTATCATTCCCCTATCTCCATTGAGTAGTGTCATAATTATAAAGTATCAAAAAGTGTTTACTCATAAAAACCTTGGTAGGAGTCTGGTTGGCACATCATGGAGGGGACCTTCCTCATCGTTCTGTGTTGTCTGAAAAGCGCGTGCATCTCAGCGTTTCCCGCTGGGGACACGTGCAGGCTCACAAAGGGCGCACTCTTCCTAGCGTTCCTTCTTGGTTAGTGCGCCTGCGCATCGGGTATGGAGCTGGGTTCCCTGCGCTGATGTGCTCTTCTTGTTGCTATAGTGACGCTTCTATTCAAAACAAATAGGCGTGTCACACCGGGATCTCAGTGTGAAGTTTCAGCACCTCTGTGTGTACTTAATGTTATCTTTATGTGGTGTTTGTCTCTGTATTGAAAAATCGACTCAGCATTAACCCTGTATTGTCTATGTCCTTACTCTAATTTGAGTTTTAACCCTTACTGGTAGTTATTGCGGTAACGGGCATTTTTTGGCCTCAATTTCTACCACAGAGTGTGTCCATTTATATGTCTAGATATGTTTTGGGGCAATTAAGCTCCATAAATACCAATTATTTTTTATATAAATATATATATATATATATAAAAAACACTCTGTCTGCAGTTTGCTGTCAAAAGGGCTCCACAGTGGTAGAACATAAGGACTGAATTCAGCAGCATGAGCTCCACCACCACGGTATCCATAATGCCAGGGTTGCGCAACAGTCTTCTCTCATCAAACAGCAGGATAACAGGTCAAATTATTAAAACCACGTTTAAGGGCTCAATCAACCATACAGGAGTTCACATACACCCAACTTTTTGGAAAAGAAGGGTTTATGTTGGGGTCGTCCCCTAAGCTCTTATGCTTATAGTCTCTGGTGGGGGATACACTCCCCCAGGGTGTATGGGGGAGGTCTCCACCCTTACAGGACTTTTTGCATCCATTAGGCCAGGGGCGCATCACCCATAATTGTGGGAGAGTCACCCCCATCCGTACCGCAGTCACTTGATTCACCCAATAGGACAAAGGGGTTATCCTTCCCAGATTCTTCCTTAGACAAAGTCTCTGTTGAGGTCGTCCCATTCATCCCAGCCCTTTGTTTAACTGTGGATAATCTAGACCCTACAGTACTAGCTAAGAAAGGGCCATTTATCAAGAGGAGGCCATTTATCAAGTGGCAAAGGTACGAAAAAGATGGTAATGGTCAACCAAACGGGCCTGGTCATTGACTCCATTAACTTTCTGCCGTCCCTGCACCTGCCCTCTTGCCTTGCACCCTGCCAAATGTACAGTACACACAAGTATTAGTCCCATCGTTTTTTTATGGGACTTACGCACAGTTTTTCCACATGGAATATTGAGAATGATTAAAATTTTACAACCCGCAGTCATTATTCCACAATGACTTTTTGCCTAGAATCCATGTCTAGAGCCTCATCAAATTCCTGATCATATGTACATAGGTTTGGTCAAGGTGTTTTAAAACCTACGTTTTCTCCTTTTTATAATCTGGTATGCTTAAGATTGAAGGCCCAGTTTTTTTAGGGTTGTCTTATGAGGTTATCATTTTCTCCCATGTTCAATAAGGAAATGTCTATCATTGCCACCAATCCCAGACTCCAGCAGAGGTATTGAGAGGTAATTGCTAGTATTATACTAATACAGTGAAGTAGTGGATAAGTATTACACTGCAGCCAATCATATCCAGGAATAAACAGGGAAAGGGAAAGGGATAGGGATAGGGTACCAGAATGACTGATGGTAAAATTGAAGGTATTTTTCTACTAGAAGAAAGCTGCTTTGATACAATCTCATAGGGGACTCTAAGGTTCTGAATTACCAATTTTGACTGGTGACCTTCAATCTCCTCAGTTATGTTGAGGGGTCTACCTTTGACACCAAAATGTATTTTCTGCTTCAAATTCCCAATATTTCAACAGGTTTCCGCTTTCCACATTAGAACATAGAGGGATAGGGTAGGCTGAAACCACCTCCAAAACTTGTGCCTAATATTAGAAGTCACTGCTATTTACTTTAAAGAGTGTGCAAGTAGAGACTAGTGATGGTACTGTAGACCCGATCTGCACACTACATTCTGTATGGAAAGTTTACCCTTGGAAATAGGTTCCATATGCCACATACACAATAAGCTGAAACTCTAGTCCAAGGGACTGAAGATGTCTTTTAAATGCTTGAAATTGTAAGGTTGAAAATAATATTTTTTTAAATAAAATTTTAATGTACAAAATATTTTTCAAATGCACCAACAACAAATAGGTTCCATTTAGAATTGCAGAAAATGTTCAAGAGGAAAATATTGAACAACCATTTTTAAGTCGGTAAGTTGAGTAATAGCAATGTAGGGTGCGTCTTTAATTTAAATCTTTTCAGGTGGCAATAGTCCATAATATGGCAAAAACAGCTCATCTTAGCAAAATAAATGAAATTCTATCATTAATTTAAGAAATGAAGGTCTGAAAATCCAGAAATGTGCAACTACCTTGAGTTTCTTCCAATGCAGTAGCAAAAACCATAAAACTCTATGATAAAACATGTTCTCCTAAAGTTCCTCAGAAGCAGGCCAAGAGTTACCTGTGCTCAGATTAGAGGCCAAGTAATATGCTTCACTTAGTTCAAGCAGTAGACAAATCTCAATATATTCAGAGGAGACTGTGACTCAAGCCTTCGTGGTACATTTGCTGCAAAGAAACCACTACTGAAGGAGGGAAATAAAAAGAAGATACCTTTTCAGGCCAAGGAATACAAACGGTGGGCATCAGATGAGTGGAAATTGGTTCTTTGGTCTGATCAGGCTATTGAATTGAGCTGCAGAGTGGGCAAGCATGTCTGGTGGCTCACACCACTGGCATGACTACAGTCCTATAAGCATCAGAAAAATGTTTAGTCTAGAACCCATCCCCAAATTTCAAAAGGGCTAAGTGTAAATTCTGCTCCAATCTACGACTCTAGTAACCATGTTATATAAAAAGCATAACCCGAAATTATTGCAATGTCCTATGAACATTATTGACCTTTACCCATCATGAATGGCATTTACAGTCAATAGTGTGTGGTCACCTCAGTCTTGTTCTGCAGCATCTCAATGTTCAGTCTTGTTCTGTAGCATCTCACAATGTCATATTACAGGATATTTAGCACTATGAACTGGTTCACGGAGCACCGCGTTCGTGCAAATAGTGACATCAACTTACTATTAATAAGTGATAAAGAGGACATAGGAGTAAATAGTACAGTAGATCTTCAATGGCAGTAGTTGATGTGGAGTAATTACTGGTTAGAGAGGAAATGGACATAGGTTAATCTGGAGCTAGAACCACTATTTAGGAAACCTTTGTACAATGAACTACTGGTATGATCTGATGCTAACATGGTGTGCATCGTAAGTTAGAGAAGCACAGAGGCCTTCTGTCCATCCGTTGCCCTGGATAGGGTAAATCTTTTTTTCTGTACTTTATTCAACAGACATTGAATAAACGACTTATCAAGTTCAGACAACAAAGTTGTTGAGCAGTGCAGAACACCAGATCATGTACCACAAGATAATTAATCTGTACACCCAGTTAGGTAGACTTCTCACAGCCCCATGTTCAAGTGATTATTGCTTCCCAGAGAAAGGGCTATTCATAGCTTCAGCAGTAATGAGAGTGACAAGTGGCGGTAGGTTTCATTTTGAAGACATTACACGCTTCAGCTGAGAAACCCACAGAATGAGATCTCAGGGCCAAAAATCTCAAATTGTAAACAGTGGAGGCAGAGTGAACCCTTTAGGCATGCTGGAGGGCTGTGCAGAGGCAAAGGAGAAGGGTAAGCTGAAGAACAATCAAGTACAATGTTAAAAGGCACAGACATAGCTTCATCTTCTGTGGAGAACCTTTTTAGTCATTAAGGAGGGACTTTATTATTATTCTACTGAATACAGGAAACTTTAATTTTTTTATACATTTTAAGCAAAACATTTCCCAAAAAATAGTTTAATCCTGTGTATTAATTTATAGTAATGGCTGAACTGTTTTTTTTTAAAGTGTCCTTTATCTTGTACCTGTACTTTATAGCTGAGGGGTACTCAAGTTCCTTTTTGTAAAGGTCCACACACCTGGGTCTGACGTCAGGTGAAGGTACAAGAAAAAAAACTGTAAGGAGGGGCAACATTAGAGGTTTGTAGGTTGCTACAAAAATTTGTTATCTTTACAATAAGCCTTGCCATTAATCCTACCCAATCCCCTTTGTGCCCACACACAGTAATGGTGCCTCCCCACACAGAAAGGATGCTGCCTTAGTTCCCCAAAACAGTAAGAATGTCTCCTTAGTGCCGCCTCACAATAGTGATGACCCTTAGTGCCCCCTAGACAGTAATTATGCTTTTTAGTGCCCCTCAGCCAATAATAATGCACTTCAGTGCCCCTGAAACAGTAATCATGCTCCCTTTTTGTCCACCACACATAATGATGCCACTTTAGTACAGTATAGCACAGTATGATGTCCCTTATTTCCTCTCTACACAGTATGATGCCCCTCTTAGTGCCCCTTTCCCCATGCAGTAAGATGCTCCTAAGTACCTCTTCACTTAAGGATGTCACCTAAGTTTCCTCCTCACAGCCAGGGGTGCACCTAGCCTTTCTGCTGCCTGAGGAGAAAACTGAAATGGCAGCCCCCCTATGCCAAATTCTCAACTTAACCCCTTCCCTCCAGCCCTAGTGTTAAAGGCATACATGGTATGCATTACATAGAGCACTACAAAACATACAGGGTAATACAGAACCACTTACAGTACCTATTACAGGGGTGGCCAACCTGCGGTTCTCCAGCTGTTGGAAAACTACAACTCCCAGCATACCCAGGCTGCCTACAGCTATCAGCCTACAGCAGGGTATGGTGGGAGTTGTAGTTTTGCAACAGCTGGAGAGCCACAGGTTGGCCATCCCTGACCTATAACATCCAGTGACGTCTCCTCTGATATATATGTTCTCCTTCCTTATCTTTTCCAATTCTTTCACCCATCTCTAGTCTCTGCAGACTTTGGCACACAGACATCGTAGTTTCCTACTTTTCCATCCTCCTCCCCATCTTCTGAACACCTCATCCTGTCACCCCTAATACTTTGCCCACTGTGCATATACTGCAAAAACAGACCCCTTTTTAGAGCCCCCAATGTCGCCATAGTGCTTTCCCCAGTTACAAAGTAATGAAGCACCCCAGCCCATTGTGGCAAAACAGCATGCTGCCAAATAAAAATAATGCATTCAAATACTTACCTGTTCTGGTCTCTGCCCTGAGCTGCATGCAGCTTGGGTCAGGCAGCAAGATGATGATGACACCAGCCTATAAAAGGGAATGGTGGGGCAGGAAGACATCACACCCATGCCCCTCTGCAGCATTCAATTTGGAAGTGCTCATTGCCCATAGTTCTTCTGCTGCCCAGTACTTGTCCCTACTTTGCGCCGCCAGAGGTAATGGCCTCAACTCGCATCATTGGTGGTGCATCCCTGCTCACAACATGTGATCATTTGGTGCCCCCACAAATAACATCTCAATAGGTTAATGTAATTCCGCCTACCGGGTCCCTCCTGGTATCCACTTCTTGGTCCTGTCTTGCCTGTTCTGTCACCAGTGACTGGAAGCAGAGACCTGCACAGGACCCGGTAAGTGTTGGTATGGGAATGGTGGTGGATTGCAGTATTGTACACTGACCTGGTTTTAAAAAATGTTCAACTGCTGGGAAACCATTCTAACCATTATTCAGCCTAGCTTAAAAAACCATGTACTGGAGAACCAGGAGAGTATGATTAACTGCAAAGCAGACTTTAAACCTGGTTTACTGAAGGATAACCCTTTCACTTTGACGTCTCCTTGACTGTATTATATTATTTTTGGTCAGTTTGCCTTGCTCCTTGACAAGAAGTCATGTCTAGGTTCAGGGCCACATTGGCATTTTGTATGATGGACCAGACTGAGAAGAGAGTGTGAGGCCATTGTTGTGACTCGAGAAAATGTTAGCCAAACAGTGTCAAACAGTGGTTCTTGTTCATGTAAAGTACAAAACATCTCTTTGCTTTTCTTCTCGTGTTCAGGCTTTTTTTTTTTTTTTCAAAATGAAATGAAAATATGGCAATTTGAGAAGGAGGTTTTTCCTAGATGGCCAAGAAAATCATTTATATTGGCTTCATAAATCAGAGCCGTGTTCATCTAAAACACACAAGCAGCCATTTGGAAGATATTTCCCATGATGTATAGTGGCCCAGTGTATTATATTCCCCTCCCTAGTGCTGTCTCATAGCCAGTCACAGCCGGATTGAATCCATGATACCCACGGCTTTCTCAGCTTCATTATTATTATATTTGTATGGCCACCATAATGAGTAGCTGCTGGTAATTAATTATTCAGATATGGTGTTATTTTCTTCTAGATGAATGAGCTGTCAGAGCTCTGTGCAGATCGTCCTTCCCTTGTATAGCGCGGTAAATTCTTTAACTGTTTACACTTTGGCTGGATTTAGAAATTAAAACAAATGTAGAATTGCTTGAAGGAACAGTTAGCATTTTGTGTGCTACACTTGAAGCTCTGTGCTCAGCAAAAGGTGGACCCAGCCACAAGCTCAGTTAAGGTTATGGCAGCTATCTCAATGCTTTAGTTTACTAAGGCCTGAGTTACTCGAACATTGTACAGGCCCACGAGGTATGGAGCAGTAGGCATTTTGTCTCGCCATATAGTGTATTCATACAGTGTTGCCCTATATGTTGGCAATGGGGGAGATTTATCAAACTGGTGTAAAATATTGCCCATAGCAACAAATCAGATTCCACCTTTCATTTTTGAAAACTCCTTTGGACAATAAAAAGTGGAATCTGATTGGTTGCTATGGGCAACTAAGCCAGTTCTGCTTTACACCAGTTTGATAAATCTCCCCCAATATTTCTAATAGTTCCATAGTAAGGCTCCATACAATTCAACTGCAATAGAAGGCCTTATTAATACTACAGAATTATGGATCTATACAATATCGGAGTCCCATTGAAGTCTATATGACCCTACAGTAATGGCCGGACTGGGGATTTGGTTTCGGGTGATAGTGATTGGTGAGAGGGGTTAAGTAGGTTGAAGCAGCTTGGCCACAAGGGGCAGGGATTGGCCAATTTAAGTGGAGAGAAGGAGCTTAGGGGTTAAAAAGAGGTTGCGGGGGTGAAGGAGGCAGCCATTTTAGGTGGAAGGAGAAAGCTGTGCACGTCTATCTGTTCAGCACTCACCTGCGATATGGAGCAGCTTAAGGAAGCCATTTGGGAGTTGCGGGTGGCAGCGGAGGTTCATGGCTCCTAGTGGGTGCAGGGACAGGTGCAGCTGCTGCTGAGGAGGGCAGCCGAGGCTCCGGTTTTGCCTCAGCCACCTGTAATCCGGCTGCGGCAGTCCAGGTCTCCGGCGCACTATAGTCTCCAGTCTCCCCCCCCCCCCTCCCGAGCTCAGCACCGGATTCAGAGCCCTTCTGAGGACCCTTCACGTTGGGAGCCTGCTGCCACAGTTACCTCCCGCAGGTTCCGATTCAGGACCAGGAACGGCAAGCACCTCCTCAACTCCCGCCAGTGGGTGCAGGATCTCTCACTCCACGGGGCTGCTGGGAGTCCATGTAGCTGGCCAGCTAAGACCTGTCCTAGGTTGCTAGTATAGCTTATATGTGTATACAGCTAAACCTGCCAATAGCCGTAATACAGTTCCTATGTTTATGTGTTAAAGAAAAAAGCTAAGTTATTTACTGTAAACTCATGTTTTGGATGTCATATAACTGTTATATTTTGTGTTCACAGAAGCAGAAAAAGATAATATGCCTTTAAGATTCATTTTATAGTGTAAGGTAAGCTCAGTGACACAGCAAAACCAACAGAAAGCATTGTGTTAATCTGTTGTTGCTGGGCAGAAGTCTAGACCAATCACACAGCAAGAGTTTTCACCAATCACAGCCAGCCTCACAGACAGCCTGTCTGGGAATTCCCCCAGCTCCTGCTGCTAGAATTATTATTTACCAGAGACAGGAGCTGAAGAGACATTCACTCCACTGAGAGCTGAATTTTATGGGAACAAAAGGCCAATATAGGTATTTAAAACAAGTTATATAATGTTAATATTGTTAGTATTGTGTTTAGAACTGTATACTGAACTAGATATATATGTGTTTATTTACAGTTCCACCAATTGCAAAGTACAAATACAAATTGCAAGCTACAGTTGCAAACTGTGAACTACTACAAATACCATACAAACATATTGCAATCCAAATTGCATACAACCATACCAGATAATACTCAACCAATCTGCAAATAGTCACTGCTAACTGCATACTGCAAGTGAACTATTAGTGAGACCTCAAATATACCTCTCAGAGAGATCATAAAGTGCTTAAATAACTTAAAGTGAGAGTACAGACACTCAAGAGAGAAATATATCCACAATTTTATGTTGAATGACATAAGTAGAACCACCATCTTATGCATACCGCTATTTTATATCTTTTCAACACGTGTTTTGTACATGGACTATCTGCTGTGGAGGCGGCAGTATTATATGAAGAAAAGTTAATAAAGCAGTTATTTCAAGCATTTGGTGTGCTCTTTAAACCTACTGTTTCCATAGAACGGTGCTAGAGGATTTATAGAGTAATAGACAGTTTAGTTAGACTAAAAGTCAGAGATATAAAAAAAAATCTTCTAATGCCACAGTGCAAAAGGCACCCCATAGTGCTGCAGCTGCCACAGTCCAGGAGTCTCGTTCAGCAGGCCCTCTTCACCAGGACAGGGAAGAAGGTCAACCCCTTTTGAGCCGTTCATGGAGGAGGTCAGGCCCATCGCCCCTGGACAGAGCGTTGCCAGGGGGCAGAATGAAGAATCCACATCTACAGGATCCAGAGGGTCGTCGCAGTGGAGAGGTCGTCTGGAATCAGGATTGGTGGCTGATGGGAACACAGCACCCAGGCAGCCAGGTGAGATGTCATGGGGACCTTTAGCGCAGTTAGTGCAGTGTATGAGTACTGGGGGGGCCTCAGATGTATTTAGGTAGGGGTATAGGTCAGCTGCTGGGGGGGCTGGCGGGCCTGTTGGCTGGCTGGGGTGTGGGGGGAGGGTCCCCGTTGCCGGCATGGGGAGCTGTCCAGGGGGGCCTGGGTCGTTGGTTGAGGGCCAGCGGGAGTTAACAGGCAGCGTGGCGTCGGTGCAAACACAGGCAGAGGGGGAGGAGGAAAACGTGTGGTTGGATGATAAGTCCAGAGGGGAGCTCATTTAAAACCAGAGGTAAAAGATTGAATCTGGAATTGGGAGTATTTGGAGATTTTTTCGCTGCTTCCGCTGGATAGATTTAACCTTGACAGGGCAAGGCGGGACGAGGGTAAGAAGAAGGAGGATGAAAAGCAAAGATTTCGGTTAATACCGCGGACGTTCCCCAATTGGTTGCAGGCGTTTGCGACATTGGCCTTTAACGAAGGAAGCTTTAGATTCGGGGCCAAATGCAAATTCAAGCATGATTGCTCCGTATGCGGGGAGACTCATGGAGCGGCCAGATGCTTTAAGGGTAATAGGCAAAAAGGGGGGTGATTCGAATTCCAAAGGGGGTGACGCCAGTGCGTCGATGAGGGGGAGGCGGCGTTGTTACGGGAAGGGTTTTTGGGGGGTTTCAGGATTCCGTTCGTGCCGGGGAACGCGGTATTGTTAAAGAGGAATTTGCGGTCGGCGAGGGAGCATCCAGAGGTGGTGGCTGATAAACTAGGAGGGTGGGGAGGATAGCGGGCTAGTTTTCGGAACCGCCATTTTCGACTTTGCGGGTGTCACCCTTGGGGGTAGTCCCAAAGAAGGCAAATAAGTTTCGTCTTATTCATCACTTATCGTTTCCGAGGGGATCGTCGGTCAATGACGGTATTGACCCTGCTTTGTTTTCAGTGATCTATACCTCATTTGACACGGCAGTGGCTTGGGTAAAACGGTTTGGGAAAGGAGCGTTGTTAGTGAAGACAGATATTTAGACTGCGTTTAGGTTATTGCCAGTACACCCGGATTGCTTGCATTTGTTGGGATGTTTTTGGGATGGCTTTTTTTTCATTGATCGTTGTCTGCCAATGGGTTGTTCCCTGTCGTGCGCGTATTCCGAAGCGTTTAGTTCCTTTTTGGAGTGGGCCGCGGTGGACGCGTCAGGTTGTGAATCTATTATTCACTACTTGGACAATTTTCTGTGTATCGGTCCCCTGGAATCGCGTGTTTGTGCCTTGTTGCACACATTGGGTAAGCTGTTTGATTCATTTGGGGTCCCCTTGGCGATGGAAAAGACGATGGGTCCGGTAATGGAATTGAGTTTTCTGGGGATTGTGATTGATACGAATAAGATGGAGTGTAGATTGCCTGCGGACAAGCTGGCTGACTTGGGGAGTGAGGTAGCGAGGGCTCAGTCACTTAGGAAGATACGATTGCGCGACCTTCAGTCACTGCTTGGTAAACTTAATTTTGCGTGCCGGATCATGCCCATTGGGACGGTTATAGTAGACTTTGGCGGGGGCGACGGCGGGGCGTGGTTGCACCACACCATTATATTCATTTAGGAAAAGAGCTGTGAGCTGACTTGCAGGTTTGGAGCTTCTTTTTGGAGCGATATAATGGTCGCTCGTTGTTTATGGGAGAAGTGGTGGATTCATTTGATTTCGAACTGTTTACGGACACAGCGGGGAGCTGTGTTTTTTTTTTTGCGGGGGTCAATGGTGTGTTGAGCGTTGGCCGGTTACGTGGGTGGAGCGGGGCTGGGTGAAGAACTTGGCCTTGATATAACTCTTTCCAATTGTAGTGGCGGTTATGTCGTGAAGTGAGGATTTCCGGAATAGGAAGGTTCGCTTCCTATTAGGGGGTGGTTCAGGCAATAAACAGATTGTTGGTGTCGTCCCTGTTAGTGTTACAGGTGCTACACCGGCTGGTATTAGAGTGTCTGTCGCTTAATGCATGGGTGGTGGCGGTGCATGTACCCAGGGTTGAGAATGGTATCGCTGACGCCCTTTCTCTTTTACAGTGGGAGCGTTTCTAGCAGCTGGCCCTGGAGGCAGAAGAATTTGGAATGCAATGCCTGACCTGTCTGTGGGATCTGCTGGAGGGACCGTAGCTGGGCATATTCAGGCATCGTTGGCGCCCGGTACGTGGGCTACATATTGAAACTCATGGCAGCATTGGGAGCAATGGTGTAGTAGGTGGGATGAGGGGTGCGAGGATTTGGAGCTTTCTTTATTGATGTTTATTGGGCATTGTGGGGATGAGGTTTGGTCGGTGAACAAGATGAATAGTTTTATATCGGGGTTGGCATTCAGTTTTAAACTAAGGAACATGACGGACTTTACTAAGTCGTTTCTGGTGATTCGGGCATTAAAGGGTTGGCGGAGGTTAAGGACGGGTGAGGAAAATAGGAGGTCATTGTCCTTTGACTTGCTTTTACGTTGGGTGAGCAATTGAGGGGTGTTTTAAGTTCAGCATGGGATGTGCGATTGTTTAGGTTAGTCTTTTCTTTGGTGTTCTTTGGAGCCCTGCGTTTGGGTGAGTTGGTTTGTCCGACTGTTAGTAGGGTGGGAAGGCTGTTGAGAGATGACATGAATTTGTTTCATGACAGGTTGGTATTCTTGATACGCCGTTCAAAGACGGACGTGGAGGGCCGGGGGAGGAAGGTGGTTCTATTTAACATTCTGGATTGTGACATGTGTCCAGTCCGTTGTATGCAGGATTATGGGGTAGGGACTACAGCAAGCCCGTTACCATTGTTGATGCACGCTGATAGATCCTTTTTATCGCGTTTTCAGTTGTTTTCACAAAGGGTTTAGATCGGTTAGGGTTGGGTCGAGCAGGGTATTCCAGCCATTCGTTTCTAATTGGGGCAGCGACGGAGGGATGGGGTTTGGGGGGGGGGGGGGGTTATAAAGCGTATTTGGAATCCGTGCACTTCAGGTCTTACATTCATTTAAATCGTTTGTAGTTTAGGGATCCCAAGGTGGGGGGGTTTGTTTGGGGGGGTGTTGTGTGGGCGTAGTCTGCAGTATTGTTCTTTGCTTCACTTCTCTCTTTTCAGGTGCAGGGCCAGCGCTGGTAGGGATATTGGGACATTTATTTGTCTTTTGGGGGGCAGTCCGGGCAGCGGCGCGGTGCGGCCGGACGGTCAGCAGATGGATTTCGATCAGGCTGCGGTACTGGTAAGGTGGTTGGGTCGTAGGGGTATGGTTTGGCGTGGGGTGCTGCCTGAGGTCCACCGCTTTGCTAGGTTGGATATAGCACCCGACGTGTTGGTAGTTCACGCGAGTGGGAATGATTTGGCGGCACGCCCCTTTAGGGAGCTAGTTAGGGATGTTAAATTTGACATGTTGCGGTTTGTAGTCGTTGTTGGGTTGGTGACAGTCTGGAAGGTTTGGAGGGATGCTCGATCGGTGGAGGCGGTTAATAGGGCCAGAATCAAGGTTATTAGGGCAATTGGGTGTTTTATGGCCAGGAATGGGGCTGTAGTAGTTAGGTATGTCGAGCTTGAAAAAAGGGGTCAGAGGTTATTGGAGGTCAGATGGAGTGCATCTTAATGCGGTTGGCCTGGACATATGGTGTATGGCATTGCAGGATGGTATTGAGACGGCCTTGAGGTTGTGGAGGGACATACAGAGTTAGGGGTCAAATCTGCGTTGGTGGCGGTGGGGGGTCCTTGAAGTTGGTTACATTTGCAGAAGAGGACATTGGTAGGGCTCCACGGTTGGGGCTGAACTCCCATGGTGGGCTAGTTGTTGTGGCGGATTAAAGGGGGCCATTCAGTGGTGCTTCTGAGCTGGCGGGTAACGGCTAGAGGCAAGATGGCTCACCCCGGTGGGGCAAATCTGTTTTGGGGCTCCCCCGTTAGGAATGGTTATTTGTTATGAGGCTATGTTTATGGTTAGTTATATCATTTATGTAATAAACGGCTGCTGTGGCCAATTTATTCCAGCATGGTGTCCGAGTTTTTATTATGGGGGGTTCGAAGGGATATGGAACGTGGGATGGTTATATACTGGCGGGAAAAAGGGTAAAAGAATTGGGTCGGTAAGTATTGGAGGGGGTGATCGGTAATAACCAATACCAACGTCATGTACTTCCCTACACTTCCAATTTCATAGAGAAGCAAGACACCATTTTAGAAATATCTCCAAGATACAGTTCTGTACAAAAGTAACATATGGCAGAACACAGGAATCCTTTACCACAGTTCCCTGTAGACCAGGGGGGTTATTCTAAAAAAAGGTGCAAGGACTAAAGCCTAAAGTGAATAGAGTTGGAGGCTTTGCAGTCCAAGTCACACTGAGTTGCAAATGATATCACAGAAATTAGGTGCAGCACAAGAGTTTAATGTTACAGAGGGTATAGCAGTTAGGTAACGTCTCCAAAAAGAGAGGCAGGTCTTCATCATTGCACAACTATCCTACAAGGGTAGATGATTCAGCCGACAGATGCGACAGTTACTAAAATTGGCAGTGGGCTGTAGAAGAGGTGTCAGTGGCCACTGGAGAGGCTAGGAGTGGTGGCAATGAGGATATTTGTAGTGCTCACTGTGGCTAATCCCTCTTCCTTTACGCTGGGTTCACACCTGAGCGTTCACGATGGAGCGCTCTGTATGCGTGATTGTACGGGCGTTTGCAATCGCGCATACGGAGACAAGCAAACGCCCATTGTCGCGCGTCCCCGAAAGTCTATGTACGGGAACGCACGACAAGACGCCCCAAAGAAGCTCATGTACTTCTTGGGGTGTCGGGCGCCCGGGTGAGAACCATGCCGATAGGGAAGCATTGGTTTCTCCTTGTTGAGCGTTTTACAGCGAGTAGGAACGCGCTGTAAAACGCTCAGGTGTGAACCCAGCCTAAGTGCGCATGCAACGTAAGGAGGGCACACCCTGAAATTTTTGAGGCTCCTTCCTGATGGTGGCTAGGGTGCCCTTGGTGTTAGGTGGATGGGTGCAAGGCAGAAAGACAGACGTAGGGTCCGGCGGATGATGGATGGAAGCAATGACCAGGCCCATTTGATAGTAATAAATAAATAAAAAACAAAAAGCCACACTACAAAAATGTAAATAAATATAATATTTATTGAATTCCAAATAATAAAAAGTATAATTATGCAATCACAGAGATACTTGCATGTGGCAAGTCACACATAAAAGCATACAGTTATGCGTATCAAACAACACCTGTACGAGTCCACTAATCAGAGGGACCCATATTCATCAGTCAGGATGATTTATATAGCTAGGTAAAAAGTTCCCTAGCCATATCATGTTAGTGCATGGTGGACAACCAACCTAACATAGTAACATAGTACATAAGGCTGAAAAAAGACATTTGTCCATCCAGTTCGGCCTGTCATCCTGCAAGTTGACCCAGAGGAAGGAAAAAATAAACTGAGGTAGAAGCCAATTTTCCCCACTTTAGGGGAATAAAAAATTCCTTCCCGACTCCAATCAGGCAATCAGAATAACTCACTGGATCAATGACCCCTCTCTAGTAGCTATAGCCTGTAATATTATTACGCTCCAGGCCCCTCATGAATTCCTTTATTGTACTCACCATCACCACCTCCTCAGGCAGAGAGTTCCATAGTCTCACTGCTCTTACCATAAAGAATCCTCTTCTATGTTTGTGTACAAACCTTTTTTCCTCCAGACGCAGAGGATGTCCCCTCGTCACAGTCACAGTCCTGGGGATAAATTGATGATGGGATAGATCTCTGTACTGACCCCTGATATATTTATACATAGTAATTAGATCTCCCCTCAGTCGTCTTTTTTCTAAAGTGAATAACCCTAATTTTGATAATCTTTCAGGGTACTGTAGTCCCCCTGTTCAATTTATTACTTTAGTTGCCCTCCTCTGGACCCTCTCCAGCTCTGCTATGTCTGCCTTGTTCACAGGAGACCAGAAATGTACACAGTACTCCATGTGTGGTCTGACTAGCGATTTGTAAAGTGGTAGGACTATGTTCTCATCACGGGCATCTATGCCCTTTTTGATGCAACCCGTTATCTTATTGGCCTTGGCAGCAGCTGCCTGACACTGGTTTTTGCAGCTTAGTTTGCTGTTTATTAAAATTCCTAGATCCTTTTCCATGTCAGTGTTACCGAGTGTTTTACCATTTAGTATGTACGGGTGACTTTGGATTTGTCAGTGTTAAACCTCATGTGCCACTTCTCTGCCCAAGCCTCCAATCTATCCAGATCCCTCTGTAGTCCTCTTCAGTGTTAATTACTTTACACAGTTTAGTGTCATCTGCGAAAATTGATATTTTACTATGCAAGCCATCCAGTCCTGGCGATTTGTCTATTTTATTCTTTTTAAGTCGCTATTGTTCTTCTTCCTGGGTCAGACAGGACCCTTTTAATGGGGAATTTATTTTTACATTCTGCATGTCATCTGACAGTTTATTTTCCTCAGTGAATACATTGGAGAAAAAAAATATTTAACAGCTTTGCTTTCTCCTCGTCGCTCTCATTACTATTTAAAGGGCCGACACCTTCAGATTTATATAATTGAAGAACATTTTAGGGTTAGTTTTACGCTCTTTGGCAATTAATCTCTCGGTCTCTGGTTTGGCCGCTTTTATTTGTTTTTTACATGTTCTATTTTATTAGTTAATACTAAGTCCAGTATGGCCGTCCCTCTAGTCGGGTCCTGAACCAGTTGGTAATTGTCTTTGGTTATTGCCAAGAACCTGTTTCCTTTATGAGATATACAAGTTTCAGCTTACCAGTCTATATCTGGGTAGTTGAAGTCCCCTGTATAAACCACAATATAAGATAGGTAAGGCACAAGGCTAGACTCAAAGTAATAAGTATAATAAGTGGAACAAACATAAAAACACGAAATGATGCAGACCTCTTTACTTAGCAGATGATGGGAGTTGTAGCACAAAATGCAATCAGTAGGCATAGTCCTAGGTTGTATGACACATCACGATGCTCTCAATATAAGATTGAATATAGGAGGTGGCAAGGATGATAGTAGTCCTCCCTGGGTCTCTCCCTCTAGACACATTGCACACTTTTCCCCAAAAATCACAGCCGTGCAGTTCCATTCTCATTAACATGCCCAGGCTGCAGGGTGCAGAACTCAGATCCGGGTGGCCAGTCTGTCAGATTCCATGGCAACTTGAACCACTATGCATTTTTCAGATTTTCCATGTGAATTGTGCTGTGTATTTGTGACACAATCTGCATGGCATTAGCTGAATGTCAGCCTCTCATTGTTGTCAATAGGAATCTGTGTTGTATTTCATAGAAATCATTTGAAAGTTAATTATAAATCCACATGTGGATGGGCAGCATGTAAATCTGGAAATGGAAAAAGACACAGTTACTACCACATTTTTTTTTATTTTTTGCCTTCCTCTGGATGGTTGAACTGGATGGACAGATGGATTTTTCATTCTTATAAACTATATGACTATGTCACTTCCAGTCACAAACTTAATTTCTCCATCCTATGGTTTTCCAACTGATGCCAGTGGTCATGTCAGAAGAGGAAGAAGTCTGGAAGGGGAGTTGCAGTAAAGTGGGTCTCCATCCATTAGTGGGAGCACATGAACACCACCATGGAGCACATGTTCACCACCAGGGCAACTGGCTTGTTAGCACCTGCAGGCCTCCTCTGCTGCACCATTTCCATACCCCACATTAACCCACCCCTTTCACACGGGCGTTGCGGGAAAAGGTGCGGGGGCGTTGCGGGAACATGCACGATTTTTCTGCGCAAGTGCAAAACATTGTAATGCGTTTTGCACTCGCGTGAGAAAAATCACGCATGTTTGGTACCCAAACCCGAACTTCTTCACAGAAGTTCGGGCTTGGTATCGGTGTTCTGTAGATTGTATTATTTTCCCTTATAACATGGTTATAAGAGAAAATGATAGCATTCTGAATACAGAATGCATAGTAAAATAGCGCTGGAGGGGTTAAAAAAAATAAAAAATTTAACTCACCTTAGTCCACTTGATCGCGCAGCCGGCATCTCTTCTGTCTCCTTCTTTGCTGATTGCAGGAACAGGACCTGTGCTGATGTCACTCCGGTCATCACATGATCCATCACATGATCTTTTACCATGGTGATGGATCATGTGATGGATCATGTGATGATCGGAGTGACGTCACCACAGGTCCTGTTGCTGCAATCAGCAAAGAAGGAGACAGAAGAGATGCCGGCTGCGCGATCAAGTGGACTAAGGTGAGTTAATTATTATTATTTTTTTTTAACCCATCCAGCACTATTTTACTATACATTCTGTATTCAGAATGCTATTATTTTCCCTTATAACCATGTTATAAGAGAAAATAATAATGATCGGGTCTCTTGCTTGCGGATGCTTGCGATTTTCACGCAACCCCAATAATTTCTATGGGGCCTGTGTTACGTGAAAAACACACAAAATAGAGCATGCTGCAATTTTCATGCAACGCACAAGTGATGCGTGAAAATCACAGCTCATGTGAACAGCCCCATAGAAATGAATGGGTCGGGATTCAGTGCGGGTGCAATGCGTTCAACTCACGCATCGCATCCGCGCGGAATACTCGCCCGTGTGAAAGGGGCCTAAGGGGCCTTAGGCTGGGTGGCCGCTTTTTTACTGCAGCCCAGTCTAGGCACTGCACAAGTCGCCCATGCAGCGGGGACCCATGGCCCTGCTCTAACAGTCCTGACTGGCAGCAGTGCCGATCCAGGCTGTTTAACACTTTATATGCCATGGGCAATGGCGCCGGCTGCATGTAAAGTGCTGTCTGAGGGAACAAACTCACTCTGCCTCCCATTGGCACCCCGCAAATGTGATCGCAGGGTGCCGATGTGTGTGAAGGGTCGCTGGGGCTATGAAGGCTGCAGACCAGCCTTGATTAGTTTCCAGCAGGCTGCGCCTATCTGATTCAGCCTGCTGGTCAATGTCAGAATAGCACTGACATTAAAATGCAATGCACTATAGCTGTGATGGATAACCTCCGGCACTCCAGCTGTGGTAAAACTACAACTTCCAAGATGTACACTTGCTTGGCTGTTTTCAGAACTCCATAGAAATGAATAGAGGATGCTGGGAGTCATAGTTTCACCACAGCTGGAGTGCCGAAGGTTAGCCATCACTGCACTATAGGGATAGTGCATTGCATTTGAAAATCAATCAAAAATCTGTCTGTTATATAGTTGTAAAAAAAACACATTTATTTAATTCAAAAAATCCCATTTAAAAAAAAATTCCATTGAAAATACAATTTTTTATTTAAAAAAATTGCAAACTCCCCCATATGTTTTGTATTGCCGCGTCCGTAACGACCTGGACTACAATAATATCATGTAAATTATCCCCTACAGTGAACACCGTAAAATTAAATGAATAAAAACTTAGAATTGCTCATTTATTCTTAGCTGCAACCGAAAAAACTTAACAACAAGTGATCAAAAATCGCCATTTACTCCAAAATGATACCATTAAAAAATACAAGTCGTCCCGCAAAAATCAAGCCCTCTTACAACTCCATAGAAGGAAAAATAAAAAAGTTATGGGTCTTGGGAAGCGGCAATTCAAAAACATTTTTTTATTTTTATTTTTAAATTAAGATATTATTTATACCGCAAAATGAACGCCGTAAAATTTATAACGTAAAAACGCAGTGGCAGTATTGCTGTTTTTCCCATTTCCCTCCCAAAAAGAGTTAATAAAAGTTATTCAGAAAGTTATGTGTACCCCAAAATGGCGCCATTAAAAACGACAACTTTTCCCTCATAAAGCTATATAGATGGAAAAATAAAAAAGTTATCGCTTTTGGGAACGCGACGATGAAAAAAGGAAGAAAAACACTTGGTCAGTAAGACCCAAAACAGGCTGGTCACTAAGGGGTTAATGATGTTATGCATTGGGTTTAACCACTGAAAACTATTAGAATCTACTTCAGGTGGATTTCGCTTGAAATATGCCCCAAAATCTGCTAAAAAAAAACAGGCCATGTGAACAAAACCTTAACCTACCAACTTTTAGGTTGGTAAAATTGGGGCTTCCAAAACCCCACCCAGAAATGCCTAGACTCTGCCCAGGAACGTCTACATATTGATGGGCTTATCACTAGCTCTGACCATTTTGGGCCCAGGACATTATGAATTTTCTGGGACTGTCTGTGAAAATAAGGGACTGTCTCGGCAAATTCAGGATAGTCGGCAACTATGCTTTAAAAGGGAACCTGTCATGGAGATATTTAATTATAATCTAACTAATTATATACAATTATTAACTACTAAAAAGTGCCTTAGATATATTCACTTACTGGTGTGACAGATGGTTACCTCATAATATACACACAAAGATGCCACATGCCGCATGCTAATGAGCTGATTTGAGTCCAGCGTGATGTCATTGAGTCCAATGTTTATTTAATGAACAGCTATAGTCACTCCCCTGCCCACCTGCTGCTGATTCATATGGAAAATAACTGTCAATCAGCAGCAGGTAGGCAGGGAGAGTCAGGAGCTCATGAATATTCAGGACTCATCATTATGGGCTGGAGCTTTTCAATACAAGATGTTGGCAGATTGACTGGGTCAATTAAAGAAAGTGACCCAGCATTTTGCTAAGAGAATCAGTCACTTATTTATGTTGCCCTTAGTTAGGACACCAATAAAACTGGTGACAGGTTCCCTTTAAGGGTATGTTCACATTGTTAACACTAACTACCCATTGATCATAAGGGAAACCTGCACTGTAGTTCATATGATGCAGATATTTCCAAGCACAGAATTGTAATCTACATCATGGCAAAAAAGAATTACCATGTTTCCTCTTGGCTCAGTTTCCACAATGAGTGGCTGCCGGCAGATTAGCCACAATGAATGTGGCCATATCCACGGGCTGATCTATAGCAAGTAAACTGATAATCCACAGCAGAAATCTGAGCTTGTACAATACCACTCAATTCTCTGTCTATGGCCCTGCCTGAACTAGCTGAGCACTATGCTGGACAATCTCCAGCAGTTTAATAGAGAGTGAATTGAGCAGCAGCATGCATGATCAACCTGCCACTCCACTCATTCGTGGGAACAGGAACTTCATTCTTCACATTGGTGGGGGGTCCTAGTGGTCAGGCCCCCATCGAGCAGATATTTATCCGCTGTGACTCATGTCCAACATTTCTATGTGCTCAGCTAAAAAGTGGCCTCAGTGGTCATATGTGCATGAATGGCACATGACCGCTGAGGCCAGTGATTGGCTGAGCAGTTATGTGGACAATGGACTTGACATCACCACTTCTAGTGTAACAGGGATCAGAAGCTCCAAGAACTGGACCCATAGCTGTGGAACAAAGGTGAGCTAATGAGGTATTCCAGGATTTTACTATTGATGACCTAATCCTTAGGTCCAACACCCTACATCAGTGATGGCTAACCTCCGGCACTCCAGCTGTGGTGAAATTATGACTCCCAGCATGCTCCATTGATTTCTATGGAGTTCTGAGAACAGCCAAGCAAGTGTACATATTGGGAGTTGTAGTTTTACCACAGCTGGAGTGCCGGATGTTAGCAATCACAGCCCTACACCCACCGATCAGCTGATTCAAAGTGGTTTAGAAGTCAGCACCGGAACTACACAGCTCCTTCCATTGTATAGTTGACGGAGCTGGTTACTTCAACACTGCTCCCAGTAACCGACTCTGTCCACTACACAATGGACAGAGCGACCCCAAATCAGCTGATCGGCCTATCCTGCGTATAGACCATCGATAGTAAAATCCTGGACAACCCCTTTAAGCTATTTCCTTTGATTCTAAGTTTGTCTGCCCCATTAAGATTGCAAAAACTGTCAGACAACAACGCATTAAAGAGTTAATGTACAAAATAACCAAAGCACATAAAAAGTAGAAGTTTTGGGGCATATGAATAATTACCAAAACAGAAAGGCGGATATTAAACTGGATGTCATTACATGTTATATGGTAGTATCATACTATTTTGGTCATTAGAGGATCCCCTGGTGGCCTCCATCTTTCTTATAGCTCTTAGCGAAAAAGAAATTGACAGATAATTTATGCAACAGAATTACCAGAAGAGGTTTTATAGGCTTTGTACTTTTCTGTACGCTACAGCAGGGAGCCTGAGTTAGAATATGCTGGCAGAAACAACTGTATATGGCTCCTATTGCTTTTGACACAACACAAAATCCAGTTTGCAGGATAAATTTAATCTTTATTAGGCACCATAATAAATTTGTGGTATACTATCTCTTTTGCAATATGTATTTTTTGTGTACTATGAACAATGTTCAGCACATGTATAAGACCATACTATGAAGCCAGAAGAACTATATATTAGTTCAAAAATGATGAATACAAGAAAAGACAACACAAAACACCTTATACATAGAAAGGAGGGTGAGACAAATACTCGTGAGATTCTACTATGGATACTAGGATATGGTGCCACTTTGTACAAACTCTGTTGCAAGGTGAGGGAAACACATTAAGACACCACCACTGAAGTTCAGGACAGGCATAGCTAGAAGCCTGCATCATACAGTAGACACCTACAGACACAGATGCCAGAGTACAGCCCTAGGGAAGGTAATCAGGAGAGAGATATTGTCAGCTAGCAAAGTTTTATCTTTTGCCACATTGCCAGCCACTATAGCCCATTATCTGGGAGGAGAAATTGCCCTTTGTAAAAACTTCTGCTGGGTGGGTTTCTATTTGTTTCAGTAAAGAAAGATGTTCTTTGTTCTTCTATAATCTCTTCCTGGTTCCTTCACATCACTTATTCACTGCACTGAACCCCAGGGTAGAGATGAGCAGACCAGTTAAGATTCGCTTCGGGTCTGGTTCGACAATTTTTTTTAAAAGTTTGTTCGGACCTGAATCAGTTCAGACCGAACCAAAGTGGCTCCAATTGCCCTGAAAGTTGGTATATAACCCCCATATAGCCTCCTAGGACTCATAATTTTTAGGAAAACTTGTTATTTATTTTTGGTAATTATTTATGAATTTTTTTCCTCCCTCCTCCCCAAGCTCTGGAGTGATAGTGACACACATAGCTATGGGTAAACCCACGTTTGATGGCCCTTATCAAGGGCAGATGATGTTTAAACACACATGATGTTATGGGATAAAAAAAAAATTAAAAGTGGGTTGGGGGACCAAGCGTCCAAAAATTATGCCTTGACAGGGTCGAAATGTCTGCCCATACGACACGCACAAGTGTTGATTGTTAGAAAAAAAGTGGCTCGTTGTGAACGAACCTAAAAATATTCTCCCTTTTAATTGGGAGCAGCAGCAGTGCAGTGTGGATGTGGAAAGAGTATGGTACGGATTTAGTAGCAATAATAGTGGCAGTAGCAGGAGTAATACAGCATGAAACATACAAGGCTGTCTATGGGTAGTAGTGACAATAGTAGTAGTAATAGTAGTAGTAATAGTGGCGGTAGCTGCTTTACGTAAATGGTGGTGGCATTAGGGGATTAACAGCGAGGAGCAGCAGTGGCTGCTGCAGCAGCCATATGATACATGTTGCAGAAAGAAGGCAGCAGCAGCCTTAAGGAAGATGATGTTAGGCAGGTTGCGGGGGTGGCTTAATGGAAGGGGCAGCAGCAGCTGTACAGAACGTGATGTTTGGAAAGTGGCATAAGGGGCATGATGTAGGCTGCAAAAGCACAAAACGTGATGGTAGTTAGGCAGACAGACAGCAACAGAGGCAAGATGGAACACCACCAGAAAGGCGAGGTCTATTCTTAGGAATCAGCCTGAGCTGTGAGATAATGTTGGTATTGATGCATGGATCACGTACATGCTGCTTAAATACATTTTTCCCCTTACATTTCTACCCTGTGGAAACTGAATTCACATAAACTGATAATTGAGAGGCATTAGTAGCATGGTGCAGATAGCAGCAGTAGCAGCCGTCCAGAACGTGATTGTAGTTAGCAGGGACGGACACAGACAGCAGAGGGCCCCTGTGCAAGGAATTTGCCTGGGTTCCTCCACCCCCCATGCCAAATTCTCAACCTAGCCTACTCCGTCCTAACATTACATACAGCAATACAAAGCTTACAGGGTAAGGCTACTTTCACACCTGTGGCACTACAATCTGGCCACCTCATCAGGCATAAAATGCAAGTAATCGCTAGCAGCGTGCAACGGTTTGTGTCCCGCCGATTCTCTGCATTTTTGCCAGATTGTGGCCAGATCTCTGCTGGACCCCATTATAGTTAATGGGGCAGGCAGGCATTCTGCATCCAGCAGTGCTGGAGAAGGTGAATTCCGGCAGGCTGTTCTCTGCTGGAACAGCCTGCCAGAATCACTAACTCAATGTGAAAGTAGCCTAATACAGCGCCACATACATACCTCTTACATCTAGTGACGTCTCCCTTGATGTAGGTGTTCTCTTTCTTCATCTTCTCCTTTCAGATCAGACCGCCATGATGATTTATTTTGGCCATCTCTTCTCTCCGCAGAGTTTGACAGACAGACATCTTAGTTTCCTACTTTTCCATCATTCTCTCACCTTCTGAACACCCCATCCTGCCACTACCAATACTGTGCCTGCTGTGCTCTCCAATACTATATTACAGAAACAGTCCCCCTGAAAATGTTAGTTACACACAGATAGTAGCGCCTTCAATAATTAATTGCACACAGTGCCCTAAAACATAACCGTGACCAGAAAATTGTGTGGCAGTATAAAAAATACCTCCTCTTGGTGTCCCCAGTAGAGCCAATGTCTCTATAGTGACCTCATAATGTGTACCAATGCTCCCTACTGTGTGCCCAAAAAATCCTCTTAGTGCCCCCAGTTGAGCTAAGGTCCCAATAGGGCCCTGCAATTTGTGCCAGTATAAAATACTTCTATATTGTGCCCCCATAGCTCTCCTCCCCTCGTCCCCATGGTGCCTGACATAACGTGCCAGTATAAAATGCCTCCATAATGCTCTTCTCCCCCATTCTCCATAGTGCCCCCATAATGTGTGCTAGTATAATGCCCCTATATGATGCCCCAATACTGCTCCTCTCCCCCACTTCTCCAGTGTCCCCCTTGTGTGCCAGTATATAATGCCCCCCAGTAGATGCCCCCATAGTGCTTCTCTCGCCCACTTCTCCATAGTACCCACCATGTGTGACAGTATATAATGCACCCCAGTAGATGCCCCACAGTGCTCCTCGCTCCCCTTCTTCACAGTGCCCCCCATGTGTTCCAGTATATAATGCCCCCAGTAGATGCCCCAAACCGGCTGCACAGGCGGTATGTCCACCTCTGGTAGTTAGACAGACAGATAGCAACAGTGGCAAGATGGGGCACCTCCAGCAAGGCAAGGTCTATTCATCGGAATCAGCCAGAGGAGTGTGAAAATATTCCTGAATCCAGGCTTGGTTAATTTTGATAAAAGTTATGTTTTGGACACTGGAGGAGGATAACTTGGTCTGTTTGGCTGTCACCACGCCCCCATCCCCCGGAGAGAGGCCTCCCTTTCAGACACGCTGCATACACAATGTTTGCTGACAGTAACATCATTTACCCTTCCTTTCTGTGAGAGGAAAACATTCCTCCATTTGCTTTGGATAATCATCGGATTGCTTGATATCAATGATACGCCTGTCACTGTGTAAGCAAGCAAGCTATAGGGCAGAGTAAAATGCGTCAGCTGCTCTTCTTCCGCTGTGGTCCTGTGCTGCTTGAGTGTCAGTGTATGTTCTAAGATAAATATGATAAGGATGACGTTGTTCATGTCGCAGGTGTCCCTCTCAGGATGAGCTGCCACTGGCTGACCTCGAAGCAACACATGCTCCTTGCTGCTGAGGCTGTCTGGTGCATGATAAAATTGTTCACAGCTTTCCAATGCTTGTACAGATGCTCGAGCATGTGCAATGTCGAATTCCATTGAGTTGGTACGTCGCGGATTAAGCGGCAGGCAGTTCTGTCTCTGCAGGTCCAGGAGAGCGTTCCATGTCATGTAAGAGTGGCTGAAGTGCTTGGACAGTCTCCTGGACTTTGCCAGCACCTTGCACAAGCCAGTGTAATTATTTAGAAAGTGCTGCACCACTAGGTTGATGACGTGCACCATGCAGGGAGCATGTGTTATTTTGCCCAGGTTCAGGTCAGGCAGAATGTTGTGCCCATTGTCGCTGACCCCATTGCACAGTTGGAGTCAGCGGAGTGATAGCCAGCAGGATGTTTGCTGCTTAATGTACTTGAGCAACTGCTCACCGGTGTGGCTACTCTCTACCAGGCTGATCAGTTGCAACAAGGCATGGCAATGCTTGACCTGACACATGTGATAGGAAAGAGGGGTAGTGCGCGCACAACTGTGTGCGCAGCTGCTGTTGGGGATGAGAACATGTCCATGGAGGAGGAGGAGAAGGCAGATAAGTGCTTGGTGTGGAATCCAGTCCGACACAATTGTGAGGTGGGGGTCCCTCGTTGCCGGGGAGCTACCTTGCCACTGTCAGAAAAAATATTGACCCACTGGGCAGTAAATGACATGTACTGTCCCTGCCCGTAAGAGAGAGCTGGCGTGAATTTTGTGGCACAGCGAGAATTGCAGGCAGTAACCCACGTTGTCCACCAAGTGAGATTACAAGCCAGGGATGGGTTTTTGGGAGAATTAATGCCAGCTACAAATCTTCCAGTGAGGCTGAGTGCACGCCATTAGCTCCCTAAAGGCAGCAGACTCAACTAAATGATACGGGAGCAACTGCACTGCCAGCAACTTGGTCAGGTTGGTATTAAGTTTTTGCACCATCGAATTGTTGGGTGAATAGATTTGTTTACTTGCCACAAATTCTGTTATTGATGGCTGACAATAGATCGGAGGAGGAGGAGTCTGAGTGGGAGAAGCAGAAAGGGATGATGACAATGTGAAAGTCACCATACTTAAAATCAACGGCCGCCCCCCAAAAAAAATTTGATTCAAAACGTGACTATAGGGAAACTGATTTAGGCCTAATTTCGTTGTAAATACAGTTTTACGATTTGAAAGAGGGGTGTACATGAAGAGGAGATGCCCAGGTAAATTTATGTCAATATGGCAGGTTTGGTTTGCAGTTCCCAGTATGGCATCTGTGGCTCCAATGAGGGATTGTCTGAGGGGGCAATTGTCCACCAAGTGAGATTACAAGCCAGGGATGGTTTTTAGCTCCCTAAAGGCAGCAGACTCAACTAACTGATACGACAGCAACTGCCCCGCCACCAACTTGGTCAGGTTAAAATCAACAACCGCCCCCCCCCCCCCCCCAAAAAAAAATAATCTAATTCAAAACGTGAATTAGTCTGTGTGCTAGTCTGTGTATTGGTGTAGTGATCACCTAATTAATTCACCTAATTTAACAAGTCCCCCCAAAAATGTAAATTCCAACCGTGTGGAAACTGAATATATGTAAACGGACGATTGAGGCTTGACGCTCAATTTCTCAATAAAAACACACTATACCTTGTGTCTTGTAGTAATTATATATATATATATATATATATATATATACAGTACAGACCAAAAGTTTGGACACACCTTCTCATTCAAAAAGTTTTCTTTATTTTCATGACTATGAAAATTGTAGATTAACACTGAAGGCATCAAAACTATGAACACATGTGGAATTATATACATAACAAAAAAGTGTGAAAACTGAAAATATGTCATATTCTAGGTTCTTTAAAGTAGCCACCTTTTGCTTTGATTACTGCTTTGCACACTCTTGCCATTCTCTTGATGAGCTTCAAGAGGTAGTCACCTGAAATGGTCTTCCAACAGTCTTGAAGGAGTTCCCAGAGATGCTTAGCACTTGTTGGCCCTTTTGCCTTCACTCTGCGGTCCAGCTCACCCCAAACCATCTCGATTGGGTTCAGGTCCGGTGACTGTGGAGGCCAGGTTATCTGGCGCAGCACACCATCACTCTCCTTCATGGTCAAATAGCCCTTACACAGCCTGGAGGTGTGTTTGGGGTCATTTTCATGTTGAAAAATAAATGATGGTCCAACTAAACGCATACCGGATTGAAAAGCATGCCGCTGCAAGATGCTGTGGTAGCCATGCTGGTTCAGTATGCCTTCAATTTTGAATAAATCCCCAACAGTGTCACCAGCAAAGCACCCCCACACCATCACACCTCCTCCTCCATGCTGCACGGTGGGAACCAGGCATGTAGAGTCCATCTGTTCACCTTTTCTGCGTCGCACAAAGACACGGTGGTTGAAACCAAAGATCTCAAATTTGGACTCATCAGACCAAAGCACAGATTTCCACTGGTCTAATGTCCATTCCTTGTGTTCTTTAGCCCAAACAAGTCTCTTCTGCTTGTTTCCTGTCCTTAGCAGTGGTTTCCTAGCAGATATTCTACCATGAACGCCTGATTCACACAGTCTCCTCTTAACAGTTGTTCTAGAGATGTGTCTTCTGCTAGAACTCTTTGTGGCATTGACATGGTCTCTAATCTGAGCTGCTGTTAACCTGCGATTTTTGAGGCTGGTGACTCGGATGAACTTATCCTCCGCAGCAGAGGTGACTCTTGGTCTTCCTTTCCTGTGGCGGTCCGCATGTGAGCCAGTTTCTTTGTAGCGCTTGATGGTTTTTGTGACTGCACTTGGGGACACTTTCAAAGTTTTCCCAATTTTTCGGACTGACTGACCTTCATTTCTTAAAGTAATGATGGCCACTCATTTTTCTTTACTTAGCTGCTTTTTTCTTGCCATAATACAAATTCTAACAGTCTATTCAGTAGGACTATCAGCTGTGTATCCACCTGGCTTCTCCACAACGCAACTGATGGTCCCAACCCCATTTATAAGGCAAGAAATCCCACTTAATAAACCTGACAGGGCACACCTGTGAAGTGAAAACCATTTCAGGTAACTACCTCTTGAAGCTCATCAAGAGAATGCCAAGAGTGTGCAAAGCAGTAATCAAAGCAAAAGGTGGCTACTTTGAAGAACCTAGAATATGACATATTTTCAGTTGTTTCACACTTTTTTGTTATGTATATAATTCCACATGTGTTAATTCATAGTTTTGATGCCTTCAGTGTGAATCTACAATTTTCATAGTGCAAGAAAATTTAGACTAAAACCTTCAGAATCACAGGTGCATATCCATGAAGCAAACCTAATTACAAAAAACATAATGGCTGCACACCATTATATATGCAAACAATAGAGCTAAGAAATGGGGGTCATTCTAGATAAAAGTGGTACAATACCAACTATAAATGAGTAATGGAAGCTCTTAGCGCACATACGTGTCGGGCCCACCTACCAAGCGTCAAGGTGGCTTCCGCAGATGGGTCCCTATCACTAAAGATACTGCCTCACTTTGGACTTACTAAAGCCTCCAATATTCAGGGCTGTGTAGGAACCAGCTACAAAACTACTCTGCTGAGAAGTCCCAGGTAGATGGGCGTGTCCAGTCGAAAAGGGGTGCCACCCCCAATATATTGCAAGAAAATTTAGACTAAAACCTTCAGAATCACAGGTGCATATCCATGAAGCAAACATAATTACAAAAAAAAAATGTCTGCACACCATTATATATGCAAACAATAGAGCTAAGAAATGGGGGTCATTCTAGATAAAAGTGGTACAATACCGACTATAAATGAGTAATGGAAGCTCTTAGCGCACATACGTGTCGGGCCCACCTACCAAGCGTCAAGGTGGCTTCCGCAGATGGGTCCCTATCACTAAATATACTGCCTCACTTTGGACTTACTAAAGCCTCCAATATTCAGGGCTGTGTAGGAACCAGCTACAAAACTACTCTGCTGAGAAGTCCCAGGTAGATGGGCGTGTCCAGTCGAAAAGGGGTGCCACCCCCAATATATTGCAAGAAAATTTAGACTAAAACCTTTAGAATCACAGGTGCATATCCATGAAGCAAACCTAATTAGAAAAAACAAAATGGCTGCACACCATTATATATGCAAACAATAGAGCTAAGAAATGGGGGTCATTCTAGATAAAAGTGGTACAATACCGACTATAAATGAGTAATGGAAGCTCTTAGCGCACATACGTGTCGGGCCCACCTACCAAGTGTTTTTTTGTCTACAATTTTCATAGTCATGAAAATAAAGAAAACTCTTTGAATGAGAAGGTGTGTCCAAACTTTTGGTCTGTACTGTGTATATATATATATATATATAGTAGACGAAATAACGAGGCAGCACTTCCAGCTTCTAGTGTACGGGTGAAGACCCCAAACTTTAATCCAAGCGACGTTTCGGCCTACTCAATGAGGCCTTTATCAAGCTGCTTGATAAAGGCCTCATTGAGTAGGCCGAAACGTCGCTTGGATTAAAGTTTGGGGTCTTCACCCGTACACTAGAAGCTGGAAGTGCTGCCTCGTTATTTCGTCTACTATATACCGTGGAGGAGCGGCCTGCCTCTGTGGGGATTTGCACCCAGTCCATTGGCTCTGACTGTGCTGCTGCACTATTTGTGTTTTGTATATATATATATATATATATGCTGGTTTAATTAAATGTAACATTCCCCCCCAAAAAATAATTCCAACTATATGGAAACTGAATATAAGTAAACGTACAATTGAGGCTTGACACTAAATTTCACCTTAATACACACTGGTAGATTGCTGCCACACCATGTATTGCTGCAGTAATCATGTATATATGCATCTTAATTAAATTGAACTCCATAAAAAAAGGATTTCTGTGAAAATGGGGGGAGAAATAAAAGTATTTGCTTGCAAATAGCTGCTTATGAGGTGCACCTGCACTTTTGATAGCAGGCACCATCGGCCACAGGTCCTGCCCTGCTTCTTTCTATTGTACACAACATACATAATTCTTCTTTAGAATCCTATCCTTTCCCTTCACTTTCCCTGCCAATAAACTTGATTGATTTCTGACTGTCCCTGGTTGTTTTTTTCACTCTCCATGTCTCCCTAAGATCCTTTTTCTGGCAGACACTGTAAGACCCATCCACCCTCATTCACAGACCAGCACAGAATGGCGTTCTGCTAGGACACCTCACTGCCTGCTGCAGAACTCATTGGCTCATCCAGGCTGTCTGCCCTCCCCCCAACATCCTCTCATTTGAGAACCCTTCTTCTTCCTCCTTAGTGATTTATCCCGCCGACATCTGCACAAAAATGGTGCTATACACCTGTGGCGAAACCAACCTTGCCACTGTGTTTTGGAGGGGTCTGTTTACCAGCCTCCTGCCCTGGGATTATGGTCCCTTAAGTTATTGGGTCTTAAGGCACTTGGGACGGAGCCCTCTGTCCCTGGATTGCATCCTTTGCCTTACTTGCTTGGATGAAGCACATGGTGAGAACAATAGATAGCGGCCATTTTAGCTCACAGACACTGTTCTGACTTTTCAACACGGTGCTATCTTGCCTGTATTTGGTGCACAGAGACATCATTCAGTAGTTTGAAACTACCAAACAGGGGACACATTTATTAGTGACTATTTTTGGTATAACTTGTATATTTTCAGTGTAACTGTATCTTCCAAACTACTGAACGGATGTGGGTGAATTTTGGACATGTGGTTCACCCAGATCCCCCGGTTCCGAGGATATATTGGTTATGGGGTTATTGCATGTTTTGGGGTTCCTGTGATATGTTTTATAAAATTGTATGTTATGTGAGGGCACCCAGATAGCTAATATTATTGTATTCGTGTATTCTGAGTGCCATTCACCTAATGATATGCACTCAGACTTGAGCTATCTGGGGATATGTTAAATGTCTGTGTTTGCTGTGGGAGTGTGCCATTGTGTGTTTGGGTGGTGATTCCTGTCCTGTTGTCTCCACATGTGTATTGGTGATCTCCCCTTTGTCCTGAGAGATAATTGGATTGTCTTCGGTCGTCTCTGGGACAGAGGGGAGGAAACCATGATGCATTGTGGGGATATGTTGTATCTGCAACAAACTGTAATAAAAACCAGGCTGGGTGTGCCAGCACTTCAGAGCACTGCTTGACCCTCAAGACGGAGCCTTGTCTCGTTATTGGGGGGATTCCATGTATGCTGTTGGAGACTGATTGCCAGGAGTGTAAGCTGACTGTACGCTTTTCCTGTTCGCCTGCTGACAGCTATTTGCGAGGTTCCAGTTTGGAGTGCTATTTTGTATCCAGTTCGGGAGGTTGGTGTTCTGCAGTAGCTGTGCCTGTCTCTTGGAAAGGGGCATATCGCCTAAACGGATTTTAGCCCCTTGTCTGCTGAAACGGTGCCGTTACATTGGTGGCAAGCAGCGGGATCGTTCCTACAGCCAGAAGGACAGCTACAGGAGACACCATTTCTGTGGATTCTACAATTTAAGGGCAACGCATGTCTCAGTACAGTGACCCTAAAAGCACCAGGATGGAACCAGCAGTGGAGTACAGATACTCTGTGGAGGAATTTGACCGTATGATGTGGTTGCGGCTGAACTTCTTCGGACCCAATCCAGCTGAGAAATACGTGAAGTTCGTGAGGAATCTAGTGTCTACGACCCTACTATACCGGGCAGAAGGTGACGGTCAGCTGCCACGTTGGGTGGACCTCCATCGGAAGTTACGGTTGCGGGACAGTGGGAGCCCAGTCTCCATTCCCCAGCGGCAGGCTGAGTTACAGGGGGCAGAGGTAGTTGTTCCTGCCCCCCAGCAGCAGCATGATTTTTTGGGAATTGGGAGCCGAGTCTCCATTCCCCAGCGGCAGACGGAGTTACAGGGGGCAGAGACAGTCGGTCCTGTCCCCCAGCGGCAGAGTGTCCTACAGGGAATAGAGAGCCCAGTCTCCTTTCCCCAGCAGCAGGACACTGTATTAGGAGCGGAGGCGGTCGGTCGCCCTCCCCAGCGGCTGGAAGTATGTATGGGAGAGGAGCACGTTACCCCCTCTTCCCAGCGGCAGCTTAACGCACCAGGGGGAGACAGTAAGCCCCACAACAGTGCAGATGGGACCGTGGTCTCTGCACTTACAGCACAGGGGGTAGGGACAGTCGGTCCTGTCCCCCAGCAACAGGGCTGTTTAGCCAAAGGGGAGACAGTCGGTTTCCCCCTCCGACAACCAGACTCCAGCCAGGCTTCTTCCGTGGTAGCGCTGGCACCAGGGCAGAGTACCGCTGATCCCTGCCCACAAAGCAACCTCCACTCCAAGCCAGGGAGCAAATCAGAGACCGGGAGTACCAGCTACAGATATAATCTTGGTGGATTCACTGGACAGAGACAGGCTACGGAATTCAGCAGGTCCAGTATTGGGTTGTGGGTGGGCTGCCAGACTAACTCAGGTACCGACCGGCGTGAGGTCAGGTATCTGGTTAGTCTTCCCTGGGGGGGGAGATGTGTGGCGAAACCAACCATGCCACTGTGTTTTGGAGGGGTCTGTTTACCAGCCTCCTGCCCTGGGATTATGGTCCCTTAAGTTATTGGGTCTTAAGGCACTTGGGACGGAGCCCTCTGTCCCTGGATTGCATCCTTTGCCTTACTTGCTTGGATGAAGCACATGGTGAGAACAATAGATAGCGGCCATTTTAGCTCACAGACACTGTTCTGACTTTTCAACACGGTGCTATCTTGCCTGTATTTGGTGCACAGAGACATCATTCAGTAGTTTGAAACTACCAAACAGGGGACACATTTATTAGTGACTATTTTTGGTATAACTTGTATATTTTCAGTGTAACTGTATCTTCCAAACTACTGAACGGATGTGGGTGAATTTTGGACATGTGGTTCACCCAGATCCCCCGGTTCCGAGGATATATTGGTTATGGGGTTATTGCATGTTTTGGGGTTCCTGTGATATGTTTTATAAAATTGTATGTTATGTGAGGGCACCCAGATAGCTAATATTATTGTATTCGTGTATTCTGAGTGCCATTCACCTAATGATATGCACTCAGACTTGAGCTATCTGGGGATATGTTAAATGTCTGTGTTTGCTGTGGGGGTGTGCCATTGTGTGTTTAAATGGTGATATCTGTCCTGTTGTCTCCACATGTGTATTGGTGATCTCCCTTTTGTCCTGAGAGATAATTGGATTGTCTTCGGTCGTCTCCGGGACAGAGGGGAGGAAACCATGATGCATTGTGGGGATATGTTGTATCTGTTCTGTATTTGCAAAACTGTAATAAAAACCAGGCTGGGTGTGCCAGCATGTCAGACCACTGCTTGACCCTCAACACGGAGCCTTGTCTCGTTATTGGGGGGATTCCCTGTATGCTGTTGGAGACTGATTGCCAGGAGTGTAAGCTGATTGGATCCTTTTCCTGTTCGTCTGCTGACAGCTACTCGCGAGGTTCCAGTTTGGAGTGCTATTTTGTATCCAGTTCGGGAGGTTGGTGTTCTGCAGTAGCTGTGCCTGTCTCTCGGAAAGGGGCATATCGCCTAAACGGATCTTAACCCCTTGTCCGCTGAAACGGTGCCGTTACAACACCGTTTTAGTGGATTAGTCTGAAACAAACCTGAAAATATTTGAGTTTGTCTCCCATCCGAAAAATAGTAAAGTTCAGACCGAACCCGATCGCTCATCCTTAGAGTACACCATGACACAACACTAGAAGCCGTTGCACATGCGTGCCTATGCGTGCTTCCACAGTCCCAGTCACCAGAAAGGCTGGTGCTTTTTTATACTGCGTGCAAGCAAGGCCACCGCTGCTGGATTGCGGTGGTGGCCTTAACGCCTGGAAACGAGCATTGTAAGGCTAAAGGTCTAGTTGGTGGTCTGCAATAGGAAGGTTTTAAGTACCTGGGAAGACCGCAGTCTGACGCTGGGAACTGCCCGACAATTACATTAATAACAAAGGTCTGGTCAAAATTTAAAGAATGAATAGGCCTGGTGGGGTTTAACGATTACACACCGTTATGGTGTAACCCTCAACTACCAGAAATGTTTAGATTGGAGGGCTTTTCCCCTTGGGAAGACAAAGGTATTTTATTTTTATATTAAGTACAATCACAGGGGGTGATGAAATCCTTCACGCAGCTACAGGAGGAATTTGGACTACCTAGAACTACTTTCTTCCAATATCTGCAGTTGAGACACGCTTTTTAGGAGCAATTTAAGGATGGCTTGCAACTGTCCGTCTCCCCCTCTATTGTGAAACATTTATTAGACGGTAGCACTGCTAGGGGTCTGATATCACTTCTATATAAACATCTACTTCAGAAATGTACTACAACGGACCCCCTGTCTGTTAAGAGAAAGTGGGAGCAAGACATGGGTGAGATCTCCCAGGAGCAGTGGGACGATGTTCTGGCCCTGACCCCTAGTCTCACGCTTAGTGACTCCCAAAGATTATCTCAGTTATATCTGATTCACAGAGTATATAGAACCCCAAAATTACTATTTAAGATAGGATGGCACTTAGACTCAACCTGCCCCCGCTGTGGAGTAACAGAGGCATCATTAATACACATGTTCTGGGACTGCATGAAATTGGGGGAGTTTTGGGAGGAGGTGATAAAGATCATGAGGGCATCTCAAATACAGATACCTAGAGATCCCAAACTCTGTGTACTGGGCATTTTAGACTCACTGGGAGTAAATGATAAGAAATCTCTGAGTTTCCAAAGAATGCTCTTCCAGGCTACAGTCTTAATTGCCAAACACTGGATACAGGAGAAGCCTCCCACTAGGCAGGAGTATATAAATAGATTAAATACAGTTTTACGATTTGAAAGAGAGGTGTACATGAAGAGTAGATGCCCAGGTAAATTTATGTCAATATGGCAGGTTTGGTTTGCAGTTCCCGATATGGCATCTGTGGCTCCAATGAGGGATTGTCTGAGGGGGCAATTGTCCCTGACGGGGCAGCTGACATAACACATTAGGTTTTCTGATATAGGCACTCATATGAAGAATTACCCTTTCGAAAGGCCTATCATATCATAACATTATGTTTCTGGGTAGCCGTGAGTGGGGTGGCACGGTGGTCTCTCAGCAGGGTTAGGGTTGGGGGGGGGCGTTTATTTGTACTAGAAATGCATTCTGTCATTCTAATTTTCATTTTTTTTTCTGTATTTGCATTTACTGTTATATAATGCTGATAAAATATTGTGATAATAGCACTTCTACATGGAGTACATGATTGATATCATGAAGAATTGTACTCTTTCTAAATGCTGTATTTTCAGAAGAATTGTACTCTTTGCAAATGCTGCATTTTCAGAAGTATTGTACTCTCTTCAAATGCAGTTTTTTCAGAAAAACTTTATTTTAATAAAAATTATATTTGATTAAAAAAAGGAAGGTTTTAAGTAGGCTGGGAACATCTTGTGTCAATGTTTAGAACAGTCAATCAGTACAGTATGTGGGTCCCTTGCTGTCAAGTTATCATAGAGTTCTCTTTTGACTCCATAGAAATCATTCATTACTGTGTCACTTGCTCTCAAACTACTAGGTACCTATTAAAAGTCCCTTTAGACAGGACAATTGAGCTGACGATTGACGGGAAGAAAGAGTTCCTTCCCGACAATTGCCTGCTCGTCAGTGAAGGAGACCGCTACATTCACATGCAGCAATCTCCTCCACAGTATGGGAAGGGCAATCTCTAATGCAATCACTCATCCCCAAACAGACTCATTGTTTGCCAGCAGCATATTGTGTTTACACAGCGCGATCTGTCGCCAACCAACAATCCAATTACTCGACGAACGAGCATTTCACTCGTTTATCAGGTAATTGGCAGCACCTTTACACTGCCAGATAATTGCACTGCCAGAAAAAAAGAGAGTGCAGTGTAATCACGTGGACAAACTCCTCCATCATCTACCTGGTCTTCGCTCTATCAGCACATGCACCAGCCCATTTCTCTAGTAAATCTGCACAGAGATTCAGGATTCAATGCACATGATTACAGTCCCGTCCACTGTACCACAACTATGCTGTTGTCATGGAACCATGAACCAGACGTACAACAAGAGATAAGTGGAAAATAAGAAGGTTTTATTGAAGAGCAAGCCGTAAGCAAAGTCCGAACGGATGGCTAAACCGAAGCAGGGTCTTGCGGAGACAGAGGTCAGGAACCAGAAGGGTAGTCAGACGAAGCCAGGAACAGGAACCAACGGGGTAGTCAGACGAAGCCGGAATCAGGAACCAACGGGGTAGTCAGACGAAGCCGGAATCAGGAACCAACGGGGTAGTCAGACGAGGCCAGGATCAGGAACCAGAAGCAGCAGCAGTCTTGGAAGCATGTGAACACAGGAGGACCAAGCAAGGAACTGAAGCCACAGACCTCCTATATATGAGCTAGGCATCCAGCTCCTCCCAGTGGGAAGGAGGAGCCGCAGGGTGGGAGGCTACAAGAAAACCCAGAAACCAAGATGGCCGCCAGCACATGTCAAACGAAGGGAACAGCAAGGAGGTAAGACCATGACAGTACCTCCCCCTCAAGGGCCCCTCCTCCGCGGAGTAAGGAACGGTTTCTGAGGGAAGCGTGCGTGGAAGGCTCGGAGCAAGACAGGAGCATGGACATCTGCGGAGGGAACCCAGGAACGCTCCTCTGGACCATAACCACGCCAATGGACCAAAAACTGCACCCGGCCGCGGACCAGGCGTGAGTCCAGGATATTGCTCACCTCATACTCCTCACGATTGCCCACTTGGACCGGACGAGGCCGAGGAATCGAGGAAGTGAAACGATTACACACCAGTGGCTTCAACAGGGAGACATGAAACACGTTGGAGATCCGCATGCCAGGAGGAAGCGCAAGGGCATAGGCTACCGGGTTTACCCTGCGAAGCACTCGGAAGGGACCAACAAAGCGAGGCGCCAGCTTGGGAGTGGGCACTCGAAGGTTGAGGTTGCGGGTGGACAACCATACGCGGTCTCCGACCTGGTAGGAAGGAGCGGGCGCTCGTCTGCGATCAGCCTGGAGTTTCTGGCGCTGCGCAGAGACCTCAAGGGACCTCTGGATCTGTACCCAAGAAGCACGTAGGACGGAAAGGTGATCCTCCACAGCCGGAATATCCTGGGGAGAGAATACCTCCGGTAACACGGCAGGTTGGAACCCATAATTGGCCATGAAGGGAGACGTCCCAGAGGAAGAGTTCACCGCCGTGTTCCTGGCAAACTCAGCCCAAGGCAGGAGGTCAACCCAATTGTCTTGGTGATCGGAGACATAGCAACGAAGGAATTGCTCCAAGGCCTGATTGGATCGTTCTGCGGCCCCATTGGACTGAGGGTGGTAGGCCGAGGAGAAAGAGAGATGAATCCCCAACTGGGAGCAAAAGGCGCGCCAGAACCTGGACACAAACTGACTCCCCCGATCCGACACAATCTCCTTGGGCAAACCGTGCAACCGGAAGACCTCCCTGGCAAAAATCGAGGCCAACTCTTGTGCAGAGGGTAACTTCTTGAGAGGAACACAGTGGCACATTTTGGAAAACCGATCCACAATCATGAGAATGACCGTATGGCCTCGGGATGCAGGGAGGTCCACAATGAAATCCATCCCCAGGTGTGACCATGGACGCTCCCCGGTGGCTATGGGTTGCAAAAGGCCCAACGGAAGGTGCCGAGGGGACTTACTCTGGGCACAAACGGAGCATGCCGCTACATATGCGGCGATGTCGGAACGTAGAGAAGGCCACCAGAACAGACGTGAAACCGCCCAGGACAGCTGATTCTTTCCAGGGTGCCCCGCGGCCTTGGAGTTATGGTAGGTTCGCAACAACCGAGTGCGCAACTCCTCAGGCACAAAACATCTGCCGTTGGGTCTCCCAGAGGGAGCACCAGATTGAGCCGCCAAAATCTGCTCACCCAGAGGAGAAGTCAGGCTGGTGCGAATAGCGGCCAGGATCTGATTCGGGGGTATGACCGTAGTCGGAATCGACTCCTCCCCGGACAGCTCGGAGTACTGCCGTGATAAGGCATCCGCTCTGATGTTCTTGGAGCCGGGTAGGTAGGAGACCACGTAATTAAAACGTGACAAGAACAGAGCCCATCTGTCCTGACGTGGTGTCAATCTCTTGGCCTCAGAGAGGTAGGTCAGATTCTTGTGGTCCGTCAGGATGAGAACCGGAACCACCGAGCCCTCGAGCAAGTGCCTCCATTCTTTAAGGGCCTGCACGATGGCCAATAACTCCCTGTCACCAATCTGATAGTTGCACTCCGCGGAAGACAGTTTCCGGGAGTAAAACCCACAAGGAAGCAGAGGGCCCTCTGGTGTTCTACGCTGAGACAGGAGGGCGCCTACTCCCGTCTCAGACGCGTCCACCTCGAGGACAAAAGGCAACCCAGGGTTGGGATGCGACAGAATCGGAGCCGACACAAAGGCGGACTTTAGAGCCTCAAAAGCTCGGATGGCCTCGAGCGGCCAGACCTGAGGATTACTGCCCCTCCTGGTCAGATCCGTGAGAGGCTTGGCTAGCATGGAAAAGTCCCTGATGAACTTCCGATAATAATTGGCGAAGCCCAAAAAGCGCTGCAGGGCACGAAGCCCACTGGGCTGGGGCCACTGTAAGACAGCCGAAACCTTCTCAGGATCCATGGAGAACCCCTCAGCGGAAATGATGTAACCTAAGAAGGTTACCTGGGATCGGTGAAATTCGCATTTCTCAAGCTTACCGAACAGCTTGTTCTCTCGTAAGCGTTGCAACACACGTCTGACATCCAGAATGTGGGCCTCCATGGATGCAGAATATACCAAGATGTCATCCAAATAGACCACCACACACTGCTGCAACAGGTCACGGAAAACATCGTTGATGAATTCCTGGAAGACTGCGGGCGCATTGCACAACCCAAAGGGCATAACCAAGGATTCATAATGACCGGTCCTGGTGTTAAACGCGGTCTTCCACTCATCGCCCGCCTTGATCCTTACCAGGTTATATGCCGCCCTCAGGTCGAGTTTGGTAAAGACCGTGGCCCCTTTGAGGCGATCGAACAGCTCGGAAATCAAGGGTATCGGGTAAGCGTTCTTGATCGTGATGCGATTGAGACCCCTGTAATCGATGCAAGGCCTCAACTCGCCACCCTTCTTTTTCACAAAGAAAAATCCAGCCCCTGCCGGGGACGAGGATTTGCGAATGTGTCCGCGTGAAAGCGCCTCCCTCACGTACTCCTCCATGGCCTCATTCTCCGCTACCGACAGTGGATAGACTTTGCCACGAGGAGGAACGGCACCGGATTGTAACTCTATGGCACAATCGTATGGGCGGTGCGGAGGTAGGGCAACCGCGCGCACCTTATCGAATACATCCCGGTACTCTTCGTATTCAGGAGGCAACAGAGAGTCCGAGGAAGTACACAGCAACTTGACAGGCCCATGGATGCAACTAGCCCCACACTGCGGTGACCACGAGAGGATCTCGACCGATCTCCAATCGAAAGTCGGATTATGCTTCTGGAGCCAGGGGTACCCCAAGACCACCGAGTAGTGTGGAGACGAAATAACCTGGAGACAGACCGACTCTCTGTGAACGGCACCAATGGCTATCCCCACTGGAAGGGTCTCATGAGTCACGTGTGGCGGCAGAAGGGGTCTGCCGTCTATCGCCTCAAGAGCCAGTGGGGAACCTCGAGGCTGCAGAGGAATGGAATTGGCGGCAACGAACACTCTATCAATGAACAAACCACCAGCACCAGAGTCCACCAACGCCTGGGTCGTCACCGAGCCCCCGACCCAGGAGAGGACAACCGTGATCAGTGGTTTGTCAACACGGGAAACCGGGGACGAGGAGACTCCACCCAAGATCTGCCCCCGACAGGACCTCAGGTGCGAGTGTTCTCCCGGACGGTTCGGACATGCCAACCGAAAATGCCCACCGAGACCACAGTACATGCATCGGCCCTCGCGTCTCCGGAGTACCCTCTCCCCCTCAGACAGGCGAGCAAACCCCCGCTGCATGGGTTCACCCCCAGACAAGTCATCCCCAGGAGGCGTGGGAGGAGAGGGAGGCACGGGTGGGACAGCAAACGTAGGCGCCAATCTGTTAGGAGACCTCCGCAGGCTCTCCTTAAAGGAAGGTCTCTCCCTGAGTCTGGTGTCAATCAAAATCAGGAAAGAAATAAGAGACTCGAGCTCCACTGGTAGGTCCTTAGCTGCAACCTCATCCTTCAAGGCATCCGAGAGACCATGAGAGAAAGCAGCGACCAGAGCCTCATTATTCCAGCCCACCTCTGCTGCCAGGGTACGAAACTCAATGGCGTATTCAGCTACGGATCGTGAACCCTGTCTGATGGACATAAGGAGCTTCGCAGCAGAGGCAGCACGAGCCGGCACATCGAATACCTTCCGGAGAGAAGCAACAAAACCGGAAAACTCGGCAACCACCGGATTGTTGTTCTCCCATAAAGGGCTGGCCCAGGCCAAGGCCTTGTCCGAGAGCAGCGAGATCAAGAAGCCCACCCTTGATCTCTCAGTAGGAAAGGCATGTGGCAGCAACTCGAAGTAAATGCCTACCTGGTTAAGGAAACCTCGGCACTGAGTTGGCTCTCCCCCAAAGCGCTGTGGAAGGGGGGCAGAACCGGTCATACCCTGAAACACCACAGGCGCAGCAACAGGTGTCAGGGTAGACTCTGGCGCAACAACCGGAGCGGCAGTAGGAGCGGGCCCAGGAGCGACAACCGACCCATCGGCAACGGAAGCTAAATGAGCCGTGCGTTCAAGCAGGGTTTGCAACGCCACAGCGAACCGACCCAACAGGTGATCCTGCTGATCAAGTCTGGCAACCAGCGTAGGTAGCGAGGGTGGCCCTGTACCGTCAGAATTCATGGCTTGGTCCTATTGTCATGGAACCATGAACCAGACGTACAACAAGAGATAAGTGGAAAATAAGAAGGTTTTATTGAAGAGCAAGCCGTAAGCAAAGTCCGAACGGATGGCTAAACCGAAGCAGGGTCTTGCGGAGACAGAGGTCAGGAACCAGAAGGGTAGTCAGACGAAGCCAGGAACAGGAACCAACGGGGTAGTCAGACGAAGCCGGAATCAGGAACCAACGGGGTAGTCAGACGAAGCCGGAATCAGGAACCAACGGGGTAGTCAGACGAGGCCAGGATCAGGAACCAGAAGCAGCAGCAGTCTTGGAAGCATGTGAACACAGGAGGACCAAGCAAGGAACTGAAGCCACAGACCTCCTATATATATGAGCTAGGCATCCAGCTCCTCCCAGTGGGAAGGAGGAGCCGCAGGGTGGGAGGCTACAAGAAAACCCAGAAACCAAGATGGCCGCCAGCACATGTCAAACGAAGGGAACAGCAAGGAGGTAAGACCATGACAGCTGTTCCCAGATATTATATGCCTGTCCGTTCCCGGGACAGGAAGTTTAAGTAGTAAATAGATGGATGAGATGTTGGTAAAAATGTTCATTTTCCAGAGAGGAAAATTATGGGACTGGTTAAGAAAGCAGCAGATCCACAGTGCTTTCAAATGGTGATTACATTATAAAGTTGTTTTGCTTGACAGGGTCAAGCGGGAGTTATGGAGTCTCTGGAAATCCCCTTTAACAAAGTGCCAGGAAAACGGTCTACATGTAGATGGTGTGTATATTAGTATGCATGTCATATGAAGTGTTTATTGAGACCTGTGAATCTCAATCACACCAACAAATATGCCTAACATGGATGTGGAGGAAGCAGAATATGTAACGGTGGCAGCTATTAGTGATGAGCGGCAGGTGCCATATTCGATTTCGACGAAATTTGCGAATATTCGATAGAATATTCGTTTTATATTCGTCTAAATCGAATATTCGTCATTATTCTAGTTATCGCGATTAATATGCGATTTAAATAATCGCGTATTGCGATTTTTACTTAAGGCTACTCTGCTATTGTAAAAGCAATGCGATTAATTCAAGTTATAATAATCGACTTTCGTTAATTCCAGCCTAATATGGAATATAGCAGGTCCAAGTTGAAATCGCAATTCGATTATTATAACTTGAATTAATCGAATTGCGATTTCAACTTAGCACTGCTATATTCCATATTAGGCTAGAATTAATGAATATGGAATATAGCATTACTAAGTTGAAATCGCCATGCGATTCCTTCGAGTTATATTAATCGCATGGCGATTTCAACTTGGACCTGGTTTACTATATGGTTGGCTTCAATGGCTTGGTAGAATTAGCGAATATGACAAATATATTCGTTATATTCCACAAAACGAAGATAACGAAGTATTCTGCATCTTCGTTTTAGCTACCTATTGGTCAACTTCGCTAATTCTAGCAATGATATAGGAAAGTTGACTATAGAGACAGCTAAGTTTAATTCGCTATGCGATTATATTACTTTGCTTTTTTTTAAAATAAATAGAATAATTATAATACCTGATAATTATTATAATTATTCTATTTATAAAAAAAAGCAAAGTAATATAATCGCATAGCGAATTAAACTTAGTTGTCTCTATAGTAAACTTTCCTATATCATTGCTAGAATTAGCGAAGTTGATGAATAGGTAGCTAAAACGAAGATGGAGAATACTTCGTTATCTTCGTTTTGTGGAATATGACGAATACATTTGTTATATTCGTTTTGTGGAATATAACGAATATATTCGTCATATTCGCTAATTCTACCAAGCTATTGAAGCCAACCATATAGTAAACCAGGTCCAAGTTGAAATCGCCATGCGATTAATATAACTCGAAGTGATCGCATGCCGATTTCAACTTAGTAATGCTATATTCCATGCTCATGGAGCGTCCCCCTCACCATGGTAACGACTCCATATACTAGAATGTACTGTCGGATTTGAGAATTACGTTGAAATCGCAATTCGATTATTTCAAGTTATAATAATCGAATTGCGATTTCAACTTTGTAATGCTATATTCCATATTAGGATAGAATTAACGAATATGGAATATAGCAGTGTAAGTTGAAATCGCAATTCGATTATTATAATTTGAAATAATCGAATTGCGATTTCAACGTAATTCTCAAATGCGACAGTACATTCTAGTATATGGAGACGTTCCCATGGTGATGGGGACGCTCCATGAGCACGGAAGTCGGCAGAAGCGGCAATGGGCACTGACTGGAGCAGCCAGGAAGCCAGGAATCCAAAGGACAGGTAAGAACAACTTTAGGGAAGTGGGAAAGGAAAAAATATAACAATTAAAAAAACAAACAAAAAAAATAAACGAATAATCGAAATATTTCGAATATAGCACTATATTCGAAATATTCGCGAATTAGCGAAGTGCCGATATTCTCTAAAAAAATTTAATATTAGAATATTCGCGCTCAAAACTAGCAGCTATCATTATTATAGTGACACAGGGCATCTGAAAAGGGTCATACAAAAAAAAGCAGCAGTGACCTCACAGAGCATATATACCTGCCGCCTTCAGCCTCATGCACACGGCCATTGTGCGGCCGTTCCGTGCAACTTGGGGTCCGCAGTCCGTGATCCGTCCACATCATAAAAAAATAGAACATATTTTTTTGCGGTGCGGAGGCATGGACAGAAACACCACGGAAGCACTCTGTAGTGCTTCCACGGGCTTCCGATCCATGCTTTTGCGGGCTTCTGATCTGTGCTTCCATTCCGCACCTCATCTCCCGGATTGCAGACCCATTCAAGTGAATAGGGCCGCATGCATGATGCGGGGTGCACGCAGCCGGTGCCCGTGTATTGCGGACCCACTGTATGCTGGCTGCAATATGGCCACGGCCGCACAACTACTATGTGCATGAGGCCTTAGGCTCCACAAAAAGTAGATCCTGTACTGAAAGTGTTTGGTAATTACTTGATGTACAAAGCAGAATTAGTAAGTTCTAACTTGAAGCAGATATGCACAGTGGAGAGCTGAAAGACCCAGTGGTGGCCTTTCCCCTACTTCATACCAGTGTGGTGATGTTCAGTACAAACCGGCTTCTTTAATTGCTCATTGCTCATCCATCTTCATTAAGTCACTGACTACCCATGCAGAGGAGAAGTCATAAGTCGGCATGAGAAATTCAAATCTCAGGAACCTACTCACAATCTAGAGTCATCAAGTCAATATACTAAACAGTGCTGCTAGTAGCAAGAAGACGGGGTGCTACACACGTGATAAGTGCCACACCCCGACATAAAACACTTAACACAGAAAGAATGTGTGTCTGCAAATAACAACAATACATGGCAACCTTTATTGAATCATACACAGACTACTAAAAACACTTTACCCCCTTAAAGACTGGGCCTATTTTTGTTTTTGCATTTTTTTTTTCCTCCCCACATTCCAATAGCCATTACTTTTTTTAATTTTCCGTTCACATAGCCATATTAGGGCTTATTTTTTCCGGGACAAGGTGCGTTTTTAATAGCACCATTAAATTTAGCATGCCTTGTATTGGGGAACAGGCATGTTTTGCAGGATGAACTGTAGTTTTTATTCCTATCATTTTTTGGGATATGTACAACTCTTTGATCACTGTTATTCAAATTTATTTTTTATTTATTTATTTTGGGGGGGGGGTCCCCGTTAGAGCGTTTATCGCGCAGGAAAAATATTTTAAAATTCATCGATACCTGTTATGTTAATTTTTTTTATTGTTTATATATTTTTATGTGTAAAATTAGAAAAGGGGGGTGATTTGAATTTGTAATATTTTTTAATTCATTTTATTTGCAAGGCCACCATGTTCCCAAACATAGAGTTAATGTGACACCCAAATACCTGCAAGCAAAAGAGAACACCCAGAGAAATTATGTCACGTGACTACATTGCATGACCTCAAGAGAGTCTCTATAATTTGGGCAGCTTCCATTATATTTCTCTGGAGAAGGTGGAGATTGGAGAACTATCCGTTGCACACATTTTGTCATCATCCTCATCTGAACCCAAACTGAGTTCTTGGCTCAAAGAAATATTTTTTTACAAAATCTACGCAAAGGTAAAAACATCAGGGCAAGGTAAAAGCATCAGGCAATGTCTAATTTGAGGATGGTGAAAATCCGATAAAAACTACTAACCTTGAGAAAGCATTACAAGATGTCATTCATGAAATCCATCAATGGACACTTAAGGTCCTCCAGACTCGATACCCATGTTGGATGGAGCATTAACTTCTTGCAAATAAACGAGGTCTGAGATGAAGATCCCCTCTATTGACTCGGTATTCCCTGATAAGAGGTAGTACTAGTTCCAACAGATCACCCTCTGTTAAGCTGGCCTTACACAGTAGTCTAAAAGCAGAAGATTTCAACCAAAACATTTTTTCACCAGATTTAACAAATAATTGTTTTGCCAACCGATGAAAGACGCCTGAAAAGAAGTTGGCTGTGTTTGAAATTTTTGTATATTTTTTGGGGACAAAAGATCTTTGTAACAAATACCGCACCTCGTGGCCCCACCTGACGTCAACTACGTCAAGCTCACGAGATGCTGTTTAGTCACTGGTTTCCAAGACGTGATGTTACGCCCTCCCTGGGAGCACGTAAGGGCAGCTTTATACAGTTTACAGAGACGCCTCCTGTCCACACAGGCACAGAGAGGCAGGGGGGTGAGAGACCTCCGGCGTAACTCCACACTCGCTCACAACCCAGACAAGCTGAGAGCCTTTTCACTGCCCCAGTGAAACAGACCTTTCTCAGCCCAGTAGACTGCCACCATTTCCTCGTTTGATATAAGCCCGGTCTACTAACGGGATTATATAGGGTGAGAAACAACCTGCAGTAGCGTATAACTATGCCGAAACACTGATGTGGGAATTCGGGGACGAGATACAAAAATAGCACGAGATTAAATTATATATTTAATTGCCTTAAGGGTGCACTAGACAATCCACGATACACACAGAGAATATATACATTGGTTGAATGTGCAAATACAGGTGGCATGATACAACAGAATTAGACAAAACAAGGGTCAGTTACCAGATGGATGAGTAGTCTCATGGGGGCAATGATGTCAGCAGTTTGTCCACGGTCCCTCCAAACACATTACTCGATGTGACCCCCTTCAGAAAAAGACCCTGGCCTCTGGCCTGCATGGGCCTTTTCACTTGTAGTCGGTCACGCCCCTCCCTCCCTCTGGGAGGAGTCCACCATCCCTTCCTTGTCCTGGTAGCCAAAGACCCACAACATCCATTATGGCCCATAGCTCCAGACTGGAAGGTCACAGGGAGATGGTTCCGGGACCAACGGGTCTGCCTACAGGTTCCTGCTGGGAGCTCTCTGTATCTCCCCTTCCCGGCACCCGACCACCAAACTACGACCAGGGGCATGTCCGTCTTGGCCCCAGGGTCGCAGATATATAACTGGTTTATGTCTGTGATGGAAGGAAACTCATAATTCTTTATGCATCCATGGTTCCATGATGGATTTGAGTGATCTGGGTGTATGCTGAGACCCCCTACAGTTTTTTTTTCCCTGTAGAATAAGTTGGCCTCTGTTCTCGCTGAGTGAGGTGTAAATTGTACGCATTTGGCCTGCTTGAAGCCAGGACCCCTGCGGAGTTCACTCCCTCTGCTATCTCACATCAAATGGCTGGAATTAGATCATGGCTGGCATTAGATCATAATTCCACATTCCTCACAATCTTTCTTTAGAAGAACATTCTCAAAATGATCCTTTGCCCATTGCCCGGTTTAATTGAACATGCATGACCAGTTTTAACAACTAGAATGGCCAACATAGTCTTTAATGTGTATGGCTGTGTCTGTGAAATGGTCATTGGAAAGATCGTTTGTACAACTGCTGTTTAACCTTCAAACAACTTCTATCTAAAGTATATGGCCACCTTTACGGGAGGAGGGAGGGAGGCACTAAACTAAATCTTTGACCTGTGTGAACAGAGGTCTAGTTACCATTATGGTTAAATAAGAAAATAACACAACCTCTATTAGGTAGGACTTGTGGCCTCAGTACATGCATAAGAGCAGTCCTTCCCCAGTGCTCCTTTACCTTTTCCAATTCAACTTGCATCTAAATCAATGTCTGTGTACACTTCCCAAGTGTCACTTACATTGTGGGCATAGGGGGGAGATTACGATGCAGACAAATAAAAGCACATTCCTCAGACCCTGGCGCTCACACTTCTCTGTAGTGGTGACAGAGTTCATTTAACCCATTTTTTACTGGGGAAAAAAAACACAATAAAGACATTAATGGTGCAAAATATAGATGGGTGAGGTGAGGACTTGTCAGTAAAAAGCACTACACATGGGGAAAAATAGATTAAAACAAAATATCCAATAAATTATTCATGCATTTTCTATGTTAGTGCCTGATTTGCATATATTTGCATATGCATACATACATATACTCCTTGTTTATGATCCCACCATGCTTAATTACCAGAGGAGCATTCATGTAGCTTGCTGTATCCCTCCCTTACTCCCCTTTTCCCCAGGATCAAACACTTCTTCCATCCTGGTGGATAACCTGATGACATTGCCTGTGAAAAGCCTGCATATTGCTGAGCCTGGGGGTCTACCTCTCAGTGGGGATCGGACCCTCTGTCTCCACCATTATTGTTTGAGTCAGTCGGTCTTTTATAGCATTGGGGAGAAATGTAGGTTATGACTGGTGAATACGGCGGCATGAGCAGAGGCTGCTCCCACCCTAAGATAAATATTACACTGTGTGAGACAAAGTAGCTATTGTAGGCAAGGATTGGTCAGCAAGAACGTATGCTCTATTTTAATCGTTAACCACCCGCTGTATTAACCCCTACCACTGCCCCGCTTCACTCTCATTCTAAGAGGCTTGCTGAAAGCTGCAGTGATATTAACCCTTTAGAGACCAATGTTTTTAGATTCATGAATGTCAATAGCAAAGTTCCACCTACTGGATAGACACAAAAAGCTAAAGCACCGGTGTTCAGAAATTTTTATGCTAGACACGTAGAGGAGGGGGTTTTGGAGCCAAAAATTTGTGATCATTAAGGAAGTTGCTTCTTTCCAGAAATAAAAGATGAACCGCATATAGAAACATAGAAACATAAAATGTGTCGGCAGATAAGAACCATTTGGCCCATCTAGTCTGTCCAATATACTGAATACTATGAATAGCCCCTGGCCCTATCTTATATGAAGGATGGCCTTAATGCCTATCCCATGCATGCTTAAACTCCTTCACTGTATTTGCAGCTGCCACTTCTGCAGGAAGGCTATTCCATGCATCCACTACTCTCCCAGTAAAGTAATACTTGCTGATATTACTTTTAAACCTTTGCCCCTCTAATTTAAAACTATGTCCTCTTGTAGCAGTTTTTCTTCTTTTAAATATTCTCTCCTCTTTTACCTTGTTGATTCCCTTTATTTATTTAAAAGTTTCTATCATATCCCCTCTGTCTCGTCTTTCTTCAAAACATTCACTTCAAAAGAGATTAGCTCCAATACCAAACACAACCCATAGACAAAAGTGGTCGCTTTTCTGGGGGAGAAAAAATGCTTTTTTTTAATCCTGAATAACCACGTAGGTTAGGTCATCAATATCAGATCTGCCACCCACCAATCAGATCCAGCAACCCCGCCAATTAGTTGTTTGAAGAAAACACAGCTCCCCTACAAGCCCTGCATTCTCTTCACTGTTTACCTGCATGCCGTCAGCACTGCAGCAGTGATGGAGTGGACAGCTGTAATTACACCTGGTCACCGCCAATGGCATGCAAGTAAACAGTGCAGAGAATGCAGGGCTCGTAGGAGAGCTGCATTCTCTTAAAACAACTAATTGATGGAGGTATCAGATCTGATTGGCGTAGTGGATATGACAGCTGAGAATAGGTCATCAATATAGGAAACCAAACAACCCCTTTAAGTTACAAATTAAATGTTGTATTCATTTTTTTATTTACTTTCTTAAAAAGCATTTTTTATAAAAGGCTACTTTCACACTTGCGGGAGAGGATTCCGTCAGGCAGTTCCGTCGCCGGAACTGCCTGCCGAATTCGTCAAAACGTATGCAAACTGATGGCATTTGTCAGACCCCAAAGCCGGATGCGTTTTGCCAAAACACTCGGGGCCGGATCCGGCATTCCGGCAAGTGTCCCGGAATTTTGGACGGAAAAAGCCTGAAAAGGCAAAAAGACTGAACTGAAAACATCCTGATGCATCCTGAACGGATTGCTCTCCATTCAGAATGCTTGGGGATAAAACTGATCAGTTATTTTCCGGTATTGAACCCCTAGGATAGAACTCAATGCCGGAAAAGAATAACGCTAGTGTGAAAGTACCCCTAATCCAAGTACAGATGAGCAAGCCTTTGTGATTCATTATGGGTGAGGGGGAGAGACAGCCTAGTATACTACTCAGGGTTTCTGGTAAATATATATGCATTGTCTACGGTGCACTCTTTCCCATTACAGAGAGCACCTGTTATGCGTAGTATGAGTGCGAAGTATTGTATTGAAAAGGATGAAATCCGCACACCCTTTAATAACGGGTGCTCATAGAGGACTCCACTTGTAGGCCAGAAAACGCTTGACTGGGTGGAAAATATATTCAAATTAGCATTCCTTTAAAAAGGACAGGTAAGCCTATCTGACACCAGCAGATGTAAGATGTGCTAGTTTTCATATATTTTTCTCAGAAACCAAGAGGAGTGTTGACAGGCTTACAATATTCCTCTTGCCTCTGTGCTCTCATAAGGTGAAATAGTACCCTAACTAAGGCCTCTCAAGCAGCCAAGCAAATTTTATTTGTTCAGATCTGTTAAAGGGTACTTACCCACAAAGAGACGGGTTTCTGGTTTGAGACACTTAAGTTTACCTTTCTTTTTGGAAAAACAAGACTAGCTTGCATGTCTTTTTTTTTTTCCAGAGAAGTGTTTTGTGGGGACACAAGCATGGCAATAGACAAAAACAAATTATGAAACAGCAGTGATTGAACAGTGTGGGGCTACCATTGCCAGGCAAAAATCTTATTATGAAAAGGCACTCTCAACAGTTCAAGGCTACCACCAAAAACGTATTAGATTAAAAATAGCAGAAACTTGATCTATGAAGCACAAAGAGGTATGTATAAACATACATACTAGAGTTGAGCAAATAATTTCTATCAATTTAGAATCTGTTCTGAGTTTTTTTAAATTTGTTTTGGGCGAATCAAGAGAGATCTGCAAGTAAAAAACATGTGCAATTCAGATTTATTTCCAAAAGGATTAAAAAAGCTAGATGTTTCTCACCTGTAGACACAACATAGCCATTCAACCATTGCTCAGCCTGTTAAACAGGCTTCCTAGCATAACTAGGAAAATAGTAAAGCCAGTGCTTTATCAGAGCAAAGCATACAGAATAGGCTTTTCTAGCTGAGATGCCTTGGGGGACCTCTGGGTGATGTGGGGATTCGCTCCGGTAGGCAGCTTAGCGGACGCAGTATAGAGGCAATAGCAAAGTCTTTAACTTAAACAGTACCGTGTTTATTAAGACATTACGTAAGTGACAAAAAAAATCAGTTTCCAATAAAAACTGTCACCTTGATTCTGGTGTTCATTCACACCAGGCAGTAACGCAGAAGTCCTTGTATAAAGCAGAGTCCACGTGCTTTCACACAAACACAGTAGCAGGCCTTAATCCCGGCCCAAGAACCCCCCTGTAGATTTCTGGTGGCCTCATAGCGCTCCACTAGGTCGACCATCTCTAGGCATTACCAGGAGATGCCTGGCTGATCCAGTGCTGGAGAGGGTACGGAAAAGCCCTTCAGAACACATCCGCCAACAGACGGTCCAGCATAGCAGTGGGACTCAGTACGTCAGGCTGGAGCCATTTTTGCAACCAGTGTAGCAGATCATAATACTGCAGTCTGGCTGGTTCAGCCGGGTTAAATTCCCAGTGACGCACCCGCTGGGCCGGGACCAATACATTCACCCCCAGTCTTCCCAGAATCTCACCTTTTACGATCGGGTAGTCGGCCGCTTGATCATCTGGTAGGTCGAAAAACACCTGCTGGGGTCAAGATGCCAGGAACGGAGTGACAACCTCAGCACATTAGTCTCGGGGAAACTTCTCCCTCACGGCCACCATTTTGAATACTGCCAGATAGGTTTCAACGTCGTCCGAGGGGGTCATCTTAGGGAGCGCCGCTTGTAACGCCATCACATGCTGTAATATCAGCTAGTTGGTTTCCTGCTGCTGAAAGTTAGCCTTCACGAGGGCTTTCATGACCGGCTCCATTTTGTCAGGGGACATGGGTCATAACTTTGCCGGCTTGATATAAGACATACACTCGTGCCCGGAAAAACAAAAACTTTTCAGCCTTCAAGCCAGCCTTACTGCATGTGCACGCATCATCCACTAATTGTGGGGATTCGCTCTGGCAGGCAGGTTAGCAGACGCAGTATAGAGGCAATAACAAAGTCTTTAACTTAAACAGTTTAGAGTTTATTAACACATTCCAGAAAAAACTGTCACCTTGATTCTGGTGTTTGTTCACACCAGGCAATAATGCAGAGGTCCTTGTATAAAGCAGAGTCCACGTACTTTCACACAAACACAGTAGCAGGCCTTAATCCCGGCCCAAACTCCCAGGCCCCAACACAGAGACTGGCAGCGCTCCACTGCCATAGAGGAGTCATCCACACCACCTGACAGTGCTGCCTGTGTTTTATATCCCAAACCAAGACCCGGCCTGGAACGTGGGGAGTAGCCACCCACCCATCACTTTGACTACTCCCAATCAGAGCCGTCCCGGGTTAGCTTTGCAGCTAATACTAAAAAAGCTGAAGTGTCAGACTGCAATCTTCAAAACTGACACTTTGAGAAAAACTGTCTCTTACCTCACCGAGGTTCCACGTACCGATCATCAATAACAACCCCTTGTTCCTTCCTACAGTGGGTACTGTTTCTATTATGGAGAACAGTTAATAAACATGATGACTATTGTAGGCTAGGCAATGCCGTTCTTGGTTTCTGGGAAAATATATGAAAATTAGCATATCTACATTTTCTGGCATCAGATAGGCTTAGCTGTCTTTTCCTTTTTGAAGGAATGCTAATTTGAATATATTTCCCATAAACCCAGAGTAGCATTGACTGGCCTGCAATACTCTGCACACAAGAAAAAAATCTGAGTGTTAGGAGACCAGAGAGTGTTATATACCAAATTTCAGGGCAATTGGAGCATATTTGATTTGGATCCAAATCAAATTTCTTGAAAAATTTGGCAAGTCGGACCTAAAACGAATTTCAAGAAGTTTGCTTATCTCTAAATCCAAGCATCCTCCTTTCTCTAAAGTGACATCACGTATTGATCAGTGATGTCATAGAGGTACATGGCAACAGCCCAAATTAAAAAGATTCCTTTCCATCCATTCTAAGACTGAACATAGTACTCACTTTTTGTTATGGACAATATTTATGTTAATTCCTGGGGAGCAACCAGGTCACGATCTCTTTGAATAGTCCCGTTGTATTTGGCAGCTGAACTATGGGATCAGACAAAGCACATAGTCGGAACCAGGCTGAGATCAGGCACTCAGAGTGCATGTGAATCCGAAGAGTGCATGTGAATGAGTCATGATAAGGGAAGGTGGCACAGAGTTAGGATCCTGGCAACAGGCAGAAGAGGAATACACACAGACCAACAGACCAGGGTAACAGGCACAGGTCAGGTCAGACAGCAGACAGACACTAGAGAGTCATGCAGAACAGGGTCAATAGACAGACAAATGGATTACAGCTCCTTCTCAGGATCTAGCAAACTGCAAAGACCTAACAGAACCTGTTGCTCAAGCAAGGGATGGGACACACCACACAGAATATATAGCAGGGCTGATTAGACTATAGTCAAGCAGGTACACAAAGAAACCAAGTAGCATTAACCCTTGAAATGCTGCAGAGAATATTAGAATACAAAAACAAAGGAGGGATACACCCTTGCAGTACTGCGGAAGGAGGGGCGTGGGGCAGCAGCAGGCAAAAACTGCCAATATAACACTTTGTTCATAGGAGATCATCATTTCAGTTTCTTGTCACATCTCACACTGTTATCCCGATCTCTTCAATGGTAGAACCCTATATAGCACAACCTGTTGTTACAGTAGATTTATACTTATATTTAAATTCTCAGTAAGCGGAGGATGATCACCTACAGCGCACATATATACCTGCAGGTTGTGGTCCTATAGTCATGATTCTCATCCTTATTCCTATTTTCTAAATTTATATAATGCTCTTCAAAATTGTTTTTTTATAATAAGCCCCTTGGGACAAATGTGCAAGTTCTCAGGTCACAGAAAGGTTAGAACATTTCCACACGATGTAATCTATTATAGAATGGACAACTACTTTGTGAATAAAAAGCATTGTCTCGTCTGATTAGACCCTTTCCATATTCCTATCAGGGCATATTCAGATCACAGAGGGGAGTGCTGTGATCTATAAACCAGAATGGGGAGCCCCTAACAAGCAGTGTCCCTCTCTCCATGACACATCCATTCCATCTTTGTAATGTATTCCGGTCATTTGAATGGCCACATGTTATACCACATTTGCCCTGTAGCAGCCACTGAAAAGATCAGCAGCGGAGGACAACTTCTCATGTGAGGGTGGGGTGCCTCCACACTAAAGTGGTTGTCTCTTTGCAAGTTGTACAGCTTAAAGAAAACCTGTCACCATGAAATGCAATGCAATCTGCAGGTGACATACTATAGAGCAGGAGGAACTGAGCAATTTCTTCATTCTTAAATATACTTAAAAAGATGAGTAAACTCATACATACACATGTTCAAATATACACAATGTATCATTTGCTGTAGTATAACAAAACAGAGACTGCATATATTATTTTTACCTCAAATCCTTTAGGACCGTTTTCGTTTTTAACGATCCATAACTTTTTAAATTTTCCATTCACATTGCCATGTAGCGGCTTTTTTCTGCCAGACAAGTTTTTTTTAATTTTTTATGGCACAATTTTATAAACCATAACTTATATTGGAAAATGGGAAAAATTATTTGTGGGGTAAAATAAAATAAATAAAAATCACAAATCTTAAATTTTGGTTTTTTTTTGTTTACAGTGTTCACTGTGCCCTTAAAAAGATGTGACAGCCTTATTCTGTTGGTCAAAAGTGTTTCTCAAACCCCATTTGTTAAGCCATAAAGGTGTAATATAGATTCTATGTAAAATATTAAAATGAACCAAAATGTGATTAAAATTATGAGAAACTAATCCTAAATTCACCAATATATTGTCCCAGTCATCTAATTGAATCATTGGGCAATCACTTCCCCAGGCCTTTTGCCCAGGAGAGTGTATATTATTAAATCGTGCTTTAAGTAAACAATTATAAAATTGAGAAATCTTAACCCTCTGTGCTATCAAATCATTAAAAAATGTGGAAGTATCTATGTCAAACAACAATTTTTATTTTATACTAAAAAGCGCCGAACGTAACTGAAAATACCTAAACCAAGATAGATTAGATATATTTTCTCTTTGTTGCTAACTCCAAGAACGAAAGAATATCCCTATTCCCAAACACCTGTGCAACATAGAGAATCATATTCTTTTGCCAATACTAATCCCCAACCAATTCATCTAGGGCCTGTAAATAGTAATTATGCCAAAGGGGCGTACAGCAAAGAGATCCCTTTATTCCCAACCAATCTCTAATAGTACTCCAGGACTTAATAAGCAGCTTTGCAGCAACTTTATAGTCCTGTTGGAGATTGACTAATTGGCCAGATTCCAATAAAGTAAAGATTTTATCTTGTGAGGAAATCCTCACCAAGGTTCTAAAAAGTTAGCTTTTCTCCCATTCATAATATAGTCATAGCTAGTGTTGATCACGAATATTCGAATTTCGAATTTTTATCGCGAATATAGCCACTTCGAAAATTCGCGAATATTTCGAATATAGTTATATATATTCGTAATTTCGAATATTCGTTTTTTCCGATTTTTTATTTTTTTTAATCAGTACACATGATCCCTTCCTGCTTCTAGCTTGTGGGCCAATAAGAAGGCTGCAATATACTTGACTTTAGGAGTAGTGATGAGCGGCAGGGGTCATATTCGAAAATGCACGATTTTTTTTTCTTGAAAAAATCGGCAAGGTAATTATTGTGTAATATGCGAATTTTCGTAATTTGAATTTTCGGATTCGAATTTTTATTGCGAATTTTTCAACTTTAAGACAAAGAAGATTATAGCACTATGTTAGCTAAATTGCTCTATATTCGTTTTTTTCGAATATTCGCTATATTGCTATATATTCTTGTTTTAGAATATTACAAATATTCGAAAAAACGAAGTTATAGCAATATAGCGAAAATTCGAAAAAAACGAATATAGAGCAATTAAGCTAATATAGTGCTATAATCTTCTTTGTCTAATAGTTGTAATTTTTTTCTCCTCTGAAGTCCAGATTGGAAAAAAATTACAACTATAAAAAAAAAGATTATAGCACTATATTAGCTAAATTGCTCTATATTCGTTTTTTTTCGAATATTCGCTATATTGCTATATATTACGAATATTCGAAAAAACTGTTATAGCAATATAGCGAATATTCAAAAAATCGAAAATAGAGCAATTTAGCTAATATAGTGCTATAATCTTTTGTTTTTTTTTCTTGAAAAAAATCGGCAAGGTAATGATTGTGTAATATGCGAATTTTCGGATTCGAATTTTTAGTGCGAATTTTTTAACTTACAACTATTAGACAAAGAAGATTATAGCACTATATTAGCTTAATTGCTCTATATTCGTTTTTTTTGAATTTTCGCTATATTGCTATAACTTAGTTTTTTCGAATATTCGTAATTATAGCAATATAGCGAATATTTGAAAAAAAAAGAATATAGAGCAATTTAGCTAATATAGTGCTATAATCTTTTTTTTATAGTTGTAATTTTTTTCCAATCTGAACTTCAGATGAGAAAAAAATTACAACTATTAGACAAAGAAGATTATAGCACTATATTAGCTAAATTGCTCTATATTCGTTTTTTCGAATTTTCACTATATTGCTATAACTTCGTTTTTTCGAATATTTGTAATATTCTAAATCAAGAATATATAGCAATATAGCGAATATTCGAAAAAAGCGAATATAGAGCAATTTAGCTAACATAGTGCTATAATCTTCTTTGTCTTAAAGTTGAAAAATTCGCAATAAAAAATTCAAATCCGAAAATTCGAATTACGAAAATTTGCATATTACACAATCATTACCTTGCCGATTTTTTGCAAGTTTTTTTTCGAATTTTCGAATTTTCGAATATTCGACGAATATTCTAAAAATATTCGCGAAATATCGCGAATTCGAATATGACCCCTGCCGCTCATCACTAGTCATAGCTGTGATGCTATAAAATAGCCCTCCCTGTTCCATCGACTTATAGAAATACTCCAATTTAATCCTTATTCGCTTTCTCAACCAAAGTAGATCATTAATGATTGTATCAATTAATTTAAAAAAAAACTTGTCTTCACTCCATACTGGGGAATTCCTAAGAATATAAAGTAATTGGGGAAAAATCACCATCTTCACCAGGTATATTCTATCGGCTCTAGATAACGGAAGGCTGAGCCACATCGTTATTTTAGACCTCAATTTGGTTATCAAGGGGATCGAATTAAACTGTAAAAAATCTTCAATCTTAGAAGAGATAGTAATACCCAAGTATTCAAGTGAATCAGAGATCTTCAAACTACTGGAAGACTCCTCAGTAAGAATTTCAAATCTGTCTGAAGGCATAAGAGTGGTTTTAGACCAGTTAATATCAAGTCCTGAAACTTCACCAAAAGAATTAACAGCTCGAATAAACCTTGGGAGTGTAGTATTATTATGTTGTATGTAAAATAAAACATCATAGGCATATAAGAAAATACGATCTTCTGTTCCTAATATTCCAAACCCTTGGATCTTGCCTAACCCTAAGAGCAAGAGGCTCAATATAGATATCAAATAATAACGGAGAAAGTGGACATCCTTGACGAGTACCTCTATTCAAAGAAATACACCTTGTCTGGGTCTTATTAATGTTCAACCTCGCTTTAGGGGATTTATACAAAAGCTTAATCATATTTATTTATAAACTTAATACCAAATCCCATCTTCTCTAGGACCCTCCAGAGGAATCTCCGTTCCACCCTGTTAAAAGCCTTAGAGGCATCCAAAGACAGGATGGAATGAGAGACCCCCTGGGAGGACTGAATATTAACAAAGAGGCGGTGCAGATTATAATGAGTACCCTTATGAGGAATAAACCCATTTTGATCAGGATGCATAATTGATGAAATAACTTTAGACAGCCTTGTAGTAAGAATCCTTGAGAAAATCTTAACATCCATATTCAGAGATCGGCCTATATGAACCAATATCTAAGGGATCTTTGCCTTTTTCCAATATTAGTACTATTACAGCTTCTGTCATTGATTCCGAGATACTACATCCTCAAAAGACGAGGGAGAATAATCTCCCTATATTTACGATAAAATTCCAGGAGAGGAGTTTCCCGCACAATCCTTTATTGTGGCCTCTAACGCCTGCAAGGAGAGGTCCGTCTCAAGGAATTCTCTTTGAGAATCTGTAAGAATCTGTAAGAACTGGAAAAGAGATGGAATCCAAATATGAATCAATCACTTCATCTGAAACAGTATTATAATTATACAATTCCAAAAAGTATTTCACAAATGTTTCTTTTTACAATCCTGATCTTGGGTAATTGCTCCTTCAGAAGAATGGATACTAACTATCTCTTTTTTTTTTATCTTAAATTAAAAATATTACTAATAAACACCACCTCATAAAGGCCTTGAATGCATCCCATACCAAATGGGTCCTTGCTGAGTTATAGTTGCTATCCCAAAAGAACTCTGTCTCCTGTTTAATTAATTCATGGTTGGCCATTATAGAAATCCAATGTGGGCTTAATCTAAATGGGGGCCTCACACTGTATTTATTATCCACCATACATAACTCAATGGAGAGAGGTAGATGATCCGATAAAGACCTAGCCTCATACTTCATACGTTTTATATATTTCAAATAATTTATTTATCAGGGCTAAATCTATCCTGGACATCGACTTTACAGATTTACTAACACAAGAATATGCTCGTTTCCCCTATCCCCATACATCCACAAAACCAAATTCCTGGCAAAAACGGGACAGAGGGGACCCTTGGCACTGGGTATACATATTTCTTCCCATGGAAGTCCTATTCTTTTCTGGATTTATAACACAATTTAAGTCCCCATTTACTATGGAAGGACATTCAGGCCACTGATCCATAAAAGTTAATAAGCAGTTAAGTACATGAAATGTAAAGGGGGGAGGGATATAGAGAAAAGCCAGAATGCATCATTTCCCAAATAATTTTCCATAAATAAAAAAAAAATTATCTCCCCTGCTTATCGATGGAGGATGCCCGGCAGACAAAATCAATCCATTTATGAATTAATATTGTTACTCCTCTTGAATAGCTAGTGAAAGTGAAATGATAGGTCTGCACGGCCCATCCTCCACCGAGGCGAGGGATCGCCCCCTCAGTGAAATGGGTCCCCACTAAGCTGACAATCACTGGGAGATGTCTCTGAACCAGATCGCAGACTGCCTGTCTTTTGAATTTGTCACCAAGAACCCGAACATTCCAGGTTAGAACTCAATTAGCCAGAAAAAAAAAGGTTAAAAAATTCCCAAAGTGAAGAAGACCACAATTTATACCCCCTCCCCCTCCAACCTGGGAGATGCAACGCAACCCACCCCACAGACTACAAACCCCCCACCCCTCCACTTCTTGATCCACCACCTTCCTGGGACAGATTTCTCAACTCCATTCCCCCTCCCCCACCACAAGTAATGAGTAATTTTTGAGAGTTTCTGTGAAGACTATTCTATCTTCCCACCACCCCAAAAATAAATTAGCAAAACTTGGTGCACAAATCGTCCCCATTGCTGTCCCAGTGATCTGTAAAAAATATTTACCATCAAAAGTAAAATAGTTGTGCGTCAACAAGAAGTTAAGTAATGTCAAAACAAAATTATTGTGATCCCGAAATTGTGTGCCTTTAGTGTTAAGAAAAATTTTAACTGCTCGAATTCCCATTTCGTGTTGTATGCTTGTGTAGAGCGCCTCTACATCCAAACTCGCTATATACGTCTCAGTACTGACATGTATATCCTGGAGCCTGACCACAGCATCCTTGGTATATTTTATATATGATGGGAGAGTGGGTACAAATGGGGATATAGCCTGGTCAACGTACTCACTGATTTTTTCACATAAGTTCTGGTTTCCAGACACTATTGGCCTACCAGGAATGGGCAGCCTCTGAGTTAGTTTTTAGCACAGGTAGTGAGCGCTATCTGAAACATTCACAGAAGGTAGAGACAGACTGGTTGGATAGTGTAAGCGCAAGTGCAATAGCCCTAGCTCACCCTGATAGTTTTTAAGCTAAGTTTCTTTTTGTTTGATTTTTCTTATTAGTTAAGCTTATAAATTATACTAATAAAAGTGAAGTCTTAGCAAAATAAGTACGTAGGTGGAAAAAGGCGCCATTTGTAGTCTTATGACAATGCATTACTGAGCAGGAGAGCCATGACTCAGCCACCAAATGTGACACTTTTAACCAGATTGCCAGCGACCAAAATGCATAACATAACATCTGCTTCAGATAAACCTGTGGTAGTGGTCCCTGTAAGGAATCAGTGCCAAAATGCTATATATATATATATATATATATATATATATATTGTGGGGATTCGCTCTGGTATGCAGGGTAAGCGGACGCAGTACAGAGGCAAAAACAAGGTTGTAAATCAAAGTTCAGTGTTTTTTCACGCATAGCAAGAAAACAAGCCAAAAGTAAGTGTTCAGTTTTGGTGCCTGTTCACACCACATAAAGTTCACAGTGCAAAAAGACTTCGCCTGGTCAGCAGATGATTTTCACCCACAGTCCACAGCAGGCTTTAGTGGCCTGTTTCCCCAGCCTACGGCTATCACAAATAGATGCCTCAGTGTCTCAAACCACAGACTCCTCAGCTCCTCTGTCATGGAGGATAATCCACCCCATCTGAACGTGCTAGCTGGGTTTTTATATTCCAGCCAAAACCCGGCCTGGAACCGTGGGGAACAGCCACCAACCCTGCTCTTTGGCTGCTCCCAATAAGAACCGTCCCGGATTGGCTTTACAGCCATTCTAACAGTTGAAGTGTCAGGCTGCACTACAGACCTGACACTTCAGGAAAAAATCTGGTTCTTACCTCACCGAGGCCAGGAACCTCGGTGGCACGTATCTTCCGTCAATGACGGCTCCTTGTTCCTTCTTACATACCTCCCCTCTTTGTTCAACCCTGAGGGGGTGAACACTTGCCAGACAGTGTAAGCGGGACAGGGCATCCGCATTTCCTTGTAACCTGCCTGCCCTGTGTTCCACGGAAAACTTAAAATTTTGCAAAGATAAAAACCACCTGGTGACCCGAGCATTCCTCTCTTTGGCCTGGCTCATCCATTTCAGAGGGGAGTGGTCGGTCACCAGACGGAACCTTCTCCCCAAAAGATAGTAGCGGAGAGACTCGAGTGCCCACTTGATGGCCAGGCACTCTCTCTCCACTATAGTGTACCCAGTCTCGGCTGGGATGAGCTTCCGGCTGAGGAAGACAACAGGATGCTCCTCCCCATTGACTTCCTGAGACAGTACAGCACCGAGACCTACCTCGGAGGCATCGGTCTGCACTATAAACTCCCTTTTGAAGTCGGGCATCACCAAAACCAGGGACCCACACAGGGCCGACTTCAAAGCGGAGAATGCCTTTTCCGCCTGCTCATTCCAGTGGACCGTCACTGACTTGCGTCCCTTCAAAAGGCCTGTCAATGGTGCGGCGACTGTAGCAAAATTGAGGACAAACCTCATATAGTACCCCACCATACCCAGGAACAATTTTACTTGCCGAGTAGTGACAGGTTGGGGCCAATTCCTAATTGCCTCAATTTTGTTCACCTGAGGTTTGATCACTCCGCGCACAATGACATACCCCAGGTACTCGGTCTCTTCTAACCCTATCAAGCACTTTTTTGGGTTAGCGGTTAAGCCAGCCTTCCTAAGGGAGTCCACTACAGCCTGTACTTTAGGTAAGTGACTTTCCCAGTCGGTGCCATGGACAACGATATCGTCCAGGTACGCTGAAGCATATCAACCATGTGGACGGAGTACAATATTCATTAGCCTTTGAAACCAGGCGGGAGCGCCATGTAGACCAAAGGGTAATACCTTGTACTGATACAGCCCCTCGGGCGTGACAAAAGCCGTTTTTTCTTTGGCAGCCTCTGTCAAGGGTACCTGCCAGTATCCTTTGGTGAGGTCCAATACCGGGCTTGGCCCAACTTTTCAATAAGCTAATCCACTCGGGGCATGGGATATGCGTCAAACTTGGACACCTCATTAAATTTGCAGAAGTCATTACAGAACTGCAACGTCCCGTCTGGCTTGGGTATCAGACTGGCCCAGTCACTTTTTGACTCCTCGATGACACCCAGCTGGAGCATTAGCTGCACTTCCTCCGTGATAGCTTGTCGCCGAGCCTCGGGTACCCGGTGCGGTTTTAACAGGACTTTCGCCTGAGGCTCAGTGATAATGTCATGCCGGATTACGGACATGTGTCCAGGGAGGTCTGAGAACACATCCGTGTTCCGACTAATGAACTCCCTGGCTTCTTGAGCCTGTTTAGAGGAGATGCTGTCAGCAATTTTCACGGTGGCAGCCGCTTCCCCTGCTTCAGACTGAGGGGCCAAAACCGCTTCCCCTAGGAACCCTGGTCGTGGGCTGTCTTCCGTACAGGTTTCCCTTTCCTTCCATGGCTTGAGCAGATTCACATGGTACACCTGCTGCGGCTTCTGCCTCCCTGGCTGGTGTACTTTGTAATCTACCTCTCCAATTCTTTCAAGTACCTCGTAGGGCCCCTGTCACCTAGCTAGGAACTTACTGTCTACCGTTGGTACCAGAACCAACACCCGATCACCCGGGTTAAAGTTTCAGACCTGAGCTTGCCGATTATAGACCCTACTCTGGGCTCGCTGCGCTGCCTCCATATGCTCCCTAACCAAAGGTAACACTGTTTCCATCCGTCCCTGCATCTGGGTGACGTACTCAACAACACTTTTGTGCGGTGTGGTTTGTTGTTTCCACGCCTCTTTGGTGACATCCAACAAACCACGATGGTGTCTTCCATATAGCAGTTCGAAGGGCGAGAACCCAGTAGAGGCCTGGGACACCTCTCGCACTGCGAACATGAGATAGGGCAAAAGAAGGTTCCAGTTCCTCCTATCCTTAGACACTGCTCTTTTCAACATATTTTTTAGCGTCTGGTTAAACCTCGCTACCAGGCCATCCGTTTGCGGGTGATACACGGATGTCCGTAATTGTTTTATGTGGAGCAACTTAAAGAGTTCCCTCATGACCTTGGACATAAATGGGGTCCCTTGGTCAGTTAGAACCTCCTTAGGCAGACCCACTCTAGAAAACACTTCCATTAACTCCTTAGCTATGAGTTTAGCTGACGTATGACGCAGTGGCTCTGCCTCCGGGTACTGTGTGGCATAGTCGAGGATGACCAGGATGTGCTGGTGTCCTCTAGCTGACTTTGGTACTGGGCCTATGAGATCCATAGCGATCCGTTCGAATGAAACCTCAATAATCAGGAGAGGGACCAGGGGACTACGGAAGTACGGCTGGGGGCTGGTTATCTGGCAGGTTGGGCAAGACTTACAATACTCTTCTACCTCTCTGAACACACTGGGCCAGTAGAACCTCTGTAGAATCCGGTCTTGCGTTTTCTACTGGCCCAGGTGTCCCCCAAGAACATGTTGGTGGGCTAAATCCAACACGAGCTTGCGATACGCCTTGGGCACCACCAGCTGTTTAATATGATCACCTCGTAGTTGATTTACTTGGTACAGCATCTCCTGTTGAACCACAAAACGGGGGAACATAGACTCGGCCCCCGGTTATTGCGGCTCACCCTCAACCACTACTACATTTTCCCAGGCTCGAGACAGAGTTGGGTCCTGGTGCTGAGCTGTACCAAAATTATCTCCGGAGACGTTGAGGTCTTCATCTCCGGACCCGGCGGCAAGTCCTCCACGTCTCCTACCATCACACTTAGTGGGGTTGTCTCCCCTTCTTCCACCGAAGTGGCGGCCACCCCTACCACCGGCCCTTCGGACTCAGGTTCCCAGGGTTCTGGTCTCCTCCCTGAGCCGGGCCACTCTGCTAGGGTTACACCTGTCTCATGTGTATTGGTGACTTTCGTATCCGGCCAGACCGTCGGGAACCCGGGGAAATCTCTCCCAATTACTAATTCATAAGGTAACCCTGTAACACCTCATGAGTCCACCTGCCGGCCACCGTTTTTAGACAGACCAATGCGGTGGGATAGTCCTTTAAGTCCCCATGGATACAGACTACGCCAACCTTTCGGCCAGTATACGCAGCAGGCCGCACCAGGGCAGCTCTTACCAGGGACAGCAGGCTCCCTGAATCCAGCAGTGCCACCGCCAGAGTGCCGCCCACTTCCACCTGACACAGGTGGCTATTGTCCATAGTCTTGGAGGTTCCTGTGGCACACAACCTTCTGGCATATAATGAGTGGCGGTAGCCATAGTCAGTGTCCATGGGTTCCCCCCGATGGGGACAGCCGGCCCTTATGTGTCCAGGCTCCTGACAACGCCAGCAGACCACCGGGTTTGGGTCTGCAGGGGGTACATCCTGGGCGGGTCTAGCTGGCACCGGCCGCCGGGTCTGGGGTGGAGTTTTCCGGGGTTTGACAGGCCCCCTCCCAAAAGAACCCCCCTGTAGATTTCTGGTGGCCTCGTAGCGCTCGACCAGGTCGACCATCTCCAGGGCATTACCCGGAGACACCTGGCCGATCCAGTGCTGGAGAGGGTACGGCAAAGCCCTCCACAACACATCCGCCACCAGACAGTCCAGCATAGCCGTGGGAGTCAAAACGTCAGGCTGCAGCCATTTTTGCAAACGGTGTAACAGTTCATAGTACTGTGGTCTAGCGGGTTCAGCCGGGTAAATTCCCACTGATGCACCCGCTGGGCCCGGACCAACACATTCACCCCCAGTCTTGCCAGGATCTCACCTATTATGATCAGGTAGTCAGCTGCTTGATCATCAGGGAGATCAAAGAAAACTTGCTAGGGTCCAGACGCGGCCCTCCAGTTGTTGCAAAACTACAACTCCCAGCATGCCCTAATAGCTGTAAGCTATCCAGGCATGCTGGGAGTTGTAGTTTTGCAACCGCTGGAGGGCCGCAGTTTGGACATGCCTGCACTAGAGCGTCACATGTTGCCACTGGAATCCTCTTCCACTCCTCCATGACGACATCACAGAGCTGGTGGATGTTAGAGATATTGCGCTCCTCCGCCTTCCATTTGAGTATTCCTCACAGATGCTCAATAGGGTTTAGGTGTGGAGATATGCTTGGCCAGTCCAGCACTTTTACCCTCAGTTTCTTTAACAAGGCCGTAGTGGTCTTGGAGGTGTGTTTGGGTCGTTATCATGTTGAAATACTGCCCTGCGGCCCAGTTTCCGAAGGGAGGGAATCATGCTCTGCTTCAGTATGTCACAGTACATGTTGGCATTTATGGTTCCCTCAATGAACTGTAGCTTCCCACAGCTGGCAGCACTCATGCAGCCCCAAACCATGACACCCCCACCGCCATTTTTGACTGTAGGCAAGACACACTTTATCTTGGTCTCATCAGACCACATGACATGGTTCCAGTAATCCATGTCCTTAGTGTGCTTGTCTTCAGCAAACTGTTTGCACGTTTTCTTGTGCATCATCTTTAGAAGAGGCTTCCTTCTGGGACAACAGCCAATTTGATGCAGTGTGCGGCGTATGGCCTGAGCTCTCACAGGCTGACCCCCACCCAGTGGCGTACATAGAGAAGTAAGGGCCCCATAGCAAGGATCAAACCAGACTACCCACACAGGACAGAAGGGTTTCTGCCTAAAACCTTTTCAATGACCTTTGGGCCATTTTTCCACTGCCTTATTTGCTAAAAGTCGTTCCTTTAGAGAGTCCTGACCAAGTTTTCACCTCCAGTAGAAGAGGAGATAATCCCAACTAAGACTGGGTTCCCTCTTGCCTTGGGGCCCATAGCAGTCGCCTCTATGGTAGTTACGCCCCTGCCCCCACCCCTTTACCTCTGCAGCAATGCGGCAGCACTTATACGTCTATTTTGAAGACAACCTCTGGATATGATGCTGAGCATGTGCACTCAACTTCTTTGGTCGACCATGGCGAGGCCTGTTCTGAGTGTAACCTGTCTTGTTAAACCGCTGTATGGTCTTGGCCACCGTGCTGCAGCTCAGTTTGAGGGTGTTGGCAATCTTCTTATAGCCAAGGCCGTCTATATGTAGAGCAACAATTTTTTTTTTCAGATCCTCAGAGAGTTGTTTGACATGAGGTGCCATGTTGAACTTCTGGTGACCAGTATGAGAGTGTGAAAGCGATAACACCAAATTTAACACACCTGCTCCCCATTCACACCTGAGACCTTGTAACACTAACAAGTCACATGACACAGGAGAGGGAAAATGGCTAACTGGGTACATTCACTTTTGTTGCCAGCGGTTTAGACATTAATGGCTGTGTGTTGAGTTATTTTGAGGGAAGACCACATTTAGACTGCTATTCAAGCTGTACACTGACTACTTTACATTGTATCAAAGTGTCATATCTTCAGTGTTGTCCCATAAAAATATATAATAAAATATTTACAAAAATGGGAGGGGTGTACTCACTTTTGTGAGTTACTATGTATGTATAAATATGTGATTATATACAGTACAGACCAAAAGTTTGGACACACCTTCTCATTCAAAGAGTTTTCTTTATTTTCATGACTATGAAAATTGTAGATTCACACTGAAGGCATCAAAACTATGAATTAACACATGTGGAATTATATACATAACAAAAAAGTGTGAAACAACTGAAAATATGTCATATTCTAGGTTCTTCAAAGTAGCCACCTTTTGCTTTGATTACTGCTTTGGCATTCTCTTGATGAGCTTTAAGAGGTAGTCACCTGAAATGGTCTTCCAACAGTCTTGAAGGAGTTCCCAAAGATGCTTAGCACTTGTTGGCCCTTTTGCCTTCACTCTGCGGTCCAGCTCACCCCAAACCATCTTGATTGGGTTCAGGTCCGGTGACTGTGGAGGCCAGGTCATCTGGCGCAGCACCCCATCACTCTCCTTCATGGTCAAATAGCCCTTACACAGCCTGGAGGTGTGTTTGGGGTCATTGTGCTGTTGAAAAATAAATGATGGTCCAACTAAAACGCAAACCGGATGGAATAGCATGCCGCTGCAAGATGCTGTGGTAGCCATGCTGGTCAGTATGCCTTCAATTTTGAATAAATCCCCAACAGTGTCACCAGCAAAGCACCCCCACACCATCACACCTCCTCCTCCATGCTTCACAGTGGGAACCAGGCATGTAGAGTCCATCCGTTCACCTTTTCTGTGTCACACAAAGACACAGTGGTTGGAAGCAAAGATCTCAAATTTGGACTCATCAGACCAAAGCACAGATTTCCACTGGTCTAATGTCCATTCCTTGTGTTCTTTAGCCCAAACAAGTCTCTTCTGCTTGTTGCCTGTCCTTAGCAGTGGTTTCCTAGCAGATATTCTATCATGAAGACCTGATTCACACAGTCTCCTCTTAACAGTTGTTCTAGAGATGTGTCTGCTGCTAGAACTCTGTGTGGCATTGACATGGTCTCTAATCTGAGCTGCTGTTAACCTGCGATTTCTGAGGCTGGTGACTCGGATGAACTTATCCTCCGCAGCAGAGGTGACTCTTGGTCTTCCATTCCTGGGGTGGTCCGCATGTGAGCCAGTTTCTTTGTAGCGCTTGATGGTTTTTTTGACTGCACTTAGGGACACTTTCAATTTTTTTCCAATTTTTCGGACTGACTGACCTTCATTTCTTAAAGTAATGATGGCCACCGTTTTTCTTTACTTAGCTGCTTTTTTCTTGCCATAATACAAATTCTAACAGTCTATTCAGTAGGACTATCAGCTGTTTATCCACCTGACTTCTCCACAACGCAACGGATGGTCCCAACCCCATTTATAAGGCAAGAAATCCCACTTATTAAACCTGACAGGGCACACCTATGAAACTCTTTGAATGAGAAGGTGTGTCCAAACTTTTGGTCTGTACTGTATGTATATATATATATATAGTAAAAAATCCAAGGCAGCACACAAATATCCGTAAAAAGCAGAAGGGTATTTTATTCACCCATGTGAAAACAGCAACGTTTCAGCTCTCTCTATGGAGCCTTTGTCAAGCCATAGCATTCAGTGCAAACACAGGTGCTTATAAAGCATACAAAATTACTGTGTAATTTACATGATTACATTCCAATTAGTACAGAAAATCATAAAAAAGTGAATATTAATTGTACAAATTCATAATATACATATAGTAATCAAACATTATAATATATCAACATCAGTGTCAAAATTGTGATATATATAAAATCCATAATCCAGATAGTTATAGTGCATAAACATAATTATTGCTCATTAGTTACATGTGCCCATGATTGTGTAAATTAAAAATAATCAATGGATATCTCACATACTGTTGAAGATTGCAGGATTCACTCGGCGTCCGGAGCTTGACACTGCGCATGCGCGAGACACAGTTCATACCACGAGACTATCTATAATGAGCAGAGACCTGCGGCCCACAACCAAGATGGCCGCGTGACAAGAGAAGTGCACTGAGCATGCTCACTCCCAAACATGGGCGGACACGGATCAGCAGGCATAACAGTCATGTGAACAGTCACATGATGCACACACATCACGTCACAGACTTGTCTTAATATCAATTCATGGATTACATTATCGTAGAGAAAAGGGGGTCCAGCGTTTTCTTTCAAAACGGTGGCAAAAGCCACTCTCATATTTCACCACCTCATCCCCATATTTAAATATTTAAAATTATTACCCTCCAAGTCCGTGCAACACATACATTCACACTTATGTCTCCTATACAGGTAACCTCCAATTGGGGACCAATTGGAGGCAGCAAGCATTAGAGGCACCAGCAGACAAAGATGTCACCGTAAGATGACTCCACGTCCCAGTTACCTCATTAGGAGAACAAACAATTATAGTCATTCTACACATGTGTCGTGCCCCTAATCTCCGTCCAGCCACAGGTATATCTGGAAGAACGATGTCCCAGACCGCAATTGGTGCCCAGCCCCATCCATATTACCGGGCCCCAGGTATCTGCCCATGAAAAACACATTATTTACAAAATATATCAATGATATCAACTATTTAATGTCGGTAAGGTCCTGCCATCTTCCAGTATTCACAGAGATGATCCAATTGTAAGATGTGACTTCACATTCATCTACAGAAACTATATAGAAACAGTTGCACTTGTAGACAGCCTTGCACGGGGAACAAGTAGAATTTCCCAGAACCCCACATATAACTCACAACACAGGGCAAACTAGACAATACAGGACCACCTACATTAATAACAAACATACAGGAAAAGGAAACAATTAGACAAGACTAAGAGACTCAGACCACCCTAAAATCAACATTGAGCCCCCTTGGTTTTAGAGTCTTAAGCTCGAAAATCCAATAGAGCTCCCTTCTTTTGAGACGTATCAATTAAAATTCTGAGGTGTTCTGTAGACACTGAAGCCTGCAACCTCATTCTTTCCCTTTCCATTGAAAGTCATGAGTTCACTATTGTTAATGCCTCGAACCAGGCTCAGGTCCCTTTCCTCCTTTAGCTGGTCAACCATGTTCTCCTAGTGGTATGGAGGACTGTGTTTTTTGCAGGTATTTCAGTCTCATACTAGATTCTATTCTTGACAATTCAACTGGGAGGGTTGGCGTGGCATACTTGGCTATTTGACATTTTAAATGGGCTTTCAACCAGCTGCAGTTAAGCAACACATTAAGGATTCAGCATCCCTCAGATGGGAACTCCTACTTTTACTCCCCCCCCCCATGACACAGTTGCATATATTATATTTTACTACAACATCTCCCATGGTTGATTTCTTCTCATATTGGTAATATTGTCTGTTCAGACCATGTCCCAGTTTTTATCACTCTACAATTACCTTTTCTCCCCAAGGGGGACCGGACATGGAAATTATGTGAATCATTGCAACTTGACCCAGTTTTCTTGACTAATGTAAAGCAAACAATCTCGAATTTCACAATGGATCAGGTGGCCGTCAAGTGTGTGGTCCACGGATCACTGATTAAACATAGGAAACACATCAAAAAGGAAAAAGCACTCAGGTTAGCCCTCCAAAATGTTGTCACTTTAGAACTATTTATATACACGCCCTCTAGGTCCTGGTTTTGAGGGAACTACAAGTTGGTCATCTCGAAATCCAAAATCTTCTAGATTCCTCTTTGAAGCGTATTCTCCAGGTATGCCGCAGCCAGGTCTAGGAATATAGCTGTAACGGGGCGCCAAAGGCGCACTCAGTCTCCCATCAGCCACAGACCTGCTGCTTAGCTTCGGGAGTGAGGGTCTGTGTTTGGCCTCGTTCCCAGGGCGGCTTTGCAAGCTGGGAGGCTCCCTCCTCCTAGGTCTGCCTTGAGCGCTGAGCTGATCACTCGGTGCTTGACTTGTCTGTCTGTCGGTCATGTGACGCTGGCCACGTTACATGACCGTCACTCCCCACTATAAATACAGGCGGCCTGCTGGCTACAGGTTGCCTGTGATTTTCGTCTCTAGGGCTGTGTGTACTATTATTTGTGCTTCCTACTTGACCTCTGGTATTGACCTTGTTTGTTTCCTGACCTCGCTATGCCCACTCCCTTGGTACCTATGCTATCTCTCAGATTTGACCTCAACTCGTTCTCGGATTTCGTCTCCTGCCTTATCCCTTGTATTGACGTGACCTCCCAGACCGACATCTGCTAGTTACCCGCCATTGCCTTTCCCATCACTGGGTACTGTTATCTTATGTACCTCCCTGTCTATCCTTTCACCTTAGTCTTGTGTACTGCCTTCTGCCTTGGCTGTCTGTTCCTCTCTTTCTCTATTCACTCTGCTCTACACTTATGTAGGTCAGGGACCGTCGCCCAGTTGCTCCCTGTCACCTAGGGCAGGTGTTGCAAGTAGGCAGGGACAGGGTTGAGGGTGGCAGTTTAGGGGGTGCACTTCCTCTCTACCTTCCTTACCCGTGACAGAATCACAGGCCTCAAATTAACATGGACCCTCTACAAAGTCTCACCGAGCATGTGCAGGGTCTTGCCCAAATTGTGCAAGAATTAGGGGAGAGGTTACAGGTACAGGAGACCGCCCAGACACCCCCCATTCTCGCTCCTGCCGCAATTCAGGTAGAACCGCATATTAAATTACCTGATCGGTTCTCGGGTGTTCCGGAATTTTTTAGCTTTCAGGAAGAGCTGCAGACTTTATTTCCGACTACGACCTCACTCCTCGGGGACCCCCAGGAGTGGGCCTTTTTTTTTTTGCCGTCTAACTCCCCTTGTCTCAATTCTGTCGACCTCTTTTTACAGGCACTAGGGGTCCTTTACGATGAGCCTGACCGGACATCTGTGGCTGAATCTAATCTAAAGGCCCTTACCCAGGGAGAGCAGCCCGTGGAAGATTATGCACCCAGTTCCGCAAGTGGTGCGTTCCCTCGGGATGGAACGAACCTGCTCTCAAATGCCAATTTAGAGCAGGGTTTACAGAGAGGTTGAAGGATATGCTGGTCTGCTACCCCAGTCCTGACTCTTTAGAGGAGACCATGACCTTAGCCATCAGATTAGACAGACGGATTAGAGAGAGAGAGCGGGAGCATTTGTTTTCTCCTCATCCCCTCCTCAAACCTGAGACTTCTCCTACCGAACCCAAGATGGAGGCTCAGTTGGACGAGCCCATGCAGCTCGGGATGACGCGAGAGAACTACGCCATCGTCGCGGCTCTTGTTTTTATTGTGGTGATTCCAACCACTGGGTTCGTCAATGTCCCAAAGCTCCTCCTTCCGGAAGATAGTCCAAGTCAGAGGGATCCAAGGACAAGGTATTACCAGAGGTGGTAAGAAGCAAACTATTGTTGCCTGTCTCAATTTCCTTGGGGGTCTTAAAGGGGTCAGGAAGTGCTTTTGTGGATTCGAGGTCAGCATTTAGTTTTGTTGATCTCAAATTTGTTGAACGGGTAGGGATCCCAATACTAAAATTGTCCACCCTGGTCCAGGTGGTTGCTATCAACTCTACTCCCCTCCTAGGGGCACGATAAAAATCTGTACTCCCGAGATTACCCTGTCTGTAGGGTCTGCCACTCTGAGAAATGTTCTTTTTTCATTTTAGAAAATCTTCCGGTACAAGTAGTTCTTGGCATGCCCTTGCTTCAGCAACATAATCCGGTCATAAACTGGAGTTCGGGCGAGTTAGAGAGATGGGGTTCCAACTGTAGTTCTTACTTAACGGTAGTTCAAGCTGGAGTTTCTTTTGATGCCATTCCCCACTTTATTGCTGATTTTCATGATGTTTTTTCCACTGCTGAGACCGACACTCTCTCTCTAGGCCTTATGACTGTGTTATTGAGTTAGTTCCTGAGTCCAAGTTTCCTAAGGGATGCAATTACAATCTCTCTGGTATTGAATGCACTGCCATGAGAGACTACATCCAGGAGAGTCTTAAGAAGGGACATATTAGGCCCTCCACCTCGCCCTTGAGAGCTGGGTTCTTTTTTTGTTAAGAAGAAGGATGGTGGTCTCAGACCCTGTATTGATTATAGAAACTTTAATAAAATTACTATTAGAAATTAATATTCCATCCCGTTGATTCCGGATTTATTTAACCAGATCTTGGGTGCTTCTTGGTTTTCTAAACTCGATTTGAGGGGAGCTTATAACTTGATTCGTATTAAGGAAGGTGATGAATGGAAAACGGCCTTTAATACCCCAGAGGGACACTTTGAGTATCTTGTTATGCCATTCGGTCTATGTAATGCCACAGCTGTGTTTCAGAACTTTATGAACGACATTTTTAGAGAACTTTTCGGCAAAGTTATGATTGTTTATCTTGATGATATTCTTGTCTTTTCACCTGACTGGAATACCCATGTATCTCACATCAGATCTGTTCTTAGAATCCTCAGGAAGAATCATCTGTCCATTAAATTGGAGAAATGTGTGTTTGGAGTTCAAAATATTCCCTATCTTGGGTACATTCTTACTCCACATTCATTTAAAATGGATCCCAGTAAGGTTCAGGCTATCCAAGACTGGGGAAGACCACTCTCCTTAAAGGCACTTCAACGCTTTTTAGGATTCGCCAACTTTTATCGTAAATTCATAAAGAATTTTCCTGTTATCGCTAAACCCCTTACTGATTTAATAAAGAAAGGGTCTGATCTTGTCAACTGGTCATTGGAGGCCTGTCTGGCCTTTGAGACTTAAAAAATAGTTTTCAAGTGGCCTCAGTCTTGGTTCAGCCTAATCCTGAGGAACCTTTCGAGGATGGTATGGGGGCCATTCTTTCCCAGGGGTCTTCTAACTTCACAAATTTAAGACCGTGTGCCTTCTTCTCTCGCAAGTTCTCTCCTTCGGAGAGAAATAACGACATTGGAAACCGCGAGTTACTGGCCATAAAATGGGCATTTGAAGAATGGAGGCATTTTTTAGAAGGGGCTAAACACTGTATTATGGTCCTCACTGATCATAAAAATTTAGTGTTTCTTGAGGCGGCTAAACGCCTTAATCCTAGGCAGGCTAGGTGGGCTCTATTTTTTACTCGTTTTAACTTCTCTGTTACTTTCAGGCCAGGAAGTAAAAATATTAAAGCAGATGCCTTGTCCCGGAGTTTTAATGCCATCCAACCTCCTGAACCCATCTTACCAGCAAGCATCTTTGTGGCAGCGATATCCTTGGATCTTTCCTCTGAAATTCAACGAGCTCAGCAACTTGCTCCTCCACAAACTCCTTCAGATAAGTTGTTCGTTCCCAAGCATTTCCGCTTGCGTCTTATGGGTGAGTGTCCTGACTCTGTCCTGTGTGGTCATCCAGACATCGCTGCCACTAAAGAATTACTGCTGAGGTCCTTCTGGTGGCCTACTTTGTCTAAGGATGTACGATCTTATGTTTTGGCTTGTGAGGTATGTGCCGGATCTAAGACCCCGAGAACACATCCCGCTGGTGAACTACAACCACTACCCATTCCCTGCTAACCATGGTCACACATTTCCATGGATTTTATTTCTGACCTGCCCCCCTCCGAGGGTAAGTCAGTGGTTTGGGTAGTGGTTCACCGTTTTAGCAGGATGGTGCATTTTGTTCCTTTATGTAAGCTCCCTGATGCAAAAACCTTAGCATCCTTGTTTATTGAACACGTGGTACGCCTGCATGGTGTCCCTGAAAATATCGTCTCTGATAGGGGCGTTCAGTTTGTTTCCGGATTCTGGAGAGCTTTTTGTCAAAGATGCGACATCTCTTTATCCTTTTTGTCTGCTTTCCATCCAGAGACTAATGGGCAGACGGAACGGTTAAATCAGGCAGTGAAACTTTTCCTGAGGTGTTATGTATCGCACAATCAGCTTTTATGGGTGAGATATCTCGCGTGGGCAGAGTTTGCCATCAACAATCGGGTTAATTTGTCCATGGGAGTATCTCCTTTTTTTTGTAATAGTGGTTTTCATCCTCGTTTTAGCTCTAATTCCTCCGTGTTCTCACTCAACCCACAGGCAGATGCTTTCACCTCTAGACTGTGCACAGTCTGGGCGCAGGTTCAAGCCTGCGCCCAGAACCTGAAAAAGGCCCAGGAGTTTCAGCGTAGACATGCTAATAAGAAACGTTCCAAGGGAGTAAATTTCGTACTCGGCGATAAAGTATTGTTGTCGACTAAGAATCTTTCTTTGAAACATTGTTCTCGAAAATTCTCTCCGCGTTTCATAGGACCATATAATATTATTGAGGTTATTAATCCGGTGTCTTTTAGAGTAAAACTACCCGACTCCCTTCGTATACAGGGAGTGCAGAATTATTAGGCAAGTTGTATTTTTGAGGGTTAATTTTATTATTGAACAACAACCATGTTCTCAATGAACCCAAAAAACTCAATAATATCAAAGCTGAATATTTTTGGAAGTAGTTTTTAGTTTGTTTTTAGTTTTAGCTATTTTAGGGGGATATCTGTGTGTTCAGGTGACTATTACTGTGCATAATTATTAGGCAACTTAACAAAAAACAAATATATACCCATTTCAATTATTTATTTTTACCAGTGAAACCAATACAACATCTCAACATTCACAAATATACATTTCTGACATTCAAAAACAAAACAAAAACAAATCAGTGACCAATATAGCCACCTTTCTTTGCAAGGACACTCAAAAGCCTGCCATCCATGGATTCTGTCAGTGTTTTGATATGTTCACCATCAACAATGCGTGCAGCAGCAACCACAGCCTCCCAGACACTGTTCAGAGAGGTGTACTGTTTTCCCTCCTTGTAAATCTCACATTTGATGATGGACCACAGGTTCTCAATGGGGTTCAGATCAGGTGAACAAGGAGGCCATGTCATTAGATTTTCTTCTTTTATACCCTTTCTTGCCAGCCACGTTGTGGAGTACTTGGACGCGTGTGATGGAGCATTGTCCTGCATGAAAATCATGTTTTTCTTACCTTGCAGACTTCTTCCTGTACCACTGCTTGAAGAAGGTGTCTTCCAGAAACTGGCAGTAGGACTGGGAGTTGAGCTTGACTCCATCCTCAACCCAAAAAGGCCCCACAAGCTCATCTTTGATGATACCAGCCCAAACCAGTACTCCACCTCCACCTTGCTGGCGTCTGAGTCGGACTGCAGCTCTCTGCCCTTTACCAATCCAGCCATCTGGCCCATCAAGACTCACTCTCATTTCATCAGTCCATAAAACCTTAGAAAAATCAGTCTTGAGATATTTCTTGGCCCAGTCTTGACGTTTCAGCTTGTGTGTCTTGTTCAGTGGTGGTCGTCTTTCAGCCTTTCTTACCTTGGCCATATCTCTGAGTATTGCACACCTTGTGCTTTTGGGCACTCCAGTGATGTTGCAGCTCTGAAATATGGCCAAACTAGTGGCAAGTGGCATCTTGGCAGCTGCACGCTTGACTTTTCTCAGTTCATGGGCAGTTATTTTGCGCCTTGGTTTTTCCACACGCTTCTTGCGACCCTGTTGACTATTTTGAATGAAACGCTTGATTGTTCGATGATCACGCTTCAGAAGCTTTGCAATTTTAAGAGTGCTGCATCCCTCTGCAAGATATCTCACTATTTTTGACTTTTCTGAGCCTGTCAAGTCCTTCTTTTGACCCATTTTGCCAAAGGAAAGGAAGTTGCCTAATAATTATGCACACCTGATATAGGGTGTTGATGTCATAAGACCACACCCCTTCTCATTACAGAGATGCACATCACCTAATATGCTTAATTGGTAGTAGGCTTTCGAGCCTATACAGCTTGGAGTAAGACAACATGCATAAAGAGGATGATGTGGTCAAAATACTAATTTGCCTAATAATTCTGCACGTAGTGTACATGATGTGTTTCATAAGTCTTTACTCAAGAAATATGTGCCGCCAGTGGTTCCTTCTAAAAAACCTCCCCCATCTGTGGAGGTTGAAGGTCAGGAAGAATTTGTCATCTCTAGAATCATGGATATTAGAAAGGTTAGAAACTCCTTTCAATACCTGGTCCACTGGAAAGGTTTTGGACTCAAGGAGAGGTCCTGGGTACCTGTGTCCAGGATGCATGCTTCCAGGTTAATTGCTAAGTTTCACCGGGAACACCCTGAGAAACCTCGTCCACAATGCTTGGGTCTGGTGGCCCCTCGTAAAAGGGGGGGGGTTCTGTAACGGGGTGCCGAAGGCGCACTCGGTCTCCCATCAGCCGCAGACCTGCAGCTTAGCTTCGGGAGCGAGGATCTGTGTTTGGCCTCGTTCCCAGGGCGGCTTTGCTAGCTGGCAGGCTCCCTGCTCCTAGGTCTGCCTTGAGCGCCGAGCTGATCCCTCAGTGCTCGACTTGTCTGTCTGTCGGTCATGTGATGCTGGCCACGTCACATGACCCTCACTCCCCACTATAAATGCAGGTGGCCTGCTGGCCACAGGTTGCCTGTGATTTCCTTCTCTAGGCCTGTGTGTACTATTATTATTGCTTCGTACTTGACCTCTGGTACTGACTTGTTTGTTTCCTGACCTCGCTTTGCCTGCTCCCTTGGTACCTACGCTATCTCTCAGATTTGACCTTGGCTCGTTCTCAGATTTTGTCTCTTGCCTAATCCCTTGTATTGACGTGATCTTCTGGACCGACCTCGGCTAGTTGACCCGCCATTGCCTTTCCTATCACTGGGTACTATTGTCTTATCTACCTCCCTGTCTATCCGTTTGCCTTAGTCTTGTGTACCTGCTTCTGCCTTGGCTGTCTGTTCCTCTCTTTCTCTGTTCGCTCTGCTCTACACTTACGTAGGTCAGGGACCATCGCCCAGTTGCACCCTGTCACCTAGGGCGGGTGGTGCAAGTAGGCAGGGACAGGGTTGAGGGTGGCAGTTTAGGGGGTGCACTTCCTCTCTACCTTCCTTACCCGTGACAATAGCAATAAGAGTGCCCATATGCTAGTCAGGGCCCTTAGAGGAAACCTAGCCCACTCACGCATACCCAGTATGAAAGACTCCCTCAGCTTCTGCTGTACATACTACTCCAGAGATTGCTACCTCCTTTCATATGCTCTACGCTGATTTATATAATCTTCCAACCTCAACTTTGACTCCTCCAAGCCCATCTGCCTCTTCCCCCAGAGTATCTGCTGCTGACTCGGCTGTGCTTGAGGGGCCCTCTTCTCTACCAGAATTGGCTGGGGTGTTGGGGGATTTGCCAAGGAAGAACAATCCTGAGTCTGACAACTTTACCTACACATTTTTCAAAACCTTTCTAGACCAGTTAGGCCCCACCCAATCATTTAATGTGGTTTCTCAAGACTTCCTTTTCCCTCTCCAGTCTACCTTGGCCCATGTCACGGTCCTCCGTGAAATATTCACCTCCTTACTAGGGGCTGAGAGACCCACTCAAATAGTAATTGAGAGGATCCACAGAGCTTTGCGACCCCATCCCAAATCCAATGAACCACCGCGGGATACAATATGTGGTCTCCTCAGCTACATTTACACAGCAGACCTCTTAAAAGCCAGCAGGGAATCTCCACAGCTGAGATATGAAGATACAGATTTTCTGTTCTTTCAAGATTTGGCGCCATCCACACTGGCTAAACGACACACCCTGCGACCCTTACTAGATGCTTTCAAAGCTGCTGTGATCCCTTTCCGCTAGTTATACCCCCTTTGGCCTTACCGTCAACAAGAATGGGAAACAAGTGGTCATCAGAACACCACAGGACTTAAAAGCAGCTTAGACACTGCTGGGAATCGACCCTATCTACATCCCCTTATGGATGCCTGCTGACCAGGGAGAGCCTCTTCCTATTCCTCCACAAGCCAACGCCAGACAGAAGGTCTCACCAGGGAGAATCGGCAAGACCAGGAGCCGTCGTCCATTAGATCCCAAGACCTGAAGAACTGTGATGCATTAACATGTGTCAATCTTTCTAAGCCTTCACATGGTCCATTTGTTTTCATCATTTTACTGTGAGCTCTGCAACATTCTATCGGTTGCTATCTCTCATATGGTTTATCTGTTTAACCTTGACCTGTTTGATTATTACATAAATAGGTTATTTCTACTATTTCGCCCAACCTCACTCTGCCCCCACATTGCAAGGGCTTAGTCAGCCCGTTACTTGACGTAGTTCTACATTTCTTGATATTTTACCCCAAACCCTCAAGAGATCTGCGATACCCCCCTCCTAAGGGACCCCCTGAAAGTGTAGTGAACAAGGGAGATCCCCATCAATATAGGAGCTCGATAGAGCATAGTCCCCTCCTGTTAATGTGTTCAATCTATTTGATCCGACCCCCATCCCACTGGTACGTCTCCCTGGAGGACTTACAAACTGACCTTATGTTTCTATATCATGGTTTCTATTGTAATCTCTTCACTGAATGTGAGAGGTCTGAAACAAGAAACAAGTACAATGGCTCATTCGGACTCTCAAACTTTTATCGACTGCAAAAGATGGAATAGTGATTCTAGGGGGTGATTTCAACCTTCCTCTGGAACCAGATCTTGATTCCTCTTCTAAACACACACAGATATCCCAAAAAAAACTTCTGGGACGTCTGCGCAATACTCTGAAAGATTTAGGGGTCATAGACATTTGGAGAACTTTGAATCCATCTCGCTTGGACTACTCCTATTATTCTCAGTTTAGACCTGACCTCAGTTTAGACTAGACTAGGTTACCTCTTTCTTTCTACCGCACATCTCCCACTTGCCACAGGTGCTGATATTGGCAACGTAACACTCTCAGACCATGCCCCTGTTTATTTACATGTTCTCTTAAAAGATTTACACCAAAGAGAATGGAACTGGTGACTAAATGAGACCCTGATAGCAGATCCAACAGATATAGCCCATTTAACTACTATTTTGGAGGAATACTTTAGATTCAACACAAATGATCAAACCTCAACCTCCATGATATGGGAAACCCATAAGGCTGTAATTAGAGGTGAGCTCATTGCTCTAGGCTCCAAAATTAAGAAGAAGTGAACCGCGGCACTCAATGACCTTTTGTCCCAGATATCTAAACTTGAATCCACACACAGTGAAGGGCCAGATATTCTGCACAAGACCTTTTAAAATTAAGAACAGAACTGAAAAATCTCCTAAATGTCACCTTAGCTAGGTTATTACTCAAGACTAAATTTAAAGCATATATGCTCATGGCGACAGAGGAAATTTCAGCAATAAAAGATGCGAATGGCGCACTTCATAGATCCACTGCAGACATTGTAAGAGCTTTTCAGCACTTTTATTCTGCCCTATATAATCTACCACCCACCCCCACTGACCCCCCCCCCCCCCCCAGACACTTTATCAACGGCTACATCAACATTTATATCCTCTTTAAACCTTCCTGCCATATCCTCCTCACAAACTGAACAACTCCTTGCCCCGGTCATGGAAGAGGAGGCCTCTCGAGTCCTGGCATCTATCCCATCTGGGAGGAGCCCGGGACCTGATGGGTTCACAATTCAGTACTATAAGACTTTTAAAAATGTTTTAATCCCACGATTCAAGAACCTATGCAATTCCCTATTATCTGGAGATAACCTCCCACCACAAGCTTTGGAAGCACATGTCACGGTGATACATAAAGAGGGGAAAGACCCACTAGACTGTGGCAGCTATCGCCCTATTTCTCTTTTGAATACGGACGTGAAATGGTGGGCAAAAATTTTGCCTCAATGTCTCCAAAATATTTTACCCAACCCAATATTATTGGTCAAGAACAAGTCAGGTTCGTTACCGGGAGACAGGGAAAGGAAAACACAATACGTCTACTCTGGTTGATCTCATTGGCCCACTCGAACCACAAACCCCTGGCATTACTCAGCACGGTCGCTGAAGAAAGCCTTTGACAGGGTGAGTTGGCAACTTATGTCGGCCGCTCTGTCTGGCTTTGGCTTCCCACAGCAATTTATCCAAGCAATCCTCACTCTTTACTCCACCCCCTCGGCAAAAATTAAAATTAACGGTACCTTATCCCCTACATTTCATATTCTAAACGGGACACGTCAGAGTTGCCCACTTTCCCCAGCCTTGTTTCTCATAGTAATGGAAACCCTATTCCGCAAAATTAGACAGGACCCAGACATACAAGGAATCTCAATAGGCAGCATTCGCTGATGATCTTCTCATTATGACAACAAACCCAATAACCTATTTTCCTAAACTATTATCTATATTTAGGGACTTTGGGACACTATAAAATTTTAAAATAAACTATAGTAAATCGACGGCTCTGAACATATCCTGCCCAAAGCATATTGTCACCAAATTGAAACATCTCACCCCATTCAAGTGGGCATCTAAAAGCTTGCAATATCTAGGGATGCAAATACCGGCCAACCAAAAGGATCTTTTTACCCTAAATTACTCTCCACTCCTTCACTCGCTCCGGACACAACTCAAATCCCTTAAAATCCCCTTTATATTCTGGATAGATAGGAAAAATTTCCTCAAAACATTTAGTCCCCAAACTTCTATACCTTTTCCAAGTTCTCCCCATATGGCTACCACAAAAGTTTTATACATAAGATGTTTTCTTCTTTTCTATGGAAAGGCAGTTCAGCGAGGATAGCATATTCCACCCTAACAAGAGAAAGGAGGTTTGGAGGATTCGGGCTACCAAATATACAAACTTATTATAAAGAGGAACAAATAAGTAGATGCGTATCTTTACTCTCTCCTACCTCCCCAAATTTATGCACAGAATTAGTAAAAAACTGATACTCTCAGGCATCAGATCATTTACGAGGGACCTGACACATTCAGACCTATTAAGCGGAGCCTTGGCTGTTTGGTCAGATCTTTACAAAACCGAAATTCTGCGATTCCCTTCTCCTAGTACACCTTTAGACTTGCTACAGTCTTACATCCACCCCTATATCTCGGCACCTGTGGGATTGTGGTCCCGACTCTCCACATTTCTCAAACTGCTTCATTCTTTCATTTGATTGACTTTCGTAGAGACATAAGACGATTAAATTTGCCATATAACCTATCCGGATCCAAGACATGGTTGGAAACTATCCTAGAGAAAAATCAACCTCTCAAGAGGATGTTATCTACCAATTATAAATCAATACTTTCTTCTGTACCACCCAGGCTGCATTTTCTGAACGCTTGGAAAAGAGAACTAGACACCACAATCTCCGACCCAGAAAAGGCTTTTATATTAACCCACTCACATTGGTTTAATCAATGTATTAAAATACAGGAAAATTCGTACAAGTTGCTGACTAGGTTGTACAGAACTCCTCAGTTTCTCCATAAACTTAACCCAGACATCCCGGAGCGGTGCTGGAGATGTGGAATGGGAGTAGGCTCCCTCTCACATATCTAGTGGTCCTGCCCACTTATACAACCATTTTGGAAAGAAATTGGCGAATTAATCAACCAAATTTGCCTTACGAAACTAAGTCTAGACCCCAAGCTGATTCTACTTTGGTGCCCACAGGAAACTTTCATTCCCATTAAACACAGCCTGCCAACCATGCTTATTACAGCTGCACGCTTACTAATATCATACTTATGGAAAACTGATACCCCACCCTCAGTTTCCGCCTGGATAGAGAGAGTAGATCAGATTTACTGCTTTGAAGATTTGGCCCACTGGGAGACCCATACTCGCCCAGCATTCCTTAAAACATGGGAATATAGGAGACATTTATTCCCTCTGATCTGTTATCAGCCTAGTCCTAAATCCTGGTTAATAATAAAACAACTTGTATGATTTACACACCTTTATGTGGTTCCTGCCCTTCAACCTGAAGGAGCTGCATATACCACTGTGGAAAACTCTCTATTTAATGATAGTCCTTCGTATCACTTTGTTCAAAGTATTCACTAACCTAGACAACATTCCATGATACATCTCATTTGGTCACACCAATACGATAATGACACTTTATTTAATCTCCTCCTTACCCCCCCCCCCCATCCAATCCCCATCCTATCCCCATCCTATCCCCATCCTATCCCCATCCTTTCCTCATACCCAATGTTACTTTGATTTATTTGGCATCATCGCAAAAAGATTCTGTAAGTTTTATCTTTGCTCTTCTGATGAATCATATTTGCATATGTTTGTCATCTTTAATACCAATAAAAAGAGTTTTGGTAAAAAAATAATATATACAGTACAGACCAAAAGTTTGGACACACCTTCTCATTCAAAGAGTTTTCTTTATTTTCATAACTATGAAAATTGTAGATTCACACTGAAGGCATCAAAACTATGAATTAACACATGTGGAATTATATACTTATCAAAAAAGTATGAAAGAACTGAAAATATGTCATATTCTAGGTTCTTCAAAGTAGCCACCTCTTGCTTTGATTACTGCTTTGCACTCTCTTGGCATTCTCTTGATTAGCTTCAAGAGGTAGTCACCTGAAATGGTCTTCCAACAGTCTTGAAGGAGTTCCCAGAGATGCCTAGCACTTGTTGGCCCTTTTGCCTTCACTCTGCGGTCCAGCTCACCCCAAACCATCTCGATTGGGTTCAGGTCCGGTGACTGTGGAGGCCAGCCCTTACACAGCCTGGAGGTGTGTTTGAGGTCATTGTCCTGTTGAAAAATAAATGATGGTCCAACTAAACGCAAACCGGATGGAATAGCATGCCGCTGCAAGATGCTGTGGTAGCCATGCTGGTTCAGTAAGCCTTCAATTTTGAATTAATGCCCAACAGTGTCACCAGCAAAGCACCCCCACACCATCACACCTCCTCCTCCATGCTTCACGATGGGAACCAGGCATGTAGAGTCCATCCGTTCACCTTTTCTGCGTCGCACAAAGACACGGTGGTTGGAACCAAAGATCTCAAATTTGGACTCATCAGACCAAAGCACAGATTTCCACTGGTCTAATGTCCATTCCTTGTGTTCTTTAGCCCAAACAAGTCTCTTCTGCTTGTTGCCTGTCCTTAGCAGTGGTTTCCTAGCAGATATTCTACCATGAAGGCCTGATTCACACAGTCTCCTCTTAACAGTTGTTCTAGAGATGTGTCTGCTGCTAGAACTCTGTGTGGCATTGACCTGGTCTCTAATCTGAGCTGCTGTTAACCTGCGTTTTCTGAGGCTGGTGACTCGGATGAACTTATCCTCCGCAGCAGAAGTGACTCTTGGTCTTCCTTTCCTGGGGTGGTCCGCATGTGAGCCAGTTTCTTTGTAGCGCTTGATGGTTTTTGTAACTGCACTTGGGAACACTTTCAAAGTTTTCCCAATTTTTCAGACTGACTGACCTTCATTTCTTAAAGTAATGATGGCCACTTGTTTTTCTTTATTTAGCTGCTTTTTTCTTGCCATAATACAAATTCTTACAGTCTATTCAGTAGGACTATCAGCTGTGCATCCACCTGACTTCTCCTCAACGCAACTGATAGTCCTAACCCCATTTATAAGAGTGTGCAAAGCAGTAATCAAAGCAAAAGGTGGCTACTTTGAAGAACCTAGAATATGACATATTTTCAGTTGTTTCATACTTTTTTGATAAGTATATAATTCCACATGTGTTAATTCATAGTTTTGATGCCTTCAGTGTGAATCTACAATTGTCATAGTCATGAAAATAAAGAAAACTCTTTGAATGAGAACGTGTGTCCAAACTTTTGGTCTGTACTGTATATATATATATATATATATATATATATATATATAGGCTAAACCACTAGCAAATCGATTAAATCCCCAACTTCCCTATCTTATTCACCCTTACCAAGTGGGCTTTATACTGGGGATAAGGCCTACAACAATACCCTTTAAATGCTGTGTTTCGCTACTTTCAAACTCATCAGGTTCCCCTTATGATTACCCTTTAAATGATGTGTTTCGCTACTTTCAAACTCATCAGGTTCCCCTTATGATTCCATAGATGTTGAAAAAGGCCTTTGATAGAATCTCTTGGCCCTCTTTGCATTTCACGTTTTCTCAAAACGGTCTTGGCTCTATTTTCTCCCCAAATTCTCTCCTTTTACAATTCCCCATCCTCCAAATTGAAAATTAATAGACCCTTTTATGCCTCATTTTCTATACATAATGGCACTCATCAGGGGTGCTCCCTTTCACCTCTTTTATACATCTTAATTATGGAACATCTGATGACAGCCATTCGGACCTACTCAGATATCAAGGGCATTATCATTGGCAGAAGGAGTACAAATGTTTTCAAACGATCTTTTGGTCTATGTTGCATATTCTCAAATCGTCTTGCCATCTTTGCTGTCCGTGCTGTCTTGATTTAGCACCTGGTCCAACTTTAAAATGACCATGTTTTAATCTGAATGTTTCTTCCTCCCCTCAGACTATCTTCTCTCTTAAAGCCAACTTCCCTTTCACATTGCCTCTGGACAGCATCTTCTAATTAGGTATTAAAATTAGGGCTGCAACGATTAATCAATGTAATCGATTATAATCGATAACTGGATTCGTTGTCGACGAATCCAGTTATCGAATAATCGCCAATTCGTTGCTATGCGGGCGGTCACTGCATCTTTTTTTTACCTTTTACAATGACGCTCCAGGACCAGTAACAGGCAGAGCGGACGGCGGCGTAACGTCACTCACTCACGTGACGCACCTGCTCCGCCTCCTTCATTCATAAAGTGGGCGGAGCAGGTGCTTCACGTGAGTAAGTGACGTTACGCCGCCGTCCGCTCTGCCTGTTACTGGAGGGTCATTGTAAAAGGTAAAATAAAGATGCAGAGAATGTGATTAGTCTGACTAAGCAGCGGGGCCGGGGCTGTTATGGGGAGGGGGATAGGTCTATGGCACTGCTATGGGGATGGGGGTCTGTGTATGGCACTGCTATGGGGATGGGGGTCTGTGTATAGCACTGCTATGAGGGGGGTCTGTGTATGGCACTGCTATGGGGAGGGGGATCTGTGTATGGCACTGCTATAGGGAGGGGGATCTGTGCACTGTTATGCCCATAACAGTGCACATATCCCCCTCTCCAGACCAGTGCCACCCACAGATCCCCCTCTCCATAACAGCGCCACCCACAGATCCCCCTCTCCATAACAGCGCCACCCACAGATCTTCCTCTCCATAACAGCGCCACCCACAGATCCCCCTCTCCATAACAGTGCCACCCACAGATCCCCCTCTTCATAACAGCGCCACCCACAGATCCCCCTCTCCTTAACAGTGCCACCCACAGATCCCCCTCTCCATAACAGCGCCACCCACAGATCCCCCTCTCCATAACAGCGCCACCCACAGATCCCCCTCTCCATAACAGAGCCACCCACAGATCCCCCTCTCCATAACAGCGCCACCCACAGATCCCCCTCTCCATAACAGAGCCACCCACAGATCCCCCTCTCCATAACAGCGCCATCCACAGATCCCCCTTTCCATAACAGCGCCACCCACAGATCCCCCTCTCCATAACAGCGCCATCCACAGATCCCTCTCCATAACAGCGCCATCCACAGATCCCCCTCTCCATAACAGCGCCATCCACAGATCCCCCTCTCCATAACAGCGCCACCCACAGATCCCCCTCTCCATAACAGTGCCATCCACAGATCCCCCTCTCCATAACAGCGCCACCCACAGATCCCCCTCTCCATAACAGCGCCACCCACAGATCTCCCTCTCCATAACAGTGCCACCCACAGACCTCCCTCTCCAGACCAGTGCCACCCACAGATCCCCCTCTCCATAACAGCGCCATCCACAGATCCCCCTCTCCATAACAGTGCCATCCACAGATCCCCCCCATAACAGCGCCATCCACAGATCCCCCCATAACAGCACCGTCCACAGATCCCTCCCATAACAGCGCCATCCACAGATCCCCCCCATAACAGCGCTGTCCACAGATCCCCCCATAACAGCGCCGTCCACAGATCCCCCCCATAACAGCGCCGTCCACACATCCTCCCCATAATAGTGTCGTCCATAGATCCCCCATAATAGTGTCGTCCACAGATCCCCCATAATAGTATCGTCCACAGATCCCCCATAATAGTGTCGTTCACAGAACCCCCATAATAGTGTCGTCCACAATTTGTTTTAATATGGAATTTAAACATCATTTTTCAAGTAAAATCATATAAACCTCTTTGTTTTGTAATTTTGCGGTTTTTTCCCGATTAATCGTAGAAATTAATCAGCAACTAATCGATTATTCAAATAATCGTTAGCTGCAGCCCTAATTAAAATCACCTCCAAATTGCCCCAATTATGTGCTAACAACCTTGCCCTGTTCTTGGTGTATTTTCATTAAAAGTCTTGCCTCTGTATATTTATGAAAATGCGCCATGCTTATGCATGGCGCATTTTCATAAATATACAGAGGCATGCAATCATAAAGACTTTTTATGGTTTCGGAGAATTATCATTCTCAAGATGACCTTGCTGCTCAGACTACTTTATCTACTGCAGATCATCCTCACCCATATCCCTGTCTCGTTTTGGCCTCAGATCGAGCATTACTTTGGAACCATAATCTGATCTCCAGGAAAATTTAGGATTAGCTGTGAGGTTCTCATGTGCTGGAAGGGTGCAAGTGCAGTCGGTCTCCCTGAATGTAAACTATATTAACTCTCTCCATCTTATGTCCGCCTACTGTCGGTTCTACCTTGGACCTTCTTTCACTACATAACAAACTGTTCTGATACTTTTCACAGGTGCTAGAAGCTCTAATGCATAATGGACCCTTGCTCCCTATAACGGATAACCGTGCATTCTCTCCTAACTCATCTTCCACCACTTTTATGGGGGATTCGAGATCCCAGCCTCTTAGTTTTTGTCATGAAATGTCTCCTGACTTGTTAAACCGCCAACATCTTTATTACCAAATATGACTCCCACGGCACGTGGTCATTTTTAATTTGCCCAGCTTCGACACTTTTGGATTTTGAACAGTTATGTCTCACCACTTCTGCTACACCACATGCCATCTCAACAATTTATAACCTTTTGATCATACAACATTTAGAACACCCCTGCCCTATTACCAGGGATGGGAGGCAGATTAGGGGAAGCTATTCTCCCCCAGCAGTGGTTCAAATGTTTTCATCTCTTTCATAAGGCATTCATAGCAATGAAACCTCAGGAGGCATGCTACAAAGTGGTGTCCAGGTGCTATAGGGTCCAAACATTTCTTCATCGATGGTTTACTTTGGTGTCCTCCTTGTGTTGGAGATGTTGCGTCTCAGAGGGCACCATAACCCATATCTGGTGGAACTGCCCATCCCTCTCCAGTTTCTCAGATATTGAGCTTAAGGTCATTACTGAGGTGTCACCAGTGTCCATACCCAAAAACTCTGATATTGATGACCTATCCTCAGGTGTTGGACCCCCGCCGATCAGCTGTATGAGGAGACTGTCTCCCGTTTCTCTTCCTGCTGCTATGTCTATGGCATAGCAGCTATAGGATAGGTCATCAATATTAAAAGCCCAGAGAACCCCTTTAAGTTATTATTTTTATCTCATTACTCCGCCAAGATCTTAAAAGTACCCCCATGGCCATCTTCTTTCGTCTTCCTTTACTTCTTTACTTCTTCATCCTACCTTCTCTTCTCCTTTTGATCATACACTACTCTCTTCATCTCCCCTTCTCTTTCTTAATATCTCTACTCTTTTCTCCAATTCCTTACCATTTCCCACTGTCTATACTTTTGTCTGTTTTTTGTTTCTTTTCCTCCAGGGCACATGAGATATATAATCCTTCCTGTTAGATGTACTCAATATATGGACACTGTGTACTTTTCCGAGTGAACCTGGTGGACTAGTTAAATATTGTTGTTTTACATTGTTCCTGTTATGTATTTTTACATTAAAGGGGTTGTGGCACTTCAACAATCAGCATTTATCACGTAGGCAAATTTAACACCAGGCACTTAATAATGTATTGTGATTGTTCATATGCAGCGTGCCAGGGCTCCGTAAGCATTATTTTGGGCGTGAGCATACTAGTGAATGAGGTGCCAAGGATAGTAGTACTCACGATTTAGTTGTCCCTTGGGGCCGGCAGTGCAGGGAAGACAGCACGAGATCTTCCGGGGCACTCTCTGTTGCAGGGAACACTAGCCAAATGGAAGTTGACATGCCCTTGATGGTGGTGATGTTTAGGGTGCTTGTGGTGACTGGGCGCCTGTGTTTGTGATGCCAGCAATGTTAGGTGCAAATGTTGAGAATAGTGATAGTAAGAATGAGGAGTCAGTAGTTGTAAACCAGTTGAACATTTACTGACAATCAATAGTTTCTGGACAGTTGGTACAGTTCATCAATGGAAAGCTTTTTACATAGCATAAGTAATAAGTTCACTTTAAATCCTATTATCAGGCAATGGCAGTTGTCAATGAAGGAGTTGTCACCTTTAAAGTAGACAGGCAAGGATCCAGATGGTAATCCTACGTTCACTTTACAGCACATTGGCACAAAGATGCTGATAACAATTTATCTAGGAGTTATCCTTTAAGGGCGTTCCCCTCACGGCAGGCACACACATCTGCTTCATTCTTTGGCAGGAAACTCTTCTAGAAAGGTTTAGGTTCTCACTACTACCCGGAAGGTTTAGTTAGTGATAAAGACAATTCTGGCCTTAAATTGTCCAGTTGTGTCCAGGAACTTGGAAAGCTACTCCTGGTCACTTGTGCTAATGAGGCCCATAAGCCATAGTTAGCTGTTACCCTCGCTAGTCTCTCTGCATCTTGGTGTATAGACTCACTGTCTGTGCTGGTCTTCTGTAGATACAGTATCTCCTCTAGGCTTGATCAGGGCCCAGAGGAAAGGAACACAGCTACAGGGTGACTTTAGCCTGCGTCTCTCCTCCATGACCTTGCTTCTCCTCCTCTTACCAACTACATTCTAAACTGTTCTTTCAGCTAGAGACGCCCCACTATATATATATACTATGTGGTGCCAGCACCACCTAGGGGTGAATGGATGCAATGACATTGCCAGCCAGAAAATAAAGAATACCATACATTACAATTACAGATGTTTGATGCGTCCCCTTTACACAGTGGGACGCTGCACATATTGCCTCCTTTATTGGCTTCATTCATTTTTCCATAACATTATATATTGATTGTATCCAACGGTTAGGTCCACCTTGAAATCCAGCAGCAGTGGTCGTGCTCTCTGGTGGCCGAGACTATGGATGTGTGCTTTGTCCTATAGTGTGTAGGCACAACCACCATTGCTGGATTGCAGGGTGGTAGTAACCCCTGGAAACTGGCAGTGTATAATGTGGCGGAAAAATGAATCTAGCCAGCAAAGAAGGCAATATGGATAATCACAATATATTATTAAGTGCCTTGAATTAACTTTCTCTACATGGTAAAAGACATTTGCTGAAGTGAGACAACCCCTTTAATGTACATTGAAAACTAATACAGCTTTTGAATAAGAAAAGCTGGGTTTCTATGGATTGTTTGGTCCATACATAGGCTAAAACAGTTGCCCTAGTTTACCATGCAGATGTTGGCCCATCCCACTACCAGAGGATTTGAAAATGTGTGTGTTCTAAGAAAGTTATGCTGTCATTCTATTACAAACCGGATTCCCAAAAAGTTGGGACACTATACAAATCGTGAATAAAAACTGAATGCAATGATGTGGAGGTGCCAACTTCTAATATTTTATTCAGAATAGAACATACATCACGGAACAAAAGTTTAAACTGAGAAAATGTACCATTTTAAGGGAAAAATATGTTGAATCAGAATTTCATGGTGTCAACAAATCCCCAAAAAGTTGGGACAAGGCCATTTTCACCACTGTGTGGCATCTTCCCTTCTTCTTACAACACTCAACAGACGTCTGGGGACCGAGGAGACCAGTTTCTCAAGTTTAGAAATAGGAATGCTCTCCCATTCTTGTCTAATACAGGCCTCTAACTGTTCAATCGTCTTGGGCCTTCTTTGTTGCACCTTCCTCTTTATGATGCGCCAAATGTTCTCTATAGGTGAAAGATCTGGACTGCAGACTGGCCATTTCAGTACCCAGATCCTTCTCCTATGCAGCCATGATGTTGTGATTGATGCAGAATGTGGTCTGGCATTATCTTGTTGAAAAATGAAGGGTCTTCCCTGAAAGAGATGACGTCTGGATGGGAGCATATGTTGTTCTAGAACCTGAATATATTTTTCTACATTGATGGTGCCTTTCCAGACATGCAAGCTGCCCATGCCACACGCACTCATGCAACCCCATACCATCACAGATGCAGGCTTCTGAACTGAGCGTTGATAACAACTTGGGTTGTCCTTGTCCTCTTTTGTCCAGATGACATGGCGTCCCAGATTTCCAAAAAGAACTTGGAATCGTGACTCGTCTGACCACAGAACAGTCTTCCATTTTGCCACACTCTATTTTAAATGATCCCTGGCCCAGTGAAAACGCCTGAGCTTGTGGATCTTGCTTAGAAATGGCTTCTTCTTTGCACTGTAGAGTTTCAGCTGGCAATGGCGGATGGCACAGTGGATTGTGTTCACTGACAATGGTTTCTGGAAGTATTCCTGAGCCCATTCTGTGATTTCCTTTACAGTAGCATTCCTGTTTGTGGTGCAGTGTCGTTTAAGGGCCCGGAGATCACGGGCATCCAGTATGGTTTTACGGCCTTGACCCTTACGCACAGAGATTGTTCCAGATTCTCTGAATCTTCGGATGATGTTATGCACAGTTGATGATGATAGATGCAAAGTCTTTGCAATTTTTCGCTGGGTAACACCTTTCTGATATTGCTCCACTATCTTTCTGCACAACATTGTGGGAATTGGTGATCCTCTACCCATCTTGGCTTCTGAGAGACACTGCCACTCTGAGAAGCTCTTTTTATACCCAATCATGTTGCCAATTGACCTAATTGGTGTTAATTGGTCTTCCAGCTCTTCGTTATGCTCAAATTTACTTTTCCAGCCTCTTATTGCTACTTGTCCCAACTTTTTGGGGATTTGTTGACACCGTGAAAATTTGAATCAACGTATTTTTCCTTTAAAATGATACATTTACTCGGATTAAACGTTTGATCTGTCATCTATGTTCTATTACAAATAAAATATTGACATTTGCCATCTCCACATCATTGCATTCAGTTTTTATTCACAATTTTTTTAGTGTCCTAACTTTTTGGGAATCCGGTTTGTACTGTATTTGTATAATATGTGTAGATGTGTGGTCCAAGGACCTTTGACACCTGACTTAATTTAACTTAATTTATTCAGGTCCGTAAACTGAATCTGTCACTTCGATTTTGGATCATTTTCTACAGTAATATATGAGTAATACTGCAGATATGAAGTCCAGATCACTATTTTTTATCTTCCTGCCCCCCTTCCCCCCCATTCTCCCAGAGCTGCGTTGAAATACATTGTCAAGAATGTCATGCATGTGCACATGAGTCCTCTCCATTATGTTAGAACAGCACAGTAGTACGGACTGTGTATTTTAGTGCTCACAGTGTGGGAACTGGGGGCAGTAGGAAAATAAAAAATTGTGATCTGGAATCCTTATCTGCAGGATTACTCCTCTGTAGATAAGAGTCCAAAATCGGGGTAACAGATTCCATTTAAAGAGTTATCTAATGAAAAGTATTACAGTATTTATCCACAGGATAGGTGATAAATATCATATTGCAGGGGGTTTCGGTGGTTGGACTCACTGCAATTCGATATTTATCACCTATCCTGTAAATCAGCCCCATAGAAGTGAACAGAGCGCTGGACTGATATGCACACAGCTGCTTTATTTATAGAGGAGACTCAAGCAGGGGCAAACATACTGCCTGTGCAGCTGGTTCAGCTGCACAGGGGCCCAGCAAAGGAGGGGGCCCATCCCTGTGCCAGCAGAGGCGTTTATTTTTTTATCTTATCATATTTTTCATTCCATACCTCTGCCAACAGGGTAACCTGGGCACCTTGGTGTGGAGGGCGGGAGGGGGCAGCGTTTTGGGGGGAGGGGGGCGGGGGGCCTGATTAGCATTTACTGCAAATATGCTGCCGGTTTGTGTCTACACTCCATAGCTGAAGAACCTTCGATGACATCATAGTCATGTGATCTTTTCAGCAGTGCAGAGGTCACCGTCATGTGACCAGTGCAGAAAGAGGCAGCGCTCAGCAGTGGAGACCTGTGATGCAATGGAATGAATGTGAGTGCCAGAGAAATGCTGGGAGATTTGGTTCTCCCCATTATACCTCCTCCCTGCTCAGTGGGAGGGAAATATGTTATTTAACTGGGACTGTATGTTAGAGGGGCTGAAAGGAGGGGAGGGGTGTCAGTTACATGGGACTGTATGTTATAGAAGACTATAAGAAAGATATGATTTTTACATGGGACTGTATGTTATAGAAGGTTGGAGGGAGATGACTGGTGTTATTTTCATGGGACTGGATATTTTAGAAGACTGGAGGGTAAGGAGTGATGTTATTTATATGGGACTATGTGTTGGAGGGGGGTGAAGGAGGGGATTTAAGTTATTTACATGGAACTGTATGTTATAGAGAACTGTAAGGAAGATAAGTTATTTACATGGGACTGTAGGGAGATGACTGGTGTTATTTGCATGGGACTTCATGGTATAGAAGACTAAAGGGAGAGGAGTGAAGTTATTTACATGGGACTGCATGGTATAGAAGACTGTAAGGAAGATAGGTTATTTACATGGGACTGCATCATATAGAAGACTGGTGGGAGACGACTGGTGTTATTTACATGGGACTGCATGGTATAGAAGACTGGAGGGAGAGAACAGGCATTATAATTTATGGGGGCACTACAGAGATGATTATAACTCCGGGGGTACAGCAGGAGGTATTATAATTACAGGGGGTACTGCAGGGAACATTATAAATATGTGGGCAGTGGTGGAGGGCATTACTACTACTGAGGGCTCTATAGAAGTGTCAGCCGCAGTGGACAGCGTGGGGCAGCCGCAGCGGATCGCGGACCCATTCACTTGAATGGGTCCGCGATCCAGCCGTTCCACAAAAAGATAGGACATGTTCTATCTTTTAGCGGAATGGAAGTACAGGACGAAACACCACGGAAGCACTCCTTAGTGCTTCCATAGAGTTCCGTTCTGTTCCGCACCATTCTGCATCTCTGGATTTGCAGACCCATTTAAGTGAATGGGTCCGCATCCGTTATGCGGAATGCCCACGGAACGTTACCCATGTATTGCGGATCCGCAAATGCGGTCCGCAATACGGCAATGGTCCGCACATGCTAGTGTAAAAAAGGGGTTAGGAGGAACGGTGCGGCCGGGAATATGCTGTGCTCCTCATCTTTGTCATGGTCTTACCTTCTCACTGTTCTCCTTCGTTTGACATGTGCTGGCGGCCATCTTGGTTTCTGGGTTTCTTGTAGCCTCCCACCCTGCGGCTCCTCCTTCCCACTGGGAGGAGCTGGATGCCTAGCTCATATATATAGAAGGTCTGTGGCTTCAGTTCCTTGCTTGGTCCTCCTGTGTGCACATGCTTCAAAGACTGCTGCTGCTTCTGGTTCCTGATCCTGGCCTCGTCTGACTACCCCGTTGGTTCCCGATCCTGGCTTCGTCTGACTACCCCGTTGGTTCCTGATCCTGGCTACGTCTGACTACCCTCCTGGTTCCTGACCTCCGTCTACGCAAGACCCTGCTTCGGTTTAGCCATCCGTTTGGACTTTAGCTACGGCTTGATTTTCAATAAAGCCTTCTTATTCCACCTATCTCTGTTGTACGTCTGGTTCATGGTTCCATGACATTAGGACCAAGCCATGAATTCTGACGGTACAGGGCCATCCTCGCTACCTACGCTGGTTGCCAGACTTGATCAGCAGGATCACCTGTTGGGTCGGTTCGCTGTGGCGTTACAAACCCTGCTTGAACGCACGGCTCATTTAGCTTCCGTTGCCGATGGGTCGGTTGTCGCTCCTGGGCCCGCTCCTACTGCCGCTCCGGTTGTTGCGCCAGAGTCTACCCCGACACCTGTTGCTGCACCTGCGGTGTTTCGGGGTATGACCGGTTCTGCCCCCCTTCCACAGCGCTTTGGGGGAGAGCCAACTCAGTGCCGAGGTTTCCTTAACCAGGTGGCCATTTATTTCGAGTTGCTGCCACATGCCTTTCCTACTGAGAGATCAAAGGTGGGCTTCTTGATCTCGCTGCTCTCGGACAAGGCCTTGGCCTGGGCCAGCCCTTTATGGGAGAACAACAATCCGGTGGTTGCCGAGTTTTCCGGTTTTGTTGCTTCTCTTCGGAAGGTATTCGATGTGCCGGCTCGTGCTGCCTCTGCTGCGAAGCTCCTTATGTCCATCAGACAGGGTTCACGATCCGTAGCTGAATACGCCATTGAGTTTCGTACCCTGGCAGCAGAGGTGGGCTGGAATAATGAGGCTCTGGTCGCTGCTTTCTCTCATGGTCTCTCGGATGCCTTGAAGGATGAGATTGCAGCCAAGGACCTACCAGTGGAGCTCGAGTCCCTTATTTCTTTCCTGATTTTGATTGACACCAGACTCAGGGAGAGACCTTCCTTTAAGGAGAGCCTGCGGAGGCCTTCTAACAGATTGGCGCCTACGTTTGCTGTCCCACCCGTGCCTCCCTCTCCTCCCACGCCTCCTGGGGATGACTGGTCTGGGGGTCAACCCATGCAGCTGGGGGTTGCTCGCCTGTCCGAGGGGGAGAGGGTACTCCGGAGACGCGAGGGCCGATGCATGTACTGTGGTCTCGGTGGGCATTTTCGGTTGGCATGCCCGAACCGTCCGGGAAACGCTCGCACCTGAGATCCTGTCGGGGGCAGATCTTGGGTGGAGTCTCCTCGTCCCCGGTTTCCCGTGTTGACAAACCACTGATTACTGTTGTCCTCTCCTGGGTCGGGGGCTCGGTGACGACCCAGGCGTTGGTGGACTCTGGTGCTGGTGGCTTGTTCATTGATAGTGTGTTCGCCGCCGCCAATTCCATTCCTCTACAGCCTCGAGGTTCCCCACTGGCTCTTGAGGCGATAGACGGCAGACCCCTTCTGCCGCCACACGTGACTCAGGAGACCCTTCCAGTGGGGATGGCCATTGGTGCCGTTCACAGAGAGTCGGTCTGTCTCCAGGTTATTTCGTCTCCACACTACTCGGTGGTCTTGGGGTACCCCTGGCTCCAGAAGCATAATCCGACTTTCGATTGGAGATCGGCCGAGATCCTCTCGTGGTCACCGCAGTGTGGGGCTAGTTGCATCCATGGGCCTGTCAAGTTGCTGTGTACTTCCTCGGACTCTCTGTTGCCTCCTGAATACGAGGAGTACCGGGATGTATTCGATAAGGTGCGCGCGGTTGCCCTACCTCCGCACCGCCCATACGATTGTGCCATAGAGTTACAATCTGGTGCCGTTCCTCCTCGTGGCAAAGTCTATCCACTGTCGGTAGCGGAGAATGAGGCCATGGAGGAGTACGTGAGGGAGGCGCTTTCACGCGGACACATTCGCAAATCCTCGTCCCCGGCAGGGGCTGGATTTTTCTTTGTGAAAAAGAAGGGCGGTGAGTTGAGGCCTTGCATCGACTACAGGGGTCTCAATCGCATCACGATCAAGAACGCTTACCCGATACCCTTGATTTCCGAGCTGTTCGATCGCCTCAAAGGGGCCACGGTCTTTACCAAACTCGACCTGAGGGCGGCATATAACCTGGTAAGGATCAAGGCGGGCGATGAGTGGAAGACCGCGTTTAACACCAGGACCGGTCATTATGAATCCTTGGTTATGCCCTTTGGGTTGTGCAATGCGCCCGCAGTCTTCCAGGAATTCATCAACGATGTTTTCCGTGACCTGTTGCAGCAGTGTGTGGTGGTCTATTTGGATGACATCTTGGTATATTCTGCATCCATGGAGGCCCACATTCTGGATGTCAGACGAGTGTTGCAACGCTTACGAGAGAACAAGCTGTTCGGTAAGCTTGAGAAATGCGAATTTCACCGATCCCAGGTAACCTTCTTAGGTTACATCATTTCCGCTGAGGGGTTCTCCATGGATCCTGAGAAGGTTTCGGCTGTCTTACAGTGGCCCCAGCCCAGTGGGCTTCGTGCCCTGCAGCGCTTTTTGGGCTTCGCCAATTATTATCGGAAGTTCATCAGGGACTTTTCCATGCTAGCCAAGCCTCTCACGGATCTGACCAGGAAGGGCAGTAATCCTCAGGTCTGGTCGCTCGAGGCCATCCGAGCTTTTGAGGCTCTAAAGTCCGCCTTTGTGTCGGCTCCGATTCTGTCGCATCCCAACCCTGGGTTGCCTTTTGTCCTCGAGGTGGACGCGTCTGAGACGGGAGTAGGCGCCCTCCTGTCTCAGCGTAGAACACCAGAGGGTCCTCTGCTTCCTTGTGGGTTTTACTCCCGGAAACTGTCTTCCGCGGAGTGCAACTATCAGATTGGTGACAGGGAGTTATTGGCCATCGTGCAGGCCCTTAAAGAATGGAGGCACTTGCTCGAGGGCTCGGTGGTTCCGGTTCTCATCCTGACGGACCACAAGAATCTGACCTACCTCTCTGAGGCCAAGAGATTGACACCACGTCAGGCCAGATGGGCTCTGTTCTTGTCACGTTTTAATTACGTGGTCTCCTACCTACCCGGCTCCAAGAACATCAGAGCGGATGCCTTATCACGGCAGTACTCCGAGCTGTCCGGGGAGGAGTCGATTCCGACTACGGTCATACCCCCGAATCAGATCCTGGCTGCTATTCGCACCAGCCTGACCTCTCCTCTGGGTGAGCAGATTTTGGCGGCTCAATCTGGTGCTCCCTCTGGGAGACCCAACGGCAGATGTTTTGTGCCTGAGGAGTTGCGCACTCGGTTGTTGCGAACCTACCATAACTCCAAGGCCGCGGGGCACCCTGGAAAGAATCAGCTGTCCTGGGCGGTTTCACGTCTGTTCTGGTGGCCTTCTCTACGTTCCGACATCGCTGCATATGTAGCGGCATGCTCCGTTTGTGCCCAGAGTAAGTCCCCTCGGCACCTTCCGTTGGGCCTTTTGCAACCCATAGCCACCGGGGAGCGTCCATGGTCACACCTGGGGATGGATTTCATTGTGGACCTTCCTGCATCCCGAGGCCATACGGTCATTCTCATGATTGTGGATCGGTTTTCCAAAATGTGCCACTGTGTTCCTCTCAAGAAGTTACCCTCTGCACAAGAGTTGGCCTCGATTTTTGCCAGGGAGGTCTTCCGGTTGCACGGTTTGCCCAAGGAGATTGTGTCGGATCGGGGGAGTCAGTTTGTGTCCAGGTTCTGGCGCGCCTTTTGCTCCCAGTTGGGGATTCATCTCTCTTTCTCCTCGGCCTACCACCCTCAGTCCAATGGGGCCGCAGAACGATCCAATCAGGCCTTGGAGCAATTCCTTCGTTGCTATGTCTCCGATCACCAAGACAATTGGGTTGACCTCCTGCCTTGGGCTGAGTTTGCCAGGAACACGGCGGTGAACTCTTCCTCTGGGACGTCTCCCTTCATGGCCAATTATGGGTTCCAACCTGCCGTGTTACCGGAGGTATTCTCTCCCCAGGATACTCCGGCTGTGGAGGATCACCTTTCCGTCCTACGTACTTCTTGGGTACAGATCCAGAGGTCCCTTGAGGTCTCTGCGCAACGCCAGAGACTCCAGGCTAATCGCAGACGAGCGCCCGCTCCTTCCTACCAGGTCGGAGACCGTGTATGGTTGTCCACCCGCAACCTCAACCTTCGAGTGCCCACTCCCAAGCTGGCGCCTCGCTTTGTTGGTCCCTTCCGAGTGCTTCACAGGGTAAACCCGGTAGCCTATGCCCTTGCGCTTCCTCCTGGCATGCGGATCTCCAACGTGTTTCATGTCTCCCTGTTGAAGTCATTGGTGTGTAATCGTTTCACTTCCTCGGTTCCTCGGCCCCGTCCGGTCCAAGTGGGCAATCGTGAGGAATATGAGGTGAGCAATATCCTGGACTCACGCCTGGTCCGCGGTCGGTTGCAGTTTTTGGTCCATTGGCGTGGTTATGGTCCAGAGGAGCGTTCCTGGGTTCCCTCCACAGATGTCCATGCTCCTGCGTTGCTCCGAGCCTTCCACGCACGCTTCCCTCTGAAACCGTTCCTTACTCCGCGGAGGAGGGGCCCTTGAGGGGGAGGTACTGTCATGGTCTTACCTTCTCACTGTTCTCCTTCGTTTGACATGTGCTGGCGGCCATCTTGGTTTCTGGGTTTCTTGTAGCCTCCCACCCTGCGGCTCCTCCTTCCCACTGGGAGGAGCTGGATGCCTAGCTCATATATATAGAAGGTCTGTGGCTTCAGTTCCTTGCTTGGTCCTCCTGTGTGCACATGCTTCAAAGACTGCTGCTGCTTCTGGTTCCTGATCCTGGCCTCGTCTGACTACCCCGTTGGTTCCCGATCCTGGCTTCGTCTGACTACCCCGTTGGTTCCTGATCCTGGCTACGTCTGACTACCCTCCTGGTTCCTGACCTCCGTCTACGCAAGACCCTGCTTCGGTTTAGCCATCCGTTTGGACTTTAGCTACGGCTTGATTTTCAATAAAGCCTTCTTATTCCACCTATCTCTGTTGTACGTCTGGTTCATGGTTCCATGACAATCTTACACAGACCAGCAGAGCAATGTGTAACACTACATCCTGCTACTGCTGTGGAGCGCCGGCGGATGAACTGTGATTATGAGGAACTAGGTGAGTATATTTTTTTAACTTCCTGTAAAGGGGGCACATATCTGACCATTACTACTGTTAGGGGGCACATATCTGGACATAACTGAGGGGGCACATATCTGGACATAACTACTATGTACTGGCACAAAGGGGGAATAATTACGATGTGGGGGCATTAAGGGGACTGGGTGTGTATAGTTTGGGCAGAGTTAGAGGCGTGATCTAGTATAAAAAGAATCTATATACAAATTGTAAACTTATTCACAAGATGTTTTTTATTTGCACATATATGTGTCACGGAAGGTATATCAGCAGGGAAATAAGCAAACACAGGGAAAACAAAAAGAACAATAGACTAGTTATGTCCAGATATGGCTCAAAAGCTAGGGAGAGAGGGTCACCTCCTAGCGATCCCTGAAGCTTTCCCTATACTGCTGCGCACATGTGCATACCCTTATGGTGGATATGCACATGCCCTCGTGCCTAAGTCTATATTCCCTGGGACAACCCTGAGCAGTAGGGAAAGGGGAAGAGGCGACCTGCTTCTTCAAACATGAAGAAGCAAGCATCTCCCTAGAGGCCTAGATAAAAGACACCAGGGGAAGAAACAGAGAGGACTTATCTTGAGCTGAGCTGGAGCAGACCATCCACAACACATGCAAAGCCCACAGGAATAAACTATAACCTGCACAGGCCACTGGGAGAAGGAGGAATAAATAGCTTCTCTAACAATCAACCCAGTACACCTGAGGGAAGGTGGATCCAGCTCAACTCAAACCAAAACAAAGAGACGAGTCAAACATGTGCAGCCAGCCTGGCAGATCTCTGCACATTCACAGGGCAAGGCGTGAAAATATGTTTAGATTTCTATGTGTGGTTGGGGGGGGGGGCAGGTACATCCTTTGCACAGGGGCCATTTGCTGCCTGTGTCTATCCCTGGACTCAGGGACCCCATTCTCAGGAAAACTAGGTGTTCCTGCGATTGGACCCATGCGATCCGATATGTATCACCTATCCTGTGGATAGGTGATAAATCATTTTCTTGGGATAACAATGAATTGAGGTGAGAAGAGTGAGCTGGGATGCTGCTGCTGGACACACAATAGGTCTCCGACCAAGACCAGCCAGCTTGTAACTAACTCTGTGGGATAGGCTGTGAGTTTTGAGGAATTGTTAGGATTACAGCAAACAGGAATGGCATACCACAACTGGTTGCGAATGTGCAGATTGTGCAGTGCTGTGGTGATAACCATACCTACCAACTATTGAAAAGTCCATGGAGGGACAACAGCAGTGGCATGCGGCAATAAAAAAATAATAATTAAGCCACACCTCTAACTCCACCCAATACCTATTTATACATGCCAAAAATATCACCCAGACCCCTTTCTGCCCTTACACAGTAATTATTCCCCCTCAGTATGCCCTTCACAGTAGTTATGTACCCTTAGTGCCGCACACAGCAACCACAATACAAATTCCCTCACAGTACCCCCAGAATAAAGGTTTGATCCACACTGATAACTTCATCATCCATGCAGCAGAGGTTCCTGTTTGAATTCCTGATTTATGATGAACAAGGAAACTTCTTTCTGGTTATATTAACCATCAGAGCAGGACAAGCAAAAAAAAAAAACTCTAAAAATTAGATTTGATAGTTGCCCCCTAGCGACTGCTGTATAGTAGAACTGTGGAATATGTGGGCACTATATTGGCCAACATGTCTGCAAAGGTTTCTTTCACACTTCAAAAACATGGTAGGTTAACCAATTTCCTATAAAAAGTTTGTCTCAGTGTATCTGAGATAGAAAAATGAGAATGTGAGTGCTGGTGAGGACAGGAACCCTATGTGTATGATGACAACATTTGTACTGTGCTGTGGAATATGTTGGCACTACATAGGCAATATGAATAATTAAAGTGGAAAAACATTATCTCTCCACTCTCAGATTATCCCTGCATGCACTGGCTCCTGGTATTGCCCATACGGCCAGGTAGGTTAGCGTTGGCTCCCGAGCTACTTGAGATACCTTGGCGCGGTGCTCGGGCTCAGATATGTCCTTCATATAAGGCTATATTGGCTAAATTCTCAATTTTAACACCAGTTTGAGGTTTTAGTCAGACTTGTTTGTTTGCATCCACAGTGGTGCACCTTCGTTATTAATGTTTATTTCATATAGCTTACAGCCACACATTTTTCTATCTTGTGTAGGATGTCTTTTTGTGGTACTCCCAGCCTCCTCCCTCCTCCCATTGCAAGCATGGCTGCATGCTGGAGGTAACTGGGAGTTTGCTGTGACTCGGACCTAAAGTGAATATCTCTGTATCTTGAGTCCTGCCTACTTAAAAATCTATAAATCAATGTGGCCTTATGAGTATGGCTTAATTTTGACATTAACACGAGTATGCAAAATATGTCTAAAAAGTGTAATTTTTTTCTGAAGTTGGTGATAGAAGAGTGAATATAGATATTTCAGTCTCGTAAACTATATTAACATGTTCCTCACAGGCTCCTGTGCTTTGCCTTGTAAAAGAACTGACTTGTCCTATAGGTTTACATGGCTGGTTGATTTCTATCCGTAATGTAAACATCCAGTTTGGGACAGAGGAGGGATGGGGGAGTTGTGTGGTCTGCTTTTGTTCCTGCTGTTCCTTCCTGCCACGCATCACAGGCATCAAGAATTCATATCATGAAATAAAACTCCTTCAGTGAATGACAGATTCCAACAGAAATAAACACTTGGGGCCAGACCTTCTAGCCTTAGCTAAAGCTGTAATATAAATTATTATAAAATAAGGAGCCTAGATAATATAATACTGCCTTTTATTGAGAAGTCCTCACTCGGAGATGACTAAAATTTGCCGTGTGTATGTCATGTAACTAATTGTTGTAATTTGCTGAAATAATGTAAGCTAAAGACATTTGTGCCCTTCTTAAAGATATGTCATAAGAATTTTAAGGAAGAATGCTGTATACCTCCTAACATCATCTTCAGCAGTGACTACAGATTACTACTGTTCAGTGACTGAACAATAGCACCATATAGTGACAAAATAATACCACAATACAAAGACATAATAATAGAATCAAACAGTGACTGAATATTATCACCATACAGTGATAGAATAATACCACCATAAAATGACTCAATAATACTGTCATTGAGTGACTAATATGACCATAAAACAACCAATTAATACCATAATACAAAGTCTGAATAATAGTATCCAACAGTGACTGAATAATATCACCATACAGTGATAGAAAAACACCACCATGAAGTGACTCACTAATACTGTCATTACGTGACTAATGTCATCATAAAGCAACTGAATAATACCACAATACAGTTACAGAATAAAATCATCATACATAATATAATAATACAGTGGCAAAATAGTACCACCATAAAGTGACCGAAGAACACCACAACACAGTGACAGAGTAATAGTACTACATTGTGACTAAATAATACCATCATACAGTACCAGACTACCACCATTTAGTAATAGAATAATACCACTAAAAAGAGACTGAATAATGTTGTCATACAGTGAAAGAATATCACCATGAAGTGAATAATACAGTTATACAGTGACTGGATAACACCACCACAAAGTAACTGAATGAATGATCTTTTCCAAGAAACATTACTCTGTCCTCCTTCTCCTTGATCTGTCCTCTGCCTTCGACACTGTTGACCACTCCCTTCTGTTGCAAACTCTCTCATCTCTTGGCATCACTGACCTGGCCCTCTCCTGGATCAGATCATACCTCACAGACCGGATGTTTAGCGTCTCCCAATCCCGCACCACCTCCTCGTCTCATTCCCTCTCTGTTGGTGTCCCGCAAGGCTCTGTCCTAGGACCCCTGCTCTTCTCTATCTACACTTTTGGCCTGGGACAGCTCATAGAGTCCCATGGCTTTCAGTATCACTCCTACGCTGACGATACACAAATCTCTCTGGTCCAGACATCACCACCTTACTATCAAGAATCCCACAATGTCAATCTTCTATATCATCCTTCTTCGCCTCTCGCTTTCTTAAACTTAACATGGATAAGACAGAATTCATAATCTTTCCCCCATCTTGTTCAACCCCCCCAACAGACCTATCTATCATGATCAATGGCTGCACACTCTCCCCAGTCAACAAAGCCTGCTGCCTTGGAGTGACCTTGGATTCTGCCCTTTCCTTCCCACCGCACATCCAAGCCCTTTCCACCACCTGCCGCCTCCAACTCAAAAACATCTCCTGCATCCATGCTTTCCTTAACTTTGAATCAGCGAAAATGCTTGTACATGCCCTCATTATCTCCCGCCTAGACTACTGCAACATTCTCCTCTGTGGCCTTCCATCTAGCACTCTCGCACCCCTCCAATCTATCCTCAACTCTGCTGCCCGACTAATCCACCTCTCACCCTATTACTCTTCTGCCTCTCCCCTCTGTCAATCCCTTCACTGGCTCCCCATTGCCCAACAAATTCACTTCAAAGTACTAACAAATACATACAAGGCCGTCCATAACCTGTCCCCTCCCTACATCTCTGAGCTACTTTCCCGATACACCCCCACACGCACTCTCCGATCCTCATAAGACCTCCTTCTCTCCTCTCCTCTTATTGCCTCTTCCCACAATCGACTCCAAGATTTCTCCCGTGCATCCCCCATACTCTGGAACTCGCTACCCCAACATATCAGACTCTCGCCTACAGTGTCACCAGCAAAGCACCCCCACACCATCACACCTCCTCCTCCATGCTTCATGGTGGGAACCAGACATGTAGAGTCCATCCGTTCACCTTTTCTGCGTCGCACAAAGACACGGTGGTTGGAACCAAAGATCTCAAATTTTGACTTATCAGACCAAAACACAGATTTCCACTGGTCGAATGTCCATTCCTTGTGTTCTTTAGCCCAAACAAGTCTCTTCTGCTTGTTGCCTGTCCTTAGCAGTGGTTTCCTAGAAGACATTCTACCATGAAGGCCTGGTTCACACAGTCTCCTCTTAACAGTTGTTCTAGAGATGTGTCTGCTGCTAGAACTCTGTGTGGCATTGACCTGGTCTCTAATCTGAGCTGCTGTTAACCTGCGATCTCTGAGGCTGGTGACGCGGATGAACTTATCCTCCGCAGCAGAGGTGACTCTTGGTCTTCCTTTCCTGGGGCGGTCCGCATGTGAGCCAGTTTCTTTGTAGTGCTTGGTGACTGCACTTGGGGACACTTTCAAAGTTTTACCAATTTTTCGGACTTTATTTCTTAAAGTAATGATGGCCACTTGTTTTTCTTTACTTAGCTGCTTTTTTCTTGCCATAATACAAATTCTAACAGTCTATTCAGTAGGACTATCAGCTGTGTATCCACCTGACTTCTCCACAACGCAACTGATGGTCCCAACCCCATTTATAAGGCAAGAAATCCCACTTATTAAACCTGACAGGGCACACCTGTAAAGTGAAAACCATTTCAGGTGACTCATCAAGAGATTGCCAAGAGTGTGCAAAGCAGTAATCAAAGCAAAAGGTGGCTACTTTGAAGAACCTAGAATATGACATATTTTCAGTTGTTTCACACTTTCTGTTATGTATATAATTCCACATGTGTTAATTCATAGTTTTGATGCCTTCAGTGTGAATCTACAATTTTCATAGTCATGAAAATAAAGAAAACTCTTTGAATGAGAAGGTGTGTCCAAACTTTTGGTCTGTACTGTATACATACATATACAGTCCTGATCAAAAGTTTAAGACCACTTGAAAAATGGCAAAAAATAATAGTTTACATTGTTGGCTCTTAACAAGGTTCCAAGTTGAGCTTCAACATGCAACAAGAAGAAATGAGAGTGCGACAAAACATTTTTTGAGTATTCCATTAATTGAAAATAACTATTCAACTGAAACAGGCTGTTTTTCAGCTGATCCAAATTTTAGGACCATATTCCTTTAAAAGGTCAAATCTGTGCAAAGATGTGGATTAATTGTCATTGTCTGTCAGGTAGTCACACTTTGTGATGGCAAAGGCAAAAAAACTCTTCCTTTTTGAACATGGTCGGGTTGTTGAACTGCATAAGCAGGGTCTCTCAAAGCGTGCCATCGCTGCTAAGGTGGGACGCAGCAAGACAGTAATTTGGAATTTCTTAAATGATCCTGAGGGTTATAGAACAAAAAAGTCAAGTGGAAGACCCAAGAAAATGTCATCAGCACTGAGCCGGAGGATCCAATTGGCTGTCCGTCAAGACACTGGACGATCCTCGACCCAAATTAAGGCCCTTACTGGTGCTAACTGCAGCTCCATAACCATCAGACGGCATCTGAGACTGAAGGGCTTCAAAAACAAAAAACGTCTTCAAAGACCTTGTCTCCTTGAACGCCACAGAAGTGCTCGTTTGGACTTTGCAAGAGAGCACCAAACATGGGACATTCAAAGGTGGAAGAAAGTTTTATTCTCTGATGAGAAAAAATTTAACCTTGATGGTCCTGATGGTTTCCAACGTTACTGGCATGACAAGCAGATCCCATCTGAGATGTTTTCTACGCGCCACAGTAGAGGGGGCACCATAATGGTCTGGGGTGCTTTTTCATTCAGTGGAACAATGGAGCTTCAGGAAGTGCAGGGGTGTCAAACGGCCACTGGCTATGTCCAGATGTTGCAGAGAGCATTCCTCATGACTGAGGGCCCTCGTCTGTGTGGTAACGACTGGGTTTTTCAACAGGACAACGCTACAGTACACAATGCCCGCAGGACAAGGGACTTCTTCCAGGAGAATAACATCACTCTATTGGCCCATCCTGCGTGTTCCCCTGATCTAAATCCAATTGAGAACCCTTGGGGATGGATGGCAACGGAAGTTTACAAAAATGGACAACAGTTCCAGACAGTAGATGGCCTTCGTGCGGCCGTCTTTACCACTTAGAGAAATGTTCCCACTCACCTCATGGAAATTCTTGCATCAAGCATGCCGAAACGAATTTTGGAAGTAATAAACAATAACGGCGGAGCTACTCATTACTGAGTTCATGTTTGGAAGTTGGATTTTGGGGGGGTTTAGTTTTTTTTGTGGAGTTGTGGTCCTAAACTTTTGATAAGCTGAAAAACAGCCTGTTTCAGTTTATTCGTTGTTTTCATTAAATTGAATGCTCAAAAAATGTTTTGTCTCACTCACTGCATGTTGAAGCTTTACTTGGAACCTTGTTAAGATTCAGCCATGCTAAATATAATTTTTTGCCATTTTTCAAGTGGTCCTAAACTTTTGATCAGGACTTTACTAGCAAAAGGACCCAGCTTTGTACGGGTATATTTAATCTATTTCATTTAATGTTTGTGTGTGTCGTTAAAAGATATCAACAGTGACATTTACAGTACCTTGCCCCCTTAACAGTGACCTCCACAGCCCCTTACCCCTTAACACTGGCTGGGGGCACTGTCTCCTTAAAATGGGATGTCCACAGCAGCCCACCCACTTAACTTTGACCTTCACAGCAGCCCGCCTCTTTAAAAGTGAGTTCCACAGCACTCCACCCCCTTGACAGTGACCTCCACAGGGGCCCGCCCCCTTAACAGTGACCTCTACAGCACCCACCCCTTAACACTGACCATAGGTAACAGTCCCCTTAACTGTGACCTCCACCATTCCCGGCCCCCTTAACAGAGACCTCCATAGCGACTGCCCTTTAACAGTGACTGCCACAGTACCCCGCTCCCTTAACAGTGACTTCACAGTACCCCACTGCCCCTTTAATAGTGGCCTCCACAGTCCCCTCCTCTCTTAACAGTGATGTCACAACCAGACCAGACGTCTATTATGCCAGGGTAAACAATCCGCAGAAATATACTGCTCAGAATTTCGGAGATGGGCAGTTGATACTGGTTGGAATGATGCTGTGCTCCGAAGTCAATTTTGCCATGGTCTTTCAGAGGGATTGAAAGATGCATTTGCCTTTCATGAGAGGCCTATTTCTTTGGACTCTGCTATGTCTCAGGCCGTTCGTATTAACAGGCGTCTTAGAGAGAGAGGAGAGATGTCTCCTTCCTGTCATACGCAGTCCCAGGACAGTGCAGCGGTCCCGCTCTGTGCGCAGGGGTGTCAGTCGCCGTCAGCCCCTTCTGAGCAGGAGCCCATGCAGCTGGGGTTGATTGCTTCTGACAATAGAAGATTCAGCTCGCATGGGAGGGTTTGTTTTTGTTGTGGAGGTATAAATCATTTGGCAAATATTTGTCCCTCTAGGAGATTCAGGCAGCTTTCTGGGAGTAATAAAGAAACAAACAGGAAAAAATCTTTTAAAAATGTTCCGTCTGTTACTATTGGCAGGGTTGAGGCGGAAATTGAAGGTTTTCCATTTGCTTGTAGTTCCCGTTTTGTCCTGCCTGGATAGTGGAGCAGCGGTTAATCTCATTGATAATCAATTTGCGATAACTCATGGTTTCCAGGTGCGCACTTTGGGAAAGGATATTCCTGTTTTTGCTATCGATTCCGCTCCCCTTTCTCAAAAATCATTAAAGGGCATAGTTCACAATATCCGTTTAATTGTGAGTGATGCTCATGTTGAGGATGTGTCATGTTTCGTCCTTAGCGGTTTACCCACCCCTCTGGTGTTGGGGCTGCCCTGGCTCACTAAGCATAACCCCACCATTGATTGGCAAGCGAGGCAAATAAATGGTTGGAGTGACTTTTGCAGAGAGAATTGCCTCATGACATCTGTTTCTGAGGTTGCTACTAAGACTGTACCATCTTTTCTCTCTGAATTTTCGGATGTCTTCTCTGAGAGTGGAGTTCAGGATTTGCCCCCGCACAGGGAGTACGATTGCCCTATTAATCTCATCCCAGACGCCAAGCTGCCTAAATCTCGTTTATACAATCTTTCCCAACCTGAGAGGATCGCTATGCGTGCTTATATCTCTGAGAGTCTGAGAAAAGGACACATACGACCCTCGAAGTCACCTGTTGCCGCTGGTTTTTTCTTTGTTAAGAAAAAAGATGGTTCTTTAAGACCTTGTCTGGATTTCAGGGAGCTGAACAATATCACAATTCGTGACCCTTATCCGCTTCCTCTGATCCCGGACCTATTTAACCAGTTTGTTGGGGCTAAAGTCTTTTCCAAATTAGATTTAAGAGGGGCATACAACCTGGTCAGGGTCAGAGAAGGGGACGAATGGAAGACGGCCTTCAATACCCCTGAGGGCCATTTTGAAAATTTGGTTATGCCTTTTGGTTTGATGAATGCCCCAGCCGTTTTTCAGCATTTCGTGAACAGCATTTTTTATCATTTGATGGGAAAATTTGTATTGGTGTATTTGGATGACATTTTGATTTTTTCTCCCGATTTCAAAACTCATAAGGAACATTTACGTCAGGTCTTGCTCATCCTGCGGGAGAATAAATTATATGCGAAACTGGAAAAATGTGTGTTTGCGGTTCCAGAAATTCAATTTCTGGGGTTTCTTCTCTCCGCTTCTGGTTTTCGCATGGACCCCGAGAAGGTCCGCGCTGTGCTTGAGTGGGAGCTTCCTGAGAATCAAAAGGCACTGATGCGTTTTTTGGGCTTTGCCAATTATTACAGGAAGTTAATTTTGAATTATTCTTCTATTGTTAAACCACTCACTGATATGACCAGAAAGGGGGTAGATTTTTCTTCTTGGTCAGTAGAGGCGCGTAAGGCTTTTTCTGATATCAAGGAGAGTTTTGCTTCCGCTCCCATCTTGGTGCAACCTGATGTTTCTTTACCCTTCATAGTTGAGGTTGATGCTTCTGAGGTGGGTGTGGGGGCGGTCTTGTCTCAGGGTTCCTCTCCTGCCAAATGGCGACCGTGTGCCTTTTTCTCAAGAAAACTCTCCTCCGCAGAGAGAAATTACGATGTGGGAGATAGGGAATTGTTGGCCATCAAGTTGGCTTTTGAGGAATGGCGCCATTGGCTAGAGGGAGCCAGACACCCTATTACCGTATTTACTGACCATAAAAATCTGGCCTACTTGGAGTCAGCCAAGCGTCTGAACCCGAGACAGGCCAGATGGTCGTTGTTCTTTTCTAGGTTTAATTTTGTTGTCACGTTCCGCCCTGGAGTTAAGAATGTGAAGGCAGATGCCCTGTCACGTTGTTTTCCGGGAGGCGGGAATTTTGAAGACCCGGGTCCCATTTTGGCTGAAGGTGTGGTGGTCTCTGCTCTTTTTCCTGAATTGGAGGCAGAGGTGCAGGCAGCCCAGTCAGAGGCTCCTGATCTTTGTCCTCCTGGGAGGTTGTTTGTGCCTCTCGCTTTAAGACACAAGATTTTTAAAGAACACCACGATACGGTCCTTGCTGGGCACCCGGGGGTAAGAGCCACACTGGATCTCATCGCTCGGAGATTCTGGTGGCCTGCGCTTCGTAAGTCGGTTGAGGGTTTTGTGGCAGCCTGCGAGACTTGCGCTCGTGCCAAAGTCCCTCATTCACGGCCGTCAGGTCCTCTCCTTCCCTTACCCATTCCTTCCCGTCCTTGGACACATCTGTCCATGGACTTCATAACGGACCTGCCTCGTTCCTCGGGGAAGACTGTGATTCTGGTGGTGGTGGACCGTTTTAGCAAAATGGTGCATTTCATCCCTTTTCCTGGTTTGCCCAATGCTAAGACGCTGGCGCAGGCATTTGTTGATCACATTGTCAAATTGCACAGTATTCCTTCAGACATAGTCTCTGATAGGGGCACACAGTTTGTTTCCAGATTCTGGAAGGCTTTCTGTTCTCGCTTGGGGGTTCGGTTGTCATTCTCTTCTGCTTTCCACCCACAGTCGAATGGCCAGACAGAGCGCGTCAATCAGAATCTGGAGACATATCTGCGTTGTTTTGTGGCGGAGAATCAAGAGGATTGGTGTTCTTTTTTGTCCCTTGCTGAGTTTGCTTTAAATAACCGTCGTCAGGAGTCCTCTGATAAGTCACCATTTTTTGGTGCATATGGGTTTCATCCACAGTTTGGGACTTTCTCGGGAGAGGGGTCTTCTGGTTTACCTGATGAGGACAGATTCTCCTCGTCTTTGTCATCTATTTGGCAAAAGATTCAAGATAATCTAAAGAGCATGAGTGAGAGATATAAGCGTGTGGCTGATAAGAGACGTGTGCTTGGTCCGGACCTGAATGTTGGTGATCTGGTGTGGTTGTCTACCAAGAATATCAAATTGAAGGTTCCCTCCTGGAAGTTGGGTCCTAGGTTTATTGGGCCTTACAAAATCCTGTCTGCCATCAATCCTGTTGCATACCGTCTTGATCTTCCTCAGACTTGGAAGATCCATAATGTTTTTCATAAGTCCTTATTGAAACCTTATGTTCAACCCATTGTACCCTCGCCTTTGCCTCCTCCTCCGATTATGGTTGATGGGAATCTTGAATTTCAGGTCTCTAGGATTGTGGATTCTCGTCTTGTCCGCGGTTCTCTTCAGTACCTTGTTCAGTGGGAGGGGTATGGTCCTGAGGAGAGGATGTGGGTCCCAGTGACGGACATTAAGGCCTCTCGTCTCATCAGGGCTTTCCATAGGTCCCATCCTGAGAAGGTGGGTTCTGAGTGTCCGGAGTCCACTCGTAGAGGGAGGGGTACTGTCACAACCAGACAGCTGAGAAGCTCTGACAGAGGCCTTTCAGAACCTCCTCCTTGAGTTTCTGTGTTGTGGTATTCAGCTCCTCCTCTCGTCAGCCTCTCTCAGCTGTCATGTGTTGGACTAATTGCTTCCCTTTAAATTCTTCCCCAGAAGGCTTTTCTGGGCGGCTTATAGTACTTCCTGGAGTGTGTGTGCACGCTGACTCAGTCCTCCTGTTTGCTTCAAAGCTAAGTGTTGTACCTTTATCTGTTATTATCTGTTTGCTGGATCCCAGGTGACCCTGACTCCCTCCGTATCTTGTGTAGGGAGCCGGTGGTCGTGTCCCCTCACTATTGTAGGGTGCTCAGGGCTTTATAGTCAAGGTTCGTGGATATGCAAACCTCCACCATTCGGATCTTTGCATAGGCTGAGCAGCCAGGGAAAGTGCCAGGTCTTCTGCAGGGGTCTCCCTTGGTTCCTTAGTTTTTGGATCCAGCGAGTCGTTTATACATGTTGCTTTGCCTTGTTTCCTGTACACCGTCCGTGACAAGTGACCACCACAATTCCCGCCCCTTTAACAGTGGTGGGAAAACTACTACATAGGGGCAAATTACTAGTGTGGGGGAAATCAGTACTCTGGGGGCAGTGTGGGGGACAATTAATACTGTGGGGGCAAATTACTACCATGGGGGATTAATACTGTGTGGGCAGTGTGGAGAAATTAATTCTGGGCGGGGGGCAAATTACTTAATGGATGGCAGTGTTGGGGTAAATTATCTAATTGGGGGTAGTGTGGGGGGTTATTACTTTATGGGGGCAGTGTGGGGGGGCAAATTACTTAATGAAGGGCAGTGTGGGGGCAAATTACATAATGGATGGCAGTGTCGGGCAAATTACTTAATGGATGGCAGTGTGGGGGCAAATTACTATATGAAACATAGAAACATAGAATGTGTCGGCAGATAAGAACCATTTGGCCCATCTAGTCTGCCCAATATACTGAATACTATGGATAGCACCTGGCCCTATCTTATATGAAGGATGGCCTTATGCCTATCCCATGCATGCTTAAACTCCTCCACTGTATTTGCAGCTACCACTTCTGCAGGAAGGCAAATTCTATGCATCCACTACTCTCTCAGTAAAGTAATATTTCCTGATATTACTTTTAAACCTTTGCCCCTCTAACTTAAAACTATGTCCTCTTGTAGCAGTTTTTCTTCTTTTAAATATTCTCTCCTCTTTTACCTTGTTGATTTCCTTTATGTATTTAAAAGTTTCTATCATCTCCCCTCTGTCTCTTCTTTCTTCCAAGCTATACATGTGAAGGTCCTTTAATCTTTCCTGGTACGTTTTATCCTGCAATCCATGTACTAGTTTAGTAGCTCTTCTTTGAACTCTCTCCAAAGTATCAATATCCTTCTGGAGATATGGTCTCCAGTACTGAGCACAATACTCCAAATGAGGTCTCACTAGTGCTCTGTAGAGCGGCATGAGCACCTCCCTCTTTCTACTGGTAATTCCTCTCCCTATACACCCAAGCATTCTGCATTTCCTGCTGCTCTATGACATTGTCTGCCTACCTTTAAGTCTTCTGAAATAATGACCCCTAAATCCTTTTCCTCAGATACTGAGGTTAGGACTGTATCACTGATTTTATATTCTGCTCTTGGGTTTTTACACCCCAGGTGCATTATCTTGCACTTATCAACATTAAATTTTAGATTTTTGACCATTCCTCTAGTTTTCCTAAGTCCTTTTCCATTTGGTGTATCCCTCCAGGAACATCAACCCTGTTACAAATCTTTGTGTCATCAGCAAAAAGACACACCTTACCATTGAGGCCTTCTGCAATTTCGCTGATAAAGATATTAAACAATATGGGTCCCAGAACAGATCCCTGAGGTACCCCACTGGTAACAAGACCTTGGTCTGAATATACTCCATTGACTACAACCTTCTGTTGTCTGTCCCTCAGCCACTGCCTAATCTATTCAACAATATGGCAGTCCAAGCCCAAATACTGCAATTTATTGATATGGATGGCAGTGTCGGGGCAAATTACTTAATGAAGGGCAGTATGGGGGCAAATTACTTAATGGATGGCAGTGTGGTGGCAAATTACTATATGGATGGCAGTGTCAGGGCAAATTATCTAATGGGGGGCAGTGTGCGGGGTTATTACTTGATGGGGCAGTGTGGGGGCAAATTACTTTGTGGGGGAAATTACTACATGGGTGGCAGTGTGGGGGAAATTACTATATGGGGCAGTGTGAGGGAAATTACTATATGGGGGCAGTGTGGGGTCGTTTCTATTAGGGGACATTATTTTTGGTGACACTATACAGGCATTATTGCATGGAGCACACTATATGCTGTTATTATTACTGGGGGCACTCTAGGGGACATTATAATTGCTGTAGACACTATAGGGACCTTTGGGGTAATTGATCAAACTGGTGCAAAGTAGAATTGGGTTAGTTACCCTTTGCAACAGATTCCACCTTTCATTTTTCACAGCTCCTTTGGAAAATTAAAGGTGGAATCTGTTTGGTTTCTATGGGCAACTAAGCCAGTTCTAATTTACACCAGTTTGATAAATGACCCCAATTATGAGAAATCTAACGTGTCTGTGTAACAAACTCTGTAGAGACGAGATGTGGCTGAAAGAATTTGTCATAGCGTTCTGGGTCAAACGGAGGAGAAGAGGAAAGAGAAAATCTACATGACAGGAGAAGTCACTGGATGTAAGAGGTATGTGGTGCTGTATTCCCCTATATGTAGAGCTGGCTCACCACTGTGACTTGCGTATTATCTTCTCCTCCAAGTCTTTTTTTTATCATAATCGTATGTATTTTAAATTTGGCAACTAAAATTTTAATTTGTCCCCTGCAGTCCTATGTAACAGCCCAGATAACAGTGCTAACTTTCTGTGTACAGATAATGTAGTAGATGTTCCATGCAGTCCTATGTAACACCCCACATAACACAATAGTTCACAGTGTTATGTGGTGTGTTACATAGGGCTGCAGGTTACATCTATGAAATCTGTACTCAGAGAGTTATGAGATGGTGGGGGTCTGTTTGAGGAGACTGCAATGTTCCAGTGAGCGCCGCAGCCTCTTTGCTCCTTACCAAGCACAGTGCTGTCCATTTGATAGCACTCTGCTTGGTATTGCAGCTCAGCCCCAATCACTCAGATGGGACAGAGCTGCAGCCTTTTCATACAGAAAAAAAATAAAAATAAAATGGGGGGGAGCGAGTTGGGTAGAAAACCCCGGGCCTATCATGCACTTAATCCGCCCCCTTAACAGTAATATCTACAGCGCCGTCCCTTTTAACAGTAACCTCCACAGCGGCCTTTATTAGTGACCTCCACAGTACCCCGTCTCGTTAACAGTGATTTCTACAATAACCCGTCCCCTTAACAGTGACCTCCACAGAGCTCCATTCCCTTAAAATGTGACCTCCACAACACCCCACCCCCTTAAGCGCGATCTCTACAGCACCACGCCACTTAACGCTGACCTCCATATCAGACCGTCCCCTTAATTATGACCTCCACCATTCCCTGCCCCCTTAACAGTGACCTCCACAGCATCCCGCCCCTTTGACAGTGACCTCCACAGCATCCTGCCCCCTTAACAGTAACCTCCACAGTGGCCCACCACTTTAACAGTGACTTCCACAGCGGCCACCCCTTTATTAGTGACCTCCAGAGTACCCAATCTCCTTAACAGTGATTTCCACAACACCCCACCTCCTTAATAGTGGCCTCTACAGCAATCTGCCCTTAACACTGACTTCCATAGCGGACCGTCCCCTTAACTCTGACCTTCACAGCAGCCTGCCCCCTTAACTGAGACCTCCATAGCACTCTGCTCTCTTAACAGTGTCATCCACAGCGCCCTGCCCCTTTAAAGCTGACCTACAGCAGTGAGGCTGGGTTGTTATGGAAACCTGGTGTAAAACTGTGTATGTGGCCTCCACAGCCCCCCAACCCTAAACACTGACTACCCCACACAGTGCCCCGTCTCCTTAAAATGGGACCTCCACAGCAGCCCACCCCCTTAACTTTGACCTTCACAGCAGCCTGCCCTTTTAACAGTGAGTTCCACAGCACAAAACCCCCTTGACAGTGACCTCCACAGGGGCCTTTCCCCTTAACAGGGTTATAAAAGTAGAGCACTGCACACCTTGTAATTGCCAGTGCCAGCAAGGACTTGTCAGTCGTAGCAAATGAAATAGAAAATTGCGGCACACAGCTTTTCGTTTGCAGTTCAAGGCATTTTATTCATGTCACATCACATAGAATTCATGATCCAGTAATTTCTCAGAAGCGCAATTGATTATAGGTATTAGATTACATGACCGGACGTTTCGGCCTGTCAAGGCCTTCTTCAGCGGTCTATTTTCTAATTACACGATGACATCACCTGGTACACAGCTGTGGTGTCCGCGCTCCCGCCTCTCTCGCTCCCTCACAGGCTACGCCCCCAGCCGATACCTGAGGAGAGTCCACCCCACCTCACAGCCATTTCCGGTCCTCCTCCCTGGGCGAACCGGTTTCTGCACTCTGTTCTGTTAATTCAAAACATATAAAATAACTCATACATACTACAAGCCTCACACTGCTACCTAGTCAAAAAAATAAAAATACTAATTTGTGGGTGATGCAAAGAATTTTATTTCAAAGTTTTTTATTTTTTAAGTATTAATGTTGAATAAGCGTTTAATAAGAGTCAAAACATAGCAAAAAATACATACATTTGGTATCACTATACTGACCTGCACAAAAAAGGTGGCATGCCAATTTTACCATCCAGGGAACTAACTCTGTAAACACAAAACTCTGTAAGACAATGACAGTATTGCATTTTTCCCCAAGTCCACCCCTTTAGAAAAAAAAAAAATCAGGTTCCCAAGATATTGTTTGGTTCCATTAGAAAAATTTACTTGCCACAAAAACAAAACAAAAAAACATGTCTACGTGAATGGAAAAATAAAAAAGTTATGGCTCTTTGAAAGCAGGGAGTAAAAAATTAAAAATAAGGGGTTTTCCATTACTTTAATACCCATAACTGTGTGGCAGAAAGTTGGACCATGCTCACACTGGATAAAGCTGTGTGTAGGGATCCCATAGAGCAGCATCCAATTCACTGACCTGTGTCCTGTAGACATTGCTGACATATAACTTTTTTAATGGTTTATACAGAATATATATGAAAAACATAGACACATAGGTACAGTATGACCCAATAGCAAGTCGTGGACCCCATCATTTTGTGGACCCATACAACTCAAAATTTATAACACGGTGTGTGTGAGGTTTTATTTGCAGATGGTTTCAACTGGTTCCCAAAATTTTACATTAATTTGACAAATTAGAATTTAGAATATTAACTACTGATAGGCTATAGATTATGCTATATTGAAATTGTCTATTCAGATTGGTAGTTAAAAATGTATCAGCAATGCCATGCTATTTATAAATTGTATATTATCTTCTCTTGTGCTATACCTAAGTAGTGGAACTCACTGTCCGGACCATTAGACCTCCTCCTAACATTTCTAGTTTTAAGCATGTGCATGTCCCAAACAAATCCTGACCTGGTCTCAAATATCTCCATTATATTTTGTCCTCAACAAGCTACACTTGTGTCACTCCTGCTATTTCATTTAGATTGTAAGCTCTTATGGGCAGTGACCTATCCTGCAGTTTCTAAGCTCTTAGAGGCATTAACCTCTCTCCTGTAGTTGGTAAGCTCTTATGGCCAGGAACTGTTCTCCTTTAGCATCTAAGCTCTTAGGGACAGAATCTCATACTATAGTAGTTCAACTTTCCAACCATTGTGATTAATTTTATTCTGAAAGTTTATGACCAAAGTAAGTATTGCTTTAATGGGGGTTAGAAATTGTTGTTGTGTGCATCTTGAAAAACTATAGGGGATGCCGTTGGACCATGGAGCCTGTACAAACCAAGAGTTTCCAGTGTGAGGAGACCAGTACTATAAATGTTGGGGCCCAGGATCTTCAAGTTAAGCCTCTGGTCATGTGTATACATTCCTTGGTAGAATATTCAAGTCCAAGTCATGAGGTTATAAAAACAGTAACCCTACAGAGTGTCATGGGAGGTCTTCTCTAGGACAACATATGAGTTGAGATCTGAGAAATGCTGCTTTGTATTGGTTGTTTATATTGATAGATTCAATCTTTTCTGTTGAAATAAATAATCGAGAAATGACAACAAAAACACAAGCTGTTCAGAGTTCACGGTGAAGGCCCGACAATGGCTGGTTGTCCTGGAGCACAGTGTAGAGAGTCAGGCACTAGACCATCGTTGTTGTAGTTCTTCATCCCGCTGGGTTGAGTTTCAGAGACAACAGGAGAACAAAGAACTGAGAAAGGCATTTATGTAATCCCAGGAAACATTCCTCTCCTTCAGACCTTCCAGCCAGGTGGCAAACCCACAAATGAATACAAATACAGACCCTTTTACAGAGGCCGTCTAGCATGGTGCCAAAAGCCAAGTACATCTACCAGGGGAATATGTGTCAGGAAAGACTAGGTCCTAAATCTGACCGAGTGATAAATCTTCCTTCCCAGAGTTAATGAGAAGGCCTCATGTAGAGACAGGAAAGTGCATATATACAAATGTATTAACAGGTCATCAGGTTTAGTACAAGGTCATTCCAGCACTTATATTAACCATTGGGAAAGAATTTGTGTTGAGTAGATTTACACAGTAACCCCAGTGTCCACACAAGCATGTAGCATATTTAGATATTTTGGCTGCAGGACCAACTTTTCAAAAAGGACTATGGTTAAATTCTTTCTAAAAGCACCAGCCTCCTGTCTTGTATAAATCTGGTAGATAATATACGGGTCCTTCTTCTTTAATCGGTGACCAGTTGAAGAGCAGGGTTTAGAATAAATAAAAAAACATAGCATAGCTTGCCAGGTCTCCATTACAGAGCAGGACATAGCTTGCCTGATCTCTATTACAAGCAGGACACAATGTGCCAGGTCTCCATTGCAAAAAAGGACATAGCTTGCTTGGTCTTCATGCAGAGAAGGACACAGCTTGCTAGGTCTTCATTACAGAAAAGGGAAAAGCGATCCATAAGATGTCTTCCAGCTAGACATAAATAATATTGCCAAACTCCCTGAATGTTACCGCTGTTTCAGACATAAAGAACACAAGATTTGGTGGAAAGGTAGTGGCCACTGTTTATTCTTATTTACCACTCAAAAGCGTGTAATCTGCAGCTCTTGGACCCTAGTAAAATATCTATAACAAGGTCTCACATGTTCCTTTTATAATACTGTCTTCTTATTTGGTAGAGGGGGCCGTTGTGCCATTTGAGGCCCAGGTGCAATTGCTACCTCTATACAGTAGATGTGTAATTCCTAACCTTTTTGTATATTTCATGATAGCCTGAGATAAATGCTGGTCATTTTATGCCATTTGTCTCAGGATATCTCAAAACAGATGAAAAGGTAAGGTCACTTAACCAGTTAATGAGATGACAGTCTATTTGAACCTTCCTGTATCCTTTCCATTTGCAAGTTAATGCGACCTGCAAGTGGTCATGACCCTAGAACTGGAAGATTCTGATGGATTTTGTGACCATTCACTTTTTTGTTTACTTTGGTACACTGCTAGGTACTCTGTCCGATGCTTTTTTACAGAGCTGTCCTTAAGCCATGCATGTGTTGTCTTGGCTGTGTGCTTAGGGTCATTGTCTTGTAGGATGGGTCCAGAGCACTTTGGATTAGGTTTTCAATAATAATACCTCTGTACTTTGCTCCATTCAGCACTGCCTAGTTTCCTCCAGACAAGACACTTCGTATTAAGGCCAATAAATTCAATCTTGGTTTCATCAGACCAGATAATCTTTATTCTCACAGTATGAGAGTCCCTTAGGTGTTAGTTTGCAAACTTCAGACGGGCTTTCATGTGTCTTTTCCTGAGGAAAGGCTTCTTTCTGGCCACTCTACCATAAAGCACAGATTGTTGGAGTGCTGCAGTGATGGCCAACCTTCTGGAACTTTCTTCTGTGCACACAGAAGCTCAGCCAGAGTGACCATTGGGTTTTTGGTCACCTCTATTAGCAAGGTCCCTTTCCCCTGATTACTTAGTTTGGTGAGGTGGACAGCTCTAGGAAGAATCCTTGTTGTTTCAAACTTCTTCCATTAAAGATTTATGGGGGCAACTGTGCTCTTGGGAACTTTCAGTGCAGCAGAATTTTTTTCTACCCTTCTCCAGATCTGTGCCTCCACATAATCCACTCTCTGAGCTCTACAGACATTTATTTCCTCTTTATGGCTTGATTTTTGCTCTGATATCTATTGTCAGCAATGAAACCTTACGTAGAAAGAACAGTGTCTTTCCAAATCATGTCCAATCAACTGAAGTTACCACAAGTAGACTCCAATCAAGAAACATCTCAAAGATCAACAACAGAAATGGGAAGCCCCTCAGAGCTAAATTTCAAGTGGCATAGCAAAGGGTCTGAATACTTATGTCTATGCTTTTAATATATTTGCAAAAAATGTTCACTTCCACATTATGGGATACTGAGTGCAGATTGCTGGGGAAAACTAGAATTTTTTTTTTTTTTTTTATTTTAGCAATAGGCCGCAACTTTTATTTTAGCAATAGGCTGCAAAATGTGAAAGGTTCTGAAGACTTTCCGAATGCATGTATATGCCACCAATCCTGAAATAACCCCATTGAACTGGAAGTGTGAAGTGAATCTTTAAAATAGTTAACACAGCTCTATTGAAATGCTCCTTTACACTCATTTCTATTTTACAAAGACTCTGCAGTCACCTATACAATGACTACTTTTAGCAGCAGGTTCCTATTCCTTTAAAGCTGATACTTTCAGTTGTGTGTGGGGTTGACTATCAAATCACAAGCTTTTGACCCCTTTGCCTGAAGTTATCTGACCTTCTCCTCTCATCCTGTCTGCTCTCTGATCACAACTAAGCGATGCAAATGTGGAGATGTCAGACACTGACCTGAGCTGGTATCTAGATCTGCCCTCACCCATGGAGACAATATGATACCATTTCTGTTATACTGTGCATCTGTGCTCACATTTCTAAGAGTCCATTTTTTGCTGTCTAATCTCCCTAACCTCGGGGTCACCCACTCAAAGCTACATGTAATCCATCGGACCTTTCATCTTAAGTAATACCAATTTTACTTAACACTGCCTCAATTGAACACACCACCTACTGCCTTTACGCATTTGCTACCTCAAACTTTTTTTTTGCTTCTCCCAATCCCATGATGTTGGCCTCCCACTACATTATTTTTATGAACTACTTATATAAAAATCAATGCATGCTACAAGGGTTATAGAAACGGTATGTGAATGAGGAAACAAAAAACTGAATCTTCTGCCCTGGGTAGCAATATCTGGCACCATGGAGGCCTATTTTCATTTTTGCTATAGGGCCCTCACTCTTCATCACTTCTTAAAGGTTTGTGCCTATTAACGTTTGATTATATCCTTCCATCTGTAGATGAACTGGACTTCCATTGAATGCAGTTCATTTGTAGGACATGTTCTATTTTTTTCGGGAAGTGCGGATCCACTTTTCCGGATCCGGACAGCACATCGTGTAGCCCCATAGAAATGAATGGGTCCGCAATTCTGTTCCGCATTTTAATTGCGGACGTGTGAATGGAGCCTTAGAAAAACATGGTTGATTTCAGTGACACACCTGGCCATAAGCTGTGTGGGCTATTGCATCTCAGCTCCATTCACCTCAGTGGGGCTGAGCTACAATATCAGACACAACATACGGACACGTATGACTCTAATCTAGAGGAAAGCCGCCATTACAGTCTTGTCTTACTTTCCCATCAGAAAGGCATTGTAGTAAGTATATACTGTCTGACCTCCATGGTATACACTTCCTTAGAAACCAGGCAGGGAAGAAAGGCATGTATGGTGCAACTGAACAGGCAACAGGTGAAATGCAGTTAAAGGGGTTCTCTAGGATTTTAATATTGATGGCCAATCCTTAGGGTAGGTCATCAGCATCAGATCGTCAAGGATCCGCCTTCCCACTCCACCGCCGATCAGCTGCTCTGAAGTAGCTACAGCACGGAAAATAGACATGGGCGTAAAACAGCTCCATCCACTGTGCAGTGGACGGAGCTGGTTACTGCAGCACTGCTCCCATTGACTAACCTACAGCAGATGTAATTTAGGACACAGTAGTAGCATTCAAAACGGTGACACTAATAGTGCTCCCCTATATAATGGGATAGCATTGCTTCACATCTTTCAGTGCGGAAACTATTGCAGAAGCAAAGGGGCAGAGGCACTCAGCTGTGCCGCTTCTACTGTGTGCAGACTCCTGCACAGTGCTTTCTATAAGTGCTTCTGTCACACATCAAAAGTTTCATGAAACAGTTACACTCACTTCAGCAAATGGCATTTATCATGTAGACAAAGTTAACTCTTTCTACCCCGGAGTTTTTTTTGTTTGTTTTTTTTTTTGCGTTTTCGTTTAGTGCTCCCTTGCCTTCTTAGAGCCATAACTTTTTTATTTTTCAGTTCACATAGCCAAATGACAGATTGGTTATTGAGGGATAGGTTGACTTTCCAACATTACCATTTAATATTGCATATGATGTAGTGGAAAGCAGAAAATATATTCCAAATGGGGTGGAATTGGAAAAATTCCTCCACAGTTTTACGTTTTTTTTAATTTATGATGTTTAATATACGACAAAACTGACTAGTTACTTTTTATTCTATAGGTGAGTACGAATCTGGCGATACCTTATATGTATAGTTTTTCTTGCATTTCAACTGATAAAATAATAAAAAAAACTTTTTTGTCGCCATATTCTGACCCCTATAACTTTTTTGTAGTTGTGTATGGAGCTGGGTGAGCATTCATTTTTTGTGGGGCGAGCTGTACTTCATTGATATCATTCTGGGGTGTGTATGACTTTTTGATTCCTTAAAATTTTTTTGCAGAAATGAAGCGACCAAAAACGGCAAATAGGCCATTTTGACTTTATTTCTATTTCGCCATATGGGGAATATATTTTTATAGTATGAGCATTTTCACACATGGTGATACCCATGATGTGTATTTTTTTTCTTGTTTTTTATATTTTTATTTTGGGGAAAGGGGGTGATTTGAATATATATATATATATATATATATATATTTTTTTTTTTTTTTTATTTTTTTTTAACAAGCAATCATTAGCATTAGAGTCTATGATGAATTTACTAGTTTCCTACAGACAGGGGCTCCATATGAAAACACTATGCAGCAGCCACCAGTCATTCTCTATGACAGGGGCTGCTGTATACAAGCTCCGGCTCCTGATTTGCATGCATTGAGATGCCGTGGTCAGGATTGACCACGGCATCTGAAGTGTTAAATATCTGCTATGACTTTAAAGACCCGGCCAGCACTGTACTAGTACGGCACTGGTCGGGAAGGGGTTAATCCAAGGCACTTACTAATGTATTGTTATTGTCCATATTGCCTCCTTTGCTGGCTGGATTCATTATTCCATCACATTATACACTGCTCGTTTCCAGGGGTTACATCCACTGCTGCAGCACAGATATGAGGTGGCCGGGACGGGGGCTACTGCGCATTTCTGCCTATGCACACTCCTGCGGTCCCGACCACTATAGAGGCTGGATCTTTTTCCTATAGTGTGCAAGCACGGCCACCGCTGCTGGATTGCAGATTGGTCGTAACTCCTGGATATGAGCAGTATATAATGTGATGGAAAAATAAATCTAGCCAGCAAAGGAAGCAATACGGACAATAACAATACATTAGTAAGTGCCTTGTATTAACTTTGTCGACATGATAAACGTCATTTGCTGAAGTGAGACAACCTCTTTAACCCCTTAAGGACCAGGCTCATTTTCACCTTAAGGACCAGGCCATTTTTTGCAAATCTGACCAGTGTCACTTTAAGTGCTCATAACTTTAAAACGCTTCGACTTACCCAGGCCGTTCTGAGATTGTTTTTTCGTCACATATTGTACTTCATGACACTGCTAAAATTGGGTCAAAAAAGTTAATTTTTTTGCATAAAAAAATACATTTTTTACCAAAAATTTTGAAAAATTAGCAAATTTCAAAGTTTCAGTTTCTCTACTTCTGTAATACATAGTAATACCCCCAAAAATTGTGATGACTTTACATTCCCCATATGTCTACTTCATGTTTGTAGCATTTTGGGAATGATATTTTATTTTTTGGGGATGTTACAAGGCTTAGAAGTTTAGAAGCAAATTTTGAAATTTTTGAGAAATCTTCAAAATCCCACTTTTTATGGACCAGTTCAGGTTTGCAGTCATATTGTGAGGCTTAGATAATAGAAACCTCCCAAAAATGACCCCATTCTAGAAACTACACCCCTCAAGGTATTCAAAACTGTTTTTTCAAACTTCATTAACCCTTTAGGTCTTCCACAAGAGTTGATGGCAGATGGAGAAACAATTTTGAAATTTCTATTTTTTGGAAAATTTTCCAATATAATCAATTTTTTCCAGGAGTAAAACAAGGGTTAACTGCCAAACAACACTCAAAATGGGTTGCCCTGATTCTGTAGTTTGCAGAAACACCCCATATGTGGTTGTAAACTACTGTTTGGCCGAACGGTAGCACATAGAAGGAGGGGAACACCATATGGGTTTTGGAAGGCAGATTTTGCAGGACTGGTTTTGTTTATACCATGTCCCATTTGAAGCCCCCTGTTGCACCCCTAGAATAGAAATTTCAAAAAAGTGACTCCATCTAAGAAAGTACACCCCTCAAGGTATTCAAAACTGGGTTTACAAACTTTGTTAACCCTTTAGGTGTTCCACAAGAGTTAATGGCAGATGGAGAAACAATTTTGAAATTTCTATTTTTTGGAAAATTTTCCAATATAATCAATTTTTCCCAGGAGTAAAACAAGGGTTAACTGCCAAACAACACTCAAAATGGGTTGCCCTGATTCTGTAGTTTACAGAAACACCCCATATGTGGTCGTAAACTACTATTTGGCCGAACGGGAGCACATAGAAGGAGGGGAACACCATATGGGTTTTGGAAGGCAGATTTTGCTGGACTGGTTTTGTTTATACCATGTCCCATTTGAAGCCCCCTGTTGCACCCCTAGAATAGAAATTTCAAAAAAGTGACTCCATCTAAGAAAGTACACCCCTCAAGGTATTCAAAACTGGGTTTACAAACTTTGTTAACCCTTTAGGTGTTCCACAAGAGTTAATGGCAGATGGAGAAACAATTTTGAAATTTCTATTTTTTGGAAAATTTTCCAATATAATCAATTTTTTCCAGGAGTAAAACAAGGGTTAACTGCCAAACAACACTCAAAATGGGTTGCCCTGATTCTGTAGTTTGCAAAAACACCCCATATGTGGTCGTAAACTACTGTTTGGCCGAACGGTAGCACATAGAAGGAGGGGAACACCATATGGGTTTTGGAAGGCAGATTTTGCAGGACTGGTTTTGTTTATACCATGTCCCATTTGAAGCCCCCTGTTGCACCCCTAGAATAGAAATTTCAAAAAAGTGACTCCATCTAAGAAAGTACACCCCTCAAGGTATTCAAAACTGGGTTTAGCAAACTTTGTTAACCCTTTAGGTGTTCCACAAGAGTTAATGGCAGATGGAGAAACAATTTTGAAATTTCTATTTTTTGGAAAATTTTCCAATATAATCAATTTTTTCCAGGAGTAAAACAAGGGTTAACTGCCAAACAACACTCAAAATGGGTTGCCCTGATTCTGTAGTTTGCAAAAACACCCCATATGTGGTCGTAAACTACTGTTTGGCCGAACGGTAGCACATAGAAGGAGGGGAACACCATATGGGTTTTGGAAGGCAGATTTTGCAGGACTGGTTTTGTTTATACCATGTCCCATTTGAAGCCCCCTGTTGCACCCCTAGAATAGAAATTTCAAAAAAGTGACTCCATCTAAGAAAGTACACCCCTCAAGGTATTCAAAACTGGGTTTACAAACTTTGTTAACCCTTTAGGTGTTCCACAAGAGTTAATGGCAGATGGAGAAACAATTTAGAAATTTCTATTTTTTGGAAAATTTTCCAATATAATCAGTTTTTTCCAGGAGTAAAACAAGGGTTAACTGCCAAACAAAACTCAAAATGGGTTGCCCTGATTCTGTAGTTTGCAAAAACACCCCAAATGTGGTCGTAAACTACTGTTTGGCTAAACGGCAGGACATAGAAGAAGGGGAACGCCATACGGTTTTTGGAAGGCAGATTTTGCTGGACTGGTTTATTTACACCATGTACCCTTTCAAGCCCCCTGATGCACCCCTAGAGTAGAAACTCCATAAAAGTGACCCCATCTAGGAAACTACGGGATAAGGTGGTTGTTGTTTTGGGACAATTTTTGGGGTAAATTAGATTTTTGGTTGCTCTATATTACTCTTTTTTGAGGCAATGTAACAAAAAAATTTAATTCTAAAATTGTTTCTACATTCGCTATTTAGTTTTGTGGAACACCTAAAGGGTTAACATAGTTTGTAAAGTAATTTTTGAATACCTTGAGGGGTGTAGTTTCTTAGATGGGGTCACTTTTTTGGAGTTTCTAGTCTAGGCTACATCAGGGGGGGCTTCTAATGGGACATGGTGTAAAAAAAAAAAACTGTCCATCAAAATCTGCCTTCCAGAAACCGTATGGAGTTCCCTTCGTTCTATGCCCTGCCGTGCGGCTATATAGCCATTTACGACCACATATGGGGTGTTTCTGCAAACTACATAATTGGGGCAATAAATGTTTAGTTTTGTTTGGCTGTTAACCCTTGCTTTATTACCGGCAAAATGGATTTAAATTTAAATTTTGCCCAAAAATAGGTGTTTTGGCACCGTTTTTATTTTATATTTTTAACACCGTTCATCCGAGGCGTTTGGTAAAAAGTTATTTTTATAGCGACGACTTTTACGCACGCGACGATGCCCAATATGTATGGCTCTCAGACTTTGGAGACACTAAGCAGGCATCCTAAAACTGCGGCCCTCCAGATGTTGTAAAACTACAATTCCCACCATGCCCTGATGATGGCTGTAGGTTGTCTGGGCATGCTGGGAGTTATAGTTTTACAACATCTGGAGGGCCGCAGTTTGAGGATGCCTGCACTAAAACTAATATTTTTTGGGGAAAGAAAAATTGTTTTCGTGTCTCCAAAGTCTGAGAGCCATAGTGTTTTATGTTCTCTAGTGAACTGTTGGGGATTATAAAAATTTAGTACTCCATGGAAGTGTGATACTCCCTGAAGCAATCGATAATGCAGAGGCCCGGATGATCGGGGCACGTGTCACATTGAGTTGTGGTGTCCTTCCGTATCCCCCTCTTGTGACACACTCTGCACTTTTTTTGGGTTCGTCCCTTCTTTCCAGTATGGGGGACCACACCTGGAAAGTGTTGGCCAGGGACGATCCGGGCGCCTCCAGTTCCCGAGGTACTCCGGCCTGCTCTTTCCCGGTCCGAAAAGATCAGGTCTTTGAGGACTGCCTCATAGAATTGGAGGAATGTCCCTGTGCTGCCAGCGCTTCGGGATAGTACAAAAGAGTTGTACATGGCAACCTGCACCATGTAGACCGCAACTTTTTTGTACCATGCCCGGGTTTTGCGCATGGCGTTATATGGCGTGAGGACTTGATCAGAGAGATCAACTCCTCCCATATACCGATTGTAGTCGACGATACAATCGGGCTTGAGGACCGTTGCCGCGGTACCTCGCACAGGGACTGGGGTGGTGCTGTTACCGTGGATTGTGGACAGCATAAGGACATCCCTCTTGTCCTTATACCTGACCAGCAACAGGTTTCCACTGGTAAGTGCACGGGTCTCACCCCTGGGGATAGGTACCTGGAGGGGGTAGGCAGGGAGGCCGCGTTGATTTTTCCGCACGGTCCCACAAGCGAACGTGGATCTGGCGGCAAGGGACCTGAACAAGGGAATGCTGGTATAAAAGTTGTCCACGTACAAGTGGTAACCCTTATCCAGCAGTGGGTACATAAGGTCCCACACGAGTTTCCCGGTAACACCCAGAGTGGGGGGACATTCTGGTGGTTGAATCCGGGAATCTCGCCCCTCGTACACACGAAATTTGTAAGTGTACCCTGAGGTACTCTCACAAATTTTGTATAGCTTCACGCCATACCTCGCCCGCTTTGTGGGAATGTATTGGCGGAAACTGAGTCTCCCCTTGAACGCAACGAGAGACTCATCAACCGCGACCTCCCTTCCAGGTACGTAGGCCTGCTGAAATGTGGCCCCAAAGTGATCGATGACCGGCCGTATCTTGTACAGCCGGTCATAGGCAGGATCACCTCGGGGTGGACATGCTGCATTATCGGAATAATGCAGACATTTCCGGATGGCCTCAAACCGGTGACGTATCATGACCATACTGTACAGTGGGGTCTGGTACAGGACGTCCCCACTCCAGTATTGCCTGACACTGGGTTTTTGGACTAGACCCATATGCAGCACGAGGCCCCAAAATGTCCTCATTTCGGCTGCACTGACCGGCGTCCAGCCACCGGGTCTAGCCAAAACTGAGCCTGGGTTTTGAGCGACGAACTGTTGGGCGTACAGATTCGTCTGCTCCACCATCAAATTCACCAGTGGGTTACTGAAAAAAAAACTAAAAAAGTCTATTTCAGTAAACCCCACTGTGGGAATCTGGATTCCAGGATTGCCAGCGAAATCCGGAATCTCAGGCTCAAAGTCCACTGGGGGACACCAGCTAAGTTCATCGGCAGGGGGCTCCGGTGAACTTATTTGGTGGGCCGGGAAACCAGTACGAACCCCAGGGCGGCTCGTACTAGGGTGGGCCACAGGATCCCTAGCATGTGTGGCCCCTGGCTCCGCCTGGCGGCGTCTCCGCTGCCTTGGTGGCTCATCGTCATCCGATGATGATGAGGAGGATGCGGATGACAAAAGGAACGTGGGGTCATCCTCATCCTCACTGGGGCTCTCAGAGTCGGAGGCAATCTGGGCATATGCCTCCTCGGCCGAGAACACCCGGCGGGCCATGGGTGTGTGTGTGTGCGTGTGTATGTGCGTGCGTGTAAACCTTTATTCTATGTGCGTGTGTGTGGGGGCACGGGTGTTCACGTACTAAAAAGTCCAGGCAAAAAAAAGTGTTAGGAAAAAAAAAAAAAAAAAAGTTCAAACTTGCTGATCTGCGGTTCAACGCTGATCAGCGGTCGGTGGGGTGGTGGGGCGGGCGATGCGCTAACAGTGGACGGACGCTAAAAAGTGCCGGCCAGTCAGCGCACGCAGAAAAAAAAAAAAGTGGTGGTGGGGGAAGGGTCTGGTGGTGGGGGGAGGGGGTTGGTGGGGGGGGGGGCTGGTGGTGGGGGGGGGGGGGGGCTGGTGGTGGGGGAGATGCGGGGGGGGCAAGTGGCAGGGGGGGTCTGGGGTCTGAAAGTTGAAAAAAAAAAGTTTGGAATAAATGTGCTTTTTTTTTTTTTTTTTTTTTCTAACTTTTCCCTTCTATCCCTGCCTAAAGGTGCCTCTCCCTCACTGACCCTAACCTACCTGGGTGGCGATGGGTGCAGGAGGGTGATGGATGCCGATTTAGGGGGACACAGGAGCTGGTGCTGGACGATGCTGCACGGTCAGGGTGCTGGACAGGAAGAGGAGGGGAGAGAGGAGCGCAGGAAGTTTGAATCTCGCGCCTCTCTCCCCTGCACCAATCAGCACCCTGGACAGCGGCGTTCAGCACCAGGGCCAGCTCCGCCTCTGCAAATCCTCGGACTGCGATTGGTGGTGTAAAATTACGCCACCGATCGCAGTCTTTTTCCGGTTCATCGGGTCACAGGACACCCGAATGGACCGGAAACGCAGAAAACCGCAGGTCTGAATTGACCTGCGGTTTTCTGCGATCGCCGATACGGGGGGGTCCAATGACCCCCCCCCCTGCGTTGTTACGGGATGCCGGCTGAATGATTTCAGCCGAAATCCCGTTTCGATTAACCCCCGCGGCGCCGGAATTCAGATTTTAAGTCAGGACGTACCGGTACGTCCTCGGTCCTTAAGGACTCGGGAAATAGGGCGTACCGGTACGTCCTCGGTCCTTAAGGGGTTAAGCATTGTATGGCAAAACTACAGTCATTTTGAAGGACACCTCATGTAAAAAAAATAAAAAATTTACATATGTGGACGTCCCAATATTTTATATTTATAAAAAATACTGTATACAGATAATGTCAATGGACATTTACACGAACAAATAGACTTTACAAAAAATTATTATAGCTTGTGTGAATTAACATGACAGTATACCATGCTGAAGGTGTGGGCACAAAAGCTGTGCCCACACCGTCTGCAGCAGAAGCCAACAGTATTAGGCTACTTTCACGTCTGCGTTAGGTGCGGATCTGTCTGGTATAAATGCAAACAATGGTATCCGTTCAGAACGGATCCGTCTGCATACACTTAGTCAAAAAAAAAAGGGCTGCTGAGCAGCGATGGAAGAAATCCCATTCTAAAGATCATTTCACCGCATACAAGCAATCCCTCCTCATATTCAAATCCTCACTTGCTGATTCAAAACAGGCCTACTTCTCATCTCTTATATGTTCCCTGTCCCACAGCCCTAAACAACTTTTTAGCACTTTTAACGCCCTTCTTCGTCCCCCAGCGCCCCCACCCTCTCCTCTCTTCTCAGCTGAGGACTTTGCCAAATATTTCAAACAAAAGATAGTCAACATCAGAGAAAGCTTCACTACACAGTCCCCACAGACCCTCTACACAACTGCTCGGTCCTCTTCTCCCAAAACCCGCTTCTCCACCATTACAGAAGAAAAACTTTCCACTCTACTCTCCAAATCTCATCTGACCACCTGTGCACTTGACCCAATCCTATCCCACCTCATACCTAACTTCACCACAGTGTTTATCCCAGCCCTAACTCATCTCTTCAACCTATCACTCCCCTCTGCTTTTAAACATGCTACCATTACACCCATCCTCAAAAAGCCTTCACTTGACCAATCTTCTTTGTCCAGTTATCGCCCCATATCACTTCTTCCGTATGCCTCAAAGCTACTTGAACAACATGTCCATTCAGAACTGTCCTCTCACCTCTTCTCCTGCTCCCTCTTCGACTGCCTACAATCTGGCTTCCGACCCCACCACTCAACTGAGACTGCCCTTACCAAAGTCACCAATGACCTACTGACTGCCAAAAGCAAGAAACAATACTCTGTCCTCTTTCTCCTTGACCTGTCCTCTGCCTTCGACACTGTCGACCACTCCCTTCTGTTGAAAACTCTCTCATCTCTTGGCATCACTGACCTGGCCCTCTCCTGGATCACATCATACCTCACAGACCGGATGTTTATTGTCTCCCACTCTCGCACCACCTCCTCGTCTCATTCCCTCTCTGTTGGGCGTCCCGCAAGGCTCTGTCCTAGGACCCCTGCTCTTCTCTATCTACACTTTTGGCCTGGGACAGCTCATAGAGTCCCATGGGTTTCAGTATCACTCCTACGCTGACGACACACAAGTCTATCTCTCTGGTTTAGACATCACCACCTTATTATCAAGAATCCCACAATGTCTATCTTCTATATCATCCTTCTTCGCCTTTCGCTTTCTAAAACTTAACATGGATAAGACAGAATTCATAATCTTTCCCCCATCTTGTTCAAACCCCCCAACAGACCTATCTATCACGATCAATGGCTGCACACTCTCCCCGGTCAACAAAGTATGCTGCCTTGGAGTGACCTTGGATTCTGCCCTTTCCTTCCGACCGCACATCCAAGCCCTTTCCACCACCTGCCGCCTCCAACTCAAAAACATCTCCCGCATCCGTGCTTTCCTTAACTTTGAATCTGCAAAAATGCTTGTACATGCCATCATCATCTCCCGCCTAGACTACTGCAACATTCTCCTCTGTGGCCTTCCATCTAGCACTCTAGCACCCCTCCCATCTATCCTCAACTCTGCTGCCCGACCAATCCAGCTCTCACCCTATTACTCCTCTGCCTCTCCCCTCTGCCAATCCCTTCACTGGCTCCCCATTGCCCAACAAATTCACTTCAAAGTACTAACAAATACATACAAGGCCTTCCATAACCTGTCCCCTCCCTACATCTCTGAGCTACTTTCCCGATATATCCCCACACGCACTCTCTGATCCTCACAAGACCTTCTCTCCTCTTATCGCCTCTTCCCACAATCAACTCTAAGATTTCTCCCGTGCATCCCCCATACTCTGGAACTCGCTACCCCAACATATCAGACTCTCACCTACAGTGGAATCCTTCAAAAGAAACCTGAAAACCCACCTCTTCAGACAAGCCTACAACCAGTGACCCTGCTGTCTCTATACCGCCATGACCAACTTCACCAGCACCTACTGTGTCCTTCTCCCATACCATGTAGATTGTAAGCCCTCACGGGCAGGGCCCTCTCTCCTTCTGTACCAGTTTGTAACTCGTCTTGTTTAGGATTCGTGCAATTGTCTGTATTATGTACAGGGAGTGCATAATTATTAGGCAAGTTGTATTTTTGAGGATTCATTTTATTATTGAACAACAACCATGTTCTCAATGAACCCAAAAAACTCATTAATATCAAAGCTGAATATTTTTGGAAGTAGTTTTTAGTTTGTTTTTAGTTTTAGCTATTTTAGGGGGATATCTGTGTGTGCAGGTGACTATTACTGTGCATAATTATTAGGCAACTTAACAAAAAAAAATATATACCCATTTCAATTATTTATTTTTACCAGTGAAACCAATATAACATCTCAACATTCACAAATATACATTTCTGACATTCAAAAACAAAACAAAAACAAATCAGTGACCAATATAGCCACCTTTCTTTGCAAGGACACTCAAAAGCCTGCCATCCATGGATTCTGTCAGTGTTTTGATCTGTTCACCATCAACATTGCGTGCAGCAGCAACCACAGTCTCCCATCTGGCCCATCAAGACTCACTCTCATTTCATCAGTCCATAAAACCTTAGAAAAATCAGTCTTGAGATATTTCTTGGCCCAGTCTTGACGTTTCAGCTTGTGTGTCTTGTTGAGTGGTGGTCGTCTTTCAGCCTTTCTTACCTTGGCCATGTCTCTGAGTATTGCACACCTTGTGCTTTTGGGCACTCCAGTGATGTTGCAGCTCTGAAATATGGCCAAACTGGTGGCAAGTGGCATCTTGGCAGCTGCACGCTTGACTTTTCTCAGTTCATGGGCAGTTATTTTGCGCCTTGGTTTTTCCACACGCTTATTGCGACCCTGTTGACTATTTTGAATGAAACGCTTGATTGTTCGATGATCACGCTTCAGACGCTTTGCAATTTTAAGAGTGCTGCATCCCTCTGCAAGATATCTCACTATTTTTGACTTTTCTGAGCCTGTCAAGTCCTTCTTTTGACCCATTTTGCCAAAGGAAAGGAAGTTGCCTAATAATTATGCACACCTGATATAGGGTGTTGATGTCATTAGACCACACCCCTTCTCATTACAGAGATGCACATCACCTAATATGCTTAATTGGTAGTAGGCTTTCGAGCCTATACAGCTTGGAGTAAGACAACATGCATAAAGAGGATGATGTGGTCAAAATACTCATTTGCCTAATAATTCTGCACTCCCTGTATGTGCACCCCTTATCATATGTACAGCGCTATGGAATGAATGAATGAATAATAATAATATAGCGCCAGAAATACTACAATTGGATGATTTTAACTAAATACACATAGAATAAATGGATATTGATTAGCTATATATTAGCTATACATTATAAGTTTACCTCCACTTTTGATTGGCAGGGTCTCAGTCAATCCCCAAATACCACTCCAACATAACAGTAAGTGTCAATTCCTGCTCCAAAACTATAGCTCAGCCAATTCAAACTCTACATTTAGGCGCCCTTGAATGCATAGTCAATAAAAAGGCTCCAGATCCCGTTCCATAGGGTACATAGGTACATAGAAAGTTGGATATACAACTAGTAGTATGTGAATTGTTACATTGTTCCTGCCGCTCAAATTATGTCGTGCACATGTGCTAGTAAGATGTAGATGTGCATGCGCGAACACTTAGGGCTCATGCACACGAAAGTTTTTTGCGTTCCGTATACGGGCCGTATTTTGTTTCCATATACGGAACCATTTATTTCAATGGGTCCGCAAAAGATGCGGACAGCACTCTGTGTGCTGTCCGCATCCGTTGCTCCGTTCTGTGGCCCCGCAAAAACTATGAGGCATGTCCTATTCTTGTCCGTTATGTGGACAAGACGAGGCATTTCTATAATGGGCCTCCTGTTCTGTTCCGCAAACTGCGGAAGGCACACGGATGGCATCTGTTTTTTGCGGATCCGCAATTTGTGAGATAAGCACAGCCCAGCAAATTTAGACCATAAATAAAAATGGTCTGTGATCAAACACATACCATCATCTTTTACTTCAAGAGCCGTGGGACGAACACAAAGATAAAAAAAGGGAAATATACATTCTATTATCAAAGTTTTTATTATCAAATGATGACTATATAATAAGTCACTGAGTTAAAGTAAAATATGAATATATATTTATTGGTAAACAAAACTGGAAATAGAAAACTGGAAATAAAATATATAGAAAAACTGAGAAATAAAAATATAGCCATAAGTTAACATTTGGTGAAAATAGATCACATTAAAAAAAACTTACAGATATGCATTTTGTTTCTCCAGAAAAGGTACATTCATCTCATTCATCACAGTCTTAAAAACCAAAGAACAACACCTTAGGTTGAACATTGTTAAAGTGGATATTAAGCATGTGTTCACATAGTTTGCCAAATTGTGTATTTTTGCCATGACTTTGGACTTGACTAAGGAACTTGCCAAATTTACACCACAGACATTTTGTTTTGGTACCTAGTGTGGTACCACTACTGTATGTCTATATCTAGGTGATCACCTTACCTGGCTTCATTGGTGGTGCACCCCTGTATCTAGGAGCTTACTGAGGTCTTCATAAAAAAGATTTTCATTGCCTATGGGTCTGGGAAGGAAAGATGGATAAACAACTGGACATCAATTATTTCACATACACAGGTTTGAGAACAGAATGTAAAATGTTGAAATATATTTCTAACAAGTCATGTATTTCATCATGGAATCTACAGATAGTTGATTTCAAAGTTCATGAGTCTACAAATAAACAACCAAAACAGCATTTCATCAAAGAACTGGTACCAACTGTAAAGGTGGTAGAAATGTTTGGGGCTGCTTTGCTAAATCAGGGCATGGGCAGCACACCATCATAGACTGCAATACTTTATTGTACCAGTATACTGCTGTAAGTTCAGTTCACACTTTTAAAGATCTGTCAGTTTTTTGTTTATCCCCAAGGACTCAAAACCTTCCTGACCATGTCAACCTGTCACAGGAGCATGACTTTTTAGATGAGAGAACTATAATGCACTGTAACAAACAATGCACTTGTGTTAGATATTTACATATAACTGAAAAACTTCTGTAAGCCTTCTACAACAGTTTTTTCACTTTTTGCAGCTTTTTTTCCCCAGAGATTTTTGTTGTTGAATAGTTTAACAGGCATTTTCAGCCCCTTTGTACAAACACAATGCAAAACATGGCATAAAAACACTTTGTAGTGAATTTCATTATTCATCATACACTTTAAAGAGCATCTGTCAGCATGATAAACCCCATTAAACAAGTCGGATACTGTCTGATAGGATTGATCATGCTGATTAAAACTATACGCTTTTTGTCTCTGTACGTAAAACAGTTCCCATGATATCAGATTTTTTTTTGCAATATGTAAATTAGCTGGGTTGAGCACCAAGGGGCCAGCCAAAGCCCTAGGAGCACAACTTTTGCAAAGTCTCTCTGCTCTGGACACGACTCCTTCACTGTGGCTCAGTGACTTGATCATTGTGTCTGTCATTTTATGCAGATGTGAACAGCCCTGACTCATCTAGCCCTGTATTCCTTGTACTAGCCCTGTAGCGCTTTCCTACTCATTCTGTTACTACTTCCCAAGCAGCGCAGATCGAGACTGCACATGCGCAGATTGTGTGGGACTACACTGCTCTGTCTCTGAGTCTAGTCCTGCCCCAGCGGCCATAAGCATTAAGTCACTGAGACACAGTGCAGGTACAAGAATACAGGGCTAGACGAGATGTCTAGCCCTGTTATTAAAGGGTGAGGTGCAGTGTCCAGAGCAGAGCAACATTGCAATGTGGTGCTCCAATGGCTCTAGCCAGCCCCTTGGTGCTCAAACCAACTTTTTTACATATTATTAAAAAAAAGAAGCGGATATCACTGAAATTGTTCTACCTACAGAGATAAATGTATCATTTTAATCAGCGTGATCAACCCTGAAGCATGATCAAAGTAAAGAAAAACTATAAAATAGCCCTTAAAGGGGTTTTCCAGGCATTTCATATTGATGAACTATAGGATAGCATAGGATAGGTCATAAATATTAGATTGGCGGTCGTCAGTTTCCCAGTAATCCCCCCAAAATCAACTGTTTGCATGAGCTGCTGTTTACCGGAACACCACAGTTCTGTAAACTGTATTGACTATGCCTGGTTGCTGTGGTAGATCGGTGCCTGGTTTAGACACAAAGCATCTTTGATCACAGCTGATCAGTGAGGGTGCCAAGAGGCAGACCCCCATTCATCTGATATTAAAATTAAACTTCCAGAAAACCCCTTTAATGTCTCAAAGTGGACTTCCAAGATGGGTACTCTGAAAGGACGATCTACTGGCACCAACCAGATCTATGTAGGAATATACTTTTTGGAATTGACGCTCATTAATTTTAAGTGTCGGCATCCTTCATCAGTCTTTGGTCATCTAAACAAGTACATAGTATTGCTTATTATTTTTTAGCAGTTTCATTTTCTAGTATTTGATGAAAATTTGGAGTCTTTGCCTTTTTACTTTCTTGCTGCAACAAAATTCATGTTTCAAAGAAGACCTACTGATTGTTTGCCTTTTTATTACTGAAGTGAAAAGAGGGACTAGGCTGCTTGCCCACGTCCGCCAGTCCCTTCCTGTTTCCATAATAATAATCTTCACCACAAGTGGCCAAACTAGAGGATTATTCTGTCACTCGACACTTAGGCAAGCAGTGGGATCAGCCGATGTGTGGCCTGCTTCTTAATGCCAATGCCATGACTTGTAACTTCGTTTGGAGCTCTGCTGTCCACGATCTACATACTTAGTCCTGCAGTGCCAAACATAAGAGGCGTTGGTCTATTTACTAAGCATTACCCAAAGAGACATGTTAGAAGGAGGAATCCAAAACTGGACAACCATTTAAAGCATGATGGCTCCACCAAAGCTCCTAACTCTATGCACAGTATCAGCTTTATTCTACTTCCATCCATTAGTTCAAGCACATGTCCTTCCAACTTAACATTACCCATGATGAACAGAAAGCCTTATCCTGGCTCAGCTCTAAGGAGGATATCGTTGTTAAACCGGCGGACAAGGGGGGAAACATAGTCCTCATGTCCAGGGAATATTATTTGAGGGAGGCCCTCAGACAGCTGGGAGATACCGGCGTGTATGAGAGGATACGGGGGGACCCTGTGGCCAACATCCAACAGTCACTAAAATCCCTTATTTTTAAATATGTGGAGGCTGGTTTCCTCCCCAATAACATGGTGGATAAACTTGTCCCTTCCTCCCCAGCTAAACCATCCTGGTACTTTCTTCTGAAGGTCCATAAATCACTGAGCCAGCCCCCGGGACGTCCCATCGTCGCGGGGATTGGCTCAGTGACGGAGCCTCTGTCCAAATATGTGGACTGGCTCCTGAGACCTGTCCTCACCAGTGCTCCTGCATACCTCAAAGACACGAATGACTTTTTGATTCCCAAGCAGCGCAGATCGAGACTGCACATGCGCAGATTGTGTGGGACTACACTGCTCTGTCTCTGAGTCTAGTCCTGCCCCAGCGGCCATAAGCATTAAGTCACTGAGACACAGTGCAGGTACAAGAATACAGGGCTAGACGAGATGTCTAGCCCTGTTATTAAAGGGTGAGGTGCAGTGTCCAGAGCAGAGCAACATTGCAATGTGGTGCTCCAATGGCTCTAGCCAGCCCCTTGGTGCTCAAACCAACTTTTTTACATATTATTAAAAAAAAGAAGCGGATATCACTGAAATTGTTCTACCTACAGAGATAAATGTATCATTTTAATCAGCGTGATCAACCCTGAAGCATGATCAAAGTAAAGAAAAACTATAAAATAGCCCTTAAAGGGGTTTTCCAGGCATTTCATATTGATGAACTATAGGATAGCATAGGATAGGTCATAAATATTAGATTGGCGGTCGTCAGTTTCCCAGTAATCCCCCCAAAATCAACTGTTTGCATGAGCTGCTGTTTACCGGAACACCACAGTTCTGTAAACTGTATTGACTATGCCTGGTTGCTGTGGTAGATCGGTGCCTGGTTTAGACACAAAGCATCTTTGATCACAGCTGATCAGTGAGGGTGCCAAGAGGCAGACCCCCATTCATCTGATATTAAAATTAAACTTCCAGAAAACCCCTTTAATGTCTCAAAGTGGACTTCCAAGATGGGTACTCTGAAAGGACGATCTACTGGCACCAACCAGATCTATGTAGGAATATACTTTTTGGAATTGACGCTCATTAATTTTAAGTGTCGGCATCCTTCATCAGTCTTTGGTCATCTAAACAAGTACATAGTATTGCTTATTATTTTTTAGCAGTTTCATTTTCTAGTATTTGATGAAAATTTGGAGTCTTTGCCTTTTTACTTTCTTGCTGCAACAAAATTCATGTTTCAAAGAAGACCTACTGATTGTTTGCCTTTTTATTACTGAAGTGAAAAGAGGGACTAGGCTGCTTGCCCACGTCCGCCAGTCCCTTCCTGTTTCCATAATAATAATCTTCACCACAAGTGGCCAAACTAGAGGATTATTCTGTCACTCGACACTTAGGCAAGCAGTGGGATCAGCCGATGTGTGGCCTGCTTCTTAATGCCAATGCCATGACTTGTAACTTCGTTTGGAGCTCTGCTGTCCACGATCTACATACTTAGTCCTGCAGTGCCAAACATAAGAGGCGTTGGTCTATTTACTAAGCATTACCCAAAGAGACATGTTAGAAGGAGGAATCCAAAACTGGACAACCATTTAAAGCATGATGGCTCCACCAAAGCTCCTAACTCTATGCACAGTATCAGCTTTATTCTACTTCCATCCATTAGTTCAAGCACATGTCCTTCCAACTTAACATTACCCATGATGAACAGAAAGCCTTATCCTGGCTCAGCTCTAAGGAGGATATCGTTGTTAAACCGGCGGACAAGGGGGGAAACATAGTCCTCATGTCCAGGGAATATTATTTGAGGGAGGCCCTCAGACAGCTGGGAGATACCGGCGTGTATGAGAGGATACGGGGGGACCCTGTGGCCAACATCCAACAGTCACTAAAATCCCTTATTTTTAAATATGTGGAGCCTGGTTTCCTCCCCAATAACATGGTGGATAAACTTGTCCCTTCCTCCCCAGCTAAACCATCCTGGTACTTTCTTCTGAAGGTCCATAAATCACTGAGCCAGCCCCCGGGACGTCCCATCGTCGCGGGGATTGGCTCAGTGACGGAGCCTCTGTCCAAATATGTGGACTGGCTCCTGAGACCTGTCCTCACCAGTGCTCCTGCATACCTCAAAGACACGAATGACTTTTTGATAGCCATTAAAGAATTACATTGGCAGGAGGGGTACCAATTGGTGTCCCTCGATGTGGAGAGCCTCTACACCCGCATCCCACATGATGCGGGTGTGGAGGCGATCCTTGACATCGTGGCCAATATGGGCAAAAGCCAGATGTATTGCAGCTTCATTGGTGAGGCATTAGAGTTTATATTAACCAACAATGTGTTCCAGTTTGGGGCGGATTGGTACAAGCAAAAAGTTGGCACGGCCATGGGGACCCCCGTCTCCTGTACATTCGCTAATATGTACCTCGCTAGATTTGAGGATAGGTACATTTACTCCACTATGAATCCGTATGTATCTAAATTAAAAACGTACCTACGGTTCGTGGATGACGTTTTCATAGTGTGGGAGGGTACCGAAAGCGAGTGTAGGGAGTTTGTGGGTTTCCTCAATAGCAATGATATGGGGATGACATTCACCCTCAATTTCGGAGGTTGTAGATTGGAGTTCTTGGATGTGGCTGTCCTGGTGGAAGGCGACGAGTTGGTCACGGAGGGCTTCCGGAAGCCCACGGCGACCAACTCCTTGCTCCGCCATGACAGCTTCCATCCTCCCTGCGTTAAGAGAGCTGTACCTTATGGACAATTTGTCAGATTAAGGCGCATTAACAGTAAAAATATTAGTTTTTGCAGGCAGGCAGAAGAACTAAAAAAACGCCTAATGGAGAGAGGGTACCCCCAAGGACCATTGGAGGAGGACATGAGGAAGGTTGAAAAGGATTTCTCTCAGGACAGTTTACTCAGAAGGGCCAATTATGAAAATAAACAAAGGGACACAGATTTAAGGAGGTTTGCATTTTCATTTAAGTACAGTCCCATGGCAGAGCGTATCCGCTCCGTCATTTTCAAAAATTGGGACGTACTAAGGAGAGATGCAAGCCTGCATGAACTCACTGAACAGAAACCACTGATTTCCTTTAGAAGGGCACATACCGTGAAAGACAGAATAGTCAGAAGTAGGTTTAAGCCCAGTAGGAACGAAAATTGGCTGAATAGCAGTTTACCTAAAGGGAATTTCAAGTGTGGCAACTGCTCGTTTTGCAACTACAATTCCCTGAAGAAATTTATTGGATTTGCAGGTATCCAACATAAAGTGAACTCCTTCATCAATTGCAGGAGCACATATGTAGTATACCTACTATTGTGCCCCTGCGGTCGATTTTATATCGGCAAAACCATCAGGTGTTTGTTTGAAAGGTTCAGGGAACACCTCAATTCAGTAAAAACAGGAAAGGGGTGCCCTAGATTCATCCAACATGTCAAAGAAGTTCATAATGGGGACGCCAGTTGTATTTCTTTTTCTGGATTAGAAATAGTACCCACTCCTCTGCAGGGAGGGGATAGACACCGCCTCCTCCTGCAGAGGGAAGCCCGTTGGATCCTGCGTACACAAGCGTTAGGAGAACTTGGATTAAACGACAGAAATGACCTCAGCCCTTTCCTGTAATCAAATTCCTTTGATTTTATTTATTCATAGGTGCTGTATATACTTGTATGTCTGTTTCTTTTTTCTTGCTGATGTGTTGCAAATATGTTGCACTTTCTATGTTTTTAGTTGTTTAGCGCAACCCCTTTTACCTATGTGCGGCCTGATTCGTTCATCTGTATGATGTCGGCCTGCACTAGAGGTTAAAGGAAGTGCGGACACAGACGCGCATTGAAGCACAACCTGATGAAGCGCAATTAGCGCGAAACGGCCGCCGCTGCCATTGCGTGTCTGACTTGTCCACCCCCGGCCTGATTGTGGCTGAATAAAGCTGTTTTGACGTACACCGGTGAGTGCCGCTGCATGTTTCTTCTACTGATCCACATTTGTTACACTCTACTCACTGTTTTCAGCAGTGCACCGCCGAGCGTCTCTTTCCTCGCTGGCCTTGGAGCATCTGTGATCGCCGCATACTGACTGTGTGCTTGTTTGACTGTGCCGCCCCCTGCTCTTTTTCGTATGGATTAACCAGAATTGGGATTCACTTTCATCAATGCTTCTGAGTTTATCATCTCTAAATTTTAAAACAGGTCATTCTGTACGAGGTATGAACTGTGTCTTAAAGGGGTTTTCCAGGAATATTAACTATTAAGAGAAGGCTTCAAGCCTTAATATTCATACTTACCTGCTCCCTGCCACTCCAGTCCTAAGTGCTGTATCATGTTTATCCATCTTATGGTCCCCGGTTTGTTGGCTTTCATCCACGCTATGGATATGGCCAAAGTCACATGCACTACTGCAGCCAATGATGGTTTTAGTAGAGACATGTCACTTGGCTGCAGCAACACTCGAGACCATCTCCATACTTGGTCAGAAGACAACAAGCCCGGGACCAGATGATGGAGGAACGGTAGGTAGCATGTAGTATTGGAGAAGGCAAGTATGAATATTTCAAGTTGTAACACAGGTTAGGGGGCCTTCCCTTGTCTGTTCATATTCCCCCAAAAAAAATTTAAGCTAAGCATATGCTTTATACAACTGTCAGCTGAACAGCTATTCTTCCCAACTCCACCATAGACATGCAAGCTTGACTTATCTTCCATGTGAACAAAAGATCATGCATGTTGAAATCCAAAATGCCCATTCCTTCTGGTCTGGCTTATATAGGAGGGTTCCGAGTAGCTCTGAAGGTCTCTTTCTGATGTCCATATGCCCTAACAGTGCATATGGAATGAAGTTCTTGTAATGAGACAACCCCTTTAACTGAATTTATTAAAGATTGTAAATGAATCTGGAAAACAATACAAAACCTACATGGTCAACTACACCCAGCTTCATGGAGGACCTGGCCTTTAAACATGTCACCACTGCTACCATGATAAACTGTCACATTAAACATGTCATTGATTACCCCCAAGTCTTAATATAAATCAAACATCTCTCTCAGAGGCAAATCATTATGCTGAGTGCTTCAGTGTTTTACTTTCTTGTCCACATAGATGTTCTGTTTTGTATGTTTAAGAACTGGCTGGAAAGAAAAGCACCCGACTTCCCCCCTGACGCCCCTTCTCCCTTTGCCCCCTCGCTCCATTCCTCTCTGCTGTCCCTGGTGCTACCTGTTACAGTATGAATAGCAGCCTTCTCTCCACCACGCAGGAAAACAAACCTGTAGCCAGCATTAATAGGGGCAGCTGCCGCCAGCCAGGAGTTGATTTTGGAGAGAGCTGATATTTTTACACTCCGTCCGTCTGCAGTGCCGAGACTTTTCCCTTCTCTTCAACTACATTTCCAATGACTTTCCCGATAGTTAGTAACCATTACCTTGCCAGAGAGAACAGTCAAGAACAAAGAGCATTGCTGTTAACGGCCTTGTATCTTTTAGGTCAATCTTCTGAACTAGATGGAATTGTGAGAATAAAATATCATGATCCTTCTCAGCTTCGAAGATGAGTAAACACATGACAAAAGCGTGAACCTATCTTCCCATCACAGGAGTAACTTGAAGCTCCCAAACTATCATATAAAAAGTCAATCAGGGGCCTCTGCACCCCTTATAGTTGGCTACACCTCTACTTCCCATTATCTCATGCTACTCATTTCATAGAATCTCATAGTAAGATAAGAAATGGCCTTTGCAAATGTTGTCTCCGTTCAGAAACATGAGTTCCCTAAACACATTGGATTTTGGTTGTGAATCTCATGTCTATTGGACTGTCAGCCAAGGAGAACATGCTTCATAAAGGTCCATAAATACTTGCCAATAACAACAACTGCCCCTATTAAAAGTGCTAGACTACCCTAAAATGTGGGCCTTCACAGATCCTAACTTCTACTAGTGCTGGTCTTTATCAGCAGAGATGAGACTTGCTTTGTTTGTGATACATTTTGTAGGCATAGGTACCCATACCATAGTTGACATCTGACTATTGGCTAAATTTTGAATAGGGCATGGAAGAGAATGTAGTATCTATATGAGCCTAAATTGTTTTATTACCTTACTAGGCCTTAGACATCACCCATGCCAACGCTATGAAAAGACTAGTGTCCCATTTGGTGCAGTCATCATGCTTTTACTTACACTGCCAGAAACACCCTGCATAAACTACATGGATGATATAGAATCTTTGCGTACCTATGGAAGGATGTATCACCCAACAACACAAACGCAACACCATAGGGACTCCATGTACTGCTTCTACCCACACTTTCCTTTGTGTATGAGCCAAAAACTCCATTAGGCTCAGCTCCCTGTTTTCGAGAACTAAGCATCCTCTTACGATATTACCCCATTGTGGTTTCCTCAGCCTGACTCTAGGAGGGAGTTTCCAAAACAAGCGGTCAGCAAGAAATTAAGCAGGTAGGCACTGGTGCATTCTATATACCAGTAGCTACATAAAACTACCTCAAATTCCTTAGAGTGGGGTTCCTTGGACCCACCAGAGGAAATAGTCCTATCTATACAGAAGATAATTGGCTCCAGAGTCAGCTTCAAATTAGAATGTCTTCTGCTGGAATTTTGGGGACCATCATTGTGTCAGAGCCTAAGTCCACAAGAGGATCATCCTGAATTCGGTTTGGTCAGTCAGACTCTGTGTAGTTTTGTGACCTGATCATTAGGGCGCAATTGTAGCTAATTATGCAGTATTATTAGAGTGTTACATGATCAGGCAGTGTTACATAGGTCAGTCAGAGAAAGATGGGTGATTATTCCTGTAGGAATTTAGAAATTATATGGTGCCTAAATTAGTTTTTATTTTAAGTAAAATGCTTCCTGCCCCTCTTTTAAGCAGGGTAGTGGGGCTTCCCTCTGTCCAGTAGCACATGTGCGATGAACACACCATATGTTGTACATTATGCTAAGTAGGGGACAGGCAATGAGAAATACATTTTTTATTTTAATGTAACTTCTAAGTGGTAACTTTCACACACAGGCGACATAAGGAGCTGGTTAAGGAGGCCACTCCAGCATCAGAGGAGCTTAGTAGGAAGCATTCAGAATAGTCAGGCCGGGGCAGCACTTCACTGCAGGGTGCTCTATAGGAGCACACCTCACACACACTCCGTGTGTAGTCCTGCGGGGAGCCATACTGCTGGCACCCAGATTATTTTCACTGGACTTCCACAAACACCAAATATCCGCCCTGTAGCAGAGACAGAGGTTCTGGTTACTGGCATCCCCCACCAGCTGCTCCTTTGGGTTATTAACCTATTAATGTCTGAAAGCTCAGCTATTGTTTTCTCAGCTTCACCAGTTTTACTACAGAATTTTGTAGAACACCTAAGATCTATCACATCAACATAAAAATATTGCTCACCAATTGCTAAGTGTCAAGGAATTTCAAGTTATGATAACTAATGTTACCCTAATGATGCTCCGTGTGAGGAGAATTAAGGGGTTTAGGGGAGGCAAAGACAACATTTTAGAGCTAATGGTGAAGAATTAGCAAGGTGTCACTGGTCTCATGCTTACTGGCTTCAGGATTTTTGAGGCACAAACAATAGGGTTCAAAATGGCATAACAAGTTTAACTTGATTAGTTGATGGGAGAAGTCAAAGGGAATTTAAGAGAGATGTAGCTGCAGGTGAGTCACATCTTCTGTGGGTGTTACCTGTAAAATTGGTCACAGCAAAAAAAATCGGTAGGAGCTACAGCTTCTATTGGTGGTTCCAGGTCATTCATTGATTGTGGTCTCTATCAAGTTGTTCAGGGAGCCAGGAGGTGGCAGTAAGTGCTGATGGCTCAAATGAGGATGATGAAGCTGGGAGGTGGGTGTGGTTTTAGCCAGTGAATGTATTATAGTGGTTGGGCCAGGTCCATGCTTTGTACTATGATTGAAATTAGATAATAAGTATGACCTCCACCATATTTTGCAATAATCCACTGGTCTGGTGTTTTCATTTGCTGTGAGGATCCAGGGTTATATGCTCCTTTAGAAAATGTTCTTATATGATGCGAGCAATAGGGACCACCTAGTTACTAGCTTTGTTTGGGAGGTTGCTATGCAAAACTGCTTTGCATCTGAATCTGAGTGTGATTAACACCTAGCTTGTAATGGTTAATTAGGATGGAGTTGCTGATTGGTTAGACTTTATATATCCAGGCATTACTCCATTCTGGTTGCCAGATATAGCGTTTGCTAGATGCATTCTGTTATAGATATTTTTTATCTTGTTCTATATTCTGGCTCCACATATGTATCTTATTATAGTTTAGTGTTTTGTTTTTTTTGTGTATTCAGGGATTTGCAGTTCCACGATTGTATTGTGTTGTAGTCTAGTATGTTTTCTGTATATTCTGGGATTTGTAGTTCCAGGGTCTTTCTTGCAGTGTTTTGGATTTGATTGTTGCTGAGTTGTTGTATTGTCCTGGCTGAATTGCTTGGTTGAAAAAAATGACATCCATAAACCAGCCACCCTTTTGCAGAAAAAATAAAATAAAAAAATACATGGAATATTCACCTAAGGCCTCATGCACACGACCGTTGTTCTGGTCCGCATCCGTTGCTCCGTTCCGTGGTCAGCAAAAAAAATATAACCTGTCCTATTCTTGTCCGTTTTGCTGACAAGAATAGGCAGTTATATGAATGGCTGTCCGTGCCGTTCCACAAATTGCGAAACGCACACGGACGCCATCCGTGTTTTTTGGATCCACAATTTGCGGACCGCAAAACAAACAACGGTCATGTGCATGAGGCCTAAGACACATGCACACGAACGTTGTTTGTCTCCTTGTCCGTTCTGTTTTTTTTGCGGATAAGATGCGGACCTATTCATTTCAATGGGTCCGCAATAAATGTGGACAGCACACCGTGTGTTGTCCGCATCAGTATGTCCATTCCAGAGCCCCGCAAAAAAATAGAACATGTCCTTTTCTTGTCCGTTTTAGGCATTGTTACAATGGATCCGCAAAAAAAAATGGATGGCATACTGATGTCATCCTTTTTTTGAGGATCCGCAATTTGCGGACCGCAAAACACATACGGTCGTGTGCATGAAGCCTAAGGCTGTTAATATGTGATAAATTTGTATTTTATGGTAGTGTTCCTTTAACACTGACCAGTGTAGCCATCTGCTATGTTGCTGAACCTTTTTTCACTTTTTGCACTGCTAGACTCATGTATATGTTTCTAAGGGCTCATGCACATGGCCATTGTGCGGCCGTTCCATGCATTGATGACCGCAATTTGTGGTCCCCAATGCAGGGGCAACATCCTTGTGGCGGCCGGGACGGATTGAGACCCATTCAACTCCATAGTGCTTCCGTAGGGTTTTGTGTCTCCGTTCCGCACCACAGCTCCGGATTGCGGACCCAGTCAAGTGAGGGTCGCAATACAGCCACGACCGGGCAACGGCCATGAGCATGAGACCTAAGAGGGATAAGTGATTGCTGTACCCCGGGAAGTAAACTAAACCAAGGAGAAAACTACGATACTAGAATACTAAACCAATAGCCACTATGGCCAACGTAGTAATAACTCGAAGCTACATACTGAGACACCAAACCCCATACATCAGGAACTAAAGCTCTAAACCAAGGGACAATCCCCCCAACTGTCCCAGATTTTGGTGGCTGCTCCGTGGTCGCGGGAGGGCTGTGGCATGTTTAATTTCAACTGTATCTGCATCCTGAAGACGCAAATATGGTTTAATGTGATGGTGAAACAGAAAGCCGTCAGTAGGGGGCATAACATTTTGTTGGAGCACTAAGAGAGTATCACTACTGTGACGGGGGCATTTCCACTCTAGGGGGCACTAAAGGTGCATTACTACTTTGCGAGGGCACTAAGAGAGCATTCTATTGTGAAGGGGCATAACCATTGTGGGATCGGACTTGAATATACAGTCCTGATCAAAAGTTTAAGACCACTTGAAAAATGGCAAAAAAATCATATTTAGCATGGCTGGATCTTAACAAGGTTCCAAGTAGAGCTTCAACATGCAACAAGAAGAAATGGGAGTGTGACAAAACATTTTTTGAGCATTCAATTTAATGAAAACAACGAATAAACTGAAACAGGCTGTTTTTCAGCTGATCAAAAGTTTAGGACCACACCTCAAAAAAAAAAAAAAAACCCCCCAAAACAGAAATCCAACTTCCAAACATGAACTCAGTAATGAGTAGCTCTGCCGTTATTGTTTATCACTTCAAAAATTTGTTTCAGCATGCTCGATGCAAGAGTTTCCATGAGGTGAGTGGGAACATTTCTCCAAGTGGTGAGGACGGCCGCACGAAGGCCATCTACTGTCTGGAACTGTTGTCCATTTTTGTAAACTTCCCTTGCCATCCATCCCCAAAGGCTCTCAATTGGATTTAGATCAGGGGAACACGCAGGATGGGCCAAAAGAGTGATGTTATTCTCCTGGAAGAAGTCCCTTGTCCTGCGGGCATGGTGTACTGTAGCGTTGTCCTGTTGAAAAACCCAGTCGTTACCACACACATGAGGGCCCCCAGTCATGAGGAATGCTCTCTACAACATCTGGACATAGCCAGCGGCTGTTTGACGCCCCTGCACTTCCTGAAGCTCCATTGTTCCACTGAAGGAAAAAGCACCCCAGACCATTATGGAACCCCCTCCACTGTGGCGCGTATAAAACATCTCAGGTGGGATCTGCTTGTCATGCCAGTAATGTTGGAAACCATCGGGACCATCAAGGTTAAATTTTTGCTCATCAGAGAATAAAACTTTCTTCCACCTTTGAATGTCCCATGTTTGGTGCTCTCTTGCAAAGTCCAAACGAGCAGTTCTGTGGCGTTCAAGGAGACAAGGTCTCTGAAGATTATTATTTTTTTTAAGCCGTTCAGTCTCAGATGCTGTCTGATGGTTATGGGGCTGCAGTCAGCACCAGTAAGGGCCTTAATTTGGGTCGAGGATCGTCCAGTGTCTTGACAGACAGCCAATTGGATCTTCCGGCTCAGTGCTGATTACATTTTTTGGGGTCTTCCACTTTACTTTTTTGTTCCATACCCCTCAGCGCTGTGAGAGACCCTGCTTATGCAGTTCAGCAACGCGACCACGTTCAAAAAAGGAGAGTTTTTTTGCCTTTGCCATCACAACGTGTGACTACCTGACAGAAAATGACAATGAATCTGTCACAACCAGACAGCTGAGAAGCTCTGACAGAAGCCTTTCAGAACCTCCTCCTTGAGTTTTCTTTGTTTTGAATTTCAGTTCCTCATCTCGTTAGCCTCTCTCAGCTGTCATGTAGTTGGACTGATTGCATCCCTTTAAATTTCTCCCCATAATACATTAGTGTGCGGCTTATACAACTTCCTGGAGTGTGTGTGCATGCTGATCCTATTTTACAGCCTTCTACAAGATAAGTGCTGTACATTTATTTGTGATTTTCTGTTTGCTGGATCCCAGGCGACCCTGACTCCCTCCGTGTCTAGTGCAGGGTGCCGGTGGTCGTGTCCCCTCACTATTGTAGGGTGTTCAGGTGGTATATAGTCGAGGTACGTGGATATGCGATCATCCACCATTGGGATTTTCGCATAGGCTGAGCAGACAGGGAGAGCCAGGTCTGATGCAGGGGTCTCCCTTTTGTTCCTTAGTTTTGGATCCAGTGAGTCATATATTCATTTTGCATTGTCTTGTTTCCTGTACACCTTCCGTGACAGAATCCACATCTTTGCACAGATTTGGCCTTTTAAAGGCATGTGGTCCTAAACTTTTGATCAGCTGAAAAACAGCCTGTTTCAGTTTAATTGTTAGTTTCAATTAATTGAATGCTCAAAAAATGTTTTGTCTCACTCTCATTTCTTCTTGTTGAACGTTGAAGCTTTACTTGGAACCTTGTTAAGATCCAACAATGTAAAATATGATTTTTTGCCATTTTTCAAGTGGTCTTAAACTTTTGATCAGGACTGTATAAGCATTAGGCAGAGTTAGATCCGTGACTTAGTTTAAAAAGAATTTGCCGTAGCGCACTAAGGAAGAGGTACTGGACCATCTAGACAGCTGTATAGTTAGTGGATTTAGTGTTAGGCACATGGCAGTGTCGTTTTATGAGGATTTGCCGTGCAGATTTTAAATGCTTTCCACACCAAATCCACATGTGTTACTTGCAGATTTTGTCATGAATTTTTGTGGATTTGCCCTAGTTCCCACCCTTTTCAAAATCTACACCACAGGTTAATTTCTATACTGTGTAGATGAGATTTTTAAAATCTCATCTACTTAGCTGGTACTGTATTATGCTGCAGATTTTCCACATGAAAGTACACACAGAAAATCTGCACATAATATGCACCGTTTGCATGTGGGCGTTTATGCACCGTTTGCAAGTATGATAATATCTACATTGACAAACTGCCTTCCCAGTGGGTCACCAGAAACAGATCACTGGTCCCTGGGGTTCATACCATCAGGGCCGGCGTCATAACCCGGCATCCCCGGGCAAGTGCCGGGGCCCAATGCTCCTGGGGGGGCCCACTGAGCTGCTATGAGCACTTCCATCAATACAGATGGGAGCTCTCACTGCTGTCATTTCAGTTACGCAGTACCCCTTTGGTGGGCCCTCTGAGCTGCAGAGACTCAGAACACGCCCCCTCTACACAGGACACGCCCCCTCTACACAGGACACGTGCTGCCTGAGGAGAGAGACCGGAGGGCTGGAGCTGTGAGTGAGTCTGCACTGTGACTGTTTCTTGTCTGTGGGACAGAAGGGGGGGACTCTCCGATCGGCTGCTGCTTCATTCTATTTAGTTGTATTACTGTTTCATTAAGCAGTTTGCCTCCATGATACCTGCCCCCCCCATATCCTGTCCTATCTTATCCTCATGGGGCCCCTGCTGTCTCCTTTCCTCCCTCATGTATCCAGAGCTCCTGTTTCACCCCCTATCTCCTGTTGCTGCCCTGCACAGACCTCCTGCCCCTACTTCTTGTATGAATCCCCCTCAGAGCCCCTTCAACCTACTTGCTGTGTCCACCCCTCCTGTCCATCCAGGGCCCCTGTCTCACTCCTCTGCCTCTCATTATGGTGGCATCTGAACAGCATTTACCATAAGCAGGGCCGGCCTTTGGGGTGTGCGGGCTGTGCGGCCGCACAGGGCGCCATAGCAACAGGGGCGCCGGGCGGCCGACAGCCCGCAATGTAATATGGGCAGGCGAGGCGGCACTTATGTTTTCCCACGGGGCGGGCCCCCCCCCCCCTCCTATATTCAGCAGGGGGCGCCCGGCGCCCGTTGCGGTTAAAAAAAAAAAAAGTTGCTTATATAAGTTCGGGGCGGCTGGCGGCGCCCCTCATTCTGCGCCGCCTGAGTGGCTGAGGCTGAGCGCTTGCCGCTCTAAAGAATCCTGCCTGCGCCTGTTAATGTAGCGTGGCCGAGCTCTGTTGGGTCCGCGGTACAGGAGCTTTTGTTTCCTGTACCCGGCCGGACTGACAGGAAGTGCTCACTTAGTGTGCACTTCCTGTCAGTCCGGCCGGGTACAGGAAACAAATGCTCCTGTACCGCGGATCGAACAGAGCTCGGCCACGCTACACTAAAGGTGGAGGTGGGAGTAGAAAGAGAGTGACAAGGGGGGAGGGGGGAGGAAATAATGAGAGTGATGGGGGGGGGAAATAATGAGAGTGATGGGGGGGGAAATAATGAGAGTGATGGGGGGGGAAATAATGAGAGTGATGGGGGGGGAAATAATGAGAGTGATGGGGGGGGAAATAATGAGAGTGATGGGGGGGGAAATAATGAGAGTGATGGGGGGGGGAAATAATGAGAGTGATGGGGGGGGGGAAATAATGAGAGTGATGGGGGGGGGAAATAATGAGAGTGATGGGGGGGGAAATAATGAGAGTGATGGGGGGGAAATAATGAGAGTGATGGGGGGGGAAATAATGAGAGTGATGGGGGGGGGAAATAATGAGAGTGATGGGGGGGGGAAATAATGAGAGTGATGGGGGGGGAAATAATGAGAGTGATGGGGGGGGAAATAATGAGAGTGATGGGGGGGGGAATAATGAGAGTGATGGGGGGGGAATAATGAGAGTGATGGGGGGGGAATAATGAGAGTGATGGGGGGGAATAATGAGAGTGATGGGGGGGGAATAATGAGAGTGATGGGGGGGGAATAATGAGAGTGATGGGGGGGAATAATGAGAGTGATGGGGGGGAATAATGAGAGTGACAAGGGAGAGGGGGGGGAATAATGAGAGTGACAAGGGAGAGGGGGGATAATGAGAGTGACAAGGGAAGGGGGGGGGAAGAGTGACAAGGGAAGGAGGGGGGGGGGAGAGAGTGACAATGGAGTCCCCAGAGCCAGATTGCAGCCAGAGTCCAGATCATCTTATTGTCCTGGTGGTAAGTAGACAATGCAATATGTTTATTATTTAATTGTTTAGTTATTAATACTACATTGGAAACGAATTTTCTCAGCTGGACACCGGCCGACACTGCGCATGCGCTGGGAGCCTCACCAGCGGTTAAGGTAGGGAAAAAGCACTGGCCCGTACGTAATTTTTCCCTTCCCTAACCGCTGGTGAGGCTCCCGGTGCATGCGCAGTGTCGGCCGGTGTTCAGCTGAGAACATCCATCCGATCACTGCGCCTGCGCATTGGCCCATAGTTTTTCCCTACCCTAACCGCCGGCGAGGCTCCTGGCGCATGCGCACTCTGCTGTGAAATTTCCCTAACCTGTCGTTGTGCGCCTGCGCGGCGCTGCACACCTCCTCACGTCATGTCCGGTGCGACCGGAAGTGACGAGGGTAGGGAAATCTCACGAACTAGGGAAGTATAACATTACACCGGCCTTTGGGGTGTGAGGGCTGGTAACTACTTGGTTGGATAGTCAGCCAGCCTATGCCATGATGCCAGCAACAAGCAGTGTTTTTTTTTTTTTTTTGGGGGGGGGGGGCGCCACAAGGTTAGCTCGCACAGGGCGCCTGAACACCTAAGGCCGGCCCTGACCATAAGGACCTTCTAACGTCACAGGGTCATGTGACTGTGCCCCCCACCCCGTACTGTGCCCACTTATACCCTGCATTCTGCCCTCTTACCACACCCTGTGCAGTGCCCGTAGTCATTCCCTGTACTGTGCCCTCTTATACCCTTTTATCCGGTCACTGTATGGTGGTTTTATCATTGTATGGCGGTGTTATCACTATATGGCAGTGGTATCCAATAACTGCATGGCCATAACTGTATCCCCTTCCCTGCCCACGCCATCCTTTTTTAGACCTGGCATGAGCGGGAAAAGATACAGATTGTGGTGCTAAGGACCTTTGTGCCACAATCTGTGTCAGAAATACGCCTAAGGCTACTTTCACACCTGAGTTTAGGTGCGGATCCGTCTGGTATCTGCACAGACGGATCCGCACCTATAATGCAAACGCTTACATCTGTTCAGAACGGATACGTTTGCATGATGATGCAAACGGATCCGTTAAGACTTTACATTGAAAGTCAATGGGGGACGGATCCATTTGAAAATTGAGCCATATTGTGTCAACTTCAAACGGATCCGTCCCCATTGACTTACATTGTAAGTCTGGACAGATCCGTTTGCCTCCGCACGGCCAGGCGGACACCCGAACGCTTCAAGCAGCGTTCGGGTGTCCGCCTGCTGAGAGGAGCTGAGGACAAACGCTGCCAGACTGATGCATTCTGAGCGGATCCGCGTCCACTCAGAATGCATTAGGGCTGTACGGATGCGTTCGGGGCCGCTTGTGAGAGCCTTCAAACGGAACTCACAAGCGGAGCCCCGAACGCTAGTGTGAAAGTAGCCTAACATAGACGTATTTCTATATAATAAATGACCCCCTAATTGTATTATTATTTGGGGGTAGGGCTAATATCTTTATAGTATATAGATTCTAGTGTATTATACTGGGCCCTGTATTTCCCAGTAGAAAATGATCCTTGGGAAACACAGTCCTCACCCCTGACCACCAGGACCAGGTAGCGCTCTGTCAGTACATGGAGGCCTCCCTCTCCGCCACGCTGCTCCGCTGTGTACTGGGGCTTATTCTGACACTGGGGCTGGGTTCACATCCCATTTGTGCCATCCATTTAATGTATACCAAAAATATATGCGTTAACAGATGCCTCAGACTGATGCCGTACAGTGGCGTCCGTTCACCATACAGTTCCATTGTAAAAAAACATACGTTAACGTATGCATTTTTTACGTGACTCTGCAGGATACAAAAACGTGGAGTGCTGCACATTTGTATACATCAAACCGATAGGAAAAACGTGATGGGGGGGGGGAGAGGGGCATACTAAAATTTGCTGTGGGGCCCTGTCAGTTCTAGCTACATCACTGCACATCTCCTTCTCTCCTCCAGGCCTGGCTCACTGCTGCAGCGGGCCGCCGGAGGAGAGAAAGAGCGCAGGGAGCTGCGGTTAGTGAATGACAGGACCACCAGCTCCCCTGCTCTCCAGCAATGATAGGTATGTGAGGGGGCCACTGGGGGGTCATTCACCACACTGTGAGGGCCCCTTACACAGTATAATGACTTCCAGTGCCCCCCATTTAGTATAATGATCCCCATTGACCCTCCATTTAGCATAATGACCACCAGAGCCCCCATTAAATATAATAACCCCTCGTGCCCCCTCCATACAGTATAACCCCCAGTGTGGGGGCGATTGGGGGTCATTATTCTGAATGGAGGGTCACTGTGGGGTCATTATACTGTGAGGGCCCTTTACATAGTATAATGACCCCCAGTGTCCCCCATTTAGTATAATGACCCCCAGAGCCCCCTCCATACAGTATTCCCCCAGTGGGGGCTACTGGGGGTCATTATTCTGAATGGGTGCGACTGGGGGTTATTATTCTGAATGCAGGGCCACAGGTGGTCATAATACAGGGGGGGGGGGGATTGGGGGTTCATTATACTGTGTGAAGGGCCACTAGTAGTCATTATACTGTGTGAAGGGCCACTAGTAGTCATTATACTGTATAGGGGTCACTGGGGGTCATTATACCGTGTGGGAGTCACAGGGGGACATGTCAATGTAAAAAAATGCCTCATGGGGGCCCACTGGGATTTATCGCCCAAGGGCCGACATGAACCTGGAGCCGGCCCTGCATACCATCATATGTGAATTTCTAATAAAGACGAAACAAGTGACTACACTGTTAATTTAGGGGAAAAGGAAATAGATAACGTTTTCAAGACATTTTCTAAGTGATCACTAGAAACAGACCAGTCTTGTCTAGAATGGAGAGAACTGTAGGGCCATAACCTTAGTATACTGCATGTTTAGGAAAAATGACCTTTTACAATTACATCATACAGAACATGGTTTCTTCCTGCTGTACTGCAAGGGACAAGAAATCCAGTAGTTAAAGGGGTATTCCCATCACAATGATCACTGTTAAATCTCTTAATGATTTGACAGTGATAATTTTTCTAAATACATTTTATTACCCAATTCCCACCCTTTTTGAGAAAATAAGTCCCCTCTTACCTGATTGTTGTCTTTCGTCTCCCCTGGTTACAGCCACCTCTCCTGTCGAATCCCGCCGGGCCGCTCTTGCGCAGAAGACTGAATCTTCTCTCCCGGCCGGGCCATGCAATGTCCTGAACACGCACGCCGCCGCGCATGCGCTATGATGACTTCTTCCTGGCCAGTATAGTGCAGAGCCGCAAGATGTTCTGTCAGGGAGCTCTCTGAATCCAGCATTGCCAGAAGCTACCTAAATGCCCGCCGGCCCCATTAACCCAGTAACCAGGGGTACAAGATTATACTCACCTCAAAGACAATCCAATCACTGGTAATCCAATGGAAAGCATTAGGCTAGTTTCACACTAGTGTTTGAGAGCTCAAGCAGGCTGTTCAGGCAGGGAAAAGCCTGCCGGACTTCTCTGGATCTGGCATTGCCAGAAGCAGCCTGAATGCCCGATGGTTAACTATAATGGGGACCAGTAAAGATCCAGCCGCAACTCTGCAATTGGAAGGACTAAACCCCCTACGGTCAATTTGTCCAGACAATTCTCAGCATATTTGCCCGGTTGCGGGCGAATCTCAGACGGTCCCCATTATAGTTAATGGAGCCGCCGGGCATTCAGGCAGCTTTCGGCAATGCCAGATCCAGAGACCTCCGGCAGGCTGTTCTCTAGTGTGAAACTAGACTAATGCTTTCCATTGGATTACTAGTGATTGGATTGTTTTTGAGGTGAATATAATCTTGTATCCTAGCTACTGTTTAACAGGCGCATCCCAATTTTGCATCACTAGGTCATCTTATCAAAAAGAGTTAAGGGGTTTGTCCGAGTGTTTAATACTGATGAACAGTGCTGAGTGAATCGAAACATCTGAAGTGGAATTCGATCCGAAGTTTAGAAAAAATTTGATTTGCCACGAATCTGAATTTCCTTGTGCTTCATGATAACAAATCAGTTTTTTACTAAAATGGCTGCTGCACGAGTTACAAAGTGAAAGTAAGAAGCCCACAAATGCGATATGACCCATAATGTCGTGCTGCCAGCCAGTCTGCAGGTAGCCTTTCCCCTATGAAACCCTCATCCCGCGTGGTCTCGTAATAAGCGTTTATACGCTAGGGACAGTGTTGCAGAAAGCTATTAATAGAACAAAATTGGATAGGGAGAGTGCAGGGACAGTGCAGGGAGATCGTAGGGAGAGTTTTTAGAGACTGGAAGAAGAGCATAGGGAGACAGAAGGGACAGTGCAGGTTGAGTGTAATCATTGTGTGCATCTGTTATTATGTGTTAATTTGTTAGTTTATACATAGAATTACTGTGCCTCAGTATTAAAGGGCGGTCTAATATATCAACACGTTTTTCTTGTTTAACTGCGGCGACATTCATAGTTAATCTAATACTGATACAGTTACTGTACACTATGGCCAACAGACAGTTGCCTGGGCCCTCAAAAGGGAGAACGTTCCACGGAGACCTTTTGCTCTGAATTTAGGAGATGGGCTACTGAGTGGAACGATCCTGCTCTCCGTAGCCAATTCTGTCAGGGTCTCTCTGAGAGACTGCAGGACGTGTTGGCTTTTCATGAAAATCCTGTGTCATTGGAGGCAGCTATGTCCCTTGCTGTACGTCTAGATAGACGCCTGAGGGAGAGATCTAGGGGTCATTACCTTCAGGACATACTGTCCAATAAGGGTACTGCTTCCTTTGACACTTATGGTGGAGAGACACTGGTGGTTGCGCCTTGCGAGGAGCCTATGCAGTTAGTAGGAGCTACTCCTGGTACTACTGGCAAAAGTTTGGGTCATGTGAAAGGAGTCTGCTTTTATTGTGGCAAAAAGGGAAATTTTGTGAATATTTGTCCGTACTTGCAGCATTAAAGGGAACCTGTCACCGGGATTTTGTGTATAGAGCTGAGGACATGGGTTGCTAGATGGCTGCTAGCACATCCGCAATACCCAGTCCCCATAGCTCTGTGTGCTTTTATTGTGTAAAAAAAACGATTTGATACATATGCAAATTAACCTGAGATGAGTCCTGTACGTGAGATGAGTCAGGGACAGGACTCATCTCAGGTTAATTTGCATATGTATCAAATCAGTTTTTTTACACAATAAAAGCACACAGAGCTATGGGGACTGGGTATTGCGGATGTGCTAGCAGCCATCTAGCAACCCATGTCCTCAGCTCTATACACAAAATCCCGGTGACAGGTTCCCTTTAAGGTTTAAACAAAAAGGAAAAAACATTTAATCCTCAAATTACTATTGGTGGTATGGATGGGGAGCAAGAAAAACTACTTTTGTCTTTTACTGGTAGTACCCATTTTCTCCTGTCTGCCGAGGTGGCGCTAGAGTCCAAAACTGTGAAAATCGAAGCATTTATCGACAGTGGGGCAGGAGTTAACTTGATTGATGGACAGTTTATACGCATTCACGGGTTGACTACTAATGCATTAGAGAAAAGTATTTCTGTCTTTGCAATTGACTCAGCACCTCTAACCCAAAAATTCCTGTCGCAGGTAGTGAATGACATTCATTCAAGAGTGGGTGATTTGCATCAGGAATCTATCTCCTGTTATGTATTGCAGGGTCTGCCTGCTCCGTTGGTGTTGGGCTTACCATGGTTAAGCAAACATAACCCTAACATCAACTGGCAAGCAAGACAGATTCTTGATTGGAGTGATTTTTGCATGGAGAACTGTCTAAATGCATCATTCTCTATGGTTACCACTAAAACTCGTTCATTTCATAATTTTATGATGTTTTCTCTGAGAGTGGTAATTAGGAGTTGCCTCTGCAATCTTATTCCCGGAGCTAAATTGGCCAAATCTCAGTTGTATAATCTTTCGGAAGCCGAAAGAAAGGCCATGCGAGAGTATATTACCAAGAAATTGGCAAAGGAACATATTAGACCATCCAAGTCCCCAGTGGCTGCTGGGTTTTTCTTTGTAAAGAAAAAAGATGGTACACTGAGACCATGTCTGGACTTCTGTGAGCTCAATTGTTTCACCGTCCGTGATCCTTACCCCCTTCCTTTGATTCCGAATTTGTTTAGTCAGATTGTCGGTGCCAAGGTGTTCTCTAAATTGGATCTGAGGGGGGCATATAATCTGGTAAGGATCAAGGAGGGGGATGAGTGGAAGACCGCTTTTAATACCCCTGGGGGTCATTTTGAAAACCTGGTCATGCCCTTTGGGTTAACCAATGCTCCTGCGGTTTTTCAACACTTTGTCAATGACATCTTTCATCATCTGGTGGGGAGGTTTGTCGTTGTATACCTTGATGACATACTAATTTATTTGCCTAATATGGAGACTCATCAGGATCATGTGAAACAGGTGTTACAGATCCTAAGAGAGAATAAGTTGTATGCTAAGGTGAAAAAGTGTGTATTTGCTGTACAGGAAGTGCAATTTCAGGGTTACCTGCTCTCATCCTTAGGCCTCATTCACACGACCGTATGTGTTTAACGGATCCGCAAATATGCGGATCCGTTGTTCCGTGAAAAAACGGAACGGATGGTGTTCCGTTTTTTGCGGATCCGCTAAAAAACGGAAGGTGTCTTTGTAATTTTTATATAAAGTTCTTTGTGCAGAAAAAAAAAAAAAGGGATATAAATAATTCCTGTCAGATAGCTAGAACGCCATTTTGTCTAGCTTTGATTGCACCAAGAGCTTAGTGTGAGACTTGTGCTTGGTCGGCATCTGTTTCGTGCTATATTTCTGGTCTATCATGGCTAATCATTGAGAGGTTCTTCTTTACTGGCTAATTTCTCGCAGATTTGGACAGCAGCCAGCAATGCTGTCTGAAGAACCGAGGAGGAGGCGGTGGGTTCATCCCATTGTCTCGCAGCGTCTACAGAAGGGCCACTTTCACAAATTATACTTTGACTTACGGCAGCACCCTGATAAATTCCAGGGTTACTGCCGTATGTCTGTACAGACATTTGATATGTTGCTCGCGTCTCTCCGTTCTGGGCTCACTTTCCAGGACACCAACATGAGGCGCAGCATCTCACCTGAAGAAAGACTTCTAGTCACGTTGAGGTAAGTTTATTAGTCTATCCTTTATTATTTATTACATTTTTTTTTTTAACCAGAAACTTAATAATGTCATTTTTCTCTTCACAGGTTCCTTGCGACTGGGAACTCTTTTGCATCTTTGCATTATGAGTATCTGCTGGGAATCTCAACGATATCTGGGATCGTCTGTCATACATGTCAACTTATCTGGCAGCGACTCAGAGATGCGGTAATGCCCCAACCCAAGGCAGAAGATTGGCTTAGAATTGCTGATGGGTTTTATCAATCTGCGCAGTTTCCAAACTGCCTAGGGGCATTGGATGGAAAACACATACGTGTTAAGAAACCGCCTCACTCAGGGTCCCAGTATTTTAATTTTAAACAATATTTTTCTATAGTGCTGTTGGCATTAGTTGACAGTAATTATAGATTTATTTTTGTTGATATTGGGGCCTATGGAAGCACAGCAGACGCCCGCATCTTCTGTTCTTCCAGAATGGGTGAACGGCTTCGCTCCAACCAACTTGCCTTGCCAGAGCCCAAACGACTACCCGGATCTTCTGCTTCAGCCGCTCCATTTGTAATCGTGGCAGACGAAGGGTTTGCATTATCTCCACATGTAATGCAAGCTTTTCCTAGACGCGATTTGGATGACCGAAAGCGCATATTTAATTATCGTCTGTCTCGTGCACGTCGATATGTAGAATGTGCTTTTGGGATACTGTCCAATAAATGGAGAGTGTTCTTGTCATGCTTGCAAATGAGTCCGGAAAATGCAACCCTGGTGATACAGGCATGTGTGATTTTACACAATTTCACCAGGATTCATGATGCACCCTCTGACCCTGAAGTGGCCCCTTATCCACCATCCACTTCTGTTGGATTAGACCATAATCCGCAAGGAAGGCCTGGATCTGCTGGACTAGCAGTTCGAGAACTATTTGCCGATTACTTCATTAGTAGAGAGGATGCATTATCATGGCAGCTGAACAGCATCCGTGGTACTCGTCGTTAATTTTTGGGTTATGGTTATCTAAATTAATTTAAATTAATTTTCTAGTTAGTTAGTTCCCATATTGTTAGATTAGATTAGGGACTCGCAATATAATGAGGAGCCTTGACGCTGGCTTGCGAGCTAAGGTATTTTGGAAAATCATTCAAACATTTTTTAAGGAATGATTTTGCAAAAAACTGACTAATACCTCATTGGGATATAGAAACTAAATTTATGCTATATCACGGAAGAATGTAGTCAGGCACATTTGGTCTGGGGGCAACCCACATACATTGTGCGTATGTCAGTGTACAGTATCATAGATTACAATGATGCTCTTCCCATCAGGCTAGCTGCTGGATTATTTTTTTGGTTCTCAGTTAAAATTAGAGTACAATAGTACCATACTGTGCGCCTAATGTATGCTACTCTAGGACATAGGTTAATTTCACACTTGACGCTTGACGGATCCGACAGACTTTTTATGCTGTTTGATCCTTTTTTCTGGAAAGTGTTAATTACGTAGTCTGAATTCCATGGAGAATAGAGTGTGGAAAATTGTGCTAAGGTTTTTTCAAGGGTCAGCCCACTCCTAGCCAGAGCTCCCTAATGCTCCACTAAATTTAAATGGGATTGCACAGCGCCTGCCCAGCAACATTAGTAAATCTTTACTATGAGGTGCACAGACATAGAGTATGCTATGACCCATAGTAAAGATTTCAGAGCTGACCCCTGCTCTGCGGCCATTGGTGGTCCACAATACAGCCATGGCCGCCCAATGGCCGTGTGTAATTATAGGCCTCAAATTACCAAATGGCTAGACCATGGATGGCTAAACTCGACCCTCCAGCTGTTTCAAAACTACAACTCCCAGACAGCCTACAGCTAACAGCCTACTACATGACATGGTGGGAGTTGTAGTTTGCCAACAGATGAAGGGCCGCTGTTTGATGAACACTTAAATTACTATAAAAAACCTGCTGAGATATATTTTATCAAATAATGTAGTGTAAGAGCTTACATTACCTTGCTCTAGCTCATTGGACACAGTCTAGATTTACCTGAATTCATAAAAGAATATGAAAAAGGCCTAAATGTTTTTGAAACAAAATCTTTTTATAAAGAAAAAAACAAATTATAACTCATATAGGTCTTGGGTAAATGAGTAACCCTCACATGTTGAGGAGGTAGAGGCGGGGGGATAAACACGTGTGACCCTTTGAGGCTGGCTCAATACTGGCTCAAACGTTGGCTGGTCAGCCGTTACATGCAACTTTTTTCTTGCATCATTTAAGTAATTAAAAATGTTCATGGGCATTATTGGCCCAGCAAATAATTCGAGGACAGCAGTCAAGGACGACACGCACATATGCTGCCTTGACCGTGGAACTCGTTGCAGAAAAGGTCCCAGTCCTAACATTATAGAGTCCTCCTGGCACTCCGGCCTGTTTCTGGATAAATACTCGAGAACGTGAGTATCCACCAGGTCTCGAGTATTTGATCCCGAAATAGGCTGGGGAGGGGGACTCTGTCGTCTCCTCTTCCTGGATGCTCTGCTGGTCTGGGGTTCATCTGGAAAGTCAGCTGGTGGAGTAGAAGGCTGCGGTGGTGTACGCGCAGGAGAGCAGGGGTCCGGAGGTGACATTACCGGATTACTTTCCACAGACCGCGTTTCTGATGGGCCTTCATCCAGACTGTCGACAGTTCTTAATAAGGAATAAAACAAGATTTTGTAATTAATATCTTCAAATTTTAATTTTTTTTTTTTCCAAAAAAAATAACGTGAATATACTTACGGCCGCAACTCAAAAATGGGCTTCAGGAACTGAAGCTGCTTGGTGTAGAGATATGGATTTTTTTTTTCCACCACTATCACCACTGCGTCCTTTGTTGGTTGTCTCCTCCCGCCGAAATTGATCCCGGCAAGAGTGCCATCTGGTTTTCAAGTTTTGGACTGTATTTCAATAAAATAAATATAAAAAATAAAAAAAAATAGTGTCAATTCTTTAAGGTCACAATACAATTTCAAATTGTTAAAAAAAAAAAGCACTTGCAAGTACACTAAAAGCAAATGACATGATGCAGGTGCACTTAGATAACATGCTTTGGATGCTCAGGGACGTTTGCAAAGTTCTCTGAGCATGCAGATCATGCTAGACAGTACCTGCAAGTACACTAAAAGCAAATGACATGATGCACGTGCACTTAGATAACATGCTTTGGATGCTCAGGGAAGTTTGCAAAGTTCTCTGAGCATGCAGATCATGCTAGACAGTATGGATGCATATGCATTTTTTGGTAACTTACCAAGTTTATTGTGCACCTTGCCATCGCCCTTCGCCCATTCCTCAGGCAGAAGCTCCTCCGCAATTTCGTACCATGACCTATCCTTACGGACACGGTCGTGGTACAAATCAGAGCGTGTATCCCACAGCTCTGGCCTTTCTTGAATCAAAACTATTAAACGCTCCACAGAGAAAGACATCTTTGCTGTCTGACAAATATGCCTCTTCTATCTGATGTTTGTGAGGGGCACATAGACATGTCTGGAAAAAGTATCAATTTTTAATAGGGGCAGGGATATGTAAATAGCGGACATTCATCCATTTTTTCACGGATAACATACGGAAACACTCCCGTATGATCCGCTTTTTCACGGACCCATAGACTTGAATGGGGCTACGGAACGTTTAATGCGGACAACTATAGGACATGTGAGTTTATTTTAGCGGATCCGCGGAACGGAACAACGGAATCGGACAGCACACGGTGTGCTGTCCGTATGTTTTCAGAGCCCATAGAAGTGAATGGATCTCCATACCATACGCAAAAAAGCGGAACGGATGCGGATCCGTTCATACGGTCGTGTGAATGAGGCCTTAGGCCCCTTTCACACGGGCGTTGCGGGAAAATGTGCGGGTGCGTTATGGGAACACCAGCGATTTTTCTGCGAGAGTGCAAAACATTGTAATGCGTTTTGCACTTGCGTGAAAAAAATCGCGCATGTTTGGTACCCAAACCAGAACTTCTTCACAGGGGTTCGGGATCAGTGTTTTGTAGATTGTATTATTTTCCCTTATAACATGGTTATAAGGGGAAATATTAGCATTCTGAATACAGAATGCATAGTAAAACAGCGCTGGAGGGGTTAAAAAAAAATATAAAAAAATTTAACTCACCTTAGTCCACTTGATCGTGGCCCGGCATCTCCTTCTGTCTCCTTTGTTGAATAGGACCTGTGGTGAGCATTAATTACAGGAACAGGACCTTTGATGACGTCACTCCGGTCATCACATGGTACGTCACATGATCTTTTACCATGGTGAGTCACATGGAGTGAAGTCATCAAAGGTCCTTTACCTGTATTTAATGCTCACCACAGGTCCTATTCAACAAAGGAGACAGAAGGAGATGCCGGGCTTCGCGATCAAGTGGACTAAGGTGAGTTAAATTATTTTTTATTAACCCCTCCAGCGTTGTTTTACTATGCATTCTGCATTCAGAATGCTATTATTTTCCCTTATAACCATGTTATAAGGGAAAATAATAATGATCGCGTCTCCATCCCGATCGTCTCCTAGCAACCGTGCGTGAAAATCGCACCGCATCCGCACTTGCTTGAGGATGCTTGCGATTTTAACGCAACCCCATTCATTTCTATGGGGCCTACGTTACGTGAAAAACGCTGAATATAGAACATGCTGCGATTTTCACGCAACGCACAAGTGATGCGTGAAAATCACCGCTCATGTGAACAGACCCATAGAAATGAATGGGTCGATATTCAGTGCGGGTGCAATGCGTTCACCTCACGCATCGCATCCGTGCGGAATACTCGCCCGTGTGAAAGGGGCCTTAGGTTTTCGTATGGATCCCGAGAAAGTCCGTGCCGTGTTGGACTGAGATCGACCCGAAAATCTGCGGTTTTTGGGGTTTACCAACTACTACCGTAAATTTATCTTGAACTAATTATCTGTGTTTAAACGTTTAACAGTCATGACTAGGAAGGGTGCGGATATTTTTGTCTGGTCTGATGCAGCATTACATGCCTTTTCTGCTATGAAAGGATGTTTTACTTTGGCCCCTATTCTGGTGCAACCGGACGTGACTCAGCCATTTATTGTTGAGGTTGACGCATCCGAGGTAGGGGTAGGAGCAATCTTGTCGCAGGGTCCTTCACCTAGTAAATGGCGCCCATGTGCATTTTTCTCTAAAAAAATCTCTACTGCTGAAAGGAATTATGATGTGGGGAATAGGGAATTGCTGGCCATTAAGTTGGCATTCGAGGAATGGCGGCATTGGTTGGAAGGAGCAATTCACCCTATTATGGTAATTACAGATCACAAGAATCTGGCCTACCTGGAGTCGGCTAAGCGACTGAACCCAAAGCAGGCCAGATGGTCATTGTTTTTCACCAGATTTAACTTAATCGTCACGTACCGCCCTTGGGTTAAGAACGTCAAGGCGGACGCTTTGTCGCGTAGCTTTCCTGGGGAGGGGGGGTGATTCTAATGACCCTAGTCCCCTTTTATCTGAAGGGGTAGTCATATCAGCTCTTTATCCTGATCTCGAGGCCAGGGTGTTGGAGGCACAGAAGGATGCTCCGGACTCTTGTCCTCCAGGGAAATTGTTTGTTCCCTCCGAATTACGTCACAAGGTGTTTGAGGAACATCACTGTACAATGCTTGCTGGGCACCCTGGGAGCAGATAGACTGTCGATCTCATCTCTCGCAGATTTTGGTGGCCTAACAATGGCCTAAAGTCTGCCATTCAGGTTTTCCTATTAGGCCCTAAAGACATGTTTAACCCCTTAATGACACAGCACATGTATGATGCATTCTGTTCCGGTTGTGTTCCTATGACGGACACAAAACTTCTGCAAGCAACGTTTTTGTGTGTGGAATGGGAAACTGAAGAAGCCAGATCCGACACCAAAAACCATGTAACTCAATGATGCCGAGTCGGACAGGAAAAATAACGGCGACCATTACCTTAAAATGGTTTTAGTGCTGTTTCCGGTTTCTTTATTTTCAATGTAATACAACATATACTTTTTGAATAGATGCAGCCAGTTGTATTATTCAAATGGATGGATTTTGCTGTGGTTTTGAGATCCCATGCCGGATCTCAAAACGGGACAGTAAAAACGCAGATGTGTAAGTAACCTTAGCCATTTCCAAGATCCTTTTTTTTTTTTGTTTTTACGGGAAGAAAAGTTATCCACAAAGGATTTTTTTATCCCCATCAAAAAAGGTAGTCTAAGGCTACATGCACACGACCGTATGTGTTTTGCGGTCCGCAAAAAAAACTGATGACATTCCGTATGGCATCCGTTTTTTTTGCGGATCCATTGTAATAATGCTTATCCTTGAAAAAAATAGGACATGCACTTTTTTTTTTTTTTTTTTGCGGGGCCAACGGAACGGACATACTGATGTGGACAGCACACGGTGTGCTGTCTGCGTTTTTTGTGGACCCATTGAAATGAAATGAATAGGTCCGCATCCTATCCGCAAAAAAACGGAACGGACACGGAAACAAACAACGTTCGTGTGCATGTAGCCTAAATCACACTGCAGCTTCTAGCCTGCCCCTGCCAACTGTTACCCATATAGCCTCTATAGCAAAATGATAGTAATGGAAAGGAAACATAGTTATTGACAAAAAAAACTAAAAAATGTATGCCCCCCCCCATGCCGGATTCCTGAAAAACTACGCATGCAGTTATGTTTCAGGCAGATATGTAAATGATTACAGGTGTGGTCTGATTACACACTGGGTCTTGCCACGGGAGCATGTAAAAGTGCTTCCCTTGCTACCCTATAAAAAGGCTCTCAGAGGCTACTTTTGGGGAGTGTACCTCTACAGTGCACTTGACATTTTGCGTAGTTGACAGACTTTCAAAAGGGACACATCATTGGACTGAGAGAAGATGGTCAATTCTACAAATTTCCAACCATCTGGGTTGTTCTGACCTAGCTGTTAGGAGGTGTTGGGAGCAGTAGTTATGTGAGGGCAAGAACACATGCCAAACAGGCTCTGGATAGCCCAGACAGACCACCAGTAGAGAGGATCGCTTAATCCACCTAAAAAAATGAGCAGCTCCCACAGTTTCGTTCTCCACCATCCAGAACAGGTAGCACCTTCATTACACACTTCTGTCTCTGCTCAGACCATTTCCAGATGCTTAGCAGAAGAGAATTTCGAGTCATGGCACCCATCACATGTTCTGCATTAACAGCCTCCCACCATCACCTTTGTCTGCAGTGGTGTCATGAACAAGAAACCAGTACGGCTACGGACTAGAACCGTATCGTCTTTTGCTACAAATCCATGTTCTGTTTGGAATTCCATAACGATCCAATTCAAGTATGGAGGCCTCATGGTGAGTGCTTCAATTCTGCTTTTGATGTGAAGCGACACACTCACCAACTACTGCTGTGATCATCTGGGGAGCCATCGCATACAACAATCAGTCACACTATTAGTGCTATGAGGAACGCTAACAATGTAGAAATATGTGCAGAACATCCTCCTAAGGCTACTTTCACACTTGCGTTCAGAGCGGATCCGTCTGGGGTCTGCCCAGACGGATCCGCTCATATAATGCAGACGATGGGATCCGTTCAGAACGGATCCGTCTGCATTATATTGTAGAAAGTGTGAAAGTAGCTTCAGACGGATCCGTCCAGACTTTACATTGAAAGTCAATGGGGGACGGATCCGTTTGAAAATTGAGCCATAGTGTGTCATATTCAAACGTATCCGTCCCCATTGACTTACATTGTAAGTCTGGACGGATCCGTTTGCCTCCGTACGCCCAGGCGGACACCCGAACGCTGCAAGCAGCGTTCAGATGTCCGCCTGCTGAGCGGAGGCTGAACGCTGCCAGACTGATGCATTCTGAGCGGATCCGCATCCACTCAGAATGCATTAGGGCTGGACGGAAGCGTTCGGGGCCGCTTGTGAGAGCCTTTAAACGGAACTCACAAGCGGAGCCCCGAACGCTAATGTGAAAGTAGCCTAAGGCCACATGTTTTGCCTCCCATGCCTTCCAATTGGCATTTTTCAGCAAGATAATGCTCACCCACACATAGCAAGGGTTTCCCAGAAATGTCTCTGCCAGATTGCTATACTTCCTTGGCCTGCCCGGTCACCAGATTTATCACCAATCGAGCATTTATGTGAACAGCTGGGACACCAACTTTGGCAACCTATGAGTGTGCTGTATCTGTGCTGTAGCTAGAGTTGACACAACAGGTTACTAGATCACCCTTTCAATTGTACAGTTTTCCAATAAACCTATTCTTTCGCTTTAAAATTGTAATTACATATATCGTAATTACATTTACACATAGAAAGTTTCATTTGATGTGCTAAATCCTTATTGATGCGTTATTTTTTTGTCAGGTTATTTAAAAAAAATATTTGTATTGCTGTACTGTGTGACATAAAAAAAAAAAAGTGAAACACAGACTTTTTGTTTATTTTAACAGCTTCCTAAGCATAAAATACTAAAATGCATATCACGTGAAAATAAAGTCTAATCTATCACCAAAAAAGACAAAAAAATAAAATTAAATGATGAAAACAGAAAATTACTTTCAAAGACGCATGTTCTTGCTTTACGCTGGGTTCACACCTGAGCGTTTTACAGCGCGTTCCTACGCGCTGTAAAACGCACAACAGGCAAGAACCAATGATTCCCTATGGGAATGGTTCTCACCTGGGCGTTTTACAGCGCGTACGATCGCGCTGTAAAACGCCCGACGCTCAAACAAGTGCTTGAGCTTTTTTTTGGGCGCGACATAGATATTCGGGAACGCGCGACAATGTGTGCACCCCTGTCTCTGTATGCGCGATTGTAAACGCCCGTACAATCGCGCATACAGAGCGCTCGTTTCAGAACGCTCAGGTCTGAACCCAGCGTTATAGTACAGGGTTGTTACACTGGTGGTAATGCCAATTATGTGTACTTTTTATAGCGTTCAATAATACAGCATTTTTTAAGGTGAAAAGGTTTGTTTGTGCTTTTTTTCTTTGGATTTTTAAGTATGTCATTTATTTATTTTTTCACTTGTTTTAGCCCCCTAGTGGGAATGAAGTACAGAAGCATTACAAGAGTTTTCCGGGATTTTAATTTTGATGACCTATCCATTAGATGGGTGGGGGTCCGACACCTGGCACCCCCACCGATCAGCTGTTTTAGGCCTCATGCACACGACAGTATTTTTTCACGGTCCGCAAAAACGGGGTCCGTAGGTCCGTGATCCGTGACCGTTTTTCCTTGCGTGGGTCTTCCTTGATTTTTGGTGTCCGTCTGGCCGTGCGGAGCCAAATGGATCCGTCCTGAATTACAATGCAAGTCAATGGGGAATGATCCGTTTGACGTTGACACAATATGGTGCAATTGCAAACGGATCCGTCCCCATTGACTTTCAATGTAAAGGCAGGAGTCCCTTTTATACCATCGGATCGGAGTTTTCTCCAATCCGATGGTATATTTCAACTTGAAGCGTCCCCATCACCATGGGAACACCTCTATGTTAGAATATACTGTCGGATATGAGTTAGATCGTGAAACTCAGATCCGACAGTATATTCTAACACAGAGGCGTTCCCATGGTGATGGGGACGCTTCAGGTTAGAATATACTAAAAGAACTGTGTACATGACTGCCCCCTGCTGCCTGGCAGGTGCTGCCAGGCAGCAGGGGGCAGACCCCCCCCTGTTTTTAACTCATTGGTGGCCAGTGCGGCCTGGCCCCCCCTCCCCCCTGTAGTTAACTCATTGGTGGCCAGTGGGCCCCCCCCTCCCTCCCCTGTAGGTAACTCGTTGGTGACCAGCCCCCCCTCCCTCCCCTGTAGTTAACTCGTTGGTGACCAGCCCCCCCCCCCTCCCTCCCATGTAGTTAACTCGTTGGTGACCAGCCCCCCTCCCTCCCCTGTAGTTAACTTGTTGGTGGCCAGTGGGCCCTCCCCCCTCGCTCCCCCTCCTAATTAAAATCTCCCCCCTATCATTGGTGGCAGTGGAGAGTACCGACCGGAGTCCCAGTTTATTCGCTGGGGCTCCGATCGGTAACCATGGCAACCAGAACGCTAATGCAGTCCCGATTGCCATGGTTACTTACGTAGGAGGAGCTCCCGGCCGGACACAGACATCGCAGCTCGCAGGTAAGTATAATTCGAGGGGGGGGGGGGTCACCAACGAGTTAACTACAGGGGAGGGAGGGGGGCAGGTCACCAACGAGTTAACTATAGGGGGGGAGGGGGGGGGCCGGCCGCACTGACCACCAATGAGTTAAAAACAGGGGGGGGGGGGGTCTGCCCCCTGCTGCCTAGCAGCACCTGCCAGGCAGCAGGGGGCAGTCATGTACACAGTTCTTTTAGTATATTCTAACCTGAAGCGTCCCCATCACCATGGGAACGCCTCTGTGTTAGAATATACTGTCGGATCTGAGTTTTCACGAAGTGAATACTCAGCTCTGAAAAAGCTTTTATGCGGATCCGTCTGTGTAAAAGTAGCCTACGGCCACGGACCGCGGATGCCAATCTTGTGTGCATCCGTGTTTTTTCACGGACCCATTGACTTGAATGGGTCCGTGAACCGTTGTCCGTCAAAAAAATAGGACAGGTCTTATTTTTTTGACGGACAGGAAACACGGATCACGGATAAGGCTGCAAAACGGTGCATTTTCCGATTTTTCCACGGACCCATTGAAAGTCAATGGGTCCGCGAAAAAAAACTGAAAACGGCACAACGGCCACGGATGCACACAACGGTCGTGTGCATGAGGCCTTAAGAGGATTGTTTTTAAAATTGTGTTTATCGCCTTTTTGTATTTTGTGCTATTCTTTTTGGGTACCCTCACATCATTGATTTCTTTTTAGTAGGTATTTAGTCTCATTATAGACTTTTAATTAAAAACAGATATTGGTATTGGATAATATTTTTGTATATATTATAAGTAATACTACGCAAAACCCATGGACAAGAGTAGCACTTTTTTTTGTGGCAGTGGTTCCTTTTTACAAATTCGAAACAACCCCTTTAACTCTGTCCTCTGATTAAACTTGACAAACAGCTAACCATTTTGTCCTAAGTAAACTTGGAGAAAACTAGAATTATGGCTCCATTTTGGGAGGATATATCACTAGGACTTTGTTTTTGTTTAGGAAGCCAAATAGTAAGTCACATAAATTCTTCCCCCGATGACAAGAAATTAAAACTGCCCAAGAATATTTTTGTTTCTTTTCGGTAAAGCCTGTGAGTACAGCCAGAAGTGACCAGTTCTTGGCTACGAGTTGAAGTCAATACCTTTTTCCTGCTTATCATGGGCAGTAAAACAATTGAATATGACACAAACTACATTTTGTTCACAGCTTTTCAAAATAATGTAAGAAAACTGACAGACTGTATTAAGTCTAGTGTGGGGCCTGAAGGGCAGGAGCATGACTATTATGTTTGCTGCTCTCTGAATTCCTGTGTCATGTTCTGTCCTCTTAGGCCCTGAGCTAGACATAACGCTGTTTCAGTTTTATACGTGTGCGCAGACTATTGAAATATGGGTGCCTAATTACGTATCTGTAGAACATGATACCATAATACAGTAGTGTGCATGAAAAATGCCTGAGGGGGGCGTAGCAGGATTTCTGTTTGATGTTCTTTCAATATTTGTCATATTTGATTGGATTATGTAAGGAACCACCAATTCTTACCCACTTTCTACTCCTTGACAAAATAGTAATATGTCAAGTGCCGTAGGGCTCTTTCACACCTGCGTTGTTCTTTTCTTCCGGCATAGAGTTCCGTCGTCGGGGCTCTATGCCGGAAGGATCCTGATCAGTTTTATCCTAATGCATTCTGAATGGAGAGAAATCCGTTCAGGATGCATCAGGATGTCTTCAGTTCAGGACCGAAACGTTTTTTGGCTGGAGAAAATACCGCAGCATGCTGCGCTTTTTGCTCCGGCCAAAAATCCTGAACACTTGCCGCAAGGCCGGATCCGGAATTAATGCCCATTGAAAGGCATTAATCCGGATCCGGCCTTAAGCTAAACGTCGTTTCGGCGCATTGCCGGATCCGACATTTAGCTTTTTCTGAATGGTTACCATGGCTGCCAGGACGCTAAAGTCCTGGCAGCCATGGTAAAGTGCAGTGGGGAGCGGGGGAGCAGTATACTTACCGTCCGTGTGGCTCCCGGGGCGCTCCAGAGTGACGTCAGGGCGCCCCACGCGCATGGATGACGTGATCACATGGCACGTCATCCATGCGCATGGGGCGCTCTGACGTCATTCTGGAGCGCCCCGGGAGCCGCACGGACTGTAAGTATACCGCTCCCCCGCTCCTACTATGGCAACCAGGACTTTAATAGCGTCCTGGCTGCCATAGTAACACTGAACGCATTTTGAAGACAAATCCGTCTTCAAATGCTTTCAGTTCACTTGCGTTTTTCCGGATCCGGCGTGTAATTCCGGCAAATGGAGTACACGACGGATCCGGACAACGCAAGTGTGAAAGAGCCCTTAGGGAGTTAAGGAACGTTATCATAATATTAAAGGGGTTGTCCAAACAGCATTTTTTCTTTTCTTTTTTATTAACGGTCAGAATGGCATAAAAATAAATAAGAAAGAGTGATACTTAGCCCTTAGGGTACCGGAGGTTTTTTTGTCTACTGAGCTGTTTAGGGGCTCATTTTATGCAGAACAATCTGTAGTTTTTATTGATACCATTTTGGAGTGTGCGTGACTTTTTGATCACATTTTATTACATTTTATGGGGTAAGCGTATTGGATTTTTTTTTTTCTATTTTAATATTATGAGCATTTTCGGTCACGGTGATACCCATGATGTTTATATTTATTGTTATTTTGTTTTTGTTTTTTAATTACGCGGAAAGGGGGGTGATTTAAACTTTCTTTTTTATATAAATATATATATTTTTTAAAATTTTTTGTGATGATTTTGTGGCTCATATATGAGAGTATAAATTATGTTTTTTAATTTTTGTCTATCAGGGATTTTTAAAATGCCATTTAAACTCGATTTTGCCCATCTGGCGGCCAAAATAAGAATTGCAGCATGAACACTTTTAGCCTCATCAGTGAGGCTGAAAGTTTTCAGCGCAAGTACCGATGCCCCATTTGCCCACAAGGGGCATAGGTAGGAAGCCCGGAAGCGAGAGCTTCCGGGTTTTTGCGCATTTAGATGCCTTGATCTCATTTGATCACGGCATCTAAGCATTTAATTACCGCGATCGGCATTATTGCCAGTCATGGTAATTAGCCACAGGTCTCTGCTGTTTGAAACACACGAGCAGCGGGCGCCGTGTTTACACTTCGCTCCAGCGCCGTACATGTACGGCACTAGAGTGAACGCGTTAAAGGGATTGTCCCATGAAAAATGTTCTGCAGTTTTTAAACCAGCACCTGGATCTGAACACTTTTGTAATTGCATGTAATTAAAAATGCTGTATAGCCACTGAGTTATTCACTGAACTCTATCTGTACAGCGCCACCTGCAGGACTGGTTCTAGCCTTCTTAGAAAGAGATTGTCATGTACTATATAATTTTTAACATTAATCATGAAATAACCCCTTTAATCAATTTGCCATTGCTCCCATTCTAATACTTCCGAGTCCTGGCTGGTCCCTCTCGATACACAGCCAATTAATGGCTGCAGCAGTGACCCCTCTCAGCCAGTGGCTGTGCGGTCAGTTCCAACAGTTGGGACAGAACAAGTCTGTGTATTACCCTGCTGCTAATCATTGTGTATCTGCAGAAGAATTATGACGAAAACATAAGTTATGGTGAAAGCAACTGACAGCTAAGATGAACATTTACATAATGAGGGGGGGTGAAAAATGTAACATATTGACAGGGGTATAATGTCCACCCGTTTTTACTTGCTCAGCGGCTCCACCTCACCTGGTGAGAACTTAACAGAAACTAGTCAGCACAAAATGTCGGACTGGTGCTAGAAGGTGGACATTCACTATAAGGTCACGGCACTATAACCCCATGGCTATCTTTTAGGGATCAGCCACACGTGTATACTTATACATTCCATAAGTGATACTGTTGATGACATGTTCATAAATTATATGTTGAGTCGTCTTCATAGGTGGGGAAGTTAAGTTGCGATTAAGCTACACTTGCAATTTCCTGTGTTTATTGGTCTTGGCTGGGGAATTCAGTCTGCCTTAGAAAGTCTTAACATGTAACTACTCTCCTGACCCAACATGTCTCGGTCAATCTTTTTCAGAGCAATCTTTGTACAAACAGAAGAGTGAAAGCTTAAACTGGTCAAATTACCATTTCCACAGTTCCAGGGTGTCTGGACTGCTCACACCGAGACCTCACCGCAGAGCCATGTGCACTGAGTCAGGACAGCTCTGTACTATGTAACCGTAGCCACTCTATGTGACGCCATATGGTGCGTATATATGCGTATATATCATATTATCCCCCTTTAAAGGGAATGTGTCAGTCAAACATTACCTATTGTTTCAATCAAGTTTTTATGTTAAACATAAATACATTTTGGGGGCTACTTTTAATTTCGCATGTTGATACTTACAGTTAAAACAAAAATCCGAAAATCCTCCAGTTTTGGCATTTGCCAATAGGCCAAGGTGGTATTACGCTGCCCAGTCTTCGGGCAGTGTGAGCGCCGATGGATGATAATCATCCACTAGCGCCAAGTTTGCACTTGTCTGATTACACGGGCCGGTGCAAACTTTGAATGAAGGAGGAACGATTGTTACTGCAGTTGTCACTCCCTCATTGGCAGCACAGCCCTGATTACAAAGCTCCTGATGAAAGATGCCCATAAGGGTACTTTAACACTAGCGTTCCATCAAAAGGGCTCAATGCCAGAAAATAACTGATCAGGCATATCCCCATGCATTCTGAATGGAGAGCAATCCGTTCAGGATGCATCAGGATGTCTTTCGTTCAGTCATTTTGACTGATCAGGCAAAAGATAAAACCGCAGCATGCTACGGTTTTATCTCTGGCCAAAAAAACTGAAGACTTGCCTGAATGCCGGCATTTTTTTCCATAGGAATGTATTAGTGCCAGATCCGGCATTCAAAATACCGGAAGCGCAGACCGAAAAAAAGGTGAAGAAAATAAATGCCGGATCCGTTTTGCCGGATGACACCGGAAAGACGGATCCTGCATTTCAATGCATTTTTCTGACTGATCAGGTATTTTTATTTACAAATGCCATCAGTTGGCATACGTTTTACCGGATCCAGCAGGCAGTTCCGGCGACGGAACTGCCTGCCAGATCACTCTGCCGCAAGTGTAAAAGTAGCCTAAGCCAATAAATGAGTGTTTGCTCATTCAACAACTGATTGGCTGCTCTATTATATACAGTGGATATAAAAAGTCTACACACCAGTGTTAAAATGTCAGGTTTCTGTGATTTAAAAAAAAGATAAATCATTTCAGAACTTTTTCCGCCTTTTATGTGACCTATAAACTGTACCACTCAATTGAAAAACAAACTGAAATCTTTTAGGTGGAGGGAAGAAAAAAGAAATAATGTGGTTGCATAAATGTGCACACCCTCTTATAACTGGGGATGTAGCTGTGTTCAGAATTAAGCAATCATATTCAAAATCCTGTTAAATAGGAGTCAGCATACACCTGCCATCATTTACAGTGCCTCTGATTCACCCCAAATACAGTTCAGCTGCTCTTGTTGGTCTTTCCTGAAATTTTCTTAGTCGCATCCCACAGCAAAAGCCATGGTCCAAGGAGAACTTCCAAAGCATCAGAAGGATCTCATTGTTAAAAGGTATCAGTCAGGAGAAGGATACAAAGGGACTTCCAAGGCATTAGATATACCATGGAACACAGTGATGATATGGCACAACAGTGACATTACCAAGAACTGGACGTCCCTCCAAAATTGATGAAAAGACGAGAAGAAAACTGGTCTGGGAGGCTACCAAGAGGCCTACAGCAACATTAAAGGAACTGCAGGAATATCTGGCAAGCAGGGACGTGCACACTTAGGCTACTTTCACACTTGCGCTTGATCGGATCCATTCTGAACGGATCCGATCATATTAATGCAGACGGATGCTCTGTTCAGTACGGATCCGTCTGCATTAATAACTTAGAAAAAAGTCTGAAAGTAGCCTGAGCGGATCCGTTCAGACTTTCAATGTAAAGTCAATGGGGGACGGATCCGCTTGAAGATTGAGCCATATGGTGTCATCTTCAAGCGGATCCGTTCCCATTGACTTACATTGTAAGTCTGAACGGATCCGCTTGCGTCCGCACGGCCAGGCGGACAGCTGAACGCTGCAAGCAGCGTTCAGCTGTCCGCCTGGCCGTGCGGAGGCGAGCGGAGCGGAGGCTGAACGCCGCCAGACTGATGCAGTCTGAGCGGATCCGCTCCATTCAGACTGCATCAGGGCTGGACGGAGGCGTTCGGGTCCGCTCGTGAGCTCCTTCAAACGGAGCTCACGAGCGGACCGACGAACGCAAGTGTGAAAGTAGCCTTAGGGCTCAAAGGGGGCTTGAGCCCCTGCCCCCTTAATGCCCTATTTTTTTTTTTCACTTGTACAAGTGCCGGGCTCCCACACAGCCTGCGTGTGCCGGGCCGGTCCCGTTCGGCGTATCCACGCAGCAGTGTTCAGATGTGCTGTTGCCAGGCCTATGGAGGGGGAGAAATGTGCCATTGGGGTGAGGGGGGGGGGGACTGCTGCCATGGAGGGGGTAGGGGAAGAAATGTGACATGAAGGGGGTGATGTAAAATGGAGGGGGTGATGTGACATGGAGGGGGAGAAATGTGACATGAATGCAGGGAGCGTAATGTGACATTAAGGCCGGGGGCATCATTGGGGGCACTTTTTACTGGCACATTATTAGGTGGCACTATGCGGGCACTTCTTGCCGCCACATTTTTGGTGGGCACTGAAGGGGCATCTACTGAGGCCATAAAGAAGGGGTATGTTATATGGAGAGCTCTGTACAGTGGCATTTTATACTGGGACACATTATGGTGGGTTACTTCTGGGCTAATTCAGGTGATTACATCCCCAAAAACTTTGGCTTCTTTCACATTAGCGTTAGGCTTGTCCAGCAGGGGAACAGCCTGCCGGATCTGTACTAACGCTAGCACATGTATGCCACCGTAAGTCAGCTCCGGCCCCATTAACTATAATGGGGATGGGTAGGAGATGCGGCCGGAAAAAAACCGCAGCCGGAACAGCCTGCCGGACAATCCCAACGCTAATGTGAAAGAAGCCTTAGCGTGTTCCTTTCTGTGTTCAGTAATCTCAGCCTCTCTCATCCTCTTCTAGGATGTTTCTCAGAGAATTGAATTTTTTACCAGGTATTATGCAAATGACATACTAATCTGGAGCAGCCCTAGTCAAGAAGGACTAAGATACATTCAGGATGCAAAGCATAACAATAGACTATTACAGACTTATTGCGTATTTTCGAAACTCCTGTTCACACTATGCCTGTAATTATAGTCAGTATTATTCACTTGTTCTCCTCTATTGCTGCTACTTAGATTTTTCAATAAAAAGAAAATTGAGAAGAAAAGGTGGACATACCCTTTAAATGAGTATGGCAATAAAATAATGGTCTATTATCACAAGACACATTCACATTCTGAAATAATCAGTAGCTACCTTGTTACTCGTATCTTCCAGCTTCATTTCTGTCAGTTTAACCATTCGAAGTAAAAGAAGTATGATATTTTACTGCCCACCTCTGGATACTTGGAAGGTTTACAAGATATCTTTATTCATCCAATCACCATTTGTAGGTAAACACTCACTAAGCCTGGTTCTTGGAGCTAGTTTTGTTCTACCATCTTCTACCAAGCTGTGACCAGCAGAAGATATTCTTCACCAGACAACTGACAAAGAGACGGCGCAAGGTTAATAAATAGGCTGCAAACTCAAGTACCATAAGGGGGGGCAGACGACAAAAATAATCCAGGTATATTGCTCTTAGTTTAAGCTGAGCTGAATGGGGTGAAATGCTTTCCCATACTTTTCAAGCTTTAGGTTGCTAAATTCGGGACATCCAAAACCCCGCCCCTGGGAACACCCCATTCCCACCAGGAAATGGCCACTTAAGGGTGTGGTTATTGTTACCCTCACCCATTTTCGGACCACGACACCGCGATTTTGCCGGGACTGTTTCTGAAAATCAGGGAAAGTCCCTGCGAATTCGAGACAGTTGGGAACTATTCTTTCCCTTATCCATCTCTGATCTCTGGCAGCCATTTTCCTTTAAAAAAAATAAAAGCGGTGAGACAGATAATGTCATGTGTGAACATAGCCTCAGAGACAGATCAGATCCTCTGGTGCAGTTGTGAGTAGTGACGGCTTGCCGTTCGCCCGGCGGTCGTTTCGTGGCGAACTTTGCTCGTTCGCGATTCGCCGAACATGCAAACATATGGCGATATTCGCGCCCGCCATATTCTTTTACATTGTGAAGAACTTTGACCCATGACACATCCATCAGGTGGTACAGGACAGCCAATTGAGACGTTTCAGCACATGGACATACCCCCTACCTTATGAATAAACCTGATCTGGCTGCCATTTACATTCAGTCTTTTGCCAGTGTAGGGAGAGGTTGCTGTGTGGAGCAGGGACAGACTGTTAAGGACACCAAACGCTAGCTAATAGGGCCCCAAAAGTCCTTTTAAGGACTGGTATAGGTGTACTATTGATAGGTGTAAAAAGGGCTGCCATCAGAAATTTTGGGGCTCTTTACACAGCTCAAGGCCTGGGCCACCCAGCCCCCCAGACGAAAGCTAATTTTGCCACCCTCCTTGACTCAGCCCATTGACCACACCCTTTAACCCTCCCCTTTTTGTCGGACATCTATTTAATGATTGTTTCATGCAACATTTTACTTGACCAGCTAATTTTAGATATTCTAGATATTCTTGGTGGTCATCTGTGCCATTTTGGCCTCGAAACATTACTTGGCCCCTACACTACATTACATTATTGACAACTGTAAGATTTTACCTTGACTGGTGGTGGCCTAGGTGTGTTTATCAGCAGGTCTGCTCCAGTCACTGTTATGGGGGGATCTGTGGATGACACTGTACTGGGGGTAGAAAATAGGCCAGCACTACTATTATTGTAGCAATTCCAATACGTGGTGGTGCCTGTAGCGTTAAATCCTGGTCCTAGGATTTCCGCAATAGACAATGTAGAATAAGCCACGGCACTCCAGAGGGATTCCAGTCAATTGACTGGAATCCCTCTGGAGTGCCGTGGCTTATTCTACATTGACTGTAATGGGGGATCTGTGGATGACACTGTAATGGGGGATCTGTGGATGGCACACTGTTATGGGGGATCTGTGGATGGCACACTGTTATGGGGGATCTGTGGATGATACACTGTTATGGCGGATCTGTGGATGACACACTGTTATGGCGGATCTGTGGATGACACACTGTTATGGCGGATCTGTGGATGACACACTGTTATGGCGGATCTGTGGATGACACACTGTTATGGAGGGGATCTGTGGATGACACACTGTTATGGGGGGGATCTGTGGATGACACACTGTTATGGGGGATCTGTGGATGGCACTGTTATGGAGGGGGATCTGTGGATGTCACATACTGTATATAGCATCTTATGCTATGTGTCATCCACAGATCTCCCATAAGTGTCATGCACAGATCCCCTTCCCCATAACAGTGCACAGATCCCCCTCCATAACAGTGTCATCCACAGACCCCCCCCCCCCCCATAACAGTGTCATCCACGGATCCCCCGCTCTATAACAGTGCCGTCATCCATAGATCACCCTCCCCGCCACTCACAGTAGTATACATTTATAAACTGTAATCGGTATCCTGCAGACAGTAACTTTAACGGGACACTGTCAGGCCCACTAAGCATTTCTAGCTATATATATGCAGGCACAGGTCTTCTAATGTGTATTAAAAACATATACGGTAAGTATACCCCCTGTCCACCTTATAAATGCAGCAAAATCATGTTTGATAACCTGATAGAATCGCTCTCCTTTGCGTCCAAGGGGCAGCGTTTCAGCTCCACTTGTGCCCAGCCGCGCCCTAACCGCCGTTTTCAAGCGCCGCCCAGCTCATCAATATTCACTTCGCTGGGCGGCTTCTGCTGTCCCCAACGCAGGCGCTTTTTTACACATATCTGCAGCAAGACATGTAGTGGCTGTGATCACAAAGCCGGCGCAGGCGCAGCTGAAGCCACCTCAGCGATGTTTATGGGACGCAAGCGCAGTATCATTGTGGCCACTGGGAGTGCCGGGCAAGGTATCCTGCGCATGCCCAGAAGCTGCAAGTGAGGGCGATGCCCATAGCTTTCTATTGGGCATGAGCGGGATCTAGGAGCGTCAGGGACAGCAGAAGCCGCCCAGCGAAGTGAATATTGATGAGCTGGGCGGCGCTTGAAAATGCAAAGTTAACACACTGACACAAAAAAAATATATGGCTCGGGTATCAGATTTACCCCCCTGATGGCGGCCCTGGGTGTGATATACTGAGGGGTGTGATATACTTAAAATATACTTTCTAACATAGAAAGCATATTATTGTGGATTTGTATTGTGCAGCAGTGGTGAGAGGTTCTGCAGCGATACTACAACTACAAAGAGTGACAAACGCAATTACAAAAAATAATTATAACTGGTATGATATACCAGTCGCCCACCCCCCCCCAAAAAAACTGATAGAAGCGGGGTGTTATATACCAATAATACACTTTCTATATAGTGCATTTGGGTAGTGCAGCATTTGTTTGCGGTTTTGCTGCGTTCCCGCAGCTTCACAGAGTGACAAACGGTACTGGAAAAAATAAGTATAACTGGTGTGCACATGCGTGTACGCGAAAATTATATTGCCGATATTTTGCATTGAATAAAATAATGAATGGAGATCGCAAATTCGAATAATACATCTGCTATGTCACTGTCCATGTTGTTGGACTATTTGTGCACTTCTAGTAATTATTTCTTGGCTGCAAATATAAGCTGAAGGTTTTTCAGGTTCGCCTGCCATTAAAATGAAAGGGACCCGCTGCAAACTTGCAGTTTGCGAACTGTCCCGGTAGATGTTCGGCCATCACTAGTTGAAATCAGAGAGGTAACTAGAATTTCCTATGCCCCCATATCAAGGCCCCTCAATTATCACATATTTTATATTACTGGTCTCATATGGGACAGAGAGATCTACTGTGCTCCTTCAGGCTCCTTTTCTTAGGTGTGTCTGCTACCTGTCAACCCCCTTATAGTTATGTCCTAGGATGAACTTGAATCAGATGTCCCTATATATGTTTCCCAAACAAACTAGTTGTGAACATGATCGTACAAATCTGACAAAATGGATTCTACCTGTTGTCTCCATAGAAATAAGTGGCGCCAGAGCCTGGCATTAAACGGTCTCACCTTGAGTCATCGACATGCATGTATGGCATTTCTTACTAAAAAGTGTCAATATATACAGCGTGAAGTACATCAGTCTCATTTTTATCTTCATGTTGTAGAGCGCCACCTTGTGTCCACTCCAGTTATTAACAACCCAACTTTTAGCTAAAAATTCCTGCTCATTACTGGGCTGAATAAGAGGTCATCCTTATCAGCGTCATCCCACCATAATGAGATGTTTACCTTCTTGTCCCTGTTTTTATTATGCATTTGCTAGAGGTTAAGACTGGCCTGTAAACCGCAGATATGAACTTCCTGTCGGCCTGTAGGAAATGGGATATAATTAGCTGAAGCAGATAAGGAGAGTAGCAGGGGTGAAGCAGAAGGCCAGCCTTGAGCTGTGGGGACGAAGAGATGAAAAACTTCTCGTTCTTGGCTTCGGAGTGAGAATGGACACGGCAGAAGTTGTGTCTTTGCCGCTTTGACGTTTACATTATGTCACAGGTTAACTGCTATTTTAATCTGTTCATCCCTGCCAAAGGGTTAAAAAGTATAGATATTTCCCATTATTATGCCACATAAAACGGTTCTTGCTAATACATATGAAAGCAGTCATAATCGGGTTAATTTTTACAGGGGGTTCCTACTGCTTTGGTGGTCAAAAGGAAAACAAAATTCTCCGTTATACAAACTTCGACCTTCAGGCTGCAATGTTGGCTGAAAATCTCAGCTCATCTGTGAATCTAATGATCCGTATGTAGAGCATAATAGATTTCTATGGGACGGTTAGTTTGGGTTACTAGACCCACAGTGGAGCTGAGATTTGTGTCTATAATACAGACACTTAAAGTGTACCTAACCTTTCAACAAACTTTGCATTAGTCTATAGTACAGTGTGCGTACATGAGGAATAACGCTATTTCTGGCTATTGTATCAGTTGTAGCTAGCTTTTTTAGGCAGTTTTGTCTCTAGATTGTAGTTCTCCTAGCTCTGGTGAGTGGAGACCAGCTCTCATACTCTGCATACAGAAAGTAGAGAAGAATCTGCTTCCCAACCTTCTCTTACTCACTCAGAAGCAGCCCCAGGATCATGGAGGACATTATAGAGAGGTACTGACCTGCATTGATGTGAATTTAGCACTTGTCTATGCAGTATCTCTTGCTTTGCCTGTTTCTGAGTTCCTGCTCACTCCTACCCCCATCCCTCTCTATAGACTTGTATTGACATATGTAATCTGATCCTTCATTGAGCTGGTCCATTCTGGAGGGCTTCAAGAAGAGAAAAGCATTTCGCTGGGAGTTCTTATGGTCACTTGTACTATTGATCTATGCCAAGTTGTGTGAGACGTTAGTGACCATTTAAATGGACCTCATTACGGCCTTCTACATAACTAGCATATGTTTGTGTAGCATAGGTATGCATATGATGTAATTAAATCCGAGAGATTACGACACTGCTTATAATGTGTGCAACCTGAGAAGCTTGAGAAAGGGGCATGTCCCCTGAAATGTCACTGGGGGTGTTGGCAAACTAATTTGTCTACCTCCATTCCTGTTTAGGCTACTTTCACACTTGCGCTTGATCGGATCCGTTCTGAACGGATCCGATCATATTAATGCATACGGAGGCTCCGTTCAGTACGGATCCGTCTGCATTAATAACTTAGAAAAATTTCGCAAGTGCGCAAGTAGCCTGAGCGGATCCGTTCAGACTTTCAATGTAAAGTCAATGGGGGACGGATCCGCTTGAAGATTGAGCCATATGGTGTCATCTTCAAGCGGATCCGTTCCCATTGACTTACATTGTAAGTCTGGACGGATCCGCACGGCCAGGCGGACAGCTGAACGCTGCAAGCAGCGTTCAGCTGTCCGCCTGGCCGTGCGGAGGCGAGCGGAGCGGAGGCTGAACGCCGCCAGACTGATGCAGTCTGAGCGGATCCGCTCCATTCAGACTGCATCAGGGCTGGACGGAGGCGTTCGGGTCCGCTCGTGAGCTCCTTCAAACGGAGCTCACGAGCGGACCGACGAACGCTAGTGTGAAAGTAGCCTTAAATAGCCTCTATGGATTTTCAACTTTTTGATATGGGCTTTTAATCACTGGGTATGGACACCATTTATGGACTTTAGATATCATTGGAAACTAAGTGAATTTTGACTAATTTATATAAAGTGAATAATTGAATCATAAAAAAAGATTGTGTTTGTCCTATTTTCATACGGGTGTTGATATTCCTGTCATACTCCTGGTGTACTAGAGAGGGATGGTGGCTAATACCCAGTGTCTCTGGGGGTACATGGTGTTAAAATTCGTCTACACTATCGATACATGAAGTTCTGGATTAATAACAGAGGGCGCTCACTGCAAAGGATAACTTCTGGACAGGTATAGTGCTATCTTTGGTTAAAAAAAAAGCAGCCTCGTTTTTGTAAGACCTCACACACACGACCGTATCTGTAGTATTGTCCGCAAACCACCTACAGTACAGACCAAAAGTTTGGACACACCTTCTCATTCAAAGAGTTTTCTTTATTTTCCTGACTATGAAAATTGTAGATTCACACTGAAGGCATCAAAACTATGAATTAACATGTGGAATTATATACACAACAAAAAAAAGGTGAAACAACTGAAATTATGTAATATTCTAGGTTCTTCAAAGTAGCCACCTTTTACTTTGATTACTGCTTTGCACACTCTTGGCATTCTCTTGATGAGCTTCAAGAGGTAGTCACCTGAAATGGTCTTCCAACAGTCTTGAAGGAGTTCCCAGTCCGTGTGTAATCTTTGCAGGTGACAGACTCATAGCCCATCTGTTCTGTGCGAGTGCCTCTATTGCTTCTTCTTAGCAATCTATGGGTAATCTCAGCATTAAAGGGTTTCTACCACCAGAAATACTGTTATGTAGCTGACTGACATTAGCGATGCGCTAATGTCAGCACTACATAACAGTATGTTTCTAACAGTAGTTCCTGCAGCCGTTTTTGTTAAAAACGTACTTTATGCTAATGAGCCTCTAGGTGCTATGTGGGCGTCATTAGCACCTAGAGAGCTCCGTTCACTAACCATTTCAGCCGCCCATCGCGTCCCTCCAGCTTGTCCCGCTCCTGTTGATTGACGTGAAACTTCTCAGTATCGAGTACCAATTCCCGCGCCTGCGCCGTGCGCTTCTGTATTCTCCCGGCGCCGGCTTCCTCACTGCGCCTGCGCCAACTACGTTACAATGAGGAAGCCGGCACCAGGAGAGCACCATTCACTCACTGCGCCTGCGCCGAATACAGAAGTGCACGGCGCAGGCGCGGGAATTGGTACTCGATACTGAGAAGTTTCACGTCAATCAACAGGAGCGGGGCGGGCTGGAGGGACGCGATGGGCGGCTGAAATGGTTAGTGGACGGAGCCCTCTAGGTGCTAATGACGCCCACATAGCACCTAGAGGCTCATTAGCATATCTATAAAAGTACGTTTTTAACAAAAACGGCTGCAGGAACTACTGTTAGAAACATACTGTTATGTAGTGCTGACATTAGCGCATCGCGAATCTCAGTCAGCTACATAACAGTATTTCTGGTGGTAGAAACCCTTTAAGACCCCACTAATAAAAACCTCTGATTTATCACTATAACATTTGAAAAGTTTGTTAAAAGCACAGGTACATTACAGAAAACTGTATTGTCCTGCATCTTTATAGTGTAAGACACATGGCTGAGTTTCTTGTATACCACTAGCACTGTATCCACTGCATACCCACACTGTTTTACTATGTCCAGTTGCTTATATAGTGGCAGAATATTCCAATATACAAGCCTGTGTTGGGCCATCAGCACTGAGAGTTATGTATTTTCCTTGGTGCATCTCAAAAGACATAACTTTTTATGTGTTTAAATTTTTTCCTATTTAATGACTTGTTTTTGCAAGCCCTGCAATGAAATAGTGTATCATAGAAGCACATACTTCCTGCAATCCAATGTACAATTGTGTCATAGTGATGGTGCAAATTCAGGAGCGGTGCTCCTGCTCTCACTACCGGGATCAGACGTAACTCCTATCCTTGTAGTTTTAAACCCCTAGATACCATGGTCAATGCTGATCGCAGCATCTAAGGCTACTTTCACACTGGCGTTTCTGGGTCTGCAAGCTGCCCCAAACGTATCAGTTCAACCCCAATGCATTCTGAATGGATAAGGATCCGTTCAGAATGCATCAATTTGGCTGCGTTTGGTCTCCGTTGTGCTTTTGAGGCGGACACTAAAACGCAGCTTGCATTGTTTTGGTGTCCGCCTGATGATGCGGAGCCAAACGGATCTGTCCTGACTTACAATGTAAGTCAATGGGGACAGATCCGTTTTCACTGACACAATATGGTGCAATTGAAAACTAATCCGTCCTGCATTTACTTTCAATGTAAGTCAAGACGGATCCGTTTTGACATAGACTTTTTTTTAATGAATAATGCAAACGGATCCGTTATGAACGGATACAAGCCTTTGTATTATTGGTGCGGATCCGTCTGTGCAGATACAAGACGGATCCGCACCGAACGCGTGTGTAAAAGTAGCCTAAATGGTTAGAGACATGGGGGATGGTTTTTTTCCTCGCATCAGCCCCCCATAATGCCAAGGAGTTGGCATGGCAACCAGGGCCTTACAATGACCCCAAGGCCTGCCACATACTCATATCTATTATGCCCTGTGTTTAGAAGGGCCTAATAGGCACTCTGTTCGTTTTACTGTAACTGGCATATTACACTGCAATACAAGTACTGTAGTGTATTATATGGGTGATTATATGTTTAAAGGGGTATTCTGAGTTTTTATACTGATCTGTAGGGGTCTGACACCCCGGACCCCTGCTGATCAGCTGTTTTAGAAGGCTGCAGCACTCCTGTAAGTGCCGCTGAATTCTCTCTACTTTTCCTAGGCCAGTCACAACACGTTCACGTGTCACAGCTTCTTAACGGCATTCTCTGCAGCCAATGAGGATGCCAGTAATTGATTTTAGTGCATTTAAGCTGCAATTCTTATTTTGGCCAGCAGGTGGCAGGCCAACATAAGAAATTAGCAATTCTGAACAATTAATGGATGTAAAAAAAGTCCATGATTGTTCAGAATTGAGAAAAAAATAAATGATTTCGTAGGCTTAAATATGAGCTTCAAAATCATTTAAACAAAGTTTTAAAAAACTGTCACAAAATATATAAACAATTTAAATAAATATAAGTTTAAATCACCTCCCTTTCCATAGAATAAAAAAATAAATACAGAAATAATGAAAAACACAAATATCATGGGTATAACCGTGACTGAAAACGCACGTACTATTAAAATATAGAAATATTTTACCAATACAGCAAATGGCGTAACAGAAAAAAGGGTCAAATGGCCAATTTGCCATTTTTTCATCTCTTCTCTTACCCCCAAAAATGTAATAAAATGTGATCAAAATGTCATATATCTACTGATACCATTTTGTGAGTATCAGCTCAGAAGATATAACTATAAAAAAGATATGGGGGTCAGAATATGGGGATGTAAAAAAGAAATATGTTCTCAAAGTTTAAATTTATTTTTACACTATTTAGACATAAAAACATATACATATGTGGTATCGTTGGAATCGTACTGACCCAGAGAATGAAAAGCACAGGTCAATTTTGCCGCAAACGGAACGCCGTGGGAACAAAACACGTAAAACAGTGGAGGAATTGTGTTTTTTTCCCGCTTCTCACTATATTGTATGCCATATTAAATGGTGGCGTTGGAAAATACAACTTGTCCCACATAAAATAAGCCCTCATACAGCTATTTGAACAGAAATATAAAAAAAAGTTATGGCTCAAGGAAAATAGGGAACTAAAATGAACACGCAAAAATGAAAAAACTCCAGTATCCTAAGGGTTAAAAATAATTACATGTCCCTTGAAAAATCAAGTCCTCACATGCTGAGGAAGAAAATTTTTAAAAATTATAGGCCAGATTTATCATGACTGACAGCTCACTCCACTTTCACATATGGCTAAAGTCAGTTTTAGCCAAGTCAGATTTATGATTGGCCCTTTAAGACTGTAATAAATGTGGTTTGACGGTAGCAGTTTATCCGTCAGTAAGCAGCTTTACAAAAGTCACACATCTTTACGAAAAAGTTGCATGTTCTATTAAAAAGTCTCATAAGATAAGCATGGTCCTCACTGGAGTGAAATTGCGCATTCTTTTGCGACTTTTTAAATAGTCCCAATAGTAAATCTGTCTAGAGATTCATTTACATAGGAAAACACGCCCACTTTCAGAAAACTGGCGAGCATAGTGCAGAGCAGGAGAAAGTTGCAAATTTTTGCGCAGTTTTAGTGATTGCGCAAAAATTTGCAACTTTCTGACTCCATTATTCTGACTTGAGCTAATGATAAATCTGGCCCTATGTCTTTTGAAGTATGGAGTAAAAGAAATTGCCATGTCCTGAAGTCCAAAATAGGCCACATTCTTAAGGGGTTAAAACATAAGAGCGACTAACCTTACATATTTAATCGCTTATCTCCACTACATTGCCAGACAGGAAACTAAGACCCTATTTACAATAAAGTGGTGCTGCCAGTTACGATTCTGACACCTCATTTCCGCATTTTGGACTATGTATCCAATTTTGAGTCACACTTTCATACAACACATCATATACCGTAATTGCGCAAATTTCCACCCATGTAACGTATGCCAGCCTGGACAGATAAAACTCAAACATTTATTACTTATATCTTTATTTTAATGTAAGAAAATAACACCAGTCTGCAGAACAGAAAGTCATGATCAGTTGAAAACCAACACACAAGAAACTCACAGGACACTGGGCAAGAATATTCTAGAAAAACAGCGAGGAGAGCGGCGAGAGACAAAGGAGAGAAAAGAATGGTAAACGGAATACTGATGGGCATAGAGGGGAAATGTGATGGATATGAGGGTAGGAGTCGCAGAAAAGTAAGTGATAGAGAAATAACCAGTCAAAGATGTAAGATGACATGAGCTCTACTAAATGTAACAGTGTAATAATACTGGAGGCAGCCTGGCTCAGAACTTATGATAGACCTCTTCTGTACATGTGAAGGTAAAAGGGTCTTCCAAGACCTCCCGGGGAGACAGCCAAGTACAAGTGCTCGGCTCTTTCTGGCAGTACTATAGAGATGAATGGAACGGCAGTGTGTATTCTTGATCTGCTGCTGCTCCATTTATTTTTGAGGTCCTAGCAGAGTACAGAGCCCATATTCTAGTGATTAGTGCAAGTCCCAGTGGTTGGAACCAACTGATCTGAAAGTTATTCCCTATCCTGTGGATAGGGGATAATGTGATGTAACCGGAAACCCCTTTATATACTTAATTTCTGTATGTCTGCAGTCACCACTAGAGGGAGCTTACTGCATACCGTTTATGGTTTTAATTCAATTGCATAACAATATACAACAAGCTCCCCCTAGTGGTGAGTGAAAGCAAACAGAACTTCATTATATGCCAGCACATAAATACTGACCTATGTAGAAAAAAAGATGGCCAGTCACTTTAAGTCAGAGAATCTAAAAACAGAATCAGCACTTCAGAGTAATTACATATATTATCTATAGCAGGCATGCTCAACCTCCAGCCCTCCAGCTGTTGCAAAACTACAACTCCCAGCATGCCCGAACAGCCTACAGCAGGGAATTGTGAGAGTTGTAGTTTTACAACAGCTGGAGGACCGTAGGTTGAGCATGCCTGATCTATGGGGTCCATCCTCAGAGCCTAGACATGATGTGCATATGGTCTTCACCGTTCTTCCCGTATCCTTCCATAAAACCAGCTGACTTAAATAGGAAGGAGGCAGTGTTATCAATAACAGGGATATGCAGGGAATAGAACCCAGAGGCATCGTGCCTAGGTTGAAGGCGCCATCTTAACCAGTCCAATTTCTTTCCAGCTGGAGGCAGTGTCAGAGCTCGTCACTAGATCTGCTTTGAGGAAGCTTAGTCTCCAGAGCTTCCATTTTCTCGGGGATTGCTCCATTATTGCGCTTACCATTTGAGTCTTTTGCTGCCTTCTTGGATTTCTTTTTCTCTCCTTTTTTGGTTTTCTTCTTCCCAGATGAAGGTCCAGGGTCCCCTTTCTTACCAGCCCACATCTCAGATAGGCAGCCTGGTCAAAGCCAATACAATGTTACAACAGTGCCTCCTTTGAGATGAATACTTATATAGATAACCGAAATGAAACGTCAAATTTAAGAAATCCTGTAATTTTAACCACATGAAAAACACCAGTGGACACTATATTATAGTGACATTGATAAAGGGCACTACACGGATGCACACAGAGTGACCAGATAGGCACCGCATGCTGCCATATAGTGCTCTGCCTTGTGCAGTAAGTGTCAAATAAACTTAAAGTTACGTCTTGTCTTCAATAAACAAATCTCTTGGCCAACTTTTTTTTTTCTCGCTCAAAACTGCCACTTTTGAGTTTGAATGGTCCTTAGGAAAGGAGGTAGTAGCCATGTTCTAATTAACCACTCACTTTTGTCTTGCCCTTTCAGGACGTGTTGCGCACATAGAAAGTCAGTAAGGTCCTCTTGCTGGTGATGCCGATACCAGTCTTCGATGACATCTTCAAACTCCTCTATCAGGAAATCACACTGATGATGAGAAGAGCATGGATGTAACCAGTGGTGTCACCAGAGATGGTACCATCACAAGCATATCCTCTATTATCTCAGAACTTACCTGCTTCTTCATATCAGCCACCTCAGCAGACGTTTCATTCCACAGCTCATACGGTATGTCCATCACAACTTTCACACCCTTATGAACAAGGTGATGCAAGGTCTGGAAGGTTTCTGACATTCCCTGAGTGAAATAAAAGTGCTGAGGTCAGATGGAATATGGAACATCAGTGTTCATCATTGCTCTATAATAAAAAAACATTTTTTAAATACTAACAAGCATTTTAGTGAGAATAACTCTTGCTAAAGGAGGGCTGAGCGGTGCAACATAAAATCAAATGTTAACCCTGTCTTCTACCCTAGACTACAGGTAATCAAATATTACTTAACCTCTCGACTACCCTAGACCTGGTTACATTATTCACTCCACTACGATAGACCACTATGGAAGTCTTAATAAGTCTGAAATAGTTTTCTAAACAATGGCGAGTCAGTATTTCATGAAAAAAAGGAAAACAGCTGAATAAGCACACCATAAGTATGTGTACCAAAAGTAGAAAATCTATGAGCCCAAAAGTAAGCGGAAAGCGGGAGCGCAGATGATTTCAGAAGTCTTTGATAACTCTTTACTTGCTGTATTGATCAAAGTCTCAGACCCAACATTATCATCTGTCACCCACATGCTCATTTATACACAGGAGTATATGTATAATCCTCTGTACACTGACAAGTACCTTGGCAAAACGGTTACTTCCAGAACGTTCCTTGTGAAGATTGTACTCCAGCAGTCTTTGGCAGAGGCCTTCAGTGACTTCTATCAGACGGATGTCCCTGGAAAAAGCCAAGTGTGTAATCATTAGTAAGAGATGTCCTACGGCAAGATGTTTAAGAAGTAAAGCTAACACTCTAATGTCCTCGTGTACTCCTACCTTACAATGCCGGTCCTGTCTATGCCGCATATCCCTGTAGATTAGGAAATACTGCACCAAACATGTACACTTTCTGTTCTCCAGTGGAGTATACTGTATGTGTCTTCATATTCTCTGCCTGTGGTTCCAACAGATTTCATGGCTTTGTCCATATAACTACCTCTACAGTGTGTCACAGAGGTGGGGACATTAGTCACATAATGTATGGAACGCTCTGATTAAGGCCTCATGCACATGACCGTATCAGTTTTTGCAGTCCACAAATCGCGGATCCACTAAACACAGATACCGGCCGTGTGCATCCCACATTTTCCTTTCCGTAGGTCCCACAGTATGTTACAAATGCCTATTCTTGTCCGCAAAACGGACATGTTCTATCCTTTTTGTGGGACCAAAGAACGGGCATACAGATGCGGACAGTACATGGAGTGCTGTCTGCATTTTTTGCATCCCCATTGAAATTGACGGGTCCGCATCCAATCCACATTGTGCATGACGCCTAAGAAGGACCCTCATTGATAAGCCAGAGCATAAAGCAGCTATAAACAGTACTCTCATTTAGGAGAACCTGGCGCGTCCATACATTACACAAACGAACCCACTGATTTCAACGGGACCTGGGTAAACTGTGCAGGTTTCTCTACAGATCCCTGTTAGTCACACCTTTTTTGGGCTGAAACGATAACTTGATTGAATCGAGTAATTCGACACACAAAAAATCCTCGATGCAGATTTTTTGCATCGAGGATTCGTTTGTGTCATGTGACCACGGAGCGGGAGTGAAGCGCTTGCTATTACTCACCACTCCGTGCACTCCACACCGCGCTGCATTTTCCTCCTGACACATGGTCAGAACATAGTGCATGTAAGCGTGCACTATGACACGACGCTGCAGTGCGCGGAGAAGATGGACGAGCTGTGGAGCGGCGCCCCTACAGGAGAGGTAAGTATTTTATTTCACTGGCGCTGGGGACATGGCTAGGAGGGGGAGATGGTGGTACTGGGGGCAAGCTGGTGGCACTGGGGTGCACCTAATGGCACTGAGGGGGGAGCAGATGATGAGGGCACTGAGGGGGTAGCAGCTGATGAGGGCACTGAGGGGGGGGAAGCAGCTGATGAGGGCACTGAGGGGGGGGAAGCAGCTGATGAGGGCACTGAGGGGGGGGAAGCAGCTGATGAGGGCACTGAGGGGGGGGGAAGCAGCTGATGAGGGCACTGAGGGGGGGGGAGCAGCTGATGAGGGCACTGAGGGGGGGGAGCAGCTGATGAGGGCACTGAGGGGGGGGAGCAGCTGATGAGGGCACTGAGGGGGGGGGCAGCTGATGAGGGCACTGAGGGGGGGAGCAGCTGATGAGGGCACTGAGGGGGGGGGGAGCAGCTGATGAGGGCACTGAGGGGGGGAGCAGCTGATGAGGGCACTGAGGGGGGGGAGCAGCTGATGTGGGCACTGAGGGGGAGAGCAGCTGATGAGGGCACTGAGGGGGAGAGCAGCTGATGAGGGCACTGAGGGGGAGAGCAGCTGATGAGGGCACTGAGGGGGAGAGCAGCTGATGAGGGCACTGAGGGGGAGAGCAGCTGATGAGGGCACTGAGGGGGAGAGCAGCTGATGAGGGCACTGAGGGGGGATGATGAGTTTTTATAAAGAAAAACGTTCTTTTTTTATTAGTTTTTTTTTAAATTAGAGTACTTGATTAATCGCTGGACTAATCAATAGAATACTCGATTACAAAAATAGTCGATAACTGCAGCCCTACACCCATTTGTTGGCAGATCCAAAAAGAGATTCAATGCTGTGAACAACTTAAACAAGGAAACAAAATGATTTTCACACATGCTAGAAGGACGTTGCACTATTTTTCAGGCTTTCACTGGATCAAATGTAGTAGCACATGTTCATCCCTGTACTGCTTTTTCGTTTTATAGCGAATGAGGGGTTAAGATATGTTCATTGAGTTGGATAACGGCCTATAAATTTGATTAGCTGCAGTTAACCTCCTTACTCCCGCTGCCTGTCTGTACTATCTGTGTGTGCCGACTCTCCAGTGAAGTTCTATGGGATGTAGCTTCACACTGGTCTTCTTACCTCCTGCATGTAAGAGCTGACAGGGGAGAGAGATGACAGGGCAGAGAGGGCAGGCTCAAGCTGCACCACACAGGAGAACATGGAGACCCTGCAGTGTGATGGGGAAAGCAGCTGTGTCACTAATCTGTCATGGCTGCCCTCAGAAAACACAATGCAGTGTGGTGAGACGCCGTCCCCTCTGTCTCTACAAAGCTAGGCATGATGGGAAATGTAGGATGCATTAGGAAAATCATATCCAAGGGGAGAAGGAATCAAGATGGCTGACAATCCACAACGTACACCTCAAATAGAACAGGTATATACGAGAGCCTCTACCTTATTTTAATAATGGTCTGTCCTGCACTATCCTGGTAAAACTGTGAATCCCAACCTGTGGCCCTCCAGCTGTTGAAAAACTACAACTCCCAGCATACCCCAATAGCAGAGTTTTAGTTTTGCAACAAGTGAAGGGCCGCAGGTTGAGCATCCCTGGGATCAAAAACTCAGTGTGCTTCTTTAAGATATTGATTAGACTCAACTAACAACTCTTAGAGGATCTTAGAAGCCAAGACTATGGTTGCACCGTGTAACATGCAAACCTCCCTCTCCCATAGATATATAACTTCAGAGAGGAGGGATGAGAACCTGAGCACTGAGGCAGTAGCCTTCCCTGACTACCATACTACTGGCACATATCCTGCATTGTCCCAGAGTGATCAGTGATTGTACGATAAGACAAGACTGGAAGAACAGTAAATTGAATACTCACGAATTTGTGTACTTGATCTTAGTTTGCTTCTTGGTACCATCTATAAAGCCATAGTGAGTATCAATCACTTCACTTCTCCGTGATGTCTCTTCAAATGAGGATTTCAGCTCCACGGCAACGTATTTACAGACTGCAAGAGAGAAACTCCGACACCTGCTGACACTGGCACACAGGAGGGTACTGCGTTCCAGGTAGATTCCCAAGACACCCCACTATCATGGCTCACTGCCCTCTAATAATCTCTCTCTTACAACAGTCAAGCAGAGATGACAGAGCTGCAGTGTAAAGCACAGGGGAAGGGATGAAGTGGTGCTTTTCTTAGATGCCATTATTTGGTGCATAAACATTAACATTAAATCAATGTCAATGTACAGTGTTGTGCAAAAGTTTTAGGCAGATGTGGGGAAAAATGCTGCAAAGTAAGAATACTTTCAAAAATTGAAATGTTCATTATTATTGCATCAATTAACAAGATGCAAAGTGAATGAACAAAAGAAAAATCAGATCAATATTTGCTGTGACCACCTTTTGCTTTCATAGCAGTATCAAATCTTCTAGGTACACTTACACACAGTTTTTGAGGGACCTCGGCAGGGAGGTTGTTCCAAACATCTAGGAGAACTAACCACAGATCTTCTATGGATGCAGGCTTGTTCAGATCCTTCTGTCCCTTCATGTAATCCCAGACAGACTGGCTGATGAGAGCAGGACTATGTGGGGACCATATCAGCTCTTCCAGGACTCCATGTTCTTCTTTACGCTGAAGTTCTTAACCACTTCTAGGCACAACCAGTTTTCACCTTCCTGACCAAGCCTAATCTGACATGTGTCACTTTAAGTGGTAAAAACTCTTTTACTTATCCAAGCGATTCTGAGGCTGTTTTTTCTTGACACATCATACTTCATGTTACTGGTAAAATTGGGAATTGATGGGGTAAGAGGTTTAGATGTGTTGGTCAGCATTGGCCACTATGGGGTCAAACCACAAGCACGGGCCTGGCTGTCACCAAACATAGCTTCTGTGCCTGCCTGATCAGTGTGCTGTAATAGTATGGTGTGGGTTATTAACTATCTCCTTGCTGCACGGTAAATATACAGTCCATGGGCTGTACGTTTGGGGAAACTGTTCTGCTGCAGAATAAATTTGGTGCTAATCAGACACCTCCCTGGAGGTATTGCATGATGGACACAGCAAAGAGGACATCAATCCTGACCACCTCGAGGACCATAGATGCAGTGATCGCCAAGGAAACCTTTTTCAGCAGATGAAAGACTCGAAAGCAGAAGATGTCCAGCAGTGCCAATAAGATCAGAACTGACAAAAATCAGTGGGACCCTGGTATTTCCATTTACTGTTCAGAAAAGCCTGGAGAAGTGGTCTTCATGGAAGAATTGGAATAATTTTGATGTGGAAACAAGGCCGAACGACTCACCTAGGCAGGAAAACATAGGAAATGGGGTGCAGAAAAATGGCAGCAGGTACTTCGGACTAATGAGTCAAAATGTGAAATATTTGGCTGTAACAGATGGCAGTTTGTTGACTGAAAGGCTGGAGTCTAGTACAATAATGAGTGTCTGCAGGCAACAGTGATGCATGGTGGGGGTTCATTACAAGTTTGGGGCTGCATATCAGCAAATGGAGTTGGGGATTTGATCAGGATTAAAGATGTCCTCAATTATGAGAAGTAGAGGCAGATACTTATCCTTCATGCAATACCATCAGGGAGGTTACTCTGCAGCAGGACAACGACCCCAAACATGCATCCAATGTCATTAAAGGGTTTCTACCACTTCGGTGTCACATATTTGGCTGTCAGACACTAGCGATCCGCTAGTGTCTGCTCTGCCCAACCATCCTAATATAATTGCTTTTGGGGCAGCCGTTTTGCTAAAAAAAAGAACTTTTATTAATATGCTAATGAGCCTCTAGGTGCTATGGGGGCGTCATTAGCACCTAGAAGCTCCGTCTACCTTCAGAAGCTGCCGCCGCCCAGCGCGTCCCTCCAGCCCGCCCATCTCCTCCTGAATGCGATCCTCCTTGTGAGCGCCTATATTCGGCGCATGCGCAGTGAATGTCTGACAGCTTCCCTGCTCAGACATCTCCACTGCGCCTGCGCGATGACGCCATAGTGCTCCGAGGAACAGGCACAGTGGAGATGTCTGAGCAGGGAAGCTGTCAGACATTGACTGCGCATGCGCAGAATACATACGCTCACAAGGAGGATCGCATTCAGGAGGAGATGGGCGGGCTGGAGGGACGCGCTGGGCGGCGGCAGTTTCTGAAGGTAGACGGAGCCTCTAGGTGCTAATGACGCCCCCATAGCACCTAGAGGCTCATTAGCATATTAATAAAAGTTCTTTTTTTAGCAAAACGGCTGCCCCAAAAGCAATTATATTAGGATGGTTGGGCAGAGCAGAAACTAGCGGATCGCTAGTGTCTGACAGCTAAATATGTGCAGCGAAGTGATAGAAACCCTTTAACAACTATCTCTAGTGTAAAGAAGAACAAGGAGTCCTGGAGGTGATGATATGGCCGACACAGAGCCCTGATCTCATCATCCAGTCTGTCTGGGATTACATGAAGGGACAGAATGATCTAAACAAGCCTGCATCCATAGAAGATCTGCCGAAGTCCTTCAAAAACTGTGTGTAAGTGTACCTGCAATGGGTGGGGTGTCACACCAAATACTGATCTGATTTAGATAATGTTCATTCACTTTTCATTTTATAAATTGATAAAAATAAATGATTAATATTTCCATTTTTGAAAGCATTCTCACTTTGCAGCATTTTTCCCACACCTGCCTAAAACTTTTCCACAGTACTGAACACCGGGGAAAAGTAGAGCTAAAAAAGAAAAAATAAACATTCCTTCGCAGCTTTTCATTTTCTTACTTTCATACCGGACACAAATTATAATGTTATGTTATAGGATATGGTCAGACATCCCTGAAGGAGGAATGCACGATACGGGCACCCATGGCATGGCAGCAATTCTCTATGACATGAGTGACACAGAGCCAAGGTTTTTCCTGATAACAAGGGCTGAGCGAATTGCGCTTTGGATCCAATGCTGAACTCGATTTGTTCCGCCCAACTTTGCTTTAATGCTGTACAGAGACCTGTCTCCATACAGCATTAAAATGTATGGGTTGCACGGAGGAGAAATTTGAGACTCGTGAGACTTTGGTGAATAACTTCAGCCTTCGATTCTACCAGCTGGCAGCTCGGTACCGAAGCCGACTTCAGATTCCTGTTTTAAAATGTTTTTAAAGTTGTAGAATCGAAGGCCCACGTTCTTCACTGAAGTCTTGCGAGACTTCGGCCTTTACAAATTTAGCCTCCGTGCAGACCATACATTTTAATGCTGTACGGAGACAGGTCTCTGAACAGCATTATAACGAAATAGGGAAGTAAATCGACTTTGGATCTTGGCTCTGAAACGCAATTTGCACACCCCAACTGACAACAACCATTAAGGTGGCCACACACATTAGATAGCAGCTGGGCGATGGTTAAACTTCTGAACGTTCGTGTCGCAGGCACGGCCATACACATTTTAGTGCATATTGACTGTTACAGTTATTCTAACTGCCCATACACATTCCATGAAACTGGGGGAAGGACAAAAGATCTTTCTGGGAACGTTCTTTCAAAGAAAGCTCTTTCATTCACAAACTTTCTTTGAGTGAAAGATCTTTCGTCCGACTATCGAACAAAAATAATTAACCATGGTCGGCTAAAACGATTGTTCGTTGTGAAATTGAAACCGATAAACGATTGTTTTAAATGAAATCATCAGTTTTGATCGGCTTTAGGGCTTATTCAGACGGCCAGACACGGATCCGTTTTTTTGCAGATTAGACACAGACCTATTCACTTCTATGGGGCCCTTTTCTTCTGTTCTACGGCTCCACAATGTTGCGGATAGCATGCGGCTGTCTGAATGAGCCCTTAGCAGGGTGGATAAAAATCAATTATATATATATTTTTTTTATAAAAAGAAACCGGATTTGTTTTTTATATAAAATGCTTTTGAGGAAAATATATTACCATCCAAAGGTTATTCCATCATGAAATAAAGATTAGTTTTTTAATTGTGTAGAATAAGGCTGTATATGTTAAATTTTTGGGGTAAATAAATTCCATGAATCCATTCACAATGTCATGCTCTTCCAGAGGTTTTTGTAAGATTATTGGGCAGTTTCTCTGCCTACAAGATATTATCACAGATGCTTGGTTTACTTTTGCAGTTCTCAAAACTGAATTTGACTCAGCAGAGATCACATGCCTCTTCATAGCATAAATGTTATAACATGGACAGAGTTGAGAAAAATACCTTAATCCTAACTTCTACAAACCTATGAATACAGAATCAACCCCTTCAGTGCTAAGTTTAAAGAAGTTCGGTGAATAGAAAAGAAACAATATTTTTCTGATTGTTTGGAGTGGAATAGATCTGCACAAGAAGCAAATAACATGCTATAATGTTATTGTTTCAGTTGAATAAATCTATTTAAATTGTTATTATTAAGGTAATGATTATTTTTCTCCTTCCTAAGTACAACAGAAAAGTTGTCCAAATATGAATGATTAACCTATTAAACTGGGGATAAAAAAACTAATATGAAAAGTTGTTATTCTTAAAATCTTCATCTACTTGCATATTATAAGTTATACCAGCAAGAATTGGTCTTTAGGTAGAAAACTATGATTTAATCAAGCCCTTAGACTAATGTATATGTATATTACAGCTGTTCTCTTGATTGTGTACACGGCAGCGTTCACTGGATGACCATAGTGAGTGTACTGCTCATGGCGTGGCTGCTACCTGCCACTTAAGCCTTATTCACACGTCAGTGTTTGGTCAGTGATTTCCATCAGTGATTGTGAGCCAAATCTAGGATTGGAGCCTCCACAGACTCCAGGTATAAGGGAAAGATCTGCACCTGTTCTGGTTCACAATCACTGACCGAACACTGACGTGTGAATAAGGGCTTATGATTATGTTGTGTTGTCTGTTAGCGATAATGTTTGTAAAAGTGCAACTTCCGAATTTGCTTTTCAGAAACAAAGAACCAATAGCACTGGGTGGAGAATTTCAGGTAAAGGACTGAGAAACTTCTCCTTACAACTACATATCGGTCGTACCTTCACATTTATTGGGAAGATGTACCCATTCATTGTCCACTGCGTTTGCCAGCCGGACAGCGAGGGGAAGAAGAACAAGCAGGAACCACATAGCTGATGTCTGGAGGGAAACAAATCACAGATCAGACATGGAATGGGAGACCCCTATATATTAAATACTGATGGCCTAATCTCACATGTACACAAGTAACGGTATGTCCTAACATGGGCTCTGGCTGACAGTAGAAACTGTCACACAACACCACAACCGGCTTTGGTCACAGCGCAGAAGGGGTAAACATGGACCATTCCCAGCCATTACGTCAACCATAACTGTCCTCCAGGGGACTGCACAGACACAGCTGCTGTGCCCAGGCAATCACCATCATTGAGACAGTGATGATCACAATAGGAATCTCTATAAGGTACCCATAAAGAGGGAAAACATTAGAAGGTGGCACTCATGTTCAGATGTCCTTCTGAAGATGTGGGCAGAGCCTCAAGATGAACAGCCCTGTCTTAAGGCCCGACAAAAAGGAAGTGTTCCTTCCCGACAATTGCCTACTCATCTGTGGGGGTAAAGTGCTGCATTTACAAGCAGCGATCTTCTCCAAGGTATAGAAAGGAGTGATCGCTCGTCTGGCGGCAGCTTTACACCAGCAGACAATCACTAACGAGCGTCGGGATGTGTAATCAGCCCTTTAGAGATGGCCTCTTATGCAGTGCCTGGGCTCTAGCTGAAAGGGGCGTCTACAAGTGCTACGTGTAAATGAGCAGGGTGAGTACTTTAGTGTAACCCTAGGGGTTATCGGACCCCTGAAATGCCTCCCCATATGCCCTGGCCCCTCAAGCACAAAGCACTTACCTTGGTCCCCGGCACCTGAGTAACTCCTGGTCCCCGCACAGCCGACGCTGAATCTCCCCGTGCGCAGATGAAAACGATGTCGGGGATGGGGGGGCAGCTAATGGCAGGCGGTGACAGGGATGAGCCTCCCTAGCGTCACCTGCGATGCAGGAACCGGGGAGCAAGGTAAGTACATTGTGTGTGTGGGGCCCAGGAATATGGGAGAGCATTTCAGGGTTCAGATAACCCCTTTACATTTGCACTTTGTACCCCGGCAGTTTATTCCCGTGGAGGAACAGACTGCCGGAATTCACTGCACCCAGCGTATATGGACAAGAAATACTACACGCAGAATTTTTTGTCCGACCTAAAGCCGGCATATGTGCGGGAAGCGTCCGGATCCCATCACAGTGAATAGGGATACGGCGGTATCCAGCTGTGCCAGATACAGTGAACTCCGACAGTTCAAAGCGCAGATGTGAACCCAGCCTAACATTACATTAGGTGATTGCGGTTAAAGGGGCAGGCTTATCTTAATAATATGTCCTATTAGATCAAATTGACATCAATGGCGGCCCCTGCTCGCAACCCTCCATTATTTTATATATAAACCTACATTTCCCCTGCAGGAAAAATGAGCAGCGAAGGGTAGCTTTCCTGGCCAAAATAGTCTATTTGCTGGGAGTCTGACCTGAAGGGATCAGCTGATTTCTGCGCAGGTTCCCACATTAAATGGGTGACAAGACAACCCCTTTAAATTGATTGGATATGTCATGACTGTATGACCTGTAGGTTTGAGAATAAGTGTACGGATAATGCCACCATCTCAGGGTGGGCAAGGATGCCAGTGGTCAGGAAAATCTGTCACCACATACCTCCACAGTAATCCAAGTCAAGTGTCACATGTGCTCTGGTCCCCAATCCTGATCGGTGCTGGCATTCCTGAGAAATCATAGATTTTCTAATATGCAAATGAGCTGTTTGGTGCAACATGGGCGTCAGCATTACACCAAAACGCCAGCCCTTCGGTGGGAGGGGAGATGTGTTCTGGAATTGGCGCATGCACAGTACAGCCATGATGCTTGCCCTGGCGGGACCCATCACTGAGAGCTGGGGGGCAGCGCTGGACCCGATAAGGAGCAGAGGCTTTGGTGACACAGTGACGCCCTAATTGCACCAAACAGCTCATTTGCATATTTCCCAGGGATACAGCTGAACCCCAGAGTGATCACGTGATACCCTCCAGTGGTAGTCACTCTTTGCAGCAGCTCTCCAGTCTGACTTTGTATAATGACAGTCCTGCATACAAATATATAGGGGGTGACTAGTGTCACTAGCGTTTGTTAATGTGAAGTGTCCCTTTAAGAGAGGCAACCTAGCAATATACAGAATGGGGAGCTTTCCCTTTAAATGCCGCGAAGCTATAAGAGAGGCTGATAAAGCACGGCGTACAGTATCATACATGCTGCACATCACCTCACCCGTACCCGCTGCTCCTCTCCGGTAACTTCCGCTTTCTGCTGTCACGCGGCACAGCAGCCAATCACAGAGCGCTCCGTTCCTCCAGTCACGTGATACCACTTCTCTTTTTTCCCCAGCTCGGTATGCGCGTCTGCTGAGTGGAACTCAGAATCCTACTGCGCTTGCGCAACCTTGTTCCCATCCGCAGCATCCCGGGTCCTGCATGGGGTTCGTTGTTCTCTGCCGGATCCGGGATGCTGCAGAAGGGAACGTAGATTTGGTTTCTGGAAATGAATGTAACTGGTGATAGACTTGTATACAAACCCTTTTAATGAACAATGGGGGGTGGGGGATTAAAAGAAAACTGGCTTATGCCCACAGCAACCAATCAGATTCCACCTTTTATTTTCCAAAGGAGCTCTAAAAAATGAAAGGTGGAATCTGATTGGTTGCTATGGACAACTATGCCGTTTTCCCTTTACACCAGTTTGATAAATCTCCCTAGTGTGTACAGTGCTCTGTCAGTGTATGGAGCAGGCAAGAAAACTGTATGCGGTATGAAGATGAAGGTGTATGGCGGTACGGTGAGGGCTGCGTGGCTTTTAGTGAAACCCTACTGTGGCTCTGAAAGTTTAACCCCTCACTGACATGGAGATTTTCTGTATTTACGCTTTCGTTTTAAACACCGTGCCGGGGCGGTAACCTTTTTATTTTTTCATTCTCAGTTTTATGGGTTTTGTTTTTACAGTGTTCACTATGCGATAAAACTGTTTTCAATCTCTGGGTCAGTACAAAAAAGTAAAAACTTTTTTACATTTTTTCATTGCCATAAGCAGGGGAACAGCAGCCGCTATTACACGCAGAGGTAGAGTGGCCGCAATAAGGTAGCAAAGGGTGAAGCAGCGCTGCCCCTGCTGATAGAGAGAGGACGCGCGTCCTGGCACTGGCATGGCCATATGACCACTTTCCTGCTCCTGGTGAGACAGAACTAATCTGGCGAAATGCGTTGAGCTGAGATAGGAAGCCTATTGATTAAAGGGGTTGTCCGGGTTCAGAGCTAAACCCGGACATATCCCCATTTTCACCCAGGCAGCCCCCCTGACTTGAGCATCAGAGCAGTTCATGCTCCGTTGCTCTCCTTTGCCCTGCGCTAAATCGCACAGGGCAAAGGCATTTTTGGGAGATCCGGTGACGTACCGGGGCTCTCTATGGGGCTGCCAGGAAGCCCAGTGACGTCACCAGCACTGATGGGAGGGATTTAGCTCTGCCCTAGCCAGTAAAACGGCTAGGGCAGCACTAATGCCCGCCCATCAGAGCCGGTGACATCACCGAATACACTGCCAGGTGGAAGTTTCCACCCAGAAGTGTGCTCATGAAAATAAAAGAGCCCTTGCCCTGCACAATTTAGCACAGGGCAAGGGAGCGCATCGGAGCATGAGATGCTAGCCTCAGTGGGGCTGCCTGGGTGAAACAACCCCTTTAAGAGCTATTTTAAAGGGAACCTGTCACTGGGATTTTGTGTATAGAGCTGAGGACATGGATTGCTAAATGGCCGCTAGCACATCCGCAATACCCAGTCCCCTTAGCTCTGTGTGCTTTTATTGTGTAAAAAAAATGGATTTGATACATATGCAAATTAACCTGAGATGAGTCCTGTATGTGAGATGAGTCAGGGACAGGGCTCATCTCAGGTTAATTTGCATATGTATAAAATCGTTTTTTTTTTACACAATAGAAGCACACAGAGCTATGGGGACTGGGTATTGTGGATGTGCTAGCAGCCATCTAGCAACCCATGTCCTCAGCTCTATACACAAAATCCCGGTGACAGGTTCCCTTTAAGCTAGGAAGTGTATAGCAATATAGCCAAGGGTATTTTGAGAGCCAGGTGTTGGCCTCACACATGGAGATTATTTTTGACTCCCGCTTCAGAAAATATATATGTAGAACAGACTGATTGCCCAGTTTTATAAATCACTACTGCTGCTCCACATATAATCCTTTTACGACTCCATACCGTCTATGACGACAGCCATTGTATAAGGCCTCCTGCACACAAACGCGTGCTCCCCTTGGCCGTGCTGCAGCCCGCAAATTGCACGAACACCAACCATGGGGCAGCCGCAGCGAATCGCGGACCCTTTCAATTTAATGGGTCCGCGATCCGCCCGTTCCACAAAAAGATAGGACATGTTCTATCTTTTTGCGGAACGGGATGAACCCCCACGGAAGCACTTCGTAGTGTTTCCGTCCTGCACTATTCCGCATCTCCGGATTTGCGGACCTATTGAAGTGAATGGGTCCGCATCCGTGATGCGGAATGCTCATTTAATAAAGATTTATTATTTTTATTTTAGTATCCTTTTCAGGCAGTGAAGTGTGAACTCAGCCTAAGGCCTCATGCACACGACTGTGCCGTTTTTTGCGGTCCGCAAACCGCGGATCTGCAAAAAACGGAAGCCGGCCGTGTTGCCTTCCGCAATTTGCGAAACGAAACGGGCGCGGACAATATAAATACTTATTCTTGTCCGCAAACCACGGACAAGAATAGGACATGTTATATTTTTTTTTTGCGGGGCCACGGAACGGAGCCACGGATGCAGACAGCACACGGAGTGCTGTCCGCATTCGAGCTGCCAAAACGGCGGCTCGTATGCGGACCCAAACAACGGTCGTGTGCATGAGGCCTAACTTTGTTATAGTTATATCTATGGAGCTGTGTGAGGGCTCATTTTGTTGAGGGACTATCTGTAGTTTTTATTGATATGATTTATTTTATTTTTTATCACTATTTATTCCGTTTTGTGGCGGTAGGTGAAGCGATGAAAAAATGGCGAATTGGCCATTTAGAGGCTGTATGGGACAATTTTTTTTTATATTTTAATAGTACTGGCATTTTCAGATGCGGTGATGCCTATGATGCTTATTTTTGTACCGGTACGACATGAGTTTAAAACACGATTGCGGCATTGCGGGGGTTAATCGGAACAGAATGCCCACTGAAATCATTCAGCGGGCATCCTGTCACAACGCCGGGGGGGCATATGACCCCTCCCCGTATCGGCGATCGCAGCAAACTGCAGGTCAATTCAGACCTGCAGTTTGCAGCGCTTTCTGCAGTTTCTGATCCCCACGGTGATCAGAAACTTTAAAATGCCCAAAATATAGATTTTTCACCCCCCATCCCCCCTGCACCCCTGAATGATTTTATGCCGGCGGGTGGTGCAGGGGGGGGGTTGCGGGAGGAGGGCGGTGCGATCCCCCGCCCGCCTCCTCTTGAATATTCATTGGTGTCCAGTGGGTATACCAGAGTGTCAGCACATTGCTGACACTCTGGTATAAACGGCTGACATCTGTGCTGTGATGTCAGCCGTTTAACCCTTTCCATACTTCAGTCCGTACGGACCGCTGTATTGAAAGGGTTAACAGTCAGGGAGCTCCCTCCCTCTCCCATCGGGGGGCTGCTGTGCCTTTGCAGCCCCAAGACAGGATGGGGTCACAGAGGGAGGGAGCCCCCCTCCTTTTCCTTCCCCGTCTGCTCAGTTGTGGCAGACGGGGAAGGTTCCCATGGCAACAAGACGTCTTCTCAGGCATCCTGCTGTCCATGTGCTAAAGGCATAGATCTGTTCAGACAAAGTGTAAGTAAAATACAGTACAATACACTATATAGTGTATTGTACTGTATTATTCAGACATCAGACCTACTGGATCTTCAAGAACCAAGTGGGTCTGGGTCAAAAAAATGTTTTAAAAAAAGTGAAAAAAGTAGATTAAAAAAAACACATTTATCACTGAATAAAAAAATCACTATTTATTCCGTTTTGTGGCGGTAGGTGAAGCGATGAAAAAATGGCGAATTGGCCATTTTGAATTTTTTTTTACTTAACTTTTTGGTTAAACTATTCGCTGTATGGGACAATTTTTTTTATATTTTAATAGTACTGGCATTTTCAGATGCGGTGATGCCTATGATGCTTATTTTTTTATTGTTTATTTTCATTTTAGGGAAGTGATTAGAACTTTTATTTTTTTCTATATATTTTTCAAAATGTTTCCTTTTTTTTAAACTTTTTTTAACCCCTTAGAGACGCATGACGTACCGGTACGGCATGTTTCCCGAGTCCTTAAGGACCCGTGACGTACCGGTACGACATGAGTTTAAAACGCGATTGCGGCAATGCGGGGGTTAATCGGAACAGAATGCCCGCTGAAATCATTCAGCGGGCATCCTGTCACAACGCCGGGGGGGCATATGACCCCTCCCCGTATCGGTGATCGCAGCAAACTGCAGGTCAATTCAGACCTGCAGTTTGCAGCGCTTTCTGCAGTTTCTGATCCCCGCGGTGATCAGAAACTTTAAAATGCCCCAAATATAGATTTTTCACCCCCCATCCCCCCTGCACCCCTGAATGATTTTATGCCGGCGGGTGGTGCAGGGGGGGGTTGCGGGAGGAGGGAGGTGCGGCAGGCGGGATCGCGATCCCCCGCCCGCCTCCTCTTGAATATTCATTGGTGTCCAGTGGGTATACCAGAGTGTCAGCACATTGCTGACGCTCTGGTATAAACGGCTTACATCTGTGCTGTGATGTCAGCCGTTTAACCCTTTCCATACTGCAGTCCGTACGGACCGCTGTATGGAAAGGGTTAACAGTCAGGGAGCCCCCTCCTTTTCCTTCCCCGTCTGCTCAGTTGTGGCAGACGGGGAAGGTTTTCATGGCAACAAGACGCCTTCTCAGGCATCCTGCTGTCCATGTGCTAAAGGCATAGATCTGTTCAAACAAAGTGTAAGTAAAATACAGTACAATACACTATATAGTGTACTGTACTGTATTATTCAGACATCAGATGGATCTTCAAGAACCAAGTGGGTCTGGGTCAAAAAAAAATAAAAAAAAGTGAAAAAAGTTAAGATAAAAAAAACACATTTATCACTGAATAAAAAAATAAATAATACACTACACATATTAGGTATCGCCGCGTCCATAACGACCCGATCTATAAAACGGTCATGTTACTTTCCCCGCACGGTGAACGCCATAAAAACAAAAACAAAAAAACTATGAGCAAATTTAAATTTTGCCCACCTTACTTCGCAAAAAAGGTAGTAAAAATGATTAAGAAAAAGTCGCATGTACACCAAAATAGTACCAATCAAACCGTCATCTCATCCCGCAAAAATCATACCCTACCCAAGATAATCGCCCAAAAACTGAAAAAACTATGGCTCTTAGACTATGGAAACACTAAAACATGATTTTTGGGGTTTCAAAAATGAAATCATTCTGTAAAAGTTACATAAATTAAAAAAAGTATACATATTAGGTATCGCCGCGTCCGTATCGACCGGCTCTAAAAAAATATCACATGACCTAACCCCTCAGGTGAACACCGAAAAAAAAAAAAGCCATTTTGTAAAAAAAAGGCATTTTTTGTCATCTTACATCACAAAAAGTGTAATAGCAAGCGAACAAAAAGTCATATGCACCCCAAAATAGTGTCAATCAAACCGTCATCTCATCTCACAAAAAATGAGACCCTACCTAAAATAATCGCCCAAAAACTTAAAAAACTACGGCTCTCAGACTATGGAGACACTAAAACATGATTTATTTATTTTTTGTTTCAAAAATGAAATCATTGTGTAAAACTTACATAAATAAAAAAATTGTATACATATTAGGCTATGTTCACATCTGCGTTCAAGCTCTCCGTTCCTGTAGTCCGTCCGGAAGTAGAAAAAAAAATCTAAAAACGTATCCGTTCAACCTCCCATAGAAACTAATTGACGTATGTATGCATACGTTTGACTCCGTTAGTTGGTAATACGTTCGGAATACGTTTTTTCAGACGGAAAACAAAATCCTGCTTGCAGGATTTTTTTCTACGTTCAGAAAAGCGGATTCTTGACGGAGCGTCCATTCACGTTCATTGTAGTAAATGAGAAACGGATTGTTCAATTTTTATTTCGCGGACATAGCGTTCCTAAAGTACGTTTTTTTTGTTGCTGAACATGCGCAGAACAAACAGGAACTTACAAACGAAGACAGGAAACAAGGGAGTGTCATGTGACAGTCACGTGAGCGCTACTCCTCACCATTTCTGAAGGCTGATGTGCAAGTTGGAGAAAGTCTCAAGAAAAGGGTATGAATTGATGCAATTGAAAAGTATTTACTTCGATCATCTACTGGTGCATGCTATTTGGCTACTGGGGGCTAATATCTTGAAACTGTGGATGCTATTAGGCACATGGGGGATGTTATTAGTCTTTTGTGAGATGCTATTACGCTACTGGGACATGTTATTTGGCTACTGGGGGCAAATATTTTTAAACTGTGGATGCTATAAGGCTATGGGAGGATGCTATAAGGCTACTGGGGAATGCTATTATGCTACTGTTGAAGCCTGTTGGAGGATGCTATTGCGCAAGTGGGGGATGCTATTCGGCTACTGCGGGGGTGCTACTAGGCTACTGGGGGATGCTATAAGGCTGCTGGAGAATGCTATAAGGCTACTGGGGGATGCTATAATGCTACTGGGGAATGCTATAAGGTTGATATAATTTTAATGACCAGAGGAGCAATTTTGTGTTTTGACTAATCCCTGTTTTTACCCTTGTTGCATCTTGTGCCAATGTGTATGTTGAAATATGTCTATAAGCTCTTGTCTATAATGTTTCTGTAACGTTTTCAGATGTCTTCGCCTTGTCCTTCGGTTTGCAGTCGAAGTACCCCCTCCTTTCACATGCAGGTAAAAATCTTTAAATAAAAATCTATTATTAATGATCCAAATAATAAATATGTTTGAACCACAATACATATTTATATATTGCAGGGACACTCCGACACTGAATCCTCTGCTGGCGAGGAATTGCGTTTTTCTCCTGAACCAATGGAGTCAGTAAGTGTGGAATGTTATATTTAGATTTTTTGGTTTCTACACATCCATAATTGGTATAATGGATATAAACTCGAAAGGTACATGATTTGCCAACACCGCAAAAGGATAGATAGGCCAATGTATTGGCAACAAGATTTGAAATAGTGTATATGGCATTTTGGTTGCTGCAGGGCAGGCAGATGGCAATTTTCAATGAATAGAAAACTGTGTTTGTTTTTCAGACACAGGAGGGTACACATTCAATAGAAAATCCGCGAAGTAGACGTCATAACGACGATAATGTGAGTATCTATACTTAGGTTCTCTAACTAAATCAATTTTCTTTTGTGATAACTATATTATTTATTAGGACCCAAACAGTCAAATTGAAAATCCATCACCTGTTCAAAAAAGAACTTCCAGGCGTGGTGGTCGCGGACAACGTGGTCGTGGTGGACGTGTAGGCCGTGTGAGTAGGCACATGTGCTGTGATGTGAGCTGTCCACACTGCCCTCAGTATACAGTATCTTATATCACCTATAAGATAACGTGGCCATCATACCTCAAATTTTTTTTATTATTAGAACAAATGACCATGAGGATTGGAGACATTTGTTTTACCCAAACCAAAGTTTAAGGGTTGCTTATGCCATAATGGACATACCATGAACAGGGGCTACTCTCTTATAAAATAAAAAGCAATGACCCGCTCGCCAAGTCTATATCTTTATAGCCGTTCACACCCAAAGACCAAATACAAGGAAATCCAAAAAATGTTTATATTTTTTTATTAAAACAAAAGATGCAGTGGGCAGTGGTTGGCACATGCAACATATTCGCTATACAAGTTTTATCCAAAAGACTTAAGTGCTATTGGAATTGCAGGTAGCTTTTATAGGTAATGATAACATTTGTTTTAAACCAAATAGGGTAGACAGCAAGAATTGGACGAGGAAGATAGGCAATTTCTCCCAATCATAAACTGTGAACTGCTAATACAGCTAGTAGAAGCAAGGCCAGCTCTATGGGACCAAACAGACCCCAAGCACTCGGACCACAACACGACTCGTCGACAATGGCAAGAGGTCTATGCCAATTTGGTTCCCACATGGAACGATTTGAGTCGTCAGGCTAAAAAAAATTGTGGTACATTAATTTCAATCCTTTTGTTAAATCATTTGGTTTTAGAAGATTTGATAGTGATGTTTCTAGTTGGAAGAATAGTGAAGTGAGCATAAGTTTTCTGTTTGGAAAACTTTGTTTCAACAACTGATACAGCCAATTCAGGTACCGGGCAAAATAACAGTTAAATACAATGCAGAATTTTGGACTGCCTGGGGCAACAGTTTTTTATGCAATCCGATGTCAACAGAAAAGAATATATAACATTATATACGGTTATTAAAATTGTTCTTTATTTTCTAGCTGAAATCATATCAACACGCTGGAGGTCAATACGCGATAGGTTTATGCGTGACCTCAATCATGAACGAACGGCGCCAAGTGGTTCGGGTACTTCTCGGAGGAAACCTTACCAATATGCACCACATCTTCAATTTCTTCAACGTTGTTTTCAGCAGCGCATGTGAGTTAAATTTCCTAAAGAGAAGACAAAAAAAAATTATGAATATAGAAATTATACCTTTTATTTCCCTATCTATTTTAGGACTCATTCAAGCACACTCCCTCCTGAAGCAGAACCTGTTGAACATGAGGACTCAACCGAACAATTGTCTGGACGATCTACCGATCAAACTTCATTACCATCTCAGTCACAGGATTCTGCTCTGGAGTCGCGCGGCCGGCAAACTGAGACATGTGCTCAGATTGAAGATACTCGACAGTTCATTTCTTCTGCCTTTGACAGAGTTTTAAGTAGGCCGAGGCCACTTCGAAGACCACATAGAGTCTTTGAGGATCTTGCACTGATCTTCCGAGATTGTTTATTAAAAATAGAGGAGGAGCAAACTCTGTATAAGCAAGAGTTAACTTCCATGATCAATCATGTCGAGGTAGTTTGTCGTCCAGAACCCCTTAACCATAATCAGCAGTTTCTCTTAACGTTAAGTCATTGGATGGACAACATGACTCCAGAGCAGAATTGTGATTGTCGAGTGACATTGATCAAAACTGTTTGGAATATTAAACACGCACCATCCTCTAATTTTGTTCCTCTGGCTCAGTCGTATCCACCAGCCACCTCCTACCCAACATCCATGACTTCTCCACCTGCTCACTCATACTCTGAGCCACATATCGCTCCCCAGTCACAAAACTTTCAACAGTCACAAAACTTTCAACAGTCACAAAACTTTCAACAGTCACAAAACTTAGCCCTATCCCAAAACTTTAGCCACTCCCAAAACTTTCCCCCATCCAAAACTTTACCTACGTACCACAACTTCCCACAGGCCCAAAACGTAGGCACTGCACAAAACTTTCCAGCTTTACAGAACTTTCCATCAACATCCCACATCTTTATTCCATCCCAAAGCCATCCACCGTCCCAAAGACAACCTACGTCCCACCAATACCCAACGGCTCACACATTTCCACCTTCTCAAAGCCATAGCACATCCGCAGGGGCGTAACTAGAAGTGACTGGGCCCCACAGCAAATATTTGTAAGGGCCCCCCTCAGCGCGCTTCGCACCTCCCTCCTCCTGTGTAAACCCCACTCCTTTGGCACAGTGTAGCGGTATACTGTATATTGTGTGGCACAGTATAGAGGTATACTGTATATTGTGTGGCACAGTATAGAGGTATACTGTATATTGTGTGGCACAGTGTAGAGGTATATTGTGAGGCACAGTGTAGCGGTATACTGTATATTGTGTGGCACAGTGTTGAGGTATATTGTGAGGCACAGTGTAGCGGTATACTGTATATTGTGTGGCACAGTGTAGCGGTATATTGTGAGGCACAGTGTAGAGGTATACTGTATATTGTGTGGCACAGTGTAGCGGTATACTGTATATTGTGGGGCACAGTGTAGAGGTATACTGTATATTGTGGGGCACAGTGTAGCGGTATACTGTACATTGTGTGGCACAGTGTAGCAGTATACTGTATATTGTGAGGCACAGTGTAGAGGTATACTGTACATTGTGGGGCACAGTATAGAGGTATACTGTACATTGTGAGGCACAGTATAGAGGTATACTGTATATTGTGTGGCACAGTGTAGCGGTATATTGTGGGGCACAGTGTAAGCTATATGTGTATAACATAAACATACTCCACATGAACACTTACAGTTACATGGCTTGGCCCTTGGGGGTCTCGGACGCCACTTCCACACTTTGGCCGGGGGCTCGGCGGAGCTGATGTTGTGTTTTATCCTAATGAGAAAGATTTTATAATAAGGATTTGGAGAAGGGGCAGAGGGATAGCAGAGCAGGGAGAGGCCGGTGCTGCTACTAGGGGGTCATACCATGGGACAGTAATAAAACCCACCATAATGCCCCCCCCCCAGTAGTAATAATTCTCCTTATAATGTGACAGTGCAAAAAATACCCCCTTGTAATGCCCCCAGTTGAGCTAATGTCCCCATAGTGCCCCAAAAAATGTGCCAGTATAAAATACCCCTATATAGTGCCCCCAGTAACTTCCCCCATAGTGCTCCTCTCCCCCCTTCCTGCTAGTGCCCCCCAAAATGTACCAGTATAAAATGCCCCATATATAGTGCCCCAGTAGATGCCGCTCAGTGTCCGGCCTCTGATAGGCTGCCGGCCTAGTGTCCCCCATAATGCCCCCCAATAATGTGCCAGTAAGTGCCCCTATCATGTGCCAGTATCAAGTGCCTCTCCCCCCCCACATGTCCCAGTATCATAGTGCCATCTCCCCCCATGTGCCAGTATCAAGTGCCTCTCTCCTTCCCACCCCCCATGTGCCAGTATCAAGTGCCTCTCTCCTCCCCATGTCCCAGTATCATAGTGCCATCTCCCCCCCCCCCACACTAAAAAGTGCCAATATCAAGTGCCTCTCTCCCTCCCCCCTCCCCATGTGCCAGTATCAGGTGCCCCCCCCCCCATGTGCCAGTATCAAGTGCCAACCCCCCCTCTCCCCTCCAGGTGCCAGTATCAGGTGCCTCCCCCCCCCCCCCCTATGTCCCAGTATCATAGTGCCATCTCCCCCCCCCCCCCACCACCACAAAAAAAGTGCCAGTATCAAGTGCCTCTCTCCCTCCCCCCCCCCCCAATGCCAGTATCAGGTGCCTCTCTCCCCCCCCCCCCCAGGTGCCAGTATCAGGTGCCAACCCCCCTCCCCCCATGTGCCAGTATCAGGTGCCTTCCGCTCCTTCCGCAGTAACAGTCGGGTATTAAAAAAATAATAATAAACACTTCTACTTACCTCCATGTCAGCGATGCGATGCAGCCTCTTCCTGTGTCCCGCCTTGTATGCCCTTATATGGAGTCAGTGCTTGTATTTCAGAAAAGAGTCTGCTGGGATTCGAACCCAGGACCTTCTGCTTCAGAGGCAGAGCAGCTAACCACTAGACCATAAGAGCTGCATTGAGGCTGAGTGAAAAAATATGAGACTTCTACTGTTATAGCTGGCTAAGTGTACATCTATACACATGGCAGCTGTTCATATATAGAGATGTAGCAGAGCTGAATGTGCAGGGACAGCTGTCATATACAGATATAGCAGTGCTAGGTGTGTTTGGGCAGCTGTCATGTGTATAGATGTATTTTTTTTTTTTTTTTTACAGTCAGTTGTAATGCAGCCTTTATGGCTGTGAGGGTAAATGCTTTGCCACTGATTCACTTATAGATTGGAGGTTGTGGGTTCGAATCCCAGACCAGGAGACTTTTAGCAGACAGTAAAATTAGATCACTCTAGCGGCTGTGAAGGGGCCCTGAACACGATATTTATCTAACTTGAAAATAAACTGTCACACACGCTGCTTGGGGCGCCGGGCCCCCTTGGCAGCCCGGGCCCCGAAGCAGCTGCTTCCCCTGCTTCCCCGGTAGTTACGCCACTGCACATCCGTCAGATATCAACCTTTCAAGAGACTTTAAGCCAATCTCAATCACAGCTACCTTCCTATGTCTCTGCACAAACACCTTTCCAATCCAACAACACTGGAAGTTCCCAAACACGTCTACAGACACCAAGTCCAGATGTGATTTCTATGTCAACTCAAAATAAAATCTCCATAAACGAAGGTGTTTCCACCTCCGTTTTTCCCACTCCAACCACTTTTACTAACCTTTCTCAAACAAATCTGTTCCATACCAATCTGATACTGATTCATATTCCCTTCATACCCCACAACATCAACAACAGGGTGAATATGTCAGACCACAACATTCGTTCATGCAATCACTTCTAGACCAAAGTGCAGAAGATGCTGGGTCCCCAACTGCAGCCCCAGGAAAGGCTCCATTCACTCAACCACCACCCTAGTTAACAAAATATATATTATGTTTTAAAGTTTATAAATGAGTACCTCACAAGGTTTATATTGACCACTGTGTCAATTTGTTGAAGTTTATAAATAAGTACCTCACAAGGTTTATATTGACAAGCTGTGTCAATTTTTGCACTTTAATGATGTTGAACTTGAAAGATTTTATATGTTTTATACTTTTATATTATTAGATTAATAAGGAGGTTTCAGATATGTGTGTAATTATTGTGCACTTATCAGCTTTCAGAAGCCCATACAAGCTGCTAAATATAGGCAGGTGGTTTGATTTCCTCGTTCGGACGTTTAGATTTTCAAGAACTAACATGATAATCATAGCAGATTGGACCCTAAAAAGAGTAATTGGCCTTATTATTCATGATTTCTTTATCTCCTGCCCAAGGTGCTGATGACTTACAGTTTTCCAACTAGTCTTTTTTCCTTATATTAAGGAGAAAAATGCCATTCATCAGCACATGGGTCAGAGACACAGAGATTAGCTACCATGACTAGACTCAGATTGGTTCAACTCTTTTACGGTAATGGACTGCAATGATTATGATGATAGTTCTTGTTTACCACTTGTGAGTGAGTGACACAGTACACAAATCTATATACTGTCACTTATTCACCACCTTGCGTGGTCTGCACAAAGCTGATGACTTTTTCAGTCTCCCACCTGTTGTTGTTCCATTGCTATTGTCTCGCTATCGTGATCCTCCATTGTACACTTGCTTGAAAACAATGCAAATACAATAATAGAAATGGCATATGTCATTACTATTTTCTTTGATATAATGTCTCATGCACAAGACTGAACACACTCAGAGACATGGTGTTTGTCAAAAAAAAATTGTACCTGCTGATGTAATTTAAAGGGGTACTGGAGGACACACCATCAGTGATTACACTGATTCTTTGCATGTTGTGCCACCCACATGGCTGTAGTCTAGCACTTTCTACATCATATTGATGATGCACAGTAGCCCTGTGTTTGGTGCATAGCAGCATTGAAATAACTGATGATGTGCACTTCCATTTGCATGTTTCATGTCACCATATAACTTCTTGCTCGCTCAAGGAAGACATGTCTCGCGGTGCATACTGTAGTGTGATTATTCTGAACTTGGTATGATGATGCTATCACATAGCATGTGCAATCAAGAGAATGGTGTGCACTTCAGTCACAGATAGAACAACTTTTTCACAATGGACATTTTGTTATTCCTACATGTACGGTAGAGCTTATCCTTTTCTTATGTGAATTCTAGTTCCATTGTGTTGAGCTACGTGCTTTTATGGAAGTTTATTTGTAAACTTATGCAAATGATTATTTAAATATAAAAATATGTTTAAAAAAAAGTATTTATCTAAATAAATACTTTTATAATTTCAAATATTCTTTGTCAGTGATTTTCATACTTTCAAGACTAAAACGACAAACAAGGGATATGGAGATGCTTGGAGAGGCTTACCTTTTGCTGAATCCAAGGCAATAAATGTAGGTAGACCGATACATCATGGTTGACTCAACAATAAACAACAATATATTAAGAAGAAACAATAAAATAAACTATTATGTACATAACTATTTACAACTTTCAACTGTACATATTTAATAAACAAACAGTAACAAACAATAGAGAATATTTGTTCAAATATGTTCATCCTGCCAATGCACAGATCCAGCTGAAGAAATGAAATATTCTGCAAATTGATCGCGCATGCGACTCACAGCAACTGTTGATCTTGGGCCAGTTTCTATGTTATCTCCTGGTGGATTTAATGCCAGTGGCTCCGTAGGCAAAGGCTCTTTGGTCAGTACATAATTGTGCAACACAACGCATGCTTTTATGACATCATCCACAGTATCTGTTTTCAATTGTATTGGACGAGTGAATATTCGCCATTTTGCAGTCAATATGCCAAAAGCACACTCGACCATTCTTCTTGCTCGAGTCAGTCTGTAATTGAACACTCTTTTGCGATAGTCTAGACCACGGCTGGCATATGGCTTCAGTAAATTTCCACACATTTGGAAAGCTTCATCTCCAACTAGAACAAATGGAAGTGCAGGGTTTGTAGTACCTGGTAAAGGCCTGGGCTCTGGTATACCAAAGTTTCCGGAGTACAGCCTTTTTCCCATATTAGAATTTTTAAAAACACGTGAGTCATTTGTTCGCCCAAAAGCTCCAATATCAACAGCCACAAATTTGTAATTTGCATCAACAATTGCCATTAGGATCACAGAAAAATACTTTTTATAGTTAAAAAAGGAGGATCCGCTACGTGGGGGCTTCAAGAGCCTCACATGCTTCCCATCCACTGCACCAATACAATTGGGAAACTGTGTCACCTCATAAAACTTGTCGGCTATGCTGATCCACTGTTGGCAAGTAGGATGGGGAAGAAATTCTTCACGCAGAAGATTCCAAATTGCCCGGCAGGTATCTTTAACAATGTAAGATATTGTAGATTTCCCTAGTCGAAATTGAAAATGAAGACTGGAAAAACTTTCACCACTAGCCAGAAACCTACAAAAAAATAAAATAAAATTTAACATAATTGTTACACAAATACTATTCACAATAAAAAAACTGCAGCAAAACAACTTTTTGGATTGTCCCACAAGCATTAATTCAAGATCCTTCACAGCAAACAGATCAACATTACCTAGCGGTTGAACGGAAAATGGTATCAAATTTGGATGCATTTACATATTTTAGGTAACTACTATATTTAAAAACTTTTCTCTTGAGATTAATCATATACTCACAATAATAATAAAAACAAAAAGGCTCTGAAACACAGTAGAAGCAATAATGGAAAGTTGTAGCATACATACCGCAGAGTGACCATGAGTCGTTCTTCTGGAGTTACACTTCGACGAAATTTCGTATCCTTCCGTCTCAATCGGCAATGTAAACGTTGGGAAAGGTCATCAAAGCTTGCGACACTTACACGGAGATATTCTGCAAATTTGACAGGGTGTTTTCGGAGTTCTTGATAAAGGGTCGAATATACACCTCGTGTCATTCGGCATGATGTAATGGGATGCACCCAATATCGCCGTCTCCTTTTCATGGATGACATTCGCATCTTTTGAAGTTTCCATATCATATAGTCCACAGAAAAAAGGACATGAGCAGGCAGCATTGTTCCTCTTCCAGCAATTGGATGTCACAATATGGCACCATTTTTATATAGCATGCAGATAGGGGAGGGACAACTGAAAAAAAAAAAAAAAGGAAAAAAACGGATCCGTTATCGGAGTAACTAAAGTGATTGAACGGACATTAACTGACATTTTTAATCAGTTTATTAACGTATCCGTTAGATGGTATCCGTTTAAAAACGTAGCAAAATATGTCCGTTACGTTCCGTTATGAATGAATCCGTTTCAATTTTGAAACGGACGCAAGTCAGAACGGAAAGCCGAACGGAGGACTGAACGCTGATGTGAACGAGGCCTTAGGTATCGCTGCGTCCGTGACAACCTGGTCTATAAAAATATCACATGATCTAACCTGTCAGATGAATGTCGTAAATAACAAAAAATAAAAACTGTGCCAAAACAGCTATTTCTTGATATCTTGTAATATATAGCAACCAAAAATCATATGTACCCTAAATTAGTACCAACAATACTGCCACCCTATCCCGTAGTTTCTAAAATGGGGTCACTTTTTTGGAGTTTCTACTCTAGGGGTGCATCAGGGGGGCTTCAAATGGGACATGGTGTCTAAAAAAACAGTCTAGCAAAATCTGCCTTCCAAAAACCTTATGGCATTCCTTTCCTTCTGCGCCCTGCCGTGTGCCCATACAGCTGTTTACGACCACATATGAGGTGTTTCTGCAGAATCAGGGCCATAAATAATGAGTTTTGTTTGGCTGTTAACCCTTGCTTTGTAACTGGAAAAAAAATATAAAAATGGAAAATCTGCCAAAAAAGTTAAATTTTAAAATTGTATCTCTATTTTCCATTAAATCTTGTGCAACACCTAAAGGGTTAACAAAGTTTGCAAAATCAGTTTTGAATACCTTGAGGGGTGTAGTTTCTTAGATGGGGTCACTTTTATGGAGTTTGTACTCTAGGGGTGCATTAGGGGGGCTTCACATGGGACATGGTGTAAATAAACCAGTCCAGCAAAATCTGCTTTCCAAAAACCATACGGCGCACCTTTCCCTCTATGCCCTACTGTGTGCCTGAACAGTAGTTTACGGCCACATATGGGGTGTTTCTGCAAACTACAGAATCAAGGCAATAAATATAGCATTTTTTTGGCTGTTAACCCTTGCTTTGTTACTGGCAAAAATTGATTAAAATTGAAAATTTGCCAAAAAATCTAAATTCAGAAATGTTATCACCATTTGCCATTAACTCTTGCGGAACACCTAAAGGGTTAACAACGTTTGTAAAATCAGTTTTGAATACCTTGAGGGGTGTAGTTTCTAGAATGGGGTCATTTTTGGGTGGTTTCTATTATGTAAGCATCGCAAAGTGACTTCAGACCTGAACTGGTCCCTAAAAAGTGGGTTTTTGAAAATTTCTGAAAAATTTCAAGATTTTCTTCTAAACTTCTAAGCCTTGTAACACCCCCCCCCCCCCCCCCAAAATAAAATATTATTCCCAAATTGATCCAAACATGAAGTAGACATATGGGGAATGTAAAGTAATAACTATTTTTGTAGGTATTACTATGTATTATAGAAGTAGAGAAATTGAAACTTGGAAATTTGCAATTTTTTACTTCATTTTTGGTAAATTTGGTATTTTTTATAAATAAAAATGTTAGTTTTTTTTTTTACTTCATTTTACCAGTGTCATGAAGTACAATATAAAAACACAAAATGCAATCGCACACTGCAACCAGCACTCTGCCCTGCCTTTATGCTGGATGTTGAATAAGGCATTGGTGTACATTTTGGCCAAAGCTTAATAAGCCACTCACCACGTCAAGGTCGCCTTCATGAGTGGTCCCTAACACTAGTTCCTACCTTTTATGGGCCATGACAGCCACATAAAGTCCAGGGAGCGCAGGCACAGCATGCACGCCAAGCACACTCTGCTTTTAACCCCGTCCGGTGCCATTACAGCTTTCATCGGATCCAGGGATGCAAGTACTCACATGCATGCTGAGCCCACTTTATACTTCTCCTGGAGCCTAATAGCTACTGGTAGGTGCTGTATAAGCAGACTCAGTTTTATATTGACTTTAAAACCAGCCTCCAGGGGGCAGATTAACTGGACAGGTGTGCTTGACTGCTTGGAGATCGCCACGCCGCCATTAGGCTCCAGGAGAAGTATATAGTGGGCTCAGCATGCATGTGAGTACTTGCATCCCTGGATCCGTTGAAAGCTGTAATGGCACCGGACGGGGTTAAAAGCAGAGTGTGCTTGGCGTGCATGCTGTGCCTGCGCTCCCTGGACTTTATGTGGCTGTCATGGCCCATAAAAGGTAGGAACTAGTGTTAGGGACCACTCATGAAGGCGACCTTGACGTGGTGAGTGGCTTATTAAGCTTTGGCCAAAATGTACACCAATGCCTTATTCAACATCCAGCATAAAGGCAGGGCAGAGTGCTGGTTGCAGTGTGCGATTGCATTTTGTGTTTTTACATTTATATCTTTATTTCGCCATAGCAATCTGCACCTGCTAGGGGTTGTGCGGGCTGAATTTTCCATATTTTTCTCTATGAAGTACAATATGTGACGAAAAAACAGTCTCAGAATGGCCTGGATAAGTCAAAGCATTTTAAAGTTATTTACACATAAAGTGACACTGGTCAGATTTGCAAAAAATGGGCAAGCCTTAAGGTGAAATAGGGCTTAGTCCTTAAGGGGTTAAATCCCCCTGGATGATATAAATACCTCCGCATTAGACACCTCCTGGCCTCTAATGCGCCGCTTGTTGTAAAAGCTGATCACCAGATACTCAAAACTTGGTCTCTATCAACTCAAGCAAAGAAAGGCATAAAACCCCTATATGTCGCACTGGGTGACAAGGAGGTATTTGTGAAAACTACCCCCTTTAAATCATGGGAACTTGACATGCATTTATCGATTGATAAGGCTCAATGGTCGCATGCCCTTCAGTTTGCTGCCAAATGTTTTAGATGCACTCTCCACTATGAGTCATATATGAAAACAGTCTTACGTTGGTACTACACCCCGGACAGACTCAACATAATCTACCCAGGCTCATCGCACCTTTGCTGGAGAGAATGTGCATGTAAAGGTACATTGCTTCACATCTTATGGTGTTGGCCAAAATGTCCCCTTCTAAACAATCTGTGGAAACAGATTTTCGCGATAATTTCTGACCTGTCCGGAATCTCAACACCACCAACCCCTCAGCTAGCACTGCTCCTGATCGATATGGGCAGATTCCCACCATCTTACCGAGTGAGTGTAGCACATCTTCTTATATCAACCAAGATAACCATAGCCAAATATTGGAAGTCGCAGATAGTCCCCACGGTTAAAGAAATAATTGACAAGGTTGATAAAACCCATTCATATGAGAGGATCCTGGCGTATAATTTTCCACCCTCCTTGAAATTTAATAAAGCTTGGCAATGCTGGGGAGAATACAGAACGAAGCTCCAACTGATTTAATCCAACACACTACCTCCCACCCGAGTATACCGATTTCTTATTGTCATTGTACAAGGTGTAATCGTACCCAATACACTGATATGCATGTACCTAACTCGATCTATTCGATCTATTTGCTTTCATGTATGTTCTTTACATGTTGTTTTTGTCCCCCCCCCCCCAATCCCTCCCCCCCATTCCCCCTCCATTCTCATACCTGACTATGTCAATGCTCAGCGAAATACAGTATCTTGTACTCAGATACCCTAATACTGATAATGTATGTCAATGATCCTTTAAAAACTTGAATAAAAAACTATTGATTTAAAAAAAAAAAATCCCCCTGGATGACTATAACATGTAATCATTAGATTGCCATATGTAACTAATGGTATTTTATCGTATTTGGATACGGCATTCAGTATATTCCAATGTAGTGATGCCACCTGCAGGCCTGTATTAGAATATACCAGTGATAGGCATCGGAGCCTTTGGTCTTCTAACCTTTGGTAACAGCTTCCCTGATCTCAACCTTCGGCCTCATACACACGAATGTATTTTCTTTCCATGTCTGTTCCGTTTTTTTTGCGGACCGTATGCGGAACCATTTATTTCAATGAGTCCGCAAAAAAATGGAAGTTACACTATGTGCATTCTGTTTTCATATGTCCGTATTTCCGTTTTGCAAAAAAATTGAATATGTCCTATTATTGTCCGCAGTACGGACAAGGATAGTACTGTTCTATTAGGGGCCAGCTGTTCTGTTCCGCAAAATACGGACTGCACACAGACGTCATCCGTTTTTGCCGCAAAAAATACGGATGACATCCGTGTGCATTCCGTATTTCGCGGAACGGAACAGCTGGCCCCTAATAGAACAGTCCTATCCTTGTTTGTAATGCGGACAAGAATAGGAAAATTTCAATTTTTTATGCAGAACGGATATCTGGAAACGGAATGCACGCGGAGTACCTTCTGTTTTTTTTTTTTTTTTTTTTTTGCGGACCCATTGAAATGAATGGCCCGTTTCGGTCTGCAAAAATAACGGAACGGACACGGAATGAAAATACTTTCGTGTAAAAGAGGCCTTAGGCCTCTTGCACACCAACGTATGTATTTTGCGGTCCGCAAAAAACTGATCCGCAAAAAATACAGATGACATCCGTGTGCATTCCGTATTATGCGGAACAGAACAGCTGGCCCCTAATAGAACAGTACTATCCTTGTCCGTAATGCGGACAAGAATAGGACATGTTCTATTTTTTTTGCGGAACGGAAATACGGAAACGGAATGCACACGGAGTACCTTCTGTTTTCTTGCGGACCCATTGAAATGAATCGTTCCATATACGGTCCACAAAAGAGGCCTTAGGAAGCTGTTGCAGGAGCAGGAGCATGCAGCTCCCACGTTTTTCCCATTGTAATGCCGTGGTCACATTTTAACACCTCCCTCGTGTACAACTATCAGTGACTGACAGCTATATTTGTATACACACTTAGGGCTCGTGTGAAGCCTGTGCTGTGTCCGCAATGCACAGGCACCATCCGTGGGGCAGGCGCATGGGGATCGCAGACCCATTCACTTGAGCAAGTTCTATCTTTTTGCGGTGCGGAAGCACGGAATGGAACCCCAGAAAGCACTTTGTAGTGCTTTCGTAGTGTTCCATTCCGCATCTCAGGATTTGCGGACCCATTGGAATGAATAGGTCCGCATCCGTTATGCGGAATGGCCACTGAACGGTGCCTGTGTATTGCGGATCCGCAAATGCGGTCTGCAATACGGCAACAGGCCCTTGTAAACGAGCCCTTACACAGTGAATGCTAGAAATCACTGATAACACCTCCCCTGTGTACAACTATCAGTGACTGACAGCTATCTATGTATACACACACAGAGAATGCTATCAATCACTGATAACACTTCCCCCATGTATAGCTATCAGTGACTGACACATAGGTGCATGATGCATAGGTGATGTGACCACTGCAGCCAGTCATTGCCTGCACCAGTCATGTGACCCATGTCAAACTGGATGTTAACGCAGGGAGACCTGGGACCTGCAGAGCTGGAGCGGTAGTGATGGATCTTAAACCCAGCGGTGGAGATCAATGCGTTTTGCACTCACGTGATAAAAAACTAAATGTGGTACCCAGACCCAAACTTCTTCACAGAAGTTCAGGTTTGGGTTCAAGGTTGTGTAGATTGTATTATTTCCACTTATAACATGGTTATAAGGGAAAATAATAGCATTCTGAATACAGAATGCATAGTACAATAGGGCATGAGGGGTTAAAAAAAATATATTTAACTCGCCTTAATCCACTTGTTCGCGCAGTCGGCATCTCTTCCGTCTTCTTTTGTGAGGAATAGGACATTTGATGACGTCACTATGCTCATCACATGTTCCGTCACATGATCTTTCACCATGGTGAAGGATCATGTGACGGACCATGTGATGAACACAGTGACGTCATCAAAAGTCCTATTCCTCACAGAACAAGACAGAAGAGATGCCGGCTGCGCGAACAAGTGGATTAAGGCGAGTTAAATATATTTTTTTTAACCCCTCAAGCCCTATTGTACTTAGCATCCAGTTGATCATTTGTTACCTAATAGCACCCTTAAAGGGGTTCTCCTGGCCCGACGTATCCTGAGGATATGAAATCCCATGAAAATTATCACCTGTCCTAAGTGATGACCCCTTTAAAGGCCTTAGGCAAGATTTGGTCACAGATAAAATTTCCAATGTTGGAACTGTTAACTTTTTTTAATCCACATCCATAAACATATTTACTTCTAACATACATTATGGAGGATTTGTGAGCCCTAAAACGGGTTGCGTAGGGTTAAAAAAATATGGCTTCTCTCTTCCAGAAATAGGGCCATACCTGCCCACAGGTTGGGTGTGGTACTTCAGTTCAGCCTCGTTTATGTCACAAGACACAACCCATGGAGATGTGGCGCTGTTTCTGGAAGAAAGCATCCATATTTTTCTGGTTACACCAATGCTTGCGCCAGGACAGCGGAGTTTTGTGTATCTGTCTGGTTGAGAGTCATATGCTGAGCTCAATTTAGTTTGTGCAGGTGAAGTAGGGTTCTTTAACCACTTCAACCCCGCTAGCTAAAACCCCCTTAATGACCAGGCCACTTTTTACACTTCGGCACTACACTACTTTCACCGTTTATCGCTCGGTCATGCAACTTACCACCCAAATGAATTTTACCTCCTTTTCTTCTCACTAATGGAGCTTTCATTTGGTGGTATTTTATTGCTGCTGACATTTTTACTTTTTTTGTTATTAATCAAAATGTAACGATTTTTTTGCAAAAAAATGACATTTTTCACTTTCAGCTGTAAAATTTTGTAAAAAAAACGACATCCATATATACATTTTTCGCCAAATTTATTGTTCTACATGTCTTTGATAAAAAAAATGTTTGGGCAAAAAAAAAAATAATGGTTTGGGTAAAAGTTATAGCGTTTACACACTATGGTACAAAAATGTGAATTTCCACTTTTTGAAGCAGCTCTGACTTTCTGAGCACCTGTCATGTTTCCTGAGGTTCTACAATGCCCAAACAGTAGAAAAACCCCACAAATGACCCCATTTCGGAACGTAGACACCCTAAGGTATTCGATGATGGGCATAGTGAGTTCATAGAACTTTTTATTTTTTGTCACAAGTTAGCAGAAAATGATGATTTTTTTATTTATTAATTTTTTCCTTACAAAGTCTCATATTCCACTAACTTGCGACAAAAAATAAAAAATTCTAGGAACTCGCCATGCCCCTCACGGAATACCTTGGGGTGTCTTCTTTCCAAAATGGGGTCACTTGTGGGGTAGTTATACTGCCCTGGCAATTTAGGGGCCCAAATGTGTGAGAAGTACTTTGCAATCAAAATGTGTAAAAATTGGCCTGCGAAATCCGAAAGGTGCACTTTGGAATGTGTGCCCCTTTGCCCACCTTGGCTGCAAAAAAGTGTCACACATCTGGTATCGCTGTACTCAGGAGAAGTTGGGGAATGTGTTTTGGGGTGTCATTTTACATATAACCATGCTGGGTGAGAGAAATATCTTGGCAAAAGACAACTTTTCCATTTCTTTTTATACAAAGTTGGCATTTGACCAAGATATTTTTCTCACCCAGCATGGGTATATGTAAAATGACACCCCAAAACACATTCCCCAACTTCTCCTGAGTACAGCGATACCAGATGTGTGACACTTTTTTGCAGCCAAGGTGGGCAAAGGGGCACATATTCCAAAGTGCACCTTTCGGATTTCGCAGGCCATTTTTTACACATTTTGATTGTAAAGTACTTCTCACACATTTGGGCCCCTAAATTGCCAGGGCAGTATAACTACGCCACAAGTGACCCCATTTTGGAAAGAAGACACCCTAAGGTATTCCGTGAGGGGCATGGCGAGTTCCTAGAATTTTTTATTTTTTGTCGCAAGTTAGTGGAATATGAGACTTTGTAAGAAAAAAAAAGAAAAAATCATCATTTTCCGCTAACTTGTGACAAAAAATTAAAAATTCGAGGAACTCGCCATGCCCCTCACGGAATACCTTGGGGTGTCTTCCTTCCAAAAGGGGGTCACTTGTGGGGTAGTTATACTGCCCTGGCAATTTAGGGGCCCAAATGTGTGAGAAGTACTTTACAATCAAAATGTGTAAAAAATGGCCTGCGAAATCCGAAAGGTGCACTTTGGAATATGTGCCCCTTTGCCCACCTTGGCTGCAAAAAAGTGTCACACATCTGGTATCGCTGTACTCAGGAGAAGTTGGGGAATGTGTTTTGGGGTGTCATTTTACATATAACCATGCTGGGTGAGAGAAATATCTTGGCAAAAGACAACTTTTCCATTTCTTTTTATACAAAGTTGGCATTTGACCAAGATATTTATCTCACCCAGCATGGGTATATGTAAAATGACACCCCAAAACACATTCCCCAGCTTCTCCTGAGTACGGCGATACCACATGTGTGACACTTTTGCGCATCTAGGCTGCAAAAGTGCCCAAATTCCTTTTAGGAGGGCATTTTTAGACATTTGGATCCCAGACTTCTTCTCATGCTTTAGGGCCCCTAAAAAGCCAGGGCAATATAAATACCCCACATGTGACCCCACTTTGGAAAGAAGACACCCCAAGGTATTCAATGAGGGGCATGGCGAGTTCATAGAAATGTATTTTTTTGGCATAAGTTAGCGGAAATTGATATTTTTTTTTTGTTTTTTCTCACAAAGTCTCACTTTCCGCTTAACTTAGGACAAAAATTTGAATCTTTCATGGACTCAATATGTCCCTCAGCGAATACCTTGGGGTGTCTTCTTTCCAAAATGGGGTCAGTTGTGGGGTGTTTGTACTGCCCTGGCATTTGAGGGTCTCCGCAATCATTACATGTAAGGCCAGCATTAGGAGTTTCTGCTATTCTCCTTATATTGAGCATACAGGTAATGAGATTTTTTTTTTCCGTTCAGCCTCTGGGCTGAAAGAAAAAAATGAACGGCACAGATTTCTTCATTCGCATCGATCAATGTGGATGAAAAAATCTCTGCCACAAAAAAACAAAAAGGAGGGGAAAGGCGTCTGCCAGGACATAGGAGCTCCGCCCAACATCCATACCCACTTAGCTCGTATGCCCTGGCAAACCAGATTTTTCCATTCACATCAATCGATGTGGATGAATAAATCATTGCCGGGAATTTATTTTATTTTTTTTTATATACAAAGTGTTTGCCAAAGCATAGGAACGCCGCCTCCTCCTCAGCTCGTATGCCTTGGCAAACGTATCTGTTACTGCAGAGTAGAAATCTCGTCTTGCAGCGCCGCATACACCGACTTGCGTGTAATCTGACAGCAGCGCAATGCTTCTGTCAGAATGCACATCAGTGCTGCAGCTAGTCGATCGGTTGGTCCACCTGGAAGGTAAAAAGAAAAAACCAGGCCGCAACGCAATCATTTTATTAACTTTGGAACAGAACATATAAACTTTAACTTTTTGAACTAAACATTAACCTTTTTGCTTACTGGTGTTTTTTTTTTTTTTTTTTTACCTTTATAGAACAAACCTCTCCTTCCCCATGGGTCAATGTGCAAAGCGCAAAGCGCCCAAAGATGTGGCGAAGTGCGTTATGCACTTTGTCCCAGGTGAAAGGAGACGTTTGCAGCAGCTGTGAGTGAATGGGCCCTAATAGCCCTGTGTGCCTGTCCTGGTGAGATTATCCCTATGCTAGGTGTACCTGTGTGTGGTACTTCCGGAAACACTCCCCTAAGCATAGGGCAGGGTGGTCAGGACAGTCAGGACAGAAATAGCGGGTGTCACGCCTTATTCCACTCCTGCTACAGACACGACATCTTTTTCGGGGTGACGGTTGGGTTGAGGTACCAGCAACGACATTGGGGAAATGTCGCTCGTGTAGACGGCTAACTACACTGGTGGATGGGGCCACGGAACCTCCTGGGTACAGGAGGTTCTCGATGATGTCTTCCTGAAATTTGAGGAAGGATCCAGTTCTCCCAGCCTTACTGTAGAGAACAAAACTATTATACAGAGCCAATTGAATTAAATATACAGACACCTTCTTATACCAGCGTCTGGTTCTGCGGGAAACTAAATACGGAGACAACATCTGGTCATTGAAGTCCACCCCTCCCATGTGAAGTTTATAGTCGTGGACTGAGAGGGGCTTTTCAATGACACGGGTTGCTCGCTCAATTTGTATTGTCGTGTCTGCGTGAATGGAGGAGAGCATGTAAACGTCACGAGCAGTTCTTCGTTACACAGTGCGGCCCTCTGCCCCCTTGCAAGACGGGTGCTAACGAGCCGTTGGGGGAAGCCCGCGCGACTAGTTCGCGCGGTGCCACAGGCGCCAATCCGTTCTAGAAACAAATGCCTAAAGAGGGCCACACTTGTGTAGAAATTGTCCACATAAAGATGGTACCCCTTGCCGAATAAGGGTGACACCAAGTCCCAGACTATCTTCCCACTGCTCCCCAGGTAGTCAGGGCAACCGACCGGCTCCAGGGTCTGATCTTTTCCCTCATAGACACAAAATTTGTGGGTATAGCCTGTGGCCCTTTCACAGAGCTTATACAATTTGACCCCATACCGGGCGCACTTGCTTGGGATGTATTGTTTGAAGCCAAGGCGCCCGGTAAAATGTATCAGGGACTCGTCTACGCAGATGTTTTGCTCTGGGGTATACAAATCTGCAAATTTCAGGTTGAAATGGTCTATGAGGGGCCGAATTTTGTGGAGCCGGTCAAAAGCAGGGTGGCCTCTGGGACGGGAGGCGGTGTTGTCACTAAAGTGCAGGAAACGCAGGATGGTCTGAAATCGTGTCCTGGACATGATGAATTGGGTTCGTGGACCAATATGACCGCAATTCATGCTTTTTAGTTAGACCCATGTTGAGGAGAAGGCCCCAAAAAAAATTAATTTCGGAAACTTGGACTGGTTTCCACCGGAAAGGCTGGGCATAAAAGCTTCCCGGGTTAGCGGTTATAAATTGTGTGGCATACCGGTTTGTCTCTGCCACAACTAAATCTAAGAGCTCCGCTGTCAAGAACAGCTCAAAAAATCCCAGGGCCGAACTGATCTGAGCTGTCTCAACCCGAACTCCAGACTGGGCGGTGAAAGGGGGAACTACAGTTGCGGCTGAAGTTGGGGACTGCCAATCAGGGTTTGCCAGCACCTCTGGGATTCTAGGGGCTCTACGGGCACGTCTTTGCGGTGGCTGCGATGGGGTCACTACTGCACGTGCCACCGTACCAGCTTCAACTGCCCTTCTGGTGCTCGCTACTTCACCATGTTCTACGGCAGTGCTGGTACTAGGTCCAGGAAGGGCTGCGCTGCTGGTGTATGCCTCACCACGTAATCCGACAGCACCAGCCCCACTCTGCTGCTCTTGAAGCGGATCCTGCGCAACCTGCGGTCTAGCGACACGGGGCCGGGTACGCCTGGTGCTATCAGGGACCTCAGCCTCCTCGTCCGAACTTTGGGTCAGAGAGCCACTGCTTTCTACAGGTTCATATTCTGACCCGCTAGATTAATCAGATGAGGGTTCCCATTCCTCATCCGACTGGGTCAGAAGCCTGTAGGCCTCTTCAGAAGAATACCCCCTGTTTGACATTTGGGCAACTAAATTTAGGGGTATTCCCTGAGACTACCCAAGAAAAAAAGCAAGCCTGTCTTACAAATGGGAGGCTAGCGAAGTACCGGAGGCCGCTGCGGTTGATAAAAAATATCAAAACAGATTTTTTTATCGCTGCAGCGCGTGTAAAGTGAATGTGCAGTGATCAAAAATATATATTTTTTGTCACTGCGGTGGGGCGGGCGTGGGTGAACGCACGTGTGGGCGACCAATCAGGCCTGATCGGGCAAACACTGCGTTTTGGGTGGAGGGCGAACTAAAGTGACACTAATACTATTATAGATCTGACCGTGATCAGTTTTGATCACTTCCAGATACTATAAAAGTACAAATGCTGATTAGCGATACGCTAATCAGCGAATAACGGACTGCGGTGCAGTGGGCTGGGCGCTAACTGATCCCTAAACTACCTAACCAAGGGGCCTAAACTATACCTAAAACCTAACGGTCAATACCAGTGGAAAAAAAAAGTGACCGTTTGCACTGATCACTTTTTTCCTTTCACTAGTGATTGACAGGGGCGATCAAAGGGTTAATTGGGGTTCAGGGGGGTGATCTGGGGCTAGTATGTGGTGTTTGGTGTACTCACTGTGTAGCCTGCTCCTCTGCTGGATCCAACCGACGAAAAGGACCAGCAGAGGAGCAGGCAGCCATATAACAGATCATATTTACAAATATGATCTGCTATCTGCCTTGTCATTGTTTTTTTAAAAAATCAGCAACCTGCCAGCCGCGATCATTGGCTGGCAGGTTGCTGACGAAATGCTCCTTGACGAAATGCCGGCCCGCGATGCGCATGCGCGGGCCGGCTGTGACTGAAATCTCGCGTCTCGCGAGATGACGCACGGATGCGTCCAGGAGGAATAAATCAACCACCTCCCGGACGCATCCGTGCGTTATGCGGTCGGGAGGTGGTTAAGAGCTCCATATTTGTTGAATCTCCTAGTGGGCCCCTCACACCCCCTGCACAAGTGGCACATGGCACAGTAGACTATACTACATACAGATACAAAACAGCCTCTCAACCAGTCTATGTTCTTGTAAAAACAGGGTAGATTATTTAACAAAGTACCCATTTTATTATCAGAGATGTATTGGGTGGCGAAGGTGACTTGTAGGTACCCAGGTAGGCCAGCCAGTATCTTCTTTCATCAGGGACTGGTCTTCTCAAAGTCGATGCAGTGACCCCCATAATCAATTGTTTTGCTGCTGCATTCCCTATATAAATCCTACAGGTCTGTAAAAGTAGAAATGCAAAGACATGTCTGACATGTTTCCACCATGGCTGCCCCTGTCATCAGCAGGTCAAAGATAATCAGCTTGAAGGTGATGATCTTCATAGCTAGTAGAAGGAGGACATTCTGCATCATATGGTGACCTAAATGTGAGAAATATATAAAGTTATTTGGACACAGAATTTTTGGGCTGTGTGAACATTGCATAAATATCAATGGAAGTAATAGTACATCATGGTGCTGGCTGTATTATATGACCAAGATCGCCAAGTAGCTCCTACATGCTGAATGTCGGGAGAAGCCTACTTTGTGTCACTACTGTTGAGTAGGGCTGAGCCCTGCTCATCATCCAGCAATGAGAACTAGTAGGAGGAGAGAGAGCACTCATACCATCCTGTTAGGACATGTTCACAGCATTTTGTATGTATATTTCGGAGTATATGACGCACATACTACATACAGAGATATGCGGACAAATAGCATCCTATTGATTTCACTAGGAAACAGCAATGTTTTTTTATGCAGCTGTTTTTTTACATGTCGTGTAAGAAAAATAAGTGGCATGTCACTTTCTTGTTGTGTATTTAATGTGTATTACTCATGGAGAGGTGGAGAATACAAATAAGGCCCGGTTCACATCACTGTTTTATTTTCTGTTCTTCTGATCCATCAGAAATACAGAAAAATAAAAAGGGATCCTTTATTTTGAGCATCCGTTATTTCTCAGTTTGCATCCATTTTAGCCATTTCCATCTGAAATCCGTTAATTTAGACGGAAAAAAAGTACTTTGTGGAGGACTTTTTCTCCCATCTAAAATAACTGATGTCAGACGGAAATGGCTAAAATGAATGCAACATAAGCATAACGGATGCTTAAAATAAAGGATCCGGTTTTTTTTTCTTTCAGAAGAACGGAAAACGAAAGAGTGATGTGAATTCACCCTAACCTTAACAAACACACCTCAAACACACCTCAAAATTCCTATATCAAGTTGAAAGACACGGAAATCTGCTGTGTATTTCTGTTGAATGTATTGGCTCCGATGAGCCAAAGTTATTACTTCGAAATCTCGCGAGACTTTGCATAATAACTTCAGAAATTGGTTTATATTGTAAAAAAACATGGACTCGGGTTCGGTTCCAAGTTACCACAATTACAATGAAACCACATTTATATAATTTTTCTTGCGTTTTAACACAAAAAAAAATATTTTTTTCTTTGCATCGCCATATTAAGACCCCCCATAACTTTTTTATTTTTATGTATACGGAGCTGGGTGAGGGCTCATTTTTGTGGGACGATCTGTAGTTTTTATTGATACAATTTTGGAGTGTGTATTAGGGCTGTACGATATATCAAAAAAATAATCGAATCGCGATAATCGCCAAATGCGATATGGCGATTTGGCGGACCCGAAAATGCAGCGATTATATATGAAGGGGCCCCGTGCACATAACTGGCTTTGTGTGTAAAGTATTTTACTACTGTATGAAACAAGCTCTCTCCTATTGATAAAATGGCCAGCCTCTGTACTCACTTTCACGATGAATGCACTGCAGCGAACGGCAGCGAGTGGGCCGGCCGGCGCGCGTGACTGACGTCACTTAGTAACGCTCCTGCTTCCTGCGCCGCTCGCTACCCTGCATTCATAGTACTGTGAAAGTGAGTACAGAGGCTGGCCATTTTATCAATAGGAGAGAGCTTGTTTCACACAGTAGTAAAATACTTCACACACAAAGCCAGTTATGTGCGCAGTTTATGAGGGGACACAGGGCCATGAGGGGGACCAGCATAAATTGCTATATGTGTGTCTTATGCTGGCCCCCCTCATGGCCCTATGTGTCATAGCACACATCCCCTATAACAGCGTCCTCCACAGATCCCCCACATAACAGCGTCCTCCACAGATCCCCCACATAACAGCGTCCTCCACAGATCCCCCACATAACAGCGTCCTCCACAGATCCCCCACGTAACAGCGTCCTCCACAGATCCCCCACATAACAGCAGTCCTCCACAGATCCCCCACATAACAGTGCGTCATCCACAGATCACCCATAGCAGTGCCATCCACAGATCACCCATAACTATGTCATACCCAGCCGCGTCAGCGGCTCATATGGGAAAATCTAAGCAAATAGACCTCTAGCACAATTCCCTTAAAATATCGCATCACATATTGTTATCGCAATTTTTAGGGCCCTAATCGCAATAGCACAAAATTCCCATATCGTGCAGCCCTAGTGTGTATGAATTTTTCACTTATCACTTTTTATCCAATTTTTGGGGGAGGCAATTTCGGCCATTTCCTGTATGGGATAAACATTGTTATATTTAATAGCACAGTGCTGCCTAGGATTTATTTTTATTTTTTTATTGTTATTTTAATTTGGGGGAAAGGGGGGTGATTTTAAATATTATCACTTCTCCCACAGACTCCTATGCATTGGAGTCTTGTATACTACAAATTACAACCTGTTCTCACATTCCCTAATAGCGCAGTGTGTTATTAGGTTGATTCCCAAGCAAAAGGTCACTGGTTCGAATTCCAGGGGTCTGGAAGAAACAAGGGAAAAGAGGGCTAACGGATCACAAATTTTAAGGAACTGTCAAGTTCGGTGGAGGAAGCCTGATGATATGGGGTTGTTTCACAGCCAAAGGTGTTGGATACTTGACCAGGATCGATGGTGGTCGGTCTCAATGCTGAGCTATATGTAGTATCCTACAAGATGAGTTACTTCGTACATTTGAGTACTATGGGTATGAAAAGGACGACATAGTGTTCCAGCAGGACAACGACCCGAAACATATGTCTAGATTGGCGAGTAAATAGTTTAGTGACAATTAAGTAGAAGTGCTGGATTGGCCCCCACAGTCCCCAGACCTCATCCCAATCGAATACTTGTGGGTAGAGTTGAAGGAAAAGCTGTATTCGTACCCAAGTGAGTCGACCAGTATGCACTGTGGGGATCCGCTCTGGTAGGCAGTGGTAGCGAGTGCAGTATAGAGGCAACACAGAATGGTCTTGGTGTAAAACACGATGCTTTGTTTATTCACACGGTGCATACAAGTGAAAGACGGTGCAGTTCATAGGGAGGGTGATCACACACAACAGCAAAATAATAGTTCAAACACAGCAAGTCCCTGCTGCCGGCTACTTGAGGCCTGTTTCAGTCACATAAAGCAAAGTCTATTTAAAGCCAGGAGTAATGTCACCTTTTTCTCCTTTGTGAAGTAAGTCCATGGGTCTTGCTTCTAGCCACAGGACACGGATCCCTCCTGGGTTCAGCTGCAGGATCCTGCACAGTCCTCCACAGGCCTCAGCACACAGCCCAGCTCACCTCCACTTCTCACTCTCACAGCCAGAGAACACAGAAGCTTCACATTGCACACCACACCCTTGTTGCTGGTCAGGTTTTTAACCCTTCCCTGCAAAACCTGGCCTGGACCGTGGGGAGACAGGCACCCGCCCGCATATCTGCCTGCTCCCAATAAGAGCCGGCCCGGATCCGCTGTGTTAACAGCATAACCGCTGCAATATGCACTTTTCTGGCTCTTACTCCACCGGTGCCAGGACCCCCGGTGGCACGTACCTGCCGTCTATTACCACCCCAGGTACTCTCCTACAGCACCAACATTGGGAACGTGTAGATGAGACCTGAGAACAGATTTCGGTTGAGACATGCTTGAATCTGATCGAGCGCATTACCAAAAGAATTCAGGCAGTGTTAAAAGCCAAAGGTGGATTGACAAAATAATACAAATTTTGAATTTTAGGAGCAAAACAATGCAGTTACATGAGAAAAATCTACATAAAAAATCATGCAATGCAATTTATGTTTGAGATAGCCAAGATGATTGTCTATATGGAGCCTGAAAGTCAAAAGTTCAAAACATTGTTAACCTTTTGCTTGTCAGTTGTAGATACATAGATTAAAAGGATGTGTTTGATGAAGGGGATAAATTCTGTTACTTGGGGGGGGGGGGGGGGGGGGTCCAACTCCCAACACCCCCAACAATCAGCTGTTTGAAGAGGCCACCACACTTGGGAGAGTGCTGCAGCCTGCTCGCAGCTTACCAAGCTCAGTGCTGTCCACTGTCCATCCCAATGTGTGAAAGCTATCTAAATCTTTTATAAAAATACAGTCCTGATCAAAAGTTTAAGACCACTTGAAAAATGGCAAAAAAATCATATTTAGCATGGCTGGATCTTAACAAGGTTCCAAGTAGAGCTTCAACATGCAACAAGAAGAAATGGGAGTGAGACAAAAAAAAATTTGAGCATTCAATTTAATGAAAACAATGAATAAATTGAAACAGGCTGTTTTTCAACTGATCAAAAGTTTAGGATCACATGAAAAGATGTGGATTAATTGTCATTTTCTGTCAGGTAGTCACACGTTGTGATGGCAAAGGCAAAAAAACTCTCCCTTTTTGAACATGGTCGGGTTGTTGAACTGCATAAGCAGGGTCTCTCACAGCACCCCATCGCTGCTGAGGTGGGACGCAGTAAGTCATTTGGAATTTCTTAAATGATCCTGAGGGTTATGGAACAAAAAAGTCAAGTGGAAGACCCAAAAAAAAAATCATCAGCACTGAGCCAGAGGATCTAATTGGCTGTCCATCAAGACACTGGATGATCCTCGACCCAAATTAAGGCCCTAAGGGTCCATTCACACGTCCTGTTTTTTTCCATCCTGAAAAACGGTCCGTTTTTTGCGGATCCGTTGTTCCTGAAAATGTTTCCGTATGTCATCCGTATGTCATCCGTTTTTTGCGGATCCGCAAAAAACGGGAGCATGTATACATTTCAATAATCAAATAAAGTTGTTTGGATTTCTTTGAAAAAAAAAAAAAAAAAAATTTGTTATGTGTTTCCAGGAACGGAATCCGCAAAAAACGGATGACATACGGAATGACATCCGAATGTCATCCGTTTTTTGCGGATCCATTGACTTTGTATTGTACCAGGATCCGATTTTTCAGGACAAGAATAGGACATGTTTTATATTTAAACGGACATGCGGAACGGAACAACGGAAACGGACAGCACACATTGTGCTGTCCGATTTTTTCCAGGACCCATTGAAAATGAATGGGTCCAGATCTGGTCCTGATCTGTTCCTGAAAAAACGGAACAGATCAGGAAATAAAAAACGGACGTGTGAATGGACCCTTACTGGTGCTGACTGCAGCCCCATAACCATCAGACGGCATCTGAGACTGAAGGGCTTCAAAAACAAACGCCACAGAATTGCTCGTTTGGACTTTGCAAGAGAGCACCAAACTGTCACGACCATGGTCATGGTCGTGACTCCTGTAACCACATGTAGTTGCCTGCGGTCTAGGTCTGGTTGTCAATCACAGGTGAGGGCTGTAGTATGTTGCCTCACCTGTGGTTGCCGCTGGCAACATTATTTAAGTGGCAGCATAGCAGCCTGAGCTGTTGCGAGGCAGCTTGCTATGTTGTGCATGCGGTTGCACTTGGCAACTTGTGTGATATGTGTGCACTTTCCATGTTTGGTGTGCACGGGGTTGTTTGTGTGTTCACTTCCCCTTTAAGTTGCTGTCTTCCCTTGTCTGGTGTTGCAAGGGTTAATTCCCTTCCTACTGTGTGTGCATTGGGTGTGGGTGTGGCCACTTTGGGCTATAAAGCCTCTGTGGAGACCTGAAGCTGAGGGGTTCTTCAGCCATGGTTTGCTGGAGACATCCTCCTGGTTATTCACCATCTCTTCAGTGAGGGCCACCCTTGTGGTCATAAATGTTGTTATGTGATGTTAAGTTTATGTTTATGTGGTGTCTGTTATTATTGCAGCTATGGTTCTGGCTTCCTGTGTGTTTATGTGTGCTGTGTCCTTTTATGTCTGTGTGTGGACTTCAGCACTTGTGTCCAGGGATCCAGTCAGTGTGTCTGTGGCAGGTAGGGGTGGAAGTCTGTTTATGTTTATATCCCCTTGCAGCTCGGCTAGTTTAGACTCCTGTTTCTCCGCATCCAGGAGGAACAGGTGGTCTACCCAGCTCCTAGTTCAGGGATCGGCGGAGGGTGAGTAGGGATCCGAGGTTCCTGAGCATGAGCCCTCCTACCTTCAAGGTCGGCTCATGCAGCTAGGAGTCAGGGTCGGATTAGGGATGCGTTAGGAGGTGACCTGCTCCCTTATTCTGTTGTCCTGGCCGAGCAGTGACTAACATCTTGTGGCATCACATGGCTGAGGGTTTTCCTCATCCTCAGCCGTGACACAAACATGGGACATTCAAAGGTGGAAGAAAGTTTTATTCTCTGATGAGAAAAAATGTAACCTTGATGGTCCTGATGGTTTCCAACGTTACTGGCATGACAAGCAGATCCCACCTGAGATGTTTTCTACGCGCCGCAGTGGAGGGGGCGCCATAATGGTCTGGGGTCCTTTTTCCTTCAGTGGAACAATGGAACTTCAGGAAGTGCAGGGGTGTTAAACGGCCGCTGGCTATGTCCAGATGTTGCAGAGACCATTCCTTATGACTGAGGGCCCTCGTCTGTGTGGTAACGACTGGGTTTTTCAACAGGACAACGCTACAGTACACAATGCCCGCAGGACAAGGGACTTCTTCCAGGAGAACAACATCACTCTTTTGGCCCATCCTGAAACATACCCTTTGATCAGCTGAACAACAGCCTGTTTCAGTTTATTCGTTGCTTTCATTAAATTGAATGCTCAAAAAATGTTTTGTCTCACTCCCATTTCTTCTTGTTGCATGTTGAAGCTCTACTTGGAACCTTGTTAAGATCCAGTCATGCTAAATATGATTTTTTGCTATTTTTCAAGTGGTCTTAAACTTTTGATCAGGACTCTATTAGCTCTGGGGAAAAAATCTTTACCTACCCAGCTCCACAGGAGGTTTATCTTCATTACAGTAAGGTTGATCGGTTTCTCCTAGAATAAATAAATCAGAATGTTTAACACTATTCATAATTATCATTTTAAGAATTGGGATTCTCAAATTGTAGGGGACCAAGGAGATCTCACAGATTACCGTAGTAGTCATAGCTTGCATTGGTGGTTCAGTGTGTCATGCAGGTAGACATTGTTTCCCTGGACCCTGTCACCTTCCTCTCCCATTCGACAGCTTCCCACCTGTACCAGGCACAGGCTAAAACTGGACCTTCCACTTCTGGCCATGTCCTCTTAGGAGATCCATGGACAGAACATCATGGACATCTGAGGAGCCAATGCAATACTAAGAGAACAGTCTCTGCACCACATAAGAAAAGTTGGAGGAAGAAGTAGGTAAATTCCAGCGGAGTTTGAGGTCTGTATATAAGGAGTTTCCCATTATAGGAAGTGATGCTGTATTGCTAGGATATTCCATTACTTCCAAATTGGTGGCCATTTGACATTCAGACCCACCACCATCCTCAGAACGAAGGACCCACAACACTAGTAAACGTTTACCAGCTTTTAAATGGACGGCACTTGCAACAGGTGGGATATGTGGATACGTTTATTAGATAATAAAAAATAGGGTATTCCTTTTTATAAAAAGGCAATTAGTAGTTGTTAGTTGGTAGTTGGCATTACCAGTGGGTATCTGGATACCCACTGGAGAAGGAGCTGAAGGCTCTGAAACACGTATGGGGAGAGAGCAGCCATAAGTCCCATATCTATACTGGCCAGTATATGGAAATTTTTTGCGGTGAACACTAAGAAGAACCGTTATTTCAAATAATCGCACTCATTTCAAATAATCGCGCGCATCTCGAAGAATCCCGCTCAGTAGAACACGTGGGACGCTGACCGCCAAAGTATCTCTCACTACCCGGAAGAGACATCACCGGAGGAGAAAAGCGTGCAACGGCGAGACCGCTACATACCCACGTGCAGAGCGAGGACGCCGCCAACTACCTGGACAAAGAGAGAACGCGGCCTACTACCTGGACACCCGGAGTAACACAGAAGAGCGGTAATGTACCACTGTGCTATTTCCTTTCCAGGTGATAACCCAGCACTCTATTGAGGAGCAGATATATGAAAGATCTAGCTGCAAAAGATTAATTTGCAATATCATTCTGTTTGCTTTTTATAGCAGTGATCAATATATAAACAATTTTTGGGGATCAATCCACTACTAATGAGAACTGCCTTTTACTACCTATACTACCATATATGGACACTGATCAATGTAATTTGTCACATGTTCTCTATATTTATAGACATCAACGTATAATTATCACAGTTATCAAATCCTGAATATCATTCACATCGTTTTATATGAACTAGCACCTTGTCACCTATTAACTACCTTATTTATTTTATCTATCTATTTATATATCCAGTCACCTATTATTACCTTCTGAAGAGTACATATACCACAAGTCCTACTAAAACCATATCGTGAATCCAGACTAATATATGCCAACTAACAACTACTAATTGCCTTTTTATAAAAAGGAATACCCTATTTTTATTATCTAATAAACGTATCCACATATGCCACCTGTTTTCATTTTTTATCCCACTAACTTGAAGCTTTTTGGGTTAGCTTCCTCGGACTGAGCACAGCTATAATTTTGTTACAAGAAGTGAGACACCTAAACTATATATTTGTTTACCAGCTTTTGTAATAAAAAATTGATTACCTGAGATAATTTTATGTTTTTCCAACATATCATGTTCGGTCTTTGTTACAAAGCATGTCACTGCACCTGGAAATTTGTCAGTAGGTGGAGATAAGGCAGAGAGATGGAAAGTCTCTGGAGGTAAAATATGACTTCTCTGTGCATGTAATGAAGGTAGAAGACTGACGTTTTCATTTATAAGTGGTAGAGAATTGGATGCGTCCAGATATCCATCTAATGAAGGAATGAAAACCTCACTGACATTTGATGGAATGGAGAACTCCCAAGAAGTGAGAAGTGTATTTGGTAGAGAAGGCCAGGAGATGGTTGTAGAACTTTCAGATAAACAAGTTTTCAAGTTCTCGAAACAAGAAGGTGAACTAAGATTTAGAGGTACAAGCATATGAGGTCTAGTAACTCCATACTGAAGAAGGTACTGCCGGTTGATGGATAGCCTTACTATAGCTGTATTCAGTGTTGATGCATGGAAAATTCCATATTGACTTTGATTGCCATTTAAGAACCGTACAGTTCCAGCCACTTTATATACACCTGGCACCAAACAAAAAATACTGGTCTGATTCTGGCTGTCATCCTGAAGACTCCAGACCAAGGTTAAAGAAGAGGGGAGAGGTAATGACCAACAGCCTATAAGAGAAGAGACTGAATTTTCATCTATATATACAATGCACTCCACTATGGTTTCCACAGTACAGGTATCTCACTGTCATCCATCCTTCTTTCAGTCACAATTACGAGAATAGAAAAAGCTCAGCCATCGTAGATTTTCATGCAGCAGTCTTGTACCACACCAGCAAAGTGAGTTTTTAGCTATTTTTATCCATACATGTAGAGGAAATCTGCCTATCGGCATTGTGGATTTCACCCTTTGCAGGAAAAATATTGATTGCTGACTTGAATCAGCAGTATTTCCTCACTAAAATCTGCAAAAAAATAAAAAAAATGCACCATTTGGTGAGAACTGTGGAAATCTGCAGCATGTCAATTCAGGTGGCAGATTTCACTCTCTGCAATGCAAACAGTGAAATCTGTGTAAAATCAGCATTTCTGCAACAAAATTAGCTATAAAAAAATAAATAAAACCCTTCCATGCTTTTTTTGCTGCTGCATTTCAGTCACATGTGGACATACCCTTAGAATTCAGTTGTAGCAGATTAATCACAGTATTATCCATTCATATCAAGACTCGTACAATCAATCTTCCACCACTCCATGTAATACGCTGAGAAGGTCAAGCATTAGCCCTAGTAATCTACTTACCACTTATTCCAACAATCAGTATGGGATAGAAACATGACATGTTACCCATGACAAGATCTACAGCATGTGCACTCAAGGAGGGTTGCCGCAATTATTTGTAGAAATTGTCTCTACCGTTGGCCCACACACATCTGGAGAGGAACCTGCTGCTGAAACCACAATCATTGTCTGCCACACAGCAACTAAAAAGACAATTAACTTTTATTGTAATTGACCTAGATAGAGTGGTAGGAGGCACGAGGAATATGTGAGATAGATAAGCCAAGTTCACATCAGTTATTTGGTCAGTTATTTCCATCACTTAGGCTACTTTCACACTTGTGTTGTTTGATTCCGGCAGGCAGGATCCTGATCAGTCTGAAAAATGCCTGATCAGTCAGATAAATGCATTGCAATACCAGATCCGTTTTTCTGGTGTCATCAGGCAAAACAGATCCGGTATTTGTTTTTTACGTTTTTAAAGGTCTGTGCATGTGCAAACTGGAAGGACGGATCCGGCATTCCGGTATTTTGAATGCCAGATCCGGCACTAATACATTCCTATAGGAAAAAATGCCGGATCCGTCATTCAGGCAAGTCTTAGTTTTTTTTTCGCCGGAGATAAAATTGTAGCATGCTACGGTTTTCTCTTTTGCCTGATCAGTCAAAATGACTGAACTGAAGACATCCTGATGCATCCTGAATGGATTACTCTCCATTCAGAATGCATGGGGATATACCTAATCAGTTATTTTCCGATATAGAGTCCCTGTGACGGAAGAAAAACGCTAGTGTGAAAGTACCCTTATTGTGAACCCCAGGCCTGCCTCTAGCGCAGGGGCCAGCAACCATCAGCACTTCCGGTTGTTGTGAAACTACAGTTACCAGCAAACTCCATTGACTACTGTAGGAACTCTAGGAAGAGCAGAGCAAGTTGGCATGCTGGGAGTTGTAGTTTCACAACAGCAGGAGGTTGTCTACCCCTGCTCTAGTGTGTCCCAGCAGTTGCATCTCTGGTGCAGCTCAGTATAGCAGTGGCATTAAAATAATTACACTACGGGAATAGTTACACCAAACAATATATACAATATAGCTCAACAAGTGTGTGGTCCTAATCAACAACAACACCACAATACCACACCACTATTATATATCCAATAACATATGTATTTCAAAAAAATCTGTAAAATACAATACATAATATTAATCATCCATAAAAATGGATCCCAAATGTGGCAGTGGGCAGCGGACCAGTCGCACTGCAGGTCACATAATCCAAGAAAAATGAAAATAACAGAAGATTCGTATGAGTACAAATACAACATAAGTATCAGTCCCTCCCTGCAGTTTCACATCTCCATTATACATGCCATCAAACAAGCAGGCAAAATGTGGTGGTAGATCATGAAGTAGAACCTTACATATAATCACCACTAATAACACAGGTCGACAAAAGTCAATCCTGTCTATATAAACAACCCATACAATAGTTAGATGGCAGGTATATCAAAATCCTCCACAAGTCAAGGAGATAACCCACAGCAACTAAGGCAATTCAAATAAATACAGGCCGCAGTGTGATAGGACCACCACCGTTACCCCGATGCGCGTTTCTCCTTACCACTTCTTCCAGGGGCCATGTCACATGTGCACCCAGACCAAGCTTAAATACCCACCCATACTCTGAAAAACCCCTCCCATTCTCATTAAACCCAGTTATATGGATCACCTGTATTCGCACACCCAAAAGTGCGCGCTTGCCCTAATATCCGGTGTATTCAAGACACACACTGTGGCACATAATTTCCCACACTTACGGAACCAGAAGTGCAGCTACCGTCATTTAAGTAAGGGCGGCGAGTGCTGGATACAGCGGAACCGGAAATATCAGTACCGCCATTTTGAAAGAGGGCAAGGGGAGATATACTGGGAGTAAGGAACCCCATATCATGGACCAATTAAACCGCAATATACAGTACAGACCAAAAGTTTGGACACACCTTCTCATTCAAAGAGTTTTCTTTATTTTCATGATTATGGAAATTGTAGATTCACACTGAAGGCATCAAATCTATGAATTAACACATGTGGAATTATATACATGTTACGACCAGAGGATGTGGATCCTCTGTGTCAGCTGATAGAGGACTGGAATTAGTCCAATATTGCTGACTCTCAGAGTCAGGACCCTGGTGTCTGCACCTGTTACCTTGAATGCAGCTACCTGCAGTAGTGTGAACAGAGTCCAACAAAGGCAGACAGTACTGGCAGACAGTATTCAAAAGTCACTTGACAGATACAGGCAACACAAAGTTCAGAGCAATATAGCATGCAGATATAAGCAGTCTCAGAGGCAGCACAGGGTCTGGATCCAGGCAGACTTACAGGAGGAGATGGACAGATGCGTAATCAGGCAGTGCAGATATAAGCGGTCTCGTTGTCAGGCAGTGCAGAGGTCTATAATCCAGGTGGTCCAATAAACAGACAGCAGGCAGATGCATAGTCAAATGAAGCGGAGGTCAGAATCCAGGAAATCCAATAAACGGACACAGTGGAATGCTTCAGCGGGAGTCAAGAGGTACAACAACCACGCTTGGGCACTTCATGATGCGTGAAGCTGCCTTAAATGCAAAATAGTCCCGCCTCCGGGTGGGGATGGTAATCAGGAACCAGCTGCCTACTCCTATAAGAAAGGGAGAGGTGCGCGTGCTATAGCTCATCAGATGACACCTGGCAAAAAGGACGGATGCGGCGGTATGCTGGCGGGCACCTGCGTCTCCTACAAGGTAAGTGTAATGCAAGGCACCAACAAACAGACCAATGATGAAAGCAAAAAGGTGTTTATTCACCAGAAACATAAATGTCCAGGACACTTGCTGGTAACAAGGAATAATAACAAAAAAACAGGCAAGGAGATTCCAGGAATAGTCCCAACCAGTGCTGAATGATGCTGTGCACTTGGCAGTCGAGTCACTCCAGATCTTGGGTCCGCTGTAAGGACAAAGTTCCTGGCAGTCTTCAGTCACTAGGAGTTGTGACCTATACCTGGTTGAGGGAAAATAACAGTGGGCACTGATCACCCTGAGAGACCTCCTTTTAAATGCCTGCTGACCAATCCCAGGGTGCCAAGTGTCCACTACCATAGGTGAACAAATTGCACTGCACCTGAGTACAAGGCCTAAGGCAATCACAAGTTGATTAACCCATGGCTGGCTCCCTAATCCACTTTGCTCTTGTGAGTCAGTATAATATGCGCCACTGGTCGACGAAGTGCATAAGAAGCGCGTACTCGCGACCGTGTATCCCTTTGCGAACCTGCCCTCGTGCGTACGCACGGACGCATGATTGACTCAGCGCGAGTATGCGAGCGCGTGGACCCAGATGCGGAAACGGAAGTCGCAGGAGACACCGGAGACAACCCTGGCCGCGGCGTCTTGTCACTCGCCTGGCCACTCTGTCCCCGGGACTCCGACGGTCCTCCCCTCCGATGTCCACGCGAACGCATCTCCGCACTGGCTCGCAAAGGGGTCAGCGCTGGTGCATCAGAGACACGCATAACCTGTCCCGCAACTCCACGAGGACCCCTCTTGGTTCCCCTGGAGTGCAAAACAGGTGAGGATCTTACATTACCCCCCCCCCCCTCGAGGAGGCGGCTCTGAAGACTCCAAGCAAGCTTTCCCCGGATTATCCCGGTGAAAGGCTGCCACCACTCCATCCAACATCTCTCCTCTGGACCAAAACCCTTCCAGTCCACCAAGTATTGAAGAGACCTTTGGACAAAACGAGAGTCCAAAATTCTGTTCACTTCGAACTCCGGTACCCCTTGGACCTCCAGCGGGGATGGGGTCTGAATGAAGGGAGCGGAGTCGGCTGCCGATTTGAGAAGTGAAACATGAAAGGTGTTCACTCCTCGGATCGACGGTGGAAGAGCAACCTTGTACGTAACTCGGTTGATCTTTTGTGTCACTGGGTATGGGCCAATGAATCGAGGACCCAACTTGGAAGATGGCTGACGCAGCGGAATGTTCCGGGTGGAGACCCACACCTGATCTCCCACCTTAAACATTTGCTCTACGGTGCGATGACGATCAGCAAATTTCTTCTGTTGCGCCACCGCACTGCGGAGATTCCGCTGGGCCGACAACCAAATGGGACGCCTATCCTTGAACCACTGATCCACCACCGGTGAGTCAGTGGAGGGTCCGGCCAAAGAAGAGAGTCTTGGATCCCTGCCCCCCACGCACCTGAACGGAGACATCTTAGTGGAAGCATGCTCAGAGTTATTATAAGCCACCTCCGCAAAGGGTAGATACGCTGCCCATTCCTCCTGGCAGTCTGACACGAAGCACCGGAGATATTGCTCCAGAGTCTGGTTAGTCCTTTCCGTCTGACCGTTGGTCTCTGGGTGAAAACCAGAAGAAAAAGACAAATTAATACCCAATCGGGAGCAGAAAGAACGCCAGAAGCAGGAGATGAATTGCACTCCTCTGTCTGAAACAATGTCATCCGGCGCTCCGTGTAATCGAAAGACATGATTCAAGAACAGATCTGCCAATTCTCTGGCCGAGGGCAATCCAGGGAGTGGGATAAAATGGGCCATTTTACTAAAACGGTCCACCACTACCCAGATTACCGTACTTCCAGAGGACCTTGGCAAATCTGTGATGAAATCCATGGAAATGTGAGTCCATGGAGCCTGGGGAATAGGCAGTGGGAGTAAAGTCCCAGAAGGGGCAGACCGAGACGGTTTACATCTGGCGCAAACAGTACATGCCTGGATATAGGCCTTAACATCCACGGACATGTTGGGCCACCACACGTGACGTTTAACAAGGGCAAGTGTTTTTTTAACACCCAAATGCCCGGCAGACTTTGAGTCATGAAGCTGTCGGATGACCTCCAATCGAAGGTTAATGGGTACGAAACATCGACCCTCGGGTTTGTCAGGTGGACTCTCTGCCTGTGAGGGCTCAAGAAGAGAGGACAAGTCCTCCATTACTTCTGCGGCCCCCAGGGCAGCAAGAAAACATTTAGTTGGGAGAATGGTTTCTGGCTCAGAGTCCAGGACGGAAGCAGCCTCAGGGAAGCAGCGGGACAGGGCATCTGCCTTCACGTTTTTGGAACCTGGTTTATAAGTGAGGTGGAAATTGAAGCGGGTGAAAAACAATGCCCACCTGGCTTGTCGGGAGTTGAGTCTTTTGGCACTCTCTAGATACTCCAAATTTTTGTGGTCAGTGTAAACCGTGATGGGATGTTCTGCACCCTCTAGCCAATGTCTCCACTCTTGAAAAGCCAATCTTACTCCCAGAAGCTCTCTATTGCCGATATCATAATTACACTCGGCTGGAGAGAGCTTCCGAGAGAAGAAGGCACAGGGATGTAACCTCTCAGGGTCCCCAGAATACTGTGAGAGAACTGCCCCTACACCGACCTCTGAGGCATCGACCTCGAGAACAAAAGGTCTGGAGGTGTCTGGATGAGTAAGAATTGGTGCCGTGCAAAAGGCCTGTTTCAGCGTCTCAAAGGCTCTGACTGCCTCTCTCGTCCACTTAGAAGGATTAGCTCCCTTCTTAGTGAGGTTGGTGAGAGGTACTACTATCGCAGAAAAATTCTTAATAAACTTGCGGTAGAAGTTGGCAAAGCCTAAGAAACGCTGCAACCCCTTAAGATCCTTAGGTTGAGGCCAATCCAAGACAGCAGAAAGTTTGGATGGGTCCATAGCCAATCCCTTTTCTGAGATAATGTACCCCAGGAAAGGCAACTCCTTCACCTCAAACAGACACTTCTCAAGTTTGGCATAGAGGCGGTTCTCCCTCAACTTCTGGAAAACCTGACACACGTGTCTCCGATGAGAGACCAGATCCGAGGAGTAGATTAGTATGTCATCTAGATAGACAACAACACATCTATCCAAGAAATCTCTGAGAACATCGTTGATGAACTCCTGGAAGACCGCGGGAGCATTACAGAGACCGAAAGGCATCACGAGATACTCGTAATGCCCGTCTCTGGTATTAAATGCGGTCTTCCATTCGTCACCCTCTCTAATGCGAACTAAATTATAAGCACCCCTTAAATCGAGTTTGGTGAAGACTCGGGCCCCTGCCACCTGAGAAAACAGATCATCAATCAGAGGCAGTGGATACCGATTCTTCACCGTAATCCGATTAAGGGCACGATAATCGATGCAAGGTCTCAAGCCTCCATCCTTCTTCTCCACAAAGAAGAATCCAGCTCCAGCAGGGGAAGTGGATGGACGAATGAAATTCTTCTCAAGGTTCTCTTTAATATACTCCCGCTGAGCCTGAACCTCAGGCCCAGTGAGATTATAAAGATGCCCTCGTGGTGGCATGGTGCCTGGCAACAGGTCTATAGGACAATCATATGACCTATGGGGAGGTAATACATCAGCCCCCTGAGGACTGAACACATCTCGGAAATTATGATACTGCTGTGGTAAAGTACTTAATACTTCCATGGAGGCTAGTGACAGGTCGGGACGAATGCACTTAGTAAGGCATTCCATACTCCACTGACAGATAAGACCCGAGCGCCAGTCCACTACTGGATTATGGAGCCTTAACCAAGGGAGACCCAAAATCACGGGAGTGGATGGCATGTCAAGGACAAAAAGGCTTAAGGTCTCCCGATGATCAGCCCCCACCGTTACCTGTATTCCCGGAGTCATCCACACTGCACGACCATCTTGAAGAGGGGAACCATCAATCGCGGTCACTGACATGGTGGTTTTCGGCTGGCTCAACGGGATGCCAAGTCGACGAACCAAGGTTGAGTCCACAAAATTCCCAGCGGCCCCAGAATCGATTAGTGCTGACAACCCATGGACCTTGTCTTGCCACCGTAAGGATATGGATACCATCACCCGGCTTGGAGGAGGGATAATAGCACCTAGGGGGTTCTCCTCTATGCCCCCTAGGTTCATTCGTTTCCCGCCGGCAGGAGGGGACAGGTTTTAACGAGGTGTCCAGACTTCCCGCAAAATAGGCACAGGCCTTTCTGTTGGCGACGAGCTCGTTCTGCCTGTGTGAGATGGGAGGATCCAACCTCCATTGGCTCTTTGGCCGATTTTAGAGGCCCTGGATGTGGTCGAGAGGATGAAAACCGAGACGACCGTTCCACTCGCCTCTCACGGATTCGCCTGTCGGCATCGATTGCCTGAGAGATAGCCATTTCCAACGAGAAGGGGGTAGGCAAGGCCAAAAGAAGATCCCGGACCGCATGCGAAAGTCCCAAACGGAAGCGATGGTGTAGGGCTGCGTCGCCCCAGGTGGTGAAAGCTGCCCATCGCCTGAATTCTGCAGCGTATTCTTCAGCTGGGCGGCGGCCTTGTTGAATATGCTCAAGATTGGTCTCTGCGGTGCGAGTACGATCCGGGTCATCGTAAATCACAGCCATAGCCTCGAAGAAGGCATCCACTGACGAAAAAGCTGTATGGTCTTGAGGCAAGTTAAATGCCCAACGTTGGGGGTCTCCACGTAGCAGTGACATTACAATCCCAATTCTCTGCCTGAGAGTGCCAGAAGCCATCGGTCGTAACTGGAAATAAAGGAGACAGGAGTCCCTGAAGTTTAAGAACTCCTGTCGCTCTCCTGTGAAGGGGTCAGGCAGAGGGATCTTAGGTTCTGTTTGATGCCTTGCGATAGTGACGGGTAGTGCTGAGGCTCCCTGGATAAGCTGCTGAACCTCCTCCATCACAGTTGTCAGTTGCTCTTGGATTTGCGCTGCAGCGGCTGCTGGTATATTTGGGCGTCGTTGGAACAGCAGGTTAACGGCTCCCGTTAATTCATTCAGCTGCTGCTGGATCTTGTCCATGGCAACTGTTAGTTGGGCCCACTGTTCTGTAATGCAAGGCACCAACAAACAGACCAGTGATGAAAGCAAAAAGGTGTTTATTCACCAGAAACATAAACGTCCAGGACACTTGCTGGTAACAAGGAATAATAACAAAAAACCAGGCAAGGAGATTCCAGGAATAGTCCCAACCAGTGCTGAATGATGCTGTGCACTTGGCAGTCGAGTCACTCCAGATCTTGGGTCCGCTGTAAGGACAAAGTTCCTGGCAGTCTTCAGTCACTAGGAGTTGTGACCTATACCTGGTTGAGGGAAAATAACAGTGGGCACTGATCACCCTGAGAGACCTCCTTTTAAATGCCTGCTGACCAATCCCAGGGTGCCAAGTGTCCACTACCATAGGTGAACAAATTGCCCTGCACCTGAGTACAAGGCCTAAGGCAATCACAAGTTGATTAACCCATGGCTGGCTCCCTAATCCACTTTCCTCTTGTGAGTCAGTATAATATGCGCCACTGGTCGACGAAGTGCATAAGAAGCGTGTACTCGCGACCGTGTATCCCTTTGCGAACCTGCCCTCGTGCGTACGCACGGACGCATGATTGACTCAGCGCGAGTATGCGAGCGCGTGCACCCAGATGCGGAAACGGAAGTCGCAGGAGACACCGGAGACAACCCTGGCCGCGGCGTCTTGTCACTCGCCTGGCCACTCTGTCCCCGGGACTCTGACGGTCCTCCCCTCCGATGTCCACGCGAACGCATCTCCGCACTGGCTCGCAAAGGGGTCAGCGCTGGTGCATCAGAGACACGCATAACCTGTCCCGCAACTCCACGAGGACCCCTCTTGGTTCCCCTGGAGTGCAAAGCAGGTGAGGATCTTACAGTAAGCCAGTACTGGGACCCATAGTGCTGCAATGTGTAGACAGCGATCTGCCACCCTGCCGTGGAGATGCAGATCCCATACTGACAGTACCCCCCCTCTTACGCCCCCTCCTCCACACGGCTGACCTGGAGAGAAATTTCTTCAGCAACAGAGGGGCATGAATATTCTCTGCAGATTCCCATGACCTTTCTTCAGGCCCGTAGCCCTTCCAGTCCACCAAATAGAAGGTCTTACCTCTGATAATCCTCCTGTCTAGAATGTCCTTAACTTCAAACTCATCATCCATAGTGACAGGAGGAGGGTTCTGTGAAGTGCCTTTGCAAAACCTGTTAAAGACAGCTGGCTTAAGTAATGAAACATTAAATGAGTTGGGAATCCGCAAGGTAGCAGGTAGTTTGAGCTTGTAGGCAACAGGATTAATTTTCTTGATCACAGAAAAAGGTCCCAAGAATCGCGGAGCCAGTTTGTAAGAGGGAAGTCTAAGACGGATATTCTTAGAAGAAATCCATACCTTGTCTCCAATGGCAAACCGAGGAGGAGGTCTGCGCCTCTTATCCGCAGACCTTTTCATCTGGTCCGCTGTTCTCCGAAGCGATACTTTAGTGTCAGACCAGACCCGAGACAGCTGCTCCACACAGGAATCTGCCGCAGGAACTCCAGAAGAAGGCCGCACGGGAAGAGGAACACTTGGATGTCGTCCATAGACCACAAAAAATGGAGATTTACCTGTGGCTTGGTTGACTCTATTGTTATGAGCAAATTCCGCCCAGGGAAGATGCTTCACCCAGTCATCCTGATGGGCATTGGTGAAATGTCGCAGGAAGCTGACCAATATTTGGTTCATGCGTTCCACCTGGCCATTAGACTGTGGATGATAGGCAGAAGAAAAGTCCAAAGAGACATTCAGAGACTTACATAAAGATCTCCAGAACCGGGAGGTGAATTGTACTCCTCTATCCGAGACGATATGAAGGGGAAATCCATGAAGGCGGAAGATATGTAAAATGAATAGCTCAGCAAGACGAGGAGCAGATGGCAGACCTGGAAGCGGAATAAAGTGCGACATCTTAGAAATACAGTCAACGACAACCCAAATGACTGTACAGCCCTCAGAGACAGGTAAATCGGTTATGAAGTCCATACCAATATGCTGCCAGGGGACCTCAGGCACCGGAAGAGGCAATAATAAACCTGCAGGTTTCAGTCTGGGAGACTTATTCTGGGCACACAAGGTACAGGAAGCCACAAAGTCTACAATATCCGCGGTTATGGATGGCCACCAGTAATCTCTGGAGATGAGATTCAAGGTCCCCCGTTGACCTGGATGGCCGGCAATCTTGGATGCATGCCCCCACCGTAAAACCTTCCTTCGTTTAGATTCCGGAACAAAGATCTTACCTGGGGGAACCTTGGACAGGTTAACTGGAGCCACTGGGACTACTTTAGTTGGTTCAATGATAAACTGGGGTTCGTCTTCTGAATCTGTGGTTTCAAAGGACCTGGAGAGAGCGTCCGCTTTGATATTTTTGTCAGCGGACCGAAAATGCAATTGAAAATTAAATCGGGCAAAGAAGAGAGACCAACGGGCCTGACGAGGATTAAGTCGTTGAGCTGTCTGCAAATAGGTGAGGTTCTTATGATCGGTGTAAATTCTGACCGGTAGGCTAGAACCTTCCAGAAGATATCTCCATTCCTCTAGAGCCAACTTAATTGCTAGGAGTTCCCTGTCCCCAATAGAGTAGTTTTTTTCGGCAGCGGCATTCTTCTGTGACAGGACGGCCCCGGCTCCCACGGAGGATGCGTCCACCTCCAAGAAGAACTGTTTGTTGGGTTCTGGGCGTCTAAGGACTGGAGCTGAAGAAAAGGCTTGCTTGAGGGAGGAAAATGCTGTCTCTGCTTCAGGGGACCATAGTTTGGGATTGGCACCCTTCTTGGTCAGGCCAGAAATAGGAGCTGTCAGGGTAGAAAAATTACGGATGAATTGACGATAATAATTGGCAAAACCCAGGAACCTTTGTATTGCCTTCAGGCCAAGGGACGGGGCCAGTCGAGCACTGCTGCCACCTTTCCAGGATCCATTTTGAGACCATGATCCGAGATGATGTACTCCAGGAAGGGCAGGGACGACTTTTCATAGACACACTTTTCCAATTTAGCGTACAGACGATTCTCTCGTAAGCGTTGTAAGACCATCTGCACATGCCTGCGATGAGTTCTGATGTCTCTGGAAAAAATAAGAATATCATCCAAATAGACAACAACACAAGAATAGAGCAAATGTCATTGACAAACTCCTGGAAGACAGCGGGGGCATTACTGAGCCCGAAGGGCATCACAAGGTATTCATAGTGTCCATCCCTGGTATTAAAGGCTGTCTTCCATTCGTCACCCTCACGAATCCGTATTAAATTATATGCCCCCCGCAAGTCCAGCTTAGAGAAGATCCGAGCCCCACGGAGTCTATCAAATAATTCAGAAATTAACGGTAAAGGGTATTTATTCTTGACTGGTGATCTTATTCAGACCACGGTAGTCTATACAGGGGCGAAGAGACCCATCTTTCTTTTTCACAAAAAAGAATCCTGCCCCTGCAGGTGAGGAAGACTTCCTGATGAAACCCCTCTCAAGGTTCTCCTTAATGTAATCTGCTGTTGCCTGCGATTCAGCAGGAGACAGAGGATAAACACGACCCAGAGGAGGAGAAGTCCCAGATAGTAAATCAATTGGGCAGTCATAGGGGCGATGGGGAGGTAGTGTCTCAGCCTCTTTTTTATCGAACACATCCGCAAAGGAATGATAGACCATCGGCAAGGCCTCCAGGTTTTTAGGGAGGGATATAGAGACCCTTCGTTGAATAGAACATAAGCACTTGCCTTGGCACAGCTGTCCCCATTGAAGAACCTCTCCAGAGCTCCACTCGATTACTGGATTGTGCATCCTAAGCCAGGGAAACCCCAGCAAAAGAGAATGGGACAGTTCAGGGAGCACATATAGAGAAATCTTTTCAACATGTAACCACCCTACCTGCAGTTCCAACGGCTCAGTGATGAACCGGACTGGATCCGTCAGTACTTGTCCACTGACGGCAGTCACCAGCAGGGGATTTTTAAGCAGGCGTACAGGAATGTGGTATTGACTCACCATAGCTTGGTGTATGAAGTTCCCTGCAGAGCCGGAATCCAAGGAAGCAGATATGGAGACCTTGATGCCCCCAAGAACCAGAGTCACAGGAATTTGGAGAGTGGAACAGTTTTCGCCTAGGGCCGCCTCTCCCAAAGACCCTAAGCATTGGAGTTTCCCGACTTCTGGGGACAGTTGCGGACACGGTGACCCGGACCACCACAGTAGAGGCAGAGTCCAGAAGACATGCGAAGACGACGTTCCTCATCCGAGAGCCGAGTGGAATTCACCTGCATGGGTTCAGGATTCGAAAAGGAGATGCGTAATGGAGGTTGAGACATCTTAGACTTAAACAGTTTTTGTGGAAGTCTTTTTTCTCGACGGGCCTCCAGAGCTCGTTCCGAAAACCGTATGTCGATTTTAATAGCCAGAGAGATTAGAGCCTCAAGGGAGGTAGGCACATCACGACCTGCAAGTTCATCCTTAATACGTCCAGACAAACCTTCCCAAAAGGCCGCCACCAAAGCCTCCTCATTCCACGAAACTTCAGACGCTAAGGTGCGGAACTGAATCGCATATTGGCCCACCGACCAGCTTCCTTGACGGACGTGCAGCAGAGAGGAGGCCGCAGAAGAAGCTCGACCTGGCTCCTCAAACACTCTTTTAAAAGAGCCCATAAATAGTGCCACATTATTGGTGATAGGACCAGATCTCTCCCATATTGGATTCGCCCAGGCCAGAGCCTCACCCTCGAGATGAGAGATAATGAACGCCACTTTAGCGCGGTCTGATTGAAAGTGATGAGGAAGCAGTTCAAAGTGAATTGTACACTGGTTAAGAAACCCACGACAGGCTTTCGGGTTGCCGCTGTAACGTGGGCGGAGCAGATAATCGTGGTCCGGAAACGCTTGGCAGTGCTGCAGCCACAACAGGGACAGCAGGAGCAGTAGGAGCCTGTGCTGTAGCAAGGGAGTCCAGGCGAGCAGCTACATGCTGCAAGTAATTTATCACTTGTTTCTGGGTGGTACGCTGTTGTTCAAGTTCATGTAGTACTTCAGACATTCCTGGTTTAGAGCCAGCGGGATCCATGGCCCAAGCGTACTGTTACGACCAGAGGATGTGGATCCTCTGTGTCAGCTGATAGAGGACTGGAATTAGTCCAATATTGCTGACTGCTGACTCTCAGAGTCAGGACCCTGGTGTCTGCACCTGTTACCTTGAATGCAGCTACCTGCAGTAGTGTGAACAGAGTCCAACAAAGGCAGAATAAAGGAACAGATGGTCTTTTTTTTTTTTTAAAACATATTTTTTATTCGTGATGCATCAATAGTACATGTCATTTCCTCAGCATGTCACATAAATATGCATACAACACATCACATTTTTTGCTTTTATAGATACAACATAAAACAAAGCAGTGAAATAATATCATAACGGCTCAACTCCCCCCTCCCTCCCTTCCCACTTTCCAGGATGTCCAACCTTACAATCCCCTCCCCTACCATAGTTTCAGATATTATAGTCAAGCTACAACCCTCCGTTGTCTACCCTCAATGTCGTCAATCTCCCAGTTAACACTGCATTAGAGTACCATTCTGTATATTTGAATGATGCCATCAGCTCATTGATATCTCCCCGCGGAATATGCTTCTCAATAAATGTTTGCCATTTGCGAAAGAAATTTTTGGTCTTTCTCTCTTTCTGATGTTCCGTGTCTAATTTATCTATATACATGAAGTGAGACATCTGAGAGATCAACTCACCAATTTGAGGAGTATTGGGTTTCAACCAACAATTCAGAAGACCACGGAGAGACACCAATAAGGCCACATCAATTATCCCTCGAGGTTTGGATACATCCTCAAAAACATGAAAAAGCAAAACAGTGGGGCTGTGTACCAGCGTCAGACCCCAAGTCTCCCTTATCCACACCACCACCGCCTTCCAAAATGTTTGGACGAAGTCACACTCCCACACACAATGCAATAGGTCCGCATGCTCAGTACCACATTTCGGGCAGGCTGTCAAGTACCCAATTTTGGGTGAACGTCTCGAAACATTAAACGCATATATTGCCGAATGCATGAGACGGAAATGCGACTCCCTCCACTTTTCGCAGGGTACTGCCTTGCAAACCCTCTCCCACCCCGTCAGGACCTCCTCCACCACCAACGGGACCTGTAACTTCCTACCCCATTTCTTAAAGAGACCGGCTTTCTCTTTGTTATCTATTGATTCTCTCATGACAAGATATAGTTGGGAAATAGAATATTTCGTCGCCCCATGTCCCAGTGAGAAAGCCAAGTATTGGCTCGCGCATTCGCTAGAGACATCTAGCAACCTTTGTTTGCAAAAATAGACCACCTGTTGATAAGCCAAGAACTGGGATTCATCAAGACCAAACTTCTCACACATCTCCGGAAATGTCATATATCTCTTCCCAGCAATATGAAGCATGTCTAGAAACGTATGAATTCCCTTGGCCCTCCATGTCTTAAACATTTTGTTTTGAGCCCCCAAAGGGAACTCCGGATGCTTCCAGAGTTCCAAGTTTCTGGATGCTAGAAATGATCTCTTGGCTAATTTGCGCACTTCCTTCCATGCAACCATCGTGTCTCTCAGAATCAATGAATGCTTCAGACGGGGTGGGAGCAATTGCCTCTTGGTAAGCAGCAAGTTCACCAAAGGCCACTTTGCGGAGAGTTGCTGCTCCAGTGTGGAATCAGAATAATAATGTGTTTTGTGCATCCAATCCAGACAATGCCTAAATAAACACGCTAGATTATAAATTCTCATATTCGGGATATTTATACCTCCTTGGTGTCTAGGCAACATCAGCTTAGATAATGACACTCTGGGTTTCTTCCCTGACCACAGGAAAGTTGAGAACATTGATTGAATGCTCCGTACATCTGAATGTTTTAAAAGCAGTGGCATTGTCTGCATGGGATACAGCAGCCTTGGGAAGCAAATCATTTTGATGAGGTTGCCCCTGCCCGTAAGGGACAGCGGTAGGTTTTTCCATCTCTCCAGGTCATTCCTAATTTTTTTGAACAGTGGGACATAATTCAGGGCATACAGTGACTCAGAGGTTCTCCCTATTTTAATCCCTAGATATTTAATAAAGCTCTCAGCTATGACAATCTGGCTGCATGACCTTGGCAGTTCAAATTTGGCCCTGGGTGTGCGTAACGTAAGTAACATGCACTTGTCTACATTTATCTTGAACCCTGAAACTGGTCCAAAAGAGGACAGAAGCTGTGTCACTTTTTCCAAGTCCGTCATCGGATCAGCTAAGAAGAGGAGTAAATCATCAGCAAATAGCGATGTCCTTACCTCCTGGTTCCCTACTTTAATGCCCTGGAAGATATCCCCCTCCTCCAATAACCTAATTAAGGGTTCTAATGCCAAATTAAATAATAATGGTGATAAGGGGCATCCCTGACGCGTTCCTCTAGCTAACTGAAAAGGTGCCGACAAGAACCCTGGCAGCGATATCCTAGCCTTGGGGTCTCGATATAATGCTGATAAAAAAACTCTAAAGGGGCCTATGATCCGCATCCTATCTAGCACCCTATTTAACCAATCCCATCTCACATTATCGAATGCCTTTTCCGCATCAAAAGCCACCAAGGAAGGCAGTATAGCTCTATCTGACTCCCACCGAACTGCGTCTAACACTGTAAGGACTTTACGTATATTAGTCACTGCAGCCCTGTTCCTGATGAAGCCCGATTGCGATGGGGACACCAAATCCGGCATCATTAGTGACAGTCTATCCGACATAATTTTAGCTGCGATCTTCAGGTCAACATTGATAAGCGAGATGGGACGGTACGAAGCAGGGAGCGTGGCGTCCCTCCCCGGCTTGGGAATTAGTTTGACATAGGCTACATTATCTGAGGATGATAAGGAAGATCCCGAAAGGACACTGTTAAAAACTTTCGTGAGGGGCTCCACTATCTCCCCACCCAGCATCTTATAGAATTCTATTGAAAACCCGTCAGGGCCTGGGGCTTTATGTAGCTTTGCATTTTTAATAATCCCTAACACCTCTGGTTCAGTGAACGGCAAGTTTAAGGTATCTAGCTGATCCTGCGATGGCGAAGGCAGACTAGTGCATTTCAGGAAAAATTCAGACATGGGGTCGGCTGGGCCAGGGTCCTCATAGAGCCGTGCATAAAAATCTCTCAGGATAGAAACAATTTTCGCAGAGTTCGTATGCAACCCACCCTCATTATCAGCAATAGAAGTTATGTGATTCTGTTTTCTGGAGTTCCTAACCAATGATGCCAATAATCTACCTGATTTGTTTCCTTCCCTGAAAAATTTAGCAGTGCTATTTGACATATCCATCTTTGCCTTTCTCTCGTACCATAACTCATAATTAGTCCTGGCCTCTTTCCACCTCTGCCTAGCTTGCTCTGTTGGCGTAGTCGTGAAATCGGTATAAGCCAAGCGTAGGAGCTCGCTATAGTTCCGCAATGTTGATACTATTTTTTTCTTTAGCCCCCACGTATAGGCCATTATACGTCCTCTCAACACCGCTTTGGCAGCATCCCAGTAGAGAGACGGTGAATCCTGATAAGCAGTGTTGTCTCCTTTATATTCCCAATACCAGCCCCTGAGGAGATCGGAGAAATTCTCATCCTGATATAGGAATGACGGGAAGCGCCATAAAATGTCAGAGCCTTTTGGCTGCAACTCTGCTATATTTATAGATATGGGGGCATGATCAGATATAATAAGATCGTGGATTCTGGTATCCGAGATCCTGTTTGTCAGACTACCAGAGATCAGAAGATAGTCAATTCTTGACCACGAGTCATGAGGATTCGAATAAAATGAATATTCCCGACTATCCGGGTTTAGCAACCGCCATGAGTCAATCAATGCCGTCTCCTCCATGAACCCGGCCAGGGCCCCGTCGGCCGCAGAAGGGCGCTCACTAGCATTCCGCACTGGTTTCCTATCCTCCCTCACAGAGGCCACGGCATTGAGGTCTCCCCCCACCAATTTATTGCCCGACGTATCTCTTTCAATAATCCCAGCCAGCTCCGCCAGAAAAGGTCTACCATCCCCATTCGGGCCATAGATATTATATATCTGAAGCTCATCCGCTCCCAGAGAGATCCTTACTGTACACCGCCTGCCCTCGCCATCACTAGACTGATCTAAAACCGTGCATGCCAAGTTTTTATGAAACAATATCATTACTCCCGCTTTACGGTTAACCGCTGGAGAACCCAACACCCTACCTACCCACATCTTCTTCATCCTAGAGTAATCCTCCTCCAGCAAGTGAGTCTCCTGTAGGAGGGCTATATCCGCATGGAGAGTTTTCAGGTGTCTAAGTATCTTATTGCGCTTTTGAGGTGAGCGCAGACCTTTGACGTTCCATGAAACTACTCTCATGGTGGGTTCCACTGGACTTCATAACTGAGTAGTGAGCGATTGTATGTAGACATCCCAGAAGTAAATATGAACAATACCCTTCCCTTACTCCCTCTATATAGCAGTAAAAACCCCCCAAAATAAACAAAAAACAGAAGGGCGATAAGCCCTAAAAGTAACCCTGAAGGCCACAATTGTTTGCATTGAACCTTCACTTTTTTCCCCATGTGAAAATGAGCAACCATGATGTTTCATTTGCTCCGCTCCCCAACTCCCCTGCCCTTTATAAACATCACCTTAAATGCCACTCAGCGAAACATGCAATACTGTGCTAAACTATACATATGTTTCCCCCCCCCCCCATCCAAACAACCTCTCGGACCCGAGAGACCATGGCCCCAGGGACAAAGGCTACGCCCTAGGACCCTGAAGGAGCAAACTGCCCACCGTCTCCCCGGCCCGGGAAGCCGCCCCAGGTAAACCCGTGAATGGACTGGAGTGCATCCTACTCGTCATCTTGACTGCGATGCACAATAGCACAGCAGGACATGCCAGTGGATCCAAACCCCAGACCGGGAAGACCGGGCCCCCGGGTCAGAACAACTCCAGAGGAGCGAAATCGCCCCCGACCTCCCCCATCTAAAGGATTTGTCCCCAGAAACATACCAGCTCTCGCATCTTAGGCCCTCTCAAAGTCCACACGATGACGCCGTTAGAAAATGAGGATCTGGATCAAAGTCATCTCGCTCCACTATGTTGGCTCGGACTGAGCTGACCCACCGCGGGTCTCTCCCGGACGCCCGATCTCGACGGATCCTCGACTGAGCCCTGAAGTCCCCACTCTCGACGTCTCGGAGATGTCTGTGCCCCTTGGACAGATGGTAAGTATCCTTCCATGGCAACAAGCGCTTCATTCGGCGAGTGGTATAATGTAGACGAGATATGGATGGTGTAGAAAGGACAAAGGAAGAAAGGCCCTTCACACCCGTGAAAAAAAAGTTTGAAACACGTATCAGGCGCCAAATCACTCAGTCAATAGTCGTGATGTAAATGCAGATGGATTCTTATTAGTATATAAGATGTAGATAAGACCTTCACCGGGGTCTGTGTGATGTTAGAGGTCATAAAATAGTGATAATAATAAAATTAAGGGTAAGAATAAAATCAAGGATAAGAATAAAATCAAATCCACTCACTTCACGGGGGGGGCAGTCACCAGGATAAACTCAATACACCTGGGACTATTTTTCCCCCCCAGCCAGGATCGTATGTAGAGATGTAAATAATTGAACGCCGCCTACACATGTGGCTTCTGGTCAATCATTTTATTAATACAAGGCTCAACGCGTTTCGAGGGTCTGAGGCCCTCTTCTTCAGGAGTGCTTTGGTGGATTCCAAGACCAGTCAGGAGTCATGACTCCTGACTGGTCTTGGAATCCACCAAAGCACTCCTGAAGAAGAGGGCCTCAGACCCTCGAAACGCGTTGAGCCTTGTATTAATAAAATGATTGACCAGAAGCCACATGTGTAGGCGGCGTTCAATTATTTACATCTCTACATACGATCCTGGCTGGGGGGGAAAAATAGTCCCAGGTGTATTGAGTTTATCCTGGTGACTGCCCCCCCCGTGAAGTGAGTGGATTTGATTTTATTCTTATCCTTGATTTTATTCTTACCCTTAATTTTATTATTATCACTATTTTATGACCTCTAACATCACACAGACCCCGGTGAAGGTCTTATCTACATCTTATATACTAATAAGAATCCATCTGCATTTACATCACGACTATTGACTGAGTGATTTGGCGCCTGATACGTGTTTCAAACTTTTTTTTCACGGGTGTGAAGGGCCTTTCTTCCTTTGTCCTTTCTACACCATCCATATCTCTTCATAAGTGGACAAGGGCAATCCTTGATCCATTGAAACACTTGAGCTGCCTATCTTGTTCCATAACTTCAGATGAGCATAACTCCTATATTGTTCTGTATAGAACCCTCCTCCGCCCCCTGGCGCCTCTAATAGCCTCTACTCTAGGTACTTATTTTGCGACTCCTGGTGCACGGTTAGACCAGGTAGTTCAAATTGTACTATAATCCTCTTTTTGTATCTCTACATTCTGCTATAATGTAGACGAACCATCCGAGCGGTAAATCCGAAGGGAGGCAGGGTACGTCAGCGCAAAACGTATGTTCTTATTGTGCAGCTGCGTGCAGATCGGGGAAAACGCCTTACGTCTCCTTGCCACCTCAGCAGAGTAATCTCCGAACAGTAAGATTTTCACCCCTCTGAGCATTACCGGGCTTTTGCTAACTTTAAAGGCTCTGAGAATGGCCTCTTTGTCGGAGTAGTCCAGGTAGCGCATAATGACCTGTCTCGGTCTGGGAGACTGGCGCTCATCGCCCCGGTTATACGGGCCCACTCGGTGTGCTCTCTCTACTTTACAAAGTCTTTGTATTCCCAGGGCTTTAGGTAGCTCAGTTTCACAGATAGCCATTAGTTCACTTGCCGGGATCGCCTCCCTCAGCCCCACGACTCTCAAGTTATTGCGCCTGGATCTATTTTCCAAGTCCTCCACTTTCTCACAAAGTCTCTTATTCTCAGTAAGGACTTTCTGTAACTTGTGCAGAACGGATTCTGTGGTATCCTCTATCACTTGTATCCTGGATTCAGCGAGATTTAGCCTGGTGTCATGCTCCTGGACTGCATCTTGCAGTTGTTGCATCACATGCGCGACTGATGAGGCCAGAGTCTCTCTAAGGTCCGGGGCTAGGTGAGCAGCCACTTCAACTGCGAGCACTTTATAATCAATGTGCCTGATTAAGGAGTCTGGCATGAGATTCCGCACCTCGTTCCCCTCGTCGGGCCCGAGCACCAAGGCCTGAGCCCCGTCAGTGTCCGCCGCCTCCGTGCCTGACGCCATACTGGCGGGAACTGCGTCCCCTTGTAGTGGTGATGAAAGCACTCTGGATTTCAGTTTCTTGCCCATATTAACAAGATATCGATCCATACAGCGTAAGCGGATCGCGTGTCCTCTCTAACCGCACCGGTCTAAAGGGTGTACGGGCAATTTGTCACGGTTTGTGGCAGGTGCTTGGGGAGCTCACTTTCCAAGCGACTTCACATGGCGGCGCCGGAACCGGAAGTCGGAACAGATGGTCTTTACTGGCAGACAGTATTCAAAAGTCACTTGACAGATACAGGCAACACAAAGTTCAGAGCAATATAGCATGCAGATATAAGCAGTCTCATAGGCAGCACAGGGTCTGGATCCAGGCAGACTTACAGGAGGAGATGGACAGATGCGTAATCAGGCAGTGCAGATATAAGCTGTCTCGTTGTCAGGCAGTGCAGAGGTCTATAATCCAGGTGGTCCAATAAACAGACAGCAGGCAGATGCGTAGTCAAATGAAGCGGAGGTCAGAATCCAGGAAATCCAATAAACGGACACAGTGGAATGCTTCAGCGGGAGTCAAGAGGTACAACAACCACGCTTGGGCACTTCATGATGAGTGAAGCTGCCTTAAATGCAAAATAGTCCCGCCTCCGGGTGGGGATGGTAATCAGGAACCAGCTGCCTACTCCTATAAGAAAGGGAGAGGTGCGCGTGCTATAGCTCATCAGATGACACCTGGCAAAAAGGACGGATGCGGCGGTATGCTGGCGGGCACCTGCGTCTCCTACAAGGTAAGCCAGTACTGGGACCCATAGTGCTGCAATGTGTAGACAGCGATCTGCCACCCTGCCGTGGAGACACAGATCCCATACTGACAATACATAACAAAAAAGTGTGAAAAAATATGTCATATTCTAGGTTCTTCAAAGTAACCACCTTTTGCTTTGATTACTGTTTTGCACACTCTTGGCATTCTCTTGATGAGCTTCAAGAGGTAGTCACCTGAAATGGTTTTCACTTCACAGGTGTGCCCTGTCAGGTTTAATAAGTGGGATTTCTTGCCTTATAAATGGGGTTGGGACCATCAGTTGCATTGTGGAGAAGTCAGGTGGATACACAGCTGATAGTCCTACTGAATAGACTGTTAGAATTTGTATTATGGCAAGAAAAAAGCAGCTAAGTAAAGAAAAACGAGTGGCCATCATTACTTTAAGAAATGAAGGTCAGTCAGTCCGAAAAATTGGGAAAACTTTGAAAGTGTCCCCAAGTGCAGTCACAAAAACCATCAAGCGCTACAAAGAAACTGGCTCACATGCGGACTGCCCCAGGAAAGGAAGACCAAGAGTCACCTCTGCTGCAGAGGATAAATTCACCCGAGTCACCAGCCCCAGAAATCACAGGTTAACAGCAGCTCAGATTAGAGACCAGGTCAATGCCACACAGAGTTCTAGCAGCAGACACATCTCTAGAACAACTGTTAAGAGGAGACTGTGTGAATCAGGCCTTCATGGTAGAATATCTGCTAGGAAACCACTGCTAAGGACAGGCAACAAGCAGAAGAGACTTGTTTGGGCTAAAGAACACAAGGAATGGACATTAGACCAGTGGAAATCTGTGCTTTGGTCTGATGAGTCAAAATTTGAGATCTTTGGTTCCAACCACCGTGTCTTTGTGCGACGCAGAAAAGGTGAACGGATGGGACTCTACATGCCTGGTTCCCACCGTGAAGCATGGAGGTGTGATGGTGTGGGGGTGCTTTGCTGGTGACACTGTTGGGGATTTATTTAAAATTGAAGGCATACTGAACCAGCATGGCTACCACAGCATCTTGCAGCGGCATGCTATTCCATCCTGTTTGCGTTTAGTTGGACCATCATTTATTTGAGGACAATGACCCCAAACACACCTCCAGGCTGTGTAAGGGCTATTTGACCATGAAGGAGAGTGATGGGGTGCTGCACCAGATGACCTGGCCTCCACAGTCACCGGACTTGAACCCAATCGAGATGGGCAAAAGGGCCAACAAGTGCTAAGCATCTCTGGGAACTCCTTCACGGCTGTTGGAAGACCATTTCAGGTGACTACCTCTTGAAGCTCATCAAGAGAATGCCAAGAGTGTGCAAAGCAGTAATCAAAGCAAAAGGTGGCTACTTTGAAGAACCTAGAATATGACATATTTTCAGTTGTTTCACACTTTTTTGTTATGTATATAATTCCACATGTGTTAATTCATAGTTTGGATGCCTTCAGTGTGAATCTACAATTTTCATAGTCATGAAAATAAAGAAAACTCTTTGAATAAGAAGGTGTGTCCAAACTTTTGGTCTGTACAGTAGGTGTGCCTCCATTATACATATACACACATGTCGGATATTAGATACATGCATCACAATTCCCAAAACTATCATGTAGATACAGTGTACCAAACGTAAGTGAAGTGTGACCAGGGTGATAATGCTCAAGTGTGAGATTGTGGAACAGCTCTGCCTGTATAATGTTTTATGCCTAAATTGTATTTGAACTGTCATTTGGCATTCCGGGCACTAGAGGCCACTGTTTTGCAGCTACAGCCAGCACACTCTGGGATTTACATATGCAAAGCAGATGATGACTCATGCAGGCTGCTTCTGAGAATAACCAGGAAGTCTGAGCTGATGTGACATGGTGGAAGGATTGTGCTGGAAGGATTGTGCTGTGAGAGACTGAATCCAATTCCATCCTGGCTTGCGGATGTCCGGCAGTGAATGGACACTCAGAGGAAGGAAAGTAGCTGTCGTCCTCTTACTGGATCCAGCTCTTTGTAAGAGAGATTGTCCCAGGAAGACTATTTACAGTGTGTGGACAGAAGCCTTATTACCAAGCAAGGCCGCACGGTTGCTGAAAGGTTGGTGGCCATCCCGGGTAAGCAGCATCCTCGGGCCCAGAACGGACGCAGGTCAGTACACCTAGTTGCCAATTGTACTATACTGTGTGGCGCCTAAAGTAACAGAGACTAGCCTAGGCCTTGTATTAGCTAGATAGATAGGGTTATATCTTTGTTAGGCCTTACTGTACTGGACTGCAGCGCAGTAATTGACTTGTAGGATCTGCTGCGTCTGCCACCGGTTAGGTGTGTCCTCTGTAGCGGCACAGCATGACTTGTAGGCTCTGCTATGTGCACCAATGGGCAAGGCCTGTCTCTCGGACAGGGACGGTGACTGTGGGCCTGGGGTATTACTTATTCTGTTTATACTTGTGTTATTACTATTTCCAAAATAAAGTTTCTGTTCTTGCATATAAAGCTGGTGTCAGTGTCGCTTTCCTTGTCTGTGACTTCGCTGTATCCTGGGGAGCCCACCCTGGTACACAGCTTACACAAGTGCCATGCAAAGTGAAGAAAGAAGGAAGCTGTGCCAAAGTGATAATAGGCATTGGCGTCTGGAAGGCCAATACCTCCCTGTTCTTTTCTCATAGTTAGCTTATTATGTGCAATTCTGGGTTTCTTCCCCTTCCATAAAAAGCTCTCACCTGGGAGCAGTATGTACATGAGTTTGGACATAACATAAGTTGTTAGTACGTTTTTCCATCCCAGCCAGGATATATAAAGAATTTTCAAGGTCTTGAGTTGGTCTCTGATCTCTTTAAGCATAGGGATATAGTTCAGTTGGTATAATTGGTATAGTTGGATTTTAATCCCCAGATAGGTGATATGGGACCGTTGCCAAGCAAATGGGTTGTGGTTTTCAGGGCTTTAACTGTTCCTTTAGAGGCAGAAATGTTCATTACCTCAGTTTTGGTATGGTTTGCTTTGAAGTTTAATAGTTTGCCATATTTTTCAAATAGTTCTAGGAGACGTGGGAAGGCCCCCAAAGGGTTTGTAACCATGATAAGAAGGTCATCAGCAAAGGCTACGTTTGTATATCTGGTTTTCCCATCTTTTACTATAACACTTTGTATATCTGGATGTTCTCTTATTGTTTGGAGTAGAGTTTCCATCACTAGCACATATAAGGTGGGGGACAGGTGGCATCCTTGTCTCGTGCTATTTTTTATGGGAAAGGGGTCTGAGAGTATCCCGTTTACTCTAACTTTGGCACTCGGTTCCCTGTAAAGGGACATGATCGCCAGGGTGAAGTTTTCTGGGATTCCAAATTTCGATAATGTCTTCTGCATGTATTCCCAGCTGACCCTATCGAAGGCCTTCTCCGCGTCTACTCCAAGCAAAACCAATGGTTCTTTCGTTCTCTGGGCCATTTGGATAGTTGTAAGTAACCTGCAGGAGTTGTGGTTACCCTCCCTGCCTGGTACAAATCCCGCTTGCTCCAGGTGAATCAATTTAGGCATGTATGTCTTTAACCGTAAGGCCAGTAGTAGGCAATTAATCTTTCAAACCATGTGTTGACAGAGGTTCAAACGAGTATCTTGAGTAAGGGACTGTCACCACCAGACATCTGAGAAGCTCTGACAGACGTTCTTTAGAACCTCCTGCTTGAGGTTCCTTTTGTTTTGCTTTCGTTTTCTCATCTTGTTAGCCTCTCTCAGCTGTCATGTAGTTGCACTGATTGCATCCCTTTAAATCCCTTCCCATACTGCATCACTTTGCGGTTTATACTACTTCCTGGAGTGTGTGCATGCTGGATGCTACTACTGAGTCTTCTACAGATAGGTTTGTTCATTCATTTGGGTTTTCCTGTTTGCTGGATCCTAGGTGACCCTGACTCACTCCGTACTTAGTGTAGGGAGCCGGTGGTCGTGTCCCCTCACTATTATAGGGTGTTCAGGTTTCATACAGTCAAGGAACGAGGATATGCAATCATCTACCATAGATATTTTTGCATAGGCTGGGCAGTAAGGGAGAGAGCCAGGTCTGTTACAGGGCTTACCCTCTGGTTCCTTAGTTTTGGATCCAGTCAGTCGGATCTTCATTTTGTGTCTTCTAGTTTCTGTACACCTTCCATGACAGGGACTTACATTCTGTCCCACTGCTAATTTTGATCCTTTTATAGCCATAAAAGATCTGCACCTCTTGTCAAGAAGATTGTTTTTTAAAAGATTTTACCAAAAGAAAATGGATCCTAACTTTGGCACTGTGGCAGAACAAGAGGCACTGCGGGACTTAGTCTCACTGTTGGATGAACAGGAATTGAGTGGTGATGAATTCCCTGCATCATTGATCCCTAAATCAAGGAAATAGACCTATTCATCAGATTGGTGAGTAAGGAGTTAGAAAAAATTCCTGCAACAAGACATTTTGATAACTGTAGTGTGGAGGAAAGGAGGGCTCTTAATGAACTGAGTGGATAGAAGGATGTAGCCATTAAGCCGGCCGACAAAGGCGGGAATATTGTAATCTGGCCCGTCACAATGTATGAGAAAGAAGTCTTTAGTCTATAATTGAAGACACAGGAGTGTTAAAAAAAACTTACATTTAACCCACTTGTTAAATTTAGTGAAGAGTTAAAAACTATTCTACTAATTTGTTCCTGGGGCTGTGGGAGAGACACATCTTCCTCACGGACCCCCAGCCAATGATTGAGCGAGTCCTCTTTTGGGGAAGGTATATAGATGATATCCTGATCATATGGCGGGGGTCCGTGGGGAATTTTGAGGTTTTTGTAGACAGTCTGAATAACAATGGGCTCAATATCAAGCTCACATCGAAAACGAGCACCAGGGAAATTGACTTCCTGGATGTCCATATAACTGTGGAAGAGGAGGGCTGGATTCGAACTGAAACATCTGTCAATCCCCTCTTACATGCTGTATCATCCCATCCTAGGAATCTAGTTAAGAACATCCTGCTGGGACAGTTCCTGAAGATCAAAAGAGTATGCTCCACCCAAGCAGCTTTTGAAACACAAGCAGATATTTTATGGAGGCAATTTCAACAACGGGGTTATAAGGAGATGGACATCAGGAGGGCATACGAACGAGCAAAATTCACGGATCGGAATAACCTCCTATATCCTAGGGTCGATAAGGAGACACAGGCCAAGAAGGAGGGGAAAATGAGATTCATCACGGAATATAACGGAGATTCCAAAGAGGTAAGGCAGGCCCTGTTAAAATATTGGGAAATCTTAGGGATCGACCCTCAACAATCGGAATGTGTTGGCTCATGGCCTTCTATTGCATACAGAAGACCCAAGAATCTTTGAGATGTACTCGTGAGGAGTCACTATACAGGCCCCACAATGGGGTGGATTTTTGGCACAAAGGGCCCAAAATGTGGGTGCAGACCATGCGGGTCTTGTCTTGCCTGTGCTAATGTGGATAAAGCTGATCGATTTTGGAATATGCCCAGTACCCGAGGATAGGTCATGAATATTCATGGGTGGATAACCCCTTTAAGGCCCAAACCAGACTGTATTTTGTTTGGCTGGATGAAAAATAAAGCACAGTTTTGGCCTTTTAACTCCTGAAGGCTGTCATTTCTGACCTCATCCCAATTACACAGATCCCTACAATTGGTAGAGGTATGCAAAGGGCAAGTTGCTAAGGGCAATGGCATGAGTAAACAGCATGTGAAGATGAATGCTGCTGAAATTTAAAGGGCTGAAAGCCTGGTTTTGAAAAAGTCGTGTTGCATGAAAGCCCAAGTTAAAGGGAACCTGTCATCAAATTTATGCTGACCTCACTGTGATTTATATATTGACATGTTATGTAGGTTTACATGTTATTTTTCAATAAAAATATTGTGAGATAAATGTAAGGCTACTTTCACACTTGCGTTCGGTGCGGATCCGTCTGGTATCTGCACAGACGGATCCGCACCTATAATGCAATTGATGGTATCCGTTCAGAACAGATCCGTCTGCATAACAGCTTTTTCAGATCTGAGTTTTCAAGATCGTGAAAACTCAGATCCGACAGTAAATTCTAACACAGAGGCATTCCCATGGTGATGGGGACGCTTCAAGTTAGAATATACTAAGAACTGTGTACATAACTGCCCCCTGCTGCCTGGCACCACCCGATCTCTTACAGGGGGCTGTGATCTGCACAATTAACCCCTCAGGTGCCGCACCCCCTCCCTCACCAGTATTAAAAGCATTGGTTACTTAGCTTATACTTACCTGCGCTGTCTGTGGCCAGCTGACACTCCTCCTACTGGTAAGTGACAGGTCTGTGTGGCGCATCAGTAGGAGGTGTGGCACCTGAGGGGTTAATTGTGCGGATCACAGCCCCCTGTAAGAGATCAGGTGGTGCCAGGCAGCAGGGGGGCAGTTATGTACCCAGTTTTTAGTATATTCTAACTTGAAGCGTCCCCATCACTATGGGAACGCCTCTGTGTTAGAATATACTGTCGTATCTGAGTTTTCACGATCTAACTCAAATCCGATGGTATATTCTAACATAAAGGCGTTCCCATGGTGATGGGGACGCTTCAAGTTAAAATATACCATCGGATTGGAGAAAACTCCGATCCGATGGGATATTAATAGGGACTCCTGACTTTACATTGAAAGTCAATGGGGGACAGATCCGTTTGCAATTGCACAATATTGTGTCAACGTCAAACGGATCCGTCCCCATTGACTTGCATTGTAAGTCAGGACGGATCCGTTTGGCTCCGCACGGCCAGGCGGACACCAAAACGCCGCAAGCAGCGTTTGGGTGTCCGTCTCCTGAGCGGAATGGAGGCGGAACGGAGCCAAACTGATGCATTCTGAATGGATCCGCATCCATTCAGAATGCATTGGGGATGTACGGAACCGTTCGGGGCCACTTGTGAGAGCCTTCAAACAGATCTCACAAGTGGAAGACAAAGCTGTCCCTGCTGATAAAATATGCATGATTTAGAAATGTAGACAGTTTTGGTTATGGATAGTTTAGAGACCCCACTTTGGTAAATACTCAGGACAGTGATAAATGGTGTACCAAAGTAACCAGATGCTGCCATCCATTTCCACACTTTTCTATGAGGAGTGATCTTTGGTATACAAGTATCAAAGTTTACAGTGGGATTGTGGAGCAGCTTCTGGTACCAACGCCATACCGTTGTTTGGTACTTGACATGGCCTATATTCAGGGCTGCCATCAGAAATTTTGGGCCCCCTTACACAGCTCAAGGCCTGGGCCCCCCCTCCTACCCTTCAGAATTCGTCCTGACTCCACCTCCCCTCCACCCCCAAGGACCTACCCCCAATTTCATTATTTTTTTACAACTACAAAGACAGTAAAAAGTGATAATCAGCGATTTCAGTAAGGAATTAATTTTTGACCAAATAATATGAAGCCTGCTACCACGACAAGGTAGACTCTTTTAAGCAGGACCCCACACTAACACTAACTACACTACCTGTTCTAATCTGTCCTAGCAATCTTCCCCTGGCACATTTAAGAAAAAACACCTTAAAAGCACAAGGTTTACTGTTACAGTGTTATGGGGGGATCGGTGGATGACTTACTGTTATGGGGGGAATCTGTGGATGACACACTGTTATGGGGGGAATCTGTGGATGACACACTGTTATGGGGGGAATCTGTGGATGACACACTGTTATGGGGGGAATCTGTGGATGACACACTGTTATAGGGGGAATCTGTGGATGACACTGTTATGAGGGATCTGTGGATGACACACTGTTATGGGGGGAATCTGGATAACGAACACTGTTATGGGGATCTGTGGATGACACTGTTATGGGGGATCTGTGGATGACACACTGTTATGGGGGATCTGTGGATGACACACTGTTATGGGGTACTGTGGATGACACACTGTTATGGGGGATCTGTGGATGACACACTGTTATGAGGAATCTGTGGATGACGAACACTGTTATGGGGATCTGTGGATGACACTGTTATGGGGGATCTGTGGATGACACACTGTTATGGGGGATCTGTGGATGACTAACACTGTTATGGGGGATCTGTGGATGACGAACACTGTTATGGGGATCTGTGGATGACAAACACTGTTATGGGGGATCTGTGGATGACACACTGTTATGGGGGATCTGTGGATGACACACTGTTATGGGGGATCTGTGGATGATGAACACTGTTATGGGGGATCTGTGGATGATGAACACTGTTATGGGGGATCTGTGGATGACACACTGTTATGGGGGATCTGTGGATGACACACTGTTATGGGAGATCTGTGGATGACACACTGTTATGGGGGATCTGTGGATGACACACTGTTATGGGAGATCTGTGGATGACACACTGTTATGGGGGATCTGTGGATGACACACTTATGAGGGATCTGTGGATGACACACTGTTATGGGGGATCTGTGGACAGGGCCGCCATCAGGGGGGTACAGCCGATACCCCAGTAAGGGGCCCAGACCCTGGGGGGGGGCCCAGCCAGTTCCAATGTAAAAAATATATATATATATATGTATATATATTATTATTTTTTTTTTTTTTTTTTTACCCCCTCTCATTGGTCAGTGACTTGAGTTGAACTTTATTGCATCGCTAGAGGGGGGCAATTGATCATTCCTTGCTAGTGATGTCCAGTTCATGAGCGAATCATTCATTTGAATCGATTCAGTTCACTGAACCGATCTGTGTGAAGCCGCTCAGTCTGAGTCAGTGAGTCACACAGCACACAATAGCAGAGCCTCTGGCAGCAGGGAGGGACTCGGGAGGAGTGTAATCTGATCCTAGAGTGGAAGCTGCTTCTGCCAGCCCCTCCCCTCCCTGCCCACCAACCAATCAGAGCTGAGTCAGTGAGTCACAGCACACAATAGCAGAGCCGCTGGCAGCAGGGAGGGGAGGGACTCGGGAGGAGTGTAATCTGATCCTAGAGTGGAAGCTGCTTCTGCCAGCCCCTCCCCTCCCCGCCCACCAACCAATCAGAGCTGAGTCAGTGAGTCACAGCACACAATAGCAGAGCCGCTGGCAGCAGGGAGGGGAGGGGCTCGGGAGGAGTGTAATCTGATCCTAGAGTGGAAGCTGCTTCTGCCAGCCCCTCCCCTCCCTGCCCACCAACCAATCAGAGCTGAGTCAGTGAGTCACAGCACACACTAGCAGAGCCGTTGGCAGCAGGGAGGGGAGGGGCTCGGGAGGAGTGTAATCTGATCCTAGAGTGGAAGCTGCTTCTGCCAGCCCCTCCCCTCCCCGCCCACCAACCAATCAGAGCTGAGTCAGTGAGTCACAGCACACAATAGCAGAGCCTCTGGCAGCAGGGAGGGACTCGGGAGGAGTGTAATCTGATCCTAGAGTGGAAGCTGCTTCTGCCAGCCCCTCCCCTCCCCGCCCACCAACCAATCAGAGCTGAGTCAGTGAGTCACAGCACACAATAGCAGAGCCGCTGGCAGCAGGGAGGGGAGGGACTCGGGAGGAGTGTAATCTGATCCTAGAGTGGAAGCTGCTTCTGCCAGCCCCTCCCCTCCCCGCCCACCAACCAATCAGAGCTGAGTCAGTGAGTCACAGCACACACTAGCAGAGCCGCTGGCAGCAGGGAGGGGAGGGGCTCGGGAGGAGTGTAATCTGATCCTAGAGTGGAAGCTGCTGCTGCCAGCCCCTCCCCTCCCCGCCCACCAACCAATCAGAGCTGAGGCAAGGCAAGCACTAGCAGCTCTGAGTCGGAGTCACTGACACAAGTACAGGGAGTCTAAGAAAGAATCGAATGAGTCACAGGTTAAAGGGTTTCTACCACATCGTTTTGACATAATTAGCTATCAGACCCTAGCGATCCGCTAGTGTCTGCTCTACCAAACAATGCTATTATAATAGCTTTTTGTGCAGCCGTTTCCATAACAAATTAACATTTATTGATATGCTAATGAGCCTCTAGGTGCTATGGGGGCGTCTTTTCAGCCCCTAAAGGCTCGGTCTACCTTCACAAAATGCCGCCCAGCGCGTCCCTCCAGCACGCCCATCTCCTCTGGAATGTGATCCTACCTCTGTCTTCGGTGCATCTGTCTTCGGCGCAGTGAATGTCTGACCGCTGCCTGCACAGACATCTCGGTCATCGGTGCAGGCGCAGTGGAGATGTCTGTGCAGGGAGCGGTCAGACATTCACTGCGCCTGCGCCGATGACCAAGATGTCTGTGCAGGCAGCGGTCAGACATTTACTGCGACGAAGACAGACGCGCACGGCGCAGGCGCGAGAATTCGTCCGCTGACTCAGAGGTAGGATCGCATTCCAGAGGAGATGGGCGGGCTGGAGGGACGCACTGGGCGGCATTTTGTGAAGGTAGACCGAGCCTCTAGGTGCTGGAAAGACGCCCCCCATAGCACCTAGAGGCTCATTAGCATATCCATATAAGTTTGTTTTTTATGGAAACGGCTGCACAAAAAGCTATTATATTAGGATTGTTTGGTAGAGCAGACACTAGCGGATCGCTAGTGTCTGACAGCTAAATTTGTCAAAACTATGTGGTAGAAACCCTTTAAAAGAATCTAAAGATCCAACTTAGTTAGAGACTCATTCGATTCATCGAGTTAAAAGAGCCGTGAGTCAGGCTGGAGAACAGTTTACACTGAGGCTGATGCTTTTGTGGCAGCAGTGATAAGATTAAGGGACAGGAGCAGAGAGATAAGAGAAGTGACAGATGACTGTTGCTCAGAAGCCATGAGATTGTAAGGCTACTTTCACACTAGCGGCAGGACGGATCCGACAGGCTGTTCACACTGTCAGATCCGTCCTGCCATTATTTCGCTGGACCACCGCTCCATCCCCATTGACTATAATGGGGACGGGGGTGGAGCTCCGGCCCAGCACGGCAGTGCATGGCAAAAGGCCGCCGGACTAAAAGTACTGCATGTCCAACTTGTTGTGGGGTCTTTGCTCAGGGGTAAAATGCAAAGCTGTTTTCTGGATTATCCCACAGGGCCATGATCCTCCATCATTGTTATTAACCCCTCCCTTGCCAGCCCACACAGCCCTATTTAGCTTTGTGTTCAGCTTTGAAAAAAATGTTTAGGCCATGAAGGGGTTAATTAAGTGTTGGAGGGGGTGGGGGGTGTTATTGTGCATATTGTGTTTGGGATCCATTTAACAAGTTTGACCAGTTGGGTTTGAGAGTGGTTGAGTGTCATCCACAGATCCCTCATAACAGTGCGTCACCCACAGACCCCCCATAACAGTGTGTCACCCACAGATCCCCCATAACAATGTGTCATCCACAGATCCCCCATAACAGTGTCATCCACAGATCCCCATAACAGTGTCATCCACAGATCCCCATAACAGTGTCATCCACAGATCCCCCATAACAGTGTGTCATCCACAGATCCCCCATAACAGTGCGTCATCCACAGATCCCCCATAACAGTGTGTCACCCACAGATTCCCCCATAACAGTGTGTCATCCACATATTCCCCCATAACAGTGTGTCATCCACAGATCCCCCATAACAGTGTGTCATCCACAGATCCCATAACAGTGTCATCCACAGATCCCCATAACAGTGTCATCCACAGATCCCCCATAACAGTGTGTCATCCACATATTCCCCCATAACAGTGTGTCATCCACAGATCCCCCATAACAGTGTGTCATCCACAGATCCCCCATAACAGTGTGTCATCCACAGATCCCCCATAACAGTGTGTCATCCACAGATCCCCCATAACATTGTGTCATCCACAGATCCCCCATAACTGTGTCATCCACAGATTCCCCCATAACAGTGTCATCCACAGATTCCCCATAACAGTGCGTCATCCACAGATTCCCCATAACATTGTCATCCACAGATCCCCCATAACAGTGTGTCATCCACAGATCCCCCATAACATTGTCATCCACAGATCCCCCATAACAGTGTGTCATCCACAGATCCCCCATAACTGTGTCATCCACAGATTCCCCCATAACAGTGTCATCCACAGATTCCCCCATAACAGTGTGTTATCCACAGATTCCCCCATAACAGTGTCATCCACAGATTCCCCCATAACAGTGTGTCATCCACAGATCCCCCATAACAGTGTGTCATCCACAGATTCCCCCATAACAGAGTGTCATCCACAGATCCCCCCATAACAGTGTGTCATCCACAGATCCCCCATAACATTGTGTCATCCACAGATCCCCCATAACAGTGTGTCATCCACAGATCCCCCATAACAGTGTGTCATCCACAGATCCCCCATAACATTGTGTCATCCACAGATTCCCCCATAAGAGTGTCATCCACAGATTCCCCCATAAGAGTGTCATCCACAGATTCCCCCATAAGAGTGTCATCCACAGATTCCCCCATAAGAGTGTCATCCACAGATTCCCCATAACAGTGTGTCATCCACAGATTCCCCCATAACAGTGTGTCATCCACAGATCCCCCATAACATTGTCATCCACAGATCCCCATAACAGTGTGTCATCCACAGATCCCCATAACAGTGTGTCATCCACAGATCCCCATAACAGTGTGTCATCCACAGATCCCCATAACAGTGTGTCATCCACAGATTCCCCCATAACAGTGTGTCATCCACAGATTCCCCCATAACAGTGTGTCATCCACAGATTCCCCCATAACAGTGTCATCCACAGATTCCCCCATAACAGTGTCATCCACAGATTCCCCCATAACAGTGTGTCATCCACAGATTCCCCATAACAGTGTGTCATCCACAGATTCCCCCATAACAGTGTGTCATCCACAGATTCCCCCATAACAGTGTGTCATCCACAGATTCCCCCATAACAGTGTGTCATCCACAGATTCCCCCATAACAGTGTGTCATCCACAGATTCCCCCATAACAGTGTGTCATCCACAGATTCCCCCATAACAGTGTGTCATCCACAGATTCCCCCATAACAGTGTGTCATCCACAGATCCCCCATAACAGTGTGTCATCCACAGATCCCCATAACAGTGTGTCATCCACAGATCCCCCATAACAGTGTGTCATCCACAGATCCCCCATAACAGTGTGTCATCCACAGATCCCCCATAACAGTGTGTCATCCACAGATCCCCCATAACTGTGTCATCCACAGATTCCCCCCATAACAGTGTGTCATCCACAGATTCCCCCATAACAGTGTGTCATCCACAGATTCCCCCATAACAGTGTGTCATCCACAGATTCCCCATAACAGTGTGTCATCCACATATTCCCCCCATAAGAGTAAGTCCTCCACAGATTCTCCCATAACAGTAGGTCATCCACAGATCCCCCCATAACACTGTAACAGTAAACCTTGTGCTTTTTTAGTTTTTTTTAAAAAAAATGTGCCAGGGGAAGATTGCTAGGGCAGATTAGAACAGGTAGTGTAGTTAGTGTTAGTGGAGGGTCCTGAGTCTACCTTGTCGTGGTAGCAGGCTTCATATTATTTGGTCAAAAATGAATTCCTTACTGAAATCACTGATTATCACTTTTTACTGTCTTTGTAGTTGTAAAAAAAATTATGAAATTGGGGGTAGGTCCTTGGGGGTGGAGGGGAGGTGGAGTCAGGATGGATTCTAAAGGGGCGGGGTAGGAGTGGGGGCCCAGGCCTTGAGCTGTGTAAGGGGCCCCAAAATTTCTGATGGCAGCCCTGCCTTGAAGTGCCATCTGAGGCAGTTGCTGTAGGCTTGATGAGTCCCATAGTAAGGTCAGCTAGGGGAGACCAGTATGTTTTGGTAGTAGTGGATTGTGCTACATGTTATCCGAAGCAATGCCATTAAGAAGCTTGGTGTCGATAAATATTGCACGTGAGTTGTTTTACATTTTCCCTCACACTTCCTAATCTGGGACTAATGCATGAGGCAGTGATCTTAGCAAGTAAAAACTTATGAAACATCCTCTATAATGAGGTAATACAAAAGCCCCTTGACAGATGGATAAAGTGTATTGAAAAGCAGGTCGATTATGTAGAAAAATGATTTGTCTTTTCTGAAAGTTAAAGGGCTTCTACCATCAGAAATACTGTTATGTAGCTGACTGAGATTCGCGATGCGCTAATGTCAGCACTACATAACAGTATGTTTCTTACCTTTCTCCCTGCAGCCGTTCTGATACAAAAAGGCACTTTTATAATATGCTAATGGATCTCTAGGTGCTATGTAGGCACAGGATCAGCACCTAGAGGCTCCGTCTACTCAGGTCCCCTGTTCTGCCCGCCCAGCTCCTCTTGATTGATGCCACGGTCCACCGCATCGTTACACAAAGAAATCATTGTGTAAAACTTACATAAATAAAAAAAAGTACACATATTAGGTATCGCTGCATCCGTGACAACCTGGTCTATAAAAATATCACATGATCTAACCTGTCAGATGAATGTTATAAATATCAAAAAAATAAAAACGGTGCCAAAACAGCTATTTCTTGTTATCTTGCCTCACAAAAAGTGTAATATAGAGCAACCAAAAATCATATGTACCCTAAACTAGTACCAACAATACTGCCACCCTATCCCGTAGTTTCTAAAATGGGGCCACTTTTTTGGAGTTTCTACTCTAGGGTTGCATCAGGGGGGCTTCAAATGGGACATGGTGTAAATAAACCAGTCCAGCAAAATCTGCCTTCCAAAAACCGTATGGCATTCCTTTCCTTCTGCACCCTGCCATGTGCCTGTACAGCAGTTTACAACCACATATGGGGTGTTTCTGTAAACTACAGAATCAGGGCCATAAATATTGAGTTTGGTTTGGCTGTTAACCCTTGCTTTGTAACTGGAATTATTTTTTTTATTAAAATGGAAAATCTGCCAAAAAAGTGAAATTTTGAAATTGTATTAATTTTCCATTAATTCTTGTGGAACACCTAAAGGGTTAGCAACGTTTGTAAAATCAGTTTTGAATACCTTGAGGGGAGTAGTTTATAGAATGGGGTCATTTTTGGGTGATTTATATTATGTACGCCTCGCAAAGTGACTTCAGACCTGAACTGGTCCCTAAAAATTGGGTTTTTGAAAATTTCCGAAAAATTTCAAGACTTGCTTCTAAAATTCTAAGCCTTGTAACATCCCCCAAAATTTAATATAATTCCCAAAATAATCCAAACATGAAATAGACATATGGGGATTGTAAAGTAATAACTATTTTTGGAGGTATTACTATGTATTATAGAAGTAGAGAAATTGAAACTTTTTGGTAAATTTGGTATTTTTTTATAAATAAAACTCCATTTTTTTAACTTCATTTTACCAGTGTCATGAAGTACAATATGTGACGAAAAAACTATCTCAGAATGGCCTGGATAAGTCAAGGCGTTTTAAAGTTATCAGCACTTAAAGTGACACTGGTCAGATTTGCAAAAAATTGACAAGTCCGTAAGGTGAAATAGGGTCAAGTCCTTAAGGGGTTAAAATAAATTCCACAGCCAGAGTGCAGATATTTGGAGTTCTTCTCGTCATGGCACCTAAGGAATACTGGGGAGACTTATCAACACTGACAAATCCTGATCTCCAATGCACCAGTGAGATGCACCTAATTTATTAAGAGGCAAATGCTGGCCTCCCATGCACCAGAAACTCAAACCAACAGCAGCTCGTGGCATGCATAGACTTTAGCTATAACTTTAAATATAGTAAATATTGTGGGCCATGGAGGCCCCACCACCTACCACTAAGTCCTGCCACTTTAGAAGAGTGTCAAGAAGCTCAAAGTTGCAGATTATGACTTTTGTGGCATTAAAAAAGGGTTGTATGACATTTTGATACTGATGGCCTATCCTCCCAGATTGCACCCCTGTGAGATTGTGAAACAGCTATTTCTGCATAATGTCTGTACTTAAACTGTCATTTGGCATTCCGGGCACTAGAGGCCACTGTCTTGCAGCTACAGCCAGCACACTCTGAGATTTGAATATGCAAAACAGATGATGACTCATGCTGCTGCCTGTGAGTGAACCAGGAAGTGCTCTGGCATGGTGGAAGGATTGTGCTGTGAGGGACTGAATCCAATTCCATCCTGGCTTGCAGATGTCCGGCAGTTAATGGACACTCAGAAGAAGGAGAGTAGCTATAATATCCTTTCTGTATCCAGCTCTTTTGAAAGAGAGGTTGTCCCAGGAAGACCAGTCCAGTGTGTGGACAGAAGGCCTCACTATCAAGCAAGGCCGCACGGTTGCTGAGAAGTTGGTGGCCATCTCTGGTAGGCTGCATCCTTGGGCCCAGAACGGACACAGGTCAGTACACCTGGTTACTGATTGCAATATATTGTGTGGCGCCTGAAGTTACAGAGACTAGCCTAGGCCTAGCATTAGTTAGTTAGGATTTATATCGTTTTGCTAGGCTGTACTGTACTGGACTGCAGCGCAGTTATTGACTTGCAGGCTCTGCTGCGCTTGCCATTGGCTAGGGGTGTTCTCTGTAGCAGCACAGCATGACTTGCAGGCTCTGCTGTGTCTGCCATTGGCTAGGCCTGTTCCCTGGGCAGGGACATTTACTGTGGGTCCAGGATATAGAGTTTCTATGCATGTTTGTATTGCTTTGGTGATGCTTATGTTATTACTTGTTGTTTAAGTAAAGTTTTCTGTTCTTGCATATTAAGCTGGTGTCAGTGTCGCTTTCCTTGTCTGTGACTTCGCTGTATTCTGGGGAGCCCACCCCGGTACACGGCTTACACCCCCCCCTCCCCAACAAGCAGCTGTTTTAACAAGCTGTGGAGCTCTGGTGAGCACTGTGGCCTCCTTACAGCTTACCGAGCACAGCACCATACTTGGTATAGTGACTGTGCTTGGTATTGCAGATCTGCTTCATCCACTTGCATGTGACTCAGCTGCACAAAGGTCATGTGACCAGTGAACGTGACATCACAGGCCAAGGAAAAGGCGGAAGCCTCTTCAAACAGGTGAACAGCAGGGGTCCTGTCTGCATTTTTGCGGCCCCAATGAGATGAATGGGTCCGCATCTGATCTGCAAAAAACGTGCATCAGATGCAGACTGAAACTATGGCTGTGTGCATGAGTCCTAACTCATCCTCAAATGCACTCATTTTTAATAGTGCTTTGAATTAATTTTTTTTCCAAGGAGGCCTATATCTCTCTCCTGTAGATTGTAATCTCTTATGGAAAGTGACCTCTCTCCTGTAGCTTGTAATCTCTCATGGAAAGTGACCTCTTTTCTGTAGATTGTATGATCTTATGGGCAAGGACATTATATAAAGATCAGTTATTGCATGTGAAGGGCTCATTCAGATGGCTGTATGCTGTCCGCAAAAACGCGGATACGTTTTTTTTGTGGACAGTTCAGCATGTCTGCAAAAAAACAGATTGCATTCCGTTTTTTTGCTGATCCGTAGACTTCAATAGGGCCATGTCCTGATTTTCACTGACAAGTATAGGACATATTTCATTTTTTTGCTGAGCCGTGCAATGGAAGAAAAGTGCACTATAGAAGTGAATGGGACAGTATCTAATCCGCAAAAGAGACGATTACTCTTACCGGTAATTGGATTTTCCAAAAGCCTCCACAACGGCACTCCAGGAGGGTGTCCCCGCCTCCCCAAGACAGGAAACAACGTAGAAGCTCAGACTTAAAAGGCCCCCTCCCCTTACCTGCTTCAGTTAATGATATAGGACTCAGTTCAAGAACTGTATTGATATAATGATAACATAACTCCCACAATAATTACACAACTTGGGTAGGGAATCCAGTGCCGTTGTGGAGGCTATTGGAAAATCCAATTACCGGTAAGAGTAATCGTCTCTTTTCCCCGGCGCCTCCATAACGGCACTCCAGGAGGATTAATAGAGAAACAAACTCTAGGGTGGGACTACTGCAGAGAAGACTTTTCTGCCATACAATAAATCATGATGGAGTACATCTAATTTATAATGTTTAAAGAAAGTATTTGGATTCTTCCACGTAGCTGTTCTGCATATGTGCTCTACTGAGGCAGAGGCATTTTCTACCCATGAAGCCGACAAGGCTCTACTAGAGTGCGCTTTGATCCCTTTGGGGAAGGGGGGGGGGAGGGGGTCAAGCTTCTCTGCAGGTAACAGAACTCTATGGTGTTTCGGATCCATCTGGATATGGTACTCTTGCTTGCCGCTGATCCCTTATGCTGGCCCTGATACTGAAGGAGGAGATTATCTGTCTGATTTTCTGAATACGCCTGAGACTTCCAGGTAAGTTAGCAGACATCTTCTGACATCCAAATTATGGCATTTTCTCTCTAAGTCAGAGGCTGGATTTTCACAAAAGGATGGAAGCAACACCTCCTGTTGGCGATGGAATTTTGAGGCCACCTTGGGTAGAAACATCGGGGTGTGTCTAAGGATAATACGGTCTTCTAACACTGTGAGATAGGGTCCTTTGCAGGAAAAGGCCTGAATCTCGCCTACCCTTCTGGCAGATGTTATTGCCAGTAGAAAGGCAGTCTTTAGGGTCAGGAGCTTAAGTGGGATCTCCTGCAAGGGCTCAAAGGGTGCTTCTTTTAAAACCTCTAATACTAAATTCAGGTCCCAAGGAAGAATGGTAGAATGAATAAATGGGCATTTTCTGAATGCTCCATTTATGAATCGCTTTATTAATGGTAAGTCTGCTAGCTTTACTTCAAGAAAGCTACTTAATGCTGAGACATGAACCTTTATGGTGTTAGGTCTAAGACCTTTGTCAAGGCCTGCCTCCAAGAAATCCAGTATGAGTGGAATATTAGCTTCTTGACCGTGGTATAGTCTGTCTCCTGTAAACTCCAGGAATGTTTTCCATGTTCTTCTGTAGATCCGTGAGGTAGAGTCCCTTTTACTACAAAGTGTGGATATTATAGACTCTGATTGGCCTCTTTGTTGTAAGTTGGCCCGTTCACTTTCCACGCTGTTAAATGAAGTCTTGCTACATCTGGATGGAGCACTGGACCCTGGCGTAGTAGTCCCGGACACAACGGGAAAGACCAGAATTTACCTGCCGACATATTGTAGAGGAGGGGAAATCAGGACCTTTTTGGCCAAAAATGGAGCAATCAATATTAATTGTGCCTCTTCTTTATTACCTTTACTAGCACCTTCGGAATTATACTGTAAGGGGGAAAGGCATACAGGAGGTCTTTCGGCCATGGACAGGACAGAGCGTCCACCATTAGTGGGTGATCCCTGCTGGAGAGGGAAACGAATAACTCGAGTTGTTTGTTCTTTTGATTTGCAAAGAGATCCACTTTTGGTAACCCCCACTTGAGAGATATTTGCTTGAACATGTTGGGATCGAATGACCATTCTCCCACTCTTAGAACCTCTCTGCCGAGATAATCCGCTATTCTGTTTTCCTTGCCTTTCAGATGGACCGCTACCAGGGACTTTATATTCCTCTCTGCCCAACTGAAAATTTTCCATGACAATTGTAATTCTTTGCTTCTGGTACCCCCCTGTCGGTTTAAGTAGGCTACTGTGGTAGCGTTGTCGGACAGTATCTTTACGTGATGGGATTTTACATACGGAAGAAGATACGCAAGAACTTCCAGCACTGCCGACAGTTCCCTTATGTTTGAATAGGCTGCTGACATCTCTGGGCTCAAGGTGCCCTGAACTACTTGATTTCCTGTATGGTCTCCCCAGCCTCGGCTGCTGGCGTCTGTTATGATGATCTGATCAGCCGGTCGCCACAAAACTCCTCTTTGGAGATTTTTCTTTATCTTCCACCAGAAGAGAGACATCTTCACTCTTAAAGGAACTTCTATTCTTTTGTTTAAGGAGCTTTGATCTCCGTCCCAGGATTCCAGGAGAAATTTTAGTAATGTCCTTGTGTGATGCTGGGCCCATCGCACTGCGGGGATGGTGGATGTTAGATGTCCTAACAGTCTCATGATGTCCCTTATGGCCACTCTTTTGGCTTCGCAAAATTGGGAGATCTTTTGACTTATCATTTGTTTTTCTGGAGGTAAAAAGGACATGAGGTTGTATGAATCTAACAAGATTCCTAGAAATTTTTTCTGCTGACTGGGAACCAGGTCAGATTTCTGGGTATTTATTAGCCAGCCTAACTCGGTCAGCTTTTCCTGCACCCTCTAAAGATGCCCCTGGAGGACCTGAAGAGATGAACCTGCTATCAAGAGGTCGTCTAAATATGGGACCACTATTATACCTTGAAGGTGTAGATATCCCGTCACCCCAGCCATAATCTTGGAAAATATTCTTGGGGCTGATGATATCCCGAAGGGAAGTGCCTGAAATTGAAAGTGGTACTTCTGATCTTCTAGGAGTATTGCTATTCTGAGATATCTTTGGTATGCTCTGTGTATGGGAACATGGTAATATGCGTCCGAGAGGTCTATAGTTACCATGTAACAGTTGCGAGATAGGAGATTCACTGTGGATCTGAGCAATTCCATTTTGAATCTCTTGTAGGTCATGTATTTATTAAGCTTTTTTTAAATTATTAGTCTGAAGGACTTGTTTGGTTTTTGAATAAGGTATATGGGAGAATAAAATCCACGCCTTTCCTGATCTTGCGGAACTGGAACAATTACGCCCTTCTTTAGGAGAGATGATATCTCCATCTCTAAGGCCTGCTGTTTTTCTGATCTTTTTAACAGCTTGTTGATGGTGAAGTGTTCCAGAGGAGCCATATTGAACTCTAGTTTGTACCCCATGGATATGGTGTTTATAACCCAAGGGGCAGAGGAAATTTTTCCCCAGGCCTTGGTGAACATCTTTAACCTGCCACCTACTTGAGGCCTGGCGTGATTGTCCGGGTTTAGAAGTGGATTCGGGGTTGAATAGGAACCCCTTCCCTTTCCCTCTGGAGGACTGCCATCTTCTGGTACTGTCTTTCCTCTTCTGGTCTGGTCTATTTCTCCTTTGATTCCGAAAGGGACCGACGCTGCTGATAAAACTTTGATTCTGAAGGAAATCCTTTTTTGTCTGATGCTTTCTCTAAAATGTCCTCAAGGACTGACCCGAACAGCTTATCCCCCTCACACGGAATAGGCGCATAGCCGACTCTTTGAACTGGAGTCACCGGACCAAGATCTAAGCCATATAGCTCTTCTTGAATTGGAGAGGCTGAGGATCTAGCAGAGAGCTTCACCAGATCTGCGGATGCATCTGACAAGAAATTACAGGCCTGTTTTAGGGTAGGTATTGAGGCCAGGATCTCTTCCCTTGGAGTCCCTACCACCAGGTGTTCTTCAAGCTGTTAGCCATACTGACAGGGATCTTGATGTGCAGGTATTGGCTATACTGGGCCTAAGCATGGCCGTGTTGGTCTCCCATGCACGTTTTAACAGATTTCTTATCCATAGGATCTTTTAAACAGGCCCATGTCTTCGAAGGGAAGATACTTTTTTTTAGATATCCTGGCAACAGGCGCATCAATCTTAGGAGTCTTGTCCCACAGAACTGAATCCTCCTCAGTAAATGGATATTTCCTTTTACAGGAGGCAGGGATTAAATAATTTTTCTCAGGATCTTTCCATTCCTTTTTAATCAGCGTTTTAATGTTACTATGAACAGGAAAGACCTTCCTCTTCTTTTCTCCCAGCCTCTGGAACATTCTGTCCTGCACGGACTGAGGCTCCTTAGTCTCTTCTATTTTCATTATGGTCCTAACTGTATCTTCTACAAAGGGGTCTCCCTGATTCCTCGTCAGAGGATTCAGTTTCCTCTAGGGATAATACTTCCTCCTCAGAGTCAGGCTCCGGCTGACAGTCCGACAACTGAGATCTTTGAGAGGTAGAGAGCTGAGGAGAACACGGAGGGAGCCTTGTGTCAATTGCTGATTTAACCTCTTCCTTAATCATGTCTCGGATTGATTCAAGGAAAGAGTGCGATTCCTCCGAAACTATCTTGTCCGTACATTTTGGACATAGTGATTTCTTTGATTTAGAGGGCAGGGATTTTCGACATATTGCACATCTTTTCTTGGATAATGACTCCTCATATCTTCTGGTGCTGGTGTCCTTGCCCTGTAAGATAATATTTGAATCTTTTCAGGGCTCTGTAATATGGCTACACTATAAACACCAGCACCACACCAGTGAGGGAATAGTAATGTGCTTCCCCCCCCCAGCAGGGTCAATATCAGACAGGAAGGAGGCTTACCGGGCTCTGGGCAGCAGGATCCACAGGTTTACGGGACTCGGGAGCTTCCATAGGAGCCGACATGTCACCGGTCAGCCATGCAGGATGCCAAACTCTGCGCTCCCAGCCCTATATCCACCAGTCCTCTGACGTCACCCGCCACCGTAAGTGACGCAGAGAACTGGCAACTTAATTTCCGGCCTGTGCGCGATCCCTCGTTCCCGCAATGAGCCAGGGAACGGAAGCCCGGGGCTGCCTTCACTGAAGGACTTATGCTGAAGGAACAGGACCGGTCAACCCCCGACCTCTGCACGGCCCTCCCGGATGGGGCAAGTTATCCAGGCAGTGCGCGATGAACCCTTGGCGTAGCAGGAGCGGCTTCCACGCGATCCCGAGGACAGGAAACAAACTGGAGGTGGGGAGGGGGCCTTTTAAGTCTGAGCTTCTACGTTGTTTCCTGTCCTGGGGAGGTGGGGACACCCTCCTGGAGTGCCGTTGTTGAGGCGCCAGGGAAAAAACGGATCTGCATTTTTGGGGACGGCATACGACCGTCTGAATGAGCCCCAAGTCTAATAATGTATATTCTGTGCTGGTCCTTTATTGAAAATCTGCAATGAATGTGCCAAGTCGGTGGTAAAGTATATTATTGCAAAATAGCTGGAAAAGTGTGACTCTCAGAAAAGGATGTAATTTTTTTTATTCACTCTAAAAACACCAGTCCAAATAGAGGTATAATATAAACTTTAATTTACATAAAAATAAAAAATAAATCAAGAAAGTTCCTGATACCATGTGAATCAGGCAGACATAATGTTATATACACTATGAAAGTACTCCTTTACCATAGTCCATGGCCGCATGAGTCCAGGTAAAATGTCAAATTCTTTACAGGTAATGTACATTTACTCTGACAGATAAAGTTTGAAGGCGTCACAAGTCAGATGTCCAGAAGAGTTGGGGGGTCCTGCCGCTCCATGGCTTACAAGTCTTCATGTAGCAATCCGCTGTGCTCAAGAAGCATCTGAATGAATACCTGTAGAACTATCGATGTTCCAATAAATCACTGAAAGTCACTTCAAAGGGCACTGGTGAGCCAAACGTGTGAGGAGAGCCTGAAAAATAAGAAAAATTACAAATGGGAAAACACTGTATACTCCCAAAATTGACATAGAACACATGGGGCAACTTATGGCTCTATGTTGTACCATTCCTTTGTTAATTCTGCTAGCAGTCTGCAGTTAGGGTACAGAGGGGTGGTAACCAGTTGGGGGAGTGTGCCTGCACAGTCTGAAAATGGCAGCACTGACTGAGTCAGACTGTGCAGGTACACCCCCCCCCCCCCCCCCCAAAACTGCTTACCACCCCTCTGTACCCTTACTGCAGACTGCTATCAGTTAATTCATAACTTCTAGTAGAAATAATAAAGGAGTGGTACAATATACAGCCATAGGAATAGATGTTCCAGAATTGTTATTACATGGGGGAAAGCATATAGCTATTAAAACAGCAATGTTAGGAGCGGTGACATGTCCTCTATAAAGGGTTCACATAGTTCCCTCTACCAAGTTAACCAAATTCTCTCCATCAAGCACCATTAACTGCAGTACTACATGAACAGTATAGCATACACTGACTCTGCATCTCTACTTTATATGTGTATACGCCCTCCTACTGTGCTGCCACAAACTTGCGCTCAGGGAGTCCTCTCATTGTTTCACTTCTCTGTTTTCCAGTAGCACTGCAGGTGAATAGAGGGGTTGGGGTCAGTATACACAAAGTAGTGATCCAGAGTTAAAAGGGGTTGTGCAAGAACATTTAGTTTTTTCAAGAACCCATGTCCCATTGATCCCCTTGTGTGATGTGAAGATTTCTCACGATGTCTGTCTGAGGAGTCTGCCACTGCCGTGGTCAGTGATTGGCTGCAGGCGGAGTTTTCAGCAAGGGAGCGCAGCAGAGCATCACAAGCTTGGAGAAGGAGCAGGGAGCCAGCACCGGGAACAGGTAAATCAGCTTCACTTTTGAGTTCCGGGATGGTTTGCCCAAAACACTCAATTCTTGCACAACATCTTTAATGTCAGCTATAGTACATATACATATTTAATAGTGCTTTAGGGAGGGAGCAGACTCCCTTTAAATGAATGTTTCCACTGACCACCGTTTTTCACCTAATTAGGACCAATATTCTGTAATGACTAATTTCTCCCATTAAGGGGAGCTTACTGCCTATAGCTTAGGATGGGCTCACACCAGACTTCTTGGTTCTGCTGGACTACGAAAATAACAGATGTGCCCGATCCAGCACATAAACTAACAAGGCCGGATGGACTCCATTGTCTATAATGAGGTCAGTTAGGTTTTCAAAGGGATTCAAATTTTTTACAGAATAGCGCAACATGCTGAAGGAATCTGCAATGAAGGCTCCTAACAAAGCCCCCAACACCGATGTGAATAGAGCCTTACACATGAATAGTAAAACAGTATGCCGTAAGGACTAATTTACTCCAGTCCTAAGAACAGCATTTGGCGTTCTGGTATCAGAAAAATAGAGCTCCAACTGTTATGAGGGGAAAACAATGAGGAAATTAAATCAGCACAGAATGGCAGAGCAGGGGGCATTCACGTTCAGATTGCTGGCCAACTTCTTACCTTTAGTTGAGCTTTCGTATAAGCTGGTTAATGCCAACACCTCGGTTTCCAGGATCGCCAACTTCAGTGAGATAACCTTTCCTGTTAATGCCTGCGTGACGGGCTATAGACAACTGGAAGGGGCACAGGAACTTATTTACAGCTGTAAAGTTGCTTCCTGCTGAATATAGGTCATGAATCACATCTTCTAAGCAGATGATTCCAAATTGCCCTAAGACAGGAGGAAAATAAAGGTCAATACTTAGAGTCATTAACACACCTTTACAAGCAGTTTCTGCCAGTTTTTGTAATGAACTGCAACATGTGTTAGGGTAAAACTTGTAACCAGTCACGAAGTTTGGAAAATGTAAGTGAGTAGTCTCCAAAGAGGCGTAATTTAACCCCTTCCCGACATATAACGTAATAGTATGTCATGGCAGCAGTTGCGTTCACGCATTTTGACGTACTATTACATCATGGTGATCAGGCGGGCACCGAAGCGGTGCGCGCCCATCACTGCAGGGGCCCAGCAGTCCTTGATAGCATGGGCTCCTGCTGTATATGGCATCGCTGTACAAGTCAATGATAGCGGATTAACCCCTTCTATGCCATGATCAGCGTTGACCGCGGCATAGAAGGGATTTGTGGCGGGTGAGAGCCCCACAAAGTGACTTCAGACCTGAACTGGTCCTTAAAAAGTGGGTTTTGGAAATTTTCGTAAAAATTTCAAGACTTGCTTCTAAAGCCTTCTAACGTCCTAAAAAAATTAAATGCCGCAAACATAAAGTAGACATATGGGGAATGTTGAGTAATAAATATTTTATGAGGTATCACTTTCTGTTTTAAAAGCAGAGAAATGGAAATTTTTTAAAAACAAATTGTAAATTTTTTTTTCATAAATAAAGGTGATATATATTCACAGAAATTTATGACCGTCATAAAGTTGACACGTCAGATTTGCAAAAAATGGCCTGGGCAGAAAAGTGAAAACTAGCCCAGGGTAGAGGGGGTTAAGCTACATTTATGCAGAGCGCTGTACTCTGCTATCCTCGAAATGCCCATAAAAAAAAATGAATGGAGTGGCTGCTCCGTTCATTTCAGGGGGGCTGCAGGGGGTAGGGATCCCAGTTCTCATGATTGCTGGGGGTCCTAGAAGGACCTAGGACCTCCACCGATCTAATAGTTACCCCTTTAACCCCTTAATGCCCAGCGCCGTACTGATCGGGCTGGTGCAGGAGCTGCGCCCGCCCGATACGCACTGATAGCCGGAACCCTGCTGTATGCGCCGGCATTGGTGAAATCACGATGCATTAACTCCTGCACGACCACGGTCAGCGCGGACTGCGGCACGTGCGATATCCGTACAGGGAGGACGCAGCCATCGTGGCTGCCTTCCGGGAGAGCCTGTGAGATATATACTTACAACCAATGCATCACAATACAGAGGTATTGTGGTGCATTGTAAAGGGGATCAGACCCCCAAAAGTTGAAGTCCCAGAGTGGGACAAAAAAAATAAAGTGGAAAAAAGTAAAAAGCGTCTTTTTAAAAGTAAATTTAAAAAAAAAAAAAGAGAAAAAAAAAAAGTAGACATATTAGGCATCGCCGCTTCCGTATCGACCGGCTCTATAAAAATGTCACATGACCTAACCACCTCTCGGGTGAAAATAGAACCACACAGTCACATCATCCCACAAAAATGAGCCCCTACCTAAGACAATCGGCCAAAAAATAAAACTTTGGATCTCAGACTATGGAGACACTAAAACATGATTTTTTTTTGTTTCAATAATGCTTTTATTATGTTAAATGTAAAAAAATATAAATAAATAAAAAGTAGACATTAGGTATCGCCGCATTCGTAACAACCTGATCTATAAAAATACCACATGAACTAACCCCTTGAACACCGTAAAAAATAAAAAAAGCGTCAAAAAAGCCATTTTTTGTCACTTTACATCACAAAAAGTGTAATAGCAAGTGATCAAAAAGTCATATGCACCCCAAAATAGTGCCAGTCATCTTATCCTGCAAAAAAATGAGACCCTACATAAGACAATCGCCCAAAAAATACAAACAATAAAAATAGGGCTCTCAGATTATGGAGACACTGAAATAGGATTTTTTTTTTTTATAAAAAATGCTGTTATTGTGTAAAACAAATTTTAAGTGTAATATAGAGCAACCAAAAATGATATGTACCCTAAAATAGTACCAACAAAACTGCCACCTTATCCCGTAGTTTCCAAAATTATGTCATTTTTTTGGAGTTTCTACTCTAGGGGTGCATCAGGGGAACTTCACATGTGTGAAGGATAACTGTCATTTTTATTTTTGGAGTATTGGATTGTGGTGATTAATATCTCCTTGGTGGCCCTATTTCAACTTTTCACTGTGTATTCAATTACCCCTTAATTCCACAATTTTGTTCCCTGTACTGCCTGCTTTTACCTCTGCTTAAAATAGGGTTGCTAGGCATAGTCCGTCTATCTGTTAAAGGACGGAGGACGCAGAAGCACGCAGCGCACAAGGTCAGATTACTGACAGCCAGGGACTGTAAGTAAATGATGAAAGCCAGGTCCTCCCCAGCAGCTGATAACAGTGCCTGGGCTGTGTGCACTTCTCCCTGTCCCTGCGCTTGGCAGACGCTCCCTCACTCAGCAGAGCTGGAGAAGTAGAGTTGAAGCAGCGCAGACCAGGGAAGGGAGATCTGCTGTCTGCTCAGTGTATAAATGAAAGCAACATGTGGTAAGAGGACCCCTTTGTGCTGCAGGAGATTAACCCTTTAGGGGGGAGGGCTCTGGTTACTGACACTTTTGGGGGCTATTGTTACTGGCTAGTGAGCGCAGGCGGGATTAGCCTCGGGGTGAGAGCAGCGGCGGCCATCTTAACTGAATCGTGAAATTGCAGTTTTATGCAGACTGGTTGCTAAGGGCTGAATCTTATTAAATATGGGGTAAGTCAGTCTAATAGTAACTGATTCTGGAATATCATGTTATTAGTAACTACATATATGAAAATTGAAATTAGGGTCTAAGTATGACAGTTATCCTTTAAAATTAATCCAGTGATATCTGCCTTCCAAAAGCCATATGGTGTTCCTTTCCTTCTACGGCCTGCCGCGTTCCCGTACAGCAGTTTACAACTACATATGGGGTGTTTCTGTAAACTACAGAATCAGGGCCATAAATATTGAATTTTGTTTGGCTGTTAACTCTTGCTTTGTTAGTGGGAAAAAAAATTATTAAAATGGAAAATCTGCCCAAAAAGTGAAATTCTGAAATTACATCTCCATTTTTCATTAAGTCTTGTGGAACACCTAAAGGGTAAACAAAGTTTGTAAAATCAGTTTTGAATACCTTGAGGGGGTTGTTTCTAAAATGAGGTCATTTTGGGTGGTTTCTATTATGTAAGCCTCACAAAGTGACTTCAGACCTGAACTGGTCCTCAAAAAGTAGGGTTTGGAAATTTTATGAAAATTGTTTCAAGATTTCCATCTAAACTTCTAAGCCTTCTAACGTCCCCAAAAAATAAAATTGAATTCACAAAATGATCCAAAGTAGATATATGGAGAACGTAAAGTAATAACTATTTTTTGGAGTTATTACTATTATAAAATTATTTTTCCAAATTTTTTGTATATTTGGTTTTTTTTTTATAAATAAAAATAAATTTTACTCAATTTTACCACTGTTATTAAGTACAATATAAGACGAGAAAACAATCTCAGAATGGCCTGGATAAGTAAATGCGTTTTAAAGTTATTACCACAAAGTGACAGATGTCAGATTTGCTAAAAATGGCCTGGGCAGAAAGGTGAAAAATGGCTTGGTCCTGAAAGGGTTAAGTGAAAATGGTGCAAATTTTGGTGCAACCAGGAGGAGCTGAGCCGATTGGGAAATGATTCCGTAAAACTTGAATTTATATATTCAAATTTCTATTATTTCTGACTTTAGTTGTACACTGGGGAGGTGATATCAGTGATTGATGCACTCCCTGTATAAGTGTGTATACATAGATGGCTGTAAGCCACTGATAGCTGGTCATGGGAGTGGTCTTAAAGGAAAACTGTCAGTTTTCTGCTGCCCTTACTTTTAAATCCTAACTGCTCCAATACAATAAATTTTTTTTAATTAGTGGATTCTACTCATGAGCATAAAATCATTTTATTAATTGGTCTTCATTAGAAAATATGTAGTACTTTTCTCTGTACTGAGCTGAGATGCTCTTCTAGTAGGACCTGAATTTTCTCTCTGCTCTGTCAGTTGAGGAGCTGAAGGGCTCCTCATCTCTGCTCTCAGACCTTATAAACACAACAAAGGTCAATCCTTATCTTATTGATAAGAACGTTAGATAAGTGTTATTAGACGACTGGCACAAAGTGAAAGTACCAGTCACACAACTAGAAAAACTGTTAGGGCTGTTTCACACGAGCGGATGCCGTGCGTGACATCCGCTCCGTGAAAGAGTGCCAAGACCCGATGCAGACTGCAGAGGCACGGAGCATTAACATGACTGATAATGCTCCGTGCCTCTCTGTGACCTCTTTACTACAAAATCACAGTGACAACTTAAAGATTATTCACAAATCGAGGTTTGTCTATTTCACAATGACCCTCTGCCTCCCACCTATCAAACTTTATGACTGTCAAACTTGTTCTGCTCTTAAAGCTTCGGTTAGCCTTTGGACTGAATAAGCAGTTCTTGGAGATGCACACCATATCCCCCACACCTTTTGAAACTTGGGCGTACAGCCTCTATTCTTATATACCATGTTCTCATATGGTATAACAGTTGTTTCCATTGCGCTAAGGTAGGCGCTCTATCACCCATAAAATTGGTTTCTTTAACCACTTCAACCCCGCTAGCTGAAACCCCCTTCATGACCAGAGCACTTTTTACACTTCGGCACTACACTCCTTTCACCGTTTATCGCTCGGTCATGCAACTTACCACCCAAATGAATTTTACCTCCTTTTCTTCTCACTAATGGAGCTTTCATTTGGTGGTATTTTATTGCTGCTGACATTTTTACTTTTTTTGTTATTAATCGAAATGTAACGATTTTTTGCAAAAAAATGACATTTTTCACTTTCAGCTGTAAAATTTTGCAAAAAAAAAACGACATCCATATATAAATTTTTCGCTAAATTTATAGTTCTACATGTCTTTGATAAAAAAAAATGGTTTGGGTAAAAGTTATAGCGTTTACAAACTATGGTACAAAAATGTGAATTTCCGCCTTTTTGAAGCAGCTCTGACTTTCTGAGCACCTGTCATGATTCCTGAGGTTCTACAATGCCCAGACAGTAGAAAAACCCCACAAATGACCCCATTTCGGAAAGTAGACACCCGAAGGTATTCGCTGATGGGCATAGTGAGTTCATAGAACATTTTATTTTTTGTCACAAGTTAGCGGAAAATGATGATGATTTTTTATTTTTATTTTTTTCTTACAAAGTCTCATATTCCACTAACTTGCGACAAAAAAATAAAACATTCTAGGAACTCGCCATGCCCCTCACGGAATACCTTGGGGTGTCTTCTTTCCAAAATGGGGTCACTTGTGGGGTAGTTATACTGCCCTGGCAATTTAGGGGCCCAAATGTGTGAGAACTACCTTGCAATCGAAATGTGTAAAAAATGACCGGTGAAATCCGAAAGGTGCACTTTGGAAAATGTGCCCCTTTGCCCACCTTGGCTGCAAAAAAGTGTCACACATCTGGTATCGCCGTACTCAGGAGAAGTTGGGGAATGTGTTTTGGGGTGCCATTTTACATATAACCATGCTGGGTGAGAGAAATATCTTGGCAAAAGACAACTTTTCCTATTTTTTTATACAAAGTTGGCATTTGACCAAGATATTTTTCTCACCCAGCATGGGTATATGTAAAATGACACCCCAAAACACATTGCCCAACTTCTCCTGAGTACGGCGATACCAGATGTGTGACACTTTTTTGCAGCCTAGATGCGCAAAGGGGCCCAAATTCCTTTTAGGAGGGCATTTTTAGACATTTGGATCCCAGACTTCTTCTCACACTTTCGGGCCCCTAAAAAGCCAGGGCAGTATAAATACCCCACATGTGACCCCACTTTGGAAAGAAGACACCCCAAGGTATTCAATGAGGGGCCTGGCGAGTTCCTAGAAATTTTTTATTTTTTGCATAAGTTAGCGGAAATTGATTTTTTTTTGTTTTTTTCTCACAAAGTCTCACTTTCCGCTAACTTAGGACAAAAATTTCTATCTTTCATGGACTCAATATGCCCCTCAGCGAATACCTTGGGGTGTCTTCTTTCCGAAATGGGGTCACATGTGGGGTATTTATACTGCCCTGGCTTTTTAGGGGCCCTAAAGCGTGAGAAGAAGTCTGGAATATAAATGTCTAAAAATGTTTACGCATTTGGATTCCGTGAGGGGTATGGTGAGTTCATGGGAGATTTTATTTTTTGACACAAGTTAGTAGAATATGAGACTTTGTAAGAAAAAACAAAAACAAACAAAAAATTGCCGCTAACTTGTGCCAAAAAAAATGTCTGAATGGAGCCTTACCAGGGGGGGGGGTGATCAATGACAGGGGGGTGATCAATGACAGGGGGGTGATCACCCATATAGACTCCCTGATCACCCCCCTGTCATTGATCACCCCCCTGGTAAGGCTCCATTCAGACGTCCGTATAATTTTTACGGATCCATGGATCGGATCCGCAAAACACATGCGGACATCTGAATGGAGCCTTACAGGGGGGTTATCAATGACAGGGAGTGATCAGGGTGATCACCCCCCTGTCACTGATCACCCCCCCTGTAAGGCTCCATTCAGACATCCGCATGATTTTTACGGATCCATGGATACATGGATCGGATCCACAAAACACATGCGGACGTCTGAATGGAGCCTTACAGGGGGGTTATCAATGACAGGGGGTGATCAGGGTGATCACCCCCCTGTCACTGATCACCCCCCCTGTAAGGCTCCATTCAGACATCCGCATGATTTTTTACGGATCCATGGATCGGATCCACAAAACACATGCGGACGTCTGAATGGAGCCTTACAGGGGGGTGATCAATGACAGGGGGGTGATCAGGGAGTGTATATGGGTGATCACCCACCTGTCATTGATCACCCCCTGTAAGGCTCCATTCAGACGTCCGCATGTGTTTTGCGAATCCGATCCATGTATCCATGGATCCGTAAAAATCATGCGGACGTCTGAATGGAGCCTTACAGGGGGGTGATCAGGGAGTGTATATGGGTGATCACCCGCCTGTCATTGATCACCCCCCTGTAAGGCTCCATTTAGACGTCCGTATGCGTTTTGCGGATCCGATCCATGTATCCGTGGATCCGTAAAAATCATACGGACGTCTGAACGGAGCCTGACAGGGGGGGGTGATCAATGACAGGGCGGTGATCAATGACAGGGGGGTGATCAGGGAGTTTATATGGGGTGATCATGGGTGATCAGGGGTTTATAAGTGACGGGGGGGGGGGGGGGGGGGTGTAGTGTAGTGTGGTGTTTGGTGCGACTGTACTGACCTACCCGAGTCCTCTGGTGGTCGATCCTAACAAAAGGGACCACCAGAGGACCAGGTAGGAGGTATATTAGACGCTGTTATGAAAACAGCGTCTAATATACCTGTTAGGGGTTAAAAAATTCGGATCTCCAGCCTGCCAGCGAGCGATCGCCGCTGGCAGGCTGGAGATCCACTCGCTTACCTTCCGTTCCTGTGAGCGCGCGCGCCTGTGTGTGCGCGTTCACAGGAAATCTCGCGTCTCGCGAGATGACGCATATATGCGTGACTGTGCGCAGGGCTGCCACCTCCGGAACGCACATCTGCGTTAGGCAGTCCGGAGGTGGTTAAGATGTAAATTTGGCAAACATCACTACCTCTTTAACTTTAATAGACTGCAAATACACAGTTTTGAAAATGCTGGCCGATAGTTTTTCTTTATCAGAACTGACACTGCTGTAAATATACCACCAACGGCTGATCAGCAGCAGACCGAGAGCTGAAACTCTAGAAAGCAGTTGTAGCAGTGCTAGGAAGTCCCAAGCCACCTCATCTCATTTATACCACATGACTGGTCCACTATAGTCAATAGCAGGACACGTAGCTGCATGAAAACAGCGTGCCCACAGAAGTGGTGGCATAGGGCTTTCCTAGAACCTCTTCATTTTAGCATCACAAAAGTAGACCCCCTGCTGATCAGACATCTTAGTAATAGGCAATAGAGGTCTGTCCAAAGACAATGCCTTAAACAATCATATGTATTACGAAAACAAGACACTTACCCAACTGCTCTTCTATCATATTGTTGTCCGTTAGAGGCATCTTTTTGCCTTTCACCATTCCTTGTCCACGTTTTAAGATGAGTTCTCGTACAGATTTCAAGTTTGGGATACTGCAAAATAATAACTGGGTCAAATACTAATAATATAAAGTAAATATATTTAAAGAAATTACATCTGAGAGAACTGAATGGGAAACTCCTCTGATCAGAAAGTGATAGTATGAGATTATGTATTAGAGTTTATAGCAGGCTTTCCTCCTGCCAGTGAGCTCCGTACACTTCTCTAGGGCCATCTGGTAATCTAGCACTTATGCGCCATTTGTGCTAGATTAAAGGAATTACATTAAAAAATACAAATGCCTTTATTTCTGTCTAAAATCTGAGCGGTGGCCTGACATCAGAAGTCAATATCATCTCCTCACATGTCTTTAGGATACCAATTTGATGTGCATTTCCACTTATTATACAATATGCAAAATAATGAATTAGGCTACTTTCACACCTGCATTCGGTACGGATCCGTCTTGTATCTGCATAGACGGATCCACACTCATAATGCAAACACTTGCATCCGTTCAGAACGGATCCGTTTGCATTATTCATAAAAAAAAAAAAGGCTAAGTCAAAACTGATCCGTCCTCACTTACAATGAAAGTCATTGGGGGACGGATCAGTTTTCAATTGCACCATATTGTGTCAGTGAAACCGGGTCCGTCCCCATTGACTTGCATTGTGTCAGGACGGCTCCGCTTGGCTCCGCATAGTCAGGCGGACACCAAACCGCTGCAATCAGCATTTTGGTGTCCGCCTACAGAGTGGAACTGGAGGCAAACTGATGCATTCTGAACGGATCCTTATCCATTCAGAATGCATTGCGGCTGAACTTATCTGTTTTGGGCAGCTTGTGAGAGCCCTGAAACAGATCTCATAAGTGGACCCAGAAACGCCAGTGTGAAAGTAGCCTTAGATAGAAACTCTAATGTAATGCAAGCCTGAACAAACCATAGCCGGCTGTAAGAGCCAGTAATGTTGAGCTGTATGGCCAGATCTGCACATCATTCAAGGCGTGACACCACCCTCCAGTAGATAGACCAGAGCCCTCTCTGGTATTTACACTAAATTGCTACTCCCTCCCTTGTTAAAGGGGTTGTCACATGACAAACACGTATTCCCTGGTGCTCCTGACAATCATGACAATGGGGCTAGGTGTTCCAGTGTTTGAATGTGAAGGCAGTCATATATGCACTGCCAAGAACACGGCAATCGCCAGCAGTCCCATAGAATAGAATGGAGCAGCAGTGCACACACACTCTAAATGGGAGAACACAGGGCCCCCTATCTTGTGATTGATGGAGGGCCCAGCAGTCAGCCCCTCACACAGACGCTTATCCCCATCCTGCACATAAGTGTTTGTCATGGGACAGTATAACTTATCCATCGCCTCATTATGCAAGGTCCATCCACACACGGCAGTAATGATGCAGCAGAGATCTGCACCATAAGGGCTGTTTCACACGAGCGGATGCCGTGCGTCGCATCCGCTCCGTGAAAGACAGCCAAAACCCGATGCAGACTTCAGAGGCACGGAGCATTAACATGACTGATAATGCTCCGTGCCTCTCTGTGATCTCTTTACTACGAAATCACAGTTGTCACTGTGATTTCGTAGTAAAGAGATCACAGAGAGGCACGGAGCATTATCAGTCATGTTAATGCTCCGTGCCTCTGAAGTCTGCATCGGGTTTTGGCTGTCTTTCACGGAGCGGATGCGACGCACGGCATCCGCTCGTGTGAAACAGCCCTAAAGGCAACATGACAAAACCACAACCGCCATTCTGCCACAATGTGGCCCATGTGACTATCTAAAAACTGTGCCCCACACCACTTCTTTCACTGGGTAATTGAACGCCTATAATACGGCCAAAATAATAGGTAAGGACCTACCTCACAGATACTGCACTGCCACTCTGGTTCCTCCGGCCAGGCTCTAGTTACCAGTTGCAATGTCGACGTTACATCGACAATATGTGACCGCTGCAGCCAGGTAAACAGAGCCGTGAGTGGTGGTTCTGGATCTTTGAGGTAGGTCCTTACCGGAAAACCCCTTTAAAAAAGCTGCTGTCCCATCTTTTATTTAAATGCTAGTCACATAAGGCTTTCTTTCCACCCCTAATAGTCACAGGGGCACTAACTTCCCTCTTCCTCAAGAGACTGTAACAGCTTCCTAACAGTCCACCACTACTCCTAGAAGTCCCTTCTCTAATGCCAGTGTGCCCTCTGCTGGAAGGAAGCAGCCCACTATATATACCAGCTACATGCCTTTTTCTGCACTGCCTGAGTGGTCTGACTGCTTCTCAAGACGACATGGACATTGAGGCACCAGGAGGAAGCACTAAGTTGCCAAAAGTTCAGTGGGCAAAACCAGTTTACCAGGGCTTTACCATGGCGACTAGTTTTTATCCAGCCCGGCTTAAGATACTGTAGGGCTGTGATGGCTAACCTCCGGCACTCCAGCTGTGGTAAAACTACAACTCCTAAGATGCCCCCTTGCTTGGCCGCTCTCAGAACTCCATAGAAACGAATGGAGCATGCTGAGAGTCGTAGTTTCACCACAGCTGGAGTGCCAAAGGTTAGGCATCCCTGCTGTAGAGTTTCTCAGAATATAACATCTCGATGGATTCCCATTCTACTGGGGGGGGGGGGGGGGGGAGATTTATGAAACTGTCTAAAATAAAAATAAACACTATCTGTTGCCCATTGGCAGCCAATCACAGCACAATCAATTTTCAGGATTACAATAATGCAGGAAAGCTGAGCAATGATTGGTTAAAGCCTCATGCACACGTCCGTGAAACAGGAACCGTGTGATACCAGCCTGGATTTCTTCTGAGAGCAGGAGCGCACAGCGTCATTGGTTGCTATGACGCCGTGCGCTTCCTGCTGCCACAGTACAGTAATACACTGGTATGATCTATAGCAACCAATGACGCTGTGCGCTCCTGCACTCAGAAGAAATCCAAGATGGTTTTTCAATTAGATTCATAAATCTTTCTTCATTCTAGTTTGAAGCTCAGTGACCCCTGGGGGTAACACACAATGCTACTCACCCCCATGCCACGTACGGCTCAATCGCTTGTATCATCTTCAAAGATTCTGGGGTCAGCTTCACAAAAACGCCAGAGAAAATCTTTCCCAGTCTAAAGATTTTGATGATTCTGAGCACGTGCTGGTTCACACCCTGAATGCTGAGGTGAGGGAGAGATTGGAAAGCTACATGAGGCAGACATAAAAAGAGACGGACGTGACCATGTCTAGATAATCGAATACAGGAAAAGACCAACCAAAGGAGAAAATGTTACTTGCCACCAGCCATACTGGCTGTCATGGGGCTACCTGCATTGTCAACCAGTCACCCATAAAGTCTCTCTTAGGTCCCCCTGGCAGAGCCAGCCCCCGACCCCCTCCTCCATCAGAGACCAGATAAACAGGGACAGCTGGAAAACTGGCGGTGTAACCAGCTTCTCTTCCTAGTATACAACGTGTCACCACGGCAACGTACTCGGTAATTCTCAATACAAAGGCGTACACAACATGTGTCACTACGGCAACGTACTCGGTAATTCTCACTACAAAGGCGTACACAACATGTGTCACTACGGCAACGTACTCGGTAATTCTCACTACAAAGGCGAGCTTCTCGCTGGAAATGTTGGGAATCTGCTTCTTATAGATCTGCATTCTGCGTAACCTGCAGTCGTCTCTCATCTTTCTTCTGGAGTCTCTCACAAAGCTTTCAAGACGTTTAAATTTTATCTGCTTTCCCGGCTGAATCTGTAAAAGATTTAAAAAATAAATAAAATAAATGCGGATTAAAAAGTTTAAAAATGTCAAAATCCCAACCCTTCCGCAAAAAACTGCAATAAGTTTAGATGGGTTAGTACTAACTAGGGATCGACCGATATTGATTTTTTTTTTAGAGCAGATACCGAACTTCCAGGCCGATATAATATATATTATAAGATATAAACTATTAGTTGGTAGTCACTGAGGTGGTGGAAATTTGCATTTGGCACTAGTATATTATAAATGTAAATAATAAATTAATAAAGCCCTTAGTCGGTAGTCCATTTATAATATACTAGTGCCAAATGCCAATTTCCACACCATCCCCCCTTCTCACTGACTTTATTAACCAGATTAATAAAATAAACTCCTGACCCCTCCTTCGCCTCCTTCATCTCCAGGTCCCGCGGCTCGCTCCCCTGTCACCTGGCAGCGTTCAGCATCAGGTTATAGTGCGCGCACTACGTTCTGACGCTGTACGGGGTCAGGACAGTGCAGCGCGGGCCCTATCAAAGAAGACCAGGGAGGTAGAGTATCAGAAGCGCTCGCTGCGCTTCTTCCCCACTCCCAACACATACTAGTGCGCACTTCCATAATGGAAGCGCTCACTAGTATTCCCTTTATACGCATTATCGGTATATCGGCAAGGTAAGATGCCGATAATGTACAAAATCCTGAATATCGGCCGATAATATCAGTACTTCCGATAATCGGTCGATCCCTAGTACCAACTACTGATTAGATATAATATGCAGAGAACCCTCTTAAACTTAAGGGGGGGGGGGGGGGGGTTTGTTAGGAATTTAAACATTTTAAATACGTTTTAATGCCCAGAGAACCCCCTTAAATAGGTTGTTCACTACTAAGGACTTTTTCTACAGACCAGACCTGCGGTGATAAACATACTTGCTTTATCCCTGCCACTGGGTTCCAGATCCATTGCAACCCCGTAGGCTCTGCAGGTCCCAGGTCTCCCTGCATCAACATTAAATTTGATGCAAGCCACATGACCGCTGCAGTCAATGACTTGCCTTCGGAAAAAGGGGTGTTTTAGGGGGCACAATACTTGGCTTGCCCTAGGAGCTGACAACCCACGCTAAACCACTGCCCGGAACATGCAGAGCTGGCGGGGCAGCGACTGAGTCAGAACACACCGACTGGGAACAGGCAAGTATGATTACCACCATGGGTTCGCCCAAGCTGCTGGGTCTGTAGAAAAGAGGTAAACAATCACTTTAAAGGAAAACTGAGAAAAGTTTTGTACCTGGGGTCAGTATTGGGCCCTATTCTCTTCAATATATTTATTAATGATCTTGTAGAAGGCTTGGACAGTAAAATATTTTTTTTTGCAGATGACACTAAGCTGTGTAAAGTAAGTAACACTGAAGTGGACAGTATTCTGCTACAAATGGATCTGGATAGATTCGAGGCTTGGGCAGATAAGTGGCAGATGAGGTTTAACACTGACAAATGTAAGGTTATGTACATGGGTAGGAATAATGCAAGTCACCAGTACATACTAAGTGGTAAAACACTGGGTAAGGCCTCATGCACACGGCCATTGTTTTGGTCCGCATCCGAGCCGCAGTTTTGGCGGCTCGGATGCGGACCCATTCACTTCAATGGGGCCGCAAAAGATGCGGACAGCACTCCGTGTGCTGTCCGCATCCGTTGCTCCGTTGTGTGGTCCTGTAAAAAAAATAAAATATATATATATATACACTGTCCTATTCTTGTCTTGCGCAAGAACAGGCAGTTAGATCAATGGCTGTACGTGCTGTTCAAGTTGCGGAACGCACACGAAGACGGCAAAATACAAACCGGTCGTGTGCATGAGGCCTAACACTGACATGGAAAAGGACCTAGGAATTTTAGTGAACAGCAAACTAAGCTGTAAAACCAGTGTCAGGCAGCTGCTGCCAAGGCAAATAAGATAATGGGTTGCATCAAAAGGGGCACAGATGCCCATGATGAGAACATAGTCCTACCACTTAAGGCTACTTTCACACTAGCGTTTTGGTTTCCGTTTGTGAGATCCATTCAGGGGTCTCACAAGCGGTCCAAAACGGATCAGTTTCGCCCTTATTGCATTCTGAATGGATAAGGATCCGCTCCACCTCCATTCCGCTTTGGAGGCAGTTTTGGTGTTCGTCTTTCGAAACTTAGCCAAACGGATTTATCCTGACAAACCATGAAAATCAATGGGGACGGATCCGTTTTGGCTATGTTAAAGATAATACAAACAGGATCCGTTCTGAAAAGATACATGCGGTTGTATTATCTGAACAGGATGCATTTGTGCAGATCCATAACAGATCCGTGCCAAACGTGAATGTGAAAGTAGCCTTACAAAATCACTAGTCAGACCACACAAGGGGTACTGCGTACAGTTCTGGGCTCCTGTGAACAAGGCAGACATAGCAGAGCTGGAGAGGGTTCAGAGGAGGGCAACTAAGGTAATAACTGGAATGGGGCAACTACAGTACCCTGAAAGATTATCAAATGAGGGTTATTCACTTTATAAAAAAAGACTAAGGGGCGATCTAATAACTATGTATAAATATCTCAGGGGTCAGTACAGAGATCTCTCCCATCATCTATTTATCCCAAGGACTGTGGCGAGGGGACATCCTCTGCGTCTAGAGCAGGGATCAGCATTCCTCATCTCCCAGCATGCACACTTCCTTGGTTGTTATTGTAACCCCACAGAAGATTCTGGGAATAGTAGTGTCAGAACAGCTGGAGTTTGCTGATCCCTGGTCTAGAAGAAAGAAGGTTTCTACGCAAACATAGAAAAGGATTCTTTACGGTAAGAGCAGTGAGACTATGGAACTCTCTGCCTGAGGAGGTGGTGTCACTAAAACAGTTCAAGAGGGGCCTGGATGTATTTCTGGATTGTAATATTATTACGGGTTATAGCCAACAGATTTCTGGAGAAGGGTTGTTGAACCAGGCAGTTATTCTGATTGTTTGGAAATGGAAGGATTTTTTCCCCCTAAAATAAGGTGGAGATTTATCAAACTGGTGTAAAGTAGAACTGGCTTAGTTGCCTATAGCAACCAATTAGATTCAACCTTTCATTTTTCACAGCTCTATTGGAAAATGAAAGGTGGAATCTGATAAATCTCCCCCTGTGTTACCCGACTACTCCACGTGACCACTGCAGCCTATCACAGGTCACCTGGGGTAGTCTGGTATGTCATCGTTGCAGCACCAGAAACAGACCACGGGAGCACCAAAGTGGTGGAGCTGGAAAAGCAGCGGGATTGAGCGGGCGAGCAAAGAATTCTTGCATGCATTTTAAAACATTCCCCTCTGCAAAATTAGCTGTGGTCCCAGAAAAAACTGCAGTAGTGCACAAGTACCTTTCTCTTTTCCTCTAGAGCTCTCTTGGCCTCCGCTGCCTTAAGACCCTGATATTTCTTCCTTTTCTTCAGAAGATTCTCGGGGACACGTGGAAGTTTCCGGGGTCTAAGAGAAAGATAAGAATTTATAAGGCAGGGAATGCAGCTCGTCAGTTATTTTGGTGGACAGCTTTTCACACAATCCTAATACATTTTGCTAAAGACTATCATACAGAAATAACAGTTACCTCTGTGGAGTAGAACAGGGGACCCCTGACCCACATCTCTCTGGGAAAGGCGAGCGCACCTTCCCGTAACTCCTACAGACTCGAATAGAGAGAGTTGCATACTTTTCTGCCTCTCCCCTTCCCCCCCCCCCCCCCCCAGTATGGCCAGACCCGCGATGGTAATCACACTTACCTGATCCCCGTCACCGAGTTCCAGCTCTATAAATCCCCATCTGGTGCTGCAGGTCTTGGGTCTCCCAACATCAACATCTAGTCTGATGCGGGTCACTTGGTAAGGACATGTCACCCATGCGTCACAACACGTGTGACATGTCACTGCTGCAGCTAATTATTGGCAGCAGCAGCCATGTGACTTGCATCAAATAGGATGTTGAAGCAGGAGGACCAGAGACCTGGAGCACCTAAGGAGGAGGTATGGAGCAGGAACCCAGCAACGGGGATCAGGCAAGTATGATTCCCACCGCAGGTACAGCCACAGCCACTCTGAGGGGTCTGCAGAAAAGGACCCGAGAATGGGTTCACAGACCTGTACTACAAGACGTTTCGATCGGAACTCTCCCCCCACCTCCTGGCCTTATTCAACTTGTTTCTACTGGGCTCCCCAATCCAGTCGTCCATGCTGTCATCCCACATTGTAGTCATCCACAAGACAGGTAAGACCCTCAAGACTGCGCTAACTATAGACCGATCGCCCTTCTTAATGCAGACCTTAAAATTTTAACTCAAATTCTCGCTGCTCGTCTGAATGTGTGGCTCCCCACCCTGGTCCAACCAGGTGGGGTTTATCCCCTATCGACAGGGTGGAGATAACGCTCACCGGGTTATTAATTTGATTGACGTGGCGACTCGCACCATGACCCCCACAGTAATTTTGAGTCTTATCGCAAAGAAGGCCTTTGACCGGCTCGACTGGTCTTTCCTATTCGAAACCCTCCGATCCTTCGGTATCGCAGGACCCCTTCTACAAGCCATTCTCAGCCTCTACTCTGCCCCTTCGGTACTTGTCAAGTTGCCCTTCTGCTCCTCCACTCCGTTTAACATCTCTAATGGTACTTGTCAGGGTTGTCCACTTTCACTGTTTATTTTTAGCTGTGTATAGAACCCCTTGCAGCACACACACACGACTGAACCCCGACATCCAGGGACATAAAGTTCAGGATAAGGAATTCAAGATCTCCCTTTACGCGAACAACGTCCTCCTCACCCTGACCAATCCCCACATCACACTACCTAACCTACAAACAGGCTTATCACATTACGGAGCCCTCTCAGGATATAAGGTCACTACTTCTAAGAGAGGCCCTACCTGTCCTTATACCCACCTGTGACCTAACACTGCTCCTAAGCAACTTTCCTTATCGATGGTCAGATACCACACTGAAGTACCTGGGGGTTTATATAACCCCTACGTATGCCTCCCTGTACACTAGTAACTTCCCTCCCCTCTTTCGAGAGCTCAAATCCCTCCTTGATAAATGGAAACCCCATACATATCACTGCTAGGCCGCATAGCAGCGGTGAAGATATCCCTCCTCCCAAAACTGCTTTACTACTTTGAGACCCTCCCAGTACGAATCCCAGTGTCAGAAGTTTAACTACGCCTCCTCCAACAGGCCATTCTCGACTTCATATGGCAAGGTAAACAACACCGCATCCCCCGCAAGGTCATGTTTGACCTAATATTATGCACTATTACTGGGCTTCTCATTTACGTGTTATTCCATTTTGGGGCGTCCCAACAGGCACACACCAAAATGGGTAAAAGTTGAAAAGCTCTAGATTGCCCCGGTTCATCCTAACACCCTGCTATGGCAGCGGACCTCCGTAGTAGTGCCCCCCCACCACCACCTGGGGCCTATGGCCTTTACCAAACACATATGGGACACCTGCCACAGTCGATTTGCCTTAGCCTACCACCACTCCTCTAGGATCTCTTTGCTTTACAACCCAGCTATTCCCTCCAGCTTAACCGCTCCGAAGGTCCAGGTCTGGTCATCGTTGGGTCTCTTCCACCTGGCGGACATTGTAGACTCTTCTACTCTGACGCTTAGGCCCTTTACGCAGCTTCAGGAGCAATCGAAAGTACCGACGATGGAGAAACTCCACTACCTCCAGGTTAGTCATTGTGTGAGCACTACTTTTGGATCGCTTAAAGGGAACCTGTCATCAGGATTTTGTGTATAGAGCTGAGGACATGGGCTGCTAGCATATCCGCAATACCTAGTCCCCATAGCTCTCTGTGCTTTTATTGTGTAAAAAAAAATATATATATGATTTGATACATATGCAAATTAACCCGAGATGAGTCCTGTCTTTGACTCATCTCACGTACAGGACTCATCTCAGATTAATTTGCATATGTATCAAATCATTTTTTTTTACACAATAAAAGCACACAGAGCTATGGGGACTGGGTATTGCGGATGTGCCAGCGGCCATCTAGCAACCCCAGTCCTCAGCTCTATACACAAAATCCCGGTGAGAGGTTCCCTTTAAGGTGTCACTCCCTACCCCATTTGAGCTTCTTTGCCAACTAGGAATCGGGACGAGAGGTCTGATTTCTCTCATCTACCGCCTTTTGGCCACATTGGCGGAGGATGAGATTCTTCATCATGCATGCATGGATAAATGGGCTAACACCCTCGGATCGCCTCTTTCTCTCAGTGCCTGGCAGACTGTATGGATTAGGGCAGCCCAGTCCTCTATTTGCACCACATATAAGGAGACCCAGTATAAGCTGCTAATACACTGGTACCATACCCCTGCACTCCTACATTCCATAAACCCCACTGTTCAGTCTGTCTGCTGGCGGTGCTTGAACAACGTGGGTTCTTTGTACCATATTTTTGGGACGTTCTCCAGTATCACTCCATTTTGGGAAGAAGTGAGGGGTGTGACTCATTCCCTTTTTGGATTCCCTGTATCGCTAGACCCAAAGGTTTACCTACTCAACTTACCACCTCCGGGGTTAAACAAGTACTCCCGCAGGCTGTTCCTCTCCCTATGTACTGCAGCCAAAACCTTGATCGACAAATTCTGGAAACAGACTACCCCTCCCACCAAGTCCATGCTTCTGGCCAGGGTCCATGACTTCAGGTCCATGGAATGAATGTCTCACGGCAACACTTAACAACGCCGAGGAACAATTCCAAGCGATCTGGCTACCCTGGGATACCTACTTGACATCCCACTAGTGGTCTCTCCCCCTCCCCTACCACCCCTGCTCTTACTCCCCCTCATCTGTTCCTTTCCTCTTGCATTTTGTCAGTTGTCTTATCCCTTGTCTTGAGTGTTCTGTGTTACATCATTGGGTATAGCTATGGGATCTGTATTGCTGTTTCGGTGCCTTTTCTCCATTTCGATGGTCTGCAGAGTGACTACACGAGCAATGTTGTACCACTGTATGCTCTTCATTTTTTCTGTATTATTAAAAATCTACAGTTTAAAGAGAGAAGAAAAAAAAAAGGACCCCAGGGGTGAACAACCCCTTTAAATAATTGTGGGCATGCTGCTACAGATTGCTGTAGACAATGAATGTGAAACACACACATCGGAGACCCACTTTTAAAGGGGCTTTCCATGGTCACACAGACGTAGGACCCTAGAATAATGAAAAGGAAGGATCCTTCAGACTTTGTCCCTCCATAGCTGCATTTCTTACTTTCTCCATAACAACACTGCCACATTAACCTGAATGCAGCTGCCCCTTCATCATGGAGGGCACCAGGGGTCTCTGAATCCCCAATGATCATGACATATTCTAGCAATACTCCGTCACCGCCCAAGATGAAAATCCCCCTTCCATCACTGTACGAGAGGTTCCCTTGTTTTAGAAGGGTTGTCACAGAATGACAGCTTATCACCTGTCCAGCAGATATGAATGGAGAAGCACTGCGCAGGCTCCACCACTGCTGCATTCACACAGGGGCCCTCATCCTTATGATCTGTGGGGGCCCAGCAGTCAGACCCGCATCATCTATTCTGTGGCCATGTGGCAAGTTCTCCTTCTTGAACAACCCCCTTTCACCTAGGTTTTTAATATCTCTGCTCTGTAATAAGTATTCTTCAGAAACCCTGCAGGACGCTCTTGCCTGTCCTGACAGTTTGCTACAATGTATCAGTCTGATGCCCAGACCATGTTACTCAGGTATTTGTCTAGACTGGATACATTGTAACAGATGCTCAGCTGCGAGACAGGTTTCCCCCCTCTGGATGTGGGTTCACACATCCCGTCTGAAGTGTAGCCACAAGATGTAACACCCCCGTGGATGCCTATCAGCCATATGTTTAGCCGGTTAACATGTACTATAGTGGATGTCTCTTCAGATAAGCGGCCCACCATTCTGGATCATACAGGGGCACTCCAGCTGTTCTGAAACTACAACTCCCAGAACGCTCATTTCACTTCTATGGTAGTTAAAACCAAACAAGTGTGCACGCTGGGAGTTGTAGTTTCACAGCAGCTGGCGTGCCGTAGGTTGCTGATCCCTGCTCTAATGGAACACATGGACAAAAGACTGAAAAGGCAAACCCTTAAAGGGGTTGTCCAGTTTCAAGAGCAAAACTAGAGAACTCAAGGGATCAACTTTTTATACAGAATACATGATCCGTTACCAAAGATCCTGCGTCGTCACAGCTCAGTTTCTCCCGGCAGGGCTCCGCTTACTTGGCAGCAGCAGTGATGTCGTATCGACAACATGTGATTGCTACAGCCAATCATTGGCCTCTTCAGTGCACCTCTGAGGCTACAGATTGGCTGCAGTAGTCACGTGATGTCACTGCTGCAGCCAGGAAAACAGAGACCTGCCGGTGATGGATCTGTCAGGTAACTAATCATCTATTCTTTATTACTGCAGGACCCCCTGAGTTGTCTGGTTTAAAGGGGTTGTCTAGCTTCAGAGCTGAACCCGGACAGCCCTCCTGATGCCCTGCGCCTGGGTGAAAATGGAGGTATGTCCGGGTTCAGCTCTGAACCCAGACAGCCCCTTTAAGGGTATATCATTATGTGTCATAGGCAACACAGGTAACGAGGTCAGCACTGAGTGCCCGACTGTTTAAGCCCTCATGCCCACGTCCGTAACGGTTTTGCTGTTCGCAGATCCGCAAAATACGGATACCGGCTGTGTACATGTCAGAAATACCCATTCTTGTCTGAAGAACAGAAAGGCCACAAGGATGCAGACAGCAAGCGGAGGACATCAGCCATGCCCGGATTTTTCAGACCCATATAAATGAATAGGTCCTTGTGAGATCCACAAAAATACAGATCAGACGTGTACATGAGGCAGGACATATGGCTCTGTGACAGCAGCTCCCCACTGTGGGGGTCCTGAGCAGGCCCCCTCTTCAAGGTGGCCTACACACGTAATAACAAGGCTATGGGGCAAACACTTGCTGCCATCTGTTATGCCAACATGCAGAGATGAGGGGTCCCGTCTCCTCTAGGAGTTGTCACAGGTAATCCTACTCTCACAGAAGGCTCACGCTCCTCTATGTGGCATCTGCTGTCCTGCACCAGCCCCATATCATCCCCGTTCACCTCCCCCCGCTCGGCAGCCATCACACCGTCACAACGCACTGATGGCTTTGGATTCTACTCCCAAGTCACTTACTCTGTCGCTTCCATGGTGCTGTACCGATGAGCAGCGGAAACCGGAAGTAGGTAGAAACGCGCACTTCCGCCCGTAAACACGTGCAGTCCGACATGTTGAGGCCGGGCAAAGCATCGCGAGATTACACTGCTTTGTTTAGAACGCACGCTCATCAGTGCGCATGCGCAGCTAGGAAGGTTCTTGTTTGGTGGTATTGAAGTGCTTGCTGTGTGTAAAGCAAGGAGATTTTTATGTCATGTCATATGTAACTAAAACATGTGTAACCCCTCTAAATGTTAAATAATTATCCTGTGCTCACCTGATAGTCCACTGCAGTTTACAGCGCCAAAGCCCCGGTTATCCTGTAGTAGCGTACAAATGTGTAGAGGATATACCTCTTGGCAACGGTGGACGATACTCCCTGGTCGTTGTACGGTCAGTGTCGGTCTTTATAATGATGTATATTTGTGGGACCCCAGAGACCAGGGCACCCCCTGTCAGACCAAGCCCTGGATGTTTTGTCCAGGGAGCCTAATCAAATGCAATCAACTGTACTGTCATCTTCAGGCTGTTGATATGGTTGAGCACTGCGGTGGGGAACCAGAGCCGAGGTCTCCTGCACTGTTGTTCACTATCATAGGCCACTTTCACACGAGCGAGAAATACCCTCTGAGTTATGGTCCGTGGTAGTGGAATCCATAACGGAATTCTTAGATACCCCGAACTTAAAGACACAAGTTCACTCATCCCTATCTGTGTGTCAGAGATTTCCTGTCCTGAAGGCTGCTCCTATGACATGGGCCAACTGCATTATACTGATTTATAATGCTTTGTGTTCCTACCTAATGTTGGAGGGCAGGTCCTATCATAGGAGCGGCATTCACTAATTCAAGTGCTGCTTGTCTAAGTGCATTGGAGATATTCAGGAGATACTCAGGAGGTAATCTGGAGGTGGATACAATCTAAACAAGTAAGATTTGTTTGTTTAAAATCTTTCCCCTCTTTACAATGGCAGACCTGGTTCTGTGCAGGAATTGTTATGCTTTTATTTCAGGTTCCACTCTTCAGAGGTTTGGATACTGTCTGATCTGTAGACAGCTCTCCATAATGCAGCAGGAAATTACCTTTTTGAAATATGAGATTTTTAAATTAACCACTAAACAAACTCAGGCTGAGAACATTGCAATGCCACTGCCACAGAGGCCCCCTAGAAATGTAAGATGGGTTACTGTAGGTTCTGGTAGACTGAGAGTTGTGAATAGAAGGCATGTCCCACAGTCTGTGGCTCTCCATAATTCATTTGCAGCACTTTCAGAGTGCAAGAGCAACATGGAGGATGGCTCAAGCACAGTGGGTGAGAAACAATCATCTCCCATGCCTAAAGTATGTAAGACTGCAACCAAAGACAAAAAGGAGAAGGTGAGGATTGATAGTAAGCAGCTGTTGGTGGGCGATTCAATCATAAGAGGTGTGAAGTTTGAGGAGAATGGTGTTGTCAGATGTCTCCCTGGTGCTACCGCTAGCAGGGATAGACGACGGATCCTAAATATTGTTAGGCAAGCAAAGCAGGAAAGGGAAGTGGATGTTATTCTCCATCTTGGGACAAACGATCTGGCATGCAATGAGGTTTCAAAGGTGAAGGAAGCTTTTCACACACTTGGAAAGGATATACGGGAGGTTGCATCAACTGTTTCATTCTTTGCAGTTTTGCCTGTGCAGAACCTTCAGCATGACAGGAAGATGCGCATTAAGGAATTCAATGTATGGCTTGGTGAATGGTGTCTGAACCAAGGGTTTGGCTTTGTGTCTCATGTTAGCTCTTGTTGGAATGGAAAAGAACTGTACAAGAAAGATGGTTTGCATCTTTCTCTCAAGGGAACGAATGTCCTCGGTGAACAGTTCCAAGTATTTGCTAAGAAGCATTTAAACTAGGAAAGGGGGGCAAAAGAGTGATAATCCAGCAGTCCGACTGCCCCCCGGAACAATGCCAGAAGAGGCCAGTAGCACAAAGGTTAAGAAATGACAAGCTCAGAGTCTTGTCTACAAATGCTCGCAGTCTAGGGAATAAGATCAATTAACTTGAGGCTATAATGGCATCTGAGAATATAGATGTAGTGGCTGTTACTGAGACGTGGTTCAAGGGGAGTAATGACTGGGATACATCAATACCAGGGTTCTCTTTATACAGGAAAGACAGAGTAGGCAAGAAGGGGGAGGGGTGGCCCTGTATGTGAAAGATAGCATAAAATCTAATTTGATACAAGTTAGCGAGAACAATTTGGAGTCAGTTTGGGTTACCTTGCAGCTTGATAATCATAAGGTAACTCGTGTAGGTGTGATCTATAGACCACCTAGCCAAGTCAAAGAATTAGATGATCTACTAGTTGAGGAAATAGCTAAAATGACATTGAAGGGGGAAGTTATCATTATGGGAGACTTCAATCTTCCAGATGTAAACTGGAAAACCAAAATAGCTAGTTCTGCCAGGAGTACAGATATTCTAAATTCCATACTGGGATTATCTCTACAGCAAGTAGTGGAGGAGCCAACCCGGAAGGAGGCCATTTTAGATTTAGTATTCACAAATGGGAATTTGGTATCTGATATTACTGTAGGGGAAAGCTTGGGATCTAGTGATCACCAGTCAGTGTGGTTTACTATAAGTACAGTGACTGAGTCACACCACACAAAAACAAAAGTTTTAGATTTTAGAAAAACTGACTTTTCTAAAATTAGATTAGTGGTACACGAGTCCCTATCAGACTGGAACAGTTTCATTGGAGTCCAGGAGAAATGGGACTACTTAAAAGTGGCACTATTGAAGGCAACAGAAAATTGCATTAGGCTTGTCAGTAAAAGCAAAAAAAGGAAGAGACCACTGTGGTACTCAGCAGAAGTGGCCAAAATCATTAAAAACAAAAAGATTTTAGGAATTTAAAAAAATGAGGCTGACAGACAAATTTATAAGATTAGGCAGAGAGAGGCCAAACAAGTTATAAGAGCTTTTAAAGCACAGGCAGAAGAGAAATTAGCTCAGTCAGGGAAAAAAGGCGATAAGGCATTCTTCAAATACATAAATGAAAAAAGGAAACTAAAACAAGAAATTACCAAATTAAAAACTAAAGAAGGAAGGTATATGGAAGAAGATAAAGAACTAGCTGACTGCCTCAATGAATACTTCTGTTCAGTTTTTACAAAGGAATATGAAGGAGAAGGGCCTCAGTTAGGAAAGAAGACTAATGAATCTTTTGACGCATGTGTCTTTACAGAGGAAGAGGTTCTAAGTCAACTGTCTAAAATTAATACAAATAAGTCACAGGGGCCTGATGGGATACACCCAAAGCTATTAAAAGAGCTCAGCGGTGAACTAGCAAAACCATTAACAGATTTATTTAACCAATCACTGCCAACAGGAGTCGTCCCAGAAGATTGGAAATTAGCAAATGTTGTGCCCATTCACAAGAAAGGTAGTAAGGAGGAATTGGGCAACTATAGGCCAGTAAGCCTGACATCAATAGTGGGGAAATTAATGGAAACCATATTTTAAGGAGAGGATTGTGGACCATCTAAAATCCCATGGATTGAAAGATGAAAAACAGCATGGGTTTACTTCAGGGAGATCATGTCAAACTAATCTTATTGATTTTTTTGATTGGGTGACTAAAATAATAGATGGAGGAGGTGCAGTAGACATTGCTTATCTAGACTTTAGTATGGCTTTTGATACTGTCCCACATAGAAGGCTTATCAATAAAGTGCAGTCATTGGGCTTGGACTCCCATATTGTTGAATGGATTAGGCAGTGGCTGAGGGACAGACAACAGAGGGTTGTAGTCAATGGAGTATATTCAGACCAAGGTCTTGTTACCAGTGGGTACCTCAGGGATCTGTTCTGGGACCCATATTGTTTAATATCTTTATCAGCGAAATTGCAGAAGGCCTCGATGGTAAGGTGTGTCTTTTTGCTGATGATACAAAGATTTGTAACAGGGTTGATGTTCCTGGAGGAATACACCAAATGGAAAAGGACTTAGGAAAACTAGAGGAATGGTCAAAAATCTGGCAACTAAAATTTAATGTTGATAAGTGCAAGATAATGCACCTGGGACGTAAAAACCCAAGAGCAGAATATAAAATCAGTGATACAGTCCTAACCTCAGTATCTGAGGAAAGGGATTTAGGGATCATTATTTCAGAAGACTTAAAGGTAGGCAGACAATGTCACAGAGCAGCAGGAAATGCTAGCAGAATGCTTGGGTGTATAGCAAGAGGAATTACCAGTAGAAAGAGGGAGGTGCTCATGCCGCTCTACAGAGCACTAGTGAGACCTCATTTGGAGTATTGTGCTCAGTACTGGAGACCATATCTCCAGAAGGATATTGATACTTTGGAGAGAGTTCAGAGAAGAGCTACTAAACTGGTACATGGATTGCAGGATAAAACTTACCAGGAAAGATTAAAGGACCTTAGCATGTATAGCTTGGAAGAAAGACGAGACAGAGGGGATATGATAGAAACTTTTTAATACATAAAGGGAATCAACAAGGTAAAAGAGGAAAGAATATTTAAAAGAAGAAAAACTGCTACAAGAGGACATAGTTTTAAATTAGAGGGGCAAAGGTTTAAAAGTAATATCAGGAAGTATTACTTTACTGAGAGAGTAGTGGATGCATGGAATAGCCTTCCTGCAGAAGTGGCAGCTGCAAATACAGTGAAGGAGTTTAAGCATGCATGGGATAGGCATAAGGCCATCCTTCATATAAGATAGGGCCAGGGGCTATCCATAGTATTTAGTATATTGGGCAGACTAGATGGGCCAAATGGTTCTTATCTGCCGACACATTCTATGTTTCTATGTTTCTATTCAGAATGGGAAATACCTCGGACACACAGAAGGTATTTCTCACATGGAATATGGTCTGAAATTGGCCATAGATTATCAGACCTGAAGCCTATAGGAGGACATATAAACAGTGCAAGCTGCAAAATAACATCATTGCCTCTGCCAGAATCACAGCATGGAATGGGAATCAGGTATTTGATATGTTTTATTTTCCACATTGGGGGAAGCATACTATAGGGGGCACAATAGGAGGGCCTTATTACTACTTGGGGCAGTATAGAGGGCATTATTATTACTACTGGGGACATTATTAGGAGACCTCATTACTACTGGGAGCACTATTGAGGACTGTATTACTAGTGGGACACTATAGGAGGCATTATTATTACTACTACTATGGAGTCTATAGGTGCCATTATTACTACTGGGGGGCTTTATTATTATTATTGGGAGCACTATAGAGGGCTTTATTACTACTGGGACACTATAGGGCCATTATTACTACTGGGGGCACTATGGGAGGGGATTTTTGTTATTACTGGAGGCACTATAAGGAGGCTTTATTACTATTGGGGGCACTGTCGGGGCCTTATTACTATAGGGGCTTTATAGGGGCATTATTACTAATAGAAGCAGTATAGGAGAACATTATGATTGGGGGCACTGTGGGGAGCTTTAGTATTACTCAGAGTACTATAAGGGGGTCCTATTACTACTTGGGGCGCTATAGGGATAGAGCTTATTGGTGTGATGGTGGCATGTGGCTTTTTTAACACCTGTGTTTTTGTGACCTTTTTTAGGCGTTTTAGCAATGTGCTTGACTTTTTAGCATTTTCTTAAATGCATTTTTACACTATACAGAAGATGAAGTCAAAACATCTTTGATCCAGCTCTCCTCTGCTTTGTCCTCTTCCACAGGTTGCTGCAGTGTCAACATACATCCCGTATACTGCTACAGCCAATCACTCGCCTCAGTGGTCTTGTGCCATATACTACTGAGGCCAGTGATTGGCTGCAGCCAAAACAATACGTCTCCGCTCAGCCTGGGGAACAGTGCTGGATCAGAGGTGAATAAATATCTCTGTAAAAGACAACTTTTCCCATTTTTTTTTATACAAAGTTGTCATTTTACAGAAAAATTTCTCTCACTCAGCAAGGGGCCCAAATTCCAATGAGTATCTTTAGGATTTCACTGGCATTTTTTACGCATTTGGATTCCAAACTACTTCTCAGGCTTTAGGGCCCCTAAAATGCCAGGGCAGTATAAATACCCCACAAGTGACCCCATTTTGGAAAGAAGACACCCCAAGGTATTCCGTGAGGGGCATGGCAAGTTCCTAGAATATTTTTTATTTTTTGGCACAAGTTAGCGGAGAATGATATATATATATATATATATATATATATATATATATTTTTTTTTCTTACAAAGTCTCATATTCCACTAACTTGTGACAAAAAATAAAATTTTCCATGAACTCGCCATGCCCCTCACGGAATACCTTGGGGTGTCTTCTTTCCAAAATGTGGTCACATGTGGGGTATTTATACTGCCCTGGCATTTTAGGGGCCCTACAGCATGAGAAGAAGTCTGGAATCCAAATGTCTAAAAATGCCCTCCTAAAAGGTACTTATTGGAATTTGGGCCCCTTTGTGCACCTAGGCTGCAAAAAAGTGTCACATATGTGGTATCGACGTACTCAGGAGAAGTAGGGCAATGTGTTTTGCGGTGTATTTTTACATATACCCATACTGTGTGTGAGAAATATCTCTGTAAATGACAACTTTTTACATTTTTTTATACAAAGTTGTCAATTTACAGAGATATTTCTGCTCACCCAGCATGGGTATATGTAAAAATACACCCCAAACCACATTGCCCTACTTCTCCTGAGTACGGCGATACCACATGTGTGACACTTTTTTGCAGCCTAGGTGCAACAAAACGGGCACAAATTCCAATAAGTACCTTTTAGGAGGGCATTTTTAGGCATTTGGATTCCAAACTACTTCTCACGCTTTAGGGCCCCTAAAATGCCAGGGCAGTATAAATACCCCACAAGTGACCCCGTTTTGGAAAGAAGACACCCCAAGGTATTCTGTGAGGGGCATAGCGAGTTCATAGAAGTTTTTTCTTTTTATTGGGCACAAGTTAGCGGAAAATGTTTTTTTTTTTTTCTTACAAAGTCTCATATTCCACTAACTTGTGACAAAAAATACAATTTTACATGAACTCGCCATGCCCCTCACGGAATTGTGTGAGAAATATCTCTGTAAATGACAACTTAAAAAAAAAAATTATACAAAGTTGTCAATTTACTGAGATATTTCTCTCACCCAGCATGGGTATATGTAAAAATACACCCCAAACCACATTGCCCTACTTCTCCTGTGTACGGCGATACCACATGTGTGACACTTTTTTGCAGCCAAGATGCGCAAAGAGGCCCAAATTCCAATGAGTACCTTTAGGATTTCACAGGGCATTTTTACGCATTTGGATTCCGTGAAGGGTATGGTGAGTTCATGTAAGATTTTATTTTTTGTCACAAGTTAGTGGAATATGAGACTTTGTAAGAAAAAATTAAAAAAAAATTCCGCTAACTTGTGCCAATAAAAAAAAAAAATCTTCTATGAACTCGCCATGCCCCTCAAAAGTGATCTTTATAGCGCCGCAGCGATTTTACAGTGTTTTTGCAGTGATCAGAAAAAATTATATTCTGTAACTGCGGTGGGGCGGACTGAACGCAAGTGTGCGCACAAGATCAGGCCTGATCGGGCGAACACTGTGTTTTTTGTAGAGCTTATAGAACATGTCCTATTCTTGTCCGCAATGGCGGACAAGAAAAGGCATTTTCTATATAGCTCTGGTAATGTGCGGATCCGCAAAATGCAGAAAGCACATTGCCGGTGTCCGTGTTTTGCGGATCACCTCTCGCGAGATGACGCGCCGATGCGTCTACGAGGAATAAGCCAGCCGCCCGCAGGACGCATCCCTGCGTTAGGCGGTCGGGAGAAGGTTAAGGGCCTGGAAGGCAGACTCAGCTTTAGGGGACCATTGTGTGGCATTTACCCCCTTGCAGGTGAGGGCTTAAATAAGCACATTCATGGTAGAAAAATGAGGACTGAATTGCCTGTAATAGTTTGTGAAGCCTAGAAAACATTGACTAGCTCATAGATCAGTAGGACGAGGCCAATTCAAAACAACAGTCAACTTCCTGGCTCCATCTCTAAGCCACGATCAGATGTAATGTAGCCCTGAAAGGCAGAACGTTTTTTTCAAAGATGCACTTCTTGAACTTGGCATAAAGTCTGTTTTCTCTCAGACACTAAAGTACAGTATGAATTTGTCTCTGGTGAGAGGTCAGGTCAGACAAAAAGATTAAAGGGAACTTGTCACAGGGATTTTGTTTATAGAGCTGAGGACATGGGTTGCTAGATGGCCGCTAGTACATCCGCAATACCCAGTCCCCATAGCTCTGTGTGCCTTTATTGTGTCAAAAAACGATTTGATACATATGCAAATTAACCTGAGATGAGTCCTGTCCCTGACTCATCTCATGGACAGGACTCATCTCAGGTTAATTTGCATATGCATCAAGTCGGTTTTTTTACACAATAAAAGCACACAGAGCTATGGGGACTGGATATAGCAACCCATGTCCTCAGCTCTATAACCCAAATCCCAGTGACAGGTTCCCTTTAAAGTCTAACTGCCATTTCACTACCAAAAATGAAATTCCTAACATATGTGATGCTGAAGGGTAGATATTCATGAAGCTTTATTTTTCAGTTAATTCTACCTTTCAAATGTCTGTATTCAGCCCTTAGCAACCATATTTCTTTGTGCCTCTTTTTCAGCATATTCCTAAGATGGCCTCTGCTGCACTTCCTGTGATGATCTTTGCCATGTCCTTGAGGCCATCCTGTATTTCTCTCACTTCCCATATCCCCTTGCTCTCCTTACATGAACTACCAGGACCAATCAGATTGTAGATAACTTCTCCACTACCCAAGAGCAGTGTGTATCCTCTTACATACAGCTAACCAGAGACAAGCCCTGCAATTACATGAAATCAGTGTTTTAGCCTCTTAATAGTCACATTAAAAGTTTTTTTAGGAACCATTTTGGGGTATATATAGTGTATTAAATAACTTTTATTAATTTATTTTTAGGTGGAAAGATAAAAAAAACAGCAATCTTTACATTATTTTGTGGAATGTTTTGATAGCTTTCACTGTGTGGTAAGAATAATGTAATTTTACTATGTGGGTCACTATATTGATGATGACGTCACACACGTTTTCATATATTTTTCTCAACTTCTGTCAGGTCTGCAGCTACTCCCTCATTCTTCTCCACACTGACAGGGAGGGGGGGGGGGGGGGGGGGGCAACTGCTCATATCTCTGGTTTGGTACCAGCTAGATATATGGGCAATCTAATTTTGAAAGATTATCAAAATTAGGGTTATTCACTTTAGAAAAGACGACTGAGGGGAGATCTAATTACTATGTATAAATATATCAGGGGTCAGTACAGATGTCTATCCTATCATCTATTTATCCCCAGGACTGTGACGAGGGGACATCCTCTGCGTCTGGAGGAAAGAAGGTTTGTGTAACGGTCATGTCCACACACACACAGGGGGAAGGATAGTGACCACTGCACTCCACCCTCACCTCTGGCCCTGCCTACTTGCCTCACGAGTCCTGATGACAGGGGACAACTGGACGACAGTCCCTTACTTAGGATATGTGCAGGGAAGACAGACAAGACAAAATACGGAACGTGAACGGACCAGGTCAGAACCAAGAGAGCTACGCAGTTCAAAGGGTTAAGCAAAGAATGGTCAGGAGAAGCCAGAGTCAAATACCAGGAGAGTAGAGAAGTACCAGAGCAGTCCGCAAAGAGTAGTCTATTGGGAGCCGAGGTTACAATACCAGGACGGATGCGCAGTACAGGAGGAGCAGGCAAAGGATCGTCAGGGAACAGGATCAGGTGAGTATTCAGTAGTCCAACAAATAGCCAGGAACCTAGAAATTAACAGGCAACCTGTGGCCAGCAGGCTGCCTGTATTTATAGTGGGGAGTGAGGGTCATGTGACGTGGCCAGCCGAGCACTGAGTGATAAGCTCGGCACTCAAGGCAGACCTAGGAGCAGGCTGCCTCCCAGCTAGCAAAACCGCCCTGGGAACGAGGTCAAACACAGATCCTCGCTCCTGAAGCTAAGCAGCAGGTCTGCGGCTGATGGGAGACCGAGTGTGCCTTCGGCGACCCGTTACAGTTTGTACACAAACATAGAAGAGGATTCTTTACGGTAAGAGCAGTGAGACTATGGAACTCTCTGCCTGAGGAGGTGGTGATGGTGAGTACAATAAAGGAATTCAAGGGGGGCCTGGATTTATTTCTGGAGTGTAATAATATTACAGGCTATAGCTACTAGAGAGGGGTCGTTGATCCAGGGAGTTATTCTGATTGCCTGATTGGAGTCGGGAAGGAATTTTTTATTCCCCTAAAGTGGGGAAAATTGGCTTCTACCTCACATTTTTTTTTTTCCCTCTCTCTGGATCACCTTGCAAGATGACAGGCCGAACTGGATGGACAAATGTCTTTTTTCGGCCTTATGTACTATGTTACTATGTTACAGGGGAAAATATCACTGATAGTCACTGATAGAAATCGGAATGCTGTGAATGAAGCTGAAAGTGAAAGTAAAAGTAGATTTTACCCATGATTATTCCCGACTCGATTTCTAACACCGATTTTTCCTCTGTTGTATGGACTATAGCTGTCATTCTGGTTTCCAACATTCTGGAATGTCAGCTTTCAAACAAGACCAGTTGCATGTTTCTAGCTGCTACCATTCAGGAGATATCACCATCTAAAGCAGCCCTCTTTTTAAGGACCAGTTCAGGTCTGAAGTCACTTTGTGAGGCTTACATAATAGAAACCACTCAAAAAGGACCCAATTTTAGAAACTAAACCCCTCAAGGTATACAAAACTGATTTTACGAACGTTGTTAACCCTTTAGGTGTTCCACAAGAATTCATGGAAAATGGAGATACAATTGCAGAATTTCACTTTTTTGGCAGATTTTACATTTTAATCAATTTTTTACAGTAGCAAAGCAAGGGTTAACAGCCAAATAAAACTCAATATTTATTACCCTGATTCTGCGGTTTACAGAAACACCCCACATGTGATCGTAAACTGCTGTATGGGCACACGGCAGGGCACAGTAGGAAAGGAACGCCATATGGTTTTTGGAAGGCTGATTTAGTTGAACTGGTTTTTAGATGCCATGTCCCATTTGAAGCCCCCGTGATGCACCCCTACAGTAGAAACTCAAAAAAGTGACCACATTTTGGAAACTACAGGATAAGGTGGCAGTTTTATTGGTACTATTTTGGGGTACATATGATTTTTAATTGCTCTATATTTCGTTTTTTGTGAGACAAGGTAAACAAAACAAAAAATCGATGTTTTGGCACCGTTTTTTTTTTAACAACATTCATCTGACAGGTTAGATCATGCGCTATTTTTATAGAGCAGGTTGTTACAGACGCAATGATATCAAATATGTCTACTTTCTATGATGTTTGTTTTAGTTTTACATAATAAAGCATTTTTGAAAACAAAAATTAGGTTTTTGTATCTCCATTTTCTGAACGCCCAATTTTTTTTTATTTATCTGCTGATCGTCTTGTGCAGGGGCTTGTTTTTTGCAGGAAGAGTTTATGTTTTTATTGGTACAATTTTTGGGTACATGTGTTTTTTTGATCATTCATTATTACACTTTATGGTGGCAAGGGGACCAAAAAATTGGTTGTTTCGGCGCAGTTTTTATTTATTTATTTTTACAGTGTTTACCTGAGGGATTAGGTCATGTTACTTTTTTATAGAACAGATCGTTATGGACGTGGCAATACCTAATATGTCAACTTTTTCTTGTTTATTTAACTTTTACACAATAATAGCATTTTTTAAACCGAAATAATGATATTTCAGTGTATCCATAGTCTGAGAGCCATAGCTTTTTATTTTTTGACCAATTGTCTTAGGTAAGGACTAATTTTTTGCGGGATGAGGTGACTGTTTGATTGGTACTATTTTGGGGGGTATATGCCTTTTTGATCACTTGGTGTTGCAATGTTTGTGATGTAAGGTGACAAAAATGGCTTTATTTTTTTTAAACTGTTTTTATTTGAATTTTTTTACGGTGTTCATCTGAGGGGTTATTTTTATAGAACTGGTTGTTACGGACAGTTTTGAAGCAAAAAAGAATCATATTTTAGGGTCTCCATTGCCTGAGAGTGATAGCTTTTTTAATTTTTTGACTGATTCTCTTAGGTAGGGTCTCATTTTTTGTCGGACGAGGTGACAGTCTGATTGGTACTTGGGGGTCATACGTCTTTTTGATCACTTGCTGTTGCAATTTTTGTGATGCAATGTAACAAAAATTCCTTTTTTTACACAGTTTTTATTTTTTATTTTTAACGGTGTTCACCTGAGGGATTAGGTCATGTGATATTTTTATAGAGGTGGTTGTTACGGACATGGCGATACCTAATATGTGTGTATTTCTTTTTAAATGTATTTCACTTTAGCACAATAATAGCAGTTTTGAAACAAATAAATTATGTTTTAGTGTCTCCATGTTCTGAGAGCTATAGTTTTTTTTTATTTTTTGGGTGATTATCTTAGGTAGGGGCTAATTTTTTGTGGGATGAGGTGATGGTTTTATTGATTTTGTGGGCCTTTTTGATCGCTTGGTGTTGCACTTTTTGTGATGTAAGTTGATAAAAAATAGCTTTTTTTAACACTGTTTTTATTTATAAATTTTTTATGGTATTTATTGAACAGGGTGGATCATGTGATATTTTTAAAGAGCCGGTCATTACGGACGCGGCGATACCTTTTTCTTTCTGTTTTTATTATAAAATAAGGGGAAAGGGGTGTTTTTTAAATTTTTTTTACTTTATTAATTTTATTACTTTATTAATTTTATTAAAAACACTTTTTTTTACTTTTTTTCTTTACTTTATTTCTGATGTTCACTTTTGGGGGTCTGATCCTCTCTGCAATGCATTACAAATCATCTGTATTGTAATGCATTGCCTGTTAGTTTATGACACTGAGTCATACACTAACAAGTTGCCTAGGAGACCCAGCATCGGGCTGCCTTGTCACGCATCGGGTCCCCGCCACAGCAGCGCGGGGACTCGATGTGCTCACTCACCCGACACAAACCCCTTCTATGTCGCGGTCAGCGTGGACCGCGGCATGAAAGGGGTTAATCCACCGGCATCTGCTTTTACAGCGATGCCGGTGGATACAGCAGGGGCCCGACTGCCGGGCCCCTGTAGTGATCGCCCGCGCACCGCTTCGTGCGCGGGTGATCACTACATCACCACTACATCACTACATCACCACTACATCACCATGACGTACTATTACGTCAAATTGCGGGAACGCAGTGGTTCCCATGATGTAGTAGTACGTCATGGGTCGGTTAACATAGCCAAGATGGGTCCGACTTGAACACCATTGAAAGTCAATGGAGGACAGATCCATTTTCTATTGTGTCAGTTTCGTCAGCAGCAGTTTTGGTGTCCACCTCGAAAGCGGAATGGAGACGGAACGGAGGCAAACTGATGCATTCTGATCCTTTTCCATTCAGAATGCATTAGGGCCAAACTGATCCGTTTTGGACCGCTTGTGAGAGCCCTGAACGGATTTCACAAACGGAAAGCCAAAACGCCAGTGTTAAAGTAGCCTAAAACTGAAAGGCATGGCAAGCTACTCGTAGTGAACGTCATGAGTTTTAAAAATGGTTTTGGCTCCACTGAGCAAATCAAAGAGTTTGGGTATCAGGAGCAATGGATACTTATACTTTACTGTAATTTTAGTTGATATAAGGTCGGAGAAACCATTCCATTTTAAAACAGAAGAATCTGACTCCTGCAGACGGAGATGATTTCCGGATGAAACCCCTGTCCATCTCCTCTTTAATGTAGTCAGATCCAAAGCTGGCACAAGTGGCTAAGGAGCAATACGAGGAATAGGCAAAGGCAGGCGGGTGGAGTCAGAGTCGGTTGTCAGGCAGGAAGGTGCCTTATACACCCTGGGTTGGCCAGTCATAGGCTCCCGAAGAACTTGGACATGTGTGCTGGCTGTTTAAGATGCAGGGAAAGCGTGTACCCTATAGGACACCAGGGGATCCTAGCAAGAGGCATGGCGCGCAGCCTGCAGAAGATACTACATGTGCCGATGGCTAAGACTGCCGCTGGTTGGGAGGAGAGCAGGAGAGGGCCACCGGGGGGAAACTGCGCCGCACCCGTGCCTGCAGGGAACAGCAGGGCAGTGCTGGGCACAGGATGGTGGCGTAACACCGAGTATCAATGCAGGATAGCAGCACAGGTAGAGTCAGTTTTGGAGAGAGCTTATCTTCAGCCAGGGTCATCTCTCCTACCAACTCTAAGTTCTGGAGTTTCCCACCTTGAGAGGACAGGTACAGGCATAGTATCCCTTGGCTCCGCAATACATGCACAGGTCATTGGTATGCCTGAGCTGACACTCCTCTTCAGACAGTCTGACATGGTCCACCTGCATTGGTTCCTGGAGCCAGAGGTGAAAGTGCTAAGAGTTGCACAAAGAATAGTGCCAGTCTAGGCTCCGTCTCTCACATACTATTTCCTTGGCATACTCTCTGAGGTCAGTGTGGGTGGCAAGAGAAATCAGGTTGTCCAGAGTTGATGGTATATCACGACCCGCCAATTTATCTTTAATTCAACCAGACAGACCCTCCCAGAAAACTGTTACCAGGGCCTCGTTATTCCATGCCAGTTCAGAGGACATAGTGCACAACTGTATGAGGTACTGGGTGACTGTGAGGTTGCCTGACGTAGAAGGGAATAAGCTGTAGATGAAATTCGGCCTGGTTCCTCAAAGAAAAGTCATCACAAATTCTTGCAGGTTGCTGGTCAGAGAATCACTTCTGTTCCAGAGATGAGTGGCCCAGGAGGACCTCAACTGACAGGGGTGAAATCAGAAAGGCGACTAGGGCCTGTTCAGAGGAGAATTGGTGCGGCAGCAACTTGAAGTGCACTGATGGATGAACCCTCGGCATGACTTAGGGTCCCCTTCATGGAGAGGAGGAAGTGACAGATGAAAGCCTAATTCACCAGAAGCTGAGACTGGTAGAAGTGCTGGTACAGATGTGTAGGATGCGGTGGAGGTGGTCAGGTTGCTCAGGCTGGCAGAGATGTTATGCTCATAAGAGAGAAGTTGCTACTAGTGATCATACTGGCAATCTAGTTATTGGAATACTGGGATGGGTCAACAGATTCCATGGCTTGTGCAAACTGTTACAATCAGTGGCTATGGAATCAATGTGTCAACCACCTGGGTTGACTTCGGGCTAAAACTAAGGATGTTACCCTGCCAGTCCCTTGGTATTCATCCTTTAACCCCTATACAGGGGTCTGGACTTCACTGCAAGGGAGCCACCAGGCCGCTACCTCCAGGAGTAGTTCCTGTGCGGTTGACAGCTGACCCATGGGGGTCAGAGACACCGGTTGCGGGACACCAAGGGATCGCGGCAAAATTCGTAACAGGTTGATGTTAAGGCATGCAGAGTTTGTGTGAAACCGTGAAACAAGTCCGAGGTCAGGATAGGCAGCAAAGGGTCAATACAGTAATCAGGCACAGGTCAGGCAGCAGAGAGCCGGAATCAGGCAGAGGTTGGTACATTGGCAGGCAAACACAACAGCACACCTTATGCAGGGACTAACAAGCTAGATCAACATACTGCTCAGGCATCTTCCCACAGGTGTCTAGAACTCTTATGTCCATGTGGTCTCAGACTTAAACTCAGACCAAGTAGCCTCCAACCTATATGCAGTCTCCTGCTAATTAAAAACACCTAAGCCGAATGGGAGGAGTGCTGATGCCATGAGAAAAAATTAGAACACTAATACATTTTCAAGAAGAGAAAAAACATGGATTGCACATCCGCAAGCTCTGCATTGATCTGCTGGATCTCAGAACAATTTACATTGCTTATAGGCATAATTACAGGTATACAATGCCATAGTCCCATGTAACTGGCATCACTCCCTGCCACCACCTTCAAAATGAGTACCAAGTTAAAAAGAAAGAATTGCTCCCATCCAACATAACCTGCAACGTGGCCCTCTCTCCATCAACGGGCACTGAAGTTTTGCTTGTAATCTGGAGGCCCTGTCTGTTTCTGTGACATTGTTGCTTCAAGGATCAAGTCCATTCTACCCACGATCATGGCTGTTTTGAGTTCTGGGGATTACCACTCCAGTAATGCACACATTGTGTGTATTGCCATGGTGGGTACACTGGCAGCCCCAGAACTCAGAACAGGCACATACTATTCAGAGGCACATGCCATAGCAGCTGCGTGGGCAAACAGAAGGGGATCAGAGTCTGCAGAGAGGGAACAGTGGACCGCTGGACACAGATAATTACCTCAGGGTTGCATGCGGCCCGTGGCCCACATATTCGAGACCACTGTCTTAGAGTATATGTAGCCTGATGTTACAATGTAAAAAATGTAAAAGAAAACCTCTGTGTCACGGACGGTGTACAGGAAACAAGACAATGCAATATGCATATATGACTCACTGGATCCAAAGCTAAGGAACCAAAAGGGAGACCCCTGCACAAGACCTGGCACTTTCCCTGGCTGCTCAGCCTATGCAAAGATCCCAAAGGTGGATGGTTGCATATCCACGTACCTCGACTATACAACCCCTGAACACCCTACAATAGTGAGGGGACACGACCACCGGCTCCCTACACCAGACACGGAGGGAGTCAGGGTCACCTGGGATCCAGCAAACTGAAAATAACAGATAAATGTACAGCACTTAACTTTGTAGCAGACTGGGAAACAGGATCAGCATGCACACACACTCCAGGAAGTAGTATAAGCCGCCCAGTAATGCATTATGGGGCGGAATTTAAAGGGATGCAATCAGTCCAACTACATGACAGCTGAGAGAGGCTAACGAGATGAGGAACTGAACACCACAACAAAGAAAACTCAAGGAGGAGGTTCTGAAAGGCTTCTGTCAGAGCTTCTCAGCTGTCTGGTTGTGACAGTACCCCTCCCTCTACGAGTGGACTCCGGACACTCAGAGCCCACCTTCTCAGGATGGGACCTATGGAAAGCCCTGATGAGACGAGAGGCCTTAATGTCCGTCACTGGGACCCACATCCTCTCCTCAGGACCATAACCCTCCCAATGAACAAGGTACTGGAGAGAACCGCGGACAAGACGAGAATCCACAATCCTAGAGACCTGAAATTCAAGATTCCCATCAACCATAATCGGAGGAGGAGGCAAAGGCGAGGGTACAATGGGTTGAACATAAGGTTTCAATAAGGACTTATGAAAAACATTATGGATTTTCCAAGTCTGAGGAAGATCAAGACGGTAGGCAACAGGATTGATGACAGACAGGATTTTGTAAGGCCCAATAAACTTAGGACCCAACTTCCAGGAGGGAACCTTCAATTTGATATTCTTGGTAGACAACCACACCAGATCACCAACATTCAGGTCCGGACCAAGCACAGTTCTCTTATCTGCCACACGCTTATATCTCTCACTCATGCTCTTTAGATTATCCTGAATCTTTTGCCAAATAGATGACAAAGACGAGGAGAATCTGTCCTCATCAGGTAAACCAGAAGACCCCTCTCCCGAGAAAGTCCCAAACTGCGGATGAAACCCATATGCACCAAAAAATGGTGACTTATCAGAGGACTCCTGACGACGGTTATTTAAAGCAAACTCAGCAAGGGACAAAAAAGAACACCAATCCTCCTGATTCTCCGCCACAAAACAGCGCAGATATGTCTCTAGATTCTGATTGACGCGCTCCGTCTGGCCATTCAACTGCGGGTGGAAAGCAGAAGAGAATGACAACCGAACCCCCAAGCGAGAACAGAAAGCCTTCCAGAACCTGGAAACAAACTGCGTGCCTCTATCAGAGACTATGTCTGAAGGAATACCGTGCAATTTGACAATGTGATCAATAAATGCCTGCGCCAGCGTCTTAGCATTGGGCAAACCAGGAAAAGGGATGAAATGCACCATTTTGCTAAAACGGTCCACCACCACCAGAATCACAGTCTTCCCCGAGGAACGAGGCAGGTCCGTTATGAAGTCCATGGACAGATGTGTCCAAGGACGGGAAGGAATGGGTAAGGGAAGGAGAGGACCTGACGGCCGTGAATGAGGGACTTTGGCACGAGCGCAAGTCTCGCAGGCTGCCACAAAACCCTCAACCGACTTACGAAGCGCAGGCCACCAGAATCTCCGAGCGATGAGATCCAGTGTGGCTCTTGCCCCCGGGTGCCCAGCAAGGACCGTATCGTGGTGTTCCTTAAAAATCTTGTGTCTTAAAGCGAGAGGCACAAACAACCTCCCAGGAGGACAAAGATCAGGAGCCTCTGACTGGGCTGCCTGCACCTCTGCCTCCAATTCAGAAAAAAGAGCAGAGACCACCACACCTTCGGCCAAAATGGGACGCGGGTCTTCAAAATTCCCGCCTCCCGGAAAACAACGTGACAGGGCATCTGCCTTCACATTCTTAACCCCAGGGCGGAACGTGACAACAAAATTAAATCTTGAAAAGAACAAAGACCATCTGGCCTGTCTCTGGTTCAGACGCTTGGCTGACTCCAAGTAGGCCAGATTTTTATGGTCAGTAAACACGGTAATAGGGTGTCTGGCTCCCTCTAGCCAATGGCGCCATTCCTTAAAAGCCAACTTGATGGCCAACAATTCCCTATCTCCCACATCGTAATTTCTCTCTGCGGAGGAGAGTTTTTTCGAGAAAAAGGCACACGGTCGCCATTTGGCAGGAGAGGAACCCTGAGACAAGACTGCACCCACACCCACCTCAGAAGCATCAACCTCAACTATGAAGGGTAAAGAAATATCAGGTTGCACCAAGATGGGAGCGGAAGCAAAACTCTCCTTGATATTAGAAAAAGCCTTACGCGCCTCTACCGACCAAGAAGAAAAATCTACCCCCTTTCTGGTCATATCAGTGAGTGGTTTAACAATAGAGGAATAATTCAAAATAAACTTCCTGTAATAATTGGCAAAGCCCAAAAAACGCATCAGCGCCTTCTGATTCTCAGGAAGCTCCCACTCAAGCACAGCGCGGACCTTCTCGGGGTCCATGCGAAAACCAGAAGCGGAGAGAAGAAACCCCAGAAATTGAATTTCTGGAACCGCAAACACACATTTCTCCAGTTTCGCATATAATTTATTCTCCCGCAGGATGAGCAAGACCTGACGTAAATGTTCCTTATGAGTTTTGAAATCAGGAGAAAAAAATCAAAATGTCATCCAAATACACTAATACAAATTTTCCCATCAAATGATAAAAAATGCTGTTCACGAAATGCTGAAAAACGGCTGGGGCATTCATCAAACCAAAAGGCATAACCAAATTTTCAAAATGGCCCTTAAGGGTATTGAAGGCCGTCTTCCATTCGTCTCCTTCTCTGACCCTGACCAGGTTGTATGCCCCTCTTAGATCTAATTTGGAAAAGACTTTAGCCCCAACAACCTGGTTAAACAGGTCCGGGATCAGAGGAAGCGGATAAGGGTCACGAATAGTGATACTGTTCAGCTCCCTGAAATCCAGACAAGGTCTTAACCACTTCAACCCCGCTAGCTGAAACCCCCTTCATGACCAGGCCACTTTTTACACTTCTGCATTACACTACTTTCACCGTTTATCGCTCAGTCATGCAACTTACCACCCAAATGAATTTTACCTCCTTTTCTTCTCACTAATAGAGCTTTCATTTGGTGGTATTTTATTGCTGCTGACATTTTTACTTTTTTTGTTATTAATCAAAATGTAACAATTTTTTTGCAAAAAAACGAAATTTTTCACTTTCAGCTGTAAAATTTTGCATATATAAATTTTTCCCCAAATTTATTGTTCTACATGTCTTTGATAAAAAAAAAATGTTTGGGCAAAAAAAAATGGTTTGGGTAAAAGTTATAGCGTTTACACACTATGGTACAAAAATGTGAATTTCCGCTTTTTGAAACCGCTCTGACTTTCTGAGCACCTGTCATGATTCCTGAGGTTCTACAATGCCCAAACAGTAGAAAAACCCCACAAATGACCCCATTTCGGAAAGTAGACACCCTAAGGTATTCGCTGATGGGCATAGCGAGTTCATAGAACTTTTTATTTTTTGTCACAAGTTAGCGGAAAATGATGATTTTTTTTTTTTCCTTACAAAGTCTCATATTCCACTAACTTGCGACAAAAAATTAAAAATTCTAGGAACTCGCCATGCCCCTCACGAAATATCTTTGGGTGTCTTCTTTCCAAAATGGGGTCACTTGTGGCGTAGTTATACTGCCCTGGCAATTTAGGGGCCCATATGTGTGAGAAGTACTTTGCAATCAAAATCTGTAAAAAATGACCGGTGAAATCCGAAAGGTGCACTTTGGAATGTGGGTCCCTTTGCCCACCTAGGCTGCAGAAAAGTGTCACACATCTGGTATCGCCGTACTCAGGAGAAGTTGGGGAATGTGTTTTGCTGTGTCATTTTACATATAACCATGCTGGGTGAGAGAAATATCTTGGCAAAAGACAACTTTTCCATTTTTTTTATACAAAGTTGGCATTTGACCAAGATATTTGTATCTTGTAAAATGACACCCCAAAACACATTCCCCAGCTTCTCCTGAGTACGGCGATACCAGATGTGTGACACTTTTGCTCATCTAGGCTGCAAAAGTGCCCAAATTCCTTTTAGGAGGGCATTTTTAGACATTTGGATCCCAGACTTCTTCTCACGCTTTAGGGCCCCTAAAAAGCCAGGGCAGTATAAATACCCCACATGTGACCCCACTTTGGAAAGAAGACACCCCAAGGTATTCAATGAGGGGCATGGCGAGTTCATAGAAATGTATTTTTTTGGCATAAGTTAGCGGAAATTGATTTTTTGTTTGTTTTTTCTCACAAAGTCTTACTTTCTGCTAACTTAGGACAATTTTTTTTATCTTTCATGGACTCAATATGCCCCTCAGCGAATACCTTGAGGTGTCTTCTTTCCAAAATGGGGTCAGTTGTGGGGTGTTTGTACTGCCCTGGCATTTGAGGGTCTCCGCAATCATTACATGTATGGCCAGCATTAGTAGTTTCTGCTATTCTCCTTATATTGAGCATACAGGTAATGAGATTAATTTTTTCCGTTCAGCCTCTGGGCTGAAAGAAAAAAATGAACGGCACAGATTTCTTCATTCGCATCGATCAATGTGGATGAAAAAATCTCTGCCCAAAAAAAAAAAAAGGAGGGGAAAGGCGTCTGCCAGGACATAGGAGCTCCGCCCAAAATCCATACCCACTTAGCTCGTATGCCCTGGCAAACCAGATTTCTCCATTCACATCAATCGATGTGGATGAATAAATCATTGCCGGGATTTTTTTATTTTTTTACATACAAAGTGTTTGCCAAAGCATAGGAACGCCGCCTCCCCCTCAGCTCGTATGCCTCGGCAAACGTATCTGTTACTGCAGAGTAGAAATCTCGTCTTGCAGCGCCGCATACACCGACTTGCGTGTAATCTGACAGCAGCGCAATGCTTCTGTCAGAATGCACATCAATGCTGCAGCTAGTCGATCGGTTGGTCCACCTGGAAGGTAAAAAAAAGAAAAAAAAAGAAAAAGAAAAAACCAGGCCGCAACGCAATAATTTTATTAACTGTGGAACAGAACATATAAACTTTAACTTTTTGAACTAAACATTAACCTTTTTGCTTACTGGTGTTTTTTTTTTTTTGCGTGCGTTATGCACTTTGTCCCAGGTGAAAGGAGATGTTTGCAGCAGCTGTGTGAGTGAATGGGCCCTAATAGCCCTGTGTGCCTGTCCTGGTGAGATGTGATCCCTATGCTAGGTGTACCTGTGTGTGGTACTTCCGGAAACACTCCCCTAAGCATAGGGCAGGGTGGTCAGGACAGTCAGGACAGAAAGAGCAGGTGTCACGCCTTATTCCACTCCTGCTACAGACACAACATTTTTTTCGGGGTGGCGGTCGGTTTGAGGTACCAGGAACGACACTGGGGAAATATCGCTCGTGTAGACGGCTAACTACACTGGTGGATGGGGCCACAGAACCTCCTGGGTACAGGAGGTTCGCAATGATCTGTTCCTGAAATTTGAGGAAGGATCCTGTTCTCCCAGCCTTACTGTAGAGAACAAAACTATTATACAGAGCTAATTGAATTAAATATACAGACACCTTCTTATACCAGCGTCTGGTTCTGCGGGAAACTAAATACGGAGACAATATCTGGTCATTGAAGTCCACCCCTCCCAAGTGAAGGTTATAGTCGTGGACTGAGAGGGGCTTTTCAATGACACGGGTTGCTCGCTCAATTTGTATTGTCGTGTCTGCGTGAATGGAGGAGAGCATGTAAACGTCACGCTTGTCTCTCCATTTCACCGCGAGCAGTTCTTCGTTACACAGTGCGGCCCTCTGCCCCCTTGCAAGACGGGTGCTAACGAGCCGTTGGGGGAAGCCCGCGTGACTAGTTTGCGCGGTACCACAGGCGCCAATCCGTTCTAGAAACAAATGCCTAAAGAGGGCCACACTTGTGTAGAAATTGTCCACATAAAGATGGTACCCCTTGCCGAATAAGGGTGACACCAAGTCCCAGACTATCTTCCCACTGCTCCCCAGGTAGTCAGGGCAACCGACCGGCTCCAGGGTCTGATCTTTTCCCTCATAGACACAAAATTTGTGGGTATAGCCTGTGGCCCTTTCACAGAGCTTATACAATTTGACCCCATACCGGGCGCGCTTGCTTGGGATGTATTGTTTGAAGCCAAGGCGCCCGGTAAAATGTATCAGGGACTCGTCTACGCAGATGTTTTGCTCTGGGGTATACAAATCTGCAAATTTCAGGTTGAAATGGTCTATGAGGGGCCGAATTTTGTGGAGCCGGTCAAAAGCAGGGTGGCCTCTGGGACGGGAGGTGCTGTTATCACTAAAGTGCAGGAAACGCAGGATGGTCTCAAATCGTGTCCTGGACATAGCAGCAGAGAACATGGGCATGTGATGAATTGGGTTCGTGGACCAATATGACCGCAATTCATGCTTTTTAGTTAGACCCATGTTGAGGAGAAGGCCCCAAAAAAATTTAATTTCGGAAACTTGGACTGGTTTCCACCGGAAAGGCTGGGCATAAAAGCTTCCCGGGTTAGCGGTTATAAATTGTGTGGCATACCAGTTTGTCTCTGCCACAACTAAGTCTAAGAGCTCCGCAGTCAAGAACAGCTCAAAAAATCCCAGGGCCGAACCGATCTGAGCTGTCTCAACCCGAACTCCAGACTGGGCGGTGAAAGGGGGAACTACAGGTGTGGCTGAAGTTGGGGACTGCCAATCAGGGTTTGCCAGCACCTCAGGGATTCTAGGGGCTCTACGGGCACGCGGTGGCTGCGACGGGGTCACTACTGCACGTGCCACCGTACCAGCTTGAACTGCCCTTCTGGTGCTCGCTACTTCACCATGTTCTACGGCAGTGCTGGTACTAGGTCCAGGAAGGGCTGCGCTGCTGGTGTATGCCTCACCACGTAATCCGACAGCATCAGCCCCACTCTGCTGCTCTTGAAGCGGATCCTGTGCAACCTGCGGTCTAGCGACACGGGGCCGGGTACGCCTGGTGCTATCAGGGACCTCAGCCTCCTCGTCCGAACTTTGGGTCAGAGAGCCACTGCTTTCTACAGGTTCGTATTCTGACCCGCTATTTTCATCAGATGAGGGTTCCCATTCCTCATCCGACTGGGTCAGAAGCCTGTAGGCCTCTTCAGAAGAATACCCCCTGTTTGACATGTGGGCAACTAAATTTAAGGGTATTCCCTGAGACTACCCAAGAAAAAAAAAGCAAGCCTGTATTACAAATGGGAGGCTAGCGAAGTACCGGAGGCCGCTGCGGTTGATAAAAAAATATCAAAACTGATTTTTTTTATCGCCGCAGCGCGTGTAAAGTGAATGTGCAGCGATCAAAAAAAATATTTTTTGTCACTGAGGTGGGGCGGGCGTGGGTGAACGCACGTGTGGGCGACCGATCAGGCCTGATCGGGCAAACACTGTGTTTTGGGTGGAGGGCGAACCTAAAGTGACACTAATACAATTATAGATCTGACCGTGATCAGTTTTGATCACTTCCAGATACTATAAAAGTACAAATGCTGATTAGCGATACGCTAATCAGCGAATCAGTGACTGCGGTGCGGTGGGCTGGGCGCTAACTGATCCCTAAACTACCTAACCAAGGGGCCTAAACTATACCTAAAACCTAACGGTCAATACCAGTGAAAAAAAAAAGTGACAGTTTGCACTGATCACTTTTTTCCTTTCACTAGTGATTAACAGGGGTGATCAAAGGGTTAATTGGGGTTCAGGGGGGTGATCTGGGGCTAGTATGTGGTGTTGGTGTACTCACTGTGTAGCCTGCTCCTCTGCTGGATCCAACCGACGAAAAGGACCAGCAGAGGTGCAGGCCAGCCATATAACAGATCATATTTACAAATATGATCTGCTATCTGGCTTCTAATTGTTTTTTAAAAAAATCAGCAACCTGCCAGCCTCGATCATTGGCTGGCAGGTTGCTGACAAAATACTCCTTGACGAAATACCGGCCCGCGATACGCATGCGCAGGCCGGCTGTGACCGAAATCTCGCGTCTCGCGAGATGACGCGCCGATGCGTCCAGGAGGAGTAAATCAACCACCTCCCGGACGCATCGGTGCGTACAGCGGTCGGGAGGTGGTTAAAGAACCATCTTTTTTCTTAACAAAGTGACTGCAAAAGTCACTCCAACCATTTATTTGCCTCGCTTGCCAATCAATGGTGGGGTTATGTTTAGTGAGCCAGGGTAGCCCCAACACTAGAGGAGTAGGCAAACCGCTAAGGACGAAACATGACACATCCTCAACATGAGCATCACTCACAATTAAACGGATATTGTGAACTATGCCCTTTAATGATTTCTGAGAAAGTGGAGCGGAATCAATAGCAAAAACAGGAATATCCTTTCCCAAAGTGCACACCTGGAAACCATGAGTTATTGCAAATTGATTATCAATGAGATTGACCGCTGCTCCACTATCCACAAAAATCTCACAAAAAATGCTCTTGCTCTCTAGCGCCACCCTAGCAGGCAGGACAAAACGGGAACTACAAGCAAACGGAAAACCTTCAATTTCCGCCTCAACCCTGCCAATAGTAACAGACGGAACATTTTTAAAAGATTTTTTCCTCTTTGTTTCTTTATTACTCCCAGAGAACTGCCTGAATCTCCTAGAGGGACAAACATTTGCCAAATGATTTATACCTCCACAACAAAAACAAACCCTCCCATGCGGGCTGAATCTTCTATTGTCAGAGGCAATCAACCCCAGCTACATGGGCTCCTGCTCAGCAGGGGCTGACAGCGACCGAGACCCCTGCGCACAGAATGGGACCGCTGCACTGTCCTGGGACTGAGTATGACAGGAAGGAGAGATCTCTCCTCTCTCTCTAAGACGCCTGTCAATACGAACGGCCTGAGACATAGCAGAGTCCAAGAAAATAGGCCTTTCATGAAAGGCAAATGCATCTTTCAATCCCTCTGAAAGACCATGGCAAAATTGACTTCGGAGTGCAGCATCATTCCAACCAGTATCAGCTGCCCATCTCCGAAATTCTGAGCAGTATATCTCTGCGGATTGTTTACCCTGGCATAATAGACGTAGTCTAGACTCAGCCAGAGCAATACGATCCGGATCATCATATATCTGACCCAGGGCTAAAAAGAATTCATCCACTGAACGGAGGGGCCGTGCCCCCTCCGGCAGCGAAAAGGCCCAGGACTGAGCGTTACCCCTGAGCAGCGATATAATGATCCCCACCCTCCGTTCCTCATCACCAGAGGAATGGGGAAGAAGGCAAAAATGGAGTTTGCAAGCCTCTCTAAAACGCAAAAAATTCTCACTACCCCCGGAAAACGTATCCGGGAGCGAGATCTTAGGCTCAGAACAAACTCCATGAACGCCAGCTGAACCGGTCACTTGAAGCTGAGAAAAAGTCCTGCGGAGATCAGCTACCTCCAATGAAAGACCCTGGAGGCGTTCAGCCAAAAGTGAAACCGGATCCATGCTTGAGACGGTTTTGGCGGCTTATAATGTCACGGGCGGTGTACAGGAAACAAGACAATGCAATATGCATATATGACTCACTAGATCCAAAGCTAAGGAACCAAAAGGGAAAACCCTGCGCAAGACCTGGCACTTTCCCTGGCTGCTCATCCTATGCAAAGATCCCAAAGGTGGATGGTTGCATATCCACGTACCTCGACTATATAACCCCTGAACACCCTACAATAGTGAGGGGACACGACCACCGGCTCCCTCCACCAGACACGGAGGGAGTCAGGGTCACCTGGGATCCAGCAAACTGAAAATAACAGATGAATGTACAGCACTTAACTTTGTAGCAGACTGGGAAACAGGATCAGCATGCACACACACTCCAGGAAGTAGTATAAGCCGCCCAGTAATGCATTATGGGGCGGAATTTAAAGGGATGCAATCAGTCCAACTACATGACAGCTGAGAGAGGCTAACGAGATGAGGAACTGAACACCACAACAAAGAAAACTCAAGGAGGAGGTTCTGAAAGGCTTCTGTCAGAGCTTCTCAGCTGTCTGGTTGTGACACTCTGTAGGAAGTCAGAGGCATACGGAGGTACAGTATAGGCTCCATATGCCTCTATGAAAGCCCTATTGTGTCTCTGTATAAGACACAGAGGTTTAATACAGCTATATAAATAAGCCCTTAGAGTTCCACTGTAAAACTGTCAAACATTAACATAATTACTACTGCTTGAATTCTGCATTGTGGTGTGGACCCAGTAGGGTGCTGTTCGCATGCTAATATGACTTACATAATTGGCTGCTGTGGTGACATGTTATCCTGTGGATGCCTACTTGTCAACTCTCCCGAAATCTTCTTATGAGGCAAAGCTCAAGTGCATTGCTTCCTGAAATCTTCTTATGAGACAACAGTCCTCAAAGTCAGGCTGTTGTTTGCAGTGGCGCCTGTAGGTGAAAAGTACTGCAGGCTGCAACAACAAGGAATATCTAAATGTAAGAGGGGCTCCTGATGTTGTAGTCCAACAGATGTCCAGTTGTGCACAATCCAGCCCACAACTGGACCACTGTCTCATCCTAACTAGGTGCTGGGACTTAAAAAGGGGTAGGGTAGCTGGGAGGAAACAAAAGTAGTGATAGATGGACCAAAATCAGACAGAAATACTGATCAATCGGACCGGATCTAAACTAGGAAAGACAAAACAGAACAAAATCAGCAGACAAAGATCAGAAACTGTACCACGCCAAGATCAATACCAGGAGAGTCCACTAAACCAGAACGGATGCCTGAAAAACAGAAACAATACCAAGCCATAGTCTACACCAGGAGAGTCTGTAGAGCTAAAATCAGAATCCAAAAGCAGAGTCAGAGGAATAGCCAAGGTCAGAAGTCAGGTTTCCAAAATGTATATACTGATAGTGATGCAAAGAATTACCAATCACCGGCACTTGCTGTAGCCAACAGCCTGTTTAAATATTCTGCACACTATAGTATGGGATGCCAGCCGCGATTCCGATTGGTCTATTATCCCACATGACCCGAAAGTGACGTCCACACACGCAGGCTGCCAGCGCCAACATCCGACAACCATGTGAATGCGTCGTGACAGGAACGGGCTGCCAGGCAACGGCATGGTGAAACCAATGCCCTCTCCCAGAGATGGTGCTCGTTGTGGGAGTGTGGAGTGGTAAGTTTGTCACATGAGGAACTACAATACAGTATTTTCCTTAATGAGGTTTGGGGAATTCAACCTCCATAGGAGTTTTTACCAGTAACTCACAATCCCTTAGACTGTGTCTGTGTTGCATGGTTTAATCATATGCCAAATATTCATCAGCAAACCAGTGGGTGCACATCATCTCTGGGAGGCAGCTGGCTGTTTGCTTAGGCCCTGAACTACGCTGATTTACCTCTGCCTGTTGTTTATGAGTTGCACAACCGCCCAATCAGGTCCAGGTTTTAGAAGCCCTCCAGAACATGTTTGTATGGTTGGAAGCTATGTCTCTGCCGCTTCTTCGCACCTCCACCAGTTTCCAGCAGTCCGGGTGTTTACCTGCCAGTGCATTCAATACCTGACATTTAAAATATCTAATGATGCCCCTTGGACAATAATTTGCCAGAATTTGTAAATGCAATTTTCTCGAATATTCTTTATGTCCGTGTGGTATACTATAGATGGTACCCTTGGGTTCTCTCCCATTCAGCTCCCATCAAGAACACATTTTTAGTTTCACAGCTACTACAGGAGAATCAATTATTTGCCGTACTGTAAAAGTCTATCGTTTAGAGGTTACATAATTTCTTACAAGTCCCCATAAATGGATCCTAATAAACTGTCTACTATACGTAAGTGGCCCTGTCCATAAGGTCATAAAACCATTCACTAGTTCAAGGGTTTGCTTTTTATCAGCAATGTATTCCCCATTTTTCATACTGGTGGTGTCCCTTACTGCTGTCACCAACAATAAGTGACAACCCCTCAAAACTGGACTGAATCAGCCTTTTAAGAGTTAAAACATGCTGTCCCCTAAGCCAGATAATCCCACTGGCCAGTTGAAGTCTATGGTTTTTTTGAAGGTGTTTGAGCTTTTTTCTCTCCTGCAGTTTCTTTTCCAAGGCCTTTTCTCCTACAAGAAATGATTACTGCTTTGGTGATGGGAACGTCTTGGAGGCATAAGCTGGAGGGAGCCTATTACCCTGTGAGGAGTTATGTCAATCACAAAAATGTACTTTATCTGCAGAAGTTAAATCAGTTCAGCCCCTGTCAAGCACATTGGTTCTTGTTTACCATCCGGCAGACAAGAAAGGCCCCTTTTCCCAATCCTTTAAACCTCAAGATTCTGAGCTGCAATTTACAGGTGAAACTCGAAAAATGTAATATTTTGCAAAAGTTCATTTTTTGTTCCAGTAATGCAACTTAAAATTTGAATTTTGTGAAAAGGTTCAATATTCTAGGCTCAAAGTGTCACACTCTAGTCAGCTAATTAATCCATACCCCCTGAGCAAAGGGTACCTCAAAATTGAGACTTTGTGGCTTCATAAGCTGTAAGCCATAATCATCCAAATTATAACAAATAAAGGCTTGAGATATCTTGCTTTGCATGTAATGAGTTTCTCATCTGTTAGTTTCACCTTTTAAGTTGCATTACTGAAATAAATGAATTTTGCACAATATTCAAATTTTAAGTTGCACATGACCGCAGCACCAGATGCACTTTTTTATAATAAGGTCTTTTATCATGTGATGTGACATAGTAACCTTTTTTTTTGCTATTTTGCTGTTTCTGTCTATCAGCTTAATGTGTGGAAAAATCATGATTTGGACTTTTAACCATGCGGTCCTTTATTAAGTGTTCTTGCATAGCAAGACCACTTAATGTTATCTCACATGTATTAAGGCTGGTTACAGCCTGTATTTGTGGGCGGGGCTGCTGACTTTATCTTTCTCACGCGTCCTCACCCTGAGGACGGTTGCTTCATGCAGCTTCCTTGGTCCGGCCCGTCACTTCCGGTTCGCAGCGCGTCACATCCGGGGCTCCTCCGAGCGGCGGTCACGTACTCCTCTTCCCTGGGTCTCACCCGTCCTCTGGCTTGGGCGCTGTCCCAGGCCGGCGTGCGTTCCGGCGGGGAGCGCGCGCCGGAGCTTCTCGGCCGGGCCTGGGCTTCTGGTCATGTGATCGGCGTGCGTTCCAGCTTGGAGCGCACGCCGGGATCCGGCCGGGCCCGGGCCCTCAGTCACCTGCTCGGCGTGCGTTCCAGCGTGGGGCGCGCGCCGAATCTCTCACTCAGGCCAGACGATTCCAGGGCAGCGGCTCCAGGGCAGGTAAGCTCCGTCCCCACTGGGTCCCTCATCACAGAAGCATCCTGTCCGGGCCCCCATGTTCCGGGCTTCTTGTGGGCGGATCGGCGTGCGTTCCAGCGTGGAACGCACGCCGATACCTGCTCCTACATCTGGGTCTCCTGCTCTCCCTGCGACTTGGGACGGGGGGGCCCCGTCCCCCAGTCCACCTGTCCACATGGTCACCCCCCACCACCACCACAATCGTGGGTATAACAGGTTGGCCTCTGTAATTGATGGATGTAAATGGCCGGAGGTAACTGACATGGAGGAGTGTGACCGCCCCTTCCCTGTCCATTAGTTACAAGAAGGCTAAATCGGCCTATAAAGCAAGCCATCTGGGATAAAACATTTTCTGTTCTGATAATAACGTTGCATTGTATCCCGTCAGTACAGTAAAGCAATTGAGTATTAAATAATACATTCATATTCTGGAAAAGGGTTCTGATTTCGAGCTAAGAGTTTATTTCCTTTAAAGATTTCCTTCTAAATGTTTTCTATTAAATATGAACTGCTCTTGCGAATTCTACCCTTGTTCCGTGCTCCATATGTTCCGCCCCGGTGCGTTTGTTTATGGCGCGGCAGCGTAGTGCCGCCCTCCTGTGCACACGTGTCTGGCGGCTGCGTCTGCCGCCCTCCTGGGCGCTTGCGTCTGGCTCCATTGCAGTGCCATCCTCGCATGCTCAGGTTTGGCACAAGCTGTCCCGCCGCCCTCTTGTGCACTTGCGTGTGGCACCGCCGTGTCACACCTGGGTGCTGTTTATTGCTTGTTGTCCATACTTGGGTCTGTCTTCCATGCTTCTTATCTCGCTCTCACACGTCATCCGTAGTCTTCCTGGATCGCCCAGGCTCGTTCTGTCTCCATCATCCTGGATCACCCAGGCTCGTTCTGCCTCTGTCATCCTGGATCGCCCAGGCCCGTCCGGCCTTTGTCATCCTGGATCGCCCAGGCTCGTTCTGCCTCTGTCATCCTGGATCGCCCAGGCTCGTTCTGCCTCTGTCATCCTGGATCGCCCAGGCTCGTTCTGCCTCTGTCATCCTGGATCGCCCAGGCTCGTTCTGCCTCTGTCATCCTGGATCGCCCAGGCTCGTTCTGCCTCTGTCATCCTGGTTCGCCCAGGCCCATTCTGCCCCTGTCATCCTTCCTTGCTCCCCGCCCGGTCCTCTGGTCTCGCATCTTCCTTCTCTTCCCTGCTCTCCTAAAGCGATGTTTAAGAATAATGACAATATTAAATCTAATTGGTACAAGTTCTTCTTTAGTACACCGGACCTGGGGGTATCTACAACTGTAATTAGGTATAATTGCATGTATTGTTTTCTATTTTTCATTTGTTTTGCAGTACATTCCAGCCGAGAAGCCTTGGTTGGCAGGCACGGGGCTGGCCGGCCTGTTTCTCCATTCCGGTACAAAAAAAAAAAAAAGGGAAAGAGAAAAGAAGCTTCAGGAACGCGGCGGACAGACCAGACACCGGTGTGATCATTAAGGTGCTGCCCTGCGGACGCTGCTGCGGGGTCTGGAACTGCTGCCAGATGTAACACAGGTTATCCCCTCTGGGGTAGCTAACTCCATGAATGTTGTTTTAGTCATGGGGTTTTGTTGCTGTGCCATTTTCCGGCTTCCTAATGTACCATTTTGGGCAATCTTTTCTTATAACAAACAGGGCTTCCGGTGCTGTCATTTATTCAGTCCTCCCGTTCAGAGGTAGCTGCTCATCAGCTTCCCGGATTCTTCAGGTATCATGCATACGCCTTTTGTCTGTCTTCCCTGTCGTCCTGGATCGCCCAGGCTCGCTCTGCTCCTGTCATCCTGGATCGCCCAGGCTCGCTCGGCTCCTGTCATCCTGGATCGCCCAGGCTCGCTCTGCTCCTGTCATCCTGGATCGCCCAGGCTCGCTCTGCTCCTGTCATCCTGGATCGCCCAGGCTCGCTCTGCTCCTGTCATCCTGGATCGCCCAGGCTCGCTCTGCTCCTGTCATCCTGGATCGCCCAGGCTCGCTCTGCTCCTGTCATCCTGGATCGCCCAGGCTCGCTCTGCTCCTGTCATCCTGGATCGCCCAGGCTCGCTCTGCTCCTGTCATCCTGGATCGCCCAGGCTCGCTCTGCTCCTGTCATCCTGGATCGCCCAGGCTCGCTCTGCTCCTGTCTCCCTGGATCGCCCAGGCTCGCTCTGCTCCTGTCTCCCTGGATCGCCCAGGCTCGCTCTGCTCCTGTCTCCCTGGATCGCCCAGGCTCGCTCTGCTCCTGTCTCCCTGGATCGCCCAGGCTCGCTCTGCTCCTGTCTCCCTGGATCGCCCAGGCTCGCTCTGCTCCTGTCTCCCTGGATCGCCCAGGCTCGCTCTGCTCTTGTCTCCCTGGATCGCCCAGGCTCGCTCTGCTCCTGTCTCCCTGGATCGCCCAGGCTCGCTCTGCTCCTGTCTCCCTGGATCGCCCAGGCTCGCTCTGCTCCTGTCTCCCTGGATCGCCCAGGCTCGCTCTGCTCCTGTCTCCCTGGATCGCCCAGGCTCGCTCTGCTCCTGTCTCCCTGGATCGCCCAGGCTCGCTCTGCTCCTGTCTCCCTGGATCTCCCAGGCTCGCTCTGCTCCTGTCTCCCTGGATCGCCCAGGCTCGCTCTGCTCCGGTCTCCCTGGATCGCCCAGGCTCGCTCTGCTCCGGTCTCCCTGGATCGCCCAGGCCCGCTCTGCTCCGGTCTCCCTGGATCGCCCAGGCCCGCTTTGTTCCGGTCTCCCTGGATCGCCCAGGCCCGCTTTGTTCCGGTCTCCCTGGATCGCCCAGGCTCGCTCTGCTCCTGTCATCCTGGATCGCTCAGGCCCGCCCTGTCTCTGTAATTCGGCATCGCACAGGCTCCATCTGCCTCCGTCATCTAGGATCCCCTAGTCTCGCCCTACCTCGGTCATGCTGGATCGCCCAGGCTTGCTCTGCCTCTGTCTTCCTGGATCGCCCAGGCTCGCTCTGTCCCTGTCATCCTGGATCACCCAGGCCCGCTCTACCTCAGTCATCCTTGGTTGCCCAGGCCCACGTTGCCTCTCTCATCCTGGATCGCCCAGGCCCACGTTGCCTCTCTCATCCTGGATCACCCAAGCTTGCTCTTCCACCGTCACCTGGACCGTCACGTCACTAACTACCCTGTGCCTTCCCGAATTGCGCAGGTCATTTATCAGCCCAGCTCCGGCCTGAATCACTCAGGCCCTTGTTACCTCCCATGTCGGTCGGTTCGATTAACTATTTCCCTCCTACAGCGTGGGTAGTCTTCTTGCCCACTTATTCAGGCCTACCCCGCACTGGCTCCAGGCACAGTTCAGCCAGATAGATCTTGGAGGGTGATAGGCATCCCTCCCGACTCCACGCCAATGTACACCTCAGCCCCTACCACAAGTATTAAGGCTGGTTACAGCCTGTATTTGTGGGCGGGGCTGCTGACTTTATCTTTCTCACGCGTCCTCACCCTGAGGACGGTTGCTTCATGCCCCACCCTCCCGACCCTTCTTTCTTTCATTCCACTCTCTTGGGTGGCCCACTTATTCAGGCCTACCCCGCACTGGCTCCAGGCACAGTTCAGCCAGCTAGATCTTGGAGGGTGATAGGCATCCCTCCCAACTCCACACCAATGTACACCTCAGCCCCTACCACAAATATATTCTTATTCTTCTAGCCAAATTTGCCACCCTAACTCCTCCCACAGTTTTTACACTACATAGACAAAAATTTACCAAAATGTGCAGATTGTTCCCGATCGGATTGCTATTACTTTGTGGAACGTTTCGCCGAATGGTTCACGGAATATCGTGGTTCTTGTGGCGAAAGTTGTCCCATAGGAATGAATGGCAAAGTTAGAGTGGGGGCTGGCAAAAGCTGAAAAATCAGGACATGATTTCTAAACTGCCACCACTCCCTCATTTTCAGGCCCACCTACACAAATCTTATATCAAAACGTTCAGCTATCCCTGCTGCCACTAAAAATGTCCACGGCTAAGCAATCATGTATCATGCATACGCCTTTTGTCTGTCTTCCCTGTCGTCCTGGATCGCCCAGGCTCGCTCTGCTCCTGTCATCCTGGATCGCCCAGGCTCGCTCGGCTCCTGTCATCCTGGATCGCCCAGGCTCGCTCTGCTCCTGTCATCCTGGATCGCCCAGGCTCGCTCTGCTCCTGTCATCCTGGATCGCCCAGGCTCGCTCTGCTCCTGTCATCCTGGATCGCCCAGGCTCGCTCTGCTCCTGTCATCCTGGATCGCCCAGGCTCGCTCTGCTCCTGTCATCCTGGATCGCCCAGGCTCGCTCTGCTCCTGTCATCCTGGATCGCCCAGGCTCGCTCTGCTCCTGTCATCCTGGATCGCCCAGGCTCGCTCTGCTCCTGTCATCCTGGATCGCCCAGGCTCGCTCTGCTCCTGTCTCCCTGGATCGCCCAGGCTCGCTCTGCTCCTGTCTCCCTGGATCGCCCAGGCTCGCTCTGCTCCTGTCTCCCTGGATCGCCCAGGCTCGCTCTGCTCCTGTCTCCCTGGATCGCCCAGGCTCGCTCTGCTCCTGTCTCCCTGGATCGCCCAGGCTCGCTCTGCTCCTGTCTCCCTGGATCGCCCAGGCTCGCTCTGCTCTTGTCTCCCTGGATCGCCCAGGCTCGCTCTGCTCCTGTCTCCCTGGATCGCCCAGGCTCGCTCTGCTCCTGTCTCCCTGGATCGCCCAGGCTCGCTCTGCTCCTGTCTCCCTGGATCGCCCAGGCTCGCTCTGCTCCTGTCTCCCTGGATCGCCCAGGCTCGCTCTGCTCCTGTCTCCCTGGATCTCCCAGGCTCGCTCTGCTCCTGTCTCCCTGGATCGCCCAGGCTCGCTCTGCTCCTGTCTCCCTGGATCGCCCAGGCTCGCTCTGCTCCGGTCTCCCTGGATCGCCCAGGCTCGCTCTGCTCCGGTCTCCCTGGATCGCCCAGGCCCGCTCTGCTCCGGTCTCCCTGGATCGCCCAGGCCCGCTTTGTTCCGGTCTCCCTGGATCGCCCAGGCCCGCTTTGTTCCGGTCTCCCTGGATCGCCCAGGCTCGCTCTGCTCCTGTCATCCTGGATCGCTCAGGCCCGCCCTGTCTCTGTAATTCGGCATCGCACAGGCTCCATCTGCCTCCGTCATCTAGGATCCCCTAGTCTCGCCCTACCTCGGTCATGCTGGATCGCCCAGGCTTGCTCTGCCTCTGTCTTCCTGGATCGCCCAGGCTCGCTCTGTCCCTGTCATCCTGGATCACCCAGGCCCGCTCTACCTCAGTCATCCTTGGTTGCCCAGGCCCACGTTGCCTCTCTCATCCTGGATCGCCCAGGCCCACGTTGCCTCTCTCATCCTGGATCACCCAAGCTTGCTCTTCCACCGTCACCTGGACCGTCACGTCACTAACTACCCTGTGCCTTCCCGAATTGCGCAGGTCATTTATCAGCCCAGCTCCGGCCTGAATCACTCAGGCCCTTGTTACCTCCCATGTCGGTCGGTTCGATTAACTATTTCCCTCCTACAGCGTGGGTAGTCTTCTTGCCCACTTATTCAGGCCTACCCCGCACTGGCTCCAGGCACAGTTCAGCCAGATAGATCTTGGAGGGTGATAGGCATCCCTCCCGACTCCACGCCAATGTACACCTCAGCCCCTACCACAAGTATTAAGGCTGGTTACAGCCTGTATTTGTGGGCGGGGCTGCTGACTTTATCTTTCTCACGCGTCCTCACCCTGAGGACGGTTGCTTCATGCCCCACCCTCCCGACCCTTCTTTCTTTCATTCCACTCTCTTGGGTGGCCCACTTATTCAGGCCTACCCCGCACTGGCTCCAGGCACAGTTCAGCCAGCTAGATCTTGGAGGGTGATAGGCATCCCTCCCAACTCCACACCAATGTACACCTCAGCCCCTACCACAAATATATTCTTATTCTTCTAGCCAAATTTGCCACCCTAACTCCTCCCACAGTTTTTACACTACATAGACAAAAATTTACCAAAATGTGCAGATTGTTCCCGATCGGATTGCTATTACTTTGTGGAACGTTTCGCCGAATGGTTCACGGAATATCGTGGTTCTTGTGGCGAAAGTTGTCCCATAGGAATGAATGGCAAAGTTAGAGTGGGGGCTGGCAAAAGCTGAAAAATCAGGACATGATTTCTAAACTGCCACCACTCCCTCATTTTCAGGCCCACCTACACAAATCTTATATCAAAACGTTCAGCTATCCCTGCTGCCACTAAAAATGTCCACGGCTAAGCAATCCACGTTTTTCCCATTGACTTTGACAGGGAAAATTTTCAAATTGCACCCAGTCGCACAGATTTGAAACTAAAGTCACCAAACTTGGGTCACTTAGTCATGGGGTCCGACCCTTAGGTGCACCCACTCCGACCCTTAGGTGCACTCACCCTAGTCATTAGGCGCACCCACCCCAATGATTAGGTGCAACCACCCCGACCCTTAGGTGCAACCACCCCGACCCTTAGGTGCACCCACCCGACCCTTAGGTGCAACCTTTCCACAGTTACTCCAGCCAATCCAACCACACAACAGTTACTCAAGCCATTCCACCCAGATACTCCGCCCACTCCAGTTGTAAGCTACTGGTGGAGGCAAGAACACTTCACACAATTTCCCCAGAAATTGTACCTTTTCTAGTTATTATTATTTTCCTTGATTGGTTATACTTTATATTTTATATTATATACATTACTTGTAAACATTTGGCGTGGTCTGGGTGTGTCTGTGGCATTGCGGTCATGTGTCGCATCACGTGGCCGCTTCGTCACAACCGCTCCGCCCCTGGTGCTCCCTTGTGTGCTGCTGATTGGTCGCTTGTGCCGGGTGGAGGCGGTGGCTGTTATGTGCATCTGGTGCTGCGGTCATGTGCTCTGTCACATGACCGCAGCATCATACTTGTTCCGCCCCTTGGTGTTCTTACATGGCCTGTAGTGAGGTGTGGCTCGGGTTGTGACGCCATGGTCATGTGGTTCGTCACATGACATCTGCATCACACTGGCTCCTCCCTCGGCATGCCCTTATAGACTGCAGACTGGCTATTCCTCCTTAGCAGGGGCGGTGATTGTGATGCCTCTTGATGCTGCAGTCATGTGTCTGGTCACATGACCGGCGCATCATTCTGGCCCCGCCTCCACCCTGTGCATGTGATACTGCTGATTGGTCCACAATACTTGAAGCTCCATATCCATTGGTGGAAGTGTTATTTAGGTTTTTAATTATCTCTCTACACACCTCTGTGAGCACTCTAATATGGGAGGGTTTGTCCATTGTTCCATGTCCCCGGAAGAAGCCAGTTTACCGGCGAAACGGCGTTGGGTTAGGAGGTGGCTGAGAGATCGACACACCATTCAGGGTATGCTCATTATCTTTTTCAATCGCCAAGTCTTTTTATCCTCAGATTTTCCTCCATTGTAGCATTGTTTGGGGCTTATTAGTCTGAGGTGTCTTGGTGTTTACCATCTTGTATTCTTTTTCCTGCTTGTCGGTGTGCTGACCTCTCGGCCCCCCCTTGGGTCCTGTTCCTCATCTTTGTGTTCCACCTTTGTGCTGCCTTTTACCATTATGTATGTAATTGTTATGTGTTATCAATAAAGCTTATCGATTTTCACTTTGTGAAGATTATGGTTCAATTTTTTGGCGACATATAAAATGCAGTTCAACAATATAAAACAATATAAATGTAAACAATGCCATAAATCATAATGCAAGTTAACCCTTCCATGTGCACTATAGTAGTGAGTTGATAGCTTTTCGTAGTGGTAATAGAGAAAATATCCAAAGTACCCTTGCTCCAGGGCACTACATTCCCCTCCTGGAAAAATCTATGTTTCACAAAGGCCTTATGCACATGACCATATGTATTCTTCAGTTTGCAAATTGTATATGCGCAAAATAAGGCTACCATCTGTGCTGCATACGCATTTTTGTGGGCCCATTGACTTGTAGGGGTCCGTGGTCTGCATTTTGCAGCAAAGTATAGGACATGTTTTATCTTTTTGCGGAACAGACATATGGATACAGATCATCTGTGTGTTTTCAGCATCCGTATTTCTGTACTGCAAAAGATAGAACATTTTAAAGTACAAACTGCGCACTCACTAACATTAGTGGGTCTGCAACAAAATGTGCCGAAAATTGATGCAGTTGTGTGCATGAGGCCAAAGTCTGAGAAAATTGATACTTTTATGTTATTCTTTCAAGCCTAATAGGGTACATACATTTTTGGATTTAATTTCTCGCAACCATTGGTGACTTATTACACTATATGGACAAAAGTATTGGGACTTACCTCTTTATTACTGAATTCAGGTGTTTAATTCAGTCCCATTGTATAAAATCAAGCACATAGCGCTGCTTTTACAAACATTTGTGAAAGAATGGATCGCTCTAAAGAGCTCACTGAATTCGAGCATGGTTCTCTAAAAAGATGCCACCATTGTAACAAGTCAGTTTGTGGAATTTCTTTCCTCCTAGATATTTCACAATTAACAGTGAGTGATGCTAATAATTATTAGCAAGTCAGCCAGGAAGTGACAGATAAAGGTGCAGAGTGGAGTCGCCAAGTGCTGAGGCAAGTAGGGGCAGATTTACTAATAGTAAATCCTGTGGCAGGTTTAAGCTAGAATTCTGTTTTTGTGTCCAAAATTTGTTCATGAGCCAGAATTTTGTGTGTGCGACAAAAAATGTGTCAATGCACAAAAAAAACTGTCTAGTCTAAGTTGGCGCCAAGAAGGTGCACTTACAGTTAGGTCCATATATACAGGTCCTTCTAAAAAAATTTGCATGACTTCCGGTTCCGGCGCCAGCATGGTGGGACGCGGCTAACCTCGGCTCCGTGCAGTCAAAACCTCAAGTGGCTAAATCCCCCCTACAGACCGGATAAAGGTCGGGACAATCGACATCGCTAATACAGCGAAAGTATATGGATCGCTATATCCTAAATATGGGGGCGAAAAGCAAAGCTAAAGGTATAAAGAAGCCTTTGAAAACGGCAGCGCGGGAAAGCGAGGGGAAGGAGGAAGACGCGCCCGAGTCTGTGCAGCAGGAAATAATGACAGACCGCTCAGAATCAGTTGAGGTGGCTCTCAAAGGAGAGGAAACAGGCATTGACTATATAAAGTTGGCGATAGAAGTGGCTAACAGAATACTACCTGACCTGCAAGAGTCACTTGCTAACACAGTAGGACACACACTTCAGTCCTTACAAGCCACCGTAGCGGAACATGGCTCGAGGCTAGATAATGCAGAGACCCGCATACAAATTCTGGAGGAGTCTTGCTCTGATCTACGCACGCTGCTGGAGAAGGCAGAAAGAGAAACGGCAGCCATTAAAATGAAAGCAGACGATCTGGAAAATCGCTCACGGAGGAGCAACCTCCGCATTGTGGGACTAAAAGAAACTATACCGGCTCATGATTTGATTACAATATGCGAGCAAGAGATACCACGGGCACTAGGTCTTGAAAATGCATGCAAGGTGGAAAGAGCACACCGTATAGGCCCTGACCTGAGACCAGGCACCGGTCGTAATTTAAAAGCTGCTTCAAATATACAGCAAAGACCAAGACCAGTCATAGTGAAATATCTCGACTTCACTGACAAGACTGCCATATTGCGACAATACAAAAGGCAGGGATCTACATTGGAAGTCCGTGGCTCGAAGGTACTGATATTTGGGGACTACTCCGTGGAGGTGCAAAAAAAGAGGAGAGAATTCTCGGGCATTTGCTCTGAGCTTTATGAGAGGCATACTAGATTTGCACTATTGTACCCAGCACTCCTCAAAATATTTCACTCGGATGGCTCATCATCTACTTATACTTCAGCGGAAGAGGCAAGAGATCAACTGGGCCTACAACACCTACCGTTAGGGCCTCCGGGTAGATACCGACCGTCAGAGAAGTCAGCTACATCTGCGGAGACCGGAGAAGAGATGAATGCGTCGCGCAGGGACATTAACAGTGAACCACGGAAATGGCCTGAGCGCTGAAGGCGGTAACTGTGCAAGAAAAGGTTTTGTTCAGAATGTTATAACAGAACATTTAGTTTAAATAAGTTTGATATAACATTGAGGGATGGACTGACCATGTTGGAAAAAGGAGAAGTCAATAGAGAAAAAGAGGAGAAATATGTTAATATGTATTGGCATAAGAGTTAGTGGGAATATAATTCTAGGCAGGTTGCCATGGAAACTGTTTGGGGCGGGAAGGGTTTGTTTATTGTATGTCTGGATGCATGCTCAAATAATTAGGCCACATCTTTTTCATGCGGGGATAGTATAATGAGAGTCATATCATGGAATGTGAAGGGACTTCGTTCTCCTGCCAAAAGGAACATGATTTTGAAACACCTGCAAAAATGTAGAGCAGATATTGCACTACTTCAGGAAACGTCATTTAGGCGCAGAAGACTTCTTTCGCATGGAGAAGATGTGGGTAGGGAAAGCAGTAGGGTCCAAATCAGTAAACCGTAAAGGTGGGACATTAGTATTGTTGCATAAGAAATTGCAGGCTGACATATTGACACATGTGACAGATGAGGAAGGCAGATGGCAATTTATGACTATAAAATTATCTGTAGGAGAGATAGGGTTAATAAATATTTATGGCCCTAACGGAGAGAATAAGAAGTTCTTTGAGGAGATAAGCACACGACTAACCACCCTGCAACAACGAAATCTTATAGTGGGGGGAGACATGAACACAGTGTTAGAGAGTAGGGAAGATCGCAGACCGGTTAGGTCAAAGAAGAAGATGGTGGGGGGAAGAGAAATAGTGTTGGAATGTCTGATGCGGGATCATGACCTCATGGATCCTTGGAGAGAGGCTAATCCTGAAGGGAGAGAATACACTTTTTACTCGGCTCCTAATGATTCATGGTCTCGTATCGATTATCTGTTGGTGTCGACTTCCATGTTCTATAAGATCGAAAACCCGAGAATTCTCGATATGGTCGTATCAGACCATGCCCCAATACAGTTAGACCTCAAAGAGCAAACACAAAAAGGATCTGATTACATATGGAGGTTCCCGGCCTTCCTGGGAGAGAAGGATAGCTTCAGGGATTTATTGCGGGGGTGGCACATGGAATTTCAGGAGGATAATGCCCAACATAGCGGTGATCCAAATTTATTATGGGATACGGAAAAGGCAGTACTTCGGGGTAAAATTATGATGTATGTACATGCATTAAAGGCGAAAACAAAAAAAAAGTTAGGGGAAATGACTAATAATCTTAGAAAGGCTTATTCTGAATTTCTTCAGTGCCCATCGGAACAAGCCAAATTGGAATGGTGTGCGGCAAAAAAAAACTTTGAGCTGTGGTACACGAGATGGGAGGTGATGTATAGCTCACAGAAGGATTCTAAATTATTTAAGTTTGGCAATAAATCCGGGAAGTTACTAGCGAGATTGTCTAAAGGTCCAAGGAGTCAGCTGAATTTTCCGACGTTGTTAGATGAGCAGGGCAAGAATCAGAATAGGCCTGAGAAGGTCTTAGAAATCTTTAGGCAATATTATATGAAATTGTACTCAGCAGGGTCTGTTGCCCAGCCATCCCTAATCCATTATCTAGATGAGGCGAACATACCAAAACTCCAGGACAGGCAGCTCCTTGAACTTAACAAGCCAATCTCTGTGGAAGAAGTATCCAGAACAATCAAAAATCTGCCGTATGGGAAAGCACCAGGCCCAGATGGGTATACTGGGGAATTTTATAAATTATTAAAGGATGATATAGCTAAACTGCTAGCAGACAGCTTTAATAGAGTGTTGGAAGGAAAAGTCACAAAACTATCTAATAATACAGCATATATACGTCTATTGCCGAAACCTGGGAAAGATTTGCTTTTGCCATCTTCCTACAGGCCCATATCTTTAATTAATGTGGATCACAAACTATTTTCCAAAATAATGGCTGATAGACTGGCTGAGGAGTTGCCAAATCTAATTGGACCGTCTCAGGTGGGGTTTGTAAAAGGCAGGTCTGCAGTGTTCAATATGAGACGGGTGCTGGCTGTCCTGGATTATGTTAATAGAAAGCCGCAACTGGGTGAGTCGCCTGCACTTCTTACAATAGATGCCGAAAAGGCTTTCGATAGTGTGAATTGGGGGTGGTTGGCGCAGGTATTAGATACAATGAACATCAAAGGGGCCTTTAGAACCTATATAACAACCTTACACACGGACCCTAAGGCACAAATAGTACTGCCAGGTTTCCTTTCTCAATCCTTCCCGTTATTAAAGGGGACAAGGCAGGGATGTCCCCTGTCACCATTGTTGTTTAACATAGCATTAGAGCCGTTAGCTAGATACTTGGAAAAATCAGAAGTTTTTGAGGGTATAAAAGTAGGCTCGAGAGAGGTAAAGATGTCACTTTTTGCCGATGATGTAATTCTATTCCTAGCAAGTCCCTCTAAAGATATTCACCAAGTATTCAAAGTAATTGAGGATTTTGGGAAGAACTCGGGTTTTAAAGCTAACATTGATAAGTGTGAACTCTTGTATATTGGCAACACCTCCTCAAAGAAATATCTAACAACGCAAAATTGTCCGGCAATGGTGGCAAAGAAGCATATTAAATATCTGGGTATCAAAATTGGGCCCTCACCCCACTCTTTATATAATCTTAATTATATACCGTTGATAAAACAGATTAAACAAGAACTAGAGAAATGGCAGTCATTGCCCTTGACGTTACTAGGTAGGTGTCATCTGATAAAAATGGTTAGTGTCCCCAAATTATTCTATCCAATGCAAACATTACCCATCTTAATTAGGCATAGGGATATACAAGAATTAAACAAAGCATTTTCACAATTTATATGGTCCAAAAAGAGAGCGAGGATAGCCCTACGGAAATTATATTTACCAGTAGAAAAGGGAGGAGTCCGGTTTCCGGATCTTAGAAAATATAATTTAGCCAGTCTCTTTCGACATTGTAGGGATTGGATGGCAAAGACATCCTATTATTCGAATGTATCACTGGAAAGAGAACTAGCTCAGGGATGGGACTTGGGAGCGCTTATGCACTCACATCTAGCTTCAAGACCAGTTGATATTAAAAGCTCAATAATATTGAGGGATACTATTATTGCTTGGAAAGAAGTGAGAAAACTATACAGCTTATCCTTTAAATCCTCCAAATATATGTATTTATGGTCTCATCCAGAATTTGAAGCAGGAAACAATAATAAGTTATTTCAACAGTGGAAACAAAAGGGGATAACAACTCTACAGCATCTGTTGCATGATCAAGAGCAAAGGTACCTCACGTTGCCGGAACTAAAGGAAAAATATAGTCTCCTTGGAGGTCAGGAGTTACAATTTTACCAAATGATGCACTTCTGTAAGTCCAGATTAAAACAAGTGGCATCGGAATGTAAAATAAATGGTTTTGATGCTTTACTCAAACAAATAGGCAATAAGTGGTCATTATCCGACATATATAAGCAACTTAGGGACAGTGAAAATGATAAAACGGCTGCAGCTATTGGTGGAGGGTGGGGTAAACTATTAGTAAATCAGGGATGGAGAGAAAGAATAATGATGGGGTGGATTAGGACAAGGAAAGCAGTAGTATGTGAGAAATGGAGGGAAACCCAGCTGAAGCTAATGCATAGGGCAATATATGCTTTCAACATGAATAATTCAAGGAATAGTGAGACCTGGATAAATAGGTGTCCAAAATGCAGCCTCCAAAAGGCAGATCTGGACCATGGGATGTGGCTTTGCCCCAAGACACGACAGTATTGGGAATGGCTGTTGTCATGGATCAAAGACACCTGGCATATTGAGCTGCCATGTGAGCCAGAAGTTGTTTTATTTCATGTGTTTCCAGAAACAGTTCAAGTACCTAAACTAATAGATGGGGTATTGCTGGTAGCATTAAAATGTTTATTGCAAAGATGGCTGGACCCACAAATTCCTACAAAGATGGAGTTCTATAGCTTAATGCGATATTTCATGTTAATGGATCAACTAGACGCAGAAACGAATAAAGACAAAAGCTCGACGTCCTTTTTAAACAAATGGTCAAAGTTTATTGCAAAGCATTTGTCAGTGGAGGAAACGCGAGAGCTCATGAATAACTTTAAACACACTGAGTGGTATTTACAAAAAGACATTAGAGGTACCCTGGGTAAACTGAAAGTTCCCTAATTAGACAGAATGGAGTATACAACTTATTTTTTATTTTTTTTGCAAAAACTTAAAGTGGAGATAATATTGATATGAGGAAGGAGGTGCATCCTGACGAGTTGAGGGTTGGGGGGAGGGAGGGAGGGAAGGGTGTATGTATGTTTATGCATTTTTGTGACTATACAGCGAAATGTATTTCTCTAGGCATCATTTGTTATCTAAATCTAATGCTTCGCATCTTGTCATTGTATGTGATGCATGTGAAAAGTATGCGCATATATGTGTATGGAGAAATTTTATTTTATATGTTCACTATATGTGAAAAGGAATAAAAAGTTTTGGAAAAAAAATAAAAAATTTGCATATTGTGATAAAGTTCATTATTTTCTGTAATGTACTGATAAACATTAGACTTTCATATATTTTAGATTCATTACACACAACTGAAGTAGTTCAAGCCTTTTATTGTTTTAATATTGATGATTTTGGCATACAGCTCATGAAAACCCAAAATTCCTATCTCTAAAAATTAGCATATCATGAAAAGGTTCTCTAAACGAGCTATTAACCTAATCATCTGAATCAACTAATTAACTCTAAACACCTGCAAAAGATTCCTGAGGCTTTTAAAAACTCCCAGCCTGGTTCATTACTCAAAACCGCAATCATGGGTAAGACTGCCGACCTGACTGCTGTCCAGAAGGCCATCATTGACACCCTCAAGCAAGAGGGTAAGACACAGAAAGAAATTTCTGAATGAATAGGCTGTTCCCAGAGTGCTGTATCAAGGCACCTCAGTGGGAAGTCTGTCGGAAGGAAAAAGCGTGGCAGAAAACGCTGCACAACGAGAAGAGGTGACCGGACCCTGAGGAAGATTGTGGAGAAGGACCGATTCCAGACCTTGGGGAACCTGCGGAAGCAGTGGACTGAGTCTGGAGTAGAAACATCCAGAGCCACCGTGTACAGGCGTGTGCAGGAAATGGGCTACAGGTGCCGCATTCCCCAGAAACAGCGGCAGAAGCGCCTGACCTGGGCTTCAGAGAAGCAGCACTGGACTGTTGCTCAGTGCTCCAAAGTACTTTTTTCGGATGAAAGCAAATTTTGCATGTCATTCGGAAATCAAGGTGCCAGAGTCTGGAGGAAGACTGGGGAGAGGGAAATGCCAAAATGCCTGAAGTCCAGTGTCAAGTACCCACAGTCAGTGATGGTCTGGGGTGCCATGTCAGCTGCTGATGTTGGTCCACTGTGTTTTATCAAGGGCAGGGTCAATGCAGCTAGCTATCAGGAGATTTTGGAGCACTTCATGCTTCCATCTGCTGAAAAGCTTTATGGAGATGAAGATTTCATTTTTCAGCACGACCTGGCACCTGCTCACAGTGCCAAAACCACTGGTAAATGGTTTACTGACCATGGTATTACTGTGCTCAATTGGCCTGCCAACTCTCCTGACCTGAACCCCATAGAGAATCTGTGGGATATTGGGAAGAGAAAGTTGAGAGACGCAAGACCCAACACTCTGGATGAGCTTAAGGCCGCTATCGAAGCATCCTGGGCCTCCATAACACCTCAGAAGTGCCACAGGCTGATTGCCTCCATGCCACGCCGCATTGAAGCAGTCATTTCTGCAAAAGGATTCCCGACCAAGTATTGAGTGCATAACTGAACATAATTATTTGAAGGTTGACTTTTTTTGTATTAAAAACACTTTCTTTTATTGGTCGGATGAAATATGCTATTTTTTTTTAGATAGGAATTTTGGGTTTTCATGAGCTGTATGCCAAAATCATCAATATTAAAACAATAAAAGGCTTAAAACTACTTCAAATGTGTGTAATGAATCTAAAATATATGAAAGTCTAATGTTTATCAGTACATTACAGAAAATAATTAACTTTATCACAATATGCTAATTTTTTTAGAAGGACCTGTATTTGGACACGGACACAAATTTTGTTTGTTTTTATTACCTCTTTACTAAACATATTCAAGTTATAGTTATATAATGAAAACCTATATATAGCCCTAACACAATTGCGGGCTTACCCCTAATTAGAATATATATAACCGATTGAAGGAGTAAGGTGAATAAAATATAATTTGATTTAAAGAACATATACTACAATAGTACAAAAATACTCAATTTTATTAAGAAAATCACAAAAGACACATGATCAGCACTGGTCACAAATAAGACAATACATACAGGTTACAATACATGTTAAAAACCAAGTGAACCGATGGTAGGCTGCCAATACAGATATCTAAAGTAAAGTGCAAGTGCATAGTTATACCCAAAAGGTCATAAGTGGTGGACATATAGTATCCAAACGCTGTAGCTATTGGACACCACTAATATCCACATGTATATATGTGTCAAAATTTGCCACTAGCCGGTGTAAATATATACACCAAAGTTATCAAAATTAGGGCAATACCAATATCACAATTGTATTTGACACATGATGGAAGCTATTATATATACTGACCAATTGATTCAATTGTATCCTGCAGCAAAATGTCATGGAACCATGAACCAGACGTACAACAGAGATGAGTGGAAATAAGAAGGCTTTATTGGAAATCAAGCCTTAGCAAAAGTCCAAACGGATGGCTAAACCGAAGCAGGGTCTTGCGTAGACAGAGGTCAGGAACCAGGAGGGTGGTCAGACGAAGCCAGGATCAGGAACCAACGGGGTAGTCAGACGAAGCCAGGATCAGGAACCAACGGGGTAGTCAGACGAAGCCAGGATCAGGAACCAACGGGGTAGTCAGACGAGGCCAGGATCAGGAACCAGAAGCAGCAGCAGTCTTAGAAGCATGTGAACACAGGAGGACCAAGCAAGGAACTGAAGCCACAGACCTTCTATATATGTGAGCTAGGCATCCAGCTCCTCCCAGTGGGAAGGAGGAGCCGCAGGGTGGGAGGCTACAAGAAACCCAGAAACCAAGATGGCCGCCAGCACATGTCAAACGAAGGAGAACAGTGAGAAGGTAAGACCATGACAGTACCTCCCCCTCAAGGGCCCCTCCTCCGCGGAGTAAGGAACGGTTTCAGAGGGAAGCGTGCGTGGAAGGCTCGGAGCAACGCAGGAGCATGGACATCTGCGGAGGGAACCCAGGAACGCTCCTCTGGACCATAACCACGCCAATGGACCAAAAACTGCAACCGACCGCGGACCAGGCGTGAGTCCAGGATATTGCTCACCTCATATTCCTCACGATTGCCCACTTGGACCGGACGGGGCCGAGGAACCGAGGAAGTGAAACGATTACACACCAATGGCTTCAACAGGGAGACATGAAACACGTTGGAGATCCGCATGCCAGGAGGAAGCGCAAGGGCATAGGCTACCGGGTTTACCCTGTGAAGCACTCGGAAGGGACCAACAAAGCGAGGCGCCAGCTTGGGAGTGGGCACTCGAAGGTTGAGGTTGCGGGTGGACAACCATACACGGTCTCCGACCTGGTAGGAAGGAGCGGGCGCTCGTCTGCGATTAGCCTGGAGTCTCTGGCGTTGCGCAGAGACCTCAAGGGACCTCTGGATCTGTACCCAAGAAGTACGTAGGACGGAAAGGTGATCCTCCACAGCCGGAGTATCCTGGGGAGAGAATACCTCCGGTAACACGGCAGGTTGGAACCCATAATTGGCCATGAAGGGAGACGTCCCAGAGGAAGAGTTCACCGCCGTGTTCCTGGCAAACTCAGCCCAAGGCAGGAGGTCAACCCAATTGTCTTGGTGATCGGAGACATAGCAACGAAGGAATTGCTCCAAGGCCTGATTGGATCGTTCTGCGGCCCCATTGGACTGAGGGTGGTAGGCCGAGGAGAAAGAGAGATGAATCCCCAACTGGGAGCAAAAGGCGCGCCAGAACCTGGACACAAACTGACTCCCCCGATCCGACACAATCTCCTTGGGCAAACCGTGCAACCGGAAGACCTCCCTGGCAAAAATCGAGGCCAACTCTTGTGCAGAGGGTAACTTCTTGAGAGGAACACAGTGGCACATTTTGGAAAACCGATCCACAATCATGAGAATGACCGTATGGCCTCGGGATGCAGGGAGGTCCACAATGAAATCCATCCCCAGGTGTGACCATGGACGCTCCCCGGTGGCTATGGGTTGCAAAAGGCCCAACGGAAGGTGCCGAGGGGACTTACTCTGGGCACAAACGGAGCATGCCGCTACATATGCGGCGATGTCGGAACGTAGAGAAGGCCACCAGAACAGACGTGAAACAGCCCAGGACAGCTGATTCTTTCCAGGGTGCCCCGCGGCCTTGGAGTTATGGTAGGTTCGCAACAACCGAGTGCGCAACTCCTCAGGCACAAAACATCTGCCGTTGGGTCTCCCAGAGGGAGCACCAGATTGAGCCGCCAAAATCTGCTCACCCAGAGGAGAGGTCAGGCTGGTGCGAATAGCGGCCAGGATCTGATTCGGGGGTATGACCGTAGTCGGAATCGACTCCTCCCCGGACAGCTCGGAGTACTGCCGTGATAAGGCATCCGCTCTGATGTTCTTGGAACCGGGTAGGTAGGAGACCACGTAATTAAAACGTGACAAGAACAGAGCCCATCTGGCCTGACGTGGTGTCAATCTCTTGGCCTCAGAGAGGTAGGTCAGATTCTTGTGGTCCGTCAGGATGAGAACCGGAACCACCGAGCCCTCGAGCAAGTGCCTCCATTCTTTAAGGGCCTGCACGATGGCCAATAACTCCCTGTCACCAATCTGATAGTTGCACTCCGCGGAAGACAGTTTCCGGGAGTAAAACCCACAAGGAAGCAGAGGACCCTCTGGTGTTCTACGCTGAGACAGGAGGGCGCCTACTCCCGTCTCAGACGCGTCCACCTCGAGGACAAAAGGCAACCCAGGGTTGGGATGCGACAGAATCGGAGCCGACACAAAGGCGGACTTTAGAGTCTCAAAAGCTCGGATGGCCTCGAGCGGCCAGACCTGAGGATTACTGCCCTTCCTGGTCAGATCCGTGAGAGGCTTGGCTAGCATGGAAAAGTCCCTGATGAACTTCCGATAATAATTGGCGAAGCCCAAAAAGCGCTGCAGGGCACGAAGCCCACTGGGCTGGGGCCACTGTAAGACAGCCGAAACCTTCTCAGGATCCATGGAGAACCCCTCAGCGGAAATGATGTAACCTAAGAAGGTTACCTGGGATCGGTGAAATTCGCATTTCTCAAGCTTACCGAACAGCTTGTTCTCTCGTAAGCGTTGCAACACTCGTCTGACATCCAGAATGTGGGCCTCCATGGATGCAGAATATACCAAGATGTCATCCAAATAGACCACCACACACTGCTGCAACAGGTCACGGAAAACATCGTTGATGAATTCCTGGAAGACTGCGGGCGCATTGCACAACCCAAAGGGCATAACCAAGGATTCATAATGACCGGTCCTGGTGTTAAACGCGGTCTTCCACTCATCGCCCGCCTTGATCCTTACCAGGTTATATGCCGCCCTCAGGTCGAGTTTGGTAAAGACCGTGGCCCCTTTGAGGCGATCGAACAGCTCGGAAATCAAGGGTATCGGGTAAGCGTTCTTGATCGTGATGCGATTGAGACCCCTGTAATCGATGCAAGGCCTCAACTCGCCGCCCTTCTTTTTCACAAAGAAAAATCCAGCCCCTGCCGGGGACGAGGATTTGCGAATGTGTCCGCGTGAAAGCGCCTCCCTCACGTACTCCTCCATGGCCTCATTCTCCGCTACCGACAGTGGATAGACTTTGCCACGAGGAGGAACGGCACCGGATTGTAACTCTATGGCACAATCGTATGGGCGATGCGGAGGTAGGGCAACCGCGCGCACCTTATCGAATACATCCCGGTACTCTTCGTATTCAGGAGGCAACAGAGAGTCCGAGGAAGTACACAGCAACTTGACAGGCCCATGGATGCAACTAGCCCCACACTGCGGTGACCACGAGAGGATCTCGACCGATCTCCAATCGAAAGTCGGATTATGCTTCTGGAGCCAGGGGTACCCCAAGACCACCGAGTAGTGTGGAGACGAAATAACCTGGAGACAGACCGACTCTCTGTGAACGGCACCAATGGCTATCCCCACTGGAAGGGTCTCATGAGTCACGTGTGGCGGCAGAAGGGGTCTGCCGTCTATCGCCTCAAGAGCCAGTGGGGAACCTCGAGGCTGCAGAGGAATGGAATTGGCGGCAACGAACACTCTATCAATGAACAAACCACCAGCACCAGAGTCCACCAACGCCTGGGTCGTCACCGAGCCCCCGACCCAGGAGAGGACAACCGTGATCAGTGGTTTGTCAACACGGGAAACCGGGGACGAGGAGACTCCACCCAAGATCTGCCCCCGACAGGACCTCAGGTGCGAGCGTTCTCCCGGACGGTTCGGACATGCCAACCGAAAATGCCCACCGAGACCACAGTACATGCATCGGCCCTCGCGTCTCCGGAGTACCCTCTCCCCCTCAGACAGGCGAGCAAACCCCCGCTGCATGGGTTCACCCCCAGACAAGTCATCCCCAGGAGGCGTGGGAGGAGAGGGAGGCACGGGTGGGACAGCAAACGTAGGCGCCAATCTGTTAGGAGACCTCCGCAGGCTCTCCTTAAAGGAAGGTCTCTCCCTGAGTCTGGTGTCAATCAAAATCAGGAAAGAAATAAGAGACTCGAGCTCCACTGGTAGGTCCTTAGCTGCAACCTCATCCTTCAAGGCATCCGAGAGACCATGAGAGAAAGCAGCGACCAGAGCCTCATTATTCCAGCCCACCTCTGCTGCCAGGGTACGAAACTCAATGGCGTATTCAGCTACGGATCGTGAACCCTGTCTGATGGACATAAGGAGCTTCGCAGCAGAGGCAGCACGAGCCGGCACATCGAATACCTTCCGAAGAGAAGCAACAAAACCGGAAAACTCGGCAACCACCGGATTGTTGTTCTCCCATAAAGGGCTGGCCCAGGCCAAGGCCTTGTCCGAGAGCAGCGAGATCAAGAAGCCCACCTTTGATCTCTCAGTAGGAAAGGCATGTGGCAGCAACTCGAAATAAATGCCCACCTGGTTAAGGAAACCTCGGCACTGAGTTGGCTCTCCCCCAAAGCGCTGTGGAAGGGGGGCAGAACCGGTCATACCCTGAGACACCGCAGGCGCAGCAACAGGTGTCGGGGTAGACTCTGGCGCAACAACCGGAGCGGCAGTAGGAGCGGGCCCAGGAGCGACAACCGACCCATCGGCAACGGAAGCGAAATGAGCCGTGCGTTCAAGCAGGGTTTGCAACGCCACAGCGAACCGACCCAACAGGTGATCCTGCTGATCAAGTCTGGCAACCAGCGTAGGTAGCGAGGATGGCCCTGTACCGTCAGAATTCATGGCTTGGTCCTAATGTCATGGAACCATGAACCAGACGTACAACAGAGATGAGTGGAAATAAGAAGGCTTTATTGGAAATCAAGCCTTAGCAAAAGTCCAAACGGATGGCTAAACCGAAGCAGGGTCTTGCGTAGACAGAGGTCAGGAACCAGGAGGGTGGTCAGACGAAGCCAGGATCAGGAACCAACGGGGTAGTCAGACGAAGCCAGGATCAGGAACCAACGGGGTAGTCAGACGAAGCCAGGATCAGGAACCAACGGGGTAGTCAGACGAGGCCAGGATCAGGAACCAGAAGCAGCAGCAGTCTTAGAAGCATGTGAACACAGGAGGACCAAGCAAGGAACTGAAGCCACAGACCTTCTATATATGTGAGCTAGGCATCCAGCTCCTCCCAGTGGGAAGGAGGAGCCGCAGGGTGGGAGGCTACAAGAAACCCAGAAACCAAGATGGCCGCCAGCACATGTCAAACGAAGGAGAACAGTGAGAAGGTAAGACCATGACACAATACCACCGGTCCACTCCCCAACGCACGTTTCGCGTACAGCTTTTTCAAGGGGGGGGGGGTTTTGCGTTGGGGAGTGGACCGGTGGTATTGCTGCAGGATACAATTGAATCAATTGGTCAGTATATATAATAGCTTCCATCATGTGTCAAATACAATTGTGATATTGGTATTGCCCTAATTTTGATAACTTTGGTGTATATATTTACACCGGCTAGTGGCAAATTTTGACACATATATACATGTGGATATTAGTGGTGTCCAATAGCTACAGCGTTTGGATACTATATGTCAGACATGTCCAAACTGCGGCCCTCCAGCTGTTACAAAACTACAACTCCCAGCATGCCTGGATAGCTTACAGCTATTAGGGCATGCTGGGAGTTGTAGTTTTGCAACAGCTGGAGGGCCGCAGTTTGGACATGCCTGCTATATGTCCACCACTTATGACCTTTTGGGTATAACTATGCACTTGCACTTTACTTTAGATATCTGTATTGGCAGCCTACCATCGGTTCACTTGGTTTTTAACATGTATTGTAACCTGTATGTATTGTCTTATTTGTGACCAGTGCTGATCATGTGTCTTTTGTGATTTTCTTAATAAAATTGAGTATTTTTGTACTATTGTAGTATATGTTCTTTAAATCAAATTATATTTTATTCACCTTACTCCTTCAATCGGTTATATAGTTATATAATGGACATGGACATGAAGTCCAGACTTTTAGCTTTCATTAAAATTAGATGAAGGGTTTAGGAGCTTTAGCTGCTTTACAAGTGGCACCCTGTTTTTAACCCCTTAAGGACTCAGCCCTATTTCACCTTAAGGACTAGGCCATTTTTTGCAAATCTGACCAGTGTCACTTTAAGTGCTCATAACTTTAAAACACTTTGACTTATCCAGGCCATTCTGAGATAGTTTTTTCGTCACATATTGTACTTCATGACACTGGTAAAATGAAGTAAAAAAAATTAATTTTTTTGCATAAAAAAATACCTAATTTACCAAAAATTTGGAAAAATTGGCAAATTTCAAAGTTTCAGTTTCTCTACTTCTGTAATACATAGTAATACCCCCAACAATTGTGATGACTTTACATTCCCCATATGTCTACTTCATATTTGATTTATTTTGGGAATGATATTTAATTTTTTGGGGATGTTACAAGGCTTAGAAGTTGTGAAGCAAATCTTGAAATTTTTAGCGACCACTACAGGTCTGAAGTCACTTTGCGAGGCTTACATAATAGAAACCGCCCAAAAATGACCACATTCTATAAACTACACCCCTCAAGGTATTCAAAACTGATTTTACAAACGTTGTTAACCCTTTAGGTGTTGCACAAGAGTTATTGGCAAATGGGGATGAAATTTGAGAATTTCATTTTTTTGCCTAATTTCAATTTTAACCCATTTTTTCCACTAACAAAGCAAGGGTTAACAGCCAAACAAGACTGTATCTTTATTGCGCTGACTCTGCAGTTTACAGAAACACCCCATATGTGGCCGTAAACTACTGTACGGCCACACAGCGGGGCGTAGAGGGAAAGGTGCACCGCATGGTTTTTGGAAGCCAGATTTTGCTGGACTGGTTTTTTGACACCATGTCCCATTTGAAGCCACCCTGATGCACCCCTAGAGTAGAAACTCCATAAAAGTAACCCCATCTAAGAAACTACACCCCTCAAGGTATTCAAAACTGATTTTACTAACTTTGTTAAGATTTAATGGAAAATAGAGATACAATTTCAAAATTTCACTTTTTTGGCAGATTTTCCATTTTAATATTTTTTTTCCAGTTACAAAGCAAGGGTTAACAGCCAAACAAAACTCATTATTTATGGCCCTAATTCTGTAGTTTACAGAAACACCACATATGTGGTCGTAAACCGCTGTACGGGCACACGGCAGGGCGCAGAAGGAAAGGAATGCCATACGGTTTTTGAAAGGCAGATTTTGCTGGACTGTTTTTTTTGACACCATGTCCCATTTGAAGCCCCCCTGATGCACCCCTAGAGCAGAAACTCCAAAAAAGTGACCCCATTTTAGAAACTACGGGATAGGGTGGCAGTTTTTTTGGTACTAGTTTAGGGTACATATGATTTTCGGTTGCTCTATATTACACTTTTAGTGTGGCAAGGTAATAAGAAATAGCTTTTTTGGCACGTTCTTTTGTTTTTGTTATTTACAACATTCATCTGACAGGTTAGATCATGTGGTAATTTTATAGAGCAGGTTGTCACGGATGCCGTGATACCTAATATGTATACAATGTTTTTTATTTATGTAAGTTTTATACAATTACTTCATTTTTAAAACCCAAAAAATGTTTTAGTGTCTCCATAGTCTAAGAGCCATAGTTTTTTCAGCTTTTGGGCGATTATCTTAAGTAGGGTCTCATTTTTTGCAGGATGAGATGACGGTTTGATTGGCACAATTTTGGGGTGCATATGACTTTTTGATTGTTTGCTATTACACTTTTTGTGACGTAAGATGACAAAAAATGGCTTTTTTTTAAAAATTTTTTTTTTTTACAGTGGTCACCTGTGGGGTTAGGTCATGTGATATTTTTATAGAGCCGGTTGATACGGACGCGGCGATACCTAATATGCATACTTTATTTTTATTTATGTAAGTTTTACACAATGATTTCATTTTTGAAACAAAAAAAAAAATCATGTTTTAGTGTTTCCATAGTCTAAAAGCCATAGTTTTTTTCAGTTTTTCGGCGATTATCTTGGGTAGGGTATGATTTTTGCGGGTTGAGATGATGGTTTAATTGGTACTATTTTGGCGTACATGCGACTTTTTTGATCACTGTTATTACCTTTTTGGTGAAGTAAGGTGGGCCAAATTTCAATTTTCTCATAGTTTTTTTTTTTATGGCGTTCACCGTGCAGGGAAAGTAACATGAACGTTTTATAGATCAGGTCGTTACGGACGTGGCGATACCTAATATGTGTAGTGTATTTTATTTTTTTAATTTTTATTCAGTGATAAATGTGTTTTTTTTTCTTTAACTTTTTTCACTTTTTTTACATTATTTTTTTACCCAGACCCACTTGGTTCTTGAAGATCCAGTGGGTCTGATGTCTGTATAATACAATACAGAACACTATATAGGGTTCTGTACTGTATTTTACTTACACTGAACAGATCTATGCTTTTAGCATAGATCTGTTCAGCACCATGGACAGCAGGACGCCTGAGAAGGCGTCCTGTTGCCATGGGAACCTTCCCCTTCTGCCACAACTTCGCAGACGGGGAAGGGTGAGCACGGGGCTGTGGGGGGCTGTCAGGGGGCTCTCTCCCTCTCAATCGGGGGGCTGCAAAGGCACAGCAGCCCCCCGATGGGAGAGGGAGGGAGCTCCCTGACCGATGACAGTTAACCTTTTCCATACCGCGGTCCGTATGGACCGCGGTATGGAAAGGGTTAAACGTCTGACATCTGCACAGATGTCAGCCGTTTATACCAGGGTGTCAGCAATGTGCTGACACCCTGGTATAACCACTAGAAGCCAACGAATTTTCAAGGGGAGGCGGGCGGGGGATTGCGCTGATTTGAGGTATGGTGCTTGCATTTTGAAGATTTTGCTGAGAAGTAAACATGCGGTCAAAGGTGTTTCCCATGGTAGGGGGAAACAAGCCATCCTTCATCTGCGAACACAGAAAAAACCTATCCGAGAAAATCTACAGTTTGGCACATCCTGAGAAAGAAAGAAAGCACTGGTGACCTCAACAATGCAAAAAGACCTGGCCAGCCACGGAAGAAAACTGTGGTGGATGATCGCAGAATAATTACCATGGTGAAGAGAAACCCCTTCACAATAGCCAACCAAGTGAACAACACTGTCCAGGATATAGGCGTATCAATATCCAAATCTACCATAAAGAGAAGACTGCATGAAAGTAAATACAGAGTGTTCACTGCACGGTGCAAGCTACTCATAAGCCTCATGAATAGGAAGGCTAGATTGGACTTTAAAAAAAGCACACTTCTGGAAGAACATTCTTTGGACAGATGAAACCAAAATCAACCTCTACCAGAATGATGGAAAGAAAAAAATATTGTGAAGGCATAGTACAGCTCATAATCCAAAGCATACCATATCATCTGTAAAACATGGCAGAGGCAGTGTGATGGCTTGGGCGTGCATGGCTGCCAGTGGCACTGGGTCCCTAGTCTTTATTGATGATGTGACACAGGACAGAAGAATTTTGGGTTCTTCAGAGACATACTGTATGCTCAAATGCAGCCAAACTGATTGGTCGGCGTTTCATAAAACAGATGGACAATGACCCAAAACATAAAGCCAAACCAACGCAGGAGTTTATTAAAGCAAAGAAGTGGAATATTCTTGAATGGCCAAGTCAGTCACCTGATCTGAACCCAATAGAGCTTGCATTTCACTTGTTAAAGCCTAAACTTTAGACAGAAAGGCCCACAAACAAACCACAACTGAAAACTGCTGCAGTAAAGGCCTGGCAGACCATTAAAAAGGAGAAAACACAGCGTCTGGTGATGTCCATGAGTTCAAGACTTAAGGCTGTCATTGCCAACAAAGGGTTTTCAACCAAGTATTAGAAATTAACATTTTATTTTTAATTATTTAATTTGTCCAATTACTTTTGAGCTCCTGAAATGAAGGGATTGAGTTTAAAAATGCTTTAGTTCCTCACATTTTTATGCAATCATTTTGTTCAACCCACTGAATTAAAGCTGAAAGTCTGAACTTCAACTGCATCTGAATTGTTTTGTTCAAATTCCATTGTAAATTACAGAACAAAAATTAGAAAAATTATGTATCTGTCCAAATATATATGGACCTAACTGTAGGCCAGACCCCTTCTACGCAAAGCCATGCCCATTTTATGTGAAATCACGCCCCCTTGTTGGGTGAGGCAAAAATACTTAGAAAAGAGTGTACAACAGTTAGTAAATGTGATGCAAAGAATGCACACCATTTTCAGCACATTTTCAATAGTAACTGTGCCCCATAGTGCATAAAAGTCAACAGTGCTCTGCTGACTCAATAACTTCAGAGTTCCAAACCTCCTCTGGTATTAACATCTGCACAAAAACTGTGCACCACGAGCTTCATGGCATCGGTTTCCAGTTGCATGGAAGCCTTACATCACCAAGCAATGGCAAATGTCAGATGGAGGGGTGTTAAGCATGCAGTCACTGGAGTGGAAACATGTTCTGTGGCGTGAAAGCTCACACTCTATATAGCAGTCTGATGAACAGGTTTGGGTTGGGCAAATGCCAGTAGAAAGTTAGTTTGTTGGAGGAGAGATAGTGTATGAGGTGGTTTTTCAGGACGGAGCCTAGGCTCTTTAGTTTCTCCGAAGGGAAATCTTAATGCTTCAGCATACCAAGATATTTTGGACAATTGTATGCTTCCAACTTTCTAGGAACAGCTTGGGGAAGGTCCTTTTCTGTTCCAGCCTGATTGCACCTAGTGCACAAAGCAAGGTCCATAAAGACATGATTGGGTGAGTTTGGTGAGGAACAACTTGACTGGCCCACACAGAGCCCAGACCTCAACCTTAACAAACATCTTTAGGGTGAACTAGGGTCTCAGAAATGCCCTCAGAATGAATGGGCAAAAATTCCCACTCACTCAAAAAAGGTTGTAAAAAAAAAAACTTCCCAGAAGAGTGAAATCTATGTTAGCTGCAAAGGAGAGAACAAGTGCATGTTAATGTCTATTGATTTAGCATGGCATTTCATAAAGACTTCTGTAGGTGTAATGTGTAGGTACCTCTCATGATGTCAAAAACACTTTGGCAACCTGCTCTTTTGATGTTTAAAACAAAAGGATCTCACCAACATCCAGATGGCTGGCATGTTACTGACTGCCCTTGAACTTTTCCAAGTATGTCTATCTGGACAAAGTTTCTGCTGTGGATTTTTTTTGTAGATTTTGCTGTGGATTTAATCAGTGCCTGGCTAAGGGTGAAATCCACTTTAAAAATCTGCAGAACATAAAGACATACTGCAGATTTTAAATTCACACCACATGTCAATTTTTGCATAGATTTTTTTTTCACAGCATACAGGTGACATTTGTTAAAATCTTATTGACTTTTCTGTTTCTGTAATATTCTGTGAATTTATGGGCTCAAAACTGGATGGAAATGTAAGGCCATGCACTTAGGGCAAGGAAAAACATGTACAATTATCTACTAAATAGTAAACAGTGGGAAAAAACTGCCACTGAAAAAGAATTAGGGATATTGGTGGACTGTAAATGTAACTTTAGTGACAAAGGCCAGGCAACTGCTGCCAAGGCAAATAAAATATTGGGATGCATCAAAAGAGGTTTAGATGCTCAGGACAAAACAATCAATTTTGCATCTATACACATCACCAGTCAGACCACACATGGAATACTGTGTACAATTTTGGGCACCTGTGTATAAGAAGGACATGGCTGAACTCGGTGCAGAGGAGAGCGACTAATATAATTAGGAGAGTGAGTGGACTACAGTGCCAAGACAAGTTAGAGAAGTTTTCCTATAAAAATATTCTACATTTTCAAACCAGCACGTGGATCTAAATACTTTTGTAATTGCATGTAATTAAACATTTAGTATAACCAAAGAATTATTAAATAAAATGTATCTGTATAGCGCCACTGTAATACCCCGGAGTGGTATTACCATTTCTGCACTCCGTTACTGTCTCTAATGGTTAACATAAATGTCATCTTTGTATTTATTTCCAGGTCCTTCACCATTGTGCATTGATATTATTGTTATGCAACAGTTTTGTTCATGTAATATGCCTAGTTTACCAGCAGGTGGAAGCATATATGGCAGAGAGAGAGAGAGACACAGGATCCGGCCTTGCGGCATACTTGCCGGAATTACACGCCGGATCCGGAAAAACGCAAGTGTACTGAAAGCATTTGAAGACGGATGCCATAGTAGTAGTGGGGAGCGGGCGAGCAGTATACTTACAGTCCGTGCGGATCCATGCGATCACGTGATCCATGCGCTTGGGGCGCCCTGACGTCACTCTGGAGCGCCCCGGGAGCCGCACGGATGGTAAGTATGCTGCTCCCCGCTCCCCACTACACTTTACCATGGCTGCCAGGACTTTAGCGTCCCGGCAGCCATGGTAACCATTGAGAAAAAGCTAAACGTCGCATCCGGCAATGCGCCGAAACGACGTTTAGCTTAAGGCCGGATCCGGATCAATGCCTTTCAATGGGCATTCATTCCGGATCCGGCCTTGCGGCAAGTGTTCCGGATTTTGGGCCGGAGCAAAAAGCGCAGCATGCTGCGCTATTTGCTGCGGCCAAAAAACGTTCCGTTCCGGAACGGAAGACATCCTGATGCATCCTGAAGGACGGACTGTCCATTCAGAATGCATTAGGATAATCCTGATCAGTATTCTTCCGGCATAGAGCCCCGACGACGGAACTCTATGCCGGAAGACAATAACGCAGATGTGAAAGAGCCCTAAGTAGTGCGGAGTCTATTGCAAAAACCAAAGTATTTTTCTCTAATGCACTTGTAAACCCATGCAAACTGACAAACTGACCATCAACTAGATTAACCCCTGCCCCACTGTCAATAAACACCTCAATTCCCACAGTTTTGGACTCTAGCGTCACCCCGGCAAACAGGAGAAATCGGGTACTACCAGTAAATGACAAAAGTAAGTTCTCTGACTCCCCACCAACACCACCAAGAGTAAGATGGGAATTAAACGTTTTTGTTTTTTTTGTTTTCACCTTGACGCTGAACGTAAGGACAAAGATTAACAAAATGTCCCCTTTTTCCACAGAAAAAAACATACTACCTTCTTATGACTAAAACTCTTGCAAGCAGGCCCAGGGGTCACTCCCCATAACTGCATAGGTTCTTCACCAGGCCTAAACTCAGGAGTCTCTCTACCAAGGTGTCAGAGGAAGCCGCTACGTTATATGTTAGTTTGTCCCGAGAGTGAGGGACTTTAGATCTCTCTCAGGCATCTATCCATACGTATAGCAGGGGACATAGCCGCTTCCAGTGACTCTGGATTTTCGTGAAAAGCCAACGCGTCCTTTAGCCTCTCGGATAATCCCTGATATAACTGCCTACGGAGAGCTGGATCATTCCATTCCGTATCCGTAGCCCATCTCCTACATTCAGAGCAATAGATCTCCGCAGAACGCACTCCTTGCCGTAAACCACGTAACTTGGTCTCGGCCAGGGAGATCCGATCCGGGTCACCTCAATTTCCACAGTTTGGGACTGTAGTGCCACCCCGGCAGACAGGAGAAATCAGGTACTACCAGTAAATGACAAAAGTAAGTTCTCTGACTCCCCACCCACACCACCAAGAGTAAGATGGGAATGAAACATTTTTGTTTTTTTGTTTTCACCTTGACGCTGAACGTAAGGACAAACATTAACAAAATGTCCCCTCTTTCCACAGAAAAAAACATACTCCCTTCTTATGACTAAAACTCTTGCAAGCAGGCCCAGGGGTCACTCCCCATAACTGCATAGGTTCTTCACCAGGCCTAAACTCAGGAGTCTCTCTACCCAAGGTGTCAGAGGAAGCTGCCATGTTATATGATAGTTTGTCACGAGAGTAGGGGACTTTATATCTCTCTCAGGCGTCTATCCATACGTATAGCAGGGGACATTGCCACTTCCAGTGAATCAGGATTTTCGTGAAAGGCCAACATGTCCTTTAGCCTCTCGGATAATCCCTGACATAGTTGCCAACGGAGAGCTGGATCATTCCATTCTGTATCCGTAGCCCATCTCCTACATTCAGAGCAATAGATCTCCGCAGAACGCACTCCCTGCTGTAAACCACGTAACTTGGTCTCGGCCAGGGAGATCCGATCCGGGTCATCGTAGATAAGACCTAGAGCTCTGAAAAATTAATCTACCGACCGGAGGGACTGTGATCCGATCGGTAGAGAAAAAGCCCAAGACTGAGCATCCCCTTTAAGCAAATGATAATACCTAGTCTTTGATTCTCATACCCAGATGAGAGCGGATGTAACTTAAAGTACCCCAATCATAGGATACCAGAAGAGACCGAAAGTCCAGTAACCAGACCCAAGCAGAGTTTAGCACAGCAAAGAGAAAGAAAGCAGAGTTATTAAGAAGGCTTGTCAGTCCAGCAGAGAAAGGGATAAAGCACAGTTACCAAGTTTGCATTCCAGTTTATGCCAAAGCCTGCTGGGACCAAGAGAAAACCTGAATGTAAGAAAAGCCTGACTATTTCCTGGAATCATGTTTATCCAAGTAAAGCTGCTGTTAAAGTTTATCAAGGTCTGGACTCAAGTTATTCTTCATCCCCTAACTTAACTATTCCCCTTTATTTGCTTTGAAGACTAAGCCTGGGGTCCCGCTGTATCCAGTTAGGCTACTTTCACACTAGCGGCAGGACTGTTCACCCTGTCGGATCCGTCCTGCCGCTATTTCGCCGGACCGCCGCTCCGTCCCTATTGACTATAATGGGGACGGGGCAACTTATAGTCAATAGGGTCGGAGCGGCGAAATAGCAGCAGGAGGGATCCGACAGGGTGAACAGCCTGTCGGATCCGTCCTGCTGCTAGTGTGAAAGTACTCTTAGGTGCACAAAGACACATATAGGCCGCACCACACAACTCGACATTCCACTAAACCTAGGATGCGATAGGACCCAGGGAAGGGGGGGGCAGCATGTTGCACCACCTGCTGTTTGTCCTTTTCCTTATTTCTCTGTCCACTTCAATATGATTGCCCAGGTGGTCACACATGCTCAGTCCCATCCTTCAACTACTATCAGCCGAATCTGCTGTTAGAAGCTGTACAGTTACAGGCAGAGAGCTGCAATAGAAACATAGAAACATAGAATGTGTCGGCAGATAAGAACCATTTGGCCCATCTAGTCTGCCCAATATATCTGAATCCTATGAATAGTCCCTGGCCCTTTCTTATATGAAGGATGGCCTTATGCCTATCCCATGCATGCTTAAACTCCTTCACTGTATTTGCAGCTACCACTTCTGCAGGAAGGCTATTCCATGCATCCACTACTCTCTCAGTAAAGTAATACTTCCTTATATTACTTTTAAACCTTTGCCCCTCTAATTTAAAACTGTGTCCTCTTGTGGTAGTTTTTCTTCTTTTAAATATGCTCTCCTCCTTTACCGAGTTGATTCCCTTTATATATTTAAAAGTTTCTATCATATCCCCTCGGTCTCGTCTTTCTTCCAAGCTATACATATTAAGGTCTTTTAACCTTTCCTGGTAAGTTTTATCCTGCAATCCATGTACTAGTTTAGTAGCTCTTCTCTGAACTCTCTCTAGAGTATCTATATCCTTCTGGAGATATGGCCTCCAGTACTGCGCACAATACTCCAAGTGAGGTCTCACCAGTGTTCTGTACAGCGGCATAAGCACTTCACTCTTTCTACTGCTTATACCTCTCCCTATACACCCAAGCATTCTGCTGGTATTTCGTGCTGCTTTATTACATTGTCTTCCCTCCTTTAAGTCTTCTGAAATAATTACTCCTAAATCCCTTTCCTCAGATACTGAGGTCAGGACTGTGTCAAATATTCTATATTCTGCCCTTGGGTTTTTACGCCCCAGGTGCATTATCTTGCACTTATCCACATTAAATTTCAGTTGCCAGAGTTCTGACCATTCCTCTAGTTTTCCTAAATCCTTTTCCATTTGGCGTTTTCCTCCAGGAACATCAACCCTGTTACATATCTTTGTGTCATCAGCAAAAAGACAAACCTTACCATCGAGGCCTTTTGCAATATCACTTATGAAGATATTAAACAAAATTGGTCCCTGAGAAGACACAACCCCTGAGATAGGAGACACCCCATGAGCTGCAACCTAAAATAAATCTAGCAGAGTAACTTGAGCAATGAATAGGGAGAGCGCTGGGTCCATGTGAAGGACAGTGCTGGTTGCAGCTTTGTTGGAAAGAGATTGTCATGTACTATATAATGTCTGATTTTCATTTTTACATTAATCATGGCATAATCCCTTAAAAAATTTGAATAAGTTTAGTCTGGTAAAAAGAGGGCATACAAGATATCTAATTACAATGTACGAATATATGAATTGACATTACAGAGATCCCTTAATATGAGGCAGTTAGCATCTGCCTCATATTGTTTTCCTTTCTCTGGATCAACACTATAGAATTATAGGTTGGAGGTGATGGACCGGTGTCTTTTTACAACCTTAAAAAAACTATTTAACTTTATTTGTACAGTACAGTCAGATCATCAAGCGCATTTTCTGCCTTCATTGGCTCCCTAAGCATGTTGCCTCAATGTTGTCTCATGGCGAGTAATCTGCAAATTGTTGTTGATCGAGTTACATTTTTCATCATCCTCAGTCTAGTCGACATATTGAGAAAGTCTATCAGATCTTGAATTATTGTCTGAAACTTTCAGGACTATTGGGCTGAGAAACGTTGCATGTACAAAAACACTTGTTTGACAATTTTAGAGCTGTGATTTGGCTGTAATGAAACTGCTTCCATAAGTGGAGTTGGCTTTTATTACTTAAACTGGAAAAGCTCATTCAGCTTCAACCCCCTTCATTGACCATGGACAGAACCTCATAGTACCTATTGCTTATTCTGCACCTTCTGAGGTTTCTGCTGCTAATTTCTAGCTACCGTATTTTTCGCCGGTATAAGACGCACTTTTTCCCCCCAAAAGTGGGGGGAAAATAGCAGTGCGTCTTATACGGCGAATGTAGCTTATTTTGCCCAGTTTTCAATGATACACCCGCCGCGATGCCGCGCGGCGGGTGTATCAGCTGTGAGGGAGGAGGGGCTGGGGGCGGCATCTGCATTAATAATGACAGCGGGGCCCGTGCAGTGACTATTCTACTACACGGGCCCCGCTCACTGTATAATCATATCTCTCTAATAGTTAATTGTTCTATGCATGTAATCGCATAATGAGCGCTAATGAGCGCTGTGTATTACCGTACTTAAAACTAGCAGCGCTCGCCGTTCGGAGCAGAGAGGAGGCAGGAGGCAGGCCGGGAGGACGGGCACTTGCAGCGTGAGTCATACGTCACGCGCCTGCACCGCCCACTTATGAATGAAGCAGGCGGCGCAGGCGCGTGACGTATGACTCACGTTGCAAGCGCCCGTCCTCCCGGCCTGCCTCCTGCCTCCTCTCTGCTCCGAACGGCGAGCGCTGCTAGTTTTAAGTACGGTAATACACAGCGCTCATTAGCGCTCATTATGCGATTACATGCATAGAACAATTAACTATTAGAGAGATATGATTATACAGTAAGCGGGGCCCGTGTAGTAGAATAGTCACTGCACGGGCCCCACTGTCATTAAAGCAGATGCGACCCCCACCCCCTGTATTGAGGGTCATTCACTACAGGGACACTTATGGAGGGGATCTGTGGATGACAGCATAAGATGCTATATATGTGTCATCCACAGATCCCCCCCATAACTGTCATTCACAGATCCTCATCCTCATAACAGTGCCATCCAGAGAGGATCCCCCATAAGTGTCACCCACAGATCCCCCATAAGTGTCACCCACAGATCCCCCATAAGTGTCACCCACAGATCCCCCATAAGTGTCACCCACAGATCCCCCATAAGTGTCACCCACAGATCCCCCATAAGTGTCACCCACAGATCCCCCATAACAGTGCCACCCACAGATCCCCCATAACAGTGCCACCCACAGATCCCCCATAACAGTGCCACCCACAGATCCCCCATAACAGTGCGTCACCCACAGACCACAATTAGTTCAAAACCCACCAAAAGTGCACCTTTTTGGTTCAAAATATTTTTTTTCTTATTTTCCTCCTCAAAAACCTAGGTGCGTCTTATAGGCCGGTGCGTCTTATACGGCGAAAAATACGGTAATTGGGTTTCCTTCAAATATGGGGAAAAAATTCCTTGTGCAAGCTAATTTCTGCAGACAGAAGCGCAGATCTTCACCCCAACTCATGCCTGGAGAAAAAAAATATGGCTATCTTCCAAGTACATTTGCCTTGTTTCAAATTTGTTCCACAATTCTTTATTATAGTGAATAAATCCAGTGAGTTACAAATATTTGGGTAAATCCTTCAAATAACAAAGTGAGATCCAAGATCCGAAGTCGATTTGTTCCTAAACTTCGTTTTAATGCTGTACGGATACCTGTCTCCATATAGCATTAAAATGTATGTGTTTTGGTGAGGCAAAATTTGTTAAGTCCGAAGTCACAAGAATAACATCGGGCTTCGATTCTACCATTTTAAAAACATTTTAAAACAAGAATCCGAAGTCGGTTTTGGTACCCGCTGGTTCCTCGGTATCGAAGCCGACTTCGGATTCCTGTTTTTAAATGTTTTTAAACTTGTAGAATAGAAGCCTGATGTTATTCACCGAAGTCTCATGCGACTTCGGACTTAACTTTTGCCTTGCCGAAGCACATACATTTTAATGCTATATGAAGACAGGTCTCTGTACAGCATTAAAAGAAGTTTAGGAACAAATCAACGTCAGATCTTGGGTTCGAAGCTTGATTCGCTCACCACTAGTTACAAACTTCGCATTTCATCACTCTTCTGTTTGCTAACGCATTCTGCGTCTTTCTTCTCAAGCCTCTAATTCTTAGCCATTTTTTTTCCAAGGGTGCTGCTACACTCCTAGTTACCTCGGCTGGTTCTAATATGAGATCAAAGAGATTCTAGTTGTCAAAAAATCCAAAGGTAGAAAGACTGGAAAGATTTTGGTCATGAGGTGAGATCTTGGGAACCCATGGAAAACATCAGTGCTGTGATGTGGAGTACTGTGATACTACACCACTCACCCTGGCCACCGCTCAGTTCCTGCAACTTCCTGCTGTGTTGCCAGGTTGTGTGCATTCACCACTCCCCGGCCTTGTAAATGGAGAGTTTGTGGTAAAAGCCAGTGATTCAAGCCAATAACAATTTGCCCCAGTCTATTTAGGAGCCTTCTGAAGGTGTTCTTTGCCTGGGCAATAAGATTCATTCTTCCAGTTCCTGTTGTCTGCATAGGTGTTTATTCAAAACAGTGACCACTCTGTGGTGAGCGATCTAAAGTGGGAAAGTCCATACCTCCTCCCCAGGGTTAAAGATGAAGCATGCATAATCCTTTAGTTTGCCAGTGGATCCACATCATCTCCTGTAGGCCACTGTTACACTACCATCTATCACAGCCTCTCCTGCGTATACGTCAACCACTTTGAAAGGAACCCCACTGTGCCTCAGTGAGTGCTAATGGCTGCTACTTCTCTACATTTTACATTTCCCTAACCTTCCACAGCCACGAACATGCTGTCAAATTGATCTTTATGCTGCAACCTAGAGGATGTCCCTAGAATTACAATTCCAGTCCAAGTGCAAACATTTCTACACAGGCATTCACTTTACAAAGTAGCATAGTGGATAAGGTTGTAAAAGAGACACAGGTTTATCAGTCCAACCAGTAATCTGGTAATCCTACTGTGTTAATCCAGAGTAAAGCAAAAAAAAACAAAACAAAAAACCCACAAGGCAATAGCATCATATTAAGGGGAAACATTCCTTCCTGACACCAAATCAAACAACCAGCATAAATCGAGTACCCATAATGTTGTCTTGGTTTGACAGTGGCAATGTAGCAGCAGCAAACTGTCACGGTTCCCCTGGTCGGCTCAGCCTCAATGCGGCAGCAGCGGCAGTTGCCATTGTGATACAGCCTGGACCTCAGGCTCAAAACAGACAAGAATAGCATATGTTCTGTTTTTTCGTGTAACAGACATGCGGATGTGGACAGCTCACTGTGTGCTGTCCGCATTTTTTGCGGACCAACTGAGATGAATCCAATCTGCAAAAAAAAAAAATGCAGATTGTATGTAAAAATACAGTCGTGTGCATGACGCCTAAACCTAAAATCAGACAAAGTCTGTAGACTAGGAAGTGGTTTTAAACCTGCCACCCATGACATAATCTTTGGGCGCCAACAACCCGCTACCCTAGTGCAGAAGAACCATGCCACAGACCCTGAACGAATGAGTAACAGGCAACTTACAAACATTAAAGGGGTTATCCAATCCCTATAATGACACCCAGAATGCCCGGGCCCCTCCTCTAGAGCATACTAACCTGTTCCCCGGCACCCGCGTCCCTCCGGATCACTGCATCTCGCTGCAGGCCATGACAATGACCAGCCTCCCCAGTGTCACCCGCTCCCTCCGGCGATGGGAGGGAGCAGCCAATATCAGGGCGCGACGGTGACCAGCCTCCCTAGCATCGCGGGGAGATACAGTGGCGACCTTGCAGGGATCCGGTGTTAATGTGGGTGCCGGGGAGCAGGTAAGTATGCTCTAGAGGAGGGGCCCCGGAATTCTAGGGGTCGTTATAGGGATTGGATAACCCCTTTAGCTATTATTATACAACTTGATTCTCAAAACAGGGGAGGAGCAATATTTTAGGGAAATTATCCCTGTGCCTCACCAACCCATTCACTCAAGGAGTTTCCCATTTATCCTAGGAAGTTAACTTAATACTGTAGTTAGTCTCAAAAACAGATTCATCTCCGTCTGGTAGCAAAACTGAGAATTCTCTGTTACCTCATGCTCACCTATTTACTATCATTGTCATGTCCATTGCTACGCAAATGGTTAAGAGGCGAGGAAAAATACAGAGGTCACCATCAGAGACCACCACCAATACTACCTATGCAGTACGCCGACCTGCAGGGTATTGCGATGTGAGGTCACGGTTAATAGGCATACGAGGGTTGCAGGGGCGTAGCTAAAAGCTCATGGGCCCTGGTGCAAGAGTTCAGCTTGGGCCCCCTTCCCTCAGTGCTTGTTGGAAAGGGGCAGGGGAGCACATATCCTTCCTGCTGCCTGAGGCAAACATTGAAAGGGCACCCCCTCATGCCAAATTCTTAACCTAACTCCTCCCCTCCATCCAGAGGTGTAAATTGACCAGTATGCACTTTCTATAATGCCAGTGTCTTATGTGGCACAAGGGTCTTTGAGCCCCCTCAGGCTCCTGGGCCCGGTAGCGACTGCTACCTCTGCACCCCCTATAGCTACGCCCCTGCAGGGTTGCTCTGGGTTACTCACAGTTTGTAGGGAGACCCTGGGCAGGCGTACAAATAGTGATGGAGAGGCTGGCACAGGGGTCCTCTGGGGCACTCTTAATGTATAGGGACCAGGCCTGATGTTGGGTGAGGTGCCCTGGATTTTGCGAATGTTTAATGTGACTGGGGCAAGGTCCCTTTAAGATTTGTGACGCCAGTGCCTGTAACGGTGGCACACCGATTTATAGTAGTAATAAGTGAGGAACACAATGTTGTGGTGAACCAAACTTTCTTTACTGGAAAGAGTTACCTTTGTACAGTTTAAGTTCAGTTCCACTTTGCAGCTGCAGTTATAAGCAGGCTTACACAATAATGGCAGGTACACTGTTCTTTGCAAGATACTCAGAGGGTAAAAACAACACTTACAGTCCAGGCTGCACTTTTCCTCAGAAATCCTGTGCACTATTCCTCAGAACTCCTGGCTGTCTCAATCCCAAGGCCCGTATGCCCTAATGCTGGCTTTATCCTTGGTAGAAAACTTCCTCAGGTATTTATCCTTGCTTTGGGTAAATCCTTCTGCCCTTCAGCTTACTTGTCTAGCTGGAATAATGACTCTGCTCTGCTTGGTGGGAACTTGGTTTCTCTCAGGAGGCAAACTCTTCTCCTGGGGCAAATCTTCTGAGCTAACTGTGGCTCAAGAACTTCAGGCAGGCTAGACTGCACTTACTAGCCTCCTTGGCTGCACTACCCCTTCCTGTCTTGGCCTAACTATATATATTAGGGGTTCCCTAGCTCCCTCTAGCGTCTAGGAGGAGGAACTACACCCTAACAGGCCTGATATACAGAGAACACCGGGAAATACACATAAAACATCATATCCCTTACAATGGTCATATTAACCCTTGTGTAGTGCCCACATTTACCTAGTGGGACACTACACCTATACTACCTATCTTCTTCACTACTCAGTCAGTAGATCTAAGGCTACCCCCTAGGTGTTCACCAGAGCCTCTGCAAGGGAGGATGGATTTGTCAGTTAGATACCCAGATTAAAGGGGTTCTGGACTTTCATTTAACTGATGATCTATCCTCTGGATAGATCATCAGCTTCTGATCGGCGGGGGTCCGACACACCCGGGACCCCCGCCGATCAGCTGTTTGAGAAGGCCGCGGTGGCGCGGCCTTCTCACTGTTTACCGCCAGCCCACTGACGTCACGACTAGCATCAACTAGCGTGGGCGGGGCTAAGCTCTGTTCACTTGAATGGAGCTTAGCCCTGGCCACATTAGTTGATACTAGTCGTGACGTCAGTGGGCCGGCGGTAAACAGTGAGAAGGCTGCGGCGCTGCTGGAGCGCCGCTGCCTTCTCAAACAGCTGAACGGCGAGGGTCCCGGGTGTCGGACCCCCTCCGATCAGAAGTTGATGATTTATCCAGAAAATAGATCATCAGTTAAATGAAAGTGCAGAACCCCTTTAAGTCTCTGGAGCCAGGAGGAGAAAACAGGTTTGAGCTCACAGGTGGCAGACCAGATGCAAAATAGTAACAGAAGTACAAGTCAGAGTCTAAGCAAAGAAAGTCAGTGGGGGCCAAATAACTAGACAAAGGGTTAAACCAGAGACAAGCCAAAGTCAGTCCACCGAGAGTTCTAAGCGGGGTTTAAAGTAGCACAATGCACAAATAAAGTAACAGAAGCCAGGACACATTAGTCACAGGAAATACAAGCAACAAATGCCAGTCTAAAAGGGTTTTCCAGTAATAATCATACTTTATGTAATGCCCGCAGCCTACCTCCTGAAAAAGAAGATTCATACTTACCTGCTCCATGCCGCTTTGGTCCTCTCATATCTCCATCTCCCGGTCCTGCACTGTTTACATCCGGCTTGCCATAGACAAGGTCATATGCGCCGCTCCAGCCAATGACTGGCTTCAGCTGTGATGTGGCAAGCAGCACGTCACGTCACCACTGAAGCCAGTCATTGGCTTGAGTGGTGCATGTTACCATGCCCATGGCCAGCTGAATGTAAATAGTGCGGGGACTGGAAAATGGAGGCAGTGGGGAACCGGAGCAGCAAGGTCAGTTCAGTATATCTTTATTTCTGTTCTCTGCCATTCATCCACCTTCATCTTGTATGCCATTACTATCTCCCATCTACTCAACTGCTAGACTTCTATTTCCACTTCATCTATCTGTGAGTTTATTTCATTACCTTGTCTGTCAGTGTTTATATATTTTTCATATACACTACTCACAAAAAGTTAGGGATATTTGGCTTGTGTGTGAAATTTCAGGATTTTAGATCTGCATGACTGGCAGATGCAGCGGCGGCCGTGCGGGCATCAAGAGCGATACGGGTTCCGGGCAGAGAGGTAAGTACAATTTGTGGTGACCATTATGGCGCATAACAGGTATTATTTCGTGTTAGGACCCGTCTTACAGAGATCGCCTTGACATTCGGCAGACGGGCTCAAATGGTTTTGTACAAAATGTATTTGCCAAGCATCTCACTTTATAAATAAGCGTAGCATTAGCACTATAATATTTTTTGTGACTTTGGCATTATTGTACTTTATCTGGTTTGCAGGGTGCTGCTGCATTGTTTTTTTTTCTCTATGTTTTCAGCCATGGCAGGGTGGGAGGTGCTGACTAACCCCCTTTTCTTTGCATAAGTACAATTTTTGTGAGGGGCCTGGGGATTTGGGTGGGGCAAAGAAGTGGACGTCTTTTGACTACATCCCACACTGATGACTACTTCATAGTGATCGATGAACTGCGGAACTGGATGATGAATGCAACACAACTCCAGGCACATTTAAGGGAGGTGAGAGACACCCAAGTGTCACGCCAGACTACCCTTTATATCAGCGAGGTCTGCATGCTAGACCACGTGCAAGGGTACCTGACCGCAGGTGTTACGTCTTGCATGGGCCAGGGAGCATCTATTCTGGACAAGGGACCAGTGGGCCTCAGTGCTGTTCACTGATGAAAGTTGATTCACGCTAAGCAGAAGAGATGGTCACCAACAATGTTGGAGACGTCAAGGAGAAACCTATGCATCCGCCACTGTTGTCACCACACAAACCTTTGGTGGTGGTGTTGTTACAGTGTGGTCAGGTGTGTCTAGTCAATACAGAACTGCCCTACACTTTGTGAATGGTACAGTGAAAAGGCCATACTACTTGAATAACATTATTAATCTAGTCATTGTGCCTCTGAATGAACAACACAGGCCAAAATTCATCTTCAAGGATGACAATGCACCAGCTCATCAAAGTCACATCATTTGGGAACGGCTGCTGGAGACTGGGGTACCTCAAATAGAGCAGCCTGCACTTTCTCCAGCCCTGAATCCCATTGAAAATCGATGGGATCAGATGATTTTCTGTCTAGAGGCTCGTAACTCTGTACCCAGAACCTCAATGACATGAGGGCTGTCCTTTAGAAAGAGTGGGATGCCATGCCTCAGCAGACAATAAGTGGACTTGTGAACAGCATGCAAAGTCGTTGTCAAGCTGTAATTAATGCTCAAGGCCACTTGACAAGTTATTGAGACATTTACATATTTTGTGGGGGGATACCCACCACTGGTGTTGGCTTTTGTTTCAATAAATTGTCGGGGATGAGGAAATCACCACTACATGCTTCTACTTAAATGTCCTACTTTCATGGCATACTTTCTACGTTTTCCATAAATTTCACCCGAAAGCCAAATATCCCTTAGGATATCCCTTTTTGATAGTAGTATATGTTTATTGCGACCATCAGGTTGTCATGTAAATTAGTCCGACAATAAGTATATGAGTACATTGGAAAGACGACTATGGGGGAAGTGCAGGTCTGTGGTCTTGTTAAAGGGGTTATCCAGTATCTACTACAGCCCCCCCCCCCCATGTGCCGGGCTCCTCCATGGGAATATACTTACCCCACTCCCGCTGCTCTCCTGGTCCCCGCACCGCTGCTGCTGCTTCTCCCTGTACACGGATGAAAACATTCGGTGTCGGTGGGGAAAGCAGTCAATGGCAGGCAGGGACAGGGACGAGCCTCTCTAGCGTCACCCACGATGCTAGGAGGCTCTTCCCCGCCTGCCATTGGTTGCTCCCCTACCGACACCGGATGTTTTCATCTGTGTACAGGGAGAAGCAGCAGCGGCGGTGCGGGGACCAGGAGCGCCACGGGGAGTGAGGTAAGTTTATTCCCACAGAGGGTCCCGGCACATGGGGGGGGGGGCTGTTGTAGATACTGGATAACCCCTTTAAGAATCCACGAGGTTACAGCAATGGCACATTTCTCAATGCTATCTCTGCCAGGCCCACTAACACACCGGGCATCTCCTCCTGAAAATTTGGAACCAGGAAACTTTGTTTCCCGTCAACCAATCTTGTTGGGAGTGTTCAGTGACAGCCCAATTTCCCAAGGTCTAATCCTATGTCTGTATGTGTTGAGGAAGTCTTGCCTGCTGGCTATATTTATTTAGGAGGTATATGTCTGGATTTCTTTAGGTGGGGAATGATCTGGGGCTTGTTTTGGTTGGGGGGGGGGGGGGGTCTGGTTTGGGGTATGTATTTTTGGGACTGGATTTATTTAGGGTCTCTGCTTGGTGGTCAGTATCTATTTAGGGAGTCTGGTCTCATGTCTGTAGTATGCTTGGTCTGGTGTTTGTATTTATTTAGGCGGTTCCATAGTTGCCAACAATCCCGAATTTGAAGGGACTTTCCCTAATTTTCAGAGAGAGTTCCAACAAATGTACTTCCTGGCTGGGTAGTCCCACTCATAAGTGGATGATCTTGTACTGCCTTGGATTGTTTCACGGACAGGGCTTAGATGTCATGAATTTACCAGTTTCAATGTTGGTAAGTATAGGGTGAGGTCTGGGGCCTGTATTTGTTTTAGATATAAGGGGAGAACACGACACTCAGGATTCTGTGAGGTGCTTTAAAATAGAGTGCCAACTAATTCTACATTATCGTATGTCTTTAAATAAATGATATTCAAAGAATATTGAGAGTGCTGGATGTCCTTGTGGTATTTGTTCAGGGGTCTGCTCTGTGGACTGTAGGAGTTGGGGAACAATCAACAACCCAGACCTCCCAAGTGTCCCTCTTTTTGAGGGACAGCCCTCTTTTTGACTTTAGTTCCTATGTCCCTTTTTGCTCCTTAAATGTCCCTCTTTTTGATCTGAGGGATAGATTTGCACGTTTACAATATTGATCCAGAAAATGCTTGTCTGGTTCCTCTATGTATTTAAGAGCCCACCTTGCATATTATTTCATTGTTTTATGCAATTTGGATTTTTGGAAATTTCTACATTCAGAAAATGTTTGCGCTATTGTGTAAAAGAAAACTATTGAAGTTTATAGATATGCAGGTAAAATGGATCTTTCACATAGTGAACCAAAATTGTCCCTCTTTGACCTTCCCATACCTCCCAACTTTTGAAAATCGTTAAGAGAAACAATATATGCCGGCATGCATCGCAGCAATTGTTTTTCATACTAGGCCATGCCTCTAAGGCCTCATGCACACGACCGTATGTATTTTGCAGTCCGCAAAAAAAACGGATCCGCAAAAACTACGGATAACATCAGTGTGCATTTCGTATTTTGTGGAATGGAACAGCTGGCCCCTAATAGAACAGTACTATCCTTGTCCGTAATGCGGACAATAATAGGACATGTTCTATTTTTTGGCGGAGCGGAAATATGGACATACGGAAATGGAATGCACACAGAGTAACTTCCGTATTTTTGCGGACCCATTGAAATGAACCGTTCCGTATACAGTATATGTAGAGCAGCACAACAATACCTTTAGATATGGAATATCAGGAATGCATCAGCTAGTCCAATTCCCCTGATCTATAGGGGTTATAACGACATCAACCACAAAAGATATGACGGCAGCATCTCCAATCCAATAAGGCTTTATTCACACACGGTGCAGTTACTACAACGTTTTGGCTATATAGTAGCCTTTATCAAGCTAACTTAGAAGTGTAAGATAGGGGTATATAAAACACACACAATTGTTCCTCCCATCCCCCATCTGCCAATGAAATGTCTAATTACAAATAGATAAAAGTTGTATACAAAATGTTCACCAATACAATCTGTGCAATACTTAAATACCATTATGTATAACCAATCGGTGCACATAAATTACCTTATCGCGTCCGTCAAAATGCCTGCTTGGCGTTCAATGGACTCTACTGCGCATACTCAGCGCACACTGTGGATCCTTATCATTCCAGCCAATCACGTGTCAAGACCAGTGTCACGTGTCATCCGGCACTGTGATGTAGCTGCACCATGTGACCCAGCGTAGATCACATGTCCACACATGTGACCCAACATATATCACATGTCCACATAGACACTGTTCGCACGATATCGCCAGAAATTCTGAAGTAGTAGTATCGCCAGAAACTCTGACGTAGCGGTATCATGTAAAACATTGTTCACATGGCTGCAACAACCCCGCCCACATGATCACTCAAAACGTACTTAATCTATGTGCGTCTGTCATTATCATCAAGATCAGACCCTCATCAGAGTTCATTAGATCCACAAAAATGTTAAAATAGCATAATTCTAATTCACAGATTATCTCATCCATAAACGATCCTAGTGTATCCATGTACGTATTTATTCATATTGAATTATGATATACAATTGTATCACAGCTCTATTTTAGTGTTCACTAGACTTACATATGTACACGTATATATTTTATTCAATTATTTTTATATGTCACTTGTACAGGCATGGGTTAATGCTAATTATGCTTGATGATGTCATTTCCTCACACTATAAGTATGTTCAGTTTGCATTGTTGCATTGCTTGAGAAAGGCTTCATGTTGGAGCCGAAACGTCGCGTCACTACTGGGTGAATAAATAGTTTTCTTTTTTTCACCATACCGGAGTGCTGCTCTATATTTTTTTTTTGATCCTGGGACGCTTTTCCTATTGGAGCTTGCACCAAATTTTCAAATCAAAATGTTGGTGCTGCCATTCATTGCATTTGTGTATATATATATATATATATATATATATATCAGTACAGACCAAAAGTTTGGACACACCTTCTCATTCAAAGAGTTTTCTTTATTTTCATGACTATGAAAATTGTAGATTCACACTGAAGGCATCAAAACTATGAATTAACACATGTGGAATTATATACATAACAAAAAAGTGTGAAACAACTGAAAATATGTCATATTCTAGGTTCTTCAAAGTAGCCACCTTTTGCTTTGATTACTGCTTTGCACACTCTTGGCATTCTCTTGATGAGCTTTAAGAGGTAGTCACATGAAATGGTCTTCCAACAGTCTTGAAGGAGTTCCCAGAGATGCTTAGCACTTGTTTACCCTTTTTACCTTCACTCTGCGGTCCAGCTCACCCCAAACCATCTCGATTGGGTTCAGGTCCGGTGACTGTGGAGGCCAGGTCATCTGGCGCAGCACCCCATCACTCTCCTTCATGGTCAAATAGCCCTTACACAGCCTGGAGGTGTGTTTGGGGTCATTGTCCTGTTGAAAAATAAATGATGGTCCAACTAAACGCAAACCGGATGGAATAGCATGCCGCTGCAAGATGCTGTGGTAGCCATGCTGGTTCAGTATGTCTTCAATTTTGAATAAATCCCCAACAGTGTCACCAGCAAAGCACCCCCACACCATCACACCTCCTCCTCCATGCTTCACGGTGGGAACCAGGCATGTAGAGTCCATCCATTCACCTTTTCTGCGTCGCACAAAGACATGGTGGTTGGAACCAAAGATCTCAAATTTGGACTCATCAGATCAAAGCACAGATTTCCACTGGTCTAATGTCCATTCCTTGTGTTGTTTAGCCCAAACAAGTCTCTTCTGCTTGTTGCCTGTCCTTAGCAGTGGTTTCCTAGCAGATATTCTACCATGAAGGCTTGATTCACACAGTCTCCTCTTAACAGTTGTTCTAGAGATATGTCTGCTGCTAGAACTCTGTGTGGCATTGACCTGGTCTCTAATCTGAGCTACTGTTAACCTGCGATTTCTGAGGCTGGTGACTCGGATGAACTTATCCTCCGCAGCAGAGGTGACTCTTGGTCTTCCTTTCTTGGGGCGGTCCGCATGTGAGCCAGTTTCTTTGTAGCACTTGATGGTTTTTGTGACTGCACTTGGGGACACTTTCAAAGTTTTCCCAATTTTTCAGACTGACTGACCTTCATTTCTTAAAGTAATGATGGCCACTTGTTTTTCTTTACTTAGCTGCTTTTTTTCTTGCCATAATACAAATTCTAACAGTCTATTCAGTAGGACTATCAGCTGTGTATCCACCTAACTTCTCCACAACGCAACTGATGGTCCCAACCCCATTTATAAGGCAAGAAATCCCACTTATTAAACCTGACAGGGCACAGCTGTGAAGTGAAAACCATTTCAGGTGACTACCTCTTGAAGCTCATCAAGAGAATGCCAAGAGTGTGCAAAGCAGTAATCAAAGCAAAAGGTGGCTACTTTGAAGAACCTAGAATATGACATATTTTTAGTTGTTTCACACTTTTTTGTTATGTATATAATTCCACATGTGTTAATTCATAGTTTTGATGCCTTCAGTGTGAATCTACAATTTTCATAGTCATGAAAATAAAGAAAACTCTTTGAATGAGAAGGTGTGCCCAAACTTTTGGTCTGTACTGTATATCAAGAGGTTCCAGGTGCATACCAACCTCAACCTATAAAACACAAAGATACAATATTAGAAAAATAGAAAATATTAAAAACAACTTTAAAAAAAATGGACCATAGTCCTACATTCTAATGATCGATATACATCAATTATCTAATACTACTTACATTAAACTCCAAATGCAATCCATATGGTTTTAGTACTTACAGAGTAAAAATCCACTTTAGCTCTTTCTTCCTAAGTATTGCCTCCCTATCTCCACCCCTTTGTAACATCCCTACTGAATCAATCACCCGGAATCTAAGTTGATTGATTGAATGGCCATTCTCTACAAAATGTTTCGCCTCTGGTTTATCCATGTTTTTCTTCCTAATAGTGCTTTTATGTTTGTTGATTATCTTTCTCATCTCCATAGTGGTATCTTCATTGTAGATCAAGCTACACGGGCACTGGATCATATACACCACATATTTTGATCTATAGGTATAATAACCATTTATCTTGAAAACTTGACAAGTATAGAGATGTCCAAAGGTATTCCCTTTAATCATGTTACTGCAGTTACAGCAACCTAAACACGGAAAGTTGCCCAGCTTACGTGGAGCTAAATATCGTTTCCTCTTTGGGGACGCCGTCTATCAACAGAAGCAAGGTACGGCCATGGGGTCCAATGTGGCCCCTACCTACACTAACATCTTCATGGTGGAGGTGGAGGACAGGCTAGTGTACCAATCAACCTTTAAAAAGAGTGCCCTGTGCTGGTGGCGCTACATCGACAACGTTTTTTTGATCTAGTGTAACACCCTTGAGGAACTGGATGAGTTCCATCAACATTTAAATACAGGGATACCTGGGCTACAGTTTACTAAGGTAGTGTCACGTGAACAGCTGCAGTTTTTGGATGTGTTGGTCTATACTAAAGATGGTCAGATTGGAACTGATTTATACCAAAAATCTACGGATAAAAACAATGTACTTAGATTTGATAGTTGCCATCCAAAACTAATGATAGAGTCACTCCCTTGGAGTCAATTACTCTGAGTGAGGAGGATAGTATCCGATGAACAACAATCTGGTTTGAGAATTGATGAGATGTGCAAAAAGTTTAAGGCCAGGGGTTATCCACAGAGATTACTACACAGAACACGTGAAAGGGCGATCCATATAAAAAGGGAAACTATTTTAACAGGTATCCCTAAAAATAGGGACACAGATAGGATCCCTTTTGTGTCTATATATGGCACTTATAGTGGCCCAATAGCAAGGATAAAAAAAGAAAGGCATATTTTACATTAAACCCCAAGTGAAGGAATTTCAGACACAACCCATAATGGCAGATAAGAGACAATCGAATGTAAGAGATTGCTTGGTGAAATCAGATGTAGGAAGTATAAAAGATGAAAGCCAGCGATATTTAGCTAGATTCCGGGTGATTGATTCAGTAGGGATGTTACGAAGGGGTGGAAATAGGGAGGCAATACTTGGGAAGAAAAAACTAAAGTGGATTTTTACTCTGAAAGCACTACAACCATATGGATTGCATTTGGAGTTTAATGTAAGTAGTATTAGATAATTGATGTATATCAATCATTAGAATGTAGGACTATGGTCCATTTTTTTAAAAGTTGTTTTTAATATGTCCTTTCTATTTTTCTAATATTGTAAATAAATACATACATGGATACACTAGGATCATTTATGGATGAGATAATCTGCAATTTAGATTTATGCTATTTTAACATTTTTGTGGATCTAATGAACTCTGATAAGGGTCTGATCTTTATGATAATGACAGACGCACATAGATTAAGTACGTTTCGAGTACATTTAAGGATCAAAGTGAGACATGGGTCAAAAAGAGGGGCACTTGGGAGACATGCCTTCCAAAAAGTTGGGAGGTATTCCCCAACCTGTGGCTCTCCAGCTGTTGCAAAACTACAACTTCACTTCATACATTGCTTGTCGAAAAAATCCTGACTATATAAGGGCTTATTCAGACGGCCGTATGCTGTCAGAAAAAATGCGGATCTGTTTTTTTGCGGACAGTTCACCATGTCCGCAAAAAAACGGATTGCATTCCGTTTTTTTGCTTATCCATAGACTTCAATAGGGCCATGTCCTGATTTTCACACACAAGTAAAGGACATGTTTCATTTGTTCTGCGGAGCCTTGGAATGGAAAGGGGCCCCATAGAAGTGAATGGGTATCTAATCCGCAAAAAAAATCTGCATTTTTGTGGACAGCTTACGGACGTTTGAATGAGCCCTAAGGCATGTTAGTAGGTATGTGAATAAGCACAGTGAAGGAACCATGCGGCAGGGTCAAAAGGTAGGTGGGTAACTGTTGATTTTCACTCTTTTGGGGTGATTTTTTTTAGAGGGTGGCAGACACCTCCCTCACTATAAGGTGTTTCTATGTTATACACACTGTACATGAGTATTCATGCCCTAAACCTTTGGTCATACACTGACAGGGCAATCGCACAGCTAGAGAAAAGCGTAGGCTTTAAAACAAGCATGTAGGCCTCAGTTGCCGTGGCGACACAAAGCGATGCACGTGACCTAGTGACGCAAGGTGGACGCAGCAGGCGCACTGGGCGTGTGCGCAGACTTCCGGTTACGTCACGAATTCTCCTCCAAGACCGAGGCACCGGGAGAGCTATGAACCGGAGAGACCGAGCGCAAATGACGGGCTACCACCAGTGACAGGAGACGGAGCGCGGAGAAGACCTTGAAGACAGACTGACCGTGTAGGCACCGCCCTACGGGGCGCCACAAGCAGGTGAGGAGGGGAGGAGATGTCACTGAGGATAGAGCCAACACAATGGGCTGCTGACAACATCTGCTGTGTGCACGGATACCTGTCAGTGTGGATTACTCAGCGCGCGGCCATAGCTGTGGGGCACTGTGTGGTTCTCGGTAAGGTGTGGTGCCAGGTAGGCGAGGCTGGCCCTCCATTCTAGATGTGGGCCTGGTGGATACAATGATGCTGGGAACCTGTATGATAGAGATCCTTCAGTTCTGTGCTGTTGGGTCCCAGGCCGAGGGGCCGCGACCCAACTCATTTTTCAATGACTGAATTCTTTGGCGTAACATAATGGACCACCATTTCGGGTTTAGAGCTCGTGCCCACGACCGTGGACAGCTGGCCACAGTAGAACAGTCCTAGATCAGTCCGGACATACGGAAATGGAACTAATGGTTTTGTTTTGGTTCCGCATACGGTCCGCAAAAAAAAAAAAAAAAAAAAAGAACGGACACGGAAAGATAATACATTGGTACACATGGCATATTTTAGGACAGTCTGGATTCCTCTGTACGTTGGCATAAATCACCCAGTCTTCTGAAAGCCCGATTGTCTGCCATGATTATCAGATTTGACAAATCATGTGTCCCAAAAAAGGTTGTGACCTTGTTCCCATTGCGTGATCTAGAGGTTGTGGTAACCCAGCAGTATCACAATGTGAATAGGTATCAAATAGAAAGCGGCATTGTTTGCATCCAGAGCCTGAAAGCCTATGATGGCAGCGTCCTGCCCGCAAGTCTGGTAACTGTTCGAGGGATACCGGATCTCCTTATGGAGAACTCCTCAGGATAGGTCATTAATATCTGATCTCCGGGGTCTCCCGCCAGTCGGCTGTTTAAAGGTTTTTGAAGAGACTGTTCTCATTGAACACTGCAGCCTCTTCCTTGGCGGGTGACGTCACTGCACATCAGTCACATGGCGCAGCTTGGTCCTATTCAAGTGAATTGGCCTGAGCTGCAGTATCAAATCCAGCCCCTGTGCTTGGGAGGCAGCAAGGAGGCCTCAGCGCTCACTTTCATCCAGCTGATCGGACCCCCACCGATGAAATATTGGTTATCGGTATAAAAATTGCGGACAACCCCTTTAATGACTAGGCAATTTTTTATGATTTGAAGCATGTGGTAGTTCCTAACCCTTTTTTTTATTTCTTAGAATACCAAAATAATTTTTGCAACTTTTTTTATGCCTACTGTTTTTAGAAATATTTTTCTTTATTAATTTTATTTTGGGAAAATGTAAAATTTTTAAAGTCAATTTGTATGAAAACTAAAGCTTTAAAAATTTTTTAAATATGCGAACTGACACCAAAATGAACGATTAATTTGGGTTCCCTATTATGCGTCGGTCGTATTGGTCTATAATGTGTATGGTTTGACGTGAATTGGGGCAACTGTTTTGGTGGATATTTTTTATTTTATTTGTATTTTATATTAAATTTTTAACTTTTGGAACAGAATGTCCCCCAAGAGGTCATTTAAAGAAATGTTTTCCTTTTTTAATTTGCACCTTTCCACTGTAGGGCATCCAAAGGAGCCCCATTTCCAGGCGAAAACAGACCCCTGTGGATGCATTGTACACGGGCAGAGCTGATCAGGTTCTGGTAAATGGATATTCCGGTAGGTGCAAGTTATCCTCTATCCACAGGACAGGGGATAACTATCCGACCAGTAGGGTTCCTTTTGCTGGGATCCCCACCGATCATGAGAATGGTGCCCCCCCCTCTCCTGTGGATAGGGAATAACCTGATCGCCAGGTACAATACAGGAAGCGGCATAGCTGTCACTGAGCAGAGGAGAAGACAGAAGCAAAAATAACCCGCCGGGCACCTGACCTGCTTCTGCTAGATTGCAGGAGCTTTAGGCCCCTTTCACATGAGCGAGTTTTCCGCGCAGGTGCAATGCGTGACTTGAACGCATTGCACCCGCACTGAATCCAGACCCATTCACTTTTATGGGGCTGTGCACACGAGCGGTGATTTTCACGCATCACTTGTGCGTTGTGTGAAAATCGCTGCATGTTCTATATTCTGTGTTTTTCACGCAACGCAGGCCCCATAGAAGTGAATGGGGCTGTGTGAAAATGGCAAGCGTCCGCAAGCAAGTGCGGATGCGGTGCGATTTCGCACGGTTGCTAGGAGACGATCGTGATGGGGACCCGATCATTATTATTTTCCCTTTATAACATGGTTATAAGGGAAAATAATAGCATTCTGAATACAGAATGCATGGTACAATAGGGCTTGCTCGCGCAGCCCGGCTTCTCTTCTGTCTTCATCTTTGCTGTGCACAGGAAAAGGACCTGTGGTGACGTCACTACGCTCATCACATGGTCCGTCACATGATCCATCACCATGATAAAAGATCATGTGATGTCACTGCGCTCATCACATGGTCCGTCATCAAAGGTCCTATTCCTCAAAGAAGAAGACAGAACAGAAGCCGGGCTGCGCAATCAAGCCCTATTGTACTATGCATTCTGTATTAAGAATGCTATTATTTTCCCTTAAAAACATGTTATAAGGGAAAATAATCAAATCTATACCTAACCCAAACCTGAACTTTTGTGAAGAAGTCCGTGTTCGGGTCTGGGTACCAAACATGCTGATTTTTTCTCACGCGCGTGGCTCCCATAGGCTACCATTATACAAATTACCATGCGACAAAATGTCGTGGTGTAGACCTAGCCTAAGGGTCCTTACACACATTCATTTTTTTTATTTTATTTATATTTTTTTTTTACCGCTAAGAAATGCCGGAATAACTGCTGTGTTGTTTAGGCCTCTTTCACACTTGCGTTGTTAGGATCCGGCGTGCACTTCCGTTGCCGGAAGTGCCCGCCGGATCCGTAACACCGCAAGTGAACTGAAAGCATTTGAAGACTGATCAGTCTTCAAAATGCGTTCAGTGTTACTATGGCAGCCAGGACGCTATTAAAGTCCTGGTTGCCATAGTAGTAGTGGGGAGCAGTATACTTGCCGTCCGTGCGGCTCCTGGGGTGCTCCAGTATGACGTCAGAGCGCCCCATGCGCATGGATGACGTGATCCATGCGATCACGTCATCCATGCGCGTGGGGCGCCCTGACGTCACTCTGAAGTGCCCCGGGAGCCGCACGGACGGTAAGTATACTGCTCCCCACTACACTTTACCATGGCAAACAGGACTTTAGCGTCCTGGCAGCCATGGTAACCATTCAGAAAAAGCTAAACGTCGGATCTGGTAATGCGCCGAAACGACGTTTAGCTTAAGGCCGGATCCGTATTAATGCCTTTCAATGGGCATTAATTCTGGATCCGGCCTTGCGGCAAGTGTTCAGGATTTATGGCCGGAGCAAAAAGCGCAGCATGCTGCGGTATTTTCTCCGGCCAAAAAACGTTCCCATCCTGAACGGATTTCTCTCCATTCAGAATGCATTGGGATAATCCTGATCAGGATTTTTCCGGCATAGAGCCCCGACGACGGAACTCTATGCCGGAAAAGAAATACGCAAGTGTGAAAGAGCCCTTAGCCGCTATTTTCTTCATGGCGTTTTCTCTATAAAGCAGGTAATGTGAAAAGGCCTGAAAAAATACACCATGCTGCTTTTTTTTTATTTATTTTTTAGACACCAGTAAAACAAAAAAGCAACCTCATTAAGAAAAATAGCAGTAGCAAAAAAACAAACAGACCTTGAGCGGGCCTTTTTATCCCAAAAAATGCAGAAAACAGCCATCAAAACCTTACATGTGAAAGCACCTTAAAGGGGGTGTCTGGTTTCAGGATGAAACCGAACACCCTCAAGATCAGGAAGATGTGAAGAACGGGTAAGTATTTATCAGCCGCTGCACTGGTTCTCCTGCCTGGGCTCTATTTACCCGACTGCAGCATTGACATCACATGTTAATGGTCAATTTTAATCAATATATTTTAACAATTTTTTTTTTTTTACAAAATTCACTATTTTCTAAATTTGAATCTCTCTGCTTTTGCAGATTTTCAATTTTTTTTTTCCTGTAACACCTCAAGGGTTAAAGGGGTTGTCTCACCTTATGAATCCACTGTAAATCACTTGTTGTCCAGTAAAGGGATCTTCAGTATACAAACCGGATTTCAAAAAAGTTGGGACACTATACAAATCGTGAATAACTGAATGCAATGATGTGGAGGTGCCAACTTCTAATATTTTATTCAGAATAGAACATAAATCATGGAACAAAAGTTTAAACTGAGAAAATGTACCATTTTAAGGGAAAAATATATTAAATCAGAATTTCATGGTGTCAACAAATCCCCAAAAAGTTGGGACAAGGCCATTTTCACCACTGTGTGGCATCTCCCCTTCAACTTACAACACTCAACAGACGTCTGGGGACCGAGGAGACCAGTTTCTCAAGTTTAGAAATAGGAATGCTCTCCCATTCTTGTCTAATACAGGCCTCTAACTGTTCAATCGTCTTGGGCCTTCTTTGTTGCACCTTCCTCTTTATAATGCGCCAAATGTTCTCTATAGGTGAAAGATCTGGACTGCAGACTGGCCATTTCAGTACCCGGATCCTTCTTCTACGCAGCCATGATGTTGTGATTGATGCAGAATATGGTCTGGCATTATCTTGTTGAAAAATGCAGGGTCTTACCTGAAAGAGATGACGTCTGGATGGGAGCATATGTTGTTCTAGAACCTGAATATATTTTTCTGCATTGATGGTGCCTTTCCAGACATGCAAGCTGCCCATGCCACACGCACTCATGCAACCCCATACCATCACAGATGCAGGCTTCTGAACTGAGCATTGATAACAACTTGGGTTGTCCTTGTCCTCTTTGGTCCAGATGACATGGCGTCCCAGATTTCCAAAAAGAACTTTGAATCGTGACTCGTCTGACCACAGAACAGTTTTCCATTTTGCCACACTCCATTTTAAATGATCCCTGGCCCAGTGAAAATGCCTGAGCTTGTGGATCTTGCTTAGAAATGGCTTCTTCTTTGCACTGTAGAGTTTCAGCTGGCAACGGCGGATGGCACGGTGGATTGTGTTCACTGACAATGGTTTCTGGAAGTATTCCTGAGCCCATTCTGTGATTTCCTTTGCCCTGCTTTCACACCTGAGCGTTTCTCAAACGCGCGTTTTACGCGCGTTTTTATGCGCGTTTTTTGTAATAGTAAACGCGCGTTTGACACGCGTTTGTGTGATTGACTGCAGTGTCCTATGGCCACAAACGCGCGTCAAAACGCCCCAAAGAAGCTCAAGTACTTGATTATGCGTCGGGCGTTTTACAGCGCGATCGTACGCGCTGTAAAACGCCCAGGTGAGAACCATTCCCATAGGGAAGCATTGGTTTTCATGTGTTGAGCGTTTTACAGCGCGTTTGAACGCGCTGTAAAACGCTCAGGTGTGAACTTAGGGTTACAGTAGCATTCCTGTTTGTGGTGCAGTGTCGTTTAAGGGCCCGGAGATCACGGGCATCCAGTATGGTTTTACGGCCTTGACCCTCACGCACAGAGATTGTTCCAGATTCTCTGAATCTTCGGATGATGTTATGCACAGTTGATGATGATAGATGCAAAGTCTTTGCAATTTTTCGCTGGGTAACACCTTTCTGATATTGCTCCACTATCTTTCTGCGCAACATTGTGGGAATTGGTGATCCTCTACCCATCTTGGCTTCTGAGACACTGCCACTCTGAGAAGCTCTTTTTATACCCAATCATGTTGCCAATTGACCTAATTAGTGTTAATTGTTCTTCCAGCTCTTCGTTATGCTCAAATTTACTTTTTCCAGCCTCTTATTGCTATTTGTCCCAACTTTTTGGGGATTTGTTGACACCGTGAAATTTTGAATCAACATATTTTTCCTTTAAAATGATACATTTACTCGGATTAAACGTTTGATCTGTCATCTACGTTCTATTACAAATAAAATATTGACATTTGCCATCTCCACATCATTGCATTCAGTTTTTATTCACAATTTGTTTAGTGTCCCAACTTTTTGGGAATCCAATTTGTACATCAATTTTCAAATATGGCTGTGACTCTGGTAATTAGAATTTTTTTACCCCCAAATTGCATGCTTGTTTCTAGGGGGTTACAGCCACCACCGTGGTGGCCGCGCAGACGCACAAGTATCAATGCTGCAGTTGCCGGGTTTAAGGGAAGCGAGCGCGCACTAAGACTTGCGCATGCGCATTCATTCGCGGCCCCCTCGTCTGAGCTCCGTCCAAACTGCACGGATCAATAGCGCAGCTACAGGGTAGGCGCATTATGTGGACATGATTACTAGGGATCGACCGATTATCGGATTTACCGATATTATCGGCCGATATTCAGGATTTTGAACGTTATCGGTATCGGCATTTATTTTGCCGATATTCCGATAACGTCCTGGGAACACAGATCGCGCTGCTGACAGCGCTCTCCGTGTTCCCTCAGCAGCAGCACAGGGGAGAAGGAGCAGTGTCTCCTCCCCCTGTGCTGCTGCTGCTGCCGCTCCAGCCAATGGGAGGACAGGGGACAAGAGGAGGGGAGGAGCTATGGCCACTGCTCCACCAATGAAGATTAATCTATCATTTATTCATATACAGGAGGCGGGAGCTGCAGAATCACATAGCCGGCTCCCGGCCTCTATGAGCTGTAGCTGCGATCTGCGGTAGTTAACTCCTCAGGTGCCGCGGATCGCAGCTACAGCTCATAGAGGTCGGGAGCCGGCTATGTGATCCTGCAGCCAGCTCCCGCCTCCTGTATATGAATAAATTAGAGATTAAGCTTCATTGGTGGCGCAGTGCGCCCCCCCTCCCCCCCCCAGTATCAGACATTGGTGGCGCAGTGCGCCACCCCCCCAGTATCAGACATTGGTGGCGCAGTGCGCCCCCCCCCCCCAGTATCAGACATTGGTGGCGCAGTGCGCCCCCCTCCCCCCCCCAATATTAGGCATTGGTGGCGCAGTGCGCCTCCCCCCCCAAGCCCCCCCAGTATTAAGCATTGGTGGCGCAGTGCGCCCCCCCTCCCCCCAGTATTAAACAGTGGTGCGCCCACCCCCCCACCCCAGTCGCAGTGCGCCCCCCACAGGATTCCCTCTCCCCTGCTCCTCCAATCGGAGCCCCAGCAGTGTAATGCTGGGGCTCCGATCGGTTACCATGGCAGCCAGGACGCTATTGAAGCCCTGGCTGTCATGGTAAGCTCCATGCTGCTGTGTGCACAAAGCACACAGCAGCAGGGACAGTGTGAGCTCCTATTCACCCTGATAGAGCTCTATCAGGGTGAATAGGACAAGGGTTCTTAGTCCCTAAGGGGGCTAAAAGTTAGTTAAAAAAAAAAAAAAAAGTAATAAAAATAAAAACACCAAAATATTAAATATAAATGAAAGATTTACAAAAAAAATAAAAAATACACATTAACAATAAACATTAATTTTCAGCAGATTTGTGGGAATTTTTTATTTTTTTTTCAAAAATGAAAATTCCCAGAATATCGGTATAAATTATCGGCTATCGGCCTGAAAGTTCACAAATTATCGGTATCGGCCCTAAAAAATCAATATCGGTCGATCCCTAATGATTACTGGGGGATGGGGCATGTCACGATCTTCTCTGTTATCCCAGAGGCTGAATCTCCTCTGACAGCCTCTGGAGTTAAGTTCCGCCCCCAGCAAGCAAGGAAGAGAGGCCCTGAGATGCGGAACGGAAGCACTACGGAGTGCTTCTGTGGTGTTTCTGTCCGTGCCTCCGCACCGCGAAAAAAATAGAACTTGTTCTATTTTATTGCGGTGTGGACAGATCACTGACCCATTCAAGTTGAATGGGTCTCGATCCGTCCCGGCCACCGCAAGGAATGGACCCCCATCGGCCATGTGCAAGAGGCCTTACCCTGATTCTGCAGTTTACAGAAACACCCCATATGTGGTCATAAACTGCTGTATGGGTGTTTTGGGGAGGGCAGATTTTTGCTAGAATGGTCTCTGGGCACCATGTCGTATTTGAAAAGACCCTGAGGTATTTTTTATGGGTGTAGCGAGCGCTTTGAACCAACAGGCGTTTCATAGAATTTATAACACTTGGCTGTGAAAATGGAAAATTATATATAATGGTGCTTTAAAGGCAACCTGTAACCGGGACTTTGTGTATAGAGTTGAGGACATGGGTTGCTAGATGGCCGCTAGCACATCCGCAATACCCAGTCCCTATAGCTCTGTGTGCTTTTATTATGTAAAAAACTAAACTAAAACGATTTCATACATATGCAAATTAACCTGACATGAGTCTTGTCCCTGACTCGTCTCCGGGACAGGACTCATCTCAGGTTAATTTATATATGTATAAAATCGTTTTTGTTATGTTTTGTTTTTTTCACAATAAAAGCACACAAAGCTATAGGGACTGGGTATTGTGGATGTGCTAGCGGCCATCTAGCAACCCATGTCCTCAGCTCTATACCCAAAATCCCGGTGACAGGTTCCCTTTAAGCACAAACTTTATTTTTCACAGGATAAATTGCTGTTTGGGGATACGCCAGGACTCAGAAGGGAAGGAGCAGCATCTGGATTTTCGAACATAAAATTTTCTAAAATGGTTATTTAGAGGGAGAAATTTTTTATGTTTACATTGCTGTGTGAGGGCTTATTTTTTGCAGGATAAGCTGTAGTTTTTATTTGCACCATTTGGCTTTCTGATCGCTTTTTATCAAATTTTTTGGGAGTAAAAAAATAAATATATATTTTTTTTTACACGCTGTTCACTTAATGGGGTAGATCCTGTGATATTTTTATTGATATTTTCATTTTACACAATAAGAGAATTTTTAGAAAAAAAAATCATGTTTGTGTTGCTGTTTTCTTAGAGCCATATTGACTGTGTGGGATGAGGTGATGTTTTTATTGCTACCATTTTGGGGTACATATTACTTTTTTTGGGAGATGAGGTGACCCAAAAAAAAAGCTGTTTTGGTGTAATTTTTATTTGTTTTTTTTACACCATTCACTTTATGGTGTAGAATAGATGATGATGGAATATTTTTATAGAGCTGGTTGTTACGTTGTGTGTGTGTGTGTGGTTTTTTTTCTTCTATTTGCAATTTTTTTTTTTTAAACGACTTAATTGGCGAAAAATGTTTTGTTCTTTTATATGTAAAACTTAATTTTTTATTTTACATAAGGTCATACAAGACCTCTGGGGGACATTTAACATAATTTATATAATTTTTTTCTTTTTTTTTTCTTTTCACACTATTAATTTCTCTTGACATAGTAGCACCAGTTACAGAGGAAATACAGCCCCCAGAGAAGCTGTATAGCTCTGTACAGCCTCAGTGCAGGGCTGATGGTGGTCTATGGAAGACCCAACAGCTCCTGCACTCCCCCGACCGCAAAATGCTTCCTTAGCTGTATACACAGCACTCATTCAGTGATGTGTATAGAGCGATCTAGAAGGCAGGGGAATGGTCCCCGTCTTCTCTATGGGGAGCCCTGCAGTCACTAACAGCGGGCCCCCAGTACAGCAGCTGCATGAACAGCACATAGCTGCGATTATTGAAAGGACGTGGGAAGGGAAAGACGCTCGCAGGCTGCCAGCTTCCTCACCGCGCCTGTGCCGAATGCTGAACGGCGCGAGATTTCTCCAGAGCACAGGGCTGGCAGACAGATGCGAGCGCTGCTTGGCCCTGTCTATCAGGACTTGGAGGGAGGTGACAATGGTGGGAGAACGGAGCCTCTAGGAGCGTAGATACAAGAAGAAATAGGCTAGTTAGGTTTAGCGGACATTAGCACATCGCTAATGTCAGCTAGCTTTATATGATTAAATCTGGTAACAGAATCTCTTTAAACACTTATTTAAGCCATTTTCTTATCGGTAAGATAAGAATTAAGCTATAATGAGTGTTCATAAGGTCAGAGATCAGGAGCTGTCAGCTGAGCTGCCTGACAGAACAGGTAACATTCAGATCATACTAATAGATAAACTCAAGGCTACACAAGGACAGTGGTTAAATTTTTTTTTTTTTTATAAAGCGCAATTGAAAATATATATTTTTAGCTCAAAATGAGTATAATGCAATATAAAAAAAAATGCCCCCAAAGGTGTACATAGCCTTTAAAGGGAATTCTGTTTGAGAAGTTATTCCCTATCCTATATTAGATTGGTGGTGTTCCTACCCGATCACGAGAATACTCCTTTAAGCACTGGACTTTTTTTGACATTTTTGTTGGCTCTAAACTTTCCGTCAGCCATATTCCTAAGGGTCCATTCACATGTCCGTATGTGTTTTGCGGATCTGCAAAACACGGACACCGGCAATATCCGTTCAGCATTTTGCGGACTGTACATTGCCGGCACTTTCATAGAAAATGCCTTTTCTTGTCCGCAATTGTGTGCAAGAATAGGACATGTTCTATTTTTTTTTTTTTTTTTTTTTTTTTTTGTGGAACGGACCCTAAGTTGGATTAGTGGTTGTCTTATGACTATAATCTTGTCCAATTGCCTTATCATAGCATATGGACTAAAGGGTTCTTCCAGGACTTTGATATCGATTGCCTGTCCTTAGGATAGGTAGTCAGTATCTAAACGACTGATGTGCTGGCAACAGGCACTGCACCTACACAACCCCTTCCACTGTGTACTGGACAGAGCTGGTTACTGCACCCTACAAACAGGAATACTTAGAGGATTTCCAGGACTTTTCTATTGATGGCCACAGTTTAGGTCACCAGCAGCAGATCTGTGGGGTGTCAGACACCCAACACCCCCCAACAATTAGCTGTTTGTGGCAGATGCCAGAAATTATACAGTGGACAGAGTTGGAAGGAGAATGCTCCATCTACGGTGTAGTGGCAGTGCTGGGGTACTGCAGCCCAGCTCTTAAGTTAACGGGAGCTGAGCTGCAGTATGCCGCTGGCGGAAACTACACAGTGGTTGGAGCTTTCTGCTTCCAGCTCCGTCCACTCTATAACGTCCGGCTTTGGTAGCCTCCACCAACTGTGCCAGACCCTCACCAGTCCTGTAATGATGGGCTATCCTGAAAATGGGTCATCAACATCTTCGTACTTTTGTATACTAATTCAGGAAGGACCAAGGAAAACAGGTACTCAAATTTAAAGGGCAACAAATAGTCAGATTGGTGGGGGTCTGACCCATGTACCCCATCTGATAACCTGCTTCAAGCAGCCCTGGTGCCGGAAACTCTACAGTGTGCAAAGCTGGAAGCAGAAGGCTCTGTATGCTGCTGGGATAGTGCAGTCTAGCTCCTGTTCATTTGAATGGGAAAAAAGCTGCAGTACCCCATACCAGCCATTGTATGGTGTATGGCGCTCTGCTCTGTATACAATATAGTTTCTGGCACTACATCTGCTGGAAATGGCTAATCACTGGGGATGCTGGGTGTTGGGCTGATCTGAAATTTGATAGATCATCAATATCTGAAGCCAACCCCTTTAACTTGCATTTGTCTATTTCATACTGATCTGTCCATTTGTGTCTGGTGACAATGTTCTTGGCTGGTGGCAGAATGATCCGTGTATGTCGTCTTGCCATGTGTTGTCACTATTTCTTGATCCCACATTTCTTCATCTTGTTTCTCTGACAGCTTTTAACCGATAGTAACACTGTTTGGATGAAGCCACAGGGGTAAAAGCTTGTGCAACCATGAGCCGAGGCAAGCGTGACAGCAACTTCTCCGTCTTTGAAATCGGAGACTCCACATTCACGGTTCTGAAGCGCTACCAAAATCTGAAGCCTATTGGGTCTGGAGCACAAGGAATAGTATGGTGAGGAAGCTAGCAACTTCATGTTCCCTTTCTCTGTATCCCCTCATACACATGGCTGAGTCAGATTTTTGGTCTGTAAAAAACGGATCCTTGGAAAATGGTTAACTTCTGTAAGCATTGCATTATTCCCTCACTCCATCAATAGCAAGGGCTATCCTCATCCACAAAAACAGACCAGGATAGGACCTGTAGTAAAATTCTCAAATCGGGCTCCATGGATCCATGAGAAACTGTGAATGGTGCCATTGAATTGTATAGGTATCTGAGTAGCACACTTAGTAAGGCTACTTAGTAAGGCCAAAGGTGGGCCCTGCACCTATCAGACAATGGGGGCATATCCTAGCTATATACTCCCATTGTTTGTGATGGGAATACCCCTTTAAAAACCTGATAGCACACTGCTGAAAAAATACTGTCATGTGCACAAAGCCTTAAGGGGGGAAATTTCCAGTTGAATCACAAAAATGATACTTGTTAGGTTGACCTTACACGATGAGGCCTACTGAACCCCATTGTGTATGGGCATCCTTAAAATTAATGTGTACAAACGTCTGTCTACTCTTTTTTCTATGTCAGGAGCTGGTATTGATGGGTGTACGGGTGCAGAGATCCCCACCAATGGCTAGCATAAAGGAGCTGTGGCACTCTTCAGAGTTCAGTATGCCATTGTCTTATTTTGGCCTTACTAGCAGTGGCCTGACAGCATCTCGTCCCTATTGGTACAGCAGGTTTGTGGGTTCTCTACACAGCCCATTGCCAATACTGTCTTCAGACATATCTTAATGTATATTACTTTAATTTTAATCTGCAGAGATCGGACATCCTGCATCCATGCTAGTCAGCTCTTCTGCAGTAGCCCTGGCACAGGATCTGGTAATGGCAGTGCTGATAAGTCAACTGTTTTGGCAGGATCAACCATCTACTTAATGTGTGTTTGGGTCATCCAGTCCTTACCTGAGTGCAGATGTGGGGCTGGAAGATTGGCCGTGCCCAATCCTTTGTTCCCTTGATAAATAAGCTGCTGCCAACAGATATTGAATATGTATAGGAAAGTTGAGAAGAGTAGCTGTCAGTCCAAAGACTGTATTAGATTAAGCGATCCTGCAGGTGATTGTCGGGAGGGAATTGTTCCTTCTTGGCATTCGCCTACTCACTAGCTGAGAAGACCTCTGCTATTACATGCAGCGATCTCCTCCACAGTATGGAGAGCAGTGATCACTCATGCCATCACTGATCCCTGTACTGAATCATTATTTTCCGGCAGCAGATTGTGATTACACCATGATCTGCTGCCAGCAAACGATAGTTTTTAAACCTGTTGAAAAATGGTGATTGCCCGATGAACGGGCATTTACTCATTCGTCGGGTAATCGCCAGCGGTATTGCACTCCCAGATCATTAACGAGTGTTCTCGTCAACGCTTGTTAAAGGGAGTCTGTCACCACCATATGGCCATATACAGTGCTTACATGGCTCTGTAGCACAGCTATACAGGATTGTAACGGTACCTTTATTTTCTTTAGACTTGCACCAGCAGGAAGTTTAATTCATATGCAAATGAGCACTCGCAAGTGCCCCGGGGTGGCGTTCAGTGTGTAGGTGCCCAGGCTGCTCTGCCTTCTTTTCACTTTACTCCTCCCCAGCCTCTGCCTTTGCCCGTCTCCTCCAAGTCTCTTGCCTCATTGGTCCGGACTTGGAGGGCGGGCAAAGGAAGAGGCTGGGAAGGAGTAAAGTGAGAAGAAGGCAGAGCAGTCTGGGCACCTACACACTGAACGCCACCCCGGGGCACTTGCGAGTGCTCATTTGCATATGAATTCAACTTTGTTTTTCCTGCTGGTGCAAGTCTAAAGAAAAGAACAAAGGTACCGTTACAATCCTGTATAGCTGTGCTACAGAGCCATGTAAGCACTGTATATGGCCATATGGAGGTGACAGACTCCCTTTAATAATGAACTAGCCGACCGTTGGTCAATGTAATACTGCCTTTATAAGCGTTTGGCCACCAGCTTTAGTGTGGTGTAAGATCATTGTCTGCCACGTCGTACTGACAATGGACCAGTAGTTTGTTAGGGGAAGCTTTAGATGGATTTGTATATCAGGAACATTGGGTAGTGCTCCTGTAATGCATTTACAGTGCTCAGTCATTTCTGCTGTAGTAAGTAATTGAAATGTTTTTCATTCAGCGCTGCTTATGATGCTGTTCTTGAGCGTCATGTGGCCATCAAAAAGCTGAGCCGACCCTTCCAGAACCAAACACATGCTAAGAGGGCCTACCGGGAGCTGGTACTCATGAAATGCGTCAATCACAAGAATGTAAGTCAAGATCTTATTGCATCTCATTCGTCATGGTCCAGAACATTCGTGGAGGTGTTTTTGTGTAACCACTGCATGAAAGTGCAAGGCCTCCTTGACATATGTCCGGCGTTCTGTTCCCCTCCGTTGTGAAGTAGAAAACGATGCAGGAGAACTGAAGCTTGAACTGATACCGTCGTTTTCTATGAGATTGTCCCAGTTGTGATGCCAGATGTCAAATTGTTCCGGACAGAAAATCGCTACATGCTCAGTTTTTCTGTCTGGCGCTATCGCTGTATAGACGCTGGATCTGTGCGCTGAAGTTCTGTACACATCAGTTGTCTGACTCCCCACCTAAAACAGCTGGCCGGTACACAACGGATATGTGCTTCAGACCTTATTTATCTAGCATATATTTCGGCCTATAAGCCTGTCTATTCTCTCTTTGTACTCTGTGGCTCATACTGAAGAATACTGTGATTTATGTGCCTGTTTATTTTATTTCCATCTGTCGTGTTTTTTTTCCCACAGATAATTGGGCTTTTAAATGTCTTCACACCACAAAAATCTTTGGAGGAATTTCAAGACTTGTAAGTTGTCTCTGACGTCTATTATGTTTACTGATAATTTGAGTACTTAGTTGTGGGTTCTTTGGATAATTTGCTACTCTTTTGACATTTGGTGTCTTACAGCAGGGATTTTTTTTTTTCCAGGTACATTGTGATGGAACTTATGGATGCCAATTTGTGCCAAGTTATACAGATGGAATTGGATCATGAGCGCATGTCCTACCTTCTTTACCAGATGCTTTGTGGCATTAAGCACTTACATTCTGCAGGCATCATCCACCGGGTGAGTTAGACTTCATTTACACAGTCAGTGTTTGGTCAGTTATTTCTATCAGTGATTTTAAGCCAAAACCAGGTGCGGGTCTAACCACAGAACAGGTGCCGCTCTTTCCCTCATACCTTATGTCTGTGGAGGCTCCACTTCTGTTTTTGGCTCACAATCACTGACCAAACACTGATGTGTGAATGATGCTTTAGGCCTGTATAGTACCTGTATTCATGTCTGCCAGCAGTAGGACTTAGTCAGTCCATCTGTGTGACTGCGTAGATTGAATTGATAGAATATGCAGTTACTGAGATGGATATAACTTTTCATCAGCCCCACATACATTCATTGGTTAAAAGTCTGGTTCCAGTGCCATTATGTGTTAGTATATGGCATTTCATGTGGGTTTAATGCCTTTGGAAGGATCTGGGTGTTATGACTGCCCAACTCTATATTCTGGCAGGGTGCTGATCTAATCAGTCCCTGGCCATATTGGGTGCTGTCCCCGGACAATGGTGCTGCTGCCTGGGCCTTAAATTGTATACCTGTATGAGGTCTTCAATCCAAAGTTCTTTGATGTATTTTCCTCCTGATTTTGAATGAGTGGACATTTGCTATTTTGTCAGCCTTGATATCTCCTAGGGATGCTGTCTAGTGTCTGCAATGACAATTCTGCTTTATTACACAGTTACATGGGTGATAAGGTTGCAAAATAACATGCCAGCACTACAGTTTGTTACACGTTTGTGAAATGAAACCACTTTTTATGGAAACATTTTTATTAACCTTTATTTAAATCATGGGCGCCTTTGGGGCATTTTTTTATTATTGCCCTGTACTGTATGTCTCTCTCCCTCTCCTCTCCCTCTCCCTCTCCCTCTCCCTCTCCCTCTCCCTCTCCCTCTCCCTCTCCCTCTCCCTCTCCCTCTCCCTCTCCCTCTCCCTCTCCCTCTCCCTCTCCCTCTCCCTCTCCCTCTCCCTCTCCCTCTCCCTCTCCCTCTCCTCTCCCTCTCCCTCTCCCTCTCCCTCTCCCTCTCCCTCTCCCTCTCCCTCTCCCTCTCCCTCTCCTCTCCCTCTCCCTCTCCCTCTCCCTCTCCCTCTCCCTCTCCCTCTCCCTCTCCCTCTCCCTCTCCCTCTCCCTCTCCCTCTCCCTCTCCCTCTCCCTCTCCCTCTCCCTCTCCTCTCCCTCTCCCTCTCCCTCTCCCTCCTCATGAACTCCATTCCTGCAGAGATTCAATTGCAGGATCATAATCCCTGACAAGTAGAGCAGAGAGGAGGATGAGGCAGCTCTTTAGCTCAGTGTTCTGAAGTAACTTGTCCTCCTGTTTGATTAGGACAGCGGCCATTTTATTTCTCCTAATGAATGCTCCCCAGACATAACAAGTAATATTTAATTTATTTTCAGTAATGTTATTTTATTCCCCGAGAACCCGTTTAAGTAAATATTAAAAGGTTTACTACGCAGTAATAAAATATTTGCACAGACAGATCACATACAGATTAAAAGTAATAGTCATTTAGGCTAGGTCTACACAACGACATTTGTCGCGCGACACATAGGGCACAACGACACTGCAACATTTGTGGCACGACAATATTTTATAGTGATAGTCTATTGTGACGCGCTGCGACACGACAGTCGCAGAAAAATGCATCTTGAATGGATTATTTGCAATTGTCGCATCGCAGCATGTCGCAGTGCGACACCATAGACTATCATTATAAAAATTGTCACGCGACATTTATGCGACAAAATGTCGGAGTGTAGACCTAGCCTTAGCCTGAATCAGTTGGATAGCTCTTGTTGACCAGTTCCTAACGTAGTACATGGCCGACGCCTCATGGTGATACAAGAGTGAGTCACAACACATCATTTCTCGCCCAGTTTCCTTGGGGGACACAGAAGACCTTGGGTATAGCTCATCTCCATAGGAGGCGTGACACTAAGTGAAAACTGTTAAGCCCCTCCTCCACAGCTATACCCTCAGCCTGGAGAGAGAGACTGCCAGTTTTTGCTTAGTGTCCAAGGAGGCAAGACACTCCCTGCTACTGCAGGGCTGATTCTCCTTGTTTAAATTTTGATTTTTACTTTTTTCTTTTCTTTTTGTTCCAGATCATCAGGGACAACAGAGTCGCACTAGACCTCTCTGTTTCTCCCGGGGTCGAGCTGCGCCAGTGCCGGTCATCCGCACTGCTGCCTCCCCCACAGAAGGCAAGGTGGACCAGGGCAGCCCAGCTCCCCTGTATCCCGCCAGCGCAAGGGTCGCCCGCACGCCAAGCCCCTCTTCCAGCGTCCTGCCACTACGGTGCCAGTAGCTGAAGGGGCGACCCTGCTGGAATGGACCGAGGGTGAAGACGGCTATGGTGAGAGATTGGCTTCTCCAGCCCTACGACCCCCCCCTTTCCACCACCACCACCACCCGGTCTCCTGCGGGCCTAACCCCCCCCCCTCATGGCCCATACTGTGCCTCTCTGAACAGCTTTCATAGCTGTGATGGTGAATGCCTTGCCTCTGATGGCAGAGGTCATGAGTTTGAATCCCTGGACAAACCTTAACCCTTCCACTGCTGGATCTAGGCTGGCCCCTGGGGTGCCGCAGGGCGGCAATCTGCTCCCTGCTCCCCCCCTCCCCCTCCTGGCCCCATAGGACATGCAGCTGCTGTCCCCCTTTATCTTTTGATGTCCCGCCGGTATATGATACTACGCGGGCACCCGATCTCGGGGTCCCCCCATCTCCTTACCGGAGCGTTGCTCAGGGCCTGGGGCCCGCTCCTGACAGACCTCGCCTCCGGCCGGCATGGACATTCCGGTGCGGCCGGGCGCCGCAATGACCTGCTGGGCCGCCATCGGGCCTGCGGGGCCGCAATTCCGGCACTCCATTTGGGCCCGACTCTTCCGGCCTGCGGGGTGGGCTCCCGCGGCCGGTTTAATGCGCCGCTCCGCCTCAGTCCCGGCGGTATATAATACTATGCGGCCCCGGTCGGCCGGGCGCCGCACAAATTTAGGCCCCGGCTTTACGGCCTACTAGGCCGCGAAAGTCTGGCCTTTGTTGGAGGGGGCGGGTACTTCTCCAGGCGCGAATTCTTCCCGCCTGGGGCTTCCTCCGCCCCCAGTGGATCGCAGCGCCGGCCCCCAGGCCGGCTCCCTGTTAACCCTTTGGGTGCAGGCCGGCTCCCAATGGGCCTGTATGGTTGGCCACCCCTTTTTTCTCTTGCATCAAGAGAATCTGTGCCCTATATGGTGGTTCCCCTTTAGTCTCAGAGAGGCTGTTTTAAAAAAAAAAAAAAAAAAAATATGAAATAATAATGAATAAACAGATGTCTAACAGATTCTTGTGGGCTGCGCAGGACGCTGCAGCCCCTTCCATAGGCAGCATGGTTTCGCGCTCCCAGCCTGCGTCGCTGCCAGGTGCATTTCCCCTTTTAGGCGGTTTCTTGCCCTCTCCCGGGATGCAGCGCGGGCCAAGTGCATGCGGTCAGTTCTGTAGGCAGCATTCGTCACCCTCTCCAGGTATGGTGCCTGCCATGGGCATGACCCCCCCCCCTCCCAGGCGGGATACTGCACTCTCCCTGGCTGCGGGCTGGCCCTGTGTATGACCTTCTTAGGCGCGGTGCTGGCCATGTGCACGACCCCCTTCCATAGGCGGAACGCTGCACTCTCACTGGATTCGCTGCCAGCCGTGTGCGTGACCCCCTTCCATAGGCGGAATACTGCACTCTCACCGGATACGGTGCTGGCCATGTGCACGTCCCCCTTCCATAGGCGGAACGCTGCACTCTCACTGGATTCGCTGCCAGCCGTGTGCGTGACCCCCTTCCATAGGCGGAATACTGCACTCTCACCGGATACGGTGCTGGCCATGTGCACGTCCCCCTTCCATAGGCGGAACGCAGCACTCTCACTGGATTCGCTGCCGGCCGTGTGCGTGACCAACTTCCATAGGCGGAATACTGCACCCTCACCGGATACGGTACTGGCCATGTGCACGTCCCCCTTCCATTGGCGGAACGCAGCACTCTCGCTGGATTCGCGGTCGACCATGTGCGTGACCCCCTTCCATTGGCGGAACGCTATACTCTCATTGGATTTGTTGCCGATCATGTGCATGTCCCCCTTTTATTAGGCGGAAATCTGCACTCTCACCGGATGCGGTACTGGCCAGGTGCACGACACGCTTCCATAGGCGGAACGCTGCACTTTCACTGGATTTGCGGCTGGCCATAGGCATGACCCCCTTCCATAGGTGGTATGCTGCACTCTCATTGGATTCGCTGCCGGCCTTGGGCACGCCTCCTTCCCTCAGGCGGCATGCATACACTCCCTCTGTCTGTGGTTGTTCTCTCGCCGGTGCGTTGCTGGCCATGTGCATGAACCCCTTCCATGGCGGGGTGCTTGCACTCTCGCTGGATCCGCTGTCAGCCATGTGCATGGCCCCTCTTCCGTGGGCGGTGTACGCACTCTCACTGGATTCGCATTCGCTGCCGGCCATGGGCATGCCTCCCTTCCTCAGGCGACATACACACATTCTCACTGACTGTGTTTGTCTCTCGCCAGTACGTTGCTGGTTATGTGCATGACTCCCGTACATGGCAGGGTGCTCTCACTCTCCCTGGATGAGATGCTGGCCATGTGCATGACGCCCGCTGCACGTGCAAGCGGGCGTCATGTTTACACATCGCACCAGCGCCGTACATGGGTGGAACGCTTGCACTCCCATTGGATTCGGTGCTGGCCTTGTGTGTGACCACCCCTCATTCCATGGGCGGACCTTTGCACGCTCATGAGATTCACGGCTGTCCTTGTACGTGCTGTGCTGGACTTGTACATGTCCCCTTCATTGGCGGAGTGGTTGCACTCTCACAAAGTTCGGTGTTGGGGGAATTATTGCACGCTCTCTTAATGCTAGGATAACCCTGTGCATGTCCCCCTTTCACTAGGTGGACCTCCTGCGCTCCTGCAGGATTGTATGGTATGTCCTATGTCTCTGGAGTAGGTACGGCCTTAGGCGTCACCCCCTTTTGGGGTGGGCCTTTGCACTCTTGCCGACTGCAGTTTGCCAGGTACATTTCCCCTCTTTCGGGGCGGACTGCTTACGTTCCATCGCGTGCCATGCTAGGCTTATGCATAACTCCCTTTCAGGTTGCACTTTGCACTTCCATAGATGCTGGGGCACTCTGTGGCTGGCCCTCTTCTCTGAGTGTCTTTTTTGCAGGGAGCGGCCGTTCTTGTGCGTTGTTTGGGCCGTTTCTGCCTTCTCCTCCCGTAGGTGGGTTGGCCTTCTCACTGCTTACGGGGCTGCTCGTACGTATGCTTCCCCTCCTTCCTGCGACATCCCTTTGTTCTCTTGGGTTACTTGCCGCAAGCCTTGCACTCGTCTCTACAGAGATCGTTCTGTCCACCTGACCCGGAGGGCTCTGTGCTCTCTACTGCACCGAGCTGGGTGGTACTCATTCATTTCGTTGGCCCTTCCTCCCGGGAAGTGTTCGTGGTTCCTAGATGCGTGCTGTTGTCTGCAGCGCCCCTCGGATTCTTCGTTGGCTCTGGCGGGACTGTGGTTCCTTCGCCTATTACCATTTCCTCCTCTTCGGATGCAGTGTGGTATGAGTCCTTCCTCTTGGCGCCCTCTACGCTTCGGTCTGATCTGCTACCAGGTTCGGGCCACTCTTCTCGGGTAGATCACCCAACTTCTCTTGGATGCTCTATTACCCAGGTCCGGAGGACTTCCACCTTGGGTTCTTCAGGGTATTTGCCTTCTGCGAGGCGGTGAACCTGGCGTCTCACAGTGTAGCAGGGTTCTGCTTTTGGGCTGTCCTATGACTTCCCTGCTGCCCACTCCTCCTTTCGGTTGGGGGGTGTGATGCCGGCCTCTGTCTCGACTACCTTGTCTCGCCGGCTCTGTTTGGCTCCCCGTTCGGTACAGATCACGCCGATGTGGCTTCTGCCCGGCCAGGCTTCAGAGGCTGTTCCTTCACTGTCCTCCCCTCTGGGGGGAGCATGGTTGTTCATGTGGATGGTTCCGGTGTTCCTTTGGTCTCGTACTGTCTCCCTTGTTCACACTGGCTGTATTTGCTGTGTGCCTCTTGCTGGGTCTACCGCGTTCTGTCCTCCCGCTGGGTGCAGATTGCGTTTTCCATTCTAGGCTATGGTCCTGCTGTAGACTTACCTTCTTGGTAACTTGGGGGGACTGCCCTTCGGTCCAGATTGTCCTGTCTTGTCCTGGCATCTGGCGGATGCTGGGCGGACCCTTCGGTTCCCTTCCGTCTGTCCTTCTGCTCCCCCACTCCGGGTGGATACGGGACAACGTTGCTCGGAGGCCGACGGGACCAGTTTTTGCCGACCCTTCTGCCCGTGTTACTGGTCTGCGCCTGGTCACATTGGGTTTTTATCCGCTTGCCCAGGTGACTCCAGCGGGCTCGCTACTGTTCGCTCCTGGCTGTGTTTCGTCCAGGATCTGTCGTTGGACTTAGGGTTTTTTGTCTGGGTGTCGGTGGGTAGCTGGGCATTCCCCACTCTGCCCTTCTCCCCCCCATGGTTCTGTCTTTCTCCAGTCCGGCCTGGACCTGGGACTGGGACTCCTTTGCTTGAAGTGTCAAGTGTCGGCGCTGTCCTTCCTCTTCCAGCGTTCCCCGGCCCTCGGGGCATGTCCAGACCTTCTTCCTCGGAGTGGCTCTTTGGTTCCTCTGTACTGTACTCTCGGCGCTCCAATCTTGTCCTTGGAGCCGTTACAGGAGTTCTCTCTACCCCTTCTGTCCTGTACGGTTGTGTTCCGTATCAGTCGTGTCTCTGACGGGTGCCGGAATGGCCCCTTTTTTTGTTACGAGCTTTGTCTTTTCCAGGACAGGGCTGTTCTGCATCCCGTTTCTTCCTTCCTTCCTTCCTTCTGAAGGTGGTGTTTGCCTTTCGCTTCAACACCTCACCTATTTGGACGTTGTTTGGGCCTTGCCGTTTTTACTTGGGGATCTCCGACTCTTGCAGTCGTTCGGCCTCTTGGGTTTCCAGGAGGGCTGTGCATAGGGTTGACAGACTCCAGGGTGGTTTTCCTCCGCTTGATCAGATTGGCTATTGCTGAGGTTACCGCACCAAGGGCAGGATTCTGTCTTTGGTGTCACCGTTCCTTTCACCAGAGCGGTCGGTGCCTCCTGGGCCGGAGGCATTGGGCTTCGGCCGTGCATTTGGGCACGGCGGCCACAGGTCTGCCTTGCACGCCTTACTGAGTTCTACAGGGTGCATACTCTGACTTTGGCAGATGCTGCCTTACCCCGCCTGGGTTTACAGGCGGCGGTTCATTGATGCCTTTCGGGTGCTTCACCTTGGTGCTGTGGTCCCTCCCCCTTTTGGACTGCTTTTGAACGTCCCAAGGTCTTCTGTGTCCCCCAAGGAAACTGGGCGAGAAAACGAGATTTTTGTATAACTTACCAGTAAAATCTCTTTCTCGCTCTTTCCTTGGGGGACACAGCACCCACCCATTCATTGTTTTTTCTCTGTACGTTTTCCAAGTTTTTGTTACCCGTTGGGTAGTTGGCTTGTTGGTTCCTTGTTGGACTTTGCCTTTTCTCACTGCTTGGACACGCAACTGGCAGTCTCTCTCTCCAGGCTGAGGGTATAGCTGTGGAGGAGGGGCTTAACAGTTTTCACTTAGTGTCACGCCTCCTATGGAGATGAGCTATACCCAAGGTCTTCTGTGTCCCCCAAGGAAAGAGCGAGAAAGAGATTTTACTGGTAAGTTATACAAAAATCTCGTTTTTGCCCGATCGATGCCATCAGTGGAGCTGACGCCTCCGTTACATGCATATAATTTTTCTAGCTCAATGGCCCCTCCTAAAAAGGTCTCCAGTGTCCATTAGGCATGTGCCGTGGCCTAGTACCACCAGTCCTGGAAACTGTAGAACAATAGTGCTCATTATCTCACATTAAAGGGAAAGAACCACTCAAAATAACCTTGCCACACAGTGCCAATTGCCTTTATAGAGCTTAGTATCAATTGAAAATATTACATCTGAAATATTGTATCTGTTAAACCTGTTTAGTATCCTTAAAAAAGATAGTAATAAAGAAGAGGGTCTTCTGCTGGTCCACCGGTGCCCCACTGGTAACCGTTGTGGTAGCAAAGGCAGACCAGACAACTAGGAAGTTACAATTGCTGTTACCTGCATGCCCCACTACCCATCATTTCTATGGAAGAGGGGAATGGGAAGCTTTAGTAGGAATATAACAAATTACAATTTTTTTTTCCCTCAGGATTTAAAGCCAAGTAACATTGTAGTGAAATCTGACTGCACCTTAAAGATTCTTGACTTTGGCCTTGCCAGGACAGCAGGAACCAGCTTCATGATGACACCCTATGTCGTGACACGTTACTACAGAGCTCCTGAAGTGATCCTGGGAATGGGATACAAAGAAAATGGTTAGTTCACCCCTCCCCCTCCTCATTCACACACATTGTTCCACAACGGAGTTCATACATGTGAGCAGGCTGTTTCATCAGTGGAGGCATCTCTGAAAACGTGCAGTCACTATAGTCCAGTTCTCCCACGTTGGCACCACAAGCCTTCCATTTCATGATATGCAGCACAGCTTTGTTACCTGATGGGGCCCAGACAGTGGGTACCCGCCTCTTAGTGCTACATTTTTCTGTACAGTTTGCAGCTTACCTGCTTTCCAGTGTGGAAAATGTTCTCTATTGACCCTCCCTAAAGTCGATAAATCGGGTTTCCAGCATTATTAACGTGAGCCTTGAATGGCAATGGTGGCTGCTATGCATTTGCTGCTATCGGTGAGCCTTCCAGCAAGATGCCACGCCTGAAGCACAGCACTGATCTCTCCATTAACCCCGGTGATGACCGGTATCAGAAAGGTTAATGATCTGCTAACCCACTCTGCATTGCCCTGTGCGCCTGTCTTTTTCATGCTGACCTCTCACTTTTCAGGTTCTGCCTGCACTTGGCTGTTCACTTGTTTTCACTGACACCTTTCTCTCTTGCTTCTGCTTTTTTCCCCCTCCTCCTTCCACCATCTGTTTTTCCCCCCTTGCGCTGTCACCACTGATAGTGGACTTATGGTCGGTGGGGTGCATAATGGGAGAAATGATATGCCACAAGATTCTCTTCCCGGGAAGGGACTGTATCCTTACACACTTGTAAATGGTTGCCACCTGTCAATTACTTTATACACTGGTGTGTACAGATGTGTTCATTAAGTGTTCTCTCCTGGGACCGCAACGCACATTTACAGTGGATGTCACATCGGCATTATTCTTTGCACCTAGTATTAGGGAATTGTTTAGACAGCAATTGCCTAATATATTTTCTTTATAGCAGAAGAACATGAGCTACCAGCATTCTGTTAAATACATGAACTGCCTCTCCCCATAAACTTGCATACTTGAGTTGGCCAATTGTGAAGGTTTTAATAGAAGGGGCAGATAAGCTATCCAGGATATCTGGCATTATTTTATCTCCCTGAGTAACGGTGGCTTCAACATGCCCATCTTTATTTCCATCAGACTGTCCTCCTACCCATTGTCTGACATTTCTCTTTATGTGTATTTCCAGATTCAGGGTCCTCTTACACAGGCTGATGACTGACAATAAATGAGTACCGATCAATGATATTTGTTAATCAGTGCTCGTTTAAAGAGGCTCTGTCACCTGGTGCAAGCATACCCTACTTGGCATATAGCCAGGTAGGGCTGATAACGTATATGATAAAGCATACCTTTCTTCTTCCATTAGCAGGAAACTCAACCTTTAAAAATATGCTAATGAGAAAAAGGAGCACTCAGAGTCGGGCTTATGTCTTCCAAGCACTGCTTCTGCGAAGCCCATGTAATTATACTGCTGCCCTTATTCTAATAATCACACCCTAATCCCTTTGACTGACAGAGCTAGACCTACCGGTCTAGCGCTGAGATCCTGCGCACTCGTATCTATGACGGCGCGTGAGGAATACACTAGCCAAGAGGAATGGGAAAAGTCCAGTGCGCACGCACCGTAATAGATGCGAGTGCGCAGGCGCTGGATCTCAGCGCTAGACCGGTGGGTCTAGCGCTGTCAGCCAAAGGGATTAGGGTGTGATTATTAGAATAAGGGCAGCAATATAATTACATGGGCCTCGCAGAAGCAGAGTTCCCTTTGCTCATTAGCATATTTTTAAAAGTTTATTTTCCTGCCAAACCGGACCTAATAGAAGAAGAAGAAAGGTATGCTTTTTGTCAGTTATCAGCCCTACCTGGCTATATGCCACGTAGGGTATGCTTGCACCAGGTGACAGAGCCTCTTTAAAGTCCCTTTCACATGGCTTGATACAAATTGAAAGGATGATCACTCCTTATTACAATCATTCATCTACCATTCATTTTGCGCATTGTCAGCAGCACATATTTTTGCGCAGGGTAATGTGCTGCCAACTGATAACAATTTTGTGTACCACATGAAAGATGCAAACATGGGCCAATGCTCGGCTTGGGTAAAAGAACCCTTTAACAGGTTATCAGTAGCAACCAGTCTTATGGGCACTGTGTTGGCATCTGAACAGAGGCAAAGCTACCCTAGTTGATATTCTTCATATCAGATGAACATTCCGTGAGGTTAAGGAGTAGAGGAAGCGGGAGTGGTCCTACGCATACAATAAATGTCAGTTTAAACCCTTAGATTTCAGCATGTCCCATCTACTATCTTATGTATGCAGAAGTCTCCACTCTCCCTTTATAGCAGATGTCTGGGTGTGATGGATTTCAACATTCCCAATCAATTCTTTGGTACCCACTGGAGATAAGCCACAGCAAGACGCAGAGTGTGCAGGTTTATGGTGGAGTCAGAAGGAATAGTTATTAGCCCAACAACCGTCTTAAGGCCAGCTTCAAGGCCATGTTCGTCTGCTGTGGCGCAGCGCGGCCCAAAAGTAACTGCAAAATCTGCAAGTGTTATACGCATGGCCTCAAATGTTTCCTATAGTGTGTCTGATGTTCAGATTTTTAGTGTGGATTCTGCAGTTGATACGCTGTACTGTTCACATAACTTAAAGGAGTTGTGCAAGTATGGGGAAGGTTTGGACTCTCCACCTGGGCTGACCTTTTTAAAGGGAAGCTTACTTATCTGCTTCCTGCTGCTGGCTCCTTGCTTCTTCTCCTGGCCTGCGGCGATCTGCTGTGCTCCCTCACTGAAAACAGCCAGTTTGAGACCGCCTGCAGCCAATCACTGACCCGATTCCCTTGTAAGGGGAGACTGTCACCATCACGGAGACTGTGCTCGGTGATTGGCTGCAGGCGGCGTCAAACTGGGTGTTTTCAGCAAGGGATTTCAGATCTGGAGGAGAAGGAGCAGGTAGCCAGCGCTGGGAAGCAGGAAAGTTAGCTTACCTTTACAGGTCCCACCAAGTGTGTGTGTGGTTGCAAAACCACACTCCCTCCATTCTTGCACAGTCCCTTTAAAGACTCGTTAAGACAGGGCTGGCCAACCTGTGACTCTCCAGCTGTTGCAAATCTACATCTCAGCATGCCCAGACTGCCTACAGCAGGGCATGGTGGTAGTTGTAGTTTTGCAACAGCTGGCGAGCCACAGGTCGGCCATCTCTGCTGTAAGACAATGTTCACATATTCGGGTTTGTCAGGATTTAGGCGTGGTTTTCGCCAGTAAGGCATGTGAATAGGATATTTGATGCCCCATTCACATGCTACAGAAAAAAATCTGCACTAAGTAATGAGCGTGCTGCTGATTTGAAGATCCACCATGATTCATTTCCATTATCTGTACAGATTCCTCATTGAAAAGGCCACCATTAAATTAGTGGGACTAATCCATGTGTGGATGTGCCGGGCAATCTGCAGCAGAAGTCTTATTGTCAGCCTTGGATTTCTGCTGCGGATTTTCCGAAAAAGTCCACAGTGGGTTTGTCTATCCTTGTCGTGTTAACCTGGCCTTATTCTTCTTTCCTGATGAGACTGGATTGTACACAATTGTACAATTTTCCCTGCCGATGCATGGCTGTATGTTCTGTGTACACACACTGTTACGTGTTCTGTCTATGTAGTGTGTCTGCTTCTTTTTCACGTTAATCCCAGGAGAGCAAACATCTTTCATTTGGGTCGAGTAGTGAAATCTGACTGGCGCTGTCAGCCACAATCTTATCAATATTGCACCTTATTATTGCCGTATTGCACGCTGCAGTGTCCGTTTTCTCATATGTGCTTGTACATGACTATACTGGGATCTGTTTTGGTACCTCTTTGTACATTTCATTTCTTTTAGCTCTGTGTATAATGGGGTTGTACATTACTGTGGTAGACCTTCACGCTTCTGAACACTTTTGTCATATAGTAGCCACAGATTAGTTTCACCACAAGTAAACTGCTCGTTGAGCTCTGTCATTGTGGGAATTACTGGTTTCTACCCACACAATGGGGGGGGGGGGGGGGTGAGCGCGGGGCGGGAGTAAACTTTTATTCATATTTATTATTATTATTATTATTATTATTATATATATTTTTTTTTTTAAATGTCCCAAATGCCCTAAAACTCACTTTTCTAATGAATGATTTTGCCTTTTTACTAAAGAAAGTAACACCCAAAGTCCTGATTTTTCTACCTCATTTAAAATTCACTAAACTAGCACATCACTTCCTTGCATTGTAGAAATGGGCAGCAGCACACAGTGCTGCTCCTGGCTGTGCCTGCTTCGTGCAGCTAAAAGCTCCTATGCAGGACGTTGAGCCCATTCCGCCAATTCTGGCACAGCAGATTGTTACATGGTACCCATGTGCTAGGCCAGCCTTTAGTCAAGCTCAGGGGAAAGCAGCAGGAGCAGCACTGTGTGTGCTGCTGCCCATACACCATTCGCTGCGGCCCGATTGATACAATGCAAGAAATAAGTACACTGCTGAGAAGTCAGCGATGTACAAATTAGGGATCGACCGATTATCGGATTTACCGATATTATCGGCCGATATTCAGGATTTTGAACACTATCGGTATCGGCATCTATTTTGCCGATATTCCGATAGTGTATGGGGAACACAGATCGCGCTGCTGACAGCGCTCTCCGTGTTCCCCTTAGCAGCACAGGGGAGAAGGAGCAGTGTCTCCTCCCCCTGTGCTGCTGCTGCCGCTGCCGCCAATGAGAGGACAGGGGACAGGAGGAGGGGAGGAGCTATGGCCACTGCTCCACCAATGAAGATTAATCTATCATTCATTCATATACAGGAGGCGGGAGCTGCAGGATCACATAGCCGGCTCCCGGCCTCTATGAGCTGTAGCTGCGATCTGCGGTAGTTAACTCCTCAGGTGCCGCAGATCGCAGCTACTGCTCATAGAGGTCGGGAGCCGGCTATGTGATCCTGCAGCCAGCTCCCGCCTCCTGTATATGAAATTAAGCTTCATTGGTGGCGCAGTGCGCCCCCCCAAGCCCCCCAGTATCAGTCATTGGTGGCGCAGTGCGCCCCCCCAAGCCCCCCAGTATCAGTCATTGGTGGTGCAGTGCGCCCCCCCAAGCCCCCCAGTATCAGACATTGGTGGCGCAGTGCGCCCCCCCCCCCCAGTATCAGACATTGGTGGCGCAGTGCGCCCCCCCCCCCAAGCCCCCCTCCCCCCCAGTATTAAGCATTGGTGGCGCAGTGCGCCCCCCTCCCCCCCAGTATTAAGCAGTGGTGGCGCATAGGGCCCCCCACCCCAGTTGCAGTGCGCCCCTCCACAGGATCCCCTCTCCCTTGCTCCTCCGATCGGAGCCCCAGCAGTGTAATGCTGGGGCTCCGATCGGTTACCATGGCAGCCAGGACGCTATTGAAGCCCTGGCTGCCATGATAAGCTCCATGCTGCTGTGTGCACAGAGCACACAGCAGCAGGGACAGTGTGAGCTCCTATTCACCCTGATAGATCTCTATCAGGGTGAATAGGACAAGGGTTCTAGTCCCTAAGGGGGCTAAAAGTTAGTTAAAAAAAAAAAAAGTTACAAAAAAAATAATAAAAACACCAAAATATAAATAAAAAAGAAAGATTTACAAAAAAAAAAAAATACACATTAACAATAAACATTAATTTTCAGCAGATTTGTGGGAATTTTAATTTTTTTTTCAAAAATGAAAATTCCCAGAATATCGGTATAAATTATCGGCTATCGGCCTGAAAGTTCACAAATTATCGGTATCGGCCCTAAAAAATCAATATCGGTCGATCCCTAGTACAAATATAGGGGGTCATTTATTAAGACTGGAGTTTTAGATACCGGTCTTAATAATCCTCTGCGTTGGAGATGGATCCGCCAAAGTTATGTAGAGGCGCAGGCCTCTACGCAACTTTGGCAGATCCGCCGCTGCTTCTAAATGTATGCCAGCTCCCTTGCTGGCGTAGATTTAGACCATTTTCTACGCCTGAAACAGGCATACAAAATGATTAATGAGAAGGCCTGCTGGCCCGTCCCCTTTCTCTGCCCACTTTTGTATACCTAGCGTGAGTGAGGAAGTGTCGCAGGTTTGCGGTTATTTGCTCTGCCATCTGCGTCGGAAATACACCTAATATAGACTTATTTCTGTTAGTAAATAACCCCCATAGTGAATTTAAAACGCTGTAGAAATCAGGACTTTTGGATATCATCAGGGCTGAAACTATTCATCGATGAAATCGAGGCAAAAAAATCCTCGATGCAGTTTCCCTGCACCGAGGATTCGTTTAAATCACATGACCCCGGAGCGTGAGTGAAATGAAGCTTCTCGCTCACCTCTCCGTGGCCTCCCAACTCTGCACCGCAATGCAGGGCCTTGCGTTCACACATCGTCAGAGCGCTGACTGATGTGTGTGACGTCAGGTCCCAGTGCATGTATAAAGTTATTGGCGGAGGTGGAGGGGTTAATGGGTGATTTAGTATGTTTAACGTTATTGGGGTGGGGGGGGGGGGTGAATAGGGACACCTGTGATTTGGCATGGAGGGGCTGATCTGGGGTAGCGGGGGACATGGTGGATGACCTCATGGCAGCCAGTGAACTCTGGCAGTCTGTTCCTCCACCGGAACATACTGCCAGAGTTCACAACATAGCCTTAGATACACATTCTGGCAGAAGAACAGCCTGCTGGAGTATACAATATTGGGTATAGCAACCAGCTATATGCTCTTATTGGTCCAAGGTTATCTGGCCATGTTTTGGCATACATGCTGGCAGCTTGAATGCTGTTCCAAGGCCGAACCCAATTACAGTCGATCGCTGCAGCAGGCGGCAGTATTTACATATACCCAATATGGTACATTCTGGCTGGCAGTTTTTTCTGAAAGAATGTTTATTGCAGCTGTGAAAGAAGCCTTATGTGTGTGCAATTATTTGCTATACCACTATAATAAAGTTTTTATAAAAGAATACATTATTTTAAGAAGGTTTTTCCTATTAGAGTACTCGTTTAATCGTAAAAAATAATAGAATACTCGATTTAATAAAATATTTGTTTACTACAGCCCTAGGTGTCATATTCTTCAGTAAAAATTATTTTTAGATTTAAAAAAATTGAATAAAAGTTTACTTCTTTTAATCTTTCTTCTATTATTTGCACTGTATCTGAACCGACAGCACCAGTGCTGGACTGTCACGCCATACAAACTCTGGAGCTTTTACTTGGGGAAAGTCTAGCTTTTTGGAGGTGTACCAACAGTCTGGGAATAAAAATTGATGGCCTGTCCTTAGGTTGGGCCTTTTTTGGGCCTTAGCTGTTCCTGGTACTACCGGTGGTGATACCTGTGCTGAAGCCGTTTACCCGTGGTGAATAACTGGTAGAAACTAGAAATTTTCTTTTCATTTTATGTTTGTTTCGCCGGGTCAGCAGGAGAGAGGAGCGAAATGAATGTGTGCGAAATTAAGCTTGTTTTTCAGAATGAACATTATAGAAATATAGAATTTCAACATGCTTTCTTTGTTTTCTTCCATATAAATTGTACCTAAACACTGCCCTGAGATTGCATGGAGCTTCCATGACTTTGACTGCAAATCTCAACCGTGGGATACAATTTATGTACCGTATACTGAATATGTTGTCATATATATATTTATATCCGAGAGTAAAGTATAAGAGAAACTCCTCCGCTTCATTACCAGGCTGGATTCTAAACTGATCATGAAAGAACATGGCAGCCTCATACAAACTCTCTAATTATGACTTTTGTATGGAGCCCCAATGAGGAACCCATAGGTACATGGGAACTTACAGTCCCTCCATTTGCAGATTCTGTATGAATGAAGCCTCTTTCTGAATAATATTTCTTTAGATTTTAAGGTCCTTGTCAAAAAGTGAAGGCCCCCCCCACCCCCCTTATCCTTACAATTGTAACTTGACCAAAGGTCCATGAAATGGAGATCTTTCCTCTTTGATGCCTTCTACAGCTTCACTGAATGGAATGGATTAGCCACTCTCCCTCCTTGTACTTTATTGAGCACCTTCATTTTCCTTGGCGATGGACAGTCCTGTATCTTTCATTGTCTTGTCAGCTTACCAGTAAATGACATGCATCTTTGTGCTGTGGAAGAGTACAGTACTGGAAGCATTGGCAACCTACATAAACCCGAGGAGTCATCTGGCAGTGTCATGGTGTGCAAAATGACTTCCATTAGTAACTCTCTAATTTAGAGGTTACATAGAACCTATTCATTGATATATAGACTTAAAAAGTTTGACTACTACATGAAGTATATTACTGTATGACACTTTCAGCACATCAAAATTATAGTCGTGGAGAACTCCTCTAATAAAAGTATACAAGATGAAAATTAGAAGGTGCCATTAAAAGGGTTGTCCAGGACTTGATGACCTATCCCACTTCTGGCACCCTGCCAATCGGCTGTTTGAAGGGCTGCAGCCTCTTCTATGGCCGGTGATGCTGGTCCATCAGTCTCAATACCTTTTTTACAGGTAAACTCCATTCAAGTAAAGGCGATTGAGTTGCAGTACCAAGCACAGCCACTATACGATGTACGGCACTGTGCTTGGTATTTTATGAAAAGTGCTAATCTGAGCGCTACGGCTCCTTCAAACACTGGTGGAGGTCCATCTCTCATATATCCTATGGATTTTATTCCAGGAAAATCCCTTTAAGTGTACATTACAAGTATGATTTTGTTTCTATGCTGAGATACAATTTGAAGTCTGGACTCTTCTTAGATTCTGGCATCATATCATGGCTAAAATGTAGAGATGTGCAAATTTCTTAAATTCGTTTGGGGTTCAGAAAATTTGATTCAGGTATGAGTCAGTTCTACCCAAATCAGATATGCTCGAATTGTCCTGAAAGTTGGTATATAACACTCTCTGATCTCTTAGGACTTATATTTTGTCTGGAAAGACTCCAGTAGGAGAGCAAGAAAGAGAACTGTTTGAGGCTACCACCAAGGAAAAATCCTATTATGAAAAAGCATGTTTCTGGGAAAAATATATGAAAATTAGCACATCTTACATCTATGGGCATCAGATATGCTTAGGAAAACTAATTTGAATAACTTTCCCAGAACCTCCGGGTGACCATTCCTGGCCTCCAATACTCTGCATACCAGAAGCTCTCCTTAATGAGAAAAAGTACTCCCCAGACAAGGCATAGATATGTCTGTCTCTCACTTTCTCTCACTCTGATTAGTCTGAAACGAATCACAAATATTTAGGTTTGTTACAACTCAAACTATTTGGATAATTCGGAACAAATTCTGAACTGGTAGATAAAATTTACCCATCCTTACTACAAAGTAATGCTGGAGTTAGCCCGATTATTGGGCCCATGTAGAGGTGCTGCCGATCACCCGATGAACGAGCAAAACGCTTGTTCATTTGGTGAAATGATCTTTCATGCGGACAGCAGATTGCTGCCCAGAGATAATCAATCTGTATAAGGATTAGCAATAGCCATCACTCATCCCCATAGAATGGAGGTGATCACTGCTTGTAAATGCAGCTTTTCACTTCCATTGATGAGCAGCAAATTATTGGGAAGGAACGCTTCCTTCCCGATGATTGTATGATCTCTTGGCGCAGTGTAACTGCACCTTAAGGATGCAAATTGGCAAAACGTATTTGCCACTGTCCACACCAGGTATCAAAATCTCTTGGTCCAATATGTCATGTACAGGACCTTCATCTGAGGATATTAGGAATCCATATACAAAGATTGGTTGGAACTTTTTTGGATTTTATGTTTTTGAAAAGGTACAAAGAAGAACTTAATTTCGCACGGTTGATGTCTGCAGTCAAGTAACAAGGCTTCTCACTGTAAAATTTTCTTTGGTCACACTCCCCTATCTTGCTATGACAGTGCTCCTTGAAGGCCATTCTCTGTTAATTGCCTTGCATTCTGTTTTCAGTTGACATTTGGTCAGTGGGTTGCATCTTGGGAGAGATGATCAAAGGTGGTGTGTTGTTCCCTGGCACAGACCGTATCCTTCCCATTGGCTTTCACAACCCACCATTCACTCCCCAAACCAAAAGGACGCTTCCATGCTCCAGGGAGGCCTTTTCTGTAAGTTTCTGTGTAGATTGAGCCTCATATTTTCCTTGTACCCCAGAAATGTAATGCTGGGGTGATTTTAAATAGTAAGTAAAAAGGAAAAGCTTTGGCTTCACTGCTATGTTAACTTGTTTTCTATTTGGTAACTAAAGCTATGATGTAGCCAACACATCCCACCTATTGTAGGTCTTATCAGAGGCCTATTGGATAACTAGCTCTTTAACCTTGTGTTCAGAACTAATGGAGAACGTTATGTGTTGGTGTAAACTGTTATAACTATTCACAGCTAAAGTGATATTGGCACCTGTTTAGGAACATCGTAGGGGGCAGCCTCAAAGAGTAACTAATGTAGACCGCTTGGTACTGTTTTTGGTATGGACATTTTCTATCCCTTTCTTCTCTACATCTGGTGCTTGTCCAGAGCACGGCTATTACGGCCAGTATCGCATTAACACATGGACATCATGGGGGAAAAAAAAATCTGACACAGTACTAGTTCGGCTATTTTCGAAACTCCCATAGAGGAGAATGGCTGCACTTGTGCCGTGTACTCTCCATTCACTTCTATGGGACTTCCAGAAACTGACAAACACACTCGCTCAGCTCTTTTGGGACTCCCATAGAACTGAATGGAGAGCACATCGCGCTCTTTCACTTTGCTGCTCTATTCTAAAGGTAGGTGGAACCCTCGCATATCAGACATTGGCGACATATTGCTACAGTATGTCACCAAAGTGTGAGATAAAGGGGTTGGTCTAACGGTGTTTTGTCAGCCAGTAGCTCCATGCACAAGTAGAAGAAATTGAAGATGTAGCCTGTTCTTAGGCTCTTATAGCCGTAACCTTACAACCCTTAACGAAAAATTGTGTTATTGCCCCTTAGCAGTCTGTTTTTGCTGTTACTTTTCCTTTTAGTGGCTTCTCCATTTTATGTAATACAGAGGTGCACAAATTTTTTCTAATCTGAGGGCCACATTTCAGACTATGCTGCTAACAAGAGCTGCAAAAAACTAAAGGCATTCTCTGTAAAAATAAAATAAAATGCACTGCTCCTAACTTCCTGCTGATCTGTTCTATATTTGACTGAGGGGTGAGGGTTAGCAATTAGGCAGGGCTTAAAGGAAATGTATCATCAGAAAATAGCCTATTTTAAATCATCATTATGTTTAACAAATTTAAAGATTTTTATTTTATATATTTTTTATTTTATTTTGCATGTCCGCATCTATATTTAAAGAGGACCTTTCACCTGGAAAAACATGGTGAACTAAGTATCCTGACATATACAGCGGCGCCCAGGGATCTCACTGCACTTACTATTATCCCTGGGCGCCACTCCGTTCTCCCGTTATGTCCTCCGGTATCTTCGCTCAGTAGGTTACATTAGGCGGAGACTGCCCTTGTTCTGCTGGGCGTCTCCTCCTAGGCTGTAGCGCTGGCCAATCGCAGCTCACAGCAAGGGCAGTCTCCGCCTACTATAACTAACTTACCGAGCGAAGATACCGGAGGACATAACGGGAGAACGGAGTGGCGCCCAGGGATAATAGTAAGTGCAGCGAGATCTCTGGGCGTCGCTGTATATGTCGGGATACTTAGTTCACAATGTTTTTCCAGGTGAAAGGTCCTCTTTAAACAGAAACCATAAAATCCTGCAGTTTTTCGCACTGGTAGTGAGCCTAATAATAGATGCTACTGCTTTGTCCGTACAGATCAATTTACTGCAGTTACCTGCTTATCTGTCATTCTAATTTTGCCTGTAATGATATCACCTCTGTGTATAGATGAGACAGGGACCCACACCATTCACAGTAGATGATTGTAAGAGCTTATCTATTCTTTCCTTGTACAATGACCTCTGCACGGGTCCCATAGAAGTAGATGAGATCCCCTCCAGACCATTGTGTCCATGGCCCATGAGGCTGCCATAAAGCTATTTTCTTAATGCTTTCTAAATGCTTTTAAGAACAGCTCAAGCAAGATGGCCGCCCCCATAATCATGTTCAGGACATAGCATAAATCTGTAATCAGAAAATAAAAACGGATTCGAAACAAAGTAAATGTGTTTCTATCTGGTTTTAACTGGCAGATAAAATATTTGGTGACACATTTCCTTTTAACAGTCTACATACCTTGCTGCACACAGGGAAGCCATCTTATAGACAGACTGAGCCCTTTGGAAACAAACAATATTTCTTTAGATATTTCTCAGTTTTACTTGTAATATGAGAGAAACTAGGTACAGGGGAATAAAGGGCGAGAAGAGAAGTGCTAAGCTGTTTTTTTTTTTTTTGTTTTTTTTTCATTGACCACTTTAGTGTTCCTTTAACTAGTAACCTGCTCTCACCACCAGAGGGAGCTGAGGAGCTTGCTGTATACTGCTCAGTATGCTACTATTCAGTAAACTTGTGAGCTTTGTGTAGTCGTGGCTCAGTATCAGAAAAACGAGAATGACCTAAAAATAAAAAGGGTGGAAACCATCAAAGGTAGTATGCCACCTTGTCCCAATCTTCACTACTTGGATAATTTGGTTATATAACCACTACTCTATGGTTCTACTGCAGTGAGGAAAGGCTGATCCTCTTGTCATTGCTTGTAGCCTATGCTATGAAATGTACGTTGGTGGCATCTGCTTTCTGAGGCTCCTGTGATGCATTGGAGTTAGCATAAGAGTTGTAGTTGTGGATTTGAAGCTGTTGCTTGTGTAGTGTGTTGGCCTGGCCAAAGGATTCTGTACTGTTGGTGTATTTCGGCTGCCCCCTGCATGAAAATGGTTTTGTCAGGTATTTCCGATTTTGTGAATATTTGCAAGTTTTCTTGAGCTCCACTCACAGATATTGATCAGTGGAACAAGGTTATCGAGCAGCTTGGAACCCCCTGCTCTGAATTTATGAAGAAGTTGCAGCCTACAGTAAGGACCTATGTGGAGAACAGACCCAAGTATGCAGGTTACAGCTTCGAGAAGCTCTTTCCAGATGTCTTGTTTCCCGCAGACTCCGAGCATAACAAATTGAAAGGTGAGTTATATAAAACCAGTCTATAGACCCAATGGGAGCATGACAATGGCTATATGTTCTTCATTGCATATTAAATGTGCCGGATGACACCGGAAAGACGGATCTGGCATTTCAATGCATTTTTCTGACTGATCAGGCATTTTTAAGACTGATCAGGATCCTGATCAGTCTTACAAATGCCATCAGTTGGCATATGTTTTGCCGGATCTGGCGACGGAACTGCTTGCCGGATCACTCTGCCACAAGTGTGAAAGTAGCATAAGGGAGTGAATACAAGTGCAGCCGAGTGACATGTCTGCCTGCTGGGAGACTCGGCCGCATGTTGTATGTGTCGGACTATAAGTCCTAGCTGTACAATGACACTGCTAATACACTCGGCCGCATGTTGTATGTGTCGGACTATAAGTCCTAGCTGTATAATGACACTGCTAATACACACAGGATCTTCCCCCTACCTGCAATGCTTTGCAGAACTTCTTTCAGCTCCTGTGCCCAGCATTTGTCTCCTCACTGTCTGCAGCTACACAGTAAACACTTCAGCCCTGAGTCTGTGCAGCTGAAGGGGTTAAGAATCCTGGGAGACAGCAATAAGCAGCAGCCGCAGTGCAGGGGGGGGGGGGGGGGGGCGTATCCAGCACAGTGACTTCTCCTGTACAGATCTCTCAGGCTTGTGCAGGAACATTATCAGAGCAGGGAGAGAAGCTGACATCACAGGTCATGTGACCCTCAGTGAAATCTGAGAAACCAGCCACTGGAGATAAAGTGAGTTAATTGGAAAGCTGTAACATTTGCCTAGTTAAAAACAGAGTAAAAAAAATTACTCGGACAACCCCTTTAAGGAGCTAGGACAGGAAGAATAATACTTCAGAAATGTATATCCAGGAAACCAAACACCTGCTGTAGGCTACATACACACAACTGTTTTTGCAGATGCATTGTAACAATACCTAAAACGGACAAGAATAGGACATGTTATATTTTTTTGCGGGGCTACGGAACGAACATACGGATTCACACACGGTGTGCTGTCCCCATTTTTTGCTGACCCTTTGAAATGAATGGGTCTGCATCCTATCCACAAAAAGAAAGGAATGGACACGGAAACAAAATACGTTCGTGTGCATGAGGCCTTATATATCAAAATACATTAGAGGCTGTTAACCCTTTGGATACCAGCCTGTTTTGGGCCTTAGTGACCAAGCAATTGTCTTCATTTTTCTCGTTATCACAAGTGCTGTAACTTTTTTTTTTTTTTTTCCAGTTGATGTAGCTGTATGAAGGCTTATTTTTTTGCAGGACAAGTTGTAGCTTTTAATGGCACAGTTTTGGGGTACACATAACTCATTGTTTGACTTTTATTAACCCTTTCTTGGGGTGAATTGGAAAAAAAACATCAATGCAGCCATTGAGGTAGATTTATCAAAACTGATGTAAAAGAAAACTGTCTTGGTAGCCTATAGCAACCAAATCCCACCTTTTAATTTTCCGGAGCTTCTTTGGAAAATCAAAGGTAGAATCTGATTGGTTGATTTGGAGAACTAAGCCAGTCTTCCATTCCACCAGTTTGATAGATCTCTCCCATTGAGTTTTTACAATATTAATTGAGCCGTGTTAACTTTGCTACATAAATAACATAACTTTATTCAGAGTCAGTACTATTACAGTAATACTAAATGCATAGTGTTTTTTTGTTTTTTTTTGTTTAACCTCCTCAGGACCACCGTACGCAGGATTGCGTTTTTGCGGCGGCCCTGTTATTCCGAGTGGACGTGCCGCGTCCACTTTATAAATATAAGGTGTTAAATGGCTTCTCTGCTCCTCTGCTGGTCCTTTTCATCGGTTGGTTCCAGCAGAAGAGTTCAGTGAGTACACCCAACACTACACTTAGCCCCCAGATCACCCTCCATCACCCCAATTAACCCCTTGATCGCCCCTGTCAATCACCTAGTGAAAGGGAAAAAAGTGATCAGTGTAAACTGTCACTTTTTTTTTCACTGGTATTGACTGATAGTTTTAGGATAGTTTAGGCCCCTTGGTTAGGTAGTTAGAGATCGTTTAGCGCCCTGCCCACCGCACCGCAGTCACTGATTCGCTGATTAGCGTATCGCTAATCAGCATTTGTACTTTTATAGTATCTGTAAGTGATCAGAACTGATCACAGTCAGATCTATAATAGTATTAGTGTCACCTTAGTTCGCCCTCCACCCAAAACGCAGTGTTTGCCCGATCAGGCCTGATCGGTCGCCCACACGTGCGTTCACCCACGCTCGCCCTGCCGCAGTGACAAAATATATATATATATTTTTTTGATCACTGCACAATCACTTTGCAAGCGCTGCGGCGATAAAAAAAAAAAAAAATCAGTTTTGATATTTTTTATCAATTGCAGCGGACTCCGGTACTTTGCTAGCCTCCCATTTGTCAGACAGGCTTGCTTTTTTTTCTTGGGTAGTCTCAGGGAATACCCCTAAATTTAGTTGACCAAATGGCAAACAAGGCGTATTCTTCTGAAGAGGCCTACAGGCTTCTGACCCAGTCGGATAAGGAATGGGAACCCTCATCTGACGAATCCAGCGGGTCAGAATATGAACCTGTAGAAAGCAGTGGCAGTCTGACCCAAAGTTCGGACGAGGAGGTTGAGGTCCCTGATACCACCAGGCGTACCTGGCCCCGTGTTGCTAGACCACAGGTTGTGCAGGATCCGCTTCAAGGGCAGCAGAGTGGGGCTGGCGCTGTCGGATTACGTGGTGAGGCATACACCAGCAGCGCAGCCCATCCTGGACCTAGTACCAGCACTGCCGTACAACATGGTGAAGTGGCGAGCACCAGAAGGGCAGTTGAAGCTGGTACGGTGGCACGTGCATTAGTTCCCCCGTCGCAGCCACCGCACAGACAGACCCGTAGAGCCCCTAGTGTCCCTGAGGTGCTGGCAAACCCTGATTGGCAGCCCCCAACTTCAGCCGCACCAATAGTTCCCCCTTTCACCGCCCAGTCTGGAGTTCGGGTTGAGACAGCTCAGATCGGTTCGGCACTGGGGTTTTTTGAGCTGTTCTTGACTGCGGAGCTCTTGGACTTAGTTGTGGCAGAAACAAACCGATATGCCACTGAATTTATAGCCGCCAACCCGGGAAGCTATTATGCCCAGTCTTTCCGGTGGAAACCCGTCCAAGTTTCGGAATTACATTTTTTTCTGGGCCTTCTCCTCAACATGGGCTTAACAAAAAAGCATGAATTGCGGTCATATTGGTCCACGAATCTAATTCATCATATGCCCATGTTCTCTGCTGCCATGTCCAGGACACTATTTCAGACCATCCTGCGTTTCCTGCACTTTAGCGACAACCGCACCTCCCGTCCCAGAGGCCACCCAGCTTTTGACCGGCTCCACAAAATTCGGCCCCTCATAGACCACTTCAACAACAAATTTGCAGATTTGTATACCCCTGAGCAAAACATCTACGTAGACGAGTCCCTTATACATTTTACCGGGCGCCTTGGCTTCAAACAATACATCCCAAGCAAGCGCGCCCGGTATGGGGTCAAATTGTATAAGCTCTGTCAAAGGGCCACAGGCTATACCCACGAATTTCGGATCTATGAGGGTAAAGATCAGACCCTGGAGCCGGTCGGTTGCCCTGACTACCTGGGGAGCAGTGGGAAGACAGTCTGGGACTTGGTGTCACCCTTATTTGGCAAGGGGTACCATCTTTATGTGGATAATTTCTACACAATTGTGCCCCTCTTCAGGCATTTGTTCCTAGAACAGATTGGCTGCTATGGCACCGCGCGACCTAGTCGCCAAGGCTTCCCCCAACGGCTCGTTACTACCCGTCTTGCAAGGGGGGAGAGGGCTGCCTTGTGTAACCAAGAACTGCTCGCAGTGAAATGGAGAGACAAGTGTGACGTTTACATGCTCTCCTCCATTCACGCAGACACGACAATCCAAATTGAACGAGCAACCAGTGTCATTGAAAAGCCCCTCTGTCCACTACTATAATTCGCTCATGGGAGGGGTGGACTTCAATGACCAGATGTTGGCTCCTTATCTACTTTCCCGCAGGACCAGACGCTGGTATAAGAAGGTGTCTGTATATTTAATTCAATTGGCTGCATATAATAGTTTTGTTCTCTACAGTAAGGCTGGGAGAACAGGATCCTTCCTCAAATTTCAGGAACAGATCATCGAGAACCTCCTGTATCCAGGAGGTTCCGTGGCCCCACCCACCAGTGTAGTTAGCCGTCTACACGAGCGACATTTCCCCAGTGTTGTTGCTGGTACCTCAAACCGACCGCCACCCTGAAAAAAATGTCTGTAGCAGGAGTGGAATAAGGCGTGACACCCGGTATTTCTGTCCTGACTGCCCTGACCACCCTGCCCTATGCTTAAGGGAAGTGTTTCCAGAAGTACCACACACAGGTACACTTAGCATAGGGATTGCGTTTCACAGGACAGGCACACAGGGCTATTAGGGCCCATTCACACACAGCTGCTGCAAACCTCTCCTTTCACCTGGGACAAAGTGCATAATGTACTTCGCCACATCTTTGGGCGATTTGCGCTTTGCACATTGTCCCATGGGGAAGGAGAGGTTTGTCCTATAAAGGTAAAAAAATAAAATAAAATCACCGGTAAGAGAAAAAGTTTATGTTCTGTTCATAAAAGTTAAATAAAGTTTATATGTTCCGTTCAAATGTTATTATAAAGTTTAATAAATTTATTGCATTGCGGATTTTTTTTTTTTTTTACATTCCAAGTGGACCAACCGATCGACTAGCTGCAGCACTGAGGTGCATTCTGACAGAAGCATTGCGTTGCTGTCAGATTACACAAAAGTCGGTGTATGCGGCGCTGCAGTAAAAGATACGTTTGCCAAGGCTTATGAGCTGAGGGGGAGGTGGTGTTCATATGCTTTGGCAAACACTTTGTATATAAAAAACAAACAAAAAAAAAACTCTGCAATGATTTATTCATCCACATCGATTGATGGGAATGGAGAAATCGGGTTTGCCAGGGCATACGAGCTAAGTGGGTATGGATGTTGGGGCGGAGCTCCTATGTCCTGGCAGACGCCTTTCCCCTCCTTTTTTTTTTTTTTTTTTTGGGCAGAGATTTTTTCAGCCACATTGATCAATGCGAATGAAGAAATCTGTGCCGTTCAACGGAAAAAAAAAATCTCATTACCCGTATGCTCAATATAAGGAGAATAGCAGAAACTCCTAATGCTGGCCATGCATGTAATGATTGTGGAGACCCTCAAATGCCAGGGCAGTACAAACACCCCACAAATGACCCCATTTTGAAAAGAAGACATCCCAAGGTATTCGCTGAGGGGCATATTGAGTCCATGAAAGATTGAAATTTTTGTCCCAAGCTAGCGGAAAGGGAGACTTTTTGAGAAAAAATAAAAATAAAATCAATTTCCGCTAACTTGTTCAAAAAAAAAAAAAATTCTTCTATGAACTCGCCATGCCCCTCATGGAATACCTTGGGGTGTCTTCTTTCCAAAATGGGGTCACATTTGGGGTATTTATACTGCCCCGGCAATTGGGCCCCTTTGCGCATCTAGGCTGCAAAAAAGTGTCGCATGTGGTATCGCCGTACTCAGGAGAAGTTGGGGAATGTATTTTGGGGTGTCTTTTTACATATACCCATGCTGGGTGAGATAAATATCTCGGTCAAATGCCAAATTTGTATTAAAAAAATTGGAAAAGTTGTCTTTTGCCAAGATATTTCTCTCACCCAGCATGGGTATATGTAAAAAGACACCCCAAAACACATTGCCCAACTTCTCCCGAGTACGGCGATACCACATGTGTGACACTTTTTTTGCAGCGTAGGTGGGCAAAGGGGCCCACATTCCAAAGAGCACCTTTAGGATTTCACAGGGCATTTTTTACACATTTTGATTTCAAACTACTTCTCACACATTAGGGCCCCTAAAATGCCAGGGCAGTATAACTACCCCACAAGTGACCCCATTTTGGAAAGAAGACACCCCAAGGTATTTCGTGATGGGCATAGTGAGTTCATGGGAGTTTTTATTTTTTGTCACAAGTTAGTGGAATATGAGACTTTGTAAGAAAAAAAAATTAAAATCATCATTTTCCGCTAACTTGTGACAAAAAATAAAAAGTTCTATGAACTCACTATGCCCATCAGCGAATACCTTAGGGCAGTGTTTCCCAACCAGTGTGCCTCCAGCTGTTGCAAAACTACAACTCCCAGCATGCCCGGACAGCCCTTGTCTGTGCGGGCATGCTGGGAGTTGTAGTTTTGCAACAGCTGGAGGCACACTGGTTGGGAAACACTGCCTTAGGGTGTCTTCTTTCCGAAATGGGGTTATTTGTGGGGTTTTTCTACTGTCTGGGCATTGTAGAACCTCAGGAAACATGACGGGTGCTCAGAAAGTCAGAGCTGCTTCAAAAAGCAGAAATTCACATTTTTGTACCATAGTTTGTAAACGCTATAACTTTTACCCAAACCTTTTTTTTGTTTTCTTTTTTTTTTTTTTTTACCCAAAAATATATATATTTTTTTTTTTATCAAAGACATGTAGAACAATAAATTTTGAGAAAAATTTATATATAGATGTCGTTGTTTTTTTGGGAAAAAATTTACAACTGAAAGTGAAAAATGTAAATTTTTTTGCAAAAATTTTGGTAAATTTTGATTTAAAGGGACACTGACAGGCCCAATTAGCATATTGAGTTATATATATATATATCACAGTACAGGTCATATAAAGTGTATTAGAATCATGTAAGTATCCCCCCTGCCCACCTTATAAATACGGAAATATAAAGTTTTATAACCTGCTTGTCCGGTCTCCAATCTGCCCAAGGGGCGGCGTTTCATCTGAAAATGTGCCCAGCCAGCCGCTCCCAACTGCCGTTCTGAAGCCCCGCCCAGCTCATCAATATTCACGTGACTGGGCGGCGGCTACAACTCTCCAGGTCACGATCCTGCGCATGGGCAATCAAATCCTCCTGGCATAGTTCGTGTGTAATCTTCTGCGCCTGTGCCCCGCCGTGGTTAGATCGCGCCTGCGTACACATCCTGCCTGCGTCCCCGCTGGCGTAACCTAGACATAACTAATGTCTAGGTTACGCCAGCCCTCTGGTGATCATACTTCCCACCGCCCATTCTGGGGGTCGAACAAACTGCTGCGGCCTATCCCTTCTGTATTACTAGACTGCGGAAGGTGTTCAAGGCAGTTTGTCTGCGTTGGAGTCGCCTGGATGTGGACTTGATGGCTTCGAGACTGTCTCGGAAGCTTCCCACCTTTCTTTCCCTGAGCAGAGACGTTGAAGGTTGCGGCGTGGATGCCCTGATTCCCATTGGCAGGGTTATCCCTCCTTGCATTTCCCCCCTTTCCTCCTTCCTACCCAGAGTTCTACGGAAGATCAGGAGGGAGGGTATTCTGACTATCTTAGTCGCCCTGGGGATTGGCCGTCGCACGTGGTACGCCATTCTAGGTGAAGAGATTTTTTTCGGCGGATGTCTTTCTGGGTTTCTGTGGAAGCCGAATTGTTTCGCCACTTCGTTTTGCTCTCCCAAAAGTGACCCCATTTTGGAAACCAGGGGATAAGGTGACAGTTTTATTGGTACTATTTTGGGGTACATATGATTTTCTTTTTTTATTGTTCTGTATTACGTTTTTTGTGAGGCAAGGTAACCAAAAAATTGCTGTTTTGGAACTTATTTTTATTTTATTTTTTACAACGTTCATCTGACAGGGTAGATCATGTGGTACTTTTATAGAGCAGGTTGTTACGGATGCAGTGATATCAAATATGATTACTTTGTTTCAGTTTTACATAAAGCATTTTTGAAAAATGTTTTTGTGGCTCATTTTTTTGCAGGAAGAGTTGACGTTTTTATTGGTACCATTCTTGGGTACATATGATTTTTATTTTTTTTGATCATCTATTATTACACTTTGAGGCAAGGTGACCCAAAAAAATTGGTTGTTTTGGCACCGTTTTTACTTATTTTTACAGCATTCATCTGAGGGGTGAGGTCACGTGATATTTTTATAGAGCAGGTTGTTATGGACGTGGTAATACCTAATATGTATTTTTCTTATTTATTTAAGTTTTACACAATAATAGCATTTTTAAAGCAAAAAAAAATGTGTGTGTCTCCATAGTCTGAGAGCCATATTTTTTTTTTTGGACAGATAGTTTTAGGTAAGGGCTAATTTTTTGCGTGTCGAGATGACTGTTTGGTTCTATTTTGGGGGGGGCATACGCCTTTTTGATCTCTTGGTGTTGCACTTTAAATGATGTTAGGTGACAACAAAAAAATGGCTCTTTTGGCACTGTTTTCATGTGATATTATTATAGAGCTGGTTGTTATGGACATGGCGATTATCTAACTTCATCGTTTTTTTAAATTATTATTATTATTTCACTTTAACACAATAATTGCATTTTTGAAACCAAAAAATGTTTTAGTGCCCCCATGTGCCGAGAGCTATATATTTATATTTTTGTTTTTGGGGCGATTTGTCTTAGGTAGGCGATTTGTCTTAGGTGTCTTTTATGCAGCTGTGTAAGGGCTTAATTTTTGTGGGATAACTTGTAGTTTTCATTAGTATCACTCACCTAACAGCAATTTTTTTTTTTTTATATATATTTTTTTTTATTTTCGTTTTCTCTTTTATGGCCTTCACTTTGCTGGATAAATTATATGATAATTGTGTAGTGCTGGTTGTCACGGACACAACTATACAAATTATGTGGAGAGCATTTTATTTTTGCTACTTTTTCATTGAAAGCATTTTTTAAATGGCAAAAGGTGTGTTTTAATTTTTTTTTTTTTTTTTACTGAGTTTTTTATTTTATTTTTTTATTAAAACTTTATTTCGCTGAGACCCATGCAGTACTTAAACTAGGCTGCTGTAAAAATGGCAGCTGCCTAGGCTAAGGCCCATTAGAGACTGCAATAAAAAGGCTTATTGGCTGGCACAAAGGGGTTAATAAGTGATTCAAAAAATGTAATTGCTGTTTCCTTTTAAAGGTCCCCCCTTCCCAGAAACGGCACCACTTTTGTCCATTAGCTGTGCCTGAAATGGTAGGTTAACCACCTTTGCTTGAATATAGACGCAGTCCATGGACAATAGTGGTGCTTTTTCAGGGGAAACATGCAGAACAACCCTTGTAATGTCAGGGTGTCATACTAAAATGGCGTGGGAGGTTGAGAGGGTGGTATTCTGGAGGTTCTGCACACTGAGTGCACACCAGTGATTTACTTTCCGTAACAATATGGTTGCTCTGCAGATAAGAAAATAATGTATTCAGCAGGTCTACTCCCATTCTTACCATATGCAAATTGTGGCATGACTGGCTCTGGGTCACCATGTGGTTGTGGCTGCAACTACTTTGTACACAGAAGTCTGGAGCCACCACAATTGGCATATGGTGCATGCTTTTAAATAGCGCCCAGAAAAGGTTCATAATAGCAGCCAAAGCATCACAACGATGTGAACATACTACAGATACCCTTTATAAGCTAATGGTAGATACTTTTTTTTTTTTTCACTGTCCCCAACTGCTGTATATGCAAGTAGACACAGATTAGGCAATGCTATATGCAAATTGGATGACATTAGTAAAGTTACCAGTGGGTGCACAGAAACAACATGAATAGTGGCAGAGCCACAAGATCCTGCTATCCACAACAATAGCAAAATATTGCAGATCTCACTAGAGAAGAGAAACTACATTAAAGGGGTTATCCCATGACTAATGTAAAAAAATGAAAATGAGACATCAAATAGTACATGACAACCTCTTTCTCGCCCATTTTCCTTGGGGGACACAGACCTTGGGTATAGCTCAGCTCCCTAGGAGGCGTGACACTAAGTAAAACTGTTAAGCCCCTCCTCCATCAGCTATACCCTCAGCCTGGAGATAGAGGCTACCAGTTTTAGCTTAGTGTCCAAGGAGGCAAGACACTCCCTGCTACTGCAGGGCTGTTTTCTCCTTGTTATTTTTACTTTTTCTTCTAATTTTGTTATTTTATTTTTTCCTAGGGATACCAGAGACGCATTAGACCTCTCTGCTCTCCCGGGGTTGAGCTGCGCCAGTGCCAACTTATCTGCACTGCTGCCTCCCCCACAGAAGCAATAGGAGGATCTGGGCAGCAATGGCTCCCCTACATCCCGCCAGCTAGGGGGTCGCCCGCACGCCAAGCCCCTCTTCCAGCTTCCTGCCACTGCGGTGCCAGTGGCTGAAGGGGCGACCCTGCTGGAAGGGACTGAGGGTGAAGACGTCGGACGGTGAGATGGCTATTCCAGCCCATACCCCGTCCCTATCTGCATCTACCCCTCTGGGTAAGGGGGGCACCCGTGGTCGCTCATTCTGAGCGCTCATCTGCAGGACAATGCAGCACAGCAGCATCCTCAGCACCCCCACGCCGTTCCCCCCCCCCCCCCACGCTGCTATCTTTCTCCCCCCCCCCTCCCCCTCATTCGGGGCTGACTCCATTTTTCTCTTCTCTCTCTCCCCCTTCCCGCCGAGAACGGGGGGCGGGGCTTAGCGGTCCCGGCAGGGGGCGGGGCTTACGTGCGCGTCATTTTGGGGGCGGAGCTACGTTCTCCTTCACAGGAGACATTTCAAGCGCTGGAGGGGGCGGAGCTTGTTCCCCGCGCTTTCTGCTGAGGTTTCCCGCGCTTCCTCACTCCTGACAGGAAGCTGGGACACGGTGGGGGACTCTAACCTCCTGTGTACATCGCTCGGCTTCTGTGGGCGCTCTCTGCTGCTCTCTGCTGCTGCTGATCTGGGCCATCTCCTGACGTTCTTCTGAGGCACTGGTAGGACAGTTAACCCTCTCCTAACCCTCCTGGTCATAGCTGCTATAACCCTTTGTGGTCTCTATATTAGAGTACAACCACACTTCAGCATGTCAGATCCCACAGGTGCCCCCAAACCCTGGTACCATGCCTGTACCACCTGTAAGGAACTTTTTCCGCGTGGGCAATCTGAGCCGCATTGCCTTGCATGTCAGGCCCCGGTGCAGGGCCCGCTTCCCGCTGCGCCCCCCGGTGCCTGTGAACCCCCTGACTGGGCTAGGTCTCTGTCTCAGGCGGTGGAAAGCCTTACACACGTAGTGGGCCGTCTCGTGGATAGACCGCCTCTCCCGCAGGCTGCCACAATCCCTGTCGCACCCGCTGGGACTACCGTTTCTGCCGCCCCCACTGGTTCCCTGCCTCCCAGGAATCTTCCAGGGCCCGGCATACTCAGAAACGTTCAAGGGTTGAGCGCACATCTTCTCCAGATGCTTCGCTCTCTCCGCCATGCGTGCGAGCTCAGTCAAGTCTATCCTCTCAAAGGGATACGCTTTCTGAGGGAGAACTGGCGGATTCGGACGTGGACATGGACTCAGAGCTTCCGTCCAAATTGGCGTCCGCGGTGGGGCATCTTGTCACTAGCATCCGTGATACCTTTCAGCTACACGATGACCCCCCCCCAGCTCTGAACAGGCCGGCGTGTCCTTTCTCCGCCCCAAACAGGCCTCCAAGGTTTTTCCCATACACGCTGATTTTTCTTCTGTGGTATCCAAGGCTTGGACTCGGCCTAATGTCCGCTTTATTACACCCAAAAAGCTGGACATTTGTTATCCCTTTCCAGCGGATTCTGTGACCACGTGGACATCCCCGCCTAAGGTTGATCCTCCCGTGGCTCGCCTGTCCAAAAGCACTACTATTCCTGTACAGGACGGATCTTCCCTCCAGTCTGTTGAGGACCGTCGTACGGAATCCCTCTCCAAGGCCATATTTACTGCCTCTGGTTCGGCCCTTAGACCGGTCTTTGCCTCCGCCTGGGTTGGCAAAGCGGTCTCTGAATGGGGTTTGCAACTGGAACGGGAGTTAGGGTCGGACGTCCCTGTTCAGGACCTCCGTTCCTTAGCCCAACTAATTGTTCAGGCCGGAAAATTCGTCTGTGAGGCCTCCCTTGATGCGGGTGCCCTCATTGCCCGTTCCTCTGCCCTGGCAGTTTCTGTCAGGAGGGAACTCTGGCTGAAGGTTTGGGCGGCGGACGCCGCTTCCAAACGCTCTTTGGCCGGCCTACCATTCACGGGTTCCCGCCTGTTCGGAACCCGTCTGGACGAACTTATATCAGAGGCCACGGGTGGGAAGAGTACTCACCTCCCCCAGGCCAATGGGCGCCCCCCGTGGTCGCGCTGGTTCGTCCCGTTTTCGGTCCTTTCGCAAGCCCACCGGGTCTAGACCCGCGGCCAGTTCTTCTTCCTCTGGCCCAGCCCAGGATAGACGCAAGAAGCCGTTTTTTCGGATGCAACCTACCTGGCGCAAGTCCCAGCCTGCACGGGCTCCCACAGGCCAGCAGCCCTCTGCCTGAAGGTGCGCCCCCACCCGGGTGAGGGGCCGCCTTCTCCTATTCAGGAACGTATGGCGGGCCCACATCTCAGACGCATGGGCGCTCGAGATTGTATCTTGCGGATACAAAATCGAATTTGCGTCCATTCCGCCAGACCGTTTCTTCCGATCCCGTCCTCCGCGAGATCCCGTACGAGTGGCCGCCTTCTTCGCGGCCATTCACTCTCTAATGGACAAGGGTGTCGTCGCCCCCGTGCCTCCGACGGAAAGGTTCAGGGGGTTCTACTCGAACCTCTTTGTGGTTCCCAAGAAGGAAGGCTCAGTGCGTCCGATCTTGGACCTAAAACGCCTGAACCGTTTTCTCCGACTGCAGAGATTCCGGATGGAGTCTCTCAGGTCCGCAGTGGCCTCCCTGGAAAGAGGGGATTTCATGGCCTCAATCGACATTCAGGATGCATACCTCCATGTTCCGGTTGCTCCATGTCATCACCGCTTCCTGCGCTTCGCGGTGGGGGACGATCACTTCCAATTCGTCGCCCTTCCCTTTGGTCTGGCGACGGCTCCTCGAGTGTTCACCAAGGTCCTGGCCCCTGTCTTGGCCCTTCTACGTTCAAGAAGTGTTTTTCTTCTCCCATACTTGGACGACATCCTGGTCAAGGCACCCTCCTTCTCTCAGACATCCCGCAGTGTGGAACTCACTCTGGAGACCCTGACGCGGTTCGGTTGGATTATCAACCACCCCAAATCTTCCCTTACCCCCTCCAGACGGCTGATCTTCCTGGGGATGCTCCTGGATACAGAGTTGGCGGAGGTCCGCCTTCCGTCGGACAAGCGTCTGGCCCTTCGCGGGTCGGTTCGCAGTCTCCTCCGTCATCACCGCCCTTCCCTCAGATCCAGCATGCGGTTGTTGGGAAAGATGGTTGCCTGTTTCGAAGCGGTGCCGTTCGCACAATTCCGATCCCGCACCTTTCAGAGGGCAATTCTGTCGGCCTGGGACAAATCACCGAGGAGTCTGGACAGGACCTTTCTTCTGCCTCCCCTGGCTCGGGCTTCCCTCGGCTGGTGGTTGCATATCCCTCTAAGGGGGAAGTCCTTCCTTCCACTGAACTGGCTGGTGATTACCACAGATGCCAGCTTACGGGGGTGGGGGGGGGTTTTCCCTCCCCGGTCCGTCCAGGGTGTTTGGTCTCTATCGGAGTCCAGACTTCCAATCAATATTCTGGAACTGAGGGCGATTCTTCTGTCCCTCAGACACTGGACCCATCTGCTGAGGGGCCACCCTGTTCGGATCCAATCGGACAATGCCACGGCTGTGGCATACATAAACCATCAGGGAGGCACTCGCAGCGATGCAAGAGGTGACCCTCATTCTCCTCTGGGCGGAGACGCACGTGCCGGCCTTATCTGCGATTTACATCCCGGGGGTGGACAACTGGGCGGCGGATTTCCTCAGCCGGTCCACCATCGACCCGGGAGAATGGTCCCTGCACCCAGAGGTGTTCGAAGCCCTTTGTCTTCGCTGGGGTCGCCTCGACGTGGACCTCATGGCCTCCAAATTCAACCACAAGGTCCCCCTATACCTGGCCAGGGCACGGGACCCGAAGGCATACGGCGCCGACGCGCTCGTCCTTCCGTGGCGCGAATTCTCCCTTCTGTACGTCTTTCCTCCTTTTCCCCTCCTGCCACGGGTTCTTCGGAGGATCGCGGCAGAGGGCGTCCCCGCGATTCTAATCGCCCCGGATTGGCCCCGCCGGTCTTGGTACGCCGACCTAATGTTGCTGTTGGCAGACGCACCGTGGCCACTGCCCTCCAGGGAAGACCTTCTCTCTCAGGGACCGATCTTCCACAAGCATTTAGGCTCGCTACGTTTGACGGCGTGGCTATTGAGACCGCCGTCTTAACGCGACGGGGTTTCTCCGCGGACGTAGTCCGCACCATGATCCGGGCTCGTAAGCCCGTATCCTCTAGGATCTACTATCGGGTTTGGAGGTCCTATCTGGGGTTCTGTGAGTCCCGGAGCATCCCACCTCTCCGGTTTTCTCTTCCCACAATCCTGTCCTTCCTCCAGTCGGGTCTGGACCTGGGGCTGTGCCTCAGTTCTCTGAAGGGTCAGATTTCGGCGCTGTCTATTCTTCTCCAGCGTCCCCTGGCCCCTCTAGGGCCAATTAAGACCTTTTTACAAGGGGTGGCTCACTCTGTTCCGCCGTACCGCCCTCCAGTTCCTTCCTGGGACCTGAATGTGGTGCTCTCGGCGCTCCAATCAGCCCCCTTCGAGCCTTTACGGGAGGTCTCCCTTCGCCTTCTGTCCTGCAAGGTCATCTTTCTTGTGGCCGTCACGTCTCTCCGACGGGTGTCGGAGTTAGCGGCTCTTTCTTGCTCCGAACCTTTCCTGATCTTCCACCAGGATAAGGTTGTGCTTCGGCCTGTCCCGACTTTCCTGCCAAAGGTGGTCTCCGCCTTTCACATCAATGAGGACATCGTCCTTCCGTCGCTCTGTCCCTCTCCTTCCCACCCCAGAGAACGGGAACTGCACCGTCTGGATGTGGTCAGGGCGTTGAGGATTTACTTGGAGGTCACCGGGTCCTTTCGGCGCACGGACTCCCTGTTTGTGGTTCCGGAGGGTTCGCGCAAAGGGTTGGCGGTCTCCAAGGTGGCTATTGCCCGTTTCATTAAACTGGCGGTGTCTGAGGCTTATCGAGCCAAGGGCAGACCTCCGCCTTTCGGCGTCACTGCTCATTCCACCAGAGCAGTCGGAGCTTCCTGGGCGCAGAGGCATCGGGCCTCGGCTGAACAGTTGTGCAAAGCAGCCACTTGGTCCTCTCTGCACACTTTCACAAAGTTCTATAGGGTGCATACGCATGCATCAGCGGATGCTGCTTTGGGCCGCCTGGTTTTGCAGGCAGCGGTTTCCTGATGCTCTGGTGGTGTTCCGCCTTGGGTTTGTGGTCCCTCCCTTCTTGGACTGCTCTTGAACGTCCCAAGGTCTGTGTCCCCCAAGGAAAATGGGCGAGAAAAGGAGATTTTTGTATAACTTACCAGTTAAATCTCTTTCTCGCTCTTCCTTGGGGGACACAGCACCCACCCTTCTGTGTTTGGTTACAGGGTTATGGTCTGGCGACCCGTTGGGTTGCTGGCTGGTTGTTTCCGTTATTGGTTGTTATCCTTTCACTACTTGGACACGCAACTGGTAGCCTCTATCTCCAGGCTGAGGGTATAGCTGATGGAGGAGGGGCTTAACAGTTTTACTTAGTGTCACGCCTCCTAGGGAGCTGAGCTATACCCAAGGTCTGTGTCCCCCAAGGAAGAGCGAGAAAGAGATTTAACTGGTAAGTTATACAAAAATCTCCTTTTTTCACACAACCGTTTTTTTTTCCCCATTTACGGGCCGTTTTTTGCGTTCTCTATACGGAACCATTCATTTGAAATGGTTCCGCAAAAGAAAAAAAAAAAAAAAAACAGAATGTACTCCGTATGCATTCCGATTCCGTATTTTCCGTTCCGTTGAAAGATAGAACATGTCCTATTATTGCCCGCAAATCACGTTCTGTGGCTCCATTCAAGTCGATGGGTCCGCAAAAAAACCTCAACACATATGGAAATGCATCCGTATGTCTTCTGTAGCCATTCCGTTTTTGCGGAACCATCTATTGAAAATTTTATGCCCAGCCCAATTTTTTCTATGTAATTACTGTATATACCATACGGAACAAAAACGGAAACGCAACTGAAAAAAAAGGAACGGATCCATGAAAAACTGACCGCAAAAAGCCATATAGTTGTGTGAAGGAGGCCTAACAAAGCTAGAACCAGTCCTGTACCTCACATGGTCTAGAGGTCTCTCCATTCATTGCTCAAACTGCTCTGCTAGATTTATATAAATCTGGCAGCTCAAAGGGAGTGTCTTTTCTGCTGCAGCTCAGGGGACGTGTCCATGCTCTCCCTATCACAGCTCAGGAGGCAGTTGAAGCATGTGCGGCCATCTCGGTGAGCCGGACAAAGGAAAAGGAAAAAGAAAAAGCGGCAGGTGGCGCTATACAAATACATTTTATTGAATAACTCGGTGGCTATGCTAAATTTTTTATTACATGCAATTACAAAAGTATTCACATCCAGGTGGTTTAAAAACTGTAGAATATTTTTTGTGGGACCACCCCTTTAATAAAAGAACCACAAGCAGAAAATTGTACCAAGGCTCAGGTGATGATCCACAACACTGTAACCTAGTTCTGTCCTTGGTGCCTATTAATGTCCTTTGTGTTTTGTTCCTTCATATAGCCAGCCAAGCCAGAGATCTGCTATCAAAAATGTTAGTAATTGATGCTTCCAAGAGGATCTCTGTTGACGATGCTCTTCTGCACCCCTACATCAATGTTTGGTACGACTCTCTAGAGGCTGAAGCTGTGAGTATTTTCCATTTTTTCATCTTGTATATGTTTATGGAATTCCGCTATTGTTGTGTTAAAGGATAGTGGACTGTTCAACAGTCCGCGCCCGTTTTGCAGACCGCAGATCTGCACAACACAGGCACTGGCCGTGTGCACTGAGCATCCCTGTACAGACCCATTGACTTTAAGATGTGGCCAAAGATAGGACATGTCCTATCTTTTGTGGCACGGAGGCATAGACCCAGAAGCACACATAGTTCTGAAAAAACTTGTATGTATCCATTGTAGTGGTTCAATAAGTATTGAAAGCTGACAACCCCACTGATGTGGATTTAGAGCATCTGCTGGGACTGGTATGTTTAAGATTGGGTTCTATCCACATTGATTCTCTATTTTCTTACACAGCCTCCACCAAAGATACCAGATAAGCAGCTGGATGAGAGAGAACATACAATAGAGGAATGGAAAGGTAATTGTCAAGCGCCTTTCTTCTCTGAACAGTTTGATCAAGCTTAGGTCAGACTAAGAATCTACCTGGGTCTATTCCAAACAATCTTCATTCTCTAACAAATACCTAATACCTTCATTTTTGGTGACCACTATACTACTTTTTGTTCCAAAGCTCAGTCATAGATTTAAATGGAGTTCTTCAAGTTTAGACCATAAGAGTTGAGGGGGTGTTCACAAATGTGAGCCTCTCTTTTGAAGTAATGGGAACCACTGTGTTTTTCAATTCTGGGACCCTTAGTTTCTGAATAAGAGGCTTTCAACACGGTAAGTCCACCAGGTGTGAAACCTTTTGGGCATTTTCTATGGATGTCTACAATGGCAAAGGCCTTCATTTCTTTCTTGACCTTGAGATTCCGTATTTTTGTCCTGGTGTAATCTTTATAACTCAAGCACATGCAAATATAGGTGATTTAGAAACTAACTTCATGATATACCATGTATAAATAAAGTGGCATACTAATCCACTAAATAGACCACCTCTCCCCCATATACAAAGGTCATCATTGGTTAATTATTCATATCCCCCCCAAAAAATGCGTTCCCAAACTATATCAAATAAGGGATACTATGGATGCATAGATAAAGTACCTGAAAGCACTTTTCCTTACAAATAAAGCTATAATGGCACAGATACTTTATGGGTTAGCATGTATATATCATCTCGACAAACATACAAAAAGTATAAAATACAGTCCAGGAAGGAGGGAGTGTGAGCTTACATCCAGGGAGGGATGCACATTAAAGACCTTTTTGTATTGTCCCATCAAGAAGTGTTCTGCTGGTTTGCAGTTCACACCTATTATTATAACTTTTTTTTATATTATATTCACAAGATCATACATTTTGTTTTACAGAGTTAATATACAAGGAAGTTCTGGATTGGGAAGAAAGAGCAAGAAATGGTGTCATCCGGGGTCAACCTGCCCCTTTAGGTTGGTTTCATTTGCACAGAATTGCCAATTTAGTGAATATACTGGAGATGGGAATAGTTGGAGAGATTGTGTGTGTGTGTGTGTGTGTGTGTGTGTATATATATATATATATATATATATATATATCTCTATCAAACAAATAAAGTAGCAGCACACCACTAAATGCACTAAGACTGAGTGAACAGGGTCAAATACATGACGCCAATACTTACTGCAAAGCAGTGAAGAAGCTCTTAGCGCATATTATTGATTAAAAATATGTCGGGCCCACTTACCAGACGACAAGGTAGAGAGAGAGATATATATATATATATGTGTGTGTGTGTGTATATAGCAGCAAACAAAAATAAAACAGCTAGCACGGGTGCAAAATCCTCTCAGCCGCAGGCTTAACGGCTAATAGATAGATATATGTTCAAAAGATGAGGCAGCACTCCACTCAAGTGAAAAACGATGGACCCTTTATTGACCCCTCTGCAACATTTCAACCGCTCAATGCAGTCTTTATCAAGCATAAAACATGGTGTCTCACAGGGGTATATATACCCAGAATACATAGCAGCAAAAAGAGTGACAATCAATTAATAAATAATACACATAATTTACATGATTGTGTTCAAATGTGCAAATAAACAATATTCATGATTTTTTTTAAATCAGATGTTTCTTTATTAACATTTTTTTTAGACATGTTCTATCACATCAACATGACAGTTCTTTCAGGTCGCAGACCTATACCGTATCTATCGCATATAATATATATACCATATACATTATATTACGCATATCCACGAAAGACATGACATAAATCGTTAAAGAAGCACAGATATCAAAACATATCTAGCACGAATACTAATATTTTCCATGAACAAAAAGACCCATAACCCACCCCCCTCCCATTCCCAATAAGGCAGGACACATATATAGTCACCTCTGTTATTCCAACATTCCCGGGGTGTCGGCACCACAATACCCCTCAGTAAACCATCTTCCACCATCAAGTTCCAATCCCCGATATTTCATAAGACATCACAATCCAGCAGCCATCTTCCCATACAGCCTCACTTCAATGTCAGGTAACCCATTCACCAACAAGCATCTGTATATACACCACACACCTGCTGCCACCCAATATCCTATGTATCCTCCATCCTCGCTGCATTAACCTTATATAGAAAAACTCCTTGTAAGCGCCAACCAGGAGCTGCAACACCCAGAATTATCGATCCAGCTGCCCCAGATTGCTTCAAATTTGGATAGACATTTCCTTTTCTGATATACTCCTCTTTCTAAGCGAATTACTATATTTAATCTAGCAATATATTCTGATATGTCAGGAGGTATGGATTGGATCCACTTTGCTGCCAATGTTTTCCTAGCTTGATATAGCATTCTTCCTATACCAGTAGTTATAACAGATTGTAAATTATTATCCGGTACCAAGCCTAATACACACAGTTTGGGATCCAACTTAAGATTAGCACTGTACACCTTGTTCACCAGGTGTAGTACTGCTTTCCAATAAGACGTCAGTGATGAGCAAGTCCACAGCATGTGCAATAGATCAGCCTCCATACTTCCACACTTCGGACAGGCCGGGCTATCTCTATAGCCTATTTTATGCAAAAATACTGGGGTCTTGTACACCCTATGTATTAAATACAGATGTGATAAACGCGCCGCCTCACTAAGGGATAGAGTAGGGGTAAGTTCCACCACTTCCGTCCACTGCTCATCCGTGAGTTCACCCAGATCTCTTTCCCACTGACGTCTACTCGTTAACGGATATCCCTTAAGGAAATCCTCTAATAGGGCCTGATACACCATGGAAATCGCTCCCCTCACTGACCCAGCCGCAATCACTACATTTAATGTCTGGTTTGATATAAATGTTACCGGGGCTATCTTAGACTGAGCTTCTAAAGCATGCCTAAGTTGCAAATAGCGATAAAACTGCGAGGAGGGCAACCCAAATTCAGAGCACAATTGTTGATATTGTTTTAAGATTCCATTAGAATAAATATGGCTCAGATTCCACACCCCTTTATTATTCCACTGGGAGAATCCAGTCAGGCTAGTCAGTTCCTGAAGTGCAGGGTTATGCCATAGAGGCGAGATGTTCATTAACCCTATTATCCCTAAAATACTCTTTACCTTATTCCATACTTTTCTCATAAGTAGCAAGGTCGGGATATTTCCCAATTCTTCGCTTATTACTCCTTCAATAGCTGTCAGCGGGGGAGACCTATTTGCAGCCCACCCGACCAACCGACCACTCTTCCCTCCCATGTCATCTACTACCCCCCACCCTTTAAAATGCTGGAGTTGGGCCGATAAAAAGTAAAGCATAGGGTTGGGTAAAGCCAGACCACCAGCTTCTTTATTCCTTTGCAGGATTTCGTATCTTATTCTTCCCCTATTATTTTTCCAAATAAAAAAACGGAACAACTGTTGTATTTTATGGAAGTAATGCACTGGGATCCATATGGGGGAATTATGTAAGATGTAAAGCAGCTGAGGCATGAATATCATTTTAAGCAAATTGCCTCTTCCGATCATAGAAAGAGGCAATTTATGCCAGACAGCCACCTTGTTCCTAAATTTCTCTAACAAGGGTAGTAAATTATTGGGAATATAATCTGTCGGGTTCATTGATACAGTTACTCCAAGATATTTAAAAGATTGCACCACTTTGAGTTCAGAAAAAGCAACATGAGTGGTATGCATTCGAGAGGATACCGGGAGAATTACTGATTTATCCCAGTTTATACGAAGTCCAGACTGGTCACCAAACTGCGATATTACAGAGATCGTAGAATCTATGGAATCCACTAGATTATCCACATAGATTAGCATATCATCTGCGTATAAAGATACGCGTTCCTCACTAGAGCCCCTCCCTAACCCTCTCATCAATGGAGTAGATCGTAAAAGACATGCCAATGGTTCGATTGCTATTGCAAATAGCAAGGGAGACAAAGGACAGCCTTGTCTCGTCCCCCTTTCCAATGCAACTGTGGGTGATAATTGACCGTTTACTCTGATTCTAGCTCTGGGCTCGCAGTATAAAAGCTTAACCCAATTTAGAAAACCTGTTCCAAAGCCCATCCTAGTCATGACCGCCCACAAATACTCCCACTCGATGCTGTCAAAAGCTTTGGCAGCATCAAGTGAGATCACCGCAGCTCCACTATCCTGACCTTTCCTCCCTTCCAATTGCAGGTTTAGGAATAAGCGCCTAAGATTTAACGCCGTGGATTTTCCAGGCATGAACCCAGACTGATCATCATGAATAATAGATTGAATAACCCTACATAATCGATTAGCCAAGACTTTGGCCAGAATTTTCACATCTACAGTTAGGAGTGAGATGGGTCTATATGAGTCCACGAGTGAGGGGTCTTTTCCTGGCTTAGGTAATACTACAACTATAGCCTCTCTCATGGAACAAGGCAATTTACCTTCGCGGTATGCATCTTTAAAGACCATTAATAGATGTGGAAGTAATATCTCCCCATGTTTTTTATAAAATTCCCCAGGAAGACCATCCCCACCAGGTGCTTTTTCATTGGGCATGGACTTCAATGCCATTTCCAGCTCTTCCAGAGTTATGTCTTCCTCAAGAAGTGAGCTATCCTCCATAGATAAGGCAGGGATATTTATCCTCTCAAGATACCTAACCCTATCAGCAGCAGTGGTGACCAATCTGGACCTGTACACCTCCCTAAAATGAGCATAGAATTCTCTCAAGAGATTCTCATCTCCTGTTATCAATTGTCCGTCCATTCCTCTGAGCGAGGCTATACAGGAGGGGCCATTTTGTGCTTTAGTCACTGTAGCTAACAGGTGTCCCACACTTTCCCCTTCAGCAAAGTACCTCTGAGCCATGAATAAACGTTTATCGTCTGCTCTGGTTTGTATATGTTCCTTCAAAAGCTTCTGGGCTTCCTTCCACTGTGCTTCATTAGTCAGAGTGGGTTGTGCTATATACCTTGTTTCTAGAAGCGTAACTCTATCTGATAGCTCCCTGTCCAGAAGACGACTCTTAGATTTCCTAACACTAATTCGCTTAATGTATAACCCTCTCACATACGCCTTCAGAGTATCCCACACCACAGCCCCTGATGTTGAGCCTATATTAATAGACAAAAAATCAGTAATAGCCGTAGACATATCAGTTCCTGTATCCACTATTGATAACCAAAATGGGTTTAACCGCCAGACGGGTCTAGGAACACACAAGTGCCTCCCCACCTCCAAAGTAATCATTAATGGGGAATGATCAGATAAGCTACGGGGCAAATATACGATCTCCTTAGTTAGGGATACTAACGATAAGGAACCTATTGCTAAATCTATTCTGGACAAGGAGCTATGCGACGCTGAGTAACATGAATATTGACGTCGATCAGGGTATTTGGTCCTCCATATGTCACACAACTCTATCTCCCCTATCAATCTCGCCAGAGAGGTAGGAGCGGCAGTATATGTTCCCGACCCACCATGGAATTTATCCAAAAGACCATTAAGATAGGTATTGAAATCACCCATAATTAATATAGGTACTAACGGAAATTTAGATGTAAAGGTAATAATCATCTTCATAATTTCAGCCGAATATGGAGGGGGAACATACACCGCCACTAAGATAATCCTAAACTGGAAGATACAACAATCTATACAAATAAATCGTCCGTCATCATCAATATATGACTCCTGAGCATGAAACGGAATGGCTTTATGCACTAAGATACTAACACCTCTGGCATGTGTGGAGTATGTAGAGTGAAATTCACACCCCATCCATGCTTTATGTGCTAAGTATGTCTTGTCAGCAGTCAAGTGGGTCTCAGATAAGCATAGAATAGCTGGCTGTATATCTTTCATAGCATGGAAGATAGCCGATCGCTTAGATGCCAAAGACATTCCTCTCACATTCCACGCAACAATATTAACGGAAGACATCATGGTATCTCATAAGCAAATGCAGAATTTGGTGCCGACAACCCCAATTGAATCTACCCCCAGTAGCAATACTGAAAATAAAACCTGCCTTAACCCTCCCCCCTCCCAACTGTCCCCAAACTACCCTAAGCATTCCTATAGCCATGAACCCAATAAACAGGGGTACACCATAGACATTTAAAGTGAACCTAACCGTCCTAAGTGAACAATAAAGGCACAGGTGAAGAAACAAGCGCTTAAGTTATACATGCGCTACACCCTGGATGCGCCGATATATTGGCTCACCCAACCTCCCACCCAGCCATATAGTAACCCATACAGTGTGGGACCGAACCAATGAAAAGACAGCATATAAAACCTCCCGTCTTAGAGAAACGTTAAATACTCCCACAATACCATAACTGGCAATACGGCGTGTCAAATAAGAGACACTAGAAAAACAAGAACAGTTCCTTCAGAAACATCACCGTCGCATCAGGTATTGTTGCCGCGCCGATCATGTTCATGAGTGTCCAGCCATTGACTTGCCTCAGACGGATCTTCAAACATGTGCGTGGATCCATTCGCCACCACCCGGAGCTTCGCCGGGTACAACATGGAGTAAGGCCACTGTAGTACTCTCAATCTTTTCTTTACATCTAAAAATTTCGCTCTCTTCTTCTGTATTTCAACAGAAAAGTCCGGGAACAACAGAATTCGGCTATCGCCAATTTGAATATCAGGGTTATCCCTGGCTGCTTTGAGTATAGCGTCCCGGTCTCTGTAATGTAGGACCTTGATTAGAAGAGGTCTTGGAGGCGCCCCCGGAGGCGGCGGGCGAAATGGCACCCGATGTGCCCGTTCTATTGCAAAGAATGGGGATAACTTTTCTTTCCCAATAGTGTCCACCAGCCACTTTTCCATAAATGCGACGGGGTCCGAGCCCTCAGTGCGCTCCGGTATTCCAATAAATCGCACATTATTCCGTCGTAGACGGTTTTCCAGGTCATCAGACTTGGATATAAGTAGGGATACGTTATGTATAACACGTTGTAAGTCCCTTTTAACAGGTGGTAGCTGATCCTCCATGTCGCTGACGCGACCCTCCAACCCCCCCACTCTTTCTTTAAACTGACGCATATCTTGCCTTATCAGCAGAACTTCCTCCTTAAGGCCTCCCATATTGGCATTCAAAGACGTAAGGGCTGTGCTGCATTGTGCCACCATCTTATACACATCCGCAATAGTGGGGTCAGAAATGGGCGCCTCATTTGGCGGCAGCTCAGGACCCACCTCCAATCTTTGTACCGACGTGTCTGAGGCATGTTCCAGGGGCTCCGCTTCCCCAGCTTCATCGGACATCCGAGCTTCAGGCTCCGAATCAGTTGCTGTGGCTGCCGGGGTACGAGCGTACTTCCCCAGCTTCGCTGCCACATCAGAGAGCTTGGCAGTCTGCACGGCGCCATTTTGTTTGATCGGCGTGTCCATGCCGCCGTCTTTACTCTCCTTCTCCCTCTGCTTTTGGCGAGTCATGCCGAGACCGGAGTAAACCCCAGCGTTCAGGGAGGCTTCAGAACAAGATCGGTCCCCTCTGAGGACAGGTAGGAAGCGGTTGAGCGATTATATACAGGATACTGTCCAGGAGCTCAGCGCCATGCGTCTCTCTACATCGGCGGTTAGGCCACGCCCCCCCAATATTCATGATTAATACAAACATATACTATAAACTGTGTAAATTGAACACATTAACACCTTAAGGACCCAGGACGAGAGAGCTCGTCCTCAAACGCCGGCACTTAGCGCTCGAGGACGAGCTATCTCGTCCTGGAGTCGTTCCTTCCCCCGCGTGCGGCCCTCCCCGGTCAGCAGCAGAGTTCCAGCGGTTACCGCCGGATCCCTGCTGCATCCACCAGCATCGGCGATGATGCCGGTGGATTAACCCCTCATATGCCGCGGTCAGCACTGACCCCGGCATATGGGAGGTTTGCGCTCCCTCACCTGATGGGTCGGGTCCCCGCTGTGCTGTGGCGGGGACTCTATCGTTGTCATGGCAGCTCCAAGCCATTTCGAGGCTTGTGGCCTGTTAACTACGGAAGCCTAAGAGGCCCAGCCCCCAGGCTGGGTCTCCTAGGCAACTGTTAGCGTCTTACAGTGTAAGACACTAACAGTTCAATACAGCACAATACAGATGTATTGTGCTTTATTGAAACAAGGATCAGACCCTGTAATGTTGAAGTCCCATAGTTGGACAAAAAAATAAGTTTTTACAAAAATTAAGTAAAAAAAAAAAAAAGGGGAAAATACATATAGACATATTAGGTATCGTTGCGTCTGCATCGACCAGCTCTATAAACATATCACATGACCTAACCCCTCAGATGAACACTGTAAAAAATAAAAAAAAGTGCTAAATAAACCATTTTTTTTGTCACCATATATCACAAAAAGTACAACAGCAAGCGATGAAAAAGGCGTACGCCCATCAAAATAGTACCAATCTAACCATCACCTCATCCCGCAAAAAATGAGCCCATACTTGAGATAATCGCCCAAAAAATAAAAAAAACAATGTCTCAGAATATGGAGACACTAAAACATCATTTTATTTTTTTGTTTTAAAAAAGCTGTTATTGTGTAAAACTTGCATAAATAAAAAAAAGTATACATATTAGGTATCACCGTGTCCGTATCGAACGGCTCTATAAAAATATCACATGACCTAACCCCCTCAGATGAACACCGTAAAAAATAAAAACTGTTCTAAATAAACCATTTTTTGTCACCTTACATCACAAAAAGTGTAATAGCAAGCGATCAAAAAGTCATATGCACCCCAAAATAGTGCCAATCAGTCATCTCATCCCGCAAAAAATGAGACCCTAGTTAATCGCCCAAAAACTGAAAAAACTATGTCTCTCAGACTATGGAGACACAAAAAAAAAAAACATATTTTAGTTTCAGAAATAAAAATCATTGTGTAAAACTTGCCTAATATGTATACAATTTTTTTATTTATGTATCGCCGTGTCCGTGACAACATGCTCGATAAAAATACCACATGATCTAACCTGTCAGATGAATGTTTTAACACCTTAAGGACCAAGCTCATTTTCACCTTAGGGACCAGGCCATTTTTTTGCAAATCTGACCAGTGTCACTTTATATGGAGATAACTTTAAAACGCTTTGACTTATCCAGGCCATTTTGAGATTGTTTTTTCGGCACATATTGTACTTCATGACACTGGTAAAATGAAGTAAAAAAAATACATTTTTATTTATAAAAATATACAAAATTTACCAAAAATTTGTAAAAAATTGCAAATTTCCAAGTTTCAATTTCTCTACTTCTATAATACATAGTAATACCTCCAAACATAGTTATTACTTTACATTTCCCATATGTCTATTTCATGTTTGCATCATTTTGGGAATGATATTTTATATTTTGGGGATGTTACAAGGCTTAGAAGTTTAGAAGCAAATCTTCAAATTGTTCTGAACTTTTCAAAAACCCAATTTTTAGGGACCAGTTCAGGTCTGAAGTCACTTTGGTAGGCTTATATAATAGAAACCACCCAAAAATGACACCATTCTAGAAACTACACCCCTCAAGGTATTCAAAACTGATTTTACAAACTGTTGACCCTTTAGGTCTTCCACAAGAATTAATGGAAAATAGAGATACAATTTCAAAATTTCACTTTTTTGGCAGACTTTCCATTTTAATTTTTTTTTCCCCCCAGTTACAAAGCAAGGGTTAACAGCCAAACAAGACTCAATATTTATGGCTCTGATTCTGTAGTTTACAGAAACACCCCATATGTGTTCGTAAACCACTGTACGGGCACACGGTAGGACACAGAAGGAAAGGAATTCCATACGGTTTATGAAAGGCAGATTTTGCTAGACAGTTTTTTTTTTTTTTTGACACCATGTCCCATTTGAAGCCCCCCTGATGCACCCCTAGAATAGAAACTCCAAAAAAGTGACCCCATTTTAGAAACTACGGGATAGGGTGGAAGTTTTGTTGGTACTAGTTTAGGGTACATATGATTTTTGGTCTATATTACACTTTTTGTGAGGCAAGGTAACAAGAAATAGCTTTTTTGGCACTTTTTTTATTTTATTTTTTTATTTACAACATTCATCTGACAGGTTAGATCATGTGGTATTTTTATAGAGCAGGTTGTCACGGACGCGGCAATACCTAATATGTATACAATTTCTTTATTTATGTAAGTTTTACACAATGATTTCATTTTTGAAACAAAAAAAAATGTTTGTGTCTCCATAGTCTGAGAGCCATAGTTTTCTGTTTTTGGGCGATTATCTAAAGTAGGTTCTGATTTTTTTTGTGGGATGAGATGACTTTATTGGCACTATTTTGGGTTGCATATGACTTTTTGATCGCTTGCTATTACACTTTTTGTGACATAAGATGACAAAAAATTGCTTTTTTTACACCGTTTTTTATTTAATTTTTTTACGGTGTTTACCTAAGGGGTTAGGTCATGTGATATTTTTATAGAGCCGGTCGATACGGACGCGGCGATACCTAATATGTATACAATTTTTTTTATTTATGTAAGTTTTACACAATAATTTCATTTTTGAAACCCAAAAAATCATCATGTTTTAGTGTTTCCATAGTCTAAGAGCCATAGTTTTTGGCCGATTATCTTGGGGTAGGGTATGATTTTTGAGGGATGAGATGACTGGCGCTATTTTGGGGTGCATATGACTTTTTGATCGCTTGCTATTACACTTTTTGTGATGTAAGGTGACAAAAAAGTTTATTTAGCACAGTTTTTATTTTTTACGGTGTTCATCTGAGGGGTTAGCTCATGTGATATTATATTATAGAGCTGGTTGATACGGATGCGGCGATTCCCAATGTGTGTACTTTTTTTTATTTATGTAAGTTTTACACTATTTTTGAAAAAAATAAAAATAAATTCATGTTAGTGTCCCCATAGTGTTTTTTTTTTTTTTGTTTGTTTTTTTTTGTCTCATGTAGGGGCTCATTTTTTGCGGGATGAGGTGACGGTTTGATTGGTACTATTTCGGCGTACATGCGACTCTTTTCTTGATCACTTTTCTTACCTTTTTGGGAAGTAAGGTGGGCAAAATTTCAAAGTTTTTTTATTTTTATGGCTTTCACTGCGCGGGGAAAGTAATATGACCGTTTTATAGATAAAGTCGTTACGGATGCGGTGATACCTAATATGTGTAGTGTATTTAATTTTTTTAATTTTTATTCAGTGATAAATGTGGTTTTTATTATCTTCTACTTTTTTTCACTTTTTTTTTTACTTGGTTCTTGAAGATCCAGTGGGTCTGATATCTGTATAATACAGTACAATACACCATATAGTGTATTGTCCTGTATTTTACTTACACTGTCTGAACAGATCTATGCCTTTTTAGCATAGATTTGTTCAGCAACATGGACAGCAGGATGCCTGAGAAGGCGTCCTGTTGCCATGGGAACCTTCCCCGTCTGCCACAACTGAGCAGACAGGGAAGGGGAAGGATGGGAGCTCCCTCCCTCTGTCACCCCATCCATCTGGGGGCTGCAAAGGCACAGCCGCCCCCCAATGGCAGAGGTAGGGAGCTCCCTGACTTAACCCTTTCCATACAGTGGTCCGTACGGACCGCTGTACAGAAAGGGTGAAACGGCTGACATCGCAGCGATGTCGGCCGTTTATACCAGAGTGTCAGCAATGTGCTGACACTCTGGTATACCACTGACCACCAATGAAAATTTAGGGGGAGGCGGGCGGGGGATCACGATCCCGCCTGCCGCACCTCCCGCAACTGCCAAAAAAGCTATTTCTTGTTACCTTGCCTCACAAAAAGTGTAATATAGAGCAACCAAAAATCATATGTACCATAAACAGGTAGAAAATGATCATTACAAACATGCTGCTGGCTACTCTAAGGTACTGCTGCCGGCTTGGGATGTTTGTTGAAGGTGACGGGTTCCCTTTTAATGACCATTCTCCAAAAATCTAATAACTATAACTAGATTTTTGTACTTGCCATATAATTTGTTTGTTTGTTTCTCTTCCGTTCATTGGGGGACACGGGCTTGACCATGGGTATAGCTGATGCTACTAGGAGGCGGACACTAAGCACAAAAGTGGGAGCTCCACCTTTCAGCTATACCCTTCCTACAGGGACTAAGCTAAAACAGTTTGTGCAAAAAGTATTAGGAGAAGCAGAAAAAAACTGGAAAACCAAACAATGAACAAACCCAGAACCACACAGGCCATAAAGAGGCCCGTAAAAATAATGAATGGGTGGGAGCGGTGTCCCCCAATGAACGGAAGAGGAACAGATTTTACGGTGAGTACAAAAATCTAGTTTTCTCATCCGTATCACACAGGCTTGACCATGGGACGTTTCAGAGCAGTCCCAAGGTTCGGTCATAAACGCAGAAACCCTCCAGCCAATCGGAGAGCCACCGTCTGCAAAACTCTATGCCCAGAGAAGCGTCAAAAGATGCAAAGGTGTGTACTTTGTAAAATTTTGAAAAGGTGTGCAATAACTACTAGGTTGCCGCCCTGCACACCTGAAGGGCTGAAGCCCCATGATGCACTGCCCGAGCAGAATGAGCAGTAACCCGGAAGGGTGGGGCCCGGTCACTGATGCAGTGTGCATCCACAATGGCCAAACTAATCCATTGGGAAATTGAATCTTTGGACATAGCCAGCCCTCGTTTCGGCCCCTCTGTAATGATAAGGGAATCCGTCTGTCGGAAAGATGACATTTGAGAGAGATAAATGAGAACATCCCAAACCAAATCCAGAGTGTGGAGCGACTGCTTGCGAGGATGAGACTGGGCAGGGCAAAAGGAAGGGAGAATGATCTCTTCATTGAGATGGAATGCCGACACGACCTTCGGAAGGAAGAACTGGACAGGGAGAAGGACTATTTTTTTTTGTCCTGATGGAAGATTAGGAAGGGTGAGCGACGGGAAAGAGCCGCAAGTTCAGACACCCTACGGATGGAAGTGATTGCCACCAAAAAGGCCAGCTTGTAGGATAGGAAGCGAAGGGACACCTGCTGCAAAGGCTCAAACGGTGAGGACTGGAGAGTGCTGAGCACTAGATTAAGGTCCCAAGGATTCAACAGAGGACGGTAAGGGGGCGCAACCCCCTGCATAAAGGTCCGAACCGCAGAAAGCGAAGCCAAGTTCCGCTGAAAAATAATGAAAAGGGCTGAAACTTGACCTTTGAGGGAACTGAGAGCCAGCCCCAAGTCCATGTCCGACTGCAAGAAAGACAAGAGTTGTGGCAACGAGAACCGAATGGGAGACCACTGGTGGCGTTCGCACCAACGAAAATAGCATTTCCAGATCCGGTAATAGATCTGGCAGGACTACGGTTTCCGAGCACAAATCCTGGTCTGGACAACAGCATCGGAGAAACCCCAAGCCTTTAGTGCGGTGGCTTCAACAGCCATGCCGTTAAATGAATAGACCTTATTTGGCTGGAAGATTGGTCCCTGCGACAAGAGGTCCTCCTGAAGGGGAAGACGACAGGGTTCGTTGGCGAGGAGGGAGACTAGGGATGTGTGCCGTACTCTGGCCAGTAACGGGGGACGAGAATGACGGGCAGACCTTCGGACCTGATTTTTGGAACATGGCTCTCTACCCAGGTGAGGATGAGCGCTGCTCCCGATATGGCTGCGGGGCATCGGGTGCCTCCCTGGTGGCTTAGGTATTCGACTGTCGTGGAGTTGTCTGACTGAACCCGAACTGGAGACGGTCCGTCCAATGAACCAGAGGGAGGCAAATCGCCTGCAACTCAAGCATATTGATTGGAAGGGAGCATTCCTCGCGGGACCCGGTGTACTGAACAGAGAGATTGTCCAGAACCTCGAGTTGACTTCTTGCACCCAGGCATCCGAGACGTGAGCCAGCCAGACATGCCGGAACAGATGAAGACTTCCTCCCACTCGTCTTGGGGGCCTCGGAGACCACACGTCATGCAGAGGAGAACTTGGGGGTATGGGGCTTGGAGCCCTGTTGACGAGGGCGCAAGGTAGGGCAGGGTTTAAAAGATGGCTTGCGCTTGGCGCTGGAAGAATTCTGAAGAGAGGTCTTCGCTGCTTTGACCTGCTAAAGCGCGCCCATTTCTACGGCAAATGGGTGCTTTTACCCCCTGTAGCATCAGAGCTAATCTCATCCAGACTCTTGCCGAAAAGTCTGCTGCCAGTAAATGGGAGGGACGATAAGGCCCATTTTTAAGCATTTTACACCACCCAGCAAGATAGTCAAAGGGTACAGCGAATAGCCACCAAAAGGGCTGAAGAGCGGGCCATAAGCCTGGCCGCGTCCAGAGAGGCCTCACAAATGTAAGAACTGGCTTGGGAAAGCTCCAATGCAATATCTGAAAGTTCATCCGAGGGGTCCCCAGAGATGAGGCCCTGACGTTGCTTGTTTGCCCACTCGGTCATAGCCTTGCTAACCCATGTGGAGGCAAAAACTGGGCACTGGGCAGTGCCAACTGCCTCAAAGGAATCTCTGGCAAAAGATTCAATTTTTTTTTATCCCTGGGGTCCGAAAAACAAGACTAATCCACCATAGACAAGATGGTATGCTTAGCCACGCGGGATACTGGAGGATCAACAATAGGAGAGGATGACCACTTTTTCGTAAAACCGTCTGGAAAGGATAAGCATTTCAGTAAAGCAAAACACCTGTCAGGGAAGTTCCACTCCTTGGAGAGGGAGAAATCAAACTGCGGGTGGTTGGGGAAAAATTTTGACGAAGGACAGGATCACTTGAAGGAAAAACTAGCGCCGGCAGATGAGGGTGTAGGGTCCTCAACCTGTAAAGTTTCAATAACTGCTGCAATGAGATTGTCTACCATAGTGGACACTTTGGAAGACTGTTCCTCAGGTGAGAAAAAGTCGACGTCTGACAACCCTCCCTCAGAATACACCTCTTCTACTGAGGACACGTCAGAGCAACACCACCTTCGGTGTTCGGCCCTTGGAGAGGGCTGCTACACCGGAAACAGAGGGGACTTATCGTGGGTGGCCGCGGTGACCCGAAGGCTGGCGGGATGCAGAGGCTTTGGGAACCTGTGGTCCTCCTGGTCTTCTGGAGACTGGGAACGAGCAGCGGGCTTGGGGATCCCCTGGTCTCCTGTATGGGAATGCAGGCAGCTAGGACTGCCTGTAACCCTGCTAAAAAAAATAAATGAAAAATCAGCAGACCTGCAAGGCAGGGAGGTCTGCCTCCTACAGACACTAAGCTAAAGGGAGGAGCTCACACTTTTGGGCTTGGTGTCCGCCTCCTAGTGGCAGCAGCTATACCCATGGTCAAGTCTGTGTCCCCACAGTGATACGGATGAGAAATTACTACACTCCAGAAATACATTCAAGCCCCTCTTGAACTGTTTTAGTGAACTCACCATTAGAGATGGCCAGTTCCCAGTGTTCGCCCACTTAACTGACAAGTCCGGTGAGGCACAGGGAAGTCTTTACCGATGCCGGTGCGCGAGCCGGTCTGAAATGAAATGCGGTCTCCGGGCGCCCGCTCTATATGGCAGAAAAAAACCTCCCAGGCTGTGAGCTGTGCGCTGCGATTGGCCAGCGCTGCAGCCTAGGAGAAGGAGATGCCCACAGGACAAGGGAAGACCCGCCTACTATAACTTAAGGAGCAAAGGTACCGGAGCCTATAACGGGAGAACGGAGCGGCGCCCGGGGATAATAGTAAGTGCAGTGAGATCCCCGGGCGCCGCTCTATATGGCAGCATACTCAGTTCACATAGTTTATACAAGTGAAAGGTCCTCTTTGAGGCCTATTTTTAAGCATTTTACGCCACCCAGCAAGATAGCCAAAGGGTACGGCGAATAGCCACCAAAAGGGCTGAAGAGCATTTCATTTCAGACCGGCTCGCGCACCGGCATCGGTAAGGACTTGCCTGTGCCTCGCTGGACTTGTCAGTTAAGATGGCAGATCGCATGTGTTCGCAGGCGAACACTGCGAACTGGCCATCACTACTCACCACCACCTCCTCAGGCAGAGAGTTCCATAGTCTCACTGCTCTTACTGTAAAGAATCCTCTTCTATGTTTTAGAAACCTTTCTTCCTCCAGATGCAGAGCATGGCCCCATAGTTATTAGATCTCCCCTCAGTTGTCTTTTTTTATTTTTATTTTTTTTCTAAACTGAATAACCCTATTTTGATCTTTCTGGGTACTGTAGTCCACCCATTCCAGTTATTACTTTAACATCCTATCTTCGAATCTGCTCAAGTTCTACTGTTTTTCTTGTGCACTAAAACCTCAAACTGCACACAATACATTTAATATGTAGCTTGTAATTCAAATTTTCTTCAAAAGTGTTCTCTGGGTTAGGAAAAGGGGTCTATTTATTTATTTTTCTTTCTTCAGAAAAAGCACCACTCGTGTCTCTGGGCTGTGTCAGGTATTGCTCCATTCACAAGATGATCTGCAATACCAGAAACAGCCAGAAGAGAAGGTTGGCGCTGTTTTGGGGACATTAACGCAGAGTCAGTTTCTGTTCTGAAGTGCCCATTTTTTTAAATCTAGTCTTTGTACTTTCACCTCTGTAACCTAGAAATGTGAGGGGTGATGCTGACTGGAAAGTGTAAATGCACAGAGATGTTTTAGTAATATGGTGTAGTTTGAGAACATTTACTGCAGCTAACTCCCCTGTCTGTTTTCTCATAGCACAGGTGCAGCAGTGACTGATGGCTCCCAGCCTCAAACCTCCTCCTCATCGGCTGATGCTTCCTCCATGTCCACAGATCCAACGTTGCCCTCCGACACGGACAGTAGCCTTGAAACCTCTGCAGGGGCCCTGGGCTGCTGTCGATGACTCAGCAGGAAAACCTAAGGAAAAGATGGCAGGGAAAGGAGGAGGTGCAGAGGGACCTCTAGGGTAGCACACAGTGATGGCACCAGGATGCAACGTCTATTATTGTAGAGTACATATTATTAACCCCTTAGCTACCCGACCCCCTCGATTTGCTCTGCAGTCATGGGAGTGGGGTTTCACAGGGTCTAAGAGTTGACCTGGGAAGGAGCGACAAAATACAATGCATTCCCTGCCAGGCCTATGATGGTTAACAAAAGTGTAGTTTCATTTTTATTTTTTTTATTTTTTTTGTGCTGTAATTTGAACACTTAAGTGCTGGAGGGTTTGAAAAGCTGCCATAAATATGTATTGTATTTTTATTTCCATAGTGTGAGGAAGGGATAGGGGTGGGGGGCTTAGCGCTCCGACTTTTTTTTTCAGAAAAGGTCACTTTGGTCCTGATTGTCTTGAAATTTTTATTTTTCATTTGATTTAGATTTTTATTTTATTTTTTTTGTCCGTTTCTTTGCTGGTGCTGCTCATGTTTTTGTTTTTTATCCTCTTCGAATTTTACAGATCTCTTCCATATTGTAATAATTTAAAGTTGATTTTTCATTTTTTTTTTTTTTTTTCATTGTATGAGTTTTATCACACTTAACATTTATGCCTCCATTTGCCAGTAAACCAAAGGGAGACACTGCTTCTACCCACTTTTCATTTTGTATTATTGCCTGTGCTATTGAGGTGTTGGTGCATCCACTCTTGCAAAGTCAGGAAAATAGTAAGATTTTTGTCTGAGTGAATTTCTAGCCCTTTTTATGTGAGCATTGGGTGTGGCGCATACACCGAGGTCATGCACGTTGAAGCTGCACTTAATCAATGCACAACTATTCGGTGATATCTGAACGTGCATGCAGGTAAACACTTTCAACGTTACCGGTGCTTTCCACTGTGAAGGGGCAGTATCTCCCTAGTTTAAAACAATATATAAAAATTCCCTTCCTTCCTGAATCCGTATTTCCCTTCCAATGTTTGATGTAGATGCAGTTTTGCCATGCTGAGTATTCTGTGACCTAACTGAATCATGATACTTTATGCATGTGCCCTTGTGGTGCTAAGCCGCTCATGGGTTGAAGTTGGGCTAATGTAAAATCCTTTTTTTTTTTTTTTTTTTTTTTTTTTTTTAAATAGTATTCCTCTCAGGAAGCTGAATAAATAGTTAGATGGTGGCAGCCATGTTATGTGTGGAAATGCAAGTTATTTATTTTTTTATTCAGGGTTGGGTAAGAGTAGAAGTGTTACTCTGGATAGGTACTGCTTAGTGCAGACGAGGACTTGGTTGAACTGTGAGAATGAATGCACCATAGATGCCTCCTGTGTCACACCTAAAGTATGCATAGGGCACGTTTCACATTTCCCAGGGCTGGCCTGCAATGGAGAAGCAATCTTCACCTCGTTAGAGAGTTCTTTTGTCCGTCTAGATGCACCATATCACTGCTTGTTAATTCCTCTTCTGTTTACGTTAGCAGTGCAGGTCAATCATTCAGCCAAGTGTGTGATCTACCCATGCTGATGACAGCTGCGGGCGCCCAGAGCAGCACGGCCATTTATATGATCACCGACTCGTAATAAAAGATCAATGTTGGGGAAAATCTTTAAGCCTGTCTTGTTATTTTGAGTCAGAATGTAAAGTTTAACTGTCTATTTGAATTGTGTGTTTGCCATCCGCTGGGACGAATACTTTTGTGTCTACTCCTCAAAAGTTAAGTTTTACTTTATTTGTGTGTCTGAGCTCATACTTTCAAAATAGTCTTAACCACCTAACTGTTCTGCCCGAGCTGAATTCGGGCTGTGGGTAAAGTACTTTAATGTTCTGGGTGAGGGGGCTGCTTTAGCTGCTGATATCTCCTGATTGGTAGCAGCTAGAAGCAACTGGTCTTTGTTTGAAAGCTGACATCCCAGGCTTTCATAAAAGGCAGCTAAAGTCCAAGCTAAACAGGAGATATCACTGTTAAAAATCAAGTCTGGAATAATCGCGGGTAAAATCTGCTTTTACTTTAACTTTCAGCTATATTCACTGCATCCCGATTTCTAACAATTATATATTCCCTTGTACTGAATATATTGCTGTCATTTTGGTATTGTTTGAAAGCTTGGAATGCCAAACCGATCTCTTGCTGGTACCAAACCAGAGATATAAACAGCTAAAGCAGCCTCCCCTTTTTCCCTTTAGTGTTGAGGAGAAGGGGGAACAGTTGAAGAGCTGACAGGCTGCAGGAGAAAAGGAAAAATAGTAAAAACAAATATAGAAATATGGCATTATCATCACTGTAGTAACCCACATAATAATACAATATTTTTTTTTTACCACACAGTGAATGCAAATTCTACAAAATATTAAAATAGCTTTTAACATTCCCATTAAAAGTAAAATTATTTACTACCCTATATATATATACCCCAAATGGTTCCTAAAAAAATAAAGTACTAACCACGCTTTAAAAATCTGAAAAATGTGATCGTTTTCGGAGGGTTTTTAACTTTTTCCAATTTTAATGTGACTGTTTGGAGGTTAAATCAAGACAAAGGGTGTTGGGAAATCAGAAGTCTTTGCAGATGAGTTTCCCTGAAACTATTTTTAAACCTTTCTTTCCACAGTACATTTTTTATTTTTTTACCTTGAAATGTAGGTGGCAGTAGAAAGACTGTTTTCCTTCCGTCTAGAGGAAAAGCTATTTATAGACTATGCATAAGGGGCTATAGTCGGAAGCCTAGAAGAACATGAATTGCTCACTTTCATGTATTTTTAGAACTGGTAGCAAAGAAGCATTTTGGACTTTTATTTTGAAAAGCTTTTTAACTTTTAGGGTAGCTATTTCCAATAGGTGGCTCTATAGAGACAGTTATCTTCCTCATGGAGATGAGCTAATTTATGTACCCCTCTCCCAGGGAGCATTGTCTTGCCTGTAAGACTCCTTAGGCTAACTTGGCAGTCTCTGGTTTCCAGACTGCAACAGTGATGTCACATCAACAACACATGACCACAAGAGCCAATCACTGTCTTTTTCAGGAGCAGTGCTGAGCCCAGTGATCGGCTGCAAGAGTCAAATGTTGTCGATATGATATCACCGCTGGCCGGCTGGGAGAACCAGTGCGCCAGTGCAAGATCTAGCAGGCAAGTAATTAGTTCTTTTCCCCTCACCCATGATGGCACCCATGCGGCCAGGACCTCCCATCCAGGACCGGAAACCTGACCAGATAAAAAGGTTCACACCCCCACCACACCTCAGTTCAGGTTTCCTGTCCTCCGGATAGGAGGTGCCTCAGGAGTACCGGATTATGGTTCTCACCTCGATGACTGGGGAAGATCCGGGTCTACCATACCGTAACGGGACCCATCCCTGGCGGCATAAGTCTCCCGTTGGAGCGGTCGCCCAAGTCTGCCCTTCATCCTACCTCCTCCCAAGCCTCTCCAGGGAGCCGCTATGGCAGTGTTCAGGCGTCTCCCGATCCACGGCAGTTGTTGCGCTGGTGTCCCATTTACAAGATGGCAAATCAGGCTTCAGGACGCTCTGCGCATGCGCAAACTCTGCACGGCTTCTTCCGGCGCACAGATGTGGCTTGGACCAGAGGCCTGGGTTTCATCTGCCGTGGATTAGGCACTCTTTTGGGCCCTGTGTTAAAAGGAGCTGAGGTGCTTTATAAATTTGGCAGCAGGAGAAGGCAGCCAGCCGTGGACACGGACAGTGCTGTGCAGGATCTGGAGCCACCGCATATCATGTCGGAGCCAGGTGACACTGGACACACCGATCCCGTAGAACCCTTGAGGCCCACAAGCCGAGTATTGGACCTGAGTGGGAAATCTTGATGCTACACTTTGGTGAGATTGATCCACTACTTTTGCTTTTTTGTAGGTTGCTAAAAAAGTTTCTGATTGTCTCTCAGTCAAGAGAAGAGCTGGAAAAAGATATCAATTTCCTCTGCTCCACTTTAGAAGACCTGGGATGGATAATCAGTTGGAAAAAGTCCAACTTGATTCCTACTCAAAGTTGTCTCTTCTTGGGGATTCAGTTAGATTCGGGTCTACAAAAAAAGCTTTCTTCCACCACAAAGAAAGGAGACCGTGATAGAAATGTTATGGTCCATCCTACTGTCTTACCGGTGTACTTTCAGAGAAGCAATGGCGGTACTGGGACAAATGACGTTGGCAATCCCGGCGGTTCCTTATGCACAGATCCACTCCAGAGATCTTCAAGCAAACATCCTGAGGAGGTGGAACAGTTCCCAGTAGTCTTTAGATCAGAAATTCCATCTATTCTCATAAGCAAGGCGCTCCCTGATGTGGTGGACGATACCAGAGCAGGTGTCCCATTGACATTTCCAAACCAGACCATTGTGACCACAGGTGACAGCCCTTGGGGCTGGGGTGCCCACTCCCAGAACAGGTTTTGGGGAGGTGGGACTTGAATACAAGAAAGGAATCATCCAATTTCAAGGAGTTAAAAGCGGTACAAATGGCACTGACAGTAGCTCTTCCGGAAGTAAGGAACAAGAATTGTCCGGATAAAAAAAACACATCTTCAACAGTGGTGTCAAGGGGGGGACAAGAGTCGCTTCCCTCCTACACCTGTCAGCAGATTTTTTATTTAGCAGAGTCAAAGATGCTCTTCCTTTCAGCAATACATTTAAAGGGAAAAGAAAATACTGTCCATAGTAAAATTCCAGCTCGCCTTTTAGTAGATTTAATCAGCCCCCGGTGCACGGAACAGGTAATAAGTAAGTCCTTTGGTAGCAAAACAATGTAATTGTTGTCGCTTGTCTCTTTATTCGTGGTAGCAAAATTACAGCATGTGGATCAAAATCTCACAGTCCAACACCAGTTGACGCATTTCAGACACTTAGTCCTTAGTCATAATTACCGGTAAGAGCAATTATTGTTTTTTTTGCAGGTTGATCTAGAGTTGTCTAGTTTCATCCTGAACTGTCAGAGGAAGCTACAAGGATTCATTATGAGTATTGGTAAAGTACAAATGTCAAGTGTAGTGCAGCCAGAAAGGCTAAGCCTAACTTGTATATATTGAATATTTTTGTACGTTCTGCTGCTATTGGAGAAACGCACTATTTTGTTGGATTTCATGGTATAGGCTTTTTATGCAGGATAGACAATTTTAGAAGACATTGAGCTTGTCTGTTGGAGGCAGACACACCTGCTTAACAGGTATGCATACTTTTTGTTTCTTTTTTTGCTATCGCCATATTAGTTGCACTTTCCTATGGGTGTAAAGAAAACAGGCAAATAGATAACTGTCTTTATTGCATAGACTAATTCTATTCTAAGTGGAAAGTTCTCCACAATCCACCCAACTCTTCTCTCTTGAGTGGGCCTTCGCTTAAAAATCCATTCTTTCTCTATCTCTTATAGTGGGTGTCCTCAGGAGAATCTCAGACCAGCAATTCTACATCAACAGGTTTAAGGTTACTGTGTATATTGTACCACATTATGTAGGCTCATCCCTAAGGGCTATAACCATAACCATATCCCCATTAGGAGTAGTATAGCCATAGGGTCCCCAGCAGCTACTGAGAATTGTATACTCTGACACAATGTGTACCCTTTGGGAGGACAACGTGCAGTGGCCGGGTTTGTGATGGCCCAACGCTACGATGGGTCCCCCGGACACAATCAAGGTGTCACCACGTGTTGCCAGAGAGTCAGGGTCTGCAGTAGACCAGGGTGCTTCTTTACTAGAACCTTCTAGTGGGAGTGGTGGTGTGGAGAAACTCTGCACAAACAAATACATTGTTTCAACTCCTGTCTGGTATAGACTTGCATTAGAGCTTTAATGATATTTAATGGCAACGACAAAGCAGTTTTTCCAGGCAAAAACAAGTTTCCAGGCATAACCTAGCTAAAACCAGACATTTAAAAGGTCAGACTGTCTGCTTATGGTGGTAAACAAGTCTGGGTTTTCCCTAACTCTTCCACACCGGCACTGATAGGAGCTTGATCCCACCTCCCAGGCACAGGAAACAGCGGAAGCCAAAATAAAAAGATGCCTCCTCCTACCTACTCCAGTTGTTGTTGTTTCCTGTCCCTCAGGACAGGTGGAAGCCTTGCCAGTGTGCTGGCTTGAAGATTGGTGTGCTCAGCCTAGGATTCTTTCTGTTCTTGGGAGGACTGAGCATGGGACAGAGGCTCCAGGTGTATCGTGGGCTCTCCTCTGTCCCTCTGTGTAAGTCCTGTGCTGGGCATCCTGGGCTGTTCCTGCCTCCGGCTAGGGGGGGATCGACGCCTTTTTTTTAATTAAAAACTGTATGGGCAACTATGAAGTTGGTAGAAGTTAAAGAACCCTTATCGATCCAGGACCAAATGTTTCAGGGATTGCGGGAAAAGAAAAGATGAGTGTTCCCTATTCATGATAATATAAGGGAAATTATATCTAGGGAGTGGAAGGACCCTTAAAAAAGATGCACTATTTCTAAAGCCTTGAAATGTAAATATCCATTTGCAGAATGAGATTGTGAAGCATGGGGAAAAACCCATAGGATTGATGCCCCGGTAGCTAGGATTTCAAAAAAAATCTTCCCTCCCCTTTTGAGGACGGGGTTATTGAAGATCCACATGGACAAAAAATGTGAAGGGCTACTTGGGAGGTGGGGTCGGCCATGTTTAGAACTGCTATTGCTGCCACCTGCACAGCTGGGTCTTTTTCGGTGTGGATCCACCAGCTGGAAAACCATTTAGCAGACGGTACCCCCAGAAAGAAATTATATCCTCTCTCCCGGTTTTAAAGCAGGCTTCTAATTTTTTGGTGGACATCTCAGCAGATTTGGTGAGGCTCTCGGCCAGGTCTACAGTGCTATCAAATGCTACTTGTAGAGCTGTATGGTTAAGGTCCTGGTCGGGGGATGCGGGCTCAAAGAGTCGCCTCTGTGCTATTCCCTGTGAGGGGGATAGACTCTTTGGGTCCGCGTTGGACGATATTGTAAATAAAGCCTTGGATAAAAAAGGGGTTTCCATCTGAATCCTGGTTGTTGTTTTTTTTTTTTTTTTTTTTCAGCAGAGAAAATATTTTCGTTCCCAAGCTAGCTTTTAAACAGACTCAAAACAAGAGTCTTCAGGTAGATGGCAATCCTCTAGAGGCCGGGGGAGGGGATTTTTATTAAATCCCGATTTCCTCTTCTCAGAAGTTCCAATGATGCCAGAAGTCCGGTAGGAGGCAGGCTTTCAAAGTTTGGTCAAGCTTGGGATGTTATAGTAGCCTTCCCCTGGGTCTTAAAACTAATCGGGTCAGGTCACAAGATAGTTTGATTCCTTTCCGCTTTGTAAGATTCCCCACAAACAAGGTTTTTTTCAGATCTATTCAAACAGGAGGTGCTAGAGTCAGAAGTCTCTTCCATGTTAGAAAAAAGTGTCATTGTAAAGTTTCAGTAAGACCAACAGGGTCAGAGGGTTTACTCTTATTTCTTATTTAAAAAATTTTTGAAAAAAGTGGGAAGTTCAGAACGATATTCAATCTGAAATACCTAAATCACTATCATTTACAAAAAATTCTAAATAGAATCAAAAAGATCTGCGGTGAATCTCCCTCTTCCAAGACTATTACATGGTAACAGTCGTTCTGGAGGATGCCTATTATGTTCCTATCCACAGCGAAAGTCAAAAATATCTCGGGTTTGCTGTCTACATAAAAGGAGAGCTCGATCACTTCCAGTATCAGGCTTTGCCCTTCGGACTCTCCAGTGCGCCACATCTTTTCACAAAGATTATGTCTGATGTAGTAGGTTACTTTAATCTAAAATAAATAGTTGTCATCCCCTATCTGGACGACCTGATTGCCGCAGATTCCTATTCACGTCTTCGCGACCATCTCAGGATTGTGAAAGAGACCCTTGGTTTTTAAGGGTGGGTCATCAACCAGGAAAAGTCAAGTCTAATTCCAAGCTAGCAGAAGTTATTTTTTGGGGGTACTTCTGGACACCCACCATCTATCTTCCTTTTTGCCCCAAGAGAAACAAATCAACCTAGTTGCCCTGGTAAGTGTGGTCTGTTCCAAAAGGACAGCATTGATGAGAGAGATCATGCGCTTGTTGGGGCTTTTAATGTCAACAATTTCCTCCGTGAATTGGGCACAGGCCCACACCAGGATCCTGCAGTCTTCTTTCTTTCATCTTATAGAAAAGTTCAATAGAAAAAAATTCCACAGTAGTAAAAGTAAAATCTGCGAGTTGGCGGAGAAACATCTACAAACAGGGGTGCAGTGGTGGATGAAGAACTAAGTTACAGTGACCACTGACGCAAGCAGCAAGGGTTGGGGAGACCATACTCTGCAAGAAATGGTACAGGGGACATGGAGTCTCCAGATGTCTTTAGCATCCTAAAATCTGAGGGAGTTGACAGCAGTTTTCCGAGCCTTCCTAAGCTTGAAACCAACTTATCCAACACCACGTCAAGGTACTTTTGGACAATGCAATGACTGTGGCATATCTAAATCGTCAAGGGGGGGACAAGGAGCAAGTCCTTCACGGCTGTCTCGAAAATGATTTGAATGGGGAGAGAATAACCTAAAATCTATCTTGGCAGTTCATTTCAAAGGAGAATAAAATATATTAGTGGATTTTCTCAGCATACAAACTCTCAGAGGAGGAGAATGGTCTTTGAATCAAGAAATCTTAAGACAAATCTCAGAGAGGTGGGGTCCTCCGGTCTTTGATCTGTTCCCTCGAGATACAACAAGAAGGTAAAAAAAAAAATTATATTCCATCTGCCCCTAGGAGGATCTATATCAAATAGACTCTCGTTAACATGGCCCAAGGACCTTCTCTACGCGTTTCCACCATTCTCTCTGATTTCAAGGACTCTGAAGATAAGGGAAGAAGAAGCACAGGTCACCATCTAGACGTGAGGAGATGTCTTCTAGCGTACCTTAAGGCCACAAAATCTTTTGGAAAGTCTGACCATCTCCTTGTCCAGTTTCAGGGAAAAAATCTATGGTTCTAGGAGCCTCTAAAGCTTTAATAGCCCGGTGGATAAAACTGACCATCATCCTTTGTTATAAATAACCGGTTTCTCCTCCCTCGGGGTTAAAGGCCCATTCCACAAGCGATTTGTCCACCTCTTGGGCTGAAAGAGGGGCTGCCTTGGCGGATTAGATATGTAAGGCAGCCATGTGGTCTAACCCTATAACCTACTTTTAGGCATTATAAACTTGATGTTATGGCTAGCCAGGATCTGGCGTTTGGACGTAAAGTCCTTTCGGCTGTGGTCCCTCCCTAGAAAAATTCTACTCTGAAAATCCTCCTATCGGTGCCAGTGTGGAGGGTTAGGAAAAGATGAGAATTACTCTTAGCGGTAATTTGATTTCCCGTAGCCTACACAACGGCACTGGGTTTCCCCCCCTTATATATTAAAAGAAATGTAATATATATATATATATATATATATATATATATATATTACAGTTGCAAGAAAAAGTATGTGAACTCTTTTGAAATTATATGGATTTCTGCACAAATTGGTCATAAAATGTGAGAAAAACTTAGTCCAGCTCACCTCCCGGTCTTGTATACTCCCGATTTCCGAAACCCTAGGGGTGTGTCCCCGTTGCAGGCTGCAGGTAATTTCAAAGGATTGGTCTCGGATTCAGATTGGATCCATGTTTAAAACTGCTTCTTTATTTGGACATCATATAAACATGACAAACCGCCACTTGATACAACAGAATTAATGTTGACGCATTTCGGGTACTGAGACCCTTAGTCGTAACGTTTTTGCACTGTGCAACAACGTTACGACTAAGGGTCTCAGTACCCGAAACGCGTCAACGTGAATTCTGTTGTATCAAGTGGCGGTTTGTCATGTTTATATGATGTCCAAATAAAGAAGCAGTTTTAAACATGGATCCAATCTGAATCTGAGACCAATCCTTTGAAATTACCTGCAGTCATAAAATGTGATCTGATCTTCATCTAAGTCACAACAATAGACAATCCCAGTCTGCTTAATCTAATAACACACAAAGAATTAAATGTTTTTATTGAACACACCATGTAAACCTTCACAGTGCAGGTGGAAAAAGTATGGGAACCCTTGGATTTAATAACTGGTTGAACCTCCTTTGGCAGCAATAACTTCAACCAAATGTTTCCTGTAGTTGCAGATCAGACGTGCACAGTGGTCAGGAGTAATTTTTGACCATTCCTCTTTACAGAACTGTTTCAGTTCAGCAATATTCTTGGGATGTCTGGTGTGAATCGCTTTCTTGAGGTTATCCAACAGCATCTCAATCGGGTTGAGGTCAGGACTTTGGGCCACTCCAGAAAGCGTATTTTCTTCTGTTGTTTTACTTCTATGCTTTGGGTCATTGTCCTGTTGCAACACCCATCTTCTGTTGAGCTTCAGCTGGTGGACAGATGGCCTTAGGTTCTCCTGCAAAATGTCTTGATAAACTTGAATTCATTTTTTCCTTCGATGATAGCAATCCGTCCAGGCCCTGACGCAGCAAAGCAGCCCCAAACCATGATGCCCCCCCAGCATACTTCACAGTTGGAATGAGGTTTTGATGTTGGTGTGCTGTGACTCTTTTTCTCCACACGTAGTGTTGTGTGTTTCTTCCAAACAACTCCACTTTGGTTTCATCTGTTCACAGAATATTTTGCCAGTACTGCTGTGGAACATCCAGGTGCTCTTGTGCAAACTGTAAACGTGCAGCAATGTTGTTGTTTTTTTGGTATCTGTGGTATCCTTCAATGAAATCCATTCTTGTTTAGTGTTTTACATATCGTAGATTCGCTAACAGGGATGTTAACATATGCCAGAGACTTTTGTGAGTTATTAGCTGACACTCTAGGATTCTTCTTCACCTCATTGAGCAATCTGCACTGTGCTCTTGCAGTCATCTTTACAGGACAGCCACTCCTAGGGAGAATAGGAGCAGTGCTGAAGTTTATCCATTTATAGACAATTTGTCTTACCATGGACTGATGAACAGCAAGGCTTTTGGAGATGCTTTTATAACCCTTTCCAGCTTTATGCATGTCAACAATTCTTAATCATAGGTCTTCTGAGAGCTCTTTTGTGCGAGGCATCATTTACATCAGGCAATGCTTCTTGTAAAAAGCAAACCCAGAACTGGTGTGTGTGTGTGTGTGTGTGTGTGTGTGTTTGTTTGTTGTTTGTGTTTTTTTTTTTTTTTTTTTATAGGGCAGGGCAGCTGTAACAAACACCTCTAATCTCATCTCATTGATTGGACTCCAGTTGGCTGACACCTCACTCCAATTAGCTCTTGGAAATGTCATTAGTCTAGGGATTCACATACTTTTTCCACCTGCACTGTGAATGTTTACATGGTGTGTTCAATAAAAACATGGTAACATTAAATTTTTTGTGTTATTAGTTTAAGCAGACTGTGATTGTCTATTGTGACTTAGATGTGACATGTTATGACCAATATGTGCAGAAATCCATACCATTCCAAAGGTTTCACATACTTTTTCTTGCAACTGTACATATATGCACATCTCTATCATATGCAGGGGCTTCGGCCCCTAAAAATTGATCAACATTTTGGCAAAAAATAAATAAATGACTCCAACCAGAGCCTGGTCTAGTTGGACTGCTGGAGGTGCGCCTAATTTATGATGAGGTGCCCATCTCGTCATAGATTAGGTGCATCCTTTGTTAGCAAATTCAGCACAAAAGGGGAGTAAAGCTGGATTTATATGGGCTGACTGAGCGGCCAATTGTCAGGAAGGACGCGTTCCTTCCGACAGTCTGCTGCTTGGTCAGTGAAATAGACAGTGCATTTACATGCAGCGATCTCCTTCACTGTATGAGGATGAGGGATCGCTATTGCGATCTCTCGTCCTCACTCGTACAGAATCGTGGTTTCTGAGCAGCAGATTGCCGACTGGTGCAGACAGGATCACCCGATGAACAAACGTTTCCCTCGTTCATTGGGTGATTGGTGGCACGTTTACATGGCCAGATTGGCGGCAGTTCTCTATAATCTGCCTGATTCTAATGCACCTTAAAAGCTGGTCTTTGTAATTGACCCCCATTGTGTATAATGACTGAGAACATCCTGACTGTTTCTTAACTAAAACTCTCTAAATGTGCATTTACAAGGCCAGAGAATCTGGAAGATTATCAGGAATGACCATTCCTGACAATCTGGCTATGTAAATGTGTCTACGATCACCCCAATGAACAAGCTAAATACTCATTCATTGGGTGATCCCGTCATTCATGCAGACACCACCGATCATGGCTTTTGAACATGAGATCGTGCTATCTAAACAGCGATTTGATGCTCAGAAACCATGATTCTGTATGAGGGAAAAAGGGTCCACCCCACCCGTGCCCTTATATTGTGAAGGAGAAAGCTGCATGTAAATGTAGCGGTCTCCTTCCACTGAACGAGCAGCCGACTGTCGGGAAGGAACCCTTCCTTCCCAACAATCAGTTGGCCCTTGTAAATCCAATTTAAGCATTGGTTAAACAATTTAGCTTTGTGTTCCTCCTCCAGCCTGATTTTCATTGGCAGATTTGCTTGATACAATTGATATTTTAGACAACAGAAAGCCTCCATTTTGCTGCTCCTGTGAGCTCTAAAATGCACTACCAATTTCACCTCTGTCTGCAGGTCTACCCTTGCTTGAGACCTTTTGTCTTGGATAAACTGCATCGTTTTTCTACACTTGCTAGTTTTAATGTTTAATAAAACATTGTGTTTTATCCTTCTGCCTGGTATTGATTTTCAGTGGTTGGGTTCTCAAAACAGAGCCAGCAGCATCCGTCACCTAGGTGACAATATTAACCCCTTCACTACCAGCGCTGTACATGTACGGCGATGGGCAAACATGGCGTCCACTCGCACGTGCAGCAGGCATCATGGCCACTGTTTCAAACAGCAGAGACCTGCAGCTAATTACCACGACCGGCAATAATGCAATTGCGGTAATTAAAACATTTTTAGGGGCCTTTCACACTTGCGTTGTCCGGATCCGGCATAGAGTTCCGTCGTCGGGGCTCTATGCCGGAAGAATCCTGATCAGGATTATCCTAATGCATTCTGAATGGAGAGAAATCCGTTCAGGATGTCTTCAGTTCCGGACCGGAACGTTTTTTGGCCTGAGAAAATACAGCAGCATGCTGCGCTTTTTGCTCCGGCCAAAAATCCTGAACACTTGCCGCAAGGCCGGATCCGGAATTAATGCCCCTTAAGCTAAACGTCGTTTCGCGCATTGCCGGACCCGACGTTTAGCTTTTTCTCAATGGTTACCATGGCTGCAAGGACGCTAAAGTCCTGGCAGCCATGGTAAAGTGTAGCAGGGAGCGGGGGAGCAGCATACTTACCATCCGTGCGGCTCCCGGGGCGCTCCAGAGTGACGTCAGGACGCCCCAAGCGCGTGGATCACGTGATCACATGGAACACGTCATCCATGCGCACGGGGCGCTCTGACGTCATTCTGGAGCACCCCGGGAGCCACACGGACTGTAAGTATACCGCTCCCCCGCTCCTACTATGGCAACCAGGACTTTAATAGCGTCCTGGTTGCCATAGTAACACTGAACACATTTTGAAGACGGATCCGTCTTCAAATGCTTTCAGTACACTTGCGTTTTTTTTCCGGAACCGGCGTGTAATTCCGGCAAGTGGAGTACACGCCGGATCCGGACAACGCAAGTGTGAAAGGGCCCTAAGCTGCCGTGAAAAAGTAGAGCCTTTAGATGCCATATACAGTCAATGGCGTAACAGAAAAGGTGTCAAAATGGCCAATTTGACATTTCTTCATTGATTCTCTTATGTCAAAATTTTTTATAAAATGTGATCAAAAAGTCAGACACTCCAAAATGGTATCGATAAGAACTACAGATTGTCCCGCAAATAATGAGCCCCTACAGCTCAGTAGATAGAACTATAAAAAAAAGTTATGGGGGTCAGAATATGGTGATGTAAAAAAGAAATTTCTTTTTCAAAGTTTACATTTATTTTTACACGTTTTAGACATTTAATAAAAAAAGATACATATGTGGTATCGTTGTAATTGTACTAACCTAGAGAATGAAGGGCATGGGTCAGTTTTGCCACAAACGGAACGCACTGGGAACAAAACCCATAAAACAGTGGTGGAATTAATATTTTTTTTTTTCCAGTTCCTCCCCATTTCTAATAATAAATTGTGGCATTAGAAAGTACAACTAGTCCTGCAAAAAAAAAAAAAAAAAAGCCTTTATACAGCTATGTGAACGGAATAAAAAAGTTATGGCTAGAAGAAGAAAAATAAACGCAAAAATGAAGAAAACTCTGGTATCCTAAGGGTTAAACCTGTAAATGTGCCCTACTATATTTTTATTATCCAGGTCCTAGATCCTGCACTTTATGACTGTTCAAACCCTGGACTGTTTCCAGTGATCTACCTCAACCTTTCATGGCCTATTTTGGGCCTAAGACAGCTAAATCACTAACGCTTGGCACCTAGCTAGTGTTGTGCGAACTTCTTCTGTTTTCAAGTTCAGCGTACAAGGTTTGGGTTATCTAAGAATTCCATTATGGATTCTGCTACCACGGACCATAAGGTTACCTTGTACGCTGACCTTGAAAACAGAAGTTCGCTGATCCCTACACCTACCGTAACTATGTAGGTTTTGGATGGAATCCTTGAGCTTGGTGTTGTCGATGGATTGGCGTGTTTCCTTCTCTTAGCCAACATCTCTACCCCTTGCCTTCATGTACACCTATTGCCCAGTGTCTCCAGCAGTTTATGCACTTTGCTATAGTTTTGCAACAATCTGAGTTTTTCCCTTCCCTTTGGGCATAGAACTGCACTCAGGATCTCCACTAAGGTTATGACAACAATAATGGTGATTCTCTTATTTAGACAGATAGTCCACTATTTGAAGACAGGCTACTTCCAGCCTCTAGAGAACACCCTGTGGCAGTTCCTGAGGATGCTTTTCAACACATTCTGGCTTCTTTTTACCTAAAAGGCAGAAAAGCAAGGTCTCAACCCAGCATTCCTCAAAGAAAAGTTATCTTTTCTATCTTTTTTTAGTATTCTTTGTTTTGACTTTAAAAAGTCATAACCTGGTTTTGTGACTTTCCAAACTCTGTTGCAACTAAAGTGTCCAACAGTTTCTGGAAAGGGGTGTGGTAAGAGTGAGCTATCTATCATTTATGCCAGAAAATGGTGGAAATAATGACTGAAATGTTCGCCTGATTTCAGCTAGGCACATGGGCTGCTGCAACATGCATTACATTTATGACTAGGCCTGCTTCTTGTCATAAATTAAATGCATCCAGCGACACCTGGCCTATCAAGAATGGCATAGAACATGCCTGTCTTAATAAATCAGGGCCTACAGTATTTCTCACTGGTCAGGTCCTTCATCCAGAGTGCACTGATTGCTGTATGGTTGACCTCTGGCCATTAATTCCTTGACACTTCAACTCAGGACTCCATTTAAATCACTGCATGAAATTTCTTGAACGTTTCTTTCCTAAAAAGTGGACTTTCTCATCACTATTTCCTTCATGTATGCTTTTTTTTGTGGCTTGTAAAATGCCATTAATTTTATGCATTTTTACAAGCATTTTTGGGTGGTGGCCTTGTAATTCAGGCATTTTTTACATGCATAGAAGTCTTTATAATATAGTGTTACAAGGGTGTTCAATATGTTATCTACCTGAATATGAAAACAACATTTTCTGAGAAATCATAACTTGCTACTTTTCAATGTAATCCCTCTTGACTTCAACTCTCTTATTCCACTTTGCCCCCAGTGATCGGACAGCCTCAAGATAGACTTCATGCTGCTGCAGCAGCAGCAGCAACCCTTTTACCACCTCTTTGACTGCATTATCATCTGGAAATTATTGCCCATGCAGAAATTTCCAAAAGGAAGTAATCACTGGGAGCCAGGTCTGGACTGTAGGGTGGACGGTTAAGCTCCATGAAGCTGCATTCACTGATTGTTTCGCTTGTTATTTGCAAGACTTGTGATCTGGTGCATTGTTATGAAGCAGCAACATACCTGCTGACAACTTCCCATGGCATTTCTCTTTGCCCCACATAATGCCTTCATTGTTGAGTAATTGTTGTCTCGTGTGACATGAATTCTAGTAATAAAATACCTTCTGTATCCCCAAAAAGATGTTGCCATGATCTTTCCAGCTGACTGCTGCAAATCCAAAATTTATTTGGATTTGATGACCCCCCTTCTGCTTCCATTGCATGGACTCTTGTTTGGTCTCAGGATCATTGTGGTGGACCCATGTTTCATCACCTGTAATAATTTAACAATGGAAGTCTCCTGGATTTTCTCTTAAGCATGTCTAAATTTTTTGGGGCCAAATTGCTGGAAACAAGTTTTTTTGCTTGGGCATCAACATTTGTGGCACACACTGGGAACTAAACTTTGACATTATCAAAAAATCATGAATGATTCTGGAAACTATGCCAACTGAAATGCCTAATTTATGAGCTATAACACTGACTTTGACCTGACGATCTTCCAAAATCATGGCCTCCACTTTACAGCCCATTAACCTTGAAGATACTTGATAGGTCCCCCTGAACGGAAGTCATCTTCAATTGATTCCCTGCCCCATTTAAACTACTTGGCCCAAAACTTTACTTGGTAGTAGGAAGGTGCATAATCACCATATACAGCTATCATTCTTTTAAGGATTTCTAAAGGCTTCTTTTCTTTCTTTGTAGACCCGCACTGTACTGCACTTGCCATCCTGTCACTTCCAGTGCTTTTATCGGACTAAACTGCTACTGTGTGTGTGTTGCATGTCCAGACATTTCTCAACCTGCACAGATAACTAATTGAACACCCCTTTTTTAAAGACTCCATTCATATTTTGGTATTTAGGTTATAGGAATTTTATAGATGTTCTATTGTATTCTGTTAGGGTGTTCTGGTTCTATAGGGTTATATCTAAGGCTACATTCACACGATAGTAAAAAAAAATATAATAATACTGACACGGTCACTTTTATTTTTCATTTTTGCATCCATATTCTCTGCGTTTTTAATGGCAATTTAAAAATGGATGAATTTCATTGGCTTTTTTTTTTTTTTTTATATAAAATGCCAACCAACCTCTTCAGTATACCCCCATAGTGGCCCCCAGCGGTAATAATGTCCCCCTGCTATAATGTTTGTTCTTTAACAAAAAAAATAAATTGCCTCATCCACTTGCATGCACAGAGGTCACTCCTCTCTTGATTTTGAAGGACCTGCTGAAGCCCCCAGCATGATCGCGTGGTGACGTCATCACGCTTGATCGGGGGTCATTTGGTAGGTCCTTCTGAATCAAGAGATGAGTGACTGCCTTTGTGCGTGCAAGTGGATAAGGTAATTTATTTTTTTAACCCCTAAAAGGCCATATAATGCACTAGTGTACCCATTTTAAATATCTGTTTGACAGGTGCACTTCTGTCCAACGGATGTTAAAAGCAGCTCCATTGAACTATTTTGCCGTTTCATTGCCAGTCAGACCCCATAGAAATCAGTTACTCACTGAAATGTCTTCTTTCCATGAGCCCTGAAGCAGCAGCTCCCTATTAGAACAGAAGAAAAAAAATGAACAATATTCAAATTAACTAGAACCACCCAGGGGCGAACTCTATAAGAACCCCATTAAGACAATAATCACACGTGTAAGTATGCAGAAAAAAAGAAAAAAAATATTTAATGGGTGGGGTAAAGTTGTGCTGCTTTGAGACTCATGGAAAGAAGACATTTCGGTCAGTAAATTTGAACTTTCCATATTGTCCCTCAGACGCACACTAAAAGAAACTGGCAAGCACCACGAAATTTCCTGTTCAAGCACCTTTTTGCCAAAGCCTGAGTTCTTACTGGACGAGATGTCTATCTTGTAATGCTAGATAAACATGTCTGGCGATGTCCATGTAGACGCTCTGCAAATTTGGTCCAAGGACACATTGACCATCTGCCCATGACGTGGAAGTAGCTTAAGTGGTAAAGCGCCCGGATGTTTAGGAGAGAATTGAGATTGACAGCATTATATGCCTGCGAAATCACACTCTCTTGATCCACCTGGATATAGATGCCATGGAAGCCATTTTTCCCTTGTTTCGGGCCTTAGTACTGTAAAACAGGTTATCTGATAACCTAAAATCCTACATTCTCTGTACATAAAGTAGGACTCTCATCACGTCCAGCAGTTGTAGTTTAGCTTGGTTCTCATTCTGCGCCTGAGGAAAGAAGGATGGCAAATATATATCTTGATTCAAAGCCACTGAAGACAGGACTTCTGGCAAAAAAATCTGATTTTAGGCTTAGGCCTCTTGCACACGATTGTGCCGTTTTTTGCTGTCTGCAAAAAAACGGAAGCCGCCCGTGTGCCTTCCGCAATTAATGGAACAGGCGGCCCATTGTAGACACGCCTATTCTTGTCCGCAAAACGGACAAGAATAGGACATGCTATATTTTTTTTTTGCGGGGCCTCGGAACAGAGCAACGGATGCGGACAGCACACTGAGTGCTGTCTGCATCTTTTGCGGCACCGTTGAAGTGAATGGGTCCACACCCGAGCCGCAAAAACTATGGCTTGGATGCAGACCCGAAAAATGGTCGTGTGCGTGAGGCCTTAGAGTTATGAAATCTTGAGATGATCTAAAATATGGCTCTACAGCAGAGAGCTTGGATTTCCCCAACCCTCTTTGCAGAGGTGATAGCCACCAGGAGCAATGCCTTCCAAGAAAAAAATCATCAAATCTACACTGCAGCTCAAACCATGCGGCTCAAAGGGTGCTGAGACTAGACCCTCTAATACAGTTGATAAATCCCAAGAAGGGAAGATGCTCTTAACTGGAGGTCTGAGGTTTTTAATCGCTTTGAAAAATACGACCACAGGTTGATTAGAAAACTTCCCATTGAAAGCATCGAGCGCCGAGAAGTGGACTTTCAAAATGTTAAAGTTAAGACTTTTCTTAAAACCTTCCTGAAAGAAACTTGATTATATCAGGGACATCGGAAGAGGAACAACCGACAGCATCACACCAAGAAGAGAAGGATCTGGTCACTCTATTGTAGACCTTGGTAGTGGACTGTCTTCTAGAAGCTGATGAGATCTGAATTACTTCGTTTAAGAGACCCAATCCTTTTAGCGAAAACCTGTCAATTCTCCAGGCTGGAAAGATGGAATATTTTATGGTTTGGGTGAAAGAAGCCTTTTTGTTCCAATATGTCTGAACGAACTTTAATTTCCTCTTTTGACCGTCTCCAAGCCAGTGGAAACCAGGACCTTCAATAGAACTTTAATTATCAAGGGACGAGATAAAAAAACATAGACTTTGGTCTGGTTCCATGATCGAGACAGACTGTCAAGATGATATGGACAATCCTCCCTGAACAGGGAACATAACTTGGACATTTTCCTGTTTGCCATAACATCCAACTCTGGAAATCCCAATCGATTTGCCACTTGTAAAAATAGATCTTGATGTAGACTCCACTCTGAGGATCAAATGAAATTCCTGCTTAGCCAATTTGCTCCCTGATTGGATGACCCCTTGATGTGAACTGTTCTGATATCTTAAGACCAGCAACGTTGGACCCAATGACTCTGAAGATGAGGAGACGGAGGGACAGATGAAGGCTCATGTTGCTGTGGATCATGTCTTCTCTGTGCCACCAGTTGAGGTCTACTACAGTTGGCGAGAAAATAATTATGAGATTGTTGATTGTTGTTATGAGACCTGAAGGAAACCTGTTCCGCTGATTCAAGATGTCTGACTGAAGGCTGATGAATCCTTTAAAGCTGCATGTTGCGGATGGAGTCAGGTGTGACTTATGAGTATTCAGTAGGAAACAGTGTTGCTGTAAGAGACTGACAGCTTGAAACAATTTATGTGACAGAATCTCTTCCGACGATGCTTTCAGAAACCAATCATCCAGATACGGAATGATAAACATCCCTTTCATTCTCAGGGAAGCTGCGATGATCACTGACCACTTTATGAAGGTTCTCAGAGAACTGGAAAGGCAGACAGGTGAACTGATAGTGGCGCATGGTTCTTTCTTACGAGATTGGAATCTGAAGAAAACGCCTGTATTACTTAGACTGGAACATGATGATGGGTCTCTGAGGTCGATCATGGCCATACAATCTTCTGCTATATATCACAATCAGTGTCCTTTAATGTATTCAGCCATTCTGTCTTTTAAATCCACTATAAGCGATTCTGCTCGTTCTTACCAGCTGTCATATATCATTGGCGGCATACGTGGGCGATGTGTGTGTTTGTCGCAAGGTTTCTAAGTTGCAGGCGACGCTCACACACTAGTCTCCACCCCACTTCCGGCGACCCGGACTATGATTTCCGCACTCTGCAAGCCAGGTGAGGTGGGTAATTAGGGGTTGAATTAGCCGGACATTGAGTATATTTTTTTTTTTAAACTCGTTTTATTGAAAAAGAGTAACAAGGCACATACATGGTATATACATATGCATACCGCAAAATCTCTTACAGCAGACAATATCAAGTATAAGGAGATCATTCCTGAGTATCATACAATACAGTACAATAAAGTAAAAGTACACAATTATACAAATGTCAACATCAATTCCTTCACAAGTGCAATATGGATAAGCAATGCATCAAAGCAAATGTGAGAAAACCCAGAGGCATATATGAAGTTTAGCTTCTATACCCCTCTCAAGGGTTAACTGACCTCATAGAGTCAGACGATATAGTCAGAGTAGAGTCGCACCACAAACCCCAAACTTTCTGAAATTTGTCAGGGCACTTCCTGTTCACATATAGTACTTTTTCAAACTGGATGATCTGGTCCACTAACCTCTTCCAAATTCCCACAGTAGGAAGTTCCTCCGCCATCCATTTGAGAGCTATTACTTTGCGGGCCATAAACAGGGATTCACTGAGAAGTATTTTATTGTAATGCGTCCACCTGTCATTATCCAATACACCTAATAGGCATACCTTGGGACATAGCGGAATTGGGCCTATACCCAATGATGACACATTGAGTATAGTTAAATGAGGGATTGAGCACAAACCATTGCTCTCTCAAACCACCACAAATTGCGGCGAGACATAGGTTTACAGGGGACACTTCCCTACACCTAGTATGGACGTTTGCCACTGATAGTCCATACAGTGAATATGACGGGGAACCTATGTTCAGTCGATACTAGTAAGTAGATCCTCACACTGACGATATAGCATTTAGCTTTATATGTAGTCCGTTACCCAGGACTGTTAGTAACTAATATTGTGTTTCCCTTTTTTCTTTCTCAGTATTCTCTGAAAGTTCATTGAAGTCCCCTGATGAGTTCTGGTAATTCGGGACAAAACATGGCATGTAGGGCTTTATAAATGGGGTACGAGTAGGGATTAGGCCCCAATACAGGGAAGGGTTCCGGCACTATTTTGTGTTTTACGTAATTATCTAGACCTTGTACCTCCCACCAAGAGGTGATTTGGTCTTTGTATGTTGTGGTGAGGTCTTTGAAAGCTGCCTGGAAAGAAGGCGTATATTTCTTTTGTTCAAATAGTTTTTCTGAAAAATTTATTTTAACGTGACACGTCGGAAACTATCCTATAGGGCATAAATAGGGATACCTCCCTATCTTAGGGTAAGGTATCTGAACAGGGCCGCCCCTTGCGGGGTAGGAACTCTGTATAGACAGGCAGGTGAACATCAGCAATGCCCTGCTCCCCAACCAGGGCTTACTGGGGCTATTGGTTCCCTGTACCAGTCTACATCTTCAAACAACCTACGACCACATCTAACCACCGGCCCAGACGCAGTATTTTTTCCACCACGCAAGGCTAATCCCTATCGGGGTGCATCGGAATAGTAAGACTGTTACATACTTTTTAAGCCATACCTCAATCATCTGTTTGTGGCGCCTATTTTCTGAAAAGGTCTAACAGTAAAAGTTATATTTTAAGCTCCCTCATATCTCTTATTGGTCTCTAAATTGTTAGTGGGAGCCCCCCTATTTAAACATCCACTACCCTACACATGTTTTTTTCCATTCACATATCCGCAACGTGTTTTGCGTATGCGCAAAACACGGACAGTGGCAATGTGCGTTCCGCATTTTGTGGCACGCACATTGCCGGCACTAATAGAATATGCCTATTTTTGTCCAAAATTGTGGACAAGAATAGGACATGTTCTATTTTTTGGCGGACCTGGAAGTGCGGGTCCGCAATTCCGTGTCCGGACAGCACATCGTGCTGCCCCATAGAAATGAATAGGTCCGCAATTCTGTTCCGCAAAATGTGGAACGAAATTTCAGACGTGTGAATGGAGCCTTACAAGCATCTAGCTCCATTCTGTGGCATGTGGGAGGTACATAAAAGGTAGATTTAAAGCAAAGTTGTTTTTTTTGCCACATGAAACCTCAAAATTGGGATCACATTGTGTAGGATGATTGTGCGATGCTTCCTGGTCATTCACGTGCCAGTTATCACCACTTGTCTCAAACTGAGAGAAACAGAATCCTTAAAGGGAACCTGTCACCGGGATTTTGTGTATAGAGCTGAGGCCATGGGTTGCTAGATGGCCGCTAGCACATCCGCAATATCCAGTCCCCATAGTGTGCTTTTATTGTGTAAAAAAAAACGATTTGATACATATGCAAATTAACCTGAGATGAGTCCTGTCATTGACTCATCTCACATACAGGACTCATCTCAGGTTAATTTGCATATGTATCAATTCATTTTTTTTTAAACAATAAAAGCACACAGAGCTATGGGGACTGGGTATTGCGGATGTGCTAGCGGCCATCTAGCAACCACGTCCTCAGCTCTATACACAAAATCCCGGTGACAAGTTCTCTTTAAATTGGGAGACCTTGGCTAATCAGTCCAGCAGATCGCTACGTGCCTAGGCCGAGACGTCACCAGTGTTAAATATTGCTTGTAATGGTGCTGGAGAGAACGATGAACTGGAATTACAGCAATAGGTGCACAGAGACGAACCTCTGCATGGACAGATCATCCATATGAAATATTAGGCCCTGATGGACTCCGATGTGTATTACATAATGACCCAATAATTTTCATTGGTAACATGTAATACCACATTTACATTGCAGAAATTTGTTAGAAAATACAAGACAACAGTATGTTGCTTTCAGCAAAAAAAAAAAAAAAAAAGAACACCTAGATAGAGTTAAGATAAAAAGACCATGTAGGGATCAAAGCTCCAAGATCCTTTCTTTACATACAGATGTTTCAGACTTTTGTCTGGCAGCTCTGTTTGTCGTCTACTGTCTTACAGGACTGCTGATTGGGTGTTTAAAGGGGTTATCCCATCTTAGACAATGGGGGCATATCGCTAGGATATGCCCCTATTGTTTGATAGGTGCGGGTCCCACCTCTGGGACCCGCACCTACAACGAGAACGGAGCCGGGGAGAGTTGTGGCTGGAGGACCCCGGGTTTCCCAGGGTCCGTCCACCACCAGGCGCAGCTCCCCGCCTCGCCCATTGAAGTGGATGGGAGCGCACTGCACATGCGCGGCCACCGCTCCCATTCATTTCTATGGGGCCGACAGAAATTGCCGAGCCAGCGCTCGGCTATTTTCGGCGGCTCCATAGAAATGAATGGAGGGTGGCCATGCATGCGCAGTGCGCCCTCCTCCACTTTCTCCGCTCCGTTCTCCTTGTAAGGGCATATCCCGGCGATATGCCCCTATTGTCTAAGATGGGATAACCCCTTTAAGTGTTCACCATGTCTGCTAGATGAAGGCTTGCACCATTTGTGCAATTAACAGACTTTGAAAAGGGATGAATAATGGGACTTCAAGAAGCTGGATGGTCCATCCATCAAATCTCGGAGAGAATTGGTCAAGTAGTTTCTGTAGTGCATTGATGGTGTCAATGGAGGGCACTCACATATAGAGAGAGTTCTGGATGGTCAAGACGGATAGATGCATGCCATAATCACCATATAATTAGAGTTTCTGTAGCTCAAAAAACAGCCAATAACAAATGGGTTGCTCCTGCAGTGACCATCCAGACCATAGGAAGCCATCTACTTGAAGCGGGAGTGCATCCACGTACTCCACTAGCTCATTTACCACAGAGCTCTAGTCATTACCAAGAGCTCCTGCACTGGTGCTGTGAGAGAGCCCATTCGAGGCATGAATGGTAAACAATATTGTTCAGTGACGAATGCAGGTTCTGCCATGTTAATAATGATGGCAGCATCAGAGTTTGCCGGCGGGCTGGAGAGCGCTCTACTGCTATCATGCATAGTGCAGAGACACAGAGGACCAACACCAGGTGTCATGGTGTGGGATGCCATTAGATACCATAACTATTCCCATCTGGTATCCGTGGAGAGAACATTGACAAGGCTTTGGTTTCTCCAGGACAAATCCTACTGCCTTTTATATGTGGTGTTCCAGCAAGATAATGCCTATCCATGTACTGTCCACACTATACAACATGCTCTTTAGCGTATCCAACAGCATTCCTGGCCAGCTTGATGGCAGTAAGGGTAGATGCCGAGTATTAATGTGACCCTGCCTCAACATATACCATGCTGCAGGACCCAAAATAAACGGTGTACCACCTTGGCTGTGTGATCATTGACCAAGCACCACTAGCAGCGTATACTTTGGCAATCTCCGCTCAGTCACATGAAGTTTTCTAAGTGTTCTTTTTTTCATTTTCTGCCAGTGCATTATCAGCAGTTGTTCTGTGTATTGCAGCATTGCCCCTTTCATTTGAATCAAGGTGAACGTTGAGGAGGCTGCAGTGCTTGCACAAGCACTACGGTCCCCTCACGCAGCTGATCGGTGGGGGTTCTGTGAGTTGTATCCCCAATCTAATATTTATGACCTCTCCTAAGGATCTCAGACACAGGGAGTGCCTGTGTTTCTTAAAGATCCTGTTTTAGGCACACTTACCCTCAGGAACATTGGAGCCAATAAAATGTTGACTTTTTTTGGGGGGAGGCTACAGTTACTCAGATACAGATTTCTATAAAAAGGAGGGATCCTGTGTCTTTCTAGAGTAATGTGCAAATGTCCTAGATGTCCCAATATCTTTAAATCATACTATTCTATCCCTGTTCCTGCATTTCTTTCCTGGGTGCTGCTTAAGATTATCACCTGTCTGGTAAGACATTGGCCTAGCTGATATTACAAGCAGGATGCCCCTGCAGCATTTCATTTTTGCTTGTACAATAAAATGCCAGTAATTTTCAGTAGCCAAGGTGGTATGAGATACAACCTTTCTACTAATAACTATATCTCGGGCTGTAAAACACCTAGAGAGAAGAATCTAAGCTTTAAAACAAGACCAGAAGTGTTGTGCTATCTGCCAAACAACCTGAGATATTACTGTTTAAAATTGGATTGAAAGTGAGATCTATAGGTTTTACCGGCTGATTTTGTTCACATCACCGTTTAGCTTTTCATTCCTCTGATCCATCAAAAGAACCGAAAAAAAACTGATCCATTATTTTGAGCATCAGTTTGTGCCACTTCCATCAGAAACCAGATCTTTTCGAAAGGAGAAAAAGTCCTCCATGCAGGACTTTTTCACCCTATAAGATGCACCTGCCCATAAAAGCCCCCTAGGTTTTAGAAGAGGAAAATATGGGGGGGGGGGGGAAACGAAAACATTTTTCATTCAGTTCAGACCCTCAATGTCAATCACACCTCAGACCCCCCCCAGTTTTAATTATACTGCAGCTCAGACACCCAAAAAGACCTCAGATCAGACCCCTAATGTTAATCAGACACCCCAAACAGACCCCAATGTTAATTGGACCCAAATCCCCTCTCCTGTTCAGACCCCCCCCCCCCCCCCCCCGTTGTTCCTGAGATCCTGCACTCTTCCTGCCGTGCTGTGACCAGACATTGCACAGGTCACAGAGCACAACTACGTCCTCGCACTATGCGCAGGTCACAGCAGAGTGTGTGGTGCTGGTCGATGAATACCAGGGAGCGGTGCGTACAGAACCAGTATGGAGCACTGTATTCACCACTCCCTGGTCTGACCATACTAATGAGCGTTTCAATAAGTGCATCTTATAGGGCGAAAAATCCAGTAACTGATCTCTGACAGAAGTGACACAAACTGATGCTCAAAAAAAGACGGATCAGTTATTTTTGGCGCAAACAGATGCTGAGCATAACTGATGCTCTAAATAACAGATTGTTGTTGTTGGTTTTTTTTGTTTGTTTTTTATCTTCTGACATCAGAAGAGTGGAAAGTTAAATAGTCATGTGAACTCAGCCTTATTTGGAAGTCCTGGTCGGCACACTGGTTTTTACTTAGCAACGTTTCATTTAGTAAAATCGGGGCATAAAAGCCCCAACCCCCACTTATGGACGGGGTTTGTGTTAGCCCTGCACATTTTCGGCCTGGGACGTTGAGACAGTTGGCAACTATGCTGGTTGTAGGTGGTTGGTGCTTTGTGGTAGGACAATATCTGGATCAATATAAACTAAACCACAGCATATTTGATTTACTGGTATCTACAGCAAACACACATAAGGTCGACGCAAGATTTTTTGGTCCATCCTGGACCTTTTTCACGGCCTAGGTAAGTATTTAAAAAACATTCGATCAGTGATACAATAGACAAGAGGACGTACAAGTAAACAGAAGACAGTCATCTATAATGTATAATAAATAAAAATCTAAGATCACATTGTATCATTCATAACAAAGCGCATACAAAGAGTATTTACAAGCCATTAACAGAAAAAAAAAAAAAAAGCATAAATCGGTTATCATCACACAGGCATAGGTGTCTGGAATTTGGATTTCAGCTGCTATGTTCAGCTTCAGGTAGTGGTGACAAAGTCTTAAGTGGCATATTGGGATGACACCGATCATATTTACCTAGGTGAAGTCACAGGAGCAAACTGGAAATGTAAAGTGGGCCATGTTGTAGGAGGGTCCAAATTGAAGGAAGAAGACGGGGCAACAGAAGTGGGCAGGGTCTGCAATACCATAGTGCAGCACAAAATACTGCTGATTGTAGAGGTAGAAAGAATAGGCGGCACTCACCACTGGGATCAGCGATATTCACTGACATAATCGTCATACACAATAAACCCACTGCGACAAATTCCATTCTACACCATGACAGTTTTCACCCACGTAGCGTGAAGCAATCAGTGCCCTATGGGCAGTTTATTAGGCTCAGAAGAATCAACAACACTACTACACTGACGAGGGGTAAGACAAGCAGGGGAACTAAAAGAGAGATTGATCAGAAGGGGCTACGCGGTCAGTGAGCTGGACAAAGCTTTGCATGGAGCACAAATATACACGCAGGAACAGCTTCTTCACAAGGAAGAGATCTAGAAGCAGTAGCGAAGATAGATTCACGTTCACATTTAAGTTCAGTCCGGTTTCGGATCTGATTAGCCAGGTCATCTACAACAACTGGGACATATTGAGGAATGAACCCAAAGATGTAGCCTTTAAGAGATGAAAGACACATTAGTTAGTAGTCGCTTGATTGAGAGCAGGGCTACTAAATGGTTAACCAGTAGAAGACCGGTAGGGAACTATAGATGTGGGGACTGTTCTTTCTGTAGTCACAATCACCAAATAAACATTTCTCACATTTGGAGGGGTTAATCACAGAGTAACACAGTTTATTACCTGCAAGGCGGCTTATGTCGTTTATATTGTCATGTGTCGATGCAGAGCCTTCTACATAAGCAAAACTATAAGACCGATGTTTGAGAGATTCAGGGAGCATTTGAATTCGGTGAGAATGGACAAAGGATGTCCCCACCTCATTGAACATGTACGTACAGCGCATGGAGGAAACATTAGAAATTTGAGTTTTGCGGGCATTGAGGGTGTCCCTCCTATAGCACAGGGAGGTGATAGACACAGAAGGGGGCAAGGTGGATCATCCTCTCAGATGCCGTTGGTGCACTGGGCCTTAATGAGAGGAACGATCTCAGTGCCTTTATCTAATAGCTGAATAGTGCTGGTAGTTTGCTTGAATTATTTATTGTAATAAATGAGAGGTGGTGGTGTTGGTTGCATGTGATGATGCTTAAAAGGGGCGCTGACTCAGCGCCATGATGCCAGTAGCCAGAAGAAGCACAGTTTGCGCTAAACGGCCGTCGCTACTTAGCGTTCTGGGAGATGTGAGTCCGCCCCAGCCCTATTGTGTATGACTATCAGTGATGGCCAGTTCGCAGTGTTCGCCGCCGAACACATGCGATCTGCCATCTTCACTCCCAAGTCTGGCGATGCAGAGGTAAGTCCATACCTGTGCCTGCGCCGCGAGCCGCTCTGAAACACATGCGGTCACCGGCAGCAGGCAGTTCATCGGGCTGTTCTCGGAACTGCCTGCTCCCGGTGACCGCATGTGTTTCAGATTGGCTCGCGGCGCAGGCACAGGTAAGGACTTACCTCTGCATCGCCAGACTTGGGAGTGAAGATGGCAGATCGCATGTGTTCGGCGGCGAACACTGCGAACTGGCCATCACTGATGACGATTATGTCAGTGAATAAAGAAGATTGATGATCCCAGTAGGGAGTGCCGCCTATTCTTTCTACCTCTACAATCAACGGTTTGAGTTGCTGTCTTCTATAAGGCAGAGCACCACGTACACTGCAGTATACAAGGGTCGGGAGACTAAGTCGGGTTGGAGTACGTACCGAGCGGTGCCGTCAGTGGTCTCTCTGTTTTTATGCTTGCACAAAATACTGCTTCAGCAGAACCAAATACCAGAGTGTAGCACAAAATACTGCAATATTTAACGGTATAACTATTGCGTTCAGGAAAGAGTGCGGCCATTGGCCACATGCATAAGTACCCGATGTCCTTACATTAATTCATGCTGATCGCATCAGATCAATTATATACCTGGCCAGTAGCTGTGTGGGGGGCTCGGGCGGCCCCCTGGACATCGGCAGGTGCAGTGTGTGGATCCTGGACTAATTGGGAGCCCTAATGATGTCTGGATTGGAAGTAACATCTCCAGAACCGTTACGCTAAGTATAGGAGATTAGGCTTGAGCGAATCAATCCATTCAAATACTTCAATTTTCATGCTGTTTCCTTACAGCATTAAAATGTATTGGCTCCATGACGCCAAAGTTTAGGTCGGCAGAAATCGCACCAGACTGTGGTTAATTGCTACTGTATGCATATCTTCATACTGAAAAACAATTAAAAATTGTACCAAAGCCCAGTTCGGATTGCTATTTTAAATAGTTTTTCAATACGCAGATATGCATACAGTAGGAATTAACCAAGTCTTGCACGACTTTGGGCGCGAAGAACGTTGGATCCACGGAGCCAATACATTTTAATGCTGTGTGGATACAGCATTAAAATGTAAGTATTTGAACCAATCGACTTTGGATGTATGATCTGAAGGTCAATACGCTCCAGCCTACAGGAGATCCTCAGGGATGTGTTCTCAGTCCACTACTGTCCACTCTACTGAGTCACGACTGTGCAGCAAGGCAAAATTCAAACCATATTGTCCAATTCGCAGACAACATAACCGTGGTGGGTCTCACCAGTAAGAATGACAAGTCAAAGTACAGAGAAGAGGTGGCAAAAGAGATGCACACCGTTCAGTTTTGAAAATTAATGGGGAGAAAACTGAAGTGTTTTACTGCGGCTTCAAGCTCCTGCGAAAGTAGCCTAAGTCTCATTTAACAACTGTTTTGGAGGTATTTGCGCCTGTTGAGTTTTAAGACAAATTCAGAAGTTTTTTTTAACTTTTGCGCCTAATTTCTGTCCATGAGGCTACTTTCACACTAGCGTTCGGGCGGATCCGTTCTGAACGGATCCGCTCATAATAATGCAGACGGAGGCTCCGTTCAGAACGGATCCGTCTGCATTAAAATGGCAAAAAAAAAGCTAAGTGTGAAAATAGCCTCGGACGGATCCGTCCAGACTTTCAATGTAAAGTCAATGGGGGACGGATCCGCTTGAAGATTGAGCCACATTGTGGCATCTTCAAACGGATCCGTCCCCATTGACTTACATTGTAAGTCTGGACGGATCCGCACGGATCCGCACGGCCAGGCGGACACCCGAACGCTGCAAGCAGCGTTCAGCTGTCCGCCTGTCCGTGCGGAGGCGAGCGGAGCGGAGGCTGAACGCCGCCAGACTGATGCAGTGGACACCCGAACGCTAGTGTGAAAGTAGCCTCAGGCTCCTTTCACACTAGCGTTCGCTGGTCCGCTCGTGAGCTCCGTTTGAAGGAGCTCACGAGCGGACCCGAACGCCTCCGTCCAGCCCTGATGCAGTCTGAATGGAGCGGATCCGCTCAGACTGCATCAGTCTGGCGGCGTTCAGCCTCCGCTCCGCTCGCCTCCGCACGGACAGGCGGACAGCTGAACGCTGCTTGCAGCGTTCGGGTGTCCGCCTGGCCGTGCGGATCCGTCCAGACTTACAATGTAAGTCAATGGGGACGGATCCGTTTGAAGATGCCACAATATGGCTCAATCTTCAGGCGGATCCGTCCCCCATTGACTTTACATTGAAAGTCTGGACGGATCCGTACGAGGCTATTTTCACACTTAGCTTTTTTTTTGCTAATATAATGCAGACGGATCCGTTCTGAACGGAGCCTCCGTCTGCATTATTACGATCGGATCCGTTCAGAACGGATCCGATCGAACACTAGTGTGAAAGTAGCCTTATGTAGATGCACTTTATTTTGTGCCAGATTTTATCGTAAAAACAGAGTAATTTCTGCGCCACCCCAGGGCTGGCGTACTTTTCTGTCTATGTTTTGAGTGGTGAGTTGTGCCACAATTTGCCTACTTTCATGAAGACGTGCGCCAAAATTCAGTTCACTTGTGCCACATTTTCATGCGCATATTATTTAGACCTGTTAGACCTGTTTTAGTGAATTTGAACCTGTCTTACAGACTTAGGCCTCATGCACACGGCCGCTGCGGCAGCTGGGACGGATCGAGACCCATTCAACTTGAATGGGTCTGTGATCCGCCCGCACCGTAAAAAAAATAGAACATGTTCTATTTGTTTGCGGTGCGGAGGCATGGACAGAAACACCACGGAAGCACTCCGTAGTGGTTCCGCGCCTCCGTTCGGCCCTGCAGCAATACAGCCACAACCGGGCAACTGCCGTGTGCATGAGGCCTTAAACCAAAAAAGACAATCCAGATTTATTAATGCCTCATTCACACGTCAGTGTTTTGTCAGTGATTTCCATCAGTGATTTTGAGACAAAACCACGAGCGGCTCTTAACACAGAACAGGTGCAGATCTTTCCCTTATACCTTATGTCTGTGGAGGCTCCGGTCCTGGTTTTGGCTCACAATCACTGATGGAAATCACTGATCAAACACTGACGTGTGAATAAGGCTTAAAGAGGACCTTTCACCTAAAAAAAAAAATGTAAACTAAGACCATAGCTTTACTTACATGCCCCCATGAAGTGTTGATCGTTTTTTCTTTTTTCAAACTGTGCCCCCGTTTGTCCGCTATGCCCCCCCGGAATAATTCCCGCCGTCTATGCTAATGAGCCAGCCTCAAATGGGCTGGCTTTAAAAGTTCTCCTCGGCGTGCCTTCTCTCTTCTCCCTGGCACGGAGCGCATCCAATCAGCGCGCTCCGCTCTTAGCCGGATAGACGAAATCGCTCCAGTTCTCTGAAGTCTCGCGAGAACTGGAGCGTCTTCTCCCTGGCTAAGAGCGGAGCGTGCTGATTGGATGCGCTCCGTGCCAGGGAGAAGAGAGAAGGCACGCCGAGGAGAACTTTTAAAGCCAGCCCATTTGAGGCTGGCTCATTAGCATAGACAGCGGGAATTATTCCGGGGGGGCATAGCGGACAAACGGGGGCACAGTTTGAAAAAAGAAAAAACGATCAACACTTCATGGGGGCATGTAAGTAAAGCTATGGTCTTAGTTTACATTTTTTTTTTAGGTGAAAGGTCCTCTTTAAGGTATAATAAATGAGGCAAAAATAAAATACAGACTTTTGCCAATACACCTGTTTGACAGAAGGTGTTCAATTTTATATCTGTTATTCAATCTGTTTAACAGATCCAGTGGTGATTTATCATAGCCCGGTGCCATACACTGGACTATGATAACCAGGTGCCAGCCTGAAGCTGATTTATGATGAGTGGTGGATTGGGAACCTAGTGTAGCCCTGGAAAATAATACCTAAAAGTGGCCCCATATTGTAGGAGGATCTAAATGGACAGCAGGCAGGGTAACAAAAGTAGTGGGGTCAGCAATACCATAGCGCAAAATCTAAAAGCTGTCCCTCTCAGTTGGCCATCAATAGAGGCCATTTTCTCTACTCCTCTCCCAGTTGTCTCTGATTAATATATAAAGCAGGGTGCTTAGGAGGTGAGATGTGGGGCACAGTTGAATTCAGGAGGGCATGTCGCTGGCCGGGTACATGAGTACCAGAATTAAAGAGGTTCTCTGTGCTTTTAATACTGATGACCTATCCTCAGGATAGGTCATCAATATCAGATCGGCGGGGGTCCGACACCCGGCACCCCCACCGATCAGCTGTTTGAAGAGGAGGCGCGCGCCGTGCCAGTGCTTCCTCCTCTTTACTGTTTACCTTCTCGCCGTCGCCTCTGCAGCGGTGAGCAGGTGTAATTACACCTAACCTTCCCATTCATTTCAATGGGATGGATCATTCCCATACACTTGTATAGGAGCGATCCGTCCCATTGAAATCAATGGGACGGCTTGGGTGTAATTACATCTGCTCACTGCTATATTTGTGCACGGATGCTATATGCTTGATCATATGCCTACTTTTAGGTATAAACAGTCCCTCACTACCTCTCCTGGCTTCCATAAGTACCCCCTCGAGGTATCCCCTATTCCGAAATCTCTGGTAATTTCTTCCATTCTCATGTCTTGTGTCTCAGGACCTGACACTATTCTTCTGACCCTCATGAATTGTGATTTGGGGATGTGAACTCTGGTAGTGTAACACACTATTCCTGTCTCCTTGCGATACAGATCAGTGCCCAAACACCCCCCCCTTCCTGTTTCAATATCATCACATCCAGAATTTGAGATATCTCCATGTTCAAACTGTATTTTTAGCATATAATATGCAGAGCGCTTCTCTAGCGATACCCGTTACATGCTACAGTAAAGGAGATCACTATCACCGGATAAGAATAGCTAATATATTTCTGACAGATGGAGAAGGTTTCTGTTAGGCGTCTTTCACACGAGCGAGTATTGCGTGCGGGTGCAATGCGTGATGCAAACTCATTGCGCCCGCACCCATTCATTTCAATGGGTCTGTGTACATGAGCATTGTTTTTTAATGTATCACTTGTGCGTTGTGTGAAAATCGCAGCATGTTCTATAGTCTGCGATTTTGACGCGCAACGCTGGCCCCATAGAAGTGAATGGGGCTGCGTGAAAATCGCATCGGCAAGCAAGTGCGGATGTGATGCGTTTTTCACTGATGGTGGCTAAGAGATGTTGTTTGTAAACATTCCGTTTTTTATCACGCGCGCGCAAAACTTATTAAGTTTTTTCCTGGCTATCTGGTTATTTTCTCCTTCATAACAGCTCATTCATACATGATGCTATTGTGATTCACACGCTGCAGGTTGGGAGCATATCCTATGTAAATGGATGCCACTTTTTCTTCCTCTCTCGGAACTCTCTCAGATGTCAATATAACAATAGCAAAAGTTGGGAGGTCTGCGGTTTCAGCAGGTCACATATTTAGGGTTTTGGTTACCTTTTCAACCACTGAAATCAATAACTCCACTGATATGAGTTACTACCGATTAGCCATTTTGTCAGAGCCCATAGAGCGCTCGGTAGGGAGGTTGCAGCTGCGCTCACCCTCTAGTAACGAACACTCCCTGCGTCCACCAATCACAAGCTCCCTTCTCGAAAGGAAATAACTAGAGCGTCAGTGCTCTGAAAGCACGGAGGCGGGCGGGGGAAATCCTGCAGCCAATCCGAAGGCTAGAAGAACGCCGCCGCTATTGACGTCATTCTCGCCGACGTCCAATCGGAGATGACTAGGCCCGAGAGCTAGTTGAGTGAAGTCCAGAGGAAACGCGAGCCACCGGAGACGACAGCGGAGGAGACAAACCGCCACATATCGCGATAGACTCCCCGATTGTGTGTGGGTGGAGCCTGAGGACGACATCACCACCCCTTACTTGCCGGGTAGGAATAAGAAAGTGATATTAGGGGGCGCAAACCTCCCAGTTGTCAGGTCGACCCGGAATTAAAGCAGCTATCAGGATCCCGGCTACTCCCTATATTGTTAATGTGTCACCTGTACCGACCGCCGGGAGCTGGCTGTGGAAGCCTGAGATGTCCTATGGGTGGCCGTACCCTGCCTGTGTTATCAGATACAGTACCCTGGCATCGCCGCGATCACCTGGCATGGTCTGGTCACTAGGATGTCTGTTACCCATGTCACCATGCTGTGGCCACCCTCGGTGACACCCACCTGCCTTCACTCAATGCATCACCATGGTCACCCACTGCCTTCACCTGGCACGGTCTGGTCACTAGAATCTCTGTAGGATGTCTGTTACCCATGTCACTATGCTGTGGCCACCCTCTGTGGCACCCACCTACCTATACTGCCTGCACTCAATGCATCACCATGGTCACCCCCTGCCTTCACCTGGCATGGTCTGGTCACTAGAATCTCTGTAGGATGTCTGTTACCCATGTCACTATGCTTGGCCACCCTCTGTGGCACCCACCTACCTATACTGCCTGAACTCAATGCATCACCATGGTCACCCACCGCCTTCACCTTGATCTGATCACTGATGTAGAATGGCAGTCACCATGCAGTCTTATCAGATCCATTACCCTGGCAGTGCCAGGATATCACCATGATCATTCACGGCCTTCACCTGGCATGATCTGATCACTCATGTAGGGTGTCCATGCCGTGGCGACTCACAGTGCCATCCCTCATACAGATCCCGTCTTATCAGATCTGTTACTCTGGCAGCGCCTGGATATCCCTGTCATCACTCACCATGGTGGATGCCTGTGCTGTATGTTTTTCTGTAGGGTCTTCTTACAGAGGCGACCTGTGCCAGCGTGTCAGGGTGCTCTCACCTCCTGTCATACACATACCACTAGCGCTGTCATATCCTGGCTGCCCATAGGTCTGGTGTTTTGGTGGTCAGCACTGATGATCTCTGGTCTCATAGGGCACAGTGAACTCTGTAAAAACGTCACTTCTTTTTTTGGAGAATCCTTAAAAAACCCTTGTACAATGATTTAAAACCCTACCTACGCATTTTGGACGTAGTATGACTTGTCCTTAATCATGGTGTAGGCCTGTGATGGCTAACCTCAGCACTGCAGCTGTGGGAAAACTACAACTCCCAAGATGCACACTTGCTTGGCTGTTCTCAGAACTCCGCAGAAATGAATGGAGCATGCTGGGAGTCGTAGTTTTACCACAGCTTGAGTGCCGGAGGTTAGCCATCACTGGTATAGGCCATCAGTATCCGCGGTGGAAATCGGCAGAAAGATGTGACGTTGTGTGCGTTTCAAATCCTCAGGGCATGTCAACTTCTGTTAGGATTTGTCATTGATATTTATTAAATTAAACCTGCAGATCCAGATGGTACTATAAGGGCGGTCCGCACGCCCATGTCGGCCACATCTCCCAGACAGACCCTGACTTACTGCATCGTAGTGATTTATGGTCATCCACATGACAGTATAAGAGACCCGCCATCAGATAGGAACAATCGCGGTCTGGGACCTGCAGCCGACACATGGACAGTGTTCCCCGGACTCGGCACATGGATGTCACCTGTGTAGGCGCTGGTTGCAGTTTTACGAGACGGAAGATTAGATTGTGGACAGCAGTGCTGGGTTAATGGATGCTTCAGTACCTGTAAAAGGGTTTAGCGTGTAATGCTGCGGCGTGACTCATGCGCGTGTCATTGTTCTGCTGTAGGCTATGCTTGTCAGTGCATTCGCTTTCATAAACGGGTCTGGGATGGGTAACTGTTCTGCCCAAAAAATAAAGAAAGATTATACTCGCCCCTGTATACAAATGCCTCCCAGTGTCAGAATATATCACGTGGGGGCTAAAGGGAATCTGTCACCAGTGACCTGTCTGCATAGACCCATAGGCGGAGATTTATCAAACTGGTGTCAAGTAGATCAGCGCCTTCGGAAAAAGAAGGGTGGAATCTGGTTGCTATGGGCAACTAAGCCAGTTCCACATCGTCTGAACAGGGTCTTACAAGAGTCAGCTCTGAGATGGGGACTGTAAGAAGCTGGACTTCTCTCCTAGAAGTAACACTAGAGCCCCCTACTCAATCACACAATAAAAAGCTCGCCTGCACACAGCTCTGGAGATGGCAAAGAAAAGTGGTTTCAAAGGTTTTTATTCTTTTAAATGTATTGAAGCTACAGGTGAAACTCGCGAAATTAGAATATCGTGCAAAAGTCCATTTATTTTAGTAATGCAAATGAAAAGGAATTGCATTAATGCAGCTTAAAATTAGAGGCTCAATATTCTAGGCTCAAAGTCCCACACTCTAGTCAGCTTATTAATCCATACCCCCTGAGCAAAGGGGACCTCAAAATTGTGACTTTGGGGTTTCATGAGCTGTAAGCCATAATCATCCAAATTATAGCAAATAAAGGCTTGAAATATCTCGCTTTGCATGTAATGAGTCTATCTCGTGTGTTAGTTTCACCTTTTAAGTTGCATTACTGAAATAAATGAACTTTGCACAATATTCTAATTTTTCGAGTTTCACCTGTATACAAGCTATAAAAATATGGTAACGCTGTAATCGTATCAACCCGCAGAATGAGGATGTCGGCATTTTTCTGCACAGTAAACACTGTAAAAACAAAACAAATAAAAACTGCGCGATTTTCCTTTTTTTTTTTTTACACGTGGTATCGAATGGTATCAACTAGTATCGCAATACTTTTTTATGGTATCGAAACCGAATCAAAATTTTGGTATCAAAACAACCCTAGTGTGTACTATAGAGCCGTATCTCCAGGCTCATTGGACTTTGCCATTGTTTTGCTTCTAAATTAAACTAAAGTGTAAATATTTAGGAGCCAAGTGATATTTATTGGTGCCAAATGTGCTGATTGGCTGTTGGCAGCAGTGGTTACATTAGGCTGGGGACTGCCTGGCGGCACTGTATACGGTGGGCTGGGGACTGCCTGGCGGCACTGTACACGGTGGGCTGGGGACTGCCTGGCGGCACTGTACACGGTGGGCTGGGGACTGCCTGGCGGCACTGTACACGGTGGGCTGGGGACTGCCTGGCGGCACTGTACACGGTGGGCTGGGGACTGCCTGGCGGCACTGTACACGGTGGGCTGGGGACTGCCTGGCGGCACTGTACACGGTGGGCTGGGGACTGCCTGGCGGCACTGTACACGGTGGGCTGGGGACTGCCTGGCGGCACTGTACACGGTGGGCTGGGGACTGCCTGGCGGCAGTGTACACGGTGGGCTGGGGACTGCCTGGCGGCAGTGTACACGGTGGGCTGGGGACTGCCTGGCGGCAGTGTACACGGTGGGCTGGGGACTGCCTGGCGGCAGTGTATACGGTGGGCTGGGGACTGGCCATTGGCATCTCCTGACATGAACTGGGTGTTGCTATTTTTCTTGCTAAGGGGGTGTGTCCCTACGTAGTCTGACACTGACAGCACTAATGGGACAGTCTGAGAGTGCAGGGACACACCCCAGCTGGAAACATCCAGTTGGTAATTTCTTCATAAATGTTATAAAATCCTTTAGTCTGCAGGTCAGTATGATTTCAGCAATGAAAAATTATGTTTTACTAGTTATGACCTTTGGAAGAAAGTTTCTTTGCATCGCCATATACTGACACCCCAAAATGTTTTATATTTCCATCTGCAGAACTGTATGAGGGCTTGTATTTTTGGAGGGCACCTGTAGTTGGTATTAGTGCCATTTTTTTTCCATTAGTGTCCACCGTGCAGTATAAATATTTTTATAAAACACCTGCAAAAATAGCCGTAAAAAAAAAATCACAAGGGTACCCCCATATTCATAACAGAAAACATAAAGGATTCACAAGGAAAAGAGGCTATATACCCTTGCTTTAAAAAAAAGGTTATTAGAAGCATCAAAATAACATCAGCTTACAAAGAGAAAATTTAGGCGATAACTCCTAAAAAGCTGTACCAAGAAGAACCACGCCCAGCAAATAATATTGGCCCCCCAAAAGAGTGTAATAACATACTAAAAAGAGGGGGGGATTTATAAGGAAAACAAAGGGCCCAGGGCTCAACGTGTATTATAGCAGTGTGCCACTGCATCCACACAAATAGGATCATCATATATATATTATTATGTTCATAATATGAAAAAATACAAAAAATAACAATAGACCGTACCACTTGTAAGCAATATCACATGTCTTGGAATACAGTACCCCTAAAACGGAACCAGTGTACTAGTAACAGTTCTTTGTAAGTTTTGTGTTATTTTTATAATTCTTGGACATTTTGGAACGTTTTCATTATTTATAGTATTCTATAGTTTGTGGGATTTTTATTGTTATTTTTACTGGCTTCCTATTAACCCCTAAAACCAGGCCTATTTTAATTTTTTCTTTTTTTTCTTCTCCATGTACCAACAGCCATAACTTTTAGATTTCTTTTCCGTTCACATATCCATATGAGGGCTTATTTTTTGCGGGACAAGATGCATTTTTTAATGCCACCATTTAATTTACTATGTTTTGTATTGGAAAACGGGAAAAAAAATCTTTGTGTAACTTTATTTTAACTTTTTATTTATTAACTATTAGCCCCCTTAGGGGGCTAGAACTTGGGATCTTTTGATCCCTTTTCCAGTTGAACCTAATAGAGATCTATTAGGGTGAATAGGATTCTGACACTATCCCTGCTGAACTGTGCCTTGTGCACAGCGCAGCAGGGAGCTTACCATGGCAAGCCTGGAAGGCTTTAGAAGCATCCAGTCTGCCATGGTAACCGATTGGAGCCCCGCGATTTCACTGTGGGGGCTGTAATCAGAAGGCAGAGGGAGTCACATCCCTCTGCCTTGCCTCACAGATGCCATGATCCGCGTTGAACGTGGCATCTGAGGGGTTAAATGACGGGATGTGGTGTGATCACCATTTCCCATCATTGTGGCCGGGTGCTTGCTGCATGATACAGCCGGCACCCGCCCCCGATGGGTGCGGGCTCACCACAGCAGCCCGCTCTATACAAATGCGGGTGCATAATGCCATACATGAAAGGATGAACGGGTCTTTCCATTCAGAATGCATGAGGACTATACAGATTTTTTTTTTTCTGGTATTGAGATCCTCTGCCAGATCTCAAAACCGGAAAACAACAATGCAAATGTGAAAGTAGCCTCAACCAGGCATATTGCTTGGTAGGGTTGATCATTCATATTAAAACAATAACTTTCCTTTGTATGTTAAACAGCTGCAGAGCGTTCTGTGTGGGTTTTTTTCATATGCAAATGAGCACATTGGAGCATCGGGGGACAAGGCTGAATCCTTGGAGCACTGCTTTTGTAACACCCCTGTGCTCTCCCCACTCCCCCTCCCCTTGATTGAGAGGGCTAGACATCCGGATGCTGAGGGCAGAGATGTTTCCTAGCATGTACTTATCACATACACTACTTATTATAGCCTTACCATGTTAAGCATAGAGGTTTTCTATGCTTAGAAAGCTAATCCATATCATTCGTTTTTCAGAGGCCCAATATATGATTAAAAAGAAGCCAGTAATTGTATAAGCTTTCTAAGTATAGACAACCACTCTTCTCAATATAACAAGGCTGTAGCTTTAGGGTTAGTGGCCAGCCTTGCATGTAGATGTCCCAGGTTGAAATTCAAGGAGAGACTACACGATTTTATTTTCTCCCTTATTTAACCCACAGTAAAAGGCTATAGCTTTATACATATTACTGTTGTCTATAATCCTATATTGTGACCTGTGAATAAACTAGCAATATGTGTTAGGATTCTAAACATAGAAAACCTCTATTCTTAATATAGCAACGCTATAGCCTTTTATATTATGGGTTAAATAAGGGTGGAATATATCTAGAAGCTATTCCTGGAATTTCATCTTGGGACATCTACATTCAAGGCTATAGCCTTATCATATTGAAAATGTATTAATATATATTATAGGCTTCTTTATAGTCCTATATTGTGCCTGTGACTAAACCAGTAATATGTATTAGCTTACTAAGCATAGAAAACCTCTATTCTCAACATAGTAAGGCTATAATAAGTAGTGTATATGATATGTACATGCCAGGACACAGCACTGCCCTCAACATGCTGATGTCCAAACCTGTCAATCAAGGGGAAGGGGCAGTGTGCAGAGCACAGGGGTGTTACAAAACAGTGCTCCAAGGATTCAGTCCCACCTTCTGGTGCTCCAACATGCTTATTTGCATGATTAATAAAAACGTAGATATCTCTGCAGTTCTTCAACATACAGGCAAAAGAAAAGTATTGTTTTAATCAGCATGATCAACCCTACCAAGCAACATGCCTGGTTTAATAGGATTGATCATGCTGACAAAGGCTCTTTAAGCCCTGTCATTATTGCCCATGGCATGTGATGGGTTAAACTACTGGGATCGGAGTCATTAACGATCTCGGTCATTGTGGCCAAGCGTTAGGCGTATTAGGCTTCGTGCACGCGAGTGCAAACCACAGATCTGCAAAATACAGACCCCTTCCGTGTGCAATCCGCATTTTTCTCATCCCCCATTCCTACAAATTACTACTCTTGTCTGCGATACAGGCAAGAATAGGATATGCTCTATAATTTGCAGGACGGACACAGATTCTTACAGCACCCTCTTTTTTTTTTTTTTTTTTTTTTTTTTTTTGGATTTGTGGACCCATAGAAATGAATGGGTCTGTGTGTAATCTGAAAAAAATGCAGATCGGACATAATATGGTTGTGTGCATGAGGCCTTTCACATCCAGCAGCCGCTGCGTATGGAGCGGGCTCAGCTCATGAGTCCACCTCATAGTTTTATTTTGCAATGTTTTGCGTTAAGGGGATAAATGACTGTTCTAGAGCATCTTTTATAACTCTATGCTGTGTTTTTCCTGTATTATTTTTACTAAACGTGTATGATTAAATGTACCACTGGTTGTTACCATCCCTCTTGTCAAAGAGGTGTGTCCCTAGACAGTCTGCCACCGGGAACACCGATTGTGCTGATTGGTAACGTAGTCTTAGATCCTGCAGAATAGTAATTTTGTGTGGAATATGATAATTTACTAAAACGGACATGTCAGGAGAGATGACAGGTCTTCTTTTAGGAGTCATTGGTGACCATTCTCTTTGCTGCCAGTAGGAACAATGGGGGAGATTTATCAAAACTGGCTTAGATGCCCATAGCAACCAATCATGAAAGGTGGAATCTGATTGGTTGCTATGGGCAACTAAGCCAGTTCTACTTTACACCAGTTTGATAAATCTCCCCAGTGAGTATATGGTAAATCAAGCGCTCTGGTTGCTTCTGGCCACATGGTCATCTATGCTTGGCTTCCATAAATGAAGCCTGCGATGTGACCAAATTGTCCATGTGCTATATGTATGGTAGACCGATTCCTGCCGTGTTGGGAAATGCCCTTGTGACACACCGTTGGTCTTGCTCTTGAGATATCGGGCGAGGGAGACATAGGAACAGTATTTTTATCACCGGAGCCTTCCTGCCGACGTACTATCCTGTTAGTAGGAAATCTCATAAGCAGTAATTGGCTTTAACGTTAGGCCGCCCAGAATGTGTCAGGTAGGGTGTGAATACTTTTTCATTAATTTTGTTTGTGACAAATTTAGAAATTATATATTTATACATGTCAGATAAAGTCTGCTAAACAGGTTAAAGGGGTTCTCCGGAACGTTATCTACCTATACTTAGGGTAGGTTGTCAGTGTTTGAATAGGGCGCAGTCCAACCTCTGGGCAGCCTGCAGATCACTAGAGTACAGGGCTGTCTTGATGTGGCTATGTGGACAGTAAAGCGGGATGATCGTCAGGGGCCTCGGATGCCCAAAATGTAGTGGAGAACCCTTTTGACACTTACAAATCTGCTGACAAATGCTCTTTATCTATGAAACTGGCTGACCTGTTCCATGTGGCAGCTGAAGGCATCTGTGTTGGTTCCATGTTCATATGTTCCTGCATTACTGAGAAAAATGATGTTTTAATATATGTAAATGAGCCTTTAGGAGCAATGGGGGTATTGCTGTTACTCCTGTAGGTTCTGCTCTGTATGTAACTGCCACGCCCTCTGCACTTTGATTGACAGGGCCACACAGTGATAACATTTATACTCCTGCCTGTCCCTGTCAATTAAAGCACAGAGGGTGCGGCAGTTGCAGAGAGAGCAGAGCCTCTAGGTGCAATGGCAACGCCCCTGTTGCCCCCTTAGAGGGTCATTTGCATGTATTAAAACATCATTTTTCTCAGCAGTGCAGGAACATAAGAACATGGAACCAACACAGATGCCTTCAGCTGCCAAGCGCACATGTAACAGGTCAGCCTGTGTCATGGGTACAAATCTGCTGACAGATGCCCTTTAACCACCTCCGGACCGCCTAACGCACATGTGCGTTCCGGAGGTGGCAGGCTGGCGCACAGTCACGCATATATGCTTCATCTCGCGAGACACGAGATTTCCTGTGAACGCGCGCACACAGGCGCGCGCGCTCACAGGAACGGAAGGTAAGCGAGTGGATCTCCAGCATGCCAGCGGCAATCGTTCGCTGGCAGGCTGGAGATCCGAATTTTTTAACCCCTAACAGGTATATTAGACGCTGTTTTCATAACAGCGTCTAATATACCTCCTACCTGGTCCTCTGGTGGTCCCTTTTGTTAGGATCGACCACCAGAGGACTCAGGTAGGTCAGTACAGTCGCACCAAACACCACACTACACTACACCCCCCCCGTCCCGTCACTTATTAACCCCTTATAAACCCCTGATCACCCATGATCACCCCATATAAACTCCCTGATCACCCCCCTGTCATTGATCACCGCCCTGTCATTGATCACCCCCCTGTCAGGCTCCGTTCAGACGTCCGTATGATTTTTACGGATCCACGGATACATGGATCGGATCCGCAAAAAGCATACGGACGTCTGAATGGAGCCTTACAGGGGGGTGATCAATGACAGGCGGGTGATCACCCATATACACTCCCTGATCACCCCCTGTCATTGATCACCCCCCTGTCATTGATCACTCCTCTGTAAGGCTCCATTCAGACGTCCGCATGATTTTTACGGATCCATGGATACATGGATCGGATCCGCAAAACACATGCGGACGTCTGAATGGAGCCTTACAGGGGGTGATCAATGACAGGCGGGTGATCACCCATATACACTCCCTGATCACCCCCCTGTCATTGATAACCCCCCTGTAAGGCTCCATTCAGACGTCCGCATGCGTTTTGTGGATCCGATCCATGTATCCATGGATCCGTAAAAAATCATGCGGATGTCTGAATGGAGCCTTACAGGGGGGTGATCAGTGACAGGGGGGTGATCACCCTGATCACCCCCTGTCATTGATAACCCCCCTGTAAGGCTCCATTCAGACGTCCGCATGCGTTTTGTGGATCCGATCCATGGATCCGTAAAAAATCATGCGGATGTCTGAATGGAGCCTTACAGGGGGGGTGATCAGTGACAGGGGGGTGATCACCCTGATTACCCTGATCACCCCCTGTCATTGATAACCCCCCTGTAAGGCTCCATTCAGACGTCCGCATGCGTTTTGTGGATCCGATCCATGGATCCGTAAAAAATCATGCGGATGTCTGAATGGAGCCTTACAGGGGGGGTGATCAGTGACAGGGGGGTGATCACCCTGATTACCCCCTGTCATTGATAACCCCCCTGTAAGGCTCCATTCAGACGTCCGCATGCGTTCTGTGGATCCGATACATGTATCCATGGATCCGTAAAAAATCATGCGGATGTCTGAATGGAGCCTTACAGGGGGGGTGATCAGTGACAGGGGGGTGATCACCCTGATTACCCTGATCACCCCCTGTCATTGATAACCCCCCTGTAAGGCTCCATTCAGACGTCCGCATGTGTTTTATGGATCCGATCCATGTATCCATGGATCCGTAAAAAATCATGCGGATGTCTGAATGGAGCCTTACAGGGGGTGATCAATGACAGGGGGGTGATCAGGGAGTCTATATGGGTGATCACCCCCCTGTCATTGATCACCCCCCCCCCCCCCCTGGTAAGGCTCCATTCAGACATTTTTTTTGGCACAAGTTAGCGGAAATTTTTTGTTTGTTTTTGTTTTTTCTTACAAAGTCTCATATTCTACTAACTTGTGTCAAAAAATAAAATCTCACATGAAATCTCACGGAATCCAAATGCGTAAACATTTTTAGACATTTATATTCCAGACTTCTTCTCACGCTTTAGGGCCCCTAAAAAGCCAGGGCAGTATAAATACCCCACATGTGACCCCATTTCGGAAAGAAGACACCCCAAGGTATTCCGTGAGGGGCATATTGAGTCCATGAAAGATTGAAATTTTTGTCCTAAGTTAGCGGAAAGTGAGACTTTGTGAGAAAAAAACAAAAAAAAATCAATATCCACTAACTTATGCAAAAAAAAAAAAATATTCTAGGAACTCGCCATGCCCCTCATTGAATACCTTGGGGTGTCTTCTTTCCAAAGTGGGGTCACATGTGGGGTATTTATACTGCCCTGGCTTTTTAGGGGCCCGAAAGTGTGAGAAGAAGTCTGGGATCCAAATGTCTAAAAATGCCCTCCTAGAAGGAATTTGGGCCCCTTTGCGCATCTAGGCTGCAAAAAAGTGTCACACATGTGGTATCGCCGTACTCAGGAGAAGTTGGGGAATGTGTTTTGGGGTGTCATTTTACATATACCCATGCTGGGTGAGAAAAATATCTTGGTCAAATGCCAACTTTGTATAAAAAAATGGGAAAAGTTGTCTTTTGCCAAGATATTTCTCTCACCCAGCATGGGTATATGTAAAATGACACCCCAAAACACATTGCCCAACTTCTCCTGAGTACGGCGATACCAGATGTGTGACACTTTTTTGCAGCCAAGGTGGGCAAAGGGGCACATATTTCAAAGTGCACCTTTCGGATTTCGCAGGCCATTTTTTACACATTTTGATTGCAAGGTACTTCTTACACATTTGGGCCCCTAAATTGCCAGGGCAGTATAACTACGCCACAAGTGACCCCATTTTGGAAAGAAGACACCCCAAGGTATTCCGTGAGGGGCACGGCGAGTTCCTAGAATTTTTTATTTTTTGTCACAAGTTAGCGGAAAATGATGATTTTTCATTTTTTTTCTTTTTTCCTTACAAAGTCTCATATTCCACTAACTTGCGACAAAAAATGAAAAATTCTAGGAACTCGCCATGCCCCTCACGGAATACCTTGGGGTGTCTTCTTTCCAAAATGGGGTCACTTGTGGCGTAGTTATACTGCCCTGGCAATTTAGGGGCCCAAATGTGTGAGAAGTACCTTGCAATCAAAATGTGTAAAAAATGGCCTGCAAAATCTGAAAGGTGCACTTTGGAATATGTGCCCCTTTGCCCACCTTGGCAGCAAAAAAGTGTGACACATCTGGTATCGCCGTACTCAGGAGAAGTTGGGGAATGTGTTTTGGGGTGCCATTTTACATATAACCATGCTGGATGAGAGAAATATCTTGGCAAAAGACAACTTTTCCCATTTTTGTATACAAAGTTGGCATTTGACCAAGATATTTTTCTCACCCAGCATGGGTATATGTAAAATGACACCCCAAAACACATTCCCCAACTTCTCCTGAGTACGGCGATACCAGATGTGTGACACTTTTTTGCTGCCAAGGTGGGCAAAGGGGCACATATTCCAAAGTGCACCTTTTGGATTTCACCGGTCATTTTTTACACATTTTGATTGCAAAGTTCTTCTCACACATTTGGGCCCCTAAATTGCCAGGGCAGTATAACTACGCCACAAGTGACCCCATTTTGGAAAGAAGACACCCCAAGGTATTCCGTGAGGGGCATGGCGAGTTCCTAGAATTTTTTATTTTTTGTCGCAAGTTAGTGGAATATGAGACTTTGTAAGAAAAAAAAAAAAATAATCCTCATCATTTTCCGCTAACTTGTGACAAAAAATAAAAAGTTCTATGAACTCACTATGCCCATCAGCGAATACCTTAGGGTGTCTACTTTCCGAAATGGGGTCATTTGTGGGGGCTTTCTACTGTTTGGGCATTGTAGAACCTCAGGAAACATGACAGGTGCTCAGAAAGTCAGAGCTGTTTCAAAAAGCGGAAATTCACATTTTTGTACCATAGTTTGTAAATGCTATAACTTTTACCCAAACCATTTTTTTTTTTTTGCCCAAACATTTTTTTTTTTATCAAAGACATGTAGATCAATAAATTTGGCGAAAAATTTATATATGGATGTCGTTTTTTTTGCAAAATTTTACAGCTGAAAGTGAAAAATGTCATTTTTTTGCAAAAAAATCGTTACATTTTGATTAATAACAAAAAAAGTAAAAATGTCAGCAGCAATAAAATACCACCAAATGAAAGCTCCATTAGTGCGAAGAAAAGGAGGTAAAATTCATTTGGGTGGTAAGTTGCATGACCGAGCGATAAACGGTGAAAGGAGTGTAGTGCCGAAGTGTAAAAAGTGCTCTGGTCATGAAGGGGGTTTCACCTAGCGGGGCTGAAGTGGTTAAAAAAAAAACCACATAAAAAGAATAAAAATTGACTGCAGCACTCCTCTTTCCTAAATTGTAATCCAAAGAGGTAAAAAATAAGAACCTTAAATATTCTTATGTTTCTGGTGGTGTCCATTTTATTTCTCCTATATGAATCATGGGTTTGGGGAAAGAAATGGGGCTTGCGCCAGTTTCTGGCTGGGGTGTAGTAGAAGCTATAGAGATACTTCCTCCCCTTCGACCTCTTTCTGCATCTGACAATCGTGTGTATAATACTCCTATAGTACACCTTAATCAGTGTGAGGAGACTTATAGGCCATACATGCTCCTCTGGAATTCTGGGAGGGAAGGGATGCAAATGAGCTCTTAGCAAGCTCTGCCTCTAATGCCACCAGATGTAAGGCAGCTATCCTATAAGTCAATATTCAGCTCTTAAAATAAGCCTTGAGGCATGACTTGGATATTAAACAAGCCAGCACCTCATCTGCAGACAGCTGTTTCGGGGTGATTGCCCTCATCGGTGCAGAGCAGAGAGTATTGGCTTAACTGGGTGAGAGGCCTGTGTCTAGTTCCCCCCTCACCTGGACACAGGCCTCTCACCCAGTTAAGGCTCCTTTCACACTAGCGTTCGCTGGTCCGCTCGTGAGCTCAGTTTGAAGGGGCTCACGAGCGGACCCGAACGCAGCCGTCCAGCCCTGATGCAGTCTGAATGGAGCGGATCCGCTCAGACTGCATCAGTCTGGCGGCGTTCAGCCTCCGCTCCGCTCGCCTCCGCACGGACAGGCGGACAGCTGAACGCTGCTTGCAGCGTTCGGGTGTCCGCCTGGCCGTGCGGATCCGTCCAGACTTACAATGTAAGTCAATGGGGACGGATCCGTCCCCCATTGACTTTACATTGAAAGTCTGGACGGATCCGTCCGAGGCTATTTTCACACTTAGCTTTTTTTTTGCAATTTTAATGCAGACGGATCCGTTCTGAACGGAGCCTCCGTCTGCATTATTATGGGCGGATCCGTTCAGAACGGATCCGCCCGAACGCTAGTGTGAAAGTAGCCTAAGCCAGTACACTCTGTTCTGCACTGATGAGGGGCAATCACCCCAAAACAGCTGTCTGCAGATGAGGTGCTGGCTTATTTAATATCCAAGTCATGTCTCAAGGCTTATTTTAAGAGCTGAACGTTGACTTATAGGATAGCTGCCTTACATCTGGCGGCATTAGAGGCAGAGCTTATTAAGAGCTCATTTGCATCCCTATACTCCTATAGTTGCATGCTGTGGGTTGTCATTTCATAACCACTAGGAGGCTATTGCTAGACACACTGTGAGGATGCATTTTTTTCCCGTTTTATGATTTTTCATCTTGACAATTTTCTAATTGATTGCTGTAGATCCAACATCTGGAATCCCAAACGATCAGCTGTTACACCTCAGTGAACCTGCACATTTTGCGGTGGCCTCTGCAGGATGAATTTGGTATTACATTGTGCTCACTCATAGTCCATGCAATGTATGGTCACACTGAGTCCTCCAGAGCAAGAGCTGCTCTCACAACAATGTGGTTTATTACTCTGTTCCACGTGTCAAGCCTGTGACAAACTTATGGACCCATTCTTGATGGAATCACAGAATTTTGTAGCTGATTTCTTCCCATGGAGCTGTATTAGCACTCCCTAGTTCACTGTCACAAGTGCTGCCTCCCGTCAGGTACCTAAGTAGAAGTCACCTTTCCGGGACATGATGATCACAATGTAAATGGTGCTGCTTCTCAGGGTAGTAAGAACCTGAAAATGGCAGTTTAGGAGGCATGACGGCGCAGCAATGCCCCTGTAATTCCCATACGACTGGCAGCTGGTACTCCAGTACATTGCTGGGGAGCCACTTAGTGCCCTTTAGTGGGGATTATATTGTGCATTATCAGCAATTCCCTCGTGTATATCTATTAATGGAATCACTTGCTTGATAAGCCTGGTTGATTCGGTTAATAGAGCCTCAGACAGACATTAAAAGAGTACAGGTAACGGTTAAGGTGGCAGCTGGCAGTCATATGCTGGCTGTTCAGGAAATGTAGGCTATGGCTAATTAAAGGGGTACCTCACTCGTAACCGTGATCTATTAGTATGAGTGGAGTAGCAGTTACAAAGAGCATCCCTGACTGTAGGAGCCTCCTTGTCAGTAGACTGCATAGAAAGCTCATTGTTTTCAGCCTCATTTACACTGTGGTGGCGCTGCAGAAAAATGACCCACTTGTTGCCAATGTCCTGTACAAATCACAGGTGATGGGCTGAGCACCTTTGACCAGCTCAGTGAGATGGACAGAAAATAAGGAAAAGAACAAACAGCAGGTGGCGCTATACTGATACATTTTATTGAAAAGCTCACTGGCTATACAAAATATTTCATTACATACAATTACAAAAGTGTTCAGATCCAGGTGTTGGTTTGAAACATGTAGAATATGCTTTGTGACACAACCCCTTTAAACACCCAGAAAGCCCCTTTAATGTCATAAAGGGTGGAGAAAGACACCATTCATCTACCACAATCTCCTTCCGCAGATCGCCCGGGGACAGTGGTGACTGTCAGGACGGGGGAAACGCAGCATTACAGGGCTATTCCCATTTCAGCCGTTCATAGTTGGGATTGGACTGTCTTAGGCCTCATGCACATGTCTGTATTTTTCATCCGTGTGCTGTCTGCGTTTTATGCGGGCATAGCACTGTGCCATTCATTTCTATGGGGCCATGCACACGTCAGTTTTTTTTTTTTTCGGATGCATTTTTCTGTTCCATAAATTCTAGAACATTTTTTGCAGACTGGAATAGCCCTTTCTACTGATGAGAGTAAGGAAAACACGGAAGGTATCAGTATTCGTTGTTTGCAGACCAGAACACAGCCGTGTGCATGAGGCCTTCTGCTGTGGTCGGGTTGGTCAGAGTTATGGAGACAATTGAGGAGGCTGCTCTTCACTGTTTCGGTTATTCCCATAGAAGTGAATGGAAGCAGCGTGGCATAGTTGTCGCATTGAGTACCACATCAGTGACCTCCCCCTGTGATCTCCTTTTGCAGTAACTGCAACCATACAAACAATTCAAGACCTCTGCTTGTAGAAGCTGAATGGGAGCAAGTCATGTGATGGACACACAGATAACATATGTGCACCTGTGTAAGCCTAACAAGGGCATTTCATCCCTATTAGGCTGGGGTTTTATGGCGCCATGACATCAAGGGTGAATTGCTGTATGGCATGGGACTGAAAGGTTTTGTTTTTACATGGGGCTGTATTCCAGCACCACCTTTCTCCTTCTGATCGGTTGGACCACCACTAGTCAGAAAGTGATGGAATATCCTAACATATCCTATGGCGTCACTGGCTTATGCAGAGGTGAACATTGTGGCTGCCCATTCACTGACAGCAGGCAGAGATCTTAGTAACTGTGGGGGAGATTTCTCAAACTGGTGTAAAGTAGAACTTGCTTAGTTGCCCATAGCGGCCAATCAGATCCCACCTTTCATTTTCTAAAGGAGCTCTGTAAAGTGTAACGTGGAATCTGATTGGTTGCTATGGGCAACTAAGCGAGTTCTACTTCACACCAGTTTGATAAATCTCCCCCTGTGAGTTTCAGATCTCCTCATTCTCCAATGATTAGGTAAAGCTGGAGAACCTCGTGTCACCAGCATTCTGAGGGTAAAGGGATGTGGCTCTCACACGTGCTGTATTATTACTCACTGCGCTCTGATATTACTCACTGTGTTTTGTCAGGCTTCTCAGGGCAGGATGGTATAACGTCAGTCATATGATTAATAAGGACGTACGGGCTCCATTACTCACATCGCGTATTGTAGGGTGTATGGGTATCAGAGAAGTGAACTGGAGCGGATAGCCACTAGCCGGCAGGGAAGAGGAGCAGACAGCAGTTTTCTGTGTGCAGTTCTTGGGACCCCGACACACCGTCTGTTATGTATGTGATGAGACCCAAGCCTTTAACTCCTTAGAGCATTGGGACATACATTTACGTCTCATTCTCATGCACATGAAGGGTGAATGGAGCTGAGTGGACACCCGATCCTGGGCACCTCAGATGCCGTGGTTGAGGGGGCTGACTCCTACATGGTCTTCACCTGTTCTGTGTGTGACTAACATCGAGACTTGCACTGGCACTGCTAAGGGTAGTATAATAAATGCCAGCTAGCTGTTAAACAAGTCTGGGCATGGCACTGTGTAGTGCTCGAAGTTGTATTTTTTGGGCTTTCCCCTGTGGTACTCTGAAGGCATTTGGATTACCTGTGTTACTCAACACTGTAGTGCTTAGTACTAATGAAAAACACATATGTAAGGCTACCATCAGATAATGTGCTGCCATGTTCACCGCCGTTACAGGCGTGTCCTATAGAATCATACGTGTGTCATGTGTTGTTTAGGTCTGTGTGTAGCGTGCTTCACTATCTCTCTCTTCCCTCTTTCCAGGTCGTGACTTAATCCAGGAGTGCAGCTCCGAAGCAGACTGAACCCCCGCCCACCAGTGTCATCAGCCACATGGATTACCAAGGGATTACTGCAAGGAGGGAGACGGACTAATAAGGGGAGGGGGCAAAGGGCTGCAAGACATTGCATGCTCCCCTCACTCTGGAGATTTGGAGGAGGGGAGGCTTTCACTGTTAGCGACCCCCGAATTATTAGGCGCTGATTTGCTCGACCATGTGGGGAGATATTTAATAGCCTTTGTATACTGTCCCCTCTAGATTGCTTCCTGTATATATTTCTCCCATTGCCTACTAGTGCTGTGTGGGGATATGCTGTACCCCCTAGTTCCATCCTCCCATCTTCACGATGCCTGCAGGAACTGTCAAGTCATTCAAACCCAGCAAGTACATCCCTGTGGCAGCAGCAACCGTCTTTCTAGTGGGATCTACCACACTTTTCTTCACTTTCACGTAAGTCTGGCAAGACCTTAAGCGGCTCCCCTGTGTGCAGATTGCATTTTTTCATTTATTACGATCATCTGTGAATAACACGTGTGCGTGTACCGTGTCTGTACATACCTGGTGCGCCCCCTGTTTGCCTGACCCCACATGCCACATTCATACTAGATTGAATTTATACGTATATTTATTAATCGTTTTTTTCCCCCACCGGTTTCTCTTCATGTCTCTTCCTTTATCTTCCATTTATTTATTTGTCTGGCAACCCCCATCTGTCCCTTTTAATTCTGTCCCAGATTTGGGGATTACTTAGTATATACAAACCATCTAAAGAGATTACACCAGTCTGAACCTCATGATATGTCCATCAGTGTCTGACTACTTCAGAATGACAAAAGACAAACAATGACCTCACTTCAGTCATTTAGTCACGTGAGAAAACACAAACAAAAAAGACCGAGCACTGTTTATCTCTAGCGTAAATGTTAAAATGTTAAAAAGCGTTACTTAATATGTATAAAATCAGAATACATGGTACAGAATATGTAAAAAAAAATACTTAGTAAAGTACTAAATATGTATAAGGAATACAAATATCATACGAATGTATTTTGTTTCCGTGTCCGTTCCGGTTTTTTTTTTGTGGATAGGATGCAGACCCAGTTATTTGGGTCCGCCAAAAATGCGGACAGCACACTGTGTGCCATCCAGCAAAAAGCCAGTCATTGGCTGGAGCGGTGCAAGTGACTATGCCCATGTCCAACCGGATGTAGAAGATGAAGACAGCGGGAGCAGGAGACTATGAATCTTCTCTTTCTGGCCCGTTCTGTAGGAACGTGTTAAAAATCTTTTTTTTACCAGGAAATCTGTAAGCCCCTGTTACACGGCACGATATTCAGGACAATTACTGGGAACAAGTGTTCATAGGAGCGATCATTCCTGATATCTGGCCGGTATAATTGTGCCGCTGATCAGCCGGTAAACAAGGAATCACTCATTTGTCGCCTGATTTGCATATTTTATCAGGATGAAAGATGTACAATTATCGTCAGCACATCTCACCGTGTAATCGGGAATGTGCTACCGATAATCAATAGAAGTGAATGAGGGACTGTGGTAGCGATCATTCCTCCCCAGTCACTTTACATTAGCCTATGTAATAGGCTGATTGATTAACTTTATTTAATTTGTTGTGGCCCCTTGAAATAGTGCGATGTGACAATGTGGGCCCCAGACCAAAAAAGGTTGTGTACCGCTGCACTAGACCAGCTCCCCAAGGAGTGTGGCGTGAGTATGATTAAGATGGGTCATCCACTGATGTCAACCAAGTAATATAGTATGTAAAGAAAAATATAGTGCAAAATATGTAAAATATAGTACTAAATATGCTAAATAGTAATGTAGTCTTAAATATGCAAAAACAAATAATGGAGTACTAAGTATATAAAAAATAGCATAGTACTAAATATAAAAATAATATAGTTATATGTAAAAAGTACAGTAGAACTTAATTTGGAAAAAATATATATTTTATGTAATGTATGTAAAAAGATTTTTTTGTAAAATGGTACTAAATATGGAAAAACTGAATATGCAAGAAAAACTAGCACAAAATATATAGTAAAGTGTTATAGTACTAAATATGAAGCAGGCAGGTTTTTGGCTCATTCTCCCAGGAAACGTCTAGTTGCAGTATACATTGTTAGCCCGGTTTGTCCTAATAATGTTTGACTGAAGGAAAGCATAAATATCATAATTTTACTTTTTTTGCAGAAATCAGCATTACATACGTAAAGCTTTGTCTCATCAGGGGCACGTGACATCTTCCTTACCTCCCAGCAGTCTGTAGTCCACTTCTCTCCACCTACTGAAAGGTTCATAAAGACAGGGAGAATAAATAGTAAAAGGGAGAGGGGGAAGATGCAGCTGCAGTTTTTTTCCCTATCTCAGTGAGACTGTATGCTGTGAGAGGGAGGGAGGAGCTGCAGGATGAGAAATGTGATTGGCTCAGAGCATGCAGCACAGCTCTGATATCACACAGGAGTGGTGAGGGACAATGTACCCTAACACAAGGTAATGGTAACTCTAGTTTATGCTGTTTTAGCTGAACACTCCATTCCTGTCAGATCACTGGGTTCCCATTTGCTCACAAGAACAGGGATCCCCTGTCCTCTTGTTGAACGGTGAGGCTGTCTAGCATGCGCACTGCCAATCCATTTAGACTCAATGTGATAACGTAGAATGTGACCCAGCAGTTGGACCTCCATCAGTCAGACAGTTTTCACCTAACGTGGATAATTAATAAGTCGTCATCCCAGAAGAGCCCCTTTAATAATCTAGATGGGGGGTGTCCTAGTAATGGCAGAGTGAGCATGCACTGTTGTGGAGCTTCTGCCGCAAACTTGCTTCTGAAATGCATCCCACCCATTCTCCTAGCAAATCAGAGGTCCAATGGTGAGGAAAAAACAAGGGTTTAAATCGGAGCCAACCCAGAGAGTAGCTGTTGCAGAATGAAGCAGCCTGCACCAAATGTCTGAGCAGTGCGGTTACTCAGGACCAGGAGGTGAGGGACTGTACTACAGGAGCGGCGCCATTTGTTCCCACATCCCCGAGGTCTCTCCAGTCGACTTCTACACCGGCTTGTAATGGGGTGAATGGCAAACCCAGCAGCTCCCCTTGTGCCTTCCCTGTGACTGAAATGTGGGAGGAGGATGAACGGGCATCCAGCTCAGACTTGCTGAGGCCTCAGCTTCCCTTACCTCCTCGTACTGGTGGATGCTAGATGTAGAGTCTTCTGCTCCCTTGTTCTGTGTGCAGGCTCCTTATAGACTCAATGATAAAATGCCAAGTCACTGGGGCCACCTCTACTGAAGCAACAGCCGCGCTTCCTGTGTCGCCCCGGCCTTCTGCTAGACTGGGCTCTGACTGGGACTGGAGGAAGCATGTCAAGCTGCTACCTATCAGTAGAGATGGATGTTTGTTGAGCCCCTTAAGTGTTCATAAAAGATGGAGTCGGTCGCATTGAGTAACAATGTTACTACAAGCTAGGAGGCTCTATCCTCCACGGTGGATGATACTGCTCTAAAATGGGACCTCATGAACAACATTCCAAACAACTACATCAGCTTCACAATGGAGTAGGAGGAATAATATTTGGATTTGGGGATTGCCAGAGCCCATTTATACCATGGATCTTATTTCTATGCTACAGAACGTGTTCAGCGACATTCACTGTAACCCAGCTTAGGAGTTGTTGGAGACCGCGCACAGAGCCTTTGGGCCCTATCACCCGGGATGTGAATAAACCTTGTGATGTGATTTATTGCATGTATTACTACCCAATGAAGGAGGAAATTATGCACAAGGCGCAGAATGCGGATTACTATGATTTCGCAGGAGCCCAGGTCATCCTCTTTTATAAGACTTACCTCATCCTATACTATTGCAGCGCAAGGCTCTGTCACTCTTCTGGACCTATTGAGAGGGCACGATATTCCTTACTCTTTACAGCTTACACCCTTTCAGCTAGTAGTACATAGAAATGGGAGACGATTGGAGCTATGTGACCCGGCATATCTACACAACTTTCTGTCGGCCCTGGAGCTGCCTGCGGTGGCCCTCCCTGACCGGTCTGCTATACCGCCTCTTCCTCTGCGCTGGTGATTTATGTTACTTCACCTCACATGTCTCTTCCATCTATTCTCTGAGAATTTAATAGGTTTGACAGTTGGAGCAATTTTAAGGCCAATCTGTCAAAAACAGAGGCTTTAAATATTTCCCAAGCAGACCAGGTGTCTAGTCTCTTCAGTTTATTTTCTCTTGGTATTACCTACATAGGGATTACCTCCATCTGCAGAAGAAAACGGTAGAGGATCTGACGTAATATCACCTAAAATGTCTCTCCTGGTTTGGCAGGATGGACATTTTGCTTTGGTTCTTCTATCTTTTTCAGATTTTGCCAATTTATGTCTCCCTTAGGGCTCATGCACACAAGGGTACTTGCTCAGTGCCCATTCTCTGGCACTGAGCAAGTACCCCATTCTCTGACTTGAACGGGCCCACAAACTGCAACATACAGCCAAAGTTAGAACATGTTCTATCTTTTTGCTGTGCGGAGGCATGGATCTTTAGAAGGCATGGAGGCATCAGAAGCCCACGGAAGCGCTTCTGTGCCTCCGCACCGCAAAAAGATAGTGATGTCCTATCTTTGGTCTTATCTGGCGGATGCAGAGCCATTCAAGTCAGTGGGTCCACATATGTGATACTGAGTGCACACAGCCAGGGCCCGTATATTGCAGCCCACAATACGGGCACTGAGCCAGTATGCTCATGGACACGAGCTCTAAGTTTGTACAAAAGGCCCTCTCTACTTTTGTCTGGGGCATTGGCTACCATAGGCCTGGGCAACATATTTTGACCCGAACAGGTCACTGCTGTGGCCATTGATTGGCTGCAGTGGTCACATGTGCCTAACAGGATGTTGATAGCAGAGCATCATGGACCTGTACAGACAGCTGGGGAGCAATGGAGCCAGAACCCAGTGGTGGGGACCGGGTAAATGCGGGTCAGCCACTCTTATGAGGTCTTTTTAAGTCTTGGATAACCCCTTCAATTTATCTTATTCAATGCTCATTTGTTCACGTATTATATTTGGCGAGCTCTTGCATGCGAGTGTTGACTGATTGCTGTGCTCGCTTTGAGTGGGAGTATAATATTAGGCCTTAGTCTATTTACAGCTCGTTTTCTCATTATAGAATGTATTTGTTTCTAGATGCTTTGATGGTTCTTTATTGTGAAATGTATTGGAATGCTGTTTTTCTTTAAAGGGCATCTGTCAACAGATTTGTATCTATGAAACTTGCTGATCTTCCGCGCCCCCTGCACTTTGACAGGGCCCGATGTGATCGCATTTACACTACCTGGCCCTGTCAATCAAAGTGGAGAGGGCATGACATGAGCCTCTAGGTGTACCGGCATCGCCCCCATTGCTCCTAGAGGCTTATTTGCATATATTAATGTAGGTCAGACAGTTTCTTAGGTACGAGTCTGCTGACAGATGCAATCTAATAAAAAGAGAGTATACATAATTATCTAGACAAACTGCACTCCAGTATTCTGGTTTAAGAAAGTCGCAAAATAGCGTTTTGCTTTATCGTAGGGCTAATTTGTGCAGAGAAAATTTGACATTTGGAATTTTTACAGTTTTTTAAAGTGAGCATGATTAGCCTGTCAGTCTGATATAAGACCGACTTATCAACTGCGACTTTTTGAAAAGTTGCAAAAATTGTCGCAAGTATATAGGGGTAGGGTAACCTCTCAAGACAAAAGTAACAGACTTAAAGATGCACCAAATTTGAGAACATTGTGCGACACATGATACATTTGGCACAAATAACTGCACTGTACACTCCCTCATGGTACATTTATGAATGAATGGATACAGGAGACATAAATAGTAAAAAGCTATAATTAGGGATGAGCGAATTTCATATTTTGAAATTCGTTTTCGGTTCATGTTGTAGTATAATGTGAATTGCGTTATGGATTCCGTTACCACGGACCATAACGCGATTCCATAATAGAATGCCTGTTCTGTCATAATAGATGTCTATGGCCTGCATAACGGATCAGTCTCGTTTCCATTATGCTGGAGTCCTCTCCTGCATAACAGAAACGGGACGGATCCATTATGCAGCCATAGACTTCTATTATAACGGAATGCCTCTAAAGGCATTCCGTTATGGAAATGCGTTATGGTCCGTGGTAACGGAATCCATAACACAATTTACATTATACCACGACACGAACCGAAAACAAATTTCAAATTATGAAATTCGCTCATCCCTAGCTATAATATACCGTAATTGATAATATAATTACTCTAGATGCAGAAATACCGCTGACCTAGATGGATATTTAATATAATAATAATCTTTATTTATATAGCGCCAACATATTCCGCAGCGCCTTACAATTCGGGGGTTCATGTACAAACAGTCATAAATAACATAGCTGTACAAGATGGATGGCTGGCACTCCACTTTTCTTATTCTCGCTCGGTGCTCTGTTATGAGATGATGTCCCAATAATTATAGAAATCAATTCACGGCACTCGAAAATTGCAAAATGAAATTTGAATATTTATTTAAGCCCCCAATGGTTTTCTGTTTTGTTGGGCCAATTCCTATAAATAACATAGCAACAGACCAGTCGATTATTACAACAAGAGGAATGAGGGCCCTGCTCGCAAGAGCTTACAATCTGTGTGGGGATAGGGGTGACACAAAAGGTAGAAGTGCTTGTTATGTACGATAGTCCAGCCATCTTTGGGAGAATAGGGGAGCAGATATAAAGCCACATGAGCTGGTCAGCAGCCAATATACGAAGTGCTTCTGGGTGCAATGGAGGTTCAGCTTCAGGGAATGATAAATGGGCAATAGGAGGTTAGATCAAGGGAGGTGATAGGCCACCCTAAAAAGATGTGTTTTTAGCGAACACTTAAAACTGTGAATGTTGTGATTAAGCCTGATTTCTTGGGGTAGGGCATTTCAGAGAACCGGAACCGGTTCAGCTTGGGAGAACTCTTGGAGCCGGAAGAGAGAGAGGTTTGGATTTTTGTGGAAGTCAGTCGTAAGTCATTGGCTGAACAGAGAGCACGGGTAGGGTGGTAGACAGAGATGAGGGAAGAGATGTAGGGTGGTGCAGCATTGTGGAAGGCTTTGTGGGTGATGACGAGCAGTTTGAATGAGATTCTATAGTGTATGCGTAGCCAGTGCAATGACTGACACAGGGCAGAGGCATCAGAGTAGCGGTTGGACAGATATGTGACCCTGGCTGCTGCATTATGAATAGATTGGAGAGTGGAGAGTCTGGTGAGGGGAGGCCAATTAATAGTGAGTGGCAGTAATCAAGGCAGGAGTGGATCAAGGCAACAATGAGAGTTTTTGTTGTTTCCATAGTGAGAAAGGGGCGGATACTAGAGATGTTTTTGAGGTGCAGGGGACATGAGTGGGAGAGAGATTGAATATAGCATGTGAAAGAGATCAGTGTCAAAAGTCACCCCGAGACAGCGGGCGTGCTGCCTAGGAGTGATGACTGTGTTGCACACCGAAAGGCAGACATTGGGTTTAGGTAGGTTAGTAGATGGAGAGAACGCAAGAAGTTCAGTTTTTGAAAGATTTAGTTTCAGATAGAGAGGACATAATATTAGAGACGGCAGAGAGACAGTCACTAGTGTTCTGTAATACAGCAGGTGTAATGTCAAGGGATAAAGTGTATAGTTGTGTGTCATCCGCATAGAGATGGTACTGGAAACCAAATCTGCTGATGGTCTGTCCAATTGGTGCTGTGTACAGGGAGAAGAGAAGAGGGCCTAGGACTGAACCCTGAGGAACTCCAACAGCGAGGGGGACAGGTAAGGATGTGGAGCCAGCAAATGATACAAGAGCGACCAGAGAGATAGGAAGAACACCAGTAGAGGGCGGTGTCCTTTAGGCCGATGGATTGGAGCATCGCGAGTAGGAGATGGTGGTCTACAGTGTCAAAAGCTGCAGAGAGGTCAAGGAGAATGGGCAGAGAGTAGTTACCGTTGCATTTTGCTGTCAGGAGGTCATTTTTCACTTTGGTGAGGGCAGTTTCTGTTGAATGCAGGCGGCGGAAACCATATTGTAATGGATCGAGGAGAGAGTGATCAGAGAGATGGTGGGTAAGGCGAGAGTAGACCAGACGCTCCAAGAGTTTAGAAATGAAGGGAAGATTGGAGACTGGTCTGTAGTTAGTTGTGCAGGATGGGTCAAGAGATGTTTTTTTTATGTTTTATTAATGGAGTAATGAAGGAAGATACCAGAAGAGAAGGAGAGGTTGAAGATTTTTGTTAGGTGAGTGGTGACAGCCGGAGAGAGTAGGTGTGAGGGAATGGGATCAGAGGTGCAAGTGGTAGGACGAGAAGAAGAGAGGAGCCTGGAGACTTCTTCTTCCGTGACTGGATCAAATGTGGACAGTTAGCCAGAGGATATTGGGGGGGGGGGGGGGGGGGCTGGGAGCTGATTTCTTGACGGATATATTCTATTTTCTCTGTGAAGTAGGCGGCTAAGTCTTCAGCAGAGAGGTCTGTGGTGGGACTGAGGAGGGATTGGAAAGTGTCAGAGTTTTTTTGGGTTGTTGGACAGTGAGGAGATTCGAGTGGTGAAGTAAGTCTGTTTAGTGAGGTTGAGGGCAGTTATAGGGCCGTAGCATGAATTTGTAATGGAGGAAATTCTCGGGTGTGCGAGTTTTCCTCCATAGGCGTTCAGCACTCCTGGAGCAACGCTGGAGGAAGCGAGTTTGCAGTGTAAGCCAGGCTTGCTTTGGTCTGTGTTTGAAGGTTCTGAAGGTAGGGGGCGCTACTTCTTAGGGTGTCATTGTAGTGATTTACATCCTTATCTGGGCAGGAAAGGGAAGAGATTGGGGACAATGATGCATGTAGTGTTTGTAAGTGTGTGAGGGTCGATGGCCACTAGGTTTCTGTGCGTGTACTAGGTAGGGGAGTGCTGGGATGGGTACAGATTTGTGAGAGCGAAGGAGAGGATATTGTGGTCAGAAAGCGGGAGAGGAGAGTTATTAAAGTTGGATTGAGCAGAGCCGGTGGAAAACCAAGTCAAGTGTGTTACCGTCTTTGTGTGTCTGAGAGTTAGAGAGGTGAGAAAGGCCAAGAGAGGAGGTTAGGGAGAGAAGCTGGGAAGCAGATGGGGAAATGGGGCCGTTTATAGGGATGTTGAAGTCTCCCAGGATAAGGGTTGGTATTTCTGAGGACAGTAAGTGTGGCAGCCAGGCAGAAAAGTGATCCAGGAACTGGGTGGGTGAGCCAGGGGGACGGTATACAACTGCTACTCTGAGGGAGAGGGGATGGAAGAGCCTGAGGGTGTGAACCTCAAAAGAAGGGAATGAGAGTGATGGAACTGGGGGGATGACCTGGAAAGGGCATTGTGGGGACAGGAGAATGCCAACTCCACCACCATGTCTATTCTCAGGTCCGGGGGTATGGGAGAAGTGTAGGCTGCCATAGGAGAGTGCAGCAGGGGAAGCCGTGTCAGATTCCTGAATTCAGGTTTCAGTGGGGGCCAGCAGGTTAAGAGAGTTAGTTAAAAAGAAGTTTTGAATGTAGAGGAGCTTGTTACAGACTGACCATGAATTCCAGAGCGCACAGTTAAGAGGGGAAAGAAGGTGGACAACAAATGTTGATGAGGTTTGCAAGGTTTCTGTGAGAGATGGGGGAGGGGTTGATGTGGGGGCAGGGTGGGCCAGAGTTAGGAGAGATATCCCCTGAAATAAGAAGTAAAGGTAAAGAAAGGAAAATCAAATAGTTGTAGGAGTTATGGGAGGGCTTGTTGTGCTGCACCCTGGGACACAATGGTTTCAATTGATTGAGGAGGGTGAAAAAGCATGGGATCTGTACATGGGCGAATGGAGGAGAGAGGGGCAGATGTGGATGAAAGGTAATGGAGGAGGAACAGGGCGGTGAATGTGGAGGTAAAAAGCACAAGAGACATAGAGACAAGGCACATAGTTGAGGAAGAGTGTGAGGATGTGTAGTACTGATAACCTACCTGTCTCCTGCCCCATCTAGCTGCCATGTTTAACTGCATGACACTTAGCGATAAAGCCACTTTGCGGTAGAAGACCCGTCCGTGCATGCACCCCACTGATAGCTTAATGATACAGATTTATAGAGATGCTAAGTAATTGGATAAATAGATAAAGAGATTATGGATAGCTGCTATAGATAAATACAGTAGCTATAATAGATAATACTGGAGCTATAGATGGATAGGTAGTTAATATAGATGGCGGCTCTGGGCACGTTGTTTGGATAATTCCCCAGATCATGTTAAGTCTTTATTTTTCTCTTATGCCTCATTTGTCTGAACACTGTCTACTTTTGTAGTTTTGTATGCTGTCATAGTATCTGCTATTACTAGCTCTGGGGAGAGGGTATGCCATAGTTTTACTACTGTAACTGAAAAGAACCCTTTCCTGTATTGTTAATGTAACCATCACATGCATGGTCTCTTAGCCGATTACATAGTGACTTTGTGTATATTTGTACTATGTCTTCTAAGATGTCTTATGTAATCCTTTTATCTATCTCATTGCCTTTGAACCTTTTCCAATTTTCCTAATGTACATTGTTCCTAAAGGTTTACGAGCTTATATGTGTCACTTGCTTGCATGTTTGCGTATGTTTACTGCAGCCAGTCACAGGCATGTAAATGACTCACGGGGTGTACAATTCATTGTAAAACGTAAACCAATGTGTTGATGCATCAGTTTGCTTTATGTTAGGATGTCCTAGTATTGCTGAGGACCCATGTAGCTTGTCACATACCCCTTTCCTCTCCACCATTTACTGGAGCAGATTAATCGTATGACCCAAGAGGGCACTTCAAGAGGTCATTTCATAAAAGTAGTTGCACCCTCAAGTTCATATTTGATCGAGTTCTGTGAGGAATCCTCACTGAGGATGCCCCCTATTCTAAGCGGACTTTCAGAGGAGGTGGAGAGGAGGGTGTATTTATGTAGGAGGTTGTTGGTATTAAGTAATTTTACTCCACTTGTGATCTGCTGAACTCTCTAACTTGTCTTCTTAGATGCCCATGGCTCAACACGGAGGTGTCCCCTGCTCTTCCTGCTTATAATGCTATCATGTTCCTATTTGTTTTGGCCAATTTTAGCATGGCCACTTTTATGGATCCCGGAATATTTCCAAGAGGTAAGAACTGAAGTGTCCACTTTTTTTATTAAAAAATTAACCACCATGCTTTGCTGCTCAACGAGTTATTCTCATTTTGTAAAATTATGGCATATCGCTAGGATATAACATCATTTGACATAATTTCATATCATCTGGAACCTGTGTCATTACTTTTTAATCTTTGGTGGTCTGACCTTCGAGACCTGTCTCGTCACTTTCTAATATTTGGTGGTCTGATCTCTGGTACCTTTGACATCACTTTATAATCTTTGGTGGTCCAACCTCTTGGCCTCTGCATCACTTTATAATCTTTGCTGATCTGACCTCTGTGACTTGTGACATCACTTTAACCACTTCAACCCCGCTAGCTGAAACCCCCTTCATGACCAGAGCACTTTTTACACTTCGGCACTACACTACTTTAACCGTTTATCGCTCGGTGATGCAACTTACCACCCAAATTAATTTTACCTCCTTTTCTTCTCACTAATAGAGCTTTCATTTGGTGGTATTTTATTGCTGCTGACATTTTTACTTTTTTTGTTATTAATCGAAATGTAACGATTTTTTTGCAAAAAAAATGACATTTTTCACTTTCAGCTGTAAAATTTTGCAAAAAAAACGACATCCATATATAAATTTTTCGCTAAATTTATAGTTCTACATGTCTTTGATTAAAAAAAAAAATGTTTGGGCAAAAAAAAAAAATGGTTTGGGTAAAAGTTATAGCGTTTACAAACTATGGTACAAAAATGTGAATTTCCGCATTTTGAAGCAGCTCTGACTTTCTGAGCACCTGTCATGATTCCTGAGGTTCTACAATGCCCAGACAGTAGAAAACCCCCACAAATGACCCCATTTTGGAAAGTAGACACCCTAAGGTATTCGCTGATGGGCATAGTGAGTTCATAGAGCTTTTTATTTTTTGTCACAAGTTAGCGGAAAATGATGATGATTTTTTATTTTTATTTTTTTCTTACAAAGTCTCATATTCCACTAACTTGCGACAAAAAATAAAAAATTCTAGGAACTCGCCATGCCCCTCACGGAATACCTTGGGGTGTCTTCTTTCCAAAATGGGGTCACTTGTGGCGTAGTTATACTGCCCTGGCAATTTAGGGGCCCAAATGTGTAAGAAGTACCTTGCAATCAAAATCTGTAAAAAATGGCCTGTGAAATCCGAAAGGTGCACTTTGGAATATGTGCCCCTTTGCCCACCTTGGCTGCAAAAAAGTGTCACACATCTGGTATCGCCGTACTCAGGAGAAGTTGGGGAATGTGTTTTGGGCTGCCATTTTACATATAACCATGCTGGGTGAGAGAAATATCTTGGCAAAAGATAACTTTTCCCATTTTTTTTTTATACAAAGTTGGCATTTGACCAAGATATTTTTCTCACCCAGCATGGGTATATGTAAAATGACACCCCAAAACACATTCCCCAACTTCTCCTGAGTACGGCGATACCACATGTGTGACACTTTTTTGCAGCCTAGATGCGCAAAGGGGCCCAAATTCCTTTTAGGAGGGCATTTTTAGACATTTGGATCCCAGACTTCTTCTCACACTTTCGGGCCCCTAAAAAGCCAGGGCAGTATAAATACCCCACATGTGACCCCACTTTGGAAAGAAGACACCCCAAGGTATTCAATGAGGGGCCTGGCGAGTTCCTAGAAATTTTAATTTTTTTGCATAAGTTAGCGGATATTGATTTTTTTTTTTTTTCTCACAAAGTCTCACTTTCCGCTAACTTAGGACAAAAATTTCAATCTTTCATGGACTCAATATGCCCCTCACAGAATACCTTGGGGTGTCTTCTTTCCGAAATGGGGTCACATGTGGGGTATTTATACTGCCCTGGCTTTTTAGGGGCCCTAAAGCGTGAGAAGAAGTCTGGAATATAAATGTCTAAAAATGTTTACGCATTTGGATTCCGTGAGGGGTACGGTGAGTTCATGTGAGATTTTATTTTTTGACACAAGTTAGTGGAATATGAGACTTGGTAAGAAAAAACAAAAACAAAAACAAACAAAAAATTTCCGCTAACTTGTGCCAAAAAAAATGTCTGAATGGAGCCTTACCAGGGGGGTGATCAATGACAGGGGGGTGATCACCTATATAGACTCCCTGATCACCCCCCTGGTAAGGCTCCATTCAGACGTCCGTATAATTTTTACGGATCCATGGATCAGATCCGCAAAACACATGCGGACGTCTGAATGGAGCCTTACAGGGGGGTGATCAATGACAGGGGGGTGATCACCCATATAGACTCCCTGATCACCCCCCTGGTAAGGCTCCATTCAGACGTCCGTATAATTTTTACGGATCCATGGATCGGATCCGCAAAACACATGCGGACGTCTGAATGGAGCCTTACAGGGGGGTTATCAATGACAGGGGGTGATCAGGGTGATCACCCCCCTGTCACTGATCACCCCCCCTGTAAGGCTCCATTCAGACGTCCGCATGATTTTTACGGATCCATGGATCGGATCCACAAAACACATGTGGACGTCTGAATGGAGCCTTACAGGGGGGTGATCAATGACAGGGGGGTGATCAATGACAGGGGGGTGATCAGGGAGTGTATATGGGTGATCACCCGCCTGTCATTGATCACCCCCTGTAAGGCTCCATTCAGACGTCCGCATGTGTTTTGCGGATCCGATCCATGTATCCATGGATCCGTAAAAATCATGCGGACGTCTGAATGGAGCCTTACAGGGGGGTGATCAATGACAGGGGGTGATTAGGGAGTGTATATGGGTGATCACCCGCCTGTCATTGATCACCCCCCTGTAAGGCTCCATTCAGACGTCCGCATGTGTTTTGCGGATCCGATCCATGTATCCGTGGATCCGTAAAAATCATACGGACGTCTGAACGGAGCCTGACAGGGGGGTGATCAATGACAGGGGGGTGATCAATGAAAGGGGGGTGATCAGGGAGTTTATATGGGGTGATCAGGGGTTCATAAAGGGTTAATAAGTGACGGGGGGGGTGTAGTGTAGTGTTTGGTGCGACTTTACTGACCTACCTGTGTCCTCTGGTGGTCGATCCTAACAAAAGGGACCACCAGAGGACCAGGTAGGAGGTATATTAGACGCTGTTATCAAAACAGCGTCTAATATACCTGTTAGGGGTTAAAAAATTCGGATCTCCAGCCTGCCAGCGAGCGATCGCCGCTGGCAGGCTGGAGATCCACTCGCTTACCTTCCGTTCCTGTGAGCGCGCGCGCCTGTGTGCGCGCGTTCACAGGAAATCCCGGCCCTCGCGAGATGACGCATATATGCGTGACTCTGCGCAGGGCTGCCACCTCCGGACCGCACATCTGCGTTAGGCGGTCCGGAGGTGGTTAAATACAGTGCCTTGCAAAAGTATTCACCTCCCATGACTTTTTTCGTATTTTGTTACATTACAGCCTTAAGTTCTATGTTTTGTTAATCTGTATTTTATGTGATGGATCAGAACACAATAGTCTAAGTTGGTGAAGTGAAATGAGAAAAATATATAAATAAAACTGTTGTATAGAAAACAGAAAATTGGCATGTGCGAATGTATTCACCCCCTTTGTTAGGAAGCCCATAAAAAGCTCTGGTGCAACCAATTACCTTCAGAAGTCACATAATTAGTGAAATGATGTCACCTGTGTGCAATCTAAGTGTCACATCATCTGTCATTACATATACACACCTTTTTTGAAAGGCCCTAGAGGCTGCAACACCTAAGCAAGAGGCATCGCTGCCATGAAGACCAAGGAACTCTCCAGACAAGTAAGGGACAATGTTGTTAAGTACAAGTCAGGGTTAGGTTATAAAAAAAAAAAATCCAAATCTTTGATGATCCCCAGGAGCACCATCAAATCTATCATAACCAAATGGAAAGAACATGGCACAACAGCAAACCTGCCAAGAGACGGACGCCCACCAAAACTCACGGACCGGGCAAGGAGGGCATTAATCAGAGAGGCAGCACAGAGACCTAAGGTAACCCTGGAGGAGCTGCAGAGCTCCACAGCAGAGACTGCAGTATCTGTACATAGGACGACAATAAGCCGTACGCTCCATAGAGTTGGACTTTAAGGCAGAGTGGCCAGAAGAAAGCCATTACTTTCAGCTAAAAACAAAAAGGCATAGTGCGAGTTTATGAAAACTTTTTGGCTATCAAAGAAAACGCTATGTCTGGCACAAACCCAACACATCACATCACCCAAAGAACACCATCCCCACAATGAAACATGGTGGTGGCAGCATCATGCTGTGGGGATGTTTTTCAGCAGCTGGGACTGGGAAACTGGTCAGAGTTGAGGGAAAGATGGATGGTGCTAAATACAGGGATATTCTTGAGCAAAACTTGTACCACTCTGTGCATAATTTGAGGCTAGGATTGAGGTTCACCTTCCAGCAGGACAATGACCCCAAACACACTGCTAAAGCAACACTTGAGTGCTTTAAGGGGCAACATGTGTTGGAATTGCATAGTCAAAGCCCAGATCTCAATCTAGACTTAAAGATTGCTGTTCACAAGAGCAAACATCCAACTTGAAGGAGCTGGAGCAGTTCTGCAAGGAGGAATGGGCAAAAATCCCAGTGGTAAGATGTGGCAAGCTCATAGAGACTTATCCAAAGTGACTTGGAGCTGTGATTTCTGCAAAAGGTGGCTCTGCAAAGTATTGACTTTAGGGGGGTGAATAGTTATGCACATTGACTTTTTCTGTTATTTTGTCCTATTTGTTGTTTGCTTCACAATTAAAAAAAACATCTTCAAAGTTGTGGGCATGTTCTGTAAATTAAATTATGCAACTCCTCAAACAATCAATGTTAACTCCGGTTTGTGAGGCACCAAAACACAAAAAAAAGGTCAAGGGGGGTGAATACTTTTGCAAGGCACTGTAGGTCACATGTCCCAGAGGTCAGAACACCAAAAATTAGAAAATGATGCCAGAGGTCCAAGAGGTTGGACTGATAAAGATTATAAAGTGATGTCAAAGTTCCCAGAGATCTGACCACCAAATATTATACTCTGACCTCTAACATACCGCTATAATTTTTGGCAGCCTGGCCTCTAGGACCTCTGTCATCACTTTATATTCGTTTGGGAACCCCCACCGATCCTTAGAATGAAGGGACGCAGCATGATTCAGTGCTGCATCCCCTTCTAAGTTATCAATACACAGCAGCGCCCCTGGCCACCCAGTTTGGCAAGGAGCTGCAGCCAGCCTCATTTACTCGGATGGGTCCATTATGCAGTTTCCCACATGGAGTGGCCGAGGGCAGTTGTACAGGAAAAAACAGTAAAGTGGACGCAATGCTGAGGTAACACTGCAGTCCCTTAATTCTCAGGATCGGTTGGGGTCCCCGAGGTCAGACCCCTATAGAGTATAAAGTGATGTATTTTCTTAGAGATATGCCATCAGTTTACAAGATGGGAATAACCCTTTAATTTCTTAATATATTCTTTATAGCAATCAGAGCTCTTTATAATTGCTGCAGAGCTCCACATTTCCTGCATAGACTTATACACAGCAACCCCCTGGAGACAATATCCGTGATTGGTGATAATGCTGATCATGAACATTTAACCAGAGGCTGCGGTCACATGCAATCATGGCATCTGAGAGGGCTTTCCCCAGAAGCCATGTACTCCTGTGGCCCAAATGGTTCCCCTGCGTGGCGATCAAGGGAGCCGTTCGGTTGCTATGGTAGCCTCGGATGCGAGGCCTGGTGCTTGCATTTTCAAGACTCCTAGTGGGGCTTTTTTTTTTTCTAAATAAAAAAAAAAAAAAAAAAAAAAGCTCCTTAGATGTAAATATAAAAAAGTAATGCGGGTCACAATATGGCAATGCAAATAAAGAATCATTTTTGTCTTTTTAAATATTAAAGCAAAAGAAAAGCTATATAAATGTGATATTGCTGTAATCGTAGTGACCTACAAAAGGAATGCATTAGGTCAGTTGTATTACATAGGGAACTCAATAAAAACAAAACCTATAAAACTATGGCAGAATTGCATTATTTTTCCATTTCCACCCCATTTGGATTTTTTTCCATCTTCCCACTTCATCATATGCAATATAAGATGGTGCTACTAGAAAGTACAACTTGTCCAGCAAAAAAATAAGCCCTGTCATATGGCTATGTGAATTGCTCGGTCCTTAAAAGGGTTCTCTGGGAATTTAGAAAATGAAAATAACTGAAATATTACTTTATTATAAATATATTCCCAAATACCTTTTTATTAGCTATAATGGCTCATTTTGTCTAGGGAGCAATTATTAGCAGAAATAAAATGGCCGCCGTCCTATTAGTACACACAAAACCCGTCCTAATCGCACAGGAAGACAAGTTAGAGAGGAAGGCTGTGACTAAAGAGCAGCAGCAGTCTCCATTACCACAGCCCCACATTACCACAGTCTGTCCTGTACGTCCTCTCTGTACTTCATGTCTCCTCACGAACTCCATTCCTACAGAGATTAAGCTGTATTTAGTATCATAATTCCTGATAAGTAGAGCTGAGAGGAGGATAAGGCAGCAATTTGGCTCAGTGTTGTGAAGCAACTTGTCCTCCTGTGTGATTAGGACGGGTTTTGTGTGCAGTACTAGGACGGCGGCCATTTTATTTTCCCTTATGATTGCTCCCAAGACAAAACGAGCCATTATATCTAATGAAAGGTATTTGGAAATCTATTTATAATAAAGTAATAGTTAAGTATTTTCATTTTCTTAATTCCCGGAGAACCCCTTTAAGGGATTAAATGATAATACCACCTATTACTTAGCTTACTTTGCACCAGACATTTAAAGAAAAAATTCTCATGCAGTATTGGGGCTCGATGTTGCATCTGATGCCATGTCACTTTCGTGTAAAGCCACCCCCATTTTCACACTAATCTATGCACCTTTTGTAGGAAACTGCAGAGGATGTGTTTGCAACACTTAGTAAATGTGGTGTAGGGAATGGTAGATCTGCCCCATTCAACTCAATACGCAGTGATCGCCCTCTAGTGGTAGCTACAGTCAGCTTAAATTGTGTTCTACTTTCTGCAGCGGAAGAGGATGAGGATAAGGAGGATGATTTCCGAGCCCCCTTGTATAAGACAGTGGAAGTAAGAGGAGTACAGGTTCGCATGAAGTGGTGCTCAACGTGCCGATTTTACAGGCCACCACGCTGTTCCCACTGCAGTGTCTGCGACAACTGTGTTGAGGTGAGTTCTGTGTAAACTAGTGTTCGTTATTCAGTTTTTTTATACCTGAGTGGACATGGAATTGTTTCCCACCCCCAATACACACTGCATAATGGAGACTATGGCTGTTACAGGGACAGTTTGGCACCTGATAAAGGTACACACATGACTTTTTGGTAACGTGTTCCGTTATTACACATCTGTGAGTGGCAAATGTGTGTGACCCTTAGCTTTCAGAATCTGGTGTGACCCCCTTGTGCAGCAAAAACTGCAACTAAACTTTTCTGTTACTTGTTGATTAGTCCTGCACATAGAGGAATTTCAGCTCTTTTCTCCGTACAAAACAGCTTCACCTCTGTTACTCTGTTATGTTGGTGGGTGCCCTCCCATGAACTGCACGCTTTAGGACCTTCAGGATTTTAAAGGGCATCAGTCAGCACATTTGTACTTCTGAAATTGGCTGACCTGTTGCATATGCTCTTGGCAGCTGAAGGCATCTGTGTAGGTCCCATGTTCATATATGCCCGCATTGCTAAGAAAAAGAATGTATTAATATGTGCAAATGAGCCTCTAGGAGCAACGGGGGAGTTGCCATTACCCCTAGAGGTTCTGCTCTTTCTGCAACTGCAGCACCCTCTTCACTTTGCTTGATAGGGCCAGGCATCACAAGGCCATTTTCACTGGCCCTGTGACTTAAAGTGCAGGGGGGTGGCAGCTGCAGAGGGAGCTTATCCTCTAGGTGTAATGGCAACGCCCCCATTGCTTCTAGAGGCTCATTTGCATATATTAAAACATGAATTTTCTCAGCAATGCAGACATGTATGAACATGGGACCAACACAGATGTCTTCAGCTGCCAAGTGCACATGCAAAAGGTCAGCCACTTTCACAGCTACAAATCTGCTGACAGATGCCCTTTTAACCATTCCTTGGTAGACTGACTTGTGTGCTTAGGGTCTTTTCTTGCTGCTTGACCCGTGTTTTCCTGAGATTTCAACATTTTCCTTTTAGAATTTGCTGGTATAATTCAGAATTCAATGTTCCATCAATGATGGCAAGCTGTCCTGGCCCAGACACCGCAAAACGGGCCCAACCCATGATGCTACCACCATCATGTTTCACAGATCGGAAGTAATTATGCTGCAATGCAGTGTAACGCTTATCATTTAAACTAAAAAGCTCTATTTTGGTCTTATCCGACCACAAAATATTGTTCCAGTAGCCTCCTTGCTTTTCCAGGTGATCTTTAGCAAACTGCAGACGAGCAGCAATGATGTTCTTGGAGAGCAGCAGCTTTCTCCTTGCAATCCTGCCTTGCACACCTTTGTTGTTCAGTGGCCCCCTGATGGTAAACTCGTGAACATTAAAGAGGACCTTTAATGGGTCCAGACATTTTGAAATAAGTAGGGGGTTGTGTAGAGCATAGTGCAGGCATCTTAGATCACTTACTAGCTAATCTGTCCGGCACTCTGTTCCCCCGCTGTGCCCCCTTTTTACTTTTCCTGCCTGGTATGGAAATGAATATCATCGGTACAGGGAGGAGGAGACTGCCCTGTTTCTCAATGAGTGTCTCCTTCTCCCTGGCTGTAGCGCAGTCCAATCACAGCGTAGAGCGTCACAGCCAGGGTGTCACGGCTGAGGATGGGGGAAAACCCTCAGCGGTGCGGTATCAGAAGATGGACGGTCAGAGCATGGCCAGGACAGGAATCAGGGAGCAGGTCACCTCCTAACAATCCCTAATTCTGACCCTGTCTCCTAGCCTGTATGAGCCGACCCTGATGGTAGGAGGGCTCATACTCCGGAACCTGATATTCCTGCTAGCCCTCAGGGTGGCCCTGGACTAGGAGCAGGGAAGACGACCTGTTCCTCCTAGACACGGAGGAACAGGAGTCTCACTGGCCAAGCTACAAAGAAAGGGGAACATAAACAGACATATGGCAATGACAGGTAAGTGCGACTAGTACCACACCTACCTGCCACAGACACACAACCTGGAACCCATGTACAAGTGCTGCTGTCCACAACAACACAAAGGACACAGCACACACCAGACATCACACGGGAACCCAGGAAACCATATGCTGCAATAATAAGGAGACCAAACAATCTTCAAAACACCATAAGTGAACTTATGACCACAGGGGTGGCCCCCACTGGCAGATGGTATAACAGGAGGATGTCTCCAGCAACCATGGCTGAAGAACCCCTCAGCTAACTGAAAACAGCAGAGGCTTTATAGCCCAAAGTAGCCATACCCACACTCAGACACACCAGGTGATCACACACACAGAAGGGAGTTAACCCTTCCAACACAAGGCAAGGGAAGACGGCCACTTAAAGGGGAAGTACACACATAAACACACACTTTACCTGTTGCTGCGGGCAACGGCATGCGTGGCAACCATGTCCTGGGGATCAGCCATAGGGCTGAAACACTGCCACCACATGCACACAACACCACACGTTGCCACGGGCAACCAAGTGAAGGAAAGTGTCACAAAACACACCATAGGCCGTGACACAGGGAGAAAAAAAAGCACACCTTCTCCCTGGCTGTGACGCTCTCTGCTGTGATTGGACCATGCTACAGCCAGGGAGAAGGAGACACTCATTGAGAAACAGGGCAGTCTCCTCCTCCCTGTACCGATGATATTCATTTCCATATCAGGCGAGAAAAGTAAAAGGGGGAACAGAGCACCAGACAGATAAGCTAGTAAGTGATCTAAGATGCCTGCACTATGCCTTACACAACTCCCTACCTATTTCATAATGTTTGGACCCATAAAAGGTCCTCTTTAACATTAGCTAATGTGAGACCTTTAGTTGCTTAGAGGTTCCTTTGTAACATTGCTGACTATTACACACCTTTCACTTGGCATGATCTCTGTTGATCGACCACTCTTGGGCAGGGAGATAATAGTCTTGGTTCATTTGTACACAGACTGTGGACTGGTGGAATACACATGTTTTAGAGATGGTTTAGCAACCTTTCCCAGCCTGATGAGCATCAATGACTCTTCTTCTGAGGTCCTCAGAAATCACCTTTGTTCGTGTCGTGATACACTTCCGCAAACGTGCTTTGAAGATCAGGCTTTGATAGATCCTTGTTCTTTAAATAATACAGGTCTCCCCCTCACACCTGACTCTAATTTCACCGTCTCATTATCTTCTTATTCTAAAAGTTCACATACTTTTACTCCTCACAGACGTGATATTAGATTATTTTCCTCAATAAATAAATTACCAAGTCTAATATTTTCACTCATTTGTTTGATTTGGTATTTTTATCTACTTTTAGGACTTGTTTCCAAATCTGATTTAGTTTTAGGTCAAATGTATGCAGAAATATAGACAATTCTAAAGGATTCACAAACTTTCAAGCAGCACTGTAGATATAAAATCTCTAGAGGCTCTGGATTCGATTCACGTAATGCCCATACTGCTTATCCTTTTAAAGGGAATCTGTCACTTACTTCTACCATTGAGGAGGTGGTTCTGGGGCTCTTGAAGAATGTGGTCTTGTGCTCATTGAGCACTTTGACGTCTGGCTGGGCACTTTAAGACTTATTTGCATATCGATGAAAGCTAATTTTCTAGGGGGTGAGAAACGTGGATAAACATAACAAAGGTATGCTTGGAATGATGTCTTAGGGCACTACAGTGCATTGGTATGTGTTGCAATTGGTAGAAATAGGTGTCAGATTCCCTATAAACTGAGAGCTTCCATGATGATCAGCTACCTGGGGAAGTTGTTAATGCGTGCTCATTTTTCCATCAGTAGCTGTTAAAAGTAAAATGTATTATATGGCAGCTATTCAGATAAATGGCCGTCCATGTATTACATGAAAGGGCTTTTCCGACTCTTTCCAACTGATGACGTATTCTCTGATCAGTGGGGGTCTGACACCTCTGCTGGTGAGCTGTTTGAGAAGGCACCGGTGCTCCTGTGAGTACTGCAGCCCTCTCTCAGCTTACTAAGCACAGCGCCGTACATTGTATAGTGGCTGTGCTTGATATCACAGCTCAGTCCCATTCAGTTGAATGGGTGTAAGACCCCCACTGATCAGAAACTGATGACCTCTTCAGAGGAGAGGTCATCAGTTAAAGTGTCAGAAAACCCCTTTAACAGCCCAAGTCCATCATAATAGGAAACTCATCCTGTCAATGGCTCTTTTTGGTATGTCCTAGACGGGGTCCTGAGTGGGGGGGGGTCTCACCTCTGACGTCTGTATGATTTGATGCCGGCATAATTTGGCAGGATGACCACCATTGATCCCTATCATACTTTCTTATTACAGGAGTTTGATCACCATTGCCCATGGGTAAACAACTGCATTGGACGTCGGAACTACCGTTACTTCTTCCTGTTCCTGGTGTCTTTGACATTGCACATAATGAGCGTCTTTATCTGTGGCCTTTTCTATACATTAGGACATCCCGACCAGCTCAGAGACATCCCTGCAGCTGTTACGTATCCTTCTCTTACCCATCAGAAGTTCTAACCCTTCCACTGTAGCGTTGTGTATACTGTATATCACGTTTTTTCCTCAAATCCATATTGTACCTGGTTTGTTCCTCCAATCTGTACTATACCTGGTTTATTCTTCCAATCCCTACTGTCCCTTGTTTTTTCTCTAATACCTACTGTACCTGGTCTGATCCTCCAGTCCCTACTCTACCTGTTTTATTCCTCCAATCCCTACTGTTTTTGGTTTATTCTTCTATCCCTACTCTACCTGGATTGTTCCTCAAATCCTTATTGTACCTGATTTATTCTTCCAGTCCTTACTGTACCTTTATTCCTCCAATCCTGACTGTACCTTATGTATTCGATCTCTACTGTACCTGGTTTATTCTTTCAATCCCTGCTGTACCTGGTTCGTTTCTCTAATCCAGGGGGTGCACAACCTGCGGCCAAGGTTTGTGGACCCCGTCCTCCTAGACAGAAACACAGCTGATTGTGCGATCAGCTGTGTTTCTGCCGCAGCGCTGCATGATGGAGCATTACAGCTCCTGCACTGTAGCAGGAGCAGGACGGGCCCCCGGCTGTCAGAGAAAGCACAAGACCCAGCGGAGCACTGTGCAGTTTAGACCCAGCGATCACGTGATCGCCGGGTCTCAGGGGCAGAGAACTGCAGAGCCTCACCAGCTCTGCCCTGTACAAAGTCCCCCCAGCAGGCTGGTTTATACCCTGTAACTAGGGCTCCTTTGGATGCTCCAGTTACAGTGGAAATAGTGCAAACAAAAAGTCTGTGTCCCCAAAGGTCTTTTATGGACCTTTTGGGGACAAATAATGTAGCAAATATATATATTAAAAGTAAAAAAAAAAATTTGAAAACACAATTAAAAAAAATACAAATAAAAGGAAAAAAATTGTGCAAAAAAAAAAAAAAAGGCTGTGTCACCCAGAGGTCTTTTAAAGACCTCTTGGGGGACATACAGTGCTGCAAAAATATATTAAAAAAGAAAAGAAAATTTTAGCAAAAAGATGTAAAATAAATAAATAAAATACAAGGGGAAAAAAACTATAAAAAGGAAAAATTGTTCACTCATAAAGAAAATATAGTAAAATACATAAAAGAAAAAAACGCCCACACCAACCAAAACCATTACAGTTATCACCCCATTCATGTGAAACTACACATATTGTATAATAAAACGATCCAACACATATAGGGAACTAATTATACTAATTTGCATATTTAAATAATGAGCTATAGTTTGAATAAAAATGACTTAAAAAAATATATATATATGTACAGTTTCCCAGGAGAGTATAAATCTTCTGTTTCAGGCCCGTGCTGCAGGAAAGTGTTAAAAATCATTTTTTACCAGGAAATCTGTAAGCCCCTGTTACATGGCACGATATTCAGGACAATTACTGGGAACAAGTGTTCATAGGAGCGATCATTCCTGATATCTGGCCGGTATAATTGTGCCGCTGATCAGCCGGTAAACAAGGAATCACTCGTTTGTCGGCTGATTTGCATATTTTATCAGGATGAAAGATGTACAATTATCGTCAGCATATCTCACCTTGTAATCGGGAATGTGCTACCGATAATCAATAGAAGTGAATGAGGGAGGAATGACTGTGGTAGCGATCATTCCTCCCCAGTCACTTTGGATTAGCTTGTGTAATAGGCTGATGCAAACAAGCGCTGAATAACGTTTCTTTTTGCAGCCCCTAGAAATAGTGCCATGTGACAATGCGGCCCCCAGACCAAAAATGGTTGTGCACCCCTGCTCGAACCCTTACAGTTCATCATTTATTCAACCAGTATCTCCTGTACTTGGTTTATTATTCCAATCCCTACTGTGCCTGGATTGCCCCTCTAATCTCTACTATACCTCGTTTGTTCAATCAGTTCCTACTGTACCTTCTGTGCTCCCCCAATCCCTATTGTACCTTGTTTACTCCCCCAGTTCCTACTCCTACTGTACCTTGTTTACTCCCCCCAGTCCCTACTGTAACTTGTTTACTCCCCCAGTTCCCTAATGTACCTTGTTTACTCCCCCAGTCCCTACTGTACCTTGTTTACTCCCCCAGTCCCTGCTGTACCTTCTGTGCTCCCCCAGTCCCTGCTGTACCTTGTTGCTCCCCCAGTCCCTGCTGTACCTTGTTTGCTCCCCAGTCCCTGCTGTACCTTGTTTGCTCCCCCAGTCCCTGCTGTACCTTGTTTGCTCCCCCAGTCCCTGCTGTACCTTGTTTGCTCCCCCAGTCCCTGCTGTACCTTGTTTGCTCCCCCAGTCCCTGCTGTACCTTGTTTGCTCCCCCAGTCCCTGTACCTGTTGCGTACCTTGTTTGCTCCCCCAGTCCCTGCTGTACCTTGTTTGCTCCCCCAGTCCCTGCTGTACCTTGTTTGCTCCCCCAGTCCCTGCTGTACCTTGTTTGCTCCCCCAGTCCCTGCTGTACCTTGTTTGCTCCCCCAGTCCCTGCTGTACCTTGTTTGCTCCCCCAGTCCCTGCTGTACCTTGTTTGCTCCCCCAGTCCCTGCTGTACCTTGTTTGCTCCCCCAGTCCCTGCTGTACCTTGTTTGCTCCCCCAGTCCCTGCTGTACCTTGTTTGCTCCCCCAGTCCCTGCTGTACCTTGTTTGCTCCCCCAGTCCCTGCTGTACCTTGTTTGCTCCCCCAGTCCCTGCTGTACCTTGTTTGCTCCCCCAGTCCCTGCTGTACCTTGTTTGCTCCCCCAGTCCCTGCTGTACCTTGTTTGCTCCCCCAGTCCCTGCTGTACCTTGTTTGCTCCCCCAGTCCCTGCTGTACCTTGTTTGCTCCCCCAGTCCCTGCTGTACCTTGTTTGCTCCCCCAGTCCCTGCTGTACCTTGTTTGCTCCCCCAGTCCCTGCTGTACCTTGTTTGCTCCCCCAGTCCCTGCTGTACCTTGTTTGCTCCCCCAGTCCCTGCTGTACCTTGTTTGCTCCCCAGTCCCTGCTGTACCTTGTTTGCTCCCCCAGTCCCTGCTGTACCTTGTTTGCTCCCCCAGTCCCTGCTGTACCTTGTTTGCTCCCCCAGTCCCTGCTGTACCTTGTTTGCTCCCCCAGTCCCTGCTGTACCTTGTTTGCTCCCCCAGTCCCTGCTGTACCTTGTTTTTTCATCCATTCCTCACTGTACCTGATTTCTTTCTACAACACCCCTTTTCTTCAGCAGTGTTTCTGGCTGTATTCTCTTAACTTCGTCACAGTATTTCAGTCATGTGTGTCGCTGGCCTATTTTTCTTTCCCGTGGCTGGTCTCACAGGATTCCATATTGTCCTGGTTTCCCGAGGTCGTACTACAAATGAGCAGGTCTGAATTCTTCTCATGTATAGTTTATTTTAGTCAATGTACCTGTTGCTCAGTGGATCTGTAAATGTTTAATTTTTAATATTTTAAAGGTCACTGGAAAGTTCAGAGGAGGAGTTAATCCTTTTAGTAATGGATGTTGTCAAAATGTGAGCCACGTCCTATGTAGCTCTTCACCACCAAGGTAGGTCTTTAGTCCTGGGTCCTGTTACTTTAGTGAGGAAACATTTCATATCAACCTTAACCCCTTAAGGACCCATGACGTAGCTGTACGTCATGGGTCAGATCCCTAAGCATGGCGCGTGCAGCGGGTGCCTTAGCTCTGCTCTTTTAAATAGCAGAGACCCGCGGCACATGTATGCGATCAGCCATAACGCTGATCGCATACATCTTACCTTTCAGATGCCGTGGTCAAATGTGACCACGGCATCTGCGGAAACCGGAAGTCGCATGCTTCCGGTCCGGTAACAGCGTTCCCCGGCTGAGATCGGGGTACCTCGATCTAATTGACCGAAGCCCCAAGCCGACTTCCGAGTCAATTAGATGTATATATCAATAGGTGGCAGCCTTGTATTGATATAGTGCAATTTAAGTCTTCAATGATGGCTTTTTATCCATCACTGAATACCATGGGAAATCAAATGATTGCCAGTTATTGTCACCCAAGGTGACTTAAAAGTAAAAAAAAAATTATTACAAATATAAAAAAAAAAAAAAGTTCAAATCACCCCCCTTTCCTTAAAATAAAAATACTTAACCAATAAAAAAAATAAACATCATGGGCATCGCCACGTGTGAAAATGCCCATACTATTAAAATATAACAATATTAATGGAATACGGCACATTGCGTAGTGGTAAAAAAAAAAAATTCAAACAGCCAATTTGCCATTTTTGGTCACTTCAACTACCCAAACTTTTTTTAAATAGAAAATGATCAAAAAGTTGCACACACTTAAAATTGGTATCACTGAAAATAACAGATCGTCCCGCAAAAAATGAGCCCTCACATAGCTCCCGCAAAAAATGAGCCCTCACACAGCTCCGTACACATAGCTACTAAAAAGTTATAGGGATCAGAATATGGTTATGAAAAAAAAAAAAAGTATTTTTTTGTCCTCAAAGGTGTGGTGTCGTGTGAACCGTACTGACCTGGAGAATGAAGATAACAGGCCAATTTTACTGCATAGTGTACAATGTAAAAAAAATAAAAACCTTTATCAGAATTGCATTTTTTCCCAATTCTACCCTATTTGGAATTTTTTCCCCGCACCCTACTACATGGTATGCAATCGTAAATGGTGGCATTAGAAAGTACAACTTGTCCCGCAAAAAATAAGCCCTCATAAGGCTATGTGAATGTAAAAATAAAAAAAGCTAGGACTATGGGAAGGCGGGGAGTGAAAAATGAAAATGCAAAAATGGAAACTCCCAGGGTCCTGAAGGGGTTTTCCCATCTCAGACAATGGGCGCATATCGCTAGGATCTCGTAAACCCAGCCAGCAAAGTGAAGGAGGGCGAACTGTGCATGCACGGCTGCCATCCATTCATTTTTATAGAGCCTCTGAAAATAGCCGAGCGCTGGCTCAATTATTTCCGTCATCCCCATAGAAGTGAATGGAAGTGGTGGCCGCGCAAGCGCGGTGCGCTCCCATTAATTTCTGTGTGGATTCTGAAAATAGCCGAGCGCTGTATAATCATTATGTCTCCAAATATGTATTTGTCTGTTTCATGCGATGGAAAACTTATTTTTGTTCTTGGTACACCACCCCCTCAGGCCCGGCACTAGGAGTAACACCATGTATCAGTTTTTCCTGGAGTGTTCCTTTCAAACCACTGCTTGTGTTGTACAGTATTACTGAACAGCTCTAGGCACCATGCAGATAAATGTAGACCTAGAAACCACGGTTTCCTATAAAACTTGGATCTCTTGGGCATTTTGGTAAATCTTGCTCCGGGAGCCATACTTTAGCACAGATGCTTACAAAATTGGTACTATTTAATATCCTCCAACCACAAAGTTGCCATGTGAGGTTATTTCTTATATCTTGTGGCATACTTAACCTAAAGGTAGGCCACACCACAACTATTGGGCCTATGGTGAGAGGGGGGACTGGAAATGAACTGCTTCCCTGGTTTCCTTCATAAGTCATAAGAGTTAAATGATAAAAGTACGCTTATATGGAACTAAGACCTACACTATGTAGTAACTCCCTGAGAAGTGTCTGCAGGCAGCTAAAATTTTATGTAACAATGGCGGTGAGATGGGAAGCAGAAGATTTGGAGCTCTGTGTAAGAAAAATGGCACTGCAACCCCCTATGAAGATATATTATAAGAGCGATTGCCATAGAACTTAGGACTTAAGATGCAACTGTAGTGAGCTACAAGTGAAGATAAAGGCTAAGTATAGAATAAAATTTATAGCAAATTGGTGGAAGTCCAACCCCTGGAATCCCACAGATATTGAGATGAATTTTCTGGAGAGAGTTATGGTGGGAACAGTACACGGCTGGTAGTAAAGGAATGTAAGCATGCATGCCTCCCATCTGTCTGCCAGGAACAGGGAACCGGAAAGTTCTGTTCTCACCCTTGGTGGTGGTCCCAGCAGAACTTTCATTGACATCAAATGTCGTATCTATTGAATGTGGTCTACTACCAATGCCGGTTATCTTGCACTTGTTTATCTATAATTTACCTACATATTGTCTGTTTCTCAGATATATAAAGCGCAGTCAGAATGAGTCAGTCCTGTCTATATCACCTCCATTTTTACGGCCCGAAGTTTCCGAGAATCAGATTGGCCTTAAAATACTGGATAATGGTATACAGAGTCCCCTTCAACACTACCAGGTATTGTGATCCCCAGCAAACCGTTTTCATTTGTTTGTGCTTCCTTTTAGCTAGACCACTTAAAGGGAGTGTCCATCATAGATGTTCCTTGTACTATAATGTGATATTCCTATTATTACCCTTTCACAGTCTCGAAGCAGTCTCGAGTTGACAGAATCTCAGTCCGCAGATGCAGAGCCTCCACCACCGCCAAAACCTGACCTAAGTCGCTATACAGGACTGAGAGGCCAGTTAAGCCTGGGGGAAAGAGAAGGTGAGTAATCTGATGGTATAGTCATACTGCGCACAAACCATGCCACCGTCTTAGTGCTCAGTGTAATTGTATCCTGCCACATTCAGTTGACTGCAGTGAGCAGTGTCTTATGAATGCCATCCTTTTCCTAAATCCTGATTCACACACGTCCTACATTCAAATCGTGTCATAAAATAGTTGCCCAACAACAGATTGCAGATAAACCGCATACATTTTGGCCATGCGGAGCGAGCCTGGGGCTGCACGAAGACTTTGGCCATAACACGTGTCGTGCTGTGAAAGATTTCAGCATCACGATGCCTCTTTGCAGCATACTGAAAGTGAATGGGGTTGCATTACGACCACAATTTTGTGCAATATGAGTCACCAGTAAACCATACCTGGCGGATTTCTGGTTACCTTTCTGTCATAGTCGCAGCAGCTTGTGAGTTGCAATGCATCCCCAGTCGGCGATGTGTAGCTATATAGAGCTCTGGGGGGTCCGGCATGCCATGCATTACAAGGACTGCCCATTGATTCTTATAGGAATTGTGTTAGGCTTCCTTTCTTCTGAGACAGAAACTAAGCACTTGCCGACAGGTTCCCTGGCAGATTTTTTACATCAGCAATGTGTTTGTCTTCATCGTGCATGTCTGTGGTGTTCATTTTGTCATCTTGTATAACTTTTAACCAGACAATTCCCTATTGACCACAGAGAGCCCACCTACTCCTACTATGTATAGATTTCGCCCAGGCTTCAGCAGTGGAAGTGGAGGACCAGCGCCCATTACAAAGGTAAGATCCCCTTTGGATGTGTTCTTGATGTTCCATTTTTATTATAGAAGGAACACTTGGCCTTAACTTTGCTGGATTATCATTTGATGTGTTGTTAAAGGGTCTATTTGCGCTTTCTTAAATCTTTTGATATGTCATAGTGACATAGCAAAGGTTTTCATTGGTGAGAGCTGAGACCTCCAGTGATCACTAGAATGAGAGCTTTCTCCATGCTGCCGGAGACATGCTTAATTTAAAGTCTATGAACCCTTCTCGATTCTGTCCCCTGCAGTGAGGAGAGAGATTGTGATATGAGAGTGCTTCTCTCTCCTTGTGCTAGTGCTCTTGGGGGTCTCGGCGCTCAGCCTCCCTCCAAGCAAAGCTTTTGATATGTCTCTTTGACATACGAAAAGGTTTATGGTTCCCTGATTGCTGTTTTATTTCGCATATAGGAGCTGCACTTTTATATGTGGCCCTTTTAAAATGCTAGTGTTCACCAAAGGTCGTGCTATCTGGTCATGTACCCATCATTTGAGGATTAGGAAGACATGGCTACTTTCTAACAGAAACTGCACCACCCCTGTCCACAGGTTGTGTGTGGTACAGCAGCCAAGTCCCACTTGTTTTACTTTACTATAGCTCGGCTGCAATACCAGACACAACACATGGACAGGCTTGGAGCTGCCAGAGCCGCCATATGTTTCTTATGCTGCTTTTCTGCTGCCAGCACAGTACAAACTGAGCTTTGGGATGAACATTCATGCCTGATGTTCTGGTCACTATGGATGCTGTGTCTAACAACTGCCGCCTGCTATAACTGGGTCAGGCATCATGCCCTTTCGAACCAGAGACAAGATTTTTGTCACCGTTTGCATAGTGCTACAAAATATGTAAAATTGGCCATGAAAGCATGAATAGACTAAGTGTCAGCACAGATGGCCAGATACCGGAATTATTATATGGAATTCTTTTCTGCATACTTGTCTTTTGTATTTCAGCTTCCCCGTGTAGACAGCCTGCAGGACTCTCCTATGCCAAACTCAGATCTGTCTCGTCCCCCAAGTTCTCGCTCGGAGCCAAGTCTAGAACCAGACTCATGCCATGCACCACCAGCTCGGTCCTCCAGTCTGCGCTCTGCAGCAGGGACTTCTGCTCCACTTCCCTCTCTTCCATCAGAAGGAACAACGTCCACCTCATACAAAAGTCTAAATCAGACACAGAATGGAAGTCTGTCCTACCAGAGCCTACTGAGCCCTTCTGATGAGACAGAGCCTGAAACAGCTGGATACTCCTCACCGTATCTATCAGCTCGAGAACGCCTTCGCCCAGCCTGTCCTCCTCCAATTGCCCCCCGTTATGGCAAACCACGAATCACTCACCATCGTGTGGTGGACACAGATGCAGCAGCTTTACCACTATTGACATTAAAGTAAGTTTGCTGCTCATGCTGTCAATGCTCTTCTGTGTCCTCCTAGTTCTAATGGTTTCTTCTGTCATAAGGGGAAATTTGTACCATGGTATAAAGGCCAGTTTTAGAGGGTCTGCTTTTTCTAGAGCCCACAGAGGTGGAACCTCAGAAACATCCTGAGAGTTGAGCAGAAGAACAGTCTGCTTACACAGAGTGGTGTGCCCAACAATTGTGAGAACTGTACCGCTGTTAAAACAGCCGCACAGTCCTTTCTGTCTCCTCCTCTGCACAAATCTATCTAGTGATATTATATGGACACTGAATTGGACTACCATTTAGGGAGCATTAAAGGGGTATTTGGTTACATTAAGTTATCCAACCTATACCTGTCCTACTTCTGGGCCCCCCCACCGATCATGAGAACGGGGCCCCATATCCCCTGCAGCCCCCCTGAAATGAACAAAACGGCCGGTCGGGCATGTGTGTGACCGCTTCATTTATTTGTAAGGGAATTCTGGAGATAGTCGAGTGGTGCATATCTCTGGAACTCGCATAGAAATAAATGGAGCGGCCATGCGTATGCCCGGCCAGCCGGTCTGTTCATTTCAGGGGGTACGGGGCCCCTATTCTCTTGATCGGTGGTGGTCCCAACGGTAGAACCCCCATCATTCTTATAGGGTAGGGGATAACTTTAAGTAACCATAATACCCCATTAATTGGACACTGCGTGGTAGTTTTTGTTGGGCATTGAATGGTAGTGTTATGTGAGTGGTATATCGGTGTTACAGGTGAAACTCGAAAAGTTTGCACAATATTCTAAGTTCATTTATTTCAGTAATGCAACTTAAAAGGTGAAACTAACATATGAGACTCATTACATGCACAGCGAGATATTTCAAGCCTTTATTTGTTATAATTTGGATGATTATGGCTTACAGCTTATGAAGCACCAAAGTCTCAATCTCAGGTCCCCTTTGCTCAGGCGGTATGGATTAATTGGCTGACTAGAGTGTGACACTTTGAGCCTAGAATATTGAACCTTTTCACAAAATTCAAATTTTAAGCTGCATTAATGCAATTCCTTTTAATTAGCATTACTGAAATAAATGGACTTTTGCGCGATATTCAAATTTTTCGCGTTTCACCTGTGTGTGGGTAATATATGGGTGTTTTGTAGGTAATATAAGACCACTAAATTATATGATAACTTAGATAAAGTATGTCTGTCTTTTAAAGTCATTCTATTGCAGTATTATTTTATATATGTAGATTTTACAAATATGGCTTCTTTGGGGGATGCAACTTTGCTTGTTGCTCATGGCCTCGCTGTCTACCTACACAGAGCCATAGGCTGTTTCAGTATTTTCTCAATGTTTTAGTTACAGTTCATTCACCATATTTCTTTTGCTCCCTTGTATCTCTGTAGAGATGAGTCTCCTGTGAAGTCAGTGCACTCTCGCAGCAACGGCCAAGCTACTGTCTCCCCTCCAGTGAGCCCCTCTCGCCCAGGGGGTGTAAAGACTGTGTCAGGCGTGGGGGGAACTACATACGAGATATCCGTATGAGAGACTGAGAACTTCCGGACACACAGACGGTCAAAGTGACTAAACTTATCAGTGTGAGCATCAACAATGGCCAATGCTGGACCCCTCTGTGTGTGCCCCCCTTGTTTCCGTGGAGTTGCTTGTGGGATCTTGTTTCTTTAAACTTTTACAAATTTTCCCCATTCACTTTTCAGCGTTTTCAGGGGGCAGAAGATGAGCGCTCTGATACAGATACGTTTTAATTGAGCTCCACTTGTCTCTTATTGATGAAATGGTTATTCCTTACTCCATATTCATTTAGACTCTACTGCTGCCACCAGAGTGCCGCCATGTCTTCTCTGGAATGTTGCTTACGGTTACACCTGGTGATTGCTTTCAGATCGGAAGTCCTTCTTTTTCTTAGGCGTGGAAGTTGGGGTGCATTTCTTTTTTTAATATTTTATATTTTTTTATTTTCCTGTATCTGAGAAGGATCGTGATCTGCACAAGTTTATAAATACAGATGAATATATGATATTATTTTACAGCTGGGGAGCAGGCAATAAATACCCCTCCGCCTCCAAACAAGGGAGAAATGAGGGAGGGTGCCTTCATTTTTATGATTTCATTTAAAATAAATAAAATGAAGACCAAATTGTTGAGACATGTATGATGGGTGTGATAGTATGTTACTTAACATAGCAGTGTATGCTTGAAAACCTTGTATCCTTCCATTGTTGTTGTTTTTTTTTTATTCCAGACTTTTTATCCGTTTTCTCACGCTCCTTAAATGGTTTTTCTAGGATATTGATGGGCTATCTTCAGGATAGCCCATCAATATCAGATCGGCTGATGTCCAACATTGCACACCCCAATGATCAGCAATTTTTCTGTCTACTGCCACGTGTAGGTACCTACCATGTAAATAAATGTCCAACCCTTTAAAGGGAACCTGTCACCGGGATTTTGTGTATAGAGCTGAGGACATGGGCTGCTAGCACATCCGCAATACCCAGTCCCCATAGCTCTGTGTGCTTTTATTGTGTAAAAAAAAAACATTTTATACATATGCAAATTAACCTGAGATGAGTCCTGTCCCTGACTCATCTCACATACAGGACTCATCTCAGGTTAATTTGCATATGTATCAAATAGTTTTTTTTACACAATAAAAGCACACAGACCTATGGGGACTGAGTATTGTGGATGTGCTAGTGGCCATTTAGCAACCCATGCCCTCAGCTCTATACACAAAATCCCGGTGACAGGTTCCCTTTAAACATGGCAGCACTGTTTTGGTATTCCACACCAGTATAGATTAGGGTTATGTTTCCTCACTTGTTTGTCACTAGGATCTTCTTCCCCTTCAGAACCACGTTCCTTCAGGGGCAAGTCAGACCTAACCGTTTTCAGTTCTAAGGGATGTTTGCACATCAGTCTATGCAGACACCAGAAAACACAGATGAGAGTCCTTAAATGGGGTTTCCCATTATTAATGGAATTTTTTTTTTTTTATTAGACATCAGATAGTACATGCCAATCTCTTTATGAAAAATCTAGAAACAGCCTTGTACCTCACATGGATCTAAAGATCTCCCCATTTAATGCTCTGCTAGATTTAGTTCAGACTGGCAGCTCAGGGGATGTGTCCTCTCCCTGTAACTGTCACAGCTGCTGGGGCGGGTGGCAGTTGAAGGATGGGACTGAACACGTGTGACCATCTCAGTGAGGTGGACAGAGAAATGAATACAGCAAGGGAGCTGGCGTAGGTTTAGGTTGGCGGTGGATGTGCCTAAGTTATGCAGAGGCCAGCGCCTCTACATAACTAAGGCTACTTTCACACTAGCGTTCGATCGGATCCGTTCTGAACGGATCCGATCATATTAATGCAGACAGAGGCTCCGTTCAGTACGGATCCGTCTGCATTAATAACTTAGAAAAAATTCTAAGTGTGAAAGTAGCCTGAGCGGATCCGTTCAGACTTTCAATGTAAAGTCAATGGGGGACGGATCCGCTTGAAGATTGAGCCATATGGTGACATCTTCAAGCGGATCCGTTCCCATTGACTTACATTGTAAGTCTGAACGGATCCGCTCGCCTCCGCACGGCCAGGCGGACAGCTGAACGCTGCAAGCAGCGTTCAGCTGTCCGTCTGTCCGTGCGGAGGCGAGCGGAGCGGAGGCTGAACGCCGCCAGACTGATGCAGTCTGAGCTGATCCGCTCCATTCAGACTGCATCAGGGCTGGACGGAGGCGTTCGGGTCCGCTCGTGAGCTCCTTCAAACGGAGCTCACAAACGGACCTATGAACGCTAGTGTGAAAGTAGCCTTAGGCGCATCAAGTGCCAGTGTAGGGTTATTAAGACTGGCATCTAAAACGCTGGTCTTAATAAATTACCCCATAAGTGTTTGTTATAGGACAACCCCTTTCTTATCCTTGAACCTTTTGGGGCGTTCTGGCTTGAAGGGTTAGGGTGTAGGACAGTGGCTTTTTTCATTTGAAAGAAGTCTTCAGATAGACCAAATCCTTGTGTGCTGGCTACAGTTGGTTATCTCAGGTTTGGCTAATAACCCAAGTCATGTTTCAAGCCGGTTTAGAGGGTCAGACATTGATTTTGTATGTTAGTCACCTATAAGTGACACTTGAGGATAGCTATTTTTGCATACTTCTTCCTATACAGTCCAAAATTGCAGCAGCATAAGCTTCCATCACATGTACAGCGCGCGACTTGTACAGTACCCAACATGTCCCAGGCTACACACTTGGGTGGAGAGTCAAGTTCGGTGTCAGTTTGACATAGCGCCAAAACACATGCAGGTCCCATTTCTATGGCCACTTGTGAATTATGATAGAAGCAGCATCTTGCAGAGCTCAAAGAAAGAGAAGTTAAGCGGGTTACAGTCAGGCAGATTTTAACACCAGTACTATGCCCACAAGACCTGCACACCTCCAGACAGCATATTGGGAGACTGTGATGTCCTTTCCTCAGGCAGCGGGACCCCACCTCAATCAGTACATCACTGTGGTCCTAGCATATACTAACAGTATATAAGGCTGAAAAAGATATCTGTCCATCCAGTTCGGCCTATTATCCTGCAAGTTGATCCAGAGGAAGGAAAAAAACAACAACCTGTTAGGTAGAAGCCAATTTTCCCCACTTTTTAAGGGGAAAAAAATTCCTTCCGGACTCCAATCCGGCAATCAGAATAACTCCCTGGATCAACGACCCCTCTCTAGTAGCTATAGCCTGTGATATTATTACACTCCATAAATACATCCAGGCCCCTCTTGAATTCTTTTAGTAAATTCACTAGGGATGAACGAATCGACTTCAGATGACACATCCGAAGTCGATTCGCAGGAGCTCCGTACAGTATTAGAATGTATTGGCTCCAATGCGCCAAAGTTATTACTTCGAAGTCTCGCGAGACTTCACGTAATAACTTTTATAAATTAATTTGTACTGTAAAAAGACATTTCCCGAACTCAGGTTCGGTTCTAAGGTACCACTCCTCAGGCAGAGAGTTCCCCTCGTCACAGTCCTGGGGATAAATTGATGATGGGAGAGATCGCTGTACTGACCCTTGATATATTTATACATGGTTATTAGATCGCCCCTTAGCCGTCTATAGCTACCTATACTGTAGATAAGGGTTGTCCATTCCTTCCTCACAAGATTGGAAGACATAAAACTGGGGCTGCAGGATCTCAGTCACAATGTTAAAGGGGATCTCCAGTAATTAAAAAAATTAAAACACTTAAATATTATTTTATAATAAATATATTCACAAATACGTTTCATTAGTCTAGGGAACAATCATTAGGAGAAATAAAATGGCCGCCATCCTATCAGTACAGACAAAACCTGTCCTAATCACACAGGAGGCCAAGTTACTTCACCACAATTAGCCATAGTGCTGCCTCATCCTCCTCTCTGCTCTGCTTGTCACGAATCATGATCCTGAATACAGGTGAATCTCTGAAGGAATGGAGAAGATGAGGAGACATAAGAGGAGGGTGGGGTGCGGCTAATAAGCAGCAGCTCTTGTATGCAGCCTCCATTACCACAGCAACACATTACCACAGTCTGTCTGGTCAGTCCTCTCTGTATTTCATGTCTCCTCATGAACTAAATTCACCAGAGATTCAGCTAAAGATCTTATAATCTGTATTCAGGATTATAATCCCTGACAAGCAGAGAGGAGGCTGAGGCAGCTCTTTACCTCAGTGTTGTGAAGTAACTTGGTCTCATGTGTGATTAGGACAGGTTTTATGTGTGCTAATAGGACGGCGTCCATTTTGTTTCCCCTGATGATTGCTCCCCAGACAAAACGAGCTATTATAAATAATGAAAGGTATTTTAGAATATATTTATAATAAAGTAATATTTAAGTATTTTTATTTTCTTAATTCCCAGAGAACCCTATTAAACGGTAGGGCTCCACTTGCTGATTAAATAAAACAATACTTTTCTTTTGTTTGTACGATAAATAGCTGCAGAGAGATCTGCGTTTTTATTCATATGCAGATGAGCAATTAGAGCACTAGGAGACGGGCTGAATCCTTTGAGCACTGCTATGTAACATCCCCTGTGCTCTGCACACTCTCTCCTCCCCATGATTGATAGGGCTAGACATGCCGAGGGCACTACTATAGCTTCACCACACTGAGATCTGCTCAGAAAGCTAATCTACATATTTCTGCTTTCTCTGATTCACAGGCACAATATGTCATATATAATGACACCATACTTCTCAATGTGGTAGTGCTATAGCTTGGTGGTATAGCGGTTTACCATGCATGTAGAGATCCTAGTTTTAAATCCCAGAAGAGATATAAGTTTTCTTTCTATTTTTTTTCGCTTATTCAAAACCATATTAATAGGCTATACTATAATAAATAATACATACTTATATAATTATAATAAGGCCTTACAATATTGAGAATAGTGTTTTGTTGTTTTTTTTTGTTTTTTTTTTTGCTAACACCTATTACCTATAAATTCACAGGCATAATATATATATATTTATAAAGAAACCAGTAATTTTTATTAGCTTTCTAAAAAAAACATTCTGACTATAAGAAGGACATAGACTTTTCTTATGGATTAAATGTGGAAGAAAAAAAATAAATCTGAAGATATTTTTTTTTTTTGATGTTTCTCCAAAGATGCAAAATCAATCACTAGTGATGAGCGAACTTCAGTTTAGTAAGTTCGAGTGCAGGTATTGTGCTGAATTGCGTTACCATGGACCATGACACAACTCCATAACGGAATGCCTTTAGCGCAGTGCTCAGACGATCCAGGCCTGCCTCCTGGTGCTCAAAATTCTCATTTGCATATGAATAAAAGAGCAGATTTCTCTGCGGCTGTTTATCATACACACAAAAGAAAGGTATTGTTTTAATCAGCACGGGGAGCCCTACCAGCCAGTATGTCTGGTTTAACCCCTTAAGGACCCATGACTTACATGTACGTCATCTATGGCCGTGATTTAAGGACTAGAAAAGTACATGTACGTCATGGTGATCAGGCGGGTGCAGGAGCTGCGCCCCCCCCCCCAATCAGCGGCAGGGGTCTGGCAGTCACTGATAGCCGGACCCCTGCTACATGCGCCGGCATCGGTGAAATCACTGATTCCTGCGCATTAACCCCTGCACAGCTGCGGTCACCGCTGACCGTGGCACGTGCGATGTCCATGCAGTGAGGAAGCAGTCATTGGGTCCCTGCGCTGCTGTGACGGGGACCCGATGGCATGGAAGGCAGCCCGGTGACTTCCTTAGGAATTGTGGCTGCCTTCCGGGAGAGCCTGTGAGATCCAGCCCCCTGGATCTCACAGGCAGGAAGGCTGTAAGTGTAATACAATGTGTAATACACTTACAGCCAATGCATGACAATACAGAAGTATTGTCATGCATTGTAAAGGGGATCAGACCCCCAAAAGTTGAAGTCCCAGAGTGGGACAAACAATAAAGTTAAAAAAAAAAAACGTTTAAAATGTGTTTTTTTTTAAAAGCTTAAAATAAAAAATAAATAAATATCCTTTTGCCAAAATAAAGAGAAAAAAAGAAAAGTAGACATATTGGGTATCGCTGCATCTATATCGACCGGCTATATAAAAATATCACATGACCTAACCCCTCAGGTGAACACATACAAATAAATTCAAAACTGTGCTAAATAAACCATTTTTTTGTCACCTTACATCACTAAAAGTGAAACGCCAAGCGATCAAAAAGGCATATAACCCCCCAAAATAAAAATAAACTATGGCTCAGAATATGGACACTAAAACATCGTTTTTATTTTGTTTAAAAAATGCTGTTATTGTGTAAAACTTGAGTAAATAAAAATAAAGTATACATATTAGGTATTGCCACGTCCATAACAACCTGCTCTATAAAAATACCACATGACCTAACCCCCTCAGGTGACCACCATAAAAAAAAAAAAAAAACGGTGTCAAAAAAATATTTTTTTTGTCACCTTACATCACAAAAAGTATAATAGCAAGCGATCAAAAAGTCATATGCACCCTATAACAGTACCAATCAAAACGTCATCTCATCCTGAAAAAATTAGCCCCTACAAAAGACAGTCACCCAAAAAATAAAAAAATAACGCTTTCAGAATGTGAAGACACAAAAAATCTTTTTTTTTCTCAAAAATGCTTTGTTATGTAAAGCTGAAACAAACCACCAAAAAAAGTAGTCATTGGTATTGTCGAGTCCGTAACAACCTGCTCTATAAAAATACCACATGATCTAACCTGTCAGATGAATGTTGTAAATAACAAATAAAAACGGTGCCAAAAACATCTATTTTTTTGTTACTTTGCCTCACAAAAAGTTTAATATAGAGCAACCAAAATCATATGTACCCTAAAATAGTACGAATAGTAAGAAAACTGCCACCTTATCCCAAAGTTTCCAAAATGGGGTCACTTTTTTGGGGAGTTTCTACTCTAGGGGTGCATCAGGGGGGCTTCAAATGGGAGATGGTCTCAAAAAACCAGTCCAGCAAAATCTACCTTTCATAAACCATATGGCGTTCCTTTCCTTCTGTGCAATGCCGTGTGCCCGTACAGCAGTTTACAACCACATATAGGGTGTTTCTGTACACTACAGAATCAGGGCAATAAATATTTAGTTTTTTTGGCTGTTAACCCTTGCTTTGTTAGTGGAAAAAAATTATTAAAATGGAAAATCTGCCAAAAAAGTGAAATTCTGAAATTTCATCTCCATTTTCCATTAATTCTTGTGGAACACCTAAAGGGTTAACAAAGTTTGTAAAAAAAATGGGTCATTTTTGGGTGGTTTCTATTATGTAAACCTCACAAAGTGACTTCAGACCTGAACTGGTCCTTAAAAAGTGGGTTTTGGAAATTTTATGAAAAATTTCAGGATTTACTTCTAAGCCTTCTAACGTCGCCCAAAAATAAAATGGCATTCACAAAATGATCCAAACATGAAGTAGACATATGGGGAATGTAAAGTAATAACTATTTTTGGAGGTATTACTATCTATTATAAAAGTAGAGAAATTGAAATTTGGAAGTGTGCAAAGTTTTCCAAATTTTTGGTAAATTTGGTATTTTTTTTATAAATAAAAATAAATTGTTTTCACTCAATTTTGCCATTGTCATGAAATACAATATGTGACGAGAAAACAATCTCGTAATGGCCTGGATAAGTAAAAGCGTTTTAAAGTTATCACCACATAAAGTGACATGACAGATTTGCAAAGAATGGCCTGGTCCTTAAAGGGGTTGTCCAGGTTCAGAGCTGAACCTGGACAGCCCTCCATTTTCACCCAGGCAGCCCCCCTTACATGAGCATCGGAGCAGTTCATGCTCCGATGCTCTCCTTTGCCCTGCGCTAAATTGCACAGGGCAAAGGCATTTTTCTGAGTTCCGGTGACGTACCGGGCTCTCTATGGGGCTGACAGGAACCCCGGTGACATCACCGGCACTGATGGGCGGGATTTGGCTCTGCCCTAGCCAGTAAAACGGCTAGGGCAGAGCTAAAGCCCGCCCCTCAGAGCCGGTGACGTCACCGAACACACTGCTGGGCGGAAGTTACCGCCCGGCAGTGTGTTATTGAAAACACAAGAGCCTGTGCCCTGCGCGATTTAGCGCAGGGCACTGGAGCGCATCGGAGCATGAGATGCTCCGATGCTAGGCTCAGGGGGGCTGCCGGGGTGAAAATAAGGGTATGTCCGGGTTCAGCTCTGAACCTGGACAACCCCTTTTAAGGTGAAATATGGCAGGGTCCTTAAGGGGTTAATAGGGTTGATCCTGGTGACAGAGCCTCTTAAAAGATTGGGTCTATTCACTCACCATGAACATGTCAGAAGAAAGCTAAAGGGTGCAAATATATGTATTATCAGTTCTATATTCTTTTCCATATTTTTTCTTTTAGTTCATTACAAAGTGCAATAAAAAAAATATTAAGTAGGGTACAAAAAGTTTTCATCGGCAAAGAAAAAGTGTAATTTTTCTTGCCGTAAATTCTCTTTCCTTTAGTCCAAAGCAGCAGCACGCACGTGGATTTGTAATCCTGAAAGCATAGGACAGGAGATGTCAATTAATCAATTTAAATGCAGATCCTATAAAACTGCCTAACCTAGACCCTCCTATTGTGTAATTCTAACTGAACTTCCAGTCATACGGTCGTTTTTTTTTTTGTTTTTTTTTAACAACACTTTATTGGGCGGGTAAGTATGTGCTGCTGCTTTGGACTAAAGGAAAGAGAATTTACGGTAAGAAAAATTACACTTTCCTTTTCGTCCTATAGCAGCAGCACCCACGGGGATTTAGCAATTAATCCCACAGGGAGGGCTCTGCATTATACTGTGGACTCTATAACCACTCTGCCAAAAGACATCGATCTCATTCACCTGCTTGGCTGAAGTGATTACTACTAAAAAACAGACCTTCATGGACAAAAATTTCATCTCTGACTCTTGAAGTGGTTCAAAGGGCGTGTTACATAGCTGATCTAGAACTCGCAGAGGTCCCCACTTTGGGATCAGGTCGATTAACTTGCGGTTTAATTCTTCTTATAGCCTTGACAAACCTCTGTATTAGAGGCTCCTGGGATAACTTCTTCCCCAAAGAAGCCAATAGGGCTGATATATGGACTTTAATCGTGCTAGGTGTTAAGCCCTTCTCGAACCCCTGCTGCAGGAAATTCAGGATATCCTGGATTGTAGGAGACTGGGTTGCTACTACATTCCTTTCGCACCAAAGATTAAACGCCTTCTTGATTCTTAGGTATACTTTGTTTGTAGAGCGAGCTCTGGATTGTAGCAGGGTTCTTTCCACCGCCTCAGACAAGCCCTGTTCAGTTAAAAGGGCGCAGTCAACATCCAGGCCGTCAGTTGCAGGTGGCGTAATTGCGGACAACATCTGTCGCCCTGAGTTACTAGGTGCGGAATCTGAGGTAGCTTCCAGAAGTTGTTCTTGCTTATCACTATCAGTGGGGTAAACCATGCCCTTTTGGGCCAGTAAGGACAGACTAGGATTGTCGAGACCTGGTCCCATTTGATCTTTTGTAAGACCTTTGGGATCATAGGGATGGGTGGAAAAATGTAGGCCAGTCTAAAGTTCCAGCACCCAGGGGTTGTCCTCCCTGAATAGGGAGCAAAATAGAGATACTTTTGCATTGTCCCGAGTAGCCATTAAATCTATCTGGGGTCGACCCCAACCCATTAGTTGTGTGAATATTTCTGGGTCCAAAGACTGCTCTCTCGGGAGAGGTAAGTCTCAGCTTAATCTGTCGGCTACTACATTGTTCTTCCCTCTGACGTGTACAGATGACAGCTGTTTAATATTGGCCTCCGCCCATACGAAGATCCGCTCCGTCTCTTTGAGGAGGGATAAGGATCTGATACCTCCCTGGCGATTTAGGTACGCAACGGTGGTTATCGTGTCTGATTTTATTCTTATGGCTTGATCCCGGACCATGGGGTGGAACTGCAATAGGGCATTGTAGACTGCTCTCATCTCTCTGAGATTCGAGGACATTAGTCTCTCCACTGGAGCCCAGGTTCCTTTTACTCTCTGCCCCTTCATGTGAACACCCCAACATGTGGCCGAAGCATCGGTTATAATCTCTGTCCAAATGGGAAGGGCAGACTTCCTGCCGTTTTTTAAAGCCATCCACCACCTCAGGGAGTCTTGCGTCTCTCTTGAGACTATTGTCATCTGATCTAGAAAATTGCTGTCTTAATCCCACTTCTGTAATATCTCCCATTGTAACTGCCTCATGTGCCAATTTGCCTACGGAATCGCCCGGCTGGCAGCAGTCATGAGACCCAGCGTCTTCATCTTCTGAAGAAGGAAAATCGGTCTGGTCTGTCTGAACAACTGTATTTTCTGTCGCAAAATATTTATTCTCTTCACTGGAAGGGAAACCGTCATTGCTTTGGTGTCCAGGATGAATCTATATTGACTATCCAGCCTAAAGACTGAATTCTATTCAATATTAACTGGAGATGTGAGTTGAGAATCTCCACGCTCGACCCCTTTCACCAGCCAGTCGTCCAAATAAGGGATTATTGTTATCCCCAGTTTTCTGAGACTGGCTACCACCCTCGCTATCACCTTCGTAAACGAGAATGGGGCTGAGGAAATCTCAAATGGGAGTGCCGTAAACTGCAGGTGATGTAGTTGACCCTCTAAAGAAACTGCAATGCGTAGGAATCTTTAGTGACCTGTATAAATAGGGATGTGCAAATATGCGTCTTTTCGATCTATCGTAGCAAAGTAGTCTTCTAGCTCTAGTAGACCTAGTGCGGACTGAATCATCTCCATACGGAATCTTTTCTTGCGTATGAATCTGTTCAGATATCTTAGATCTACAATAGTTGTCCACCTCATCTGAGGTTTTGGAACCAGAAACACTTTCGAATACACTCCATGAAAGATTTCTCTTTCCGGAACAGGTTCTAGAACAGTCATCTAAATAAACTCTTTTATAGCCTGTTCTACTAGGCCTTGTTTTTTACCTTGTAATTTCTGTGTTCTAACATACCTGTCTGGGGGGTCTGGCCTGCAGCTCGATACAATAGTAATTTTGTACACACAGTGTGTTTTTAGAGTGGGCATCTGCCTCCCAAGGTTTTAGCCACAGGGATCTTCTGCCTGCAGTAGACAATGCCATGGACCCTGCTGCAGACCTCGCTTGTTGCACTGACACATCACAGAGGAAATCAGAAGCTAGAGCAATCTTTTTAAAAGATAATAAACTGTCATCTCTCGGCACACCTCTATGTCCTCCCCCATCTGGAGAGGCCATGAGCTAAGGTTTTTAGCGACCGTATAAGAAGATAATGCTGCCTTTGACTGGCCCGAGGCTGAGAAAACTGCGAAGCAGGGCATTATCTCTCCTTCTATCCATTCGGTCTGTAAAATTAGATCCGTCTGCTTGGAACCAACGTGTGTTTGAATAGCTTCAAAATGGCTATGCCTACTTTAGGGGGGGGGTTGGTCTGGGTTCTCCCCACAGTTTTTCTTGCTCTTGATCTATCATACACATAGTTTTAAACCTTTTGTTGAATATTGGCCCCTTATCTGGTGTCTTCCTTGATCATAAGACTCTTCACTAAGGGGTCAACTTTAAATGCTCTAGATTTTTTAGGGATACCGTCATTTCCGATTATTTCCGTCTGTACTATACACTCAGGCTCAAGCTAGTCAAATAATTTTGACATTCTTTCTAACATAAATAAATGTATCTGTTGATCATTTTCTTCAGATTCTGAAGAGTTAATCTCGTCTATAACTCTGTATTTCTCAATAATGTCAGACTCTTTGGGTGAAGAATCCATCTTTTCAGAAGTAGCCACCGGCCTGAACTCTGTCTGAAGAGCTGCTGCTTCAATATCCTTACTAGCTGACTGCTTAAAAGCATGATGTACAAAATCCTTCATCCATAATAGGACGTCTTTATTGGATAAAGGCTGATCCTCCACAGGAAAATCATTTACTCTGCAGTGTGAGCAGAAGTAAAACTCACTGCCATCTGGCAGGGAAGTGTTACATGAGCTGCAGGACATATGTTTTTCGCTTCCCAGTGGGCTTTCTTGCAGTGGAGCCTCTATCTTCAGAAGTCTGAAACATTGTTCTACAATAGAATAAAGCAAAACTTAGATTAATCTGTTCCATTGTGACCAGCCCCCAAAAGCTGACCTAGTCGACAGCCAAAGTCACTAATAATCTAATTTAAAAAAAAACGGAATTAGTCTTACCGGTAATTCTGTTTCCATGAGATCATCACGACGGCATACAAGGAGATTGACCCCTGACCTCTGTAGGGGCAGGAACAGAGAAAGGTTAAATACCCTCCTCCCACCACCAACACCAGTGTTTCCAAAATCACACAGAGCAACCCGGTGGTGGAAAACAGTGAAAAAAGGTATTACTCCATACCTTCTAGAGACCCACTAGGTCAAACAATTTAAATCATAGGGAGGGAATAACGTGCCGTCGTGATGATCTCATGGAAACCGAATTACCGGCAAGACTAATTCTGGTTTTTCCATAGCATCATCACGACGGCATACAAGGAGATATAAAAAATATATCAGTTAAGGAGGGGGGCTACAGCCTGGAGGACTTTCCGCCCGAAGGACAGATCAGATGATCTGGAAAGATCCAGGCGATAGTGCTTTATAAAGGTATGAATGCTGGATCAAGTGGCAGCACGACAGATTTACTCCAGAGAAGCCCCAGCTCTCTCAGCCTGAGAGGAAGACATGGCCCGAGTGGAATGGGCCCTAATGTGGACTGGACATGTAAGATTTTGTATTTGGTAACAAAGACTAATGGCTTCTTTGCGCCATCTAGCTATAGAGGACCGGGAGGCTTTTTGGCCCTTAAATCTTCCTCCAAAGAGAACTACTAAGTTGTCAGATTTCCTAAACTTTTCCGTCACAGCGATATAGTTTAGGACTGCCCGTCTAACGTCCAGAGAGTGAAATGCGGATTCTTTGTCATTAGAGGGGTGTTGGCAAAAGGAAGGTAGGGTAACTTCCTGGCTCCGATGAAAATTGGATACAACTTTGGGGAGAAATCCAGGATCCAGACGGAGAATTATTCTATCATCTAGAATACGGAGGTAGGCTTCCCTGATTGATAGGGCTTGTAATTCTCCTACTCTGCGGGCCGAAGTTATTGGAATTAAGAAGGCCGTTTTCAAGGACCATAATTTTATTGGACAGTCAGACATGGGTTCAAAGGGTGGTAAAGTAAGGCCTGTAAGAATGATGTTCAGATCCCAGGAAGGGACACGGGCGGTGATCGTTTGGCGGAGCCTCGTCACTGCCTTAATGATTCTTTTGATCCAACGATGGCCGGCTATATCTTGGTCAAAAAAACAACCCAGGGCTGAGATCTGGACCTTCAAGGTAGAGGGTCTAAGTCCCAGGTCTAGACCTTGCTGTAGGAAATCCAGTATTCTTTGGATGTTGGGTTTATGCAAATGTGGCGATTCGTCCCCACTCCAGGAACAAAAACGTTTCCAGATCTTAAGATAGATTGCTGATGTTACCTTCTTTCTGGAGGCTTTCAAAGTAGCAATAACTTCGTCTGACAGGCCCTGAAGTTTCAGGGTTTGGGACTCAGGATCCAAGCTGCCAGTTTTAGAAACTGCGGGTTTGGGTGTAGAACTGGACCCTGCTGGAGTAGATCCCCCCGCACAGGAAGGAGCCATGGATCCTGTAGAGAAAGTTTCTGGAGAGATGAGAACCAACTTCTCTTTGGCCACAGGGGAGCGATCACAATCACCGTGGCCTTGTCCTGGAGAATTTTTTGTACCACCTTTGGAATTAGAGGAAGTGGAGGGAAGGCATAGCACAGATTCCAATGCCAACGGATGGCGAAGGTGGCTAAGGCATGAGGTCTGTCCCTGGGGTTTAGGGAACAGAATGTTTCCACTTTTGAGTTTGCCCTGGTGGCAAACAGATCCACGTCGGGCATCCCCCATTTTCTTACTACTAGCCCGAATATTTCTGGACTTAGAGACCATTCTGTATGATCGATCCTGTGGCGGCTGAGAAAATCCGCTTCCTGATTTAGTATTCCCTTCAGATGAACTGCCGATATAGAGGCCACCTTCTGTTCTGCCCAAGCAAAGATTTTTGTTGTCAGTGCCTGTAGGGTTATGGACCGTGTTCCCCCCTGATGGGAGAGGTAGGCAATGGCCGTAGTGTTGTCCGATAGCACTTTTATGTGATGATGACACAACATTTCCTCTGCTACCTTCAATGCTTCCCAGACTGCTCTCAGTTCCCTGAAATTTGATGACTGGGATCTGATCGAATCTGGCCAAGTGCCCTAGAACATACGATCCCCCACCTTTGCGCCCCAGCCGGACAGACTTGCGTCTGTTATTACCTGAACCTGGGGAGTCTTCTGCCAGGGATTTCCCCGTGATAAGTTCCCATGGTCCTTCCACCAATTTAGGGACTGCAGCATCCGAGCTGGTGGACTTACTTGATGATCTAGCGAGGATGGGCACCTGTCCCAGACACTCAGGATCCAGGACTGAAGGGGTCTGAAGTGTATTTGACACCAGGGAACTGCCGGAATACAAGATGTTAGCAGTCCCAGCATACTCATCGCCTCTCTGATAGAGCAAGATCTTCTTTTCTGAAAGGACCTGATCTTTTGTTGGAGAACTGATATTTTGTCTCGAGGTAGGAATACCGCTTGCTTTCGGGAGTCTAGGATCATACCTAAGAATCGAATTTCTCTTGAGGGGGTGAGGACGGACTTTTCCTTGTTTACGATCCACCCCAGGTCATCTAGGATGGAGAGAAAGAACCTCAGATTTGAATTGATTTGGCTGAGACTTTCGCTGATCAGAAGGAAATCGTCCAAATAAGGGATTATCATAAGTCCCTTTCTTAGGGCGAAGGCGACCATCTCTACCACTACTTTGGTAAATATTCTCGGGGCTGATGAAATCCTGAAGGGAAGGGCTCTGAACTGGTAGTGATGGATGTTCCCTGATATCCTGGATTGCAAACCGGAGAAAACTCTGTGAGTTGGTGTGAATGGGAATGTGGTAATAAGCGTCTCGCAGGTCTATTGTGCACATGAAGACGTCTTTGCTTAGCAGAGGGATTGTAGATGCTAGGGTCTCCATCCTGAATAACGAATGAACCTGTTTAGTGGTTTCAGGTTTATGATAGTCCGAAAAGTACCTTCTTTTTTCCTGATTAGAAATAGAGTTGAATAGAAACCCTTGCCTCTTTCTAGAGGCGGGACCGGTGAGATTACGTTCATTTGATGAAGTTTCTGTACTCCTTGCCAAAGGTTCGTTTGGAACCGTGTCAGTGAAAATTTGTTTGGGGGTCTTGAAGACCACTCTATTTGATAGCCTGCACCGACTACCTTGGAAATCCAGGGGTTCTGGGAGATAGATTCCCATGACCCCAGGAATTTTGAGAGTCTTCCCCCCAACTCCGGCGTCATTGCTTATCTGAAGATTTTTGGTGGGAGAAGGATTGGCCTCTTCCTCTTCCCCCTTTTGGATAGCTCCAACGCCCTGATTTCCCTTTCCACCTGTAGCTTTTTTCTTGACCCGAGGAGTGGCGAAAAGGATACCGGCGTCTGGAGGGGCGATCTTCCGGAAACCCCTTCTTTTTGTCCGCGGCCTTCTCTAGAATTTTATCTAGCACCGGGCCAAACACATATTCTCCAGAAAAGGGTATGGAACAAAGCTTTAACTTAGACGTCTTGTCCCCCAACCAGCACTTCATCCAGAGGGCTTCTCTGGCTGCATTGGAGAGCGCCGCATCTCTGGCGGGGAATCGGACTGATTCGGCAGAGGCATCCGCCAGGAAGGCCGTGGCGGATTTTAAAAGAGGGAGAGAATTAAGAATCTGCTCCCTAGATGCTTTATCTTTAATATGAGTTTCTAATTCTCCCAACCAAAGATACATGGATCTGGTGACTGAGGTAGCCGCAATATTGGTTTTAACATTAAACATGGACGCCTCCCAGGATTTCCTGAGAAGACTGTCCGCCTTACGATCCATCGAATCTTTAAGTTGGGAGGCATCCTCAAATGGAAGGGACGTTTTCTTGTTCACTTTGGCAACCTGTACATCGATCTTGGGAATTTCATTGAAAATTTTTGACTCCTCTGGATCAAATAGCAACCTATTTTTGAACGCCGCCGGGACTCCCAGCCGTCTTTCTGGGTCTGCCCACTCATCAAGGACCATATCCCTAATACTTTCATTGATGGAGCAAGCTCCTTGCCGCAGACAGCTCGCAGCATGGAAACAAGTGCCTCACTCTCTCCCCCCTTCACCTTATTACAGCAGGAGAGGGGGATCAACAGACTCCCTGACCCGCTCATATAATACCCCCGAAGGGGACTCACGGTTGGAAGCAGCGCCGGTGGCTCAGCTCTAGGGGACCGCTCCGATGCCGACATGGTCGTCCTCTTCTGCAGGCAAGGGTTCCTCAACCAGTGGGGACCGATCCTGGGAGCGTTTACCAGAGTTCAGGCCTCGGTTTTAAGCCAGGCCCCACGCTGCCGCCGCAACGTCACTTCCGGGTCGGTGGCCGTGACGTCATAAACATGCGCCCCATGCGCCGGCGCGCAACCCAGCTGCCGCCTTAATAGGCCAGGAGGGAGTCTGCGCCAGGGAACAGGCCCCGGAATTACCGGGACGTGATAGAGCCCTGAACCCCTGCCCAGCGTTAGTACTGGACTGCGGGAGGGCAGGGGGACGCCATGCAGGATGCCGGCGATTTTCTAAGGTAGCAACCAAAAAGAAAGATTCCATTTCCTTAGCTTCATCTCCCTGCATACAGGGAGACCTTTCTCTGCCCTGTCCTCTGTAGGGACAGGAAACACTGGTGTTGGTGGTGGGAGGAGGGTATTTAACCTTTCTCTGTTCCTGCCCCTACAGAGGTCAGGGGTCAATCTCCTTGTATGCCGTCGTGATGATGCTATGGAAATATATATCTATATAACCATATACCTTTCTGCTGAAGAAGTTAATATCACAACTAGGTGGTAATAATAAAAATAACCACAAGATGTCAGCAGGCTACCTACCATACTAGCATCTCACCTAGGTTGATCTCAAACTGACCTGCTGCCACAGACTCGACATAGAAACCCAAGGTTTTTCCACAGGGACTGAATACAATAAACCTCATAAGAGGGACCTACCCATGTAGCGATCTAGGTAAAGTCTTCTTACCAGATAGGAGTGTGGCAAGATCCTGGAAGAGCGGCATGGCTGATGGATGCTGGCGTGTTTTTATCCCTCCCAGCGCGGCGGCGCACGCACAGAAACATGCACACAGCGCCGGCTGGGGAGAGGCGGAACCACTAGAGGGACGCATCGCCATCAGTCAAGGTAATACATTGTCTCTTAAGGAGACAGGACTAATATACCAGAATCACCATAAGTTTAATGTGGCGCTACAGCGCACTAGATTACTAATACTGAACCTGCTTAAGGCTGCAAGCCATACTCTATCCAAGCGGAGGGAACATTATCATAATTCAAAAATAAATGAATACTTCCCAACATTTCCACCTTCACCAGAAGGAAGTCCTTTCCTAGGAAGGACAGAAAAAAAAAACACAATAGGAGGGACTAGGTTAGGCAGTTTTAGGCCCCTTTCATACGGGCGAGTTTTCAGCGCGGGTGCAATGCGCGAGGTGAACGCATTGCACCCGCACTGAATCCGGACCCATTCACTTCAATGGGGCTGTGCAGATGAGCAGATAACATGGTTATAAGGGAAAATATTAATACAGAATGCTTAGTAAAATGTCGATTGAGGGGTTAAAAAAATAAATAAAATTAACTCACCGTATCCACTTGATTGCGCAGCCGGCATAGTCTTCTTTTTTCAGGACCTGCAAAAGGACCTTTGATGACGTAATCGCGCTCACATCGTGGTTAGCGTGGTGACGTCAGCGCAGGTCCTGCTGAATAAAGATAGAAGGATTACGTCATCAAAGGTCCTTTTGCAGGTCCTGAAAAAAGACTATGCCGGCTGCGTGATCAATTGGATGAGGTGAGTTAATTTTTTATTTTTTTGAACCCCTCAATCCACATTTTAGTAAGCATTCTGTATTAAGAACGCTATTATTTTCCCTTATAACCATGTTATAAGGTAAATAATAAATCAAGGCAACTGGACTTACTGTATACAGTAAATCCAGTTGCCTTCATTTATTCTTTACAGCTTTACCATGACCTGGATAAATGAGAACCTTCATGTTATAAGGGAAAATAATAAAATCTACAGCACACCTAACCCAAACCAGCACTTCAGTGAAGAAGTCCGGGTTCACTTCTGGGTACCACATTCAGTTTTTTATCACGCACGTGCAAAACGCATTGCATCTGCGCGATAAACACTGAACAACGCAATCAAAGTCAAAACTGACTGAAATTGCGTGCGCACTCGCACGGGTTTCCTGCAATGCACACGCAACGCATCCGGAGTAAATCCGGGACGCCCGTGTGAAAGAGGCCTTAAAGGATCTGCATTTAAATTGATTAATTGACATCTCCTGTCCTATGCTTTCAGGAGGATTACAAATCCCTATGGGTGCTGCTGCTGTAGGACGACAAGGAAACACTGGTTAATCCATAGCCCATTCTTACATCCTTTAAGAGGTTCATGTGCAAACCCCATGTCAGCAACTTTTTAAACACCAGTGCGTTCTAAAGTTAGTTGTAAGTGATGTTTCTCTGCTCCCCTCATCACTTTCTGAGAAGGGTCCATGGTGAGGGTAGCCCACCCATTTATCTTCTTTATCATGAATGAAATGTACGGTCACTACAAGCTGACACAGATTTCTGTTTATAAGCGTGGACTGCTGGAGGATACGCCTAATTTATACGCCTGCGCCTCACCATAAATTAAGTGAATCCTCCATCAGTGCAGGGGATATCCAGACCAGCATACCACATGCCAGTCTTAATAAATCTACCCCTATGTCTTTACATATGCATTACCTACCAAAAACAGGTATGGACTTTGCCATATGAAACTTATAGGGTTTTTCCGGTTCTAGGACGTTATCCCCTATCTACAAGATGATCAGTGAGGGTCCTACCGCTGAGGGCCCAGTATCCCCTGAAATAGATGGAGCGGCAGGTCACAAAATGGTGCCGCTGCCGCTCCCATTCATTGCATCCCCTGTGAACAGGGGATAACTGGTTATAACCGCAATACCTCTTTAAAGCTGGTTCTGTTTTTTACTGCACTTTAAGGCAAATAAATGCAATCTCCAGATGCTGCATCAAAGTCTTTGGGAAATATTAAACACAGGTCAAACCGTCTCTTTTTGTACTGGCCTTTTAACTAGTTTTCTCTCTAAGGCCGGGCTCACATCATCGTTTATTTTTCTATTCTTCTGCTTCGTCAGATGAACAGAAAAATAAAGAAAAAACGGATCCTAATAGTAAATGGTGATGTGAACCTGACCTAAAGTGGATTTTCATCAATTACTCAAGCTTCTTTTTTTTTTTTTTAAGTGTGTCATATTTTTTTTTATTTGCTAGTTTATAAGAGCTAGGCATGAATATCTGAGTTAGTCTGTCAATAATTGTCACGAAATGTGTAATTACCTTATATTAACAGCTTTCATTAATGTCCCTTTTCACTGGTCCCTTAAAAGACCATTGCTATTTCTTGTCTGTCTTCCCTTTAGTATAAACAGAAGACAGAGGGGCGGTCCTTCACACTGCATGCCTGCATTAGGCTTCAGAGTGAGGAGGCGTGTCTCTCAGTAATCCAATTTGATTGGCTGGCAGGAAGCTGGTGGCTACAGCAAGTGTGTATGGGAAGTGAGGGAAGGCAGTTTTGGCCTCAGAGAACCGGCAGAGGAGCTATCTTGAGAAGATCCTCATATTGTAGGGGTTAAAACAGCCGTAACTAAGGAAAAGACTCAAAGAAAACAGGTATTTGAAGAAACTAAAGACTGCTATATGCATAACGCTGCTGCAGCAGTAACACATGCTAAAATTTATTTTTTGATGAAAACATGACAGTTACACTTTAATTCATTTGCAGTTTCCCCTAATCCCCCATCCTTGAATCCTACTTCCTAGTTTGTCATGTGACTGCTGTCCCATCATGCCATAGGGCAGAGAGATGGGTGCTGATATCAGCAGATCATGTGACACTAATCACGCCCCTTTACAAGGCTCCAATGCAGGATGTAACCTACAGCAACTGAATATCAAAACTGATTTGCCACAGGGTACAATGGTAGGGTAACTTAACAATAAGGCAGTTAATATAAAGTGTGATATTTGGGGAAAGTGATATAACAGCGATGTATGTTGGGTGGGATACATTTCTTTTAGTGCCATAACCCCTTTAAGTGTTTTTGGGTCAATGCGATTTTTTTAAAAGTTGCAGCATGCTTTTTTCTTGTCATTTTCCCATAGACTTCTTGATGTGCAAAAAATGCCACTAGAAACGCAAAAGTACAGAAAAATGTCAGAAGCACCCTAAATTGATTATACAGTATAACATTAGAAAAATGTAGATTACACTTACTAGCAATCTGTTTAATTTAAGGAGTTATCCCATGATTAACGTAAAAAATGAATATCAGACAGCAGCATATAGTACATGACGATCTCTTTCTAACAAAGCTGGAACCAGTACTGTACCTCACATGGATCCAGAGATCTCCACATTCAATGCTTCAATTGCTCTGCTAGATTTTTTTTTAGGGTCCATTCACACGTCTGTTGCGGAGCCACGGAATGGAAGTGCGGATGCGGACAGCACACTTTTTGCTGTCCGCATCTTTTGCAGCCCCATTGAAACTGAATGGATCCGCACCCGTTCAGCAAAATCGCGGAATGGATGCGGACCCAATTTGCGGACGTGTGAATGGACTATTAAAAGGGTTTTCCGGGATTTCGATACTGATGACCTTATTCTTAGCATAGGTCATCAGTATCTGATCGGTGGGGGTCCGACACCTCCGCTGGTCAGCTGCTTGAGAAGGCATCCGCACTCCTGTGAGTGATGCGGCCTTTTCGCAGCTTACCAAGCACAGCATCATACATTGTATAGCAGCTGTTCTTGGTATTAAGCACCGCCCCATTGAAGTGACCCCCGCCAATCAGATACTGATGACCTATCCTGAGGATAGGTCATCAGTATCGAAATCCCGGAAAACCCCTTGGCTGTCAGCTTAGGGGCCATGTCCTTTCTGCTGAAGCTGCTAGCAGTTGAAGGATGTAATGGAGTATGTGCTTCTATGTCAGTGAGCAGCAAAGAAAAATTAGAAATTATGAAAAGATCAAACAGCAGGTAGTGCTATACAGATACATTTCAGGGAATAAGTCACGTCGCGGTCTAGGAGACGGGCACGTCCGGAGCGCGCACGCGTCATCAGCACGTACAGCGTCTCCCGTGCTCCTGATCATACTATGCACCCCGCCCGTCTATGCGCATTCATGAGAATGGTTTTAGGGCTGAGCGCCGAGCTGATCACTCGGCGCTCGGCTGTGTAGAGTTATGTGACGCTGGCCACGTCACATGACCCCTCTGGCTCCCTATTTAAACAGGCAGTCTGCTGGCCACAGATTGCCTGTTATTTAGGTTCCACCTGCGACTTTGTCTTTCCTGACGTACTGACCTCCTGCTGAATTCCTGACGATCCCCTGCCTGCTCCTTGTGTACTTTGCTGCTCTCCTGGTATTCTGACCCCAGCTTCCTCCTGACGATCCTCTGCTGACTCCTTTGGTACTTCATGACTCTCCTGACTATCTCTGCTTGCTCCATTTGTACTTCGTAGCTTTCCTGGTATAGACTCGGTCCGTTCACATGCTATTGTTAGTCTGGTCTGTCCTCCCTGCACTTATTCCAAGCTAGGGATTGCCGTCCAGTTGTCCCCTGTTATTAGGACTCGCGAGGCAAGTAGGCAGGGCCAGGGGTGAGGGTGGAGCGCAGTGTTCACTATCCTCTCCCCTGTGTGTGTGTGCGCGACCGTTATAAACTAACTGGCTATGCTAAATGTTTAATTACATTAAGTACAAAAGTGTTAAAAATACAGGTGCTGTTTTGAAATTGTAGAATATTTTTCATGAGATAACATCTTTCAGCCTATGCCAGCACCCCGGAAGAGACCACCTCCTTCTTCCCTGGACAGGAACTAGTTTAAAGGATGGAACGCCCCCACACATCCCCAGTCCTTTCAACATCTCTGAAGAGTAGACAAGAAGAAGAATTAAGGTGAGACTTTTCTCCCAAAGGATAGACCAGCGATGGCCAACCTGTGGCTCTCCAGCTGTTGCAAAACTATAATTCCCAGCATGCCCACACTGCCTACCGCTATCAACTTACAGCAGGGCATGGTGGGAGTTGTAGTTTTACAGCAGCTGGAGAGCCGCATGTTGGCCATCCCTGGGATCAGGGTGGATTTGATTTAAATCAAACTGATTTAAATTACGATTTAAATCACTAGTCAGTAAGGCTTGATTTAAATCATAGTTTTCTACATAAAGACTAATTCTTGCTGGTATAACTTATAATATGCAAGTAGATGAAGATTTTTAGAATAACAACTCCTTATATTAGTTTGATTAGGTTGATTCTGTATTCATAGGTTTGTAGAAGTTAGGATTAAGGTCTTTTTCTGAACTCTGTTCATGTTATAACATTTTTGCTGTGAAGAAGAGGCATGTGATATCTGCTGAGTCAAATTCAGATTTATTTACAAAAAAATTAAACACATACAGCCTTATTCTACATTATTAAAAAACGAATCTTTATTTCATGATGGAATAACCTTTGGATGGTAATATATTTTTCTCAAAAAGCATTTTATATAAAAAAAAAAATCTGAATTAAATAAATAATAATAATAAAAAAAATATTAGAAGGTAGCTAAAGCGAATGTCTAAAAAAAATAAAAAGGTATGTGGGGAACTCCAGGTGGCCACCCGACAAGTCTGCTCTACAGAGGCACAGGCCTCCTCTGCACATGAGTTAAACAAGCAAGTGAAAGTAATGTATCAAAATATCAATTTATTATAAAATATGGGGAAAAGACAGGATGGTATACAGAAAAGCAAAGGGCCATTCAACGCCGTAGCATACACCTATCTACCCATGCATCAATTAAACACAGGGTAGTTTAGCAGGTAAGAGAAGAGGGGCTCTAGCTCAGGGACAACCAATTCTGCATAACACCAAAAAATCCCCACAAATGGGCTGTATACTGTTAGTGCAGAAAAATAATAACTGGGTGTCCATGAGCTATCCCACATGTCCAAAAATCATGGGCAACAAGACTGACAGGTATAATAGGCAAAATATCTCAAGTCGAGTCATGTCCAGATCTCAAAGAATGGCAATGGTAAAACTGGAGTATCAGAAACCCACTATGGATGTATACAAGTGCCATATGGGGATGCCATGCTGTACTAAACACAGGACGTACCTGAAGACATAGTGAATGCGGCGGATGCTGGACCCTAAGCGCGAAACCTCGATGCGCGTTTCACCTCAGTGGCTTCGTCACTCCTCTGCACATGAGTTAGGGATTGACTGGGTGAAGTGGGCACCAAACCCTAAGGGCTTTCACACGAGCAGATGCCATGCATGGAATCCACTGTGTGAAAGAGAGCCAAGCCCCGCACTGGACAGCAGAGACACAGAGTAGTAAAGTTGTCACCGTGATTTTGTAGTAAAAAGATACTGATCTTTATATTGATAATATGATTGATAATGCTCCGTGTCTCTACTGTCCAGAGTGGGGCTTGGCTCTCTTTCACGCAGCGGATTCCATGTAAGGGATCCGCTCGTGTGAAAGAGCCCTAAGGGGGAAGATCTAGCCAGCCTTTATGCTAAACAGCCTGTCTAATCCATCTAGCTACCTAAGAAGAAGCCTCTTCCCTTCTTAGATCTTTGAAGCTGTAGGAAAAGCTGAGAAGAATCCCTTCAGTCATAAGAAACTTGCAGATACTGGAGGAGCATCTGGCTGATGTGTAAACAATGAAACCTAGCCCCTTTCTCATTATTTGGGGAAATGGCAGAATGGTGGGAGAACCAAATAGTGGAATTTACAAGACACTGTAGGTAGAAATGGATGGGCCAGGAGCAATGGTAACCCTATCTAATAGAATTAGGCTACTTTCACACTAGCGTTTCTATTTTCCAGTATTGAGATCCGTCATAGGGTCTTAATACCGGAAAAAAACGCTTCCGTTTTGTCCCCATTCATTGTCAATGGGGACAAAACGTAACTGAACGGAATGCTCCAAAATGCATTCCGTTCCGTTTAGTTGCGTTCTCGTACCGGAGAGCAAACCGCAGCAAGAGAAAACGGATCCGTCCCCATTGACTTGCATTGTGGGTCATGATGGATCCGTTTTCTCTGACACAATAGAAAATGGATCTGTCCCCTATTCACTTTCAATGGAGTTCATGACGGATCCGTTCTTGCTATGTTACAGATAATACAACTGGATCTGTTCATACAACCGGATAATACATATTATGTATGATCCTGCCAGATCCAGCAAAAACGCTATTGTGAAAGTAGCCTTACCGTATAAGGAGGGTCTTCTGCATCTCACTCACCCTTCTAGCTGATGTAATAGCTAAAAGAAAGGCTAATTTAATGCAAAGCATCTTAAAGGAGAGGCTGAAACAGATGTAAGAAAGCATGCTCGCTGCTGTAATGAATCTCCGAATGCAAGGGAGTCTAAAAGCCTGGACCCAAGGCCACCTGTACATGTTGTGGAATGCGTGCGGTTTTTCAGTGCGGATTCCCGTGCAGACAAACCACAGGGTAGTACAGTACCAGCAAAGTGTATGAGATTACACATCTCATGTACACTATGCAGATTTTTTCCATGAGTAGATTGACTTGCTGTGCGGATTTAAAAATAAATAGCATGTTAATCATGGCTTCAAATTCCACCCTTTTGAATTGTAACGGTTAGATCTGCGGCAAAACCGCATCAAATCCGCACCAAAATCTGCAATTAGAAATTGCAGATTTTTGTGCGGACACGCTGCAGAAACGCACATAAATTTGCATGGATATTCGTGTGGATCTTATGTGTATTCACCCGCACCCGTGTGGAGGTGGCCTAAGGGCACTACGTTTCTTGTTCAGTCCCTCCTACAAAAAAATAAAAATAAATAAAAAATCCAGAATAAACGGGATGTCTGGACTAGACAGGACTTCCATGTTGGTTGCTGGCAAATCTACAAAAAGCCCTCCAGATTCTGAGCTAGATAGCCAATGTTACTCTCTTTCTACTTGCCAGCAGGGTAGAAATTACTTCCCTTTCCTCCTTAAAATCTGCCTTTGAAAAGCCACATGTAGACTTTTCACTTCTGGATGGCAAGCTGGTTCCTCAGTTTCTGGAAGATCCTGCTGACAACATGGAGCAATCACTGTCTCTGTGGCTGCCTCCTCTCTTCTTGACAGTGGCGTCTCTAGCTTTCAAATTTTGGGGGGGGGGGGGGGGGGCACACTGGGGGCCAGGACAAAAGTAGGGGGGCAGCTATAACAACGATACATTTACACAAGTATGCTTAGAAATGCTGCGATACTTTACCCAATACCTAAAACCGCAATAGGGAAGAAAAACCCCAATCACTCAGATTTCAACATGTCCTAGCTGCCTGGGGATCTGTGGATGACACTTATGGAGGGGGATCTGTGGATGACACTTATGGAGGGGGATCTGTGGATGACACTTATGGAGGAGGATCTGTGGATGACAGACACCGTTTATAGCATCTCATGCTATGTGTCATCCACAGATCCACCCCATATCAGTGTCATATCGGGATCCCTCTCCCTATAAGGCCCCATTCACACATCCGAAATTTGCGTAACGGAATTGCAGACCCATTCATTTCTATAGGGCAGCACAACGTGCTGCCGGATACGGAAAGGCGGTCCCCCCCGTAACAGTGTCATGACATCCAAAGACCCCCGATCCCCCTCCCTATAACACTATAAGAGTATCATCCACAGATCCTTCCCCCCTATAACAGTGTAATGACTCATGACATCCACAGATCACCCTCCCCACCGCTCACATTTGAACATGATTTCTCTAAACGGTAAAGTAAACATTGTTATCATTCAGGCTACACTGACAGTAACTTTAAAGGGGTTCTGCACTTTTATTTAACTGAGATGATCTATACTCTGGATAGATCTTCAGCTTCTGATCGGCAGGGGTCAGACACCCGGTACCCCCGCCGATCAGCTGTTTGAGAAGGCACTGGCGCTCGAGCAGCATCGTGGCCTTCTCACTGTTTACCGCCGGCCCACTGACTGACATCACGACTAGTATCAACTAGCCTGAGCACGGCTAAGCTCTGTCACTTGAATGGCGCTTAGCCGCGTCCACGCTAGTTGATACTAGTCGTAACTCGTGACATCACTGGGCCGACGGTATACAGTGAGAAGGCCGCGGCGCTACTGGAGCGCCGGTGCCTTCTTAAGCAGCTGATCGGCGGGGGTCCCGGGTGTCTGACCCCCGCCGATCAGAAGCTGATGATCTATCCAGAGTATAGATCATCAGTTAAATTAAAGTGCAGAACCCCTTTAACTTTTAAATCAGGAAGATTCTGGGGCAGCCGCCAGCCAGCTCTCCTCTCAGACTCAGTCAGAGTCAGATCTAATCTCTCTAGTTAGAATAGAAAGAGACTTAGTCAGTCCACTCAGTCACTACTTGTAAGTTGTACCTTATTATTATTAAGTTAACCTGCTACACACCGTCACCACTAGGTCAGGCTCAGTCCAGTCTGTTCGGTATCGGTAGGTTAGGGTAGGGTAGGGCCACGCCACACACTGTCTGTTCTCTAGTCTGGGCCTGGCTGGCTTAACCACCTCCCGACCGCTGTACGCGTATATGCGTCCGGGAGGTGGTTGCTTTACTCCTCCTGGACGCATATACGCGTCTTCTCGCGAGACGCGAGATTTCCTGTGAACGCGCGCGCTCACAGGAACGGAAGGTAAGCGAGTGGATCTCCAGCCTGCCAGCGGCGATCGCTCGCTGGCAGGCTGGAGATCCGAATTTTTTAACCCTTAACAGGTATATTAGACGCTGTTTTCATAACAGCGTCTAATATACCTCCTACCTGGTCCTCTGGTGGTCCCTTTTGTTAGGATCGACCACCAGAGGACTCAGGTAGGTCAGTACAGTCCCACCAAACACCACACTACACTACACTACACCCCCCCCCCCCCGTCACTTATTAACCCCTTATAAACCCCTGATCACCCATGATCACCCCATATAAACTCCCTGATCACCCCCCTGTCATTGATCACCGCCCTGTCATTGATCACCCCCCTGTCAGGCTCCGTTCAGACGTCCGTATGATTTTTACGGATCCACGGATACATGGATCGGATCCGCAAAAAGCATACGGACGTCTGAATGGAGCCTTACAGGGGGGTGATCAATGACAGGCGGGTGATCACCCATATACACTCCCTGATCACCCCCTGTCATTGATCACCCCCCTGTCATTGATCACCCCCCTGTAAGGCTCCATTTAGACGTCCGCATGATTTTTACGGATCCGATCCATGTATCCATGGATCCGTAAAAATCATGCGGACGTCTGAATGGAGCCTTACAGGGGGGGTGATCAGTGACAGGGGGGTGATCACCCTGATCACCCCCTGTCATTGATAACCCCCCTGTAAGGCTCCATTCAGACGTCCGCATGCGTTCTGTGGATCCGATCCATGTATCCATGGATCCGTAAAAAATCATGCGGATGTCTGAATGGAGCCTTACAGGGGGGGTGATCAGTGACAGGGGGGTGATCACCCTGATTACCCTGATCACCCCCTGTCATTGATAACCCCCCTGTAAGGCTCCATTCAGACGTCCGCATGCGTTCTGTGGATCCGATCCATGGATCCGTAAAAATCATGCGGACGTCTGAATGGAGCCTTACAGGGGGGGTGATCAGTGACAGGGGGGTGATCACCCTGATTACCCTGATCACCCCCTGTCATTGATAACCCCCCTGTAAGGCTCCATTCAGACGTCCGCATGCGTTCTGTGGATCCGATCCATGTATCCATGGATCCGTAAAAAATCATGCGGATGTCTGAATGGAGCCTTACAGGGGGGGTGATCAGTGACAGGGGGGTGATCACCCTGATTACCCTGATCACCCCCTGTCATTGATAACCCCCCTGTAAGGCTCCATTCAGACGTCCGCATGCGTTCTGTGGATCCGATCCATGTATCCATGGATCCGTAAAAATCATGCGGACGTCTGAATGGAGCCTTACAGGGGGGGTGATCAGTGACAGGGGGGTGATCACCCTGATTACCCTGATCACCCCCTGTCATTGATAACCCCCCTGTAAGGCTCCATTCAGACGTCCGCATGCGTTCTGTGGATCTGATCCATGTATCCATGGATCCGTAAAAATCATGCGGACGTCTGAATGGAGCCTTACAGGGGGGGTGATCAGTGACAGGGGGGTGATCACCCTGATCACCCCCTGTCATTGATAACCCCCCTGTAAGGCTCCATTCAGACGTCCGCATGCGTTCTGTGGATCCGATCCATGTATCCATGGATCCGTAAAAAATCATGCGGATGTCTGAATGGAGCCTTACAGGGGGGGGTGATCAGTGACAGGGGGGTGATTACCCTGATCACCCCCTGTCATTGATAACCCCCCTGTAAGGCTCCATTCAGACGTCCGCATGCGTTCTGTGGATCTGATCCATGTATCCATGGATCCGTAAAAAATCATGCGGATGTCTGAATGGAGCCTTACAGGGGGGGTGATCAATGACAGGGGGGTGATCAGGGAGTCTATATGGGTGATCACCCCCCTGTCATTGATCACCCCCCTGTCATTGATCACCCCCCCCCCCCCCTGGTAAGGCTCCATTCAGACATTTTTTTTGGCACAAGTTAGCGGAAATTTTTTGTTTGTTTTTGTTTTTGTTTTTTCTTACTAAGTCTCATATTCTACTAACTTGTGTCAAAAAATAAAATCTCACATGGACGCACCATACCCCTCACGGAATCCAAATGCGTAAACATTTTTAGACATTTATATTCCAGACTTCTTCTCACGCTTTAGGGCCCCTAAAAAGCCTGGGCAGTATAAATACCCCACATGTGACCCCATTTCGGAAAGAAGACACCCCAAGGTATTCCGTGAGGGGCATATTGAGTCCATGAAAGATTGAAATTTTTGTCCTAAGTTAGCGGAAAGTGAGACTTTGTGAGAAAAAAACAAAAAAAAAAATCAATATCCGCTAACTTATGCAAAAAAAAAAAAAATTCTAGGAACTCGCCAGGCCCCTCATTGAATACCTTGGGGTGTCTTCTTTCCAAAGTGGGGTCACATGTGGGGTATTTATACTGCCCTGGCTTTTTTGGGGCCCTAAAGCGTGAGAAGAAGTCTGGGATCCAAATGTCTAAAAATGCCCTCCTAAAAGGAATGTGGGCCCCTTTGCGCATCTAGGCTGCAAAAAAGTGTCACACATGTGGTATCGCCGTACTCAGGAGAAGTTGGGGAATGTGTTTTGGGGTGTCATTTTACATATACCCATGCTGGGTGAGAGAAATATCTTGGTCAAATGCCAACTTTGTATAAAAAAATGGGAAAAGTTGTCTTTTGCCAAGATATTTCTCTCACCCAGCATGGGTATATGTAAAATGACACCCCAAAACACATTCCCCAACTTCTCCTGAGTACGGCGATACCAGATGTGTGACACTTTTTTGCATGCCAAGGTAGGCAAAGGGGCACACATTCCAAAGTGCACCTTTCGGATTTCGCAGGCCATTTTTTACACATTTTGATTGCAAGGTACTTCTTACACATTTGGGCCCCTAAATTGCCAGGGCAGTATAACTACGCCACAAGTGACCCCATTTTGGAAAGAAGACACCCCAAGGTATTCCGTGAGGGGCACGGCGAGTTCCTAGAATTTTTTATTTTTTGTCGCAAGTTAGTGGAATATGAGACTTTGTAAGGAAAAAAGAGGAAAAAAAATAAAATCATCATTTTCCGCTAACTTGTGACAAAAAATAGAAAATTCTAGGAACTCGCCATGCCCCTCACGGAATACCTTGGGGTGTCTTCTTTCCAAAATGGGGTCACTTGTGGCGTAGTTATACTGCCCTGGCAATTTAGGGGCCCAAATGTGTGAGAAGTACCTTGCAATCAAAATGTGTAAAAAATGGCCTGCAAAATCCGAAAGGTGCACTTTGGAATATGTGCCCCTTTGCCCACCTTGGCTGCAAAAAAGTGTGACACATCTGGTATCGCCGTACTCAGGAGAAGTTGGGGAATGTGTTTTGGGGTGTCATTTTACATATACCCATGCTGGATGAGAGAAATATCTTGGCAAAAGACAACTTTTCCCATTTTTTTATACAAAGTTGGCATTTGACCAAGATATTTTTCTCACCCAGCATGGGTATATGTAAAATGACACCCCAAAACACATTCCCCAACTTCTCCTGAGTACGGCGATACCAGATGTGTCACACTTTTTTGCTGCCAAGGTGGGCAAAGGGGCGCATATTCCAAAGTGCACCTTATGGATTTCACTGGTCATTTTTTACACATTTTGATTGCAAAGTTCTTCTCACACATTTGGGCCCCTAAATTGCCAGGGCAGTATAACTACCCCACAAGTGACCCCATTTTGGAAAGAAGACAACCCAAGGTATTCTGTGAGGGACATGGTGAGTTCCTAGAATTTTTTTATTTTTTGTCGCAAGTTAGTGGAATATGAGACTTTGTAAGAAAAAATAAAAAAAATAAAATCATCATCATTTTCCGCTAACTTGTGACAAAAAATAAAAAGTTCTATGAACTCACTATGCCCATCAGCGAATACCTTAGGGTGTTTACTTTCCGAAATGGGGTCATTTGTGGGGTTTTTCTACTGTTTGGGCATTGTAGAACCTCAGGAAACATGACAGGTGCTCAGAAAGTCAGAGCTGTTTCAAAAAGCGGAAATTCACATTTTTGTACCATAGTTTGTAAATGCTATAACTTTTACCCAAACCATTTTTTTATCAAAGACATGTAGAACAATAAATTTGGCGAAAAATTTATATATGGATGTCGTTTTTTTTGCAAAATTTTACAGCTGAAAGTGAAAAATGTCATTTTTTTGCAAAAAAATCGTTACATTTTGATTAATAACAAAAAAAGTAAAAATGCCAGCAGCAATGAAATACCACCAAATGAAAGCTCCATTAGTGAGAAGAAAAGGAGGTAAAATTCATTTGGGTGGTAAGTTGCATGACCGAGCGATAAACGGTGAAAGTAGTGTAGTGCCGAAGTGTAAAAAGTGCTCTGGTCATGAAGGGGGTTTCACCTAGCGGGGCTGAAGTGGTTAAAGGGCTTCTGTCACCCCACTAAAGTCATATTTTTTTTTTTGCCAACTTAAATTCCTTATAATGCGATATATTAATATATAGGGCTCTTACTCATTTTGGTTGGGTAGTTTCTTAAAAAAAACGGACTTTTATAATATGTAAATGAGCTCTCTACCAGCAGGTAGGGCGGCTACTTGCTCATAGCAGCCGCATCCTCCTTTCATAAAGACGCCCCCTCCTCATGTTGATTGACAGGGCCAGCGAACGCGCTCGTCCTCTGGCTGGCCCTGTCTGCATTCAAAATCTGGCGCCTGCGCTGTACCAGTCTTCAGTCGGCGCACTGAGAGGAGGACGCTCGCTCGGCCGCTCCTTCCTCAGTGCGCCTGCGCCGGGTGTAGATGTAACGCCATCGGCGCATGGAGGATGGAGCGGCCGAGCGAGCATCCTCCTCTAAGTGCGCCTGCGCCGACTAAAGACCGGTACAGCGCAGGCGCCAGATTTTGAACGCAGACAGGGCCAGCCAGCCAGAGGACGAGCGCGTTCGCTGGCCCTGTCAATCAACATGAGGAGGGGGCGTCTTTATGAAAGGAGCATGCGGCTGCTACCAGCAAGTAGCCGCCCTATTTGCTGGTAGAGAGCTAATTTACATATTATAAAAGTCAGTTTTTTGAAGAAACTACCCAACCAAAATGAGTAAGAGCACCATATATTAATATATCGCATTATAAGGAATTTAAGCTGCCCAAAAAAAAAATGACTTTAAGCAGCTGCTGCCAGTAGATTAATGAATCAGAATCAGCTCGTCTCACTGCCACTGAGTCTGACTCAACAGGTCAGGTCCTGGAGCCGGGGGCGGAGCTGGGGGTGGAGCCAGGAACGCGGCGCGGTGGCGGTGGGTGGAGACTAGAGAGTGAGACCGCAACTGCACCGAATCCAAGACAGATCATCAGATGTGAAGATGATGTCCGGTAGGGCTGCCAAGTGCCTACACAGTGCACAGCAGCGCAGCATAGACCAACTATTACCAAAATGAATGGGGGACATTTTAGTTGGGGGGGCACATGGGGGGGCACAGCTTGATGTAGGGGAGGCCGTGGCCCCCTCTGGCCCCCCCCCCCCCCCCCGGTGACGCCACTGCTTCTTGAGAGCCCTTGGCAACAGTTTTATAGAGGCAAAGGCATAAAGAAGACCCTCCTTCCTACATTGGGCAAAGCAGTCCATCCCTTATTGGAAATCCTTAGGAGAGACAGACAGAAAAACCAGTCCACCTGGACAAAGTGACAGGGCAAATAGATCTATAGGAAATGTACCCAAAAGAATGGCTATCAGCTTGAATACACCCTGAACCCACTCACCCTGATCCAGAAGATAATGAACGGCTCCCCCCACGTTTGGTTGCTGTGGCATCCTCGGGCCTTCTGAATGCTCCAAGGGCTGTCACAGCTATATTCAAATGGGCTCCAGAAGAAATTAATGAATCTCCCATAGACTGCAATGATAATTTATTATAGTCTATGGGAGAAGCGATCTGACAAATGCGGCTGTAGGGAAGACTTGATGGCATGGAAGCCAGCGCGATGCCTTCCTTAGGCATTTGCGCTGCCTTCCTGTGACGAGCCTGTGAGATCCAGCCCCCTGGATCTCACAGGCCGGAAGCTGTATGAGTAATACACACTGTATCACTCATACAGCTAATGCATTCCAATACAGAAGTATTGGAGTGCATTGTAAAGGGGATTAGACCCCCAAAGTGGGACAAAAAATAAAGTGAAAAAATAAAGTTTCCCCCCTAAAAAATTAAAAGTTTCAAGTAAAAATAAACAAAAATGTCATTTTCCCCAAATAAAGTAAAAAAAAATGGTAAAAATTAGGGGGGGAAACAAAGACATATTAGGTATCGCCGCGTCCGTATCGACCGGCTCTATAAACATATCACATGACCTAACCCCTCAGATGAACACCGTAAAAAATAAAAACTGTGCTAAATAAACCATTTTGTGTCACCTTACATCACAAAAAGTACAACAGCAAGCGATCAAAAAGGCGTTTGCCCACCAAAATAGTACCAATCTAACCGTCACCTCATCCCGCAAAAAAATTAGCCCCTACCTGAGACAATCGGCCAAAAAATAAATAAAAATATGGCTCAGAATATGGAGACACTAAACCATAATTTTTTTTGTTTTAAAAAGCTGTTATTCTGTAAAACTTACATAAATAAAAAAAAGTAAACATATTAAGTATCGCCGCCTCCGTATCGACCGGCTCTATAAAAATATTACATGACCTAACCCCTGAGATGAACGCCGTAAAAAATAAAAAACGGTGCTAAAAATTTTTTGTCACCTAACATCACAAAAAGTGTAATAGCAAGCGATCCAAAAGTCATATGCATATTTCGGAATTGTATCTCTATTTTCCATTAATTCTTATGGAACACCTAAAGGGTTAATAAAGTTTGTAAAATCAGTTTTGAATACCTTGAGGGGTGTAGTTTCTAGAATGGGTTTTTGAAAATTTCTGAGAAATTTCAAGATTTGCTTATAAACTTCTAAGCCTTGTAACGTCCCCCAAAAATAAAATATCATTCCCAAAATGATCCTAACATGAAGTAGAAAATATGGGGAATGTAGAGTAATAACTATTCCCTTACGTCCTACCAGCAGCACAGATGGGGTTAACTGCCCCCTGTGGACTGGTAGGACCGGCGGAATTTTAATGAGCCCAAAAGAACCAATGAACAAACTCCACCTCCCATAAAGGGAGGGGATCACCCCCCAGCCCACCGTGTTTTTTTCTGTCCTTTGGACAGGTGCTCTGGCGAGGTGCTCCCCCCTCTTTTTGGGGGAGCAGGAGGCTGTATTTTAATGGGGGTTTCTTTCTTTTTTCTCTTTGCTGTCTGCGCTTATTGTTGCGCTCTTTTTTTCCCCCCATCGAACCTACCCCTGGTCCTACAGCTTACCTGGGGGTAGTGTGGTACAATTATCACTCTTCGAGCCGGACTGCCTGTTCGGTTCGGAATTATACAAGATCATGGAGGGACTCTCCGATAAGAAATGGAAGAGTCTCCCCCAACAGCCCTTTCGGGGTCGTGGCAGGCAAGATCGCGGAGGCAGATCCTTGAGACGCTCCCGCAAACCCACCAAGGAGGCAAAACCCTCCTGACTATGGGCCTCTCAGAGGCTCTTGGTTAAACCCTGCTGCCCCTGTCGTTATGCTTCTGGATTTTCCCGTACCCCTCCCCCAGCTTCCCGTGGGGAAACGTCTTACCCACTTCAAATATGTATGGGCCCAGGATATTTCAGACTCCTGGGTTCAAAGCATAGTTTCTGCCGGTTATCTAATAGATCTTGTTTCACTCCCCCAAAAAAGATTCATCGCTACTCGAAGTTTTCTGCCTGCCAAACAGAGGATCCTAGAGTCCTATATTCAGGACTACATTTCCAAGGGAGCCCTGGAAGGAGGTACCGGCAGGGGAGAGGGGTCTAGGGATTTATTCTCCAGTATTCCTGGTGCCCAAGAAAACAGGAGATCTCCGGATGATCATAGATTTGAGATTTCTCAATCGATTCGTAAGGAGAACCAGGTTCCGGATGGAAACCATAAGGTCAGTCAGCCACATCCTCAACCCTGGAGACGTGATGGCTACTCTGGACCTCAAGAATGCTTACCTCCACATCCCGATTCACCCCTCCTCTCGGAAATTTCTCAGGATCGCGGTCCAGATTTCAGGAGTGCGCAGGCATTTTCAGTTTGCCGCCCTCCCTTTCGGAATCTCATCTGCCCCTCTTATCTTCACCAAGGTGGTAGTGTCGGTGGTGGCAGCTCTGAGACTTCAGGGACTGACCATTGTTCCCTACTTGGACGATTGGTTTCTTCTAGCCTCTTCAGTTCCAATACTTACCCATCATCTTCATGTCACAATTTCCTTTCTGCTCCGCCTAGGCTGGATCATCAACTGGCAGAAGTCGAATGTGAGCCCATCGACTTCAATCCATTACTTAGGATTCGTGGTCAACTCTCTCGAGATGTCCCTCCAGTTGACCTAGAAAGAAGAGCGCGGATTCAGCACCTGGCAAGGATCATTTCTGTCCCACGTCGAGTCTCCATCCGGACTCTCATGAAGATGCTAGGGCTCATGTCAGCGGCTGCGGATGCAGTCCCTTGGGCTTTATGGCACCTCCGTCCTCTTCAATCGGAGGTCTTAGACAAATGGAATGGCAGCCCTGCTGGGGCTAGATTCCCTGTGCTCCCTATCCAACCAAAGCCAGAATTCCCTCAGATGGTGGTTCCAACTGCCAGCAGGAAAGTCTATGACCCAACCAGATTGGCTCATATTGACAACAGACGCGTCCCTTGTAGGCTAAGGTGCCCATTTAGACGGATCCCCAGTTCGGGGATCTTGGTCTCCTGGCATCTTTCTTCGAATTTCCGCGAGATGCACGCTATCAGGCTAGCCCTCCTCCACTTCGCCCCTCAGATCCGGGGCAAGGCAGTGAAAGTCCAGTCAGACAACATGACTGCGGTGTGCTTTATATAAACAAGCAGGGAGGCACAAGATCCTTACCCCTTCTTTCAGAGATCGGGGTAATTCTGCGGTGGGCAGAGCTGAACCTATCCCATCTATCTGCCACTCACATCCGAGGCTCCCTCAACATCATTGCGGATCGCCTAAGTCGCGGCTTACCGACCATGGAGTGGTCACTGCATGCAGAGATCTTCAGGCAGTTAGTCCACAGATGGGGCATGCCAGAGGCGAATCTCATGGCAACCAGGTTCAACGCCAAGGTGCAGAGGTTCTGTTCCCTATACAGGGAGGACAACCCCCTGGTGATAGACGCTCTGACAATACCGTCAGGCTGGCTTACATCTTCCCTCCTTTTTCCATGATACCGAGGGTATTGATGAAAATCCGTCAGGATCAGGCCTCGGTAATAGCCATCATACCATTCTGGCCCAGGAGATCCTGGTTTACTCAGCTCATTCAGATGAATCGGGGACAATATTGGAGAATCCCCCCGGAGCAGACCCTAGTGTCGTGGGACACTCATCTCTGCCCAGATCTGCACAGATTCAACCTGACAGCCTGGAGGTTGATCAGTCCCTTCCCAGAATGGGAGGGCTCTCTGAGTCGGTCCTGAGAACCCTGTCGCATTCCAGAGCAGAGTCTACGAAGAAGGCCTACTCCCGGATTATGAGGATCTTCACGTCATGGTGTAGTTCCAACCAGGTGGCGTCTGCATATCCGCCCCTTCCTGCGATATTACAGTTCCTTCAGGGTGGACTAGATAAAGGTCTCTCCCCATCTACCCTAAAGGTTCAAGTCTTTGCCATCTCGGCCTGTCTCAACAGACCATACTCTCGGGACCCGCTCTTCAAACGCTTCCTTAAGGGAGCTGAAAGATTGAAGCCTACAATACTGAAACCCGTTCCCCAATGGGACCTATCAGTAGTTCTCAAGGGGTTAGCACCTCCCCCCTTTGAACCTTTGGAGGAGGCAAACTTTAAATTCTTAACTCTTAAAGTGGTATTTCTTCTGGCTATAACCTCAGCCAAGAGAATCTCTGAGCTGCAAGCTTTTTCTGCAATGCATCCATATATCATTTTTTACAGTCCTTCTGAAATTTCTACCTTATTTTAGACCTAAGGTTCCAACTTTTCAAAATGTTAACCAGGTAATCTCTCTACCTGTGTTATTCTCCGCCTCCTCCTCTGATGCTCCAGTTAGACATCCACTGGACATCTTGAGATGCCTCCAGGTCTATGTGGATAGATCCAGGGAGTTCAGGATAGATGAGAACCTCTTCATCCCATTTGCCGGTAAGTCTAAAGGCCAAAAAGCGTCTAAAGCTACTATTAGTCGCTGGGTCAGGGAAGCCATCAGGGAGGCTTTTATGTCCCAATCTTTAGATTCTCCGGAGTTTGTGAGGGCCCATTCTACTAGGGCCGTTGCAACCTCTGTTGCGGAGAGAAGCCTTCTCCCCTTAGAGTTGATCTGTAAGGCGGCTTCCTGGAGCTCTGAATCAACCTTCGTCTCTCATTATAGAATAGATGCTAAGGTAGCAGAGTTTTCGGCCTTCGGGCAGACAGTTCTTACTTCTGCCAGGCATGAGGACCCTCCCTAGGGGATTCTTTCTTGCTATCTCCCCATCTGTGCTGCTGGTAGGACGTAAGGGAATCGTTAATTTCTAACGATAATTTGTTTTCCCTTAGTCCTAACAGCAGCACACAAATTTTCCAACCCTAAGTACATTCTTGTTATAGACACGGTGGGCTGGGGGGTGATCCCCTCCCTTTATGGGAGGTGGAGTTTGTTCATTGGTTCTTTTGGGCTCATTAAAATTCCGCTGGTCCTACCAGTCCACAGGGGCAGTTAACCCCATCTGTGCTGCTGTTAGGACTAAGGGAAAACAAATTATGGAGTATTCATGAAAAGAAATTACTGGTAAGTAATATGGTTTTTCCCTTTCATCCTACATGACGGCATACCATGAGATATAACAGATTAATTCTTATTTAGGGAGGGACTATAGCCTGCAAAACCTTTCTACAAAAAGAAAGCTCCTGACTGGCCTTAGTATCCACCCTGTAATGTTTGGTAAACGTATGAGGGCTTGACCATGTTGCTTCCCTACAGATTTGCTCTATGGATGAATTTGCTTTCTCAGCCCAGGATGTTGAGACAGATCTAGTAGAGTGGGTCGTCAGAATCTTTGGTGGAGGTACTCCCAAGGATTTATAGGTCTTGGATATAGCCATTTTTATCCATCTGGACAGGGAATTCTTTGTGGCTTTATGACCTTTTTTGCGCCCCTAGGAAAGGTACAAAGAAGTGTTTTGACTTCCTGAAAGGTTTTGGGGCCTCTAGATAGAACAAGATGGCCCTACGCACATCTAATTTGTGAAACTTTTCTTCCCCTTCTGATTTTGGATTTGAACAGAATGGTGGGACTATAATTTCCTCCTGATTGTGGAAATTGGATACGACTTTAGAAATGAAGGAATCATCCAATCTGAAAATGATTCGGTCAGGAAACACCGTAAAAAATGGATCAACCTTTTTTAGAGCCTGAATCTCGCTTACTTTACGTGCCGACATAATTGCCACTAAAAATAGGGTTTTTAACAAAATATACTTTTAGAGAGGCTTCCGACAGAGGCTCCAAGGGGGCTACATTTAAACCAGATATACTTTCCAAATCCTGCCCAAACATCAGGTTACCGTGAAAGGGCAGACTACATAGTTTCATCTTAGAACTGATGTCACCTATCCAAGATTTCAACCTTAGCGCCCTTCTAGCTTCAACCACTAACCCTGTGGTTCTTGCCGCCATCCTAACAGACTCCGCAGTGGAATCTGACAAGAAATCCATTGTCTTCACTAAAAGAGGGAAAGAGTCTTTTAAGGAGTCATAAGGGGAACCTTCTTTCATAAGGGATTCCAACTGCTGTAACTATCTTTTAAGGGATCTGTCAATGGATGTGGCGGCGGGATTTGGTTTGAAAAGAGCAGCGGCAGACTCCCAGTTTTTCTTCAGACCTGAATCCACTTTATCCATGGGGTCTTTTAGGGACCCCATGTCCTCAAAGGGAGGGCATTAGACCTTTTAACCAATTTGGAAAGGGACAAATCTACTTTTGGGCAAGAGGTTAACAAGACTTCATCCTCTTCACTAAAGGGAAGTCTCATCTTGGACTGACCTATGGACTTTCTCATCTGAGAGGTCCATGGTCGCCCTGACAGCTTTAATCAATTCTTTTGTATCCTCAGAGGAAAAAAGAAAATGTTTAAATTCCTTATCAGATCCAGAGTAAATAAATAGAGTAAAGACTCTAAATCTGTCTTGCTCTGAATCTGAGGACGAGGAATTAGAGCAAACCATTTTAGGTTCCCTACGCTTTGAGGTAGTGGGACCAGGGATGGCTATAGGATTTTCAGATAGAGCAGAACGCATCTCCTCTCTGATTACATCCCTTAATTCTTCTTTGATAGAGGGAACCAAGTGTTTTGCCATATTAGCAGTACATTTTTTGCAGAGTTTCTTATTACATGTATCTGGTAATTTTACCAAACATATCACACACTCCCTATTTTTAGCTCTCTGAGCACCATCCTCATCACTCTGCAGGCACACAGGGAGAGAGAGTGACAGAGGTAACAAGGGGGTTAGCATAAGTAAAAATATACAGCATCCCCCCAAGTGGAAATAACTTATAACAGTAGGCCCCAGAGAGGTCTCCATCTGGATTGTTCCCAGTTCAGACATACTGTCCGGCCTCTGCACCTCCGTCCCCTTTAAATATCTCTTACCCGCAGACCTCAGATCAGAGGGCGATTTCTGCCTTGATCCGCGCGCCAAATTAAGCTCCACCCCTCTACATGTGTCACGCATGCTGGAAGTTCTTCCTGGAACGCATCCAACATCCTGTGACATCATCGCAAGTGGCGAAAGTATCGGGTTGCGATAAGGAGCGCTCACAAGACCGGAGGAACTCACTGAGTGTCCGGTCAGCACATGGACCTCCACGCCCGGCACGCAGAGCGGGAGGTAAGGAGCAGGGTCCCCTACCAACAGACTCCCCAGCACCTCAGAAACCCAAATAGGGAACGGGTGCTGCCTGCTTCCCTCATGTGGTTAAGGCATAGAAGAAATAAATACAGCCGTCTCTGCCTGCCTTCACAGATGAGGACCCATAGCAACTGCCATGAGGAATAACCCGTCTCCCACCTGGAGGGACAGGAAGACACTGAGGAGGAGCAGGAGGAGGGTCAAATTTATTCTTCCTGTCCCGATGTGGATGGAGGCGGGTCATCTCCTATGGTATGCCGTCATGGAGGAGGAAAGTGATCAAAAAGTCATACACACCCCAAAAGGGGGGGCGTGGGCCGACCAGGTATGTGAGCAGACGTGTGGCTCAGAGCTCCCGGCTAATTGTCCTGCATACATCCTCATTACCTGCTACGGTAGTGGTCACCCTGCGCTACCGGCAAGTGGACATGTTGCCCCTGAGATCTATCATCTTTTTTTGCATCAATATGACCCGTCAGAGGGCCAAGGAGAAGAATGGAAAGGAGTGTGGCGCTGCTACTCCGGTAAAACAAAATGGCGCCGCGCATGCTGCAAAGCTCTCAGATGTAGCAGCACGGCTGGAGAAGTTCGCCCGCTCGTCGGCTCCGCAAGCAACCACACTGGAGACGGAGGCTATTAAAGAGGTGGACTCCCTGGGCGCATCTGGAACCAATGCTCCTGGCCTGATGTCGGAGGTGGTGAGGGAGGTTAGTGCTGCACAGGACAGTGGGATATCCCTGGAGGCAGAGCCCACCATTAACGATGTATATGCCGTGGTGGCACAGAGTAGGGGTGGGCGGTATAGGCGATATGCAATATAAATTTGTGCCACGATATGGATTTCGTGCATATAGCCTATATCGCCGGACTGCGATATGACCACGGAGTGACCATGGTATGTCAGTGAGCAGCATTATACTCACGTGCGCGGTGGCCGCCGGGCGCTCCTTCTTCTGTCTGTGCGGCGCATTGCCAATGCTTATAGCTCACGTGCGCCGTGGCCGCCGGGCGCTCCTTCTCATTGGTCTGTGCGGTGCATTGCTAATGTTATAAGCATCAGCAATGCACCGCACAGACAGAAGAAGGAGCGCCCGGTGGCCACCGCGCACGTGAGTATAATGCTGCTAACTGACATACCATGGCAGCTAGGACTTCAGTAGCGTCCTGCTGCCATGGTAACCGATCGGAGCCCCAGCATTACACTGCTGGGACTCTGATAGGAACTGCTGCTGCCACCAATGATGTGGGGGGGAAGGGGGCCCCTGCACCAATGATCAATACTGGGGGGGGCCCACTGCCACCGCCACCGCTGATGGGGGAGGGAGGGGGACCCTGTGGCCACTGCCACCAATGATTAATACTAGGGAGGGGGGGGGGGGGGGGTTTGAGTTAGCAAAGGAGGCTGATAAGAGGGAGAGGCTGGGGGGGCACATAAGAGACTGGGGGGGGCTACATCAGAGGCTGGGAGGGCTACATGAGAGGCTGGGGGGGGCTACATGAGAGGCTGGGGGGCACATCAGAGGCTGGCTGCCATGGTCAGCTCCCTGCTGCTGTGTGCACAAAGCACATGGCAGCAGGAAGACTGTAAAGTCCTATTCACCCTGATAGATCTCCATTAGGGTGAAAATGACAAGGGTTCTAGCCCTTAAGGAGGCTAATAGTTATTAAATAAAAAGTAAAAAAAAAAAGTTAAACCCCCCACAAATATAGAAAACAATATATCGCGCTATATATCGTATATCGCACATGCTTAAAATTATATCGCAATATAGATTTTAGGCCATATCGCCCACCCCTAGCACAGAGTAACATGGTGCTCACCCCATTAAACACGCACATGGGAGGCCTCAAAGTAGACATTCTGCTCATACGACAAGATATGAGAAAAATAAAGGAGCGTGTTGGCGAAATGGAGGGCCATGTCAGTGCTATGGAGGATCAAATGCTGCCAGCAAAAAGGGATTTGCAGCTTGTAATACATAATATCACACTGCTCATATCTAAATCAGATGACCTTGCAAACAGGTTACAACGCAATAATGTCTGAATAATTGGGGTGCCTGAACGTACAGAAGGAGCGGATGCTGTGTCGTTCTTTGAGAAATGGCTTGCTGACAAAATTGGGAGAGATAAGCCATCTCCGCTTTTTGCTATTGAGTGGGCTCATCGTGTACCATTCCGCCCACCACCACGGTGGGCGCCGCAGAGGCCTATTCTGGTTAAAATCTTGCATTTTAGAGATTGTGATGCCATCTTAAGAGGAGCAAGAGACTGTGCGGATCTTACTAATAATGGAAATCATATCTCGCTGTTCCCTGACTTCCCTGCAGAAGTCCAAAAGAGGAGAGCACGCTTCCTAGACGTCAAGAAAAGATTGAGAGTTTTACAACTTCCCTACTCAATGATCTATCCTGCTAGACTGAGAGTGGTGCTGAAAGAGAAGACGCATACAGTATGTTTTGTATGTTTGATACTCCGGAGGCGGTGTGTCAATGGTTGGATATGTATAAGGAAGACCTACGTGGCAACACCTGAAAATATTGCGTATACTTAAAAGTAACTGACAGATGTCTAATTCAGTGAGGACTATGGAGCCCTTTAGTATATATACTGTTGCTGAGTTCAGTTTGTTATTTTGTTATATGCGGGGGGAAGGGAGGTGGGGGGTGGGGGGTCGGTGTCCTCTCGTCTGGGGGCTCCCCCTCCATTCCTTTTTTGAATGGTGTGGGGTTGTCCTGCACTGTAGCGGGTTAAAATATTTAGGCAGGCCGGGATTATAGCCGAGTAGTTCTACGGAGATAGTTACATTGTTCATACTATAGATCTCCTTTTACATTACAGGTTTGGGTATTTTTTGTACCCCAGTACCCTCGCAGTTGAGGGATATGTCTAACTTATATTTTAGTTTATGTAGGGGGCGGGTATGGGGTGAAGTTGAGACAGAATGTATGCTTATTGTTATGCAACACGGTGGACCCAAGGTGGTGAGCAGCAGCAGGCACCTACTTTTCTGGATTTGGTTTGATGATGGGTACCCGTAGGATCTTCCATGCTCTGCAAACATATCAGCCGGCAATTCTTTGCCTATCTGACACGGCCGGACTGGTCTGCCGGGATACCGAGAAATTTCCCGCTATGCCGGCAGGCCTAAGTGCCGCAAGGCCACGGCCCTGGTGACAATTGGGGGCGGCCGGCGACAGGGCACAGCAGCAGGAGATGAGCGCTTCCATTGTGGAAGCGCTCATCTCCATTGTCATCTGTATCGCCGTCCTCAGGACGTCATTGCGCCGCCTGAGCCGTATAGCGAGGGACACAGGCAGGAAGAGGCCTGCATAGCATCGCTGGAGGTAAGTATAAGTGTTTTTTTTGTTTTTTTTTATATAGGTACAATACTGGCACATGATAAGGGGGGACTACTGGGCTGGCACATGATAAGGGGGACTACTGGCACATAAGGGAGGGCTACTGGCACATAAGGGGGACTACTGGCACATGATAAGGGGGGGCTACTGGCGCATAAGGGGGGGCTACTGGCACATGATAAGGGGGGCTACTGGCACATAAGGGGCGGCTACTGGCACATGATAAGGGGCGGCTACTGGCACATGATAAGGGGGACTACTGGCACATAAGGGGCACTGGCACATAAGGGGCGGCTACTGGCACATGATAAGGGGGGCTACTGGCACATAAGGGGCACTGGCACATAAGGGGCGGCTACTTGCACATGATAAGGGATGGCTACTGGCACATAAGGGGAGTTACTTGGACATAAGAGGGGCTACTGGCACATGATAGGGGGGGCACTCTGCTACTGGCACATGACATGGGGGGGCTCTGGCTACTGGCACATGATGGTGGGGGGGCTCTGGCTACTGGCACATGATTGGGGGCATCTATGGGAGCACGTCTTACTGGCACATGATTGGGGGCATCTATTGGGGCACTTATTGGGTGGCACTATAGGGGCATCTACTGAAGCTAAAAAGAAGGGGTGTTTTATATTGGGGGCTCTCTATAGGGGCATTTTATACTGGGACACATTATGGTGGTACTATGGGGAAGGAGCACTATGGAGGTCATCTATGGGGGCACTGAGAAGGGGTATTTTATATTGGCACATTATGAGAACATTAGCTCAACTGGGGGCATTACAAAGGGGTATGTTTTGCACATTATAAGGAGAATTATTTCTACTGGGGGGGCATTATGGTGGGCTTTATTACTCCCCCATGGTATGTCCCCCTAGTAGCAGCACCAGCCTCCCCCTGCTCTTCTATCCCTCTGCCCCTTCTCCAAATCCTTATTATGAAATCTTTCTCATTAGGATAAAACACAACATCAGCTCCACCGAGCCCCCGGCCAAAGTGTTGAAGTGGCGTCAGAGATCCCCAAGGGCCAAGCCAAGTAACTGTAAGTTTTCATGTGAAATATGTTTATGTTTGTAGTTGATCTTTATTGTCGATTTTACATTGCAGATTTTTATTTTATTTTTTGCAGCATATGGGTGAGATTTTATAAATATTTGTATTATTTGGGCAAAAAGCTCATTGGGGAGGGGGGATTCTAAAAGGACTGCCGTACAATATCTAAAATAGCTGGTCAAGTAAAATGTTGCATGCAACAATCATTAAATAGGTGGCTAACAAAAAAGGGGCGGGTCAAAGGGCGTGGTAAAACACTGTCTGAGCACGCTGAGAGTTGTAGTTTTGCAACAGTTGGAGGCATCCTGGTTGGGAAAACACTGTGATAATATGAACAATGGGGTTTCTACAAAAGAGCTATCGTGGGGCAAAGTTCATATTCGTGTTTACACACGTGTTTTAAAATGAATGCTTTCTCCTATTATAAACAAGTAAATAATGACGCAATGCTGTGGGGCAGGGGTGTAACTTTTTCCAGGGCTGGTTTTTAGCCCCAGTCTGGCCCTGACAGATACACAGAGCATGGATGACGCATGAATTTCATTCTACTTATTCTACTCATGCGCGTGGTGTTAGTATTCTAATACATAGATCTGTTCCCTTTGAAGCTAGAGACACGTGCATTGACAAGAATGGAAGATTTATATGTGTAGACTGTTCTATTTTTCGTTTTAGGTTGATTCTGGTGGCAGTATACATTCCCCCACCGTACTCCAGCGAGGTTATGACAAAAATACTAATGTTTACAGCCAAGCCTCCAGGTGTCCCTGTACTAATGGTGGGAGACTTTAATATGCACATGGACAAGTCTTTGGACAGGTTCACTCCAAATGCTAATGTACTAGGCCCCTCACCCTCAGCATTAGCTAGATTGCTATCAAAGGTGGATATGTGTGATCTATGGAGGGCCAAGCATCGGGAAGATAGACAATATTCTTGCTACTCTTCTTCACATAATTCCCTATCTAGAATTGACCTGGTGCTTGGTTCCCTGTCCCTATTGGAATTTGTCCAAGAGACCTTTTACCTTCCTCGGAGTGTGTCTGACCACTCTCCCATCCTGGCGCAATTAAAGCTAGGAAAACTTGGGGCAAAATGCAAGACCTATTTGGCGTTTGAATCCATTCTGGCTTCAGCTCGTGGATACTAGCGGTACCATTCCTAATGCACTGGGGGAGTTTTTTTAACACCAATATTGGATCTGCCACTATACCAATAATATGGGATACAATGAAGGCTTATATAAGAGGTGTTTATAGTAAGAGCATTAGCATCCACAAGACCAAAAGTAGGGCTCTCTCGGTAGAGTTGTCTAATAACGTTTTGGCTACTGAATCTAAATATATATTAAATCCAATGCAGGAAAATGCAGCTAATTGGAAGGAGGCTCAAGGGCTGTTGAAGGAACATCTAATAGAAACAGCCGGGAATAAATGTTTTTTTTTAGGACTCAGAGGTACTTTATGGAAGGTGAGAGTGCTGGTCATTTATTAACCACGGTTAATAAAGCACAATCTGGTCCCTATAGTGTAGCCTCTATTAGGGATATACATGGGAACCTCATTACCGAGGATAAAGATATTTTGGGGGTATTCCATGCTCACTTTAAGGTCGTCTATCAGTCTAGACTCACAGTTGGTCTGACAGATAGAGGTATCTGATGGATATTTCCTTGCCCACTTTATCTGTGGAGGATAGGGAGTTGCTAGATTGCGATATCCGGCTGTAGGAACTTCAGCTGGCGTTGAAATCTTTTCCTAATGAAAAGGCACCTGGGGGGGATGGCTTGCCGATGGAATTTTACAAGAAACACTAGGAGCTTCTTCTTCCGCACCTACTTAATGTTTTTATGGACTCATATTGGGAAGGTATTTTACATATTTCGATGAGAGAGGCGATTGTGGTAGTGCTTCCAAATCCAGGCAAGGATCCTACACAGGTAGACTCTTATTGTCCTATTTCACTGTTATCATCAGACGTAAAGGTTATAGCTAATAGATTATTAAATGTTATTAGTAATATTATTTATGAAGGCCAATCTGGCTTCATGCCTGGAAAATCCACATCCCTAAATCTTAAACGCCTGTTCCTGAATCTCCAGTTGGATGGGAGGGATCAAGAGAGCTGTGAGGCTGTGATCTCACTCGATGCTGCCAAGGCTTTTGATAGCGTCGAGTGGAATTACCTTTGGGCAGTTTTTTCTAAAATGGGATTTGGCCCAGGTTTCATAAGATGGGTGCAACTGCTCTATAACCAACCTAGAGCTAGGATTAGAGTAAATGGGGGGATTGATCCAGCTCTGGCACTAGAAAGGGGGACAAGGCAGGGCTGTCCACTGTCGCCTCTCTTATTTGCTATAGAGATAGAAACGTTGTCTTGCCTTCTTAGAGCTACACCGATTTTCCAGGGTCTTAGAAGGGGGGATTTGGAGGAGCGTGTGTCACTGTATGCAGATGATATGCTGCTATATGTAGGTGACCTGGTTTCCTCCATAGACACTATTATCTCACTCATCTCTGAATTTGGCAGGCAGTTTTGTTTGCTTATTAATTGCAATAAGTCGGCGATACTCCCATTGTCCCCGGTCCCGGAGAGTCTCTGTCTTGCTCATACTAAACTCAGGGTAGTATCCTCATTTATATATCTGGGAGTAGACATCTCCATAAATCCCCATAATTACATACCCGATAATATACTGCCTCTACTAACTAAATTTAGAGCTAAGACTGCATTGTGGCATAAACTGCCCATATCCCTAGTGGGTAGGGGTAACCTGATTAAAATGGTGCTGATGCCGCAACTCTTATATATGCTCCATAACTCTCCAGTATGGATCCCTGCAATTTTTTTCAACAAAATACAGCAAATATTTCGGTTCCTGTTGTGTAAGGATAAGAGAAGTAAAATTAAATATGAAACTTTGCAGAGGGCCAAGGATGCGGGTGGTTTGGTGTTACCTAGCCCCATATATTTTCTTTCAGCTCAGCTGCAACACTTTAAGGGATAGAATATGGCGGGGGGAATGGGGAGAGGGGGTAGGCTAGTTGCATGGGCAGCGGGTTGTTCGCCATTAGCAGTCCTGGAGGGGCATGTAGACCCTGAGTTAAATTTTGGAGCTAATGAGGAAGGTGTGGACTAAAGCTAGAGAGATCTTGGGTATCTTAGGACTGTTGAATATTTTTCCCATCTGGAATAATCCTTGTTTATCTGAATTATCTCAATTAAAGGGGTTTATGCAATGTGGAAGGAAAGGGATCTGGAATATTGGCCAGTTATACTCCCAGGGACTTCTAAAGCAGTTCCAGCAGCTCTGTTCTGAGTTTGGCCTCCCCTCCACGCACTTCTATAAATACTTGCAGCTGAGGCAATCCAGGGTTTCCTCACTACAGTACACGACTAATCAGACGCTCGATGTTGTGGTGGCAACAGGGTCTGTAAAAGGAGCCATCTCAAAAGTTTATATCTTTCATTGCATGATGAATACTTGAAGAAATTCCCGATTCAGATTAAAGCAAAATGGGAAAAAGATGTGGGAACGATTACTGACACCCAGTGTGAAGAAACGCTTGCATTAGCCCCAAATATATCTCCTAGTGAAGCAGCTAGGCTATCTTATGTTACATAGAGTATATAAAACCCTGACATTCCTCTTTAAAATTGGGTATAGAACGGACTCCTGCTGTCCGAAGGGGGGAGGCAGGGGCGGACTTACTACATATGCTGTGGAGCTGTGATAGTCTGAGAGTATACTGGCATGAGGTTGTACAATTAATGAATAGGATATACAGCGCAAACTTTTCCCCTGATCCCATAATGTGTCTCCTTGGTATCTTTGAAGAGGACAGCTTACAGCCGCCGATTATTACAGGTATTAACAGAATGCTATACCAGGCACATAAAACACTGGCAGCGAAGTGGATTCAGCCGCTTCCTCCAGCCATAGCAGAGTTTATTGCTAGGCTGAACGTAGTGATTAGATTGGAAATGGAGGTCTCTGGATAGGCAGATCCGGAGTATGTAGTCCTTGGCTGGCTCTTAATACAGGCAAAATACGCATTATGGGTTAACAATGCTCAAAATATTAGGTGGATAAAAGCTATTGATACCAATTGTTTCAAGTTCTCCAACTTAAAAAGATGAGAGAGGCCTGTAATTTTAATCATAGGTATACCTCAACTATGAGAGACATAAGAAAAGAAAAAAAAAAAATTCAGAAAAATCTCAGATTTTTAACTAATTTGCAAATTATGGTGGAAAATAACTATTTGGTCAATAACAAAAGTTCATCTTAATACTTTGTTATATACCCTTTGTTGGCAATGACAGAGGTCAAACGTTTTCTGCAAGTCTTCACAAGGTTTTCACACACTGTTGCCGGTATTTTGGCCCATTCCTCCATGCAGATCTCCTCTAGAGCAGTGATGTTTTGGGGCTGTCGCTGGGCAACACGGACTTTCAACTCCCTCCAAAGGTTTTCTATGGGGTTTAGATAGGGGGACTGGCTAGGCCATTCCAGGACCTTGAAATGCTTCTTATGAAGCCACTCATTCGTTGCGCCGGGCGATGGGTTTGGGATCATTGGCATGCTGAAAGACCCAGCTACGTTTCATCTTCAATGCCCTTGCTGATGGAAGGAGGTTTTCACTCAAAATCTCACGATACATGGCCCTATAAATGCTTTCCTTTACATGGATCAGTCGTCTTGGTCCCTTTGCAAAAACACAGCCCCAAAAGCATGATGTTTCTACCCCCATGCTTCATAGTAGGTATGGTGTTCTTTGGATGCAACTCAGCATTCTTTCTCCTCCAACCATGATGAGTCGAGTTTTTACCAAAAAGTTCTACTTTGGTTTCATCTGACCATATGACATTCTCCCAATCCTCTTCTTAATCATCCAAATGCTCTCTAGCAAACTTGAGACGGGCCCGGACATATACTGACTTAAGCAGGGGGACACTTCTGGCACTGCAGGATTTGAGTCCCTGGCGGTGTAGTATGTTACTGATGGTAGCCTTTGTTACTTTTGTCCCAGCTCTCTGCAGGTCATTCACTAGGTCCCCGTGTGGTTCTGGGATTTTTGCTAACCGTTCTTGTGATCATTTTGACCCCACTGGGCAAGATCTTGTGTGGAGCCAAAGATCAAGGGAGATTATCAGTGGTCTTGTACATCTTCCATTTTCTAATAATTGCTCCCACAGTTGATTTCTTCACACCAGGCTACTTGCCTATTGCAGATTCAGTCTTCCCAGCTTGGTGCAGGTCTACAATTTTGTTTCTGGTGTCCTTATTTTACAGAGGAATTTACCAATGAATTCATTATAAATCCTACAATGTGATTTCCTGTATTCTTTTCCCCCATTCTGTCTCTCATAGTTGAAGTGTACCTATGATGAAAATTACAGGCCTCTCATCTTTTTAAGTGGGAGAACTTGCACAATTGGTGGCTGACTAAATACTTTTTTGTCCCACTGCTTTGGTTCGTTGTCATGCTGAAAGATGAAGTTCCTCTTAATGTTCAGCTTTCTAGCAGAAGCCTGAAGGTTTTGTGCCAATATTGACTGGTATTTGGAACTGTTCATTATTCCCTCTAGCTTAACTAAGGCCCCAGTTCCAGCTGAAGAAAAGCAGCCCCAAAGCATGATGCTGCCACCACCATGCTTTACTGTGGGTATGGTGTTCTTTTGGTGATGTGCCGTGTTGTTGGGCCAAACATATCTTTTGGAATTATGGCCAAAAAAGGTTCAACCTTGGTTTCATCAGACCATAACACCTTTTCCCACTTGCTTTTGGGAGACTTCAGATGTGTTTTTGCTAAATATAGCCTGGCTTGGATATTTTTCTTCGTAAGAAAAGGCTTTAGTCTTGCTACTCTACCCCATAGCCCAGACATATGAAGACTACGGGAGATTGTTGTCACGTGTACCACACAGCCAGTACTTGACAGATATTGCTGCAGGCCTCTTGCTAGCCTCCCAGACAGTCTTATCATCGATTTTTGGAGGGACGTCCAGTTCTTGGTAATGTAATATATAGAAAGGCTGAGCACTCTCCCAATGGACCACACAGAAACTGTTCAAAGATTATTTGAATTTATTACACCAATATATAGATCTAAAATTCAACAAAATTACAATAAAACTATGATAAAAATACTCTATAAAAATACACTATAAATGTGATAAAAGGTTATACAGATTAAGAACATAATGAGTTAAATGGCTTACAAAAGCATAATGTATCTAACTTTGATGAAATATGTCCTGGATATGCAGAAAAATCGATGATGATTTGCAGATAATTCGATGTATAAATATTCGACAGTCAGAAAATATATGATGATATTTTCGCATAAATGTCCAGACTGGAATAGAATATGTGCTTGCGATAATTAGTCAATATCCCCTGTGTGGCAATTTAAAGGAAACACTTACTCTTGCAGACAACAGTCTGACTATCGCACACGGTGGCGTCCCACGTGGCTAATGGAGTTGAATTTCGGCGGTGTCTGTTACTTGCAGTACAGCAGGAGCAGTGTAAGCGATATAGCCCTCCGTATAGCCCTCACTCTCCTTTGGATTCCTTATTCAGAAACACCTTTCGACTAGATCATCAAAAACCATTGGATGAACATTCAGATGACCTATCGAATAAATATCTACTGATAATTAATCAGTGAAATGATGATAGAACATTAGAATATAAAGGTATAATATGGAAATAGACTATTCATCCTTTGTTTAAGTTCATGGTTTTAACTATTTACCATATATTCGCAATAGGTTCTATTTGACTGTCATACAGATAACCAAATTACGTACCGGTAATTCCCTTTTCATGAATCCTCCATGACGGCATACCATGAGAGATGACCCGCCTCCAACCAGGTAGGGACAGGAAGTATAAGTTTGACTCTCCTCCGGCTCCTCCTCAGTGTCTTTGTGGATCGACAGCCTAGAGAGTGTTCTTTCGAATCTTTTTTTTTTTTTTTTTTTTGCACACCATCACACACACCATCACCTATGTGTAGGCCTATCATAATCTTATGAACGTCTATATTTACATATATCCTTTTTTTTTTTTTTTTTTTTTTTTTTAGGGTGGGAAACCCCTATGCCGTCATGGAGGATTCATGAAAAGGGAATTACCGGTACGCAATTTGGTTTTTTCCCTTTCATCCTCCATGACGGCATACCATGAGATATAACATATTAACAATTTTAGGGGGGGATTATAGCTTGAAGGACTTTCCTCCCAAAGGCTAGATCCTGACCTGCCTTAACATTGATTCTATAATGTTTAATAAAAGTATTAGGGCTAGACCAGGTGGCTGCCCTACAAATTTGCTCTAATGAAGCGTTTGCCCTCTCTGCCCAAGAGGCCGAAACCGATCTCGTAGAATGAGCTGTAAAGGCTTCAGGAGGTGATTTCCCTAGCGCTTTATACGAATCTGAGATCGCCGTCTTAATCCATCTTGAAATGGTATTTTTTGTTGCTCTCTGCCCTTTGTTTAAGCCAAGAAACTGAACAAACAAGGAATCCGTCTTTCTGAAAACCTTCGTGGCCTCTAAATATATAAGCACTGCTCTCCGCACGTCCAATTTATGAAACCTCTCCTCCCCTTCTGTTTTCGGGTCGTCGCAAAACGAGGGAACCAATATCTCTTCTTGCCTGTGAAAATTAGACACAACTTTGGGAAGGAAGGAGTTGTCTAACTTAAACGTAATTCTATCTGCAGAGATAACACAGAAAGGTTCATTAATTTTCAGGGCCTGGATTTCACTAACCCTGCGGGCTGATGTAATTGCTACTAAGAACAGGGTTTTAAGTGTTATATATTTTATAGAGACAGATGATAAAGGTTCAAAGGGGCTTTCTGTTAAACCTGATAGAACTAAATTAAGATCCCATGGTGGAGTCATAGCTTTCAATGAAGGTCTCAGTCTATCTGCCCCTTTAAGGAATCTGACAACCCAAGAATGATTTGCAATTTTTTCATCAAAAACTGCACTAAGGGCTGATACGTGAACCCTCAAAGTATTGGGACGAAGACCTTTCTCCAGCCCAGACTGTAAGAAACCTAGAATTGAAAGGACCGAAAATTTTTCAGGGGATACTTTTTCTTTTACACACCATGTATTAAAGGTTCTCCAAACCTTATTATAGATCTTAGAGGTTGTCTCCTTTCTACTGGCCGACATAGTATTGATGACGGGATCTGTCAAGCCTTTAGCTTTTAAGATCAACCTTTCAGGTTCCAAGCTGCCAAATGTAGCTTTTCCACCTCGGGATGGAGAAGGGGACCCTGCGACAACAAATCCTGATCCCAAGGAAGGATCCATGGACTTTGGATTGACATGACCTTCAAAAGAGGAAACCATGATTTTTTGGGCCATAAGGGAGCTATCAAAATAACATGGGCTTTGTCTTGCCTTATCTTCTTTATCACCCGAGACATTAGTTGTAGGGGGGGGGGGAAGGCATAAGCTAGATGGAACCTCCATTTTATTGAAAAGGCATCTATGCCTTCGCTTTTGTCTCTTGGATTGAGGGAGAAGAAACGGTCTACTTTTGCGTTTGTGGCTGAAGCAAAGAGGTCTATTTGGGGAACTCCCCACTTTTGGGTTATTTGGAGAAAAACTTCTTCCTTCAGACTCCACTCTGTTTGATATATCTTGACCCTGCTTAGAAAGTCTGCTTTCACATTTAAGCTTCCTTTTAAATGGACCGCTGAAAGGGATCTTATATTTCCTTCTGCCCAGGAAAAAATCTTTTCTGTTATTTGACTCAGACATAGGCTTCTTGTTCCGCCTTGATGGTTTAAATACGCTACCACTGTGGTGTTGTCTGATCTTATTTGGACATCCTTTCCCTCTATGTCTTGACTCGCCACTTTTATGGCCTCCCAGACTGCCATCAATTCTTTTTGGTTTGAGGACCAAGTTTTCTGGTGGTTTACCCAGGCCCCCTGGAAATAGTGATGAGAGTAATGCGCTCCCCACCCCCAAGGACTTGCATCTGTAGTGATGAAAACCTGCTCCTCCGTATTCCACGGAATTCCCTGGCGTAGGTGGCTTACTTGCTTCCACCACTGAAGACTCTGATTCACCGAAACAGGAACCAGAACTGTCTGTTCCAGAGAGCCCTGGCTTCTGTCCCAGCAGGCCAGCGTCCACTGCTGTAGAATTCGAGAGTGGAACTGAGCCCACTTTACTGCAGGGATGCAAGAAGTCAGGGTCCCTTGTAGTCTCATGGCTTCTCGTATCGAACAGGATGGATGACTCTGAAACCGTGAGACCTTTTCTACCACTCCAGAGACTTTTTGTTCTGTAAGAGACGTTTTTTGACGAGTGGTGTCCAGGGAGAGACCCAGGAAAACTATTTCCTGGGACGGGATTGGCTTTGATTTTTCCCAATTTATTAGCCATCCCGCCAGATACAGCGTCTGGCAGGTCACAAAGAGATTGTTCTCTAGTGACTGTTTTGACTCGCCTACTATCAGTAGGTCGTCTAAATACGGAATAATCAAGATATTCCTCCTTCTCAGGTGGGCCACTAGTTCCAGCATCACCTTTGTGAAGACCCTGGGGGCCGATGTTATCCCAAAAGGTAATACCTGGAATTGAAAATGGAACAGAACTTTCCCCAAATAAACCGCTATCCGCAGGAACTTTTGGGACTGTTTGCATACCGGAATGTGGTAGTATGCGTCTCTTAAGTCTAGGGAGGCTAAAAAGTCCCCCTTTTTCAGCAGATTCACGGTTGATCTTATTGTCTCCATTTTGAATTTGTTGTACTGTATGAATCTGTTTAAGTTTTTTAGGTTTATTATTAACCGAAATTTCCCGTCTGGTTTTTTTACTAGAAAAACGGTTGAATAATATCCCTGACCTTTTTGAGAATAGGGAACCGGAATTATGGCCCTTTGAGCCAGAAGCTTCCGAATCCCTTCCTCCAGATTTGTTTGGAGAACAGTTGTCTTTTGAATAGGAGTTACCCTGAAAATATTTGAGGGAGGAGGAAGACGGAAAACTATTTTGTAGCCTTCCGAGATCGTACTTAAGACCCAAGGGTTTGTTGTAATTTTTTCCCAGTAGTCTAAAAAACAACTTAGTCTCCCTCCTACCTGAGCACTGGCGTCATTGCTTTGACGGTTCCGTATTCTTTGAAGAAAACAGGTACCCTCTACTCTTCTGGTTTCTTCCCCTTGACCAGCCTGAGTCCCTGTTAGTTTTCTTTGCTTGAAAGGGGGTCCCTTTTTTAACTCTCCGAAAGGGAAATTTCCTCTTCCCGGAATCTCTGGGAAAAGTCTTCTTAGAATCGGAAGCCTTTTCTAGGATGGACTCTAAATCCTCCCCAAACAATAGATTACCATGAAAAGGTAAGGTACATAATTTTAATTTTGAACTGACCTCACCTGACCAGGATTTTAACCAGAGGGACCTTCTTGCCACGACCGCTAACCCAGATGCCTTAGCAGCTATCCTGACAGATTCCGCAGTGGCATCAGATAGGAAATCCACCGCTTTGATTAGGAGCGGAAAGGAATCTTTAAGATCACCGTATGTACTACCGCCTTTCAATAGGGATTCTAACTGTGTGAGCCATTTTTTTAATGATCTGGATACTGAGGTTGCCGCTAGGTTTGGTTTGAACAGGGCAGCACAAGCTTCCCATGTTTTTTTAAGAGTCTGATCTGTCTTTTTATCCATGGGGTCCCTTAATGACCCCATGTCTTCAAATGGTAAGGCGTTAGGACCCTTCACTAATTTAGACAGAGAAACATCTATCTTAGGGCAGGTGGTTAACAAGGCTTCGTCTTCGCTAGAAAAGGGGAGACGTCGCCTTATTGTCCTAGGAATGAATAGTTTCCTATCCGGGGACCTCCATTCTCTTTTAATCAGATCGTGCATGTTTTTATGCACCGGAAAACCTCGGTTAGATCTCTGTTCAAAACCACTGAACATCTCGTCATGGACTGATCTACAGATTTTTTCATCAGAAAGATCCATAGTGGCTCTAACTGCCTTAATTAATTCTCTGGTATCTTCCGATGAAAAAAGATAGTTTTTAAATTCGGAATCTGAACCAGAATCTTCAGACCCGAGTTCACCTGACTCTGAGTCCTCCTCAAATTCTGAATCAGATGCTTTAGTCGCTGGTCCCTGCGCTTGTTTGGAGCAGGAAGGAATTAATGAGGTATCTGACATAGCAGCCCTGATTTCTTCCCTAATTGTGTTTTTAAGTTCTTCTTTTAGGGACGGAACTAAATCCTTAGAAATGTTGTCAGTGCATTTTTTACACACTTTCCTATCAGAAGAATCAGAAAGTTTAATAGAACAGAGACTGCACTTTTTTGCCCTCTGACTAGATTTTGCTTTCTGAGCACTCTCTTTCTCGCTCTGCACACATACAGAAAGAAAGAAAATACATAAGGGTTAATCTAACAGAATATACTGCCTTTTACCCTTGTCCTGGTAAATTACTCACTAGTACGGATCCCTGAGTGTTCTCCATAATTTCACCTGGGTCCAGCATCTTTTTTAGGGAATCAAAAGTCACTGTTCCCCCTCTTTAAATAGTTTTTACCTCCAGACCTCAGATCAGAGGACGACTTCCGCCATAATCCTGTGCGTTTTTTTAATTTTCCCGCCGCCGCCGGCATGCGCTCCACCGCCCGGAAGTGCTCTCAGGCCCCAATCCGGAAGTGAGCTGTGGAACGCTTCGTGGAACGCATGACGCGCGTCCACTTCCGGTGACGACACTGTGAGCGCCGGCCATGCCGGATCGCAGTGTGGAGTATCGCACCGACCGGAGGGACTCCCTGAGTGTCCGGCCCCACATGGACCTGTCTGCCCGCACCAGCAGCAGGTAAGAGACAGGTCTTCCAGGGCCCGGCTTCCCCAATGGGGACCGGACCCTGCTGCCTCCTCACATGGCATCTTTCCTTCTTCTACTTCTTTCTTCATGGTCGGCGACCATAAGAGAAAACCCATCTCCTACCTGGAGGGACAGGAAGACACTGAGGAGGAGCCGGAGGAGAGTCAAACTTATACTTCCTGTCCCTACCTGGTTGGAGGCGGGTCATCTCTCATGGTATGCCGTCATGGAGGATGAAAGGGAAAATTATGATATATTAGTGATGTAGAAATCACTTCTAATATACTGCATGAGCTTATACTCAATGGTTTTATTAATTTTATGAAACTCTGATATATAGAAAGTTTTTTAAGATTTATTGTTTATCATACGTTTTAATTATCTTATGTAATATATATCTATATGTGGAATAAATATGGAGAAAAAAAATCCAGAAAATTTACAAAAAACGCACGAAAACCGCATCGACTATAAAAAAAACGCAGTTGCGTTTTTTAGAAAATCGTACTGCTGGGTCACAGACAGTGACTAATATCCACATACAGATATATAAGACATTGTTAAACATTTTTAGGAGAACGTTTTCTTTGAAAATTGGTACCTTATATATATTCATGGGCTATATATTTAAGATTTTGAAAAAACGCAAAAAACGCATGAAAAACGCATAAAGGTTGAAGAAATTGCATCTGTGTTTTTTCGGAAAATTCCATAGATGTTTTATGAATCGATATGTATGTGTATGTATAATCCTATGAGATACCATTTAAGATCCTTCATAAGAGTTATATTTGGAAAACTGGCATGTATCTAATATACACATCCATCTCCTATTCCATACCGGATTTAATATGCGACTGGCAGACACAAATTGCCAAATCCACTCCAGATTTTCCAATCTGTTGAATTATGGAGGATTTTGGGTATAAAAAGGGGTTCATTTCCCTTTGCGGGCTACCACTGAGGAAGGGGCTAGGAAAAGACCCCGAAACGCATCTGGTTTCAAAAGACCCGCACATCAGCTGATGGACGTCCCGATGTTAACAATTTGAATCGATTCCTTTTACCCTGAGGAACTTTATGGCATAAAGCGAACATTTAGTCCCATGAAGTAGAGCTACAATTTTAACTTCTTTTACAAAGAATCTCTATACGGAGGGCTATATCGCTCACACTGCTCCTGCTGTACTGCAAGTAACAGACACCGCCGAAATTCAACTCCATTAGCCACGTGGGACGCCACCGTGTGCGATAGTCAGACGGCTGTCTGCAAGTGTAAGTGTTTCCTTTAAATTGCCACACAGGGGATATTGACTAATTATCGCAAGCACATATTCTATTCCAGTCTGGACATTTATGCGAATATATATCCGAAAATATCATCATATATTTTCGGACTGTCGAATATTTATACATCGAATTATCTGCAAATCATCATCGATTTTTCTGCATATCCAGGACATATTTCATCAAAGTTAGATACATTATGCTTTTGTAAGCCATTTAACTCATTATGTTCTTAATCTGTATAACCTTTTATCACATTTATAGTGTATTTTTATTATAGTTTTATTGTAATTTTGTTGAATTTTAGATCTATATATTGGTGTAATAAATTCAAATAATCTTTGAACAGTTTCTGTGTGGTCCATTGGGAGAGTGCTCAGCCTTTCTATATATTACATTTATTTCAATTTGTGACTGGGTGAGTCACTCAGGCTTAGCAGCACCCACTCAGTTATAGGCGACAGAGAGCCACCATACTCTGTTTACTATCAGTTCTTGGTAATGTCCCTGTTGTGCCTTATTTTCTCCACTTAATGGTGACTGTCTTCACTGTGTTCGATGGTATATCTAATGCCTTGGAAATTCTTTTGTACCCTTCTCCTGACTGATACCTTTTAACAATGAGATCCTTCTGATGCTTTGGAAGTTCTCCTTGGACCATGGCTTTTGCTGTGGGATGCGACTAAGGGCTCTTTCACACTTGCGTTCTTTTCTTCCAGCATAGAGTTCTGTCGTCGGGGCTCTATGCCGGAAGAATCCTGATCAGTTTTATCCTAATGCATTCTGAATGGAGAGAAATCCATTCAGGACCGGAAAGTTTTTTTGGCCGGAGAAAATACCGCAGCATGCTGCGTTTTTTGCTCCGGCCAAAAATCCTGAACACTTGCCGCAAGGCCGGATCCGGAATTAATGCCCATTGAAAGGCATTGATCCGGACTTAAGCTAAACGTTGTTTCGGCGCATTGCCGGATCCGACGTTTAGCTTTTTCTGAATGGTTACCATGGCTGCCGGGACGCTAAAGTCCTGGCAGCCATGGTAAAGTGTAGTGGGGAGCAGTATACTTACCGTCCGTGCGGCTCCCGGGGAGCTCCAGAGTGACGTCAGGGCGCCCCGCGCGCATGGATGACGTGATCGCATGGCACGTCATCCATGTGCATGGGGCACTCTGACGTCATTCTGGAGCGCCCCGGGAGCCGCACGGACTGTAAGTATACCGCTCCCCACTACTACTATGGCAACCAGGACTTTAATAGCATCCTGGCTGCCATAGTAACACTGAACGCATTTTTGCGTTTTTCCAGATCCGGACAACACAAGTGTGAAAGAGGCCTAAGAACATTTCAGGAAAGACCAACTAGAGCAGCTGAACTTTATTTGGGGTTAATCAGAGGCACTGTAAATGATGGCAGGTGTATGCTGACTCCTATTTAACATGATTCTGAATGTGATTGCTTAATTCTGAACACAGCTACATCCCCAGTTATAAGAGGGTGTGCACACTTATGCAACCAGATTATTTTAGTTATTTTTAGTTTTCTTCCCTCCTCCCAAAATATTTCAGTTTGTTTTTCAATTGAGTGGTACAGTTTATAGGTCACATTAAAGGTGGATTATTTGCTGTTGTACTCATGGTTTACTCTAAGTATGATATCTATACAATGTTTTATTTGAATCCGAATAACTTGTATCGCGTGATCTGAAGTGCACTTGTTTTGTACATGTTTTCAAAAGAAATCTTTTAAATAAAAATTATCAGATAAATAAAAAAATTTAACCCCTTGGATACCAGCAGTTTTTCCTTTTTTGTTCCATCTTCCTGTAGCAATAACTTATTTTTCTATTCACGCATCCATGAGGGTTTGTTTTTTGTGGGACAAGTTGTACTTTCTAATGCCACCATTTAATATGGCATAAAATGTAGTGGGAAGCAAAATTCCAAGTGGGGTAAAATTGGAAAAGCAAAACACAATTCCTCCACTGTTTTATGTTTTTTGTCCCTACCGCATTCTCTTTGCAGCAAAACTGACCTACAGTGGAGGAAATAATTATTTGACCCCTCACTGATTTTGTAAGTTTGTCCAATGACAAAGAAATGAAAAGTCTCAGAACAGTATCATTTCAATGGTAGGTTTATTGTAACAGTGGCAGATAGCACATCAAAAGGAAAATCGAAAAAATAACTTTAAATAAAAGATAGCAACTGATTTGCATTTCATTGAGTGAAATAAGTATTTGAACCCTCTAACAAAAAAAGACTTAATACTTGGTGGAAAAACCCTTGTTTGCAAGCACAGAGGTCAAACGTTTCTTGTAATTGATGACCAAGTTTGCGCACATTTTAGGAGGAATGTTGGTCCACTCCTCTTTGCAGATCATCTCTAAATCCCTAAGGTTTCGAGGCTGTCTCTGTGCAACTCTGAGCTTGAGCTCCCTCCATAGGTTTTCGATTGGATTAAGGTCCGGAGACTGACTAGGCCACTCCATGACCTTAATGTGCTTCTTCTTGAGCCACTCCTTTGTTGCCTTTGCTGTATGTTTTGGGTCATTGTCGTGCTGGAACACCCATCCACGACCCATTTTCAGTTTCCTGGCAGAGGGAAGGAGGTTGTCGCTCAGGATTTCACGATACATGGCTCCGTCCATTTTCCCGTTTATGCGAATAAGTTGTCCTGTGCCCTTAGCAGAAAAACACCCCCAAAGCAAAATGTTTCCACCCCCATGCTTGACGGTGGGGACGGTGTTTTGGGGGTCATAGGCAGCATTTTTCTTCCTCCAAACACAGCGAGTTGAGTTAATGCCAAAGAGCTCTATTTTGGTCTCATCAGACCACAGCACCTTCTCCCAGTCACTCTCTGAATCATTCAGGTGTTCATTGGCAAACTTCAGACGGGCCTGCACATGTGCCTTCCTGAGCAGGGGGACCTTGCGAGCCCTGCAGGATTTTAATCCATTGCGGTGTAATGTGTTTCCAATGGTTTTCTTGGTGACTGTGGTCCCTGCTAATTTGAGGTCATTAACTAACTCCTCCCGTGTAGTTCTAGGATGCTTTTTCACCTTTCTCAGAACCATTGACACCCCACGAGGTGAGATCTTGCGTGGAGCCCCAGAGCGAGGTCGATTGATGGTCATTTTGTGCTCCTTCCATTTTCGAACAATCGCACCAACAGTTGTCACCTTCTCTCCCAGCTTCTTGCTAATGGTTTTGTAGCCCATTCCAGCCTTGTGCAGGTCTACAATTTTGTCTCTGACATCCTTGGACAGCTCTTTGGTCTTTCCCATGTTGGAGAGTTTGGAGTCTGCTTGATTGATTGATTCTGTGGACAGGTGTCTTTTATACAGGTGACTAGTTAAGACAGGTGTCCTTAATGAGGGTGACTAATTGAGTAGAAGTGTCTAACCACTCTGTGGGAGCCAGAACTCTTAATGGTTGGTAGGGGTTCAAATACTTATTTCACTCAATGAAATGCAAATCAGTTGCTATCTTTTATTTAAAGTTATTTTTTCGATTTTCCTTTTGATGTGCTATCTGCCACTGTTACAATAAACCTACCATTGAAATGATACTGTTCTGAGACTTTTCATTTCTTTGTCATTGGACAAACTTACAAAATCAGTGAGGGGTCAAATAATTATTTCCGCCACTGTATGTCCTTCATTCTCTGGGTCAATACGATTACAACGATACCACATAGGTATTTTATGCCTAAAATACTGAAAAAAGGAGATTTTTGTATAACTTACCAGTTAAATCTCTTTCTCGCTCTTCCTTGGGGGACACAGACCTTGGGTATAGCTCAGCTCCCTAGGAGGCGTGACACTAAGTAAAACTGTTAAGCCCCTCCTCCATCAGCTATACCCTCAGCCTGGAGATAGAGGCTACCAGTTGCGTGTCCAAGTAGTGAAAGGATAACAACCAATAACGGAAACAACCAGCCAGCAACCCAACGGGGCGCCAGACCATAACCCTGTAACCAAACACAGAAGGGTGGGTGCTGTGTCCCCCAAGGAAGAGCGAGAAAGAGATTTAACTGGTAAGTTATACAAAAATCTCCTTTTCTCGCCCATTTTCCTTGGGGGACACAGACCTTGGGACGTTCAAGAGCAGTCCAAGAAGGGAGGGACCACAAACCCAAGGCGGAACACCACCAGAGCATCAGGAAATCGCTGCCTGCAAAACCAGGCGGCCCAAAGCAGCATCCGCTGATGCATGCGTATGCACCCTATAGAACTTTGTGAAAGTGTGCAGAGAGGACCAAGTGGCTGCTTTGCACAACTGTTCAGCCGAGGCCCGATGCCTCTGCGCCCAGGAAGCTCCGACTGCTCTGGTGGAATGAGCAGTGACGCCGAAAGGCGGAGGTCTGCCCTTGGCTCGATAAGCCTCAGACACCGCCAGTTTAATGAAACGGGCAATAGCCACCTTGGAGACCGCCAACCCTCTGCGCGAACCCTCCGGAACCACAAACAGGGAGTCCGTGCGCCGAAAGGACCCGGTGACCTCCAAGTAAATCCTCAACGCCCTGACCACATCCAGACGGTGCAGTTCCCGTTCTCTGGGGTGGGAAGGAGAGGGACAGAGCGACGGAAGGACGATGTCCTCATTGATGTGAAAGGCGGAGACCACCTTTGGCAGGAAAGTCGGGACAGGCCGAAGCACAACCTTATCCTGGTGGAAGATCAGGAAAGGTTCGGAGCAAGAAAGAGCCGCTAACTCCGACACCCGTCGGAGAGACGTGACGGCCACAAGAAAGATGACCTTGCAGGACAGAAGGCGAAGGGAGACCTCCCGTAAAGGCTCGAAGGGGGCTGATTGGAGCGCCGAGAGCACCACATTCAGGTCCCAGGAAGGAACTGGAGGGCGGTACGGCGGAACAGAGTGAGCCACCCCTTGTAAGAAGGTCTTAATTGGCCCTAGAGGGGCCAGGGGACGCTGGAGAAGAATAGACAGCGCCGAAATCTGACCCTTCAGAGAACTGAGGCACAGCCCCAGGTCCAGACCCGACTGGAGGAAGGACAGGATTGTGGGAAGAGAAAACCGGAGAGGTGGGATGCTCCGGGACTCACAGAACCCCAGATAGGACCTCCAAACCCGATAGTAGATCCTAGAGGATACGGGCTTACGAGCCCGGATCATGGTGCGGACTACGTCCGCGGAGAAACCCCGTCGCGTTAAGACGGCGGTCTCTTTTTTATTTTTTTTTTTTTAATTTTTTTTTTATTGGGAAAACTACAAAACATTTACAATAAAAAAATAATTTTTTTACAATCTCTCAATTCTTAGTGACCCAAATAGTTATATATAAATATATTCCGCTCATCTTTTCATAGTATTTATAGAAAAGAAAAGACGCCGTCAAACGTAGCGAGCCTAAATGCTCGTGGAAGATCGGTCCCTGAGAGAGAAGGTCTTCCCTGGAGGGCAGTGGCCACGGTGCGTCTGCCAACAGCAACATTAGGTCGGCGTACCAAGACCGGCGGGGCCAATCCGGGGCGATTAGAATCGCGGGGACGCCCTCTGCCGCGATCCTCCGAAGAACCCGTGGCAGGAGGGGAAAAGGAGGAAAGACGTACAGAAGGGAGAATTCGCGCCACGGAAGGACGAGCGCGTCGGCGCCGTATGCCTTCGGGTCCCGTGCCCTGGCCAGGTATAAGGGGACCTTGTGGTTGAATTTGGAGGCCATGAGGTCCACGTCGGGGCGACCCCAGCGAAGACAAAGGGCTTCGAACACCTCTGGGTGCAGGGACCATTCTCCCGGGTCGATGGTGGACCGGCTGAGGAAATCCGCCGCCCAGTTGTCCACCCCCGGGATGTAAATCGCAGATAAGGCCGGCACGTGCGTCTCCGCCCAGAGGAGAATGAGGGTCACCTCTTGCATCGCTGCGAGTGCCTCCCTGATGGTTTATGTATGCCACAGCCGTGGCATTGTCCGATTGGATCCGAACAGGGTGGCCCCTCAGCAGATGGGTCCAGTGTCTGAGGGACAGAAGAATCGCCCTCAGTTCCAGAATATTGATTGGAAGTCTGGACTCCGATAGAGACCAAACGCCCTGGACGGACCGGGGAGGGAAAACCCCCCCCCCACCCCCGTAAGCTGGCATCTGTGGTAATCACCAGCCAGTTCAGTGGAAGGAAGGACTTTCCCCTTAGAGGGATATGCAACCACCAGCCGAGGGAAGCCCGAGCCAGGGGAGGCAGAAGAAAGGTCCTGTCCAGACTCCTCGGTGATTTGTCCCAGGCCGACAGAATTGCCCTCTGAAAGGTGCGGGATCGGAATTGTGCGAACGGCACCGCTTCGAAACAGGCAACCATCTTTCCCAACAACCGCATGCTGGATCTGAGGGAAGGGCGGTGATGACGGAGGAGACTGCGAACCGACCCGCGAAGGGCCAGACGCTTGTCCGACGGAAGGCGGACCTCCGCCAACTCTGTATCCAGGAGCATCCCCAGGAAGATCAGCCGTCTGGAGGGGGTAAGGGAAGATTTGGGGTGGTTGATAATCCAACCGAACCGCGTCAGGGTCTCCAGAGTGAGTTCCACACTGCGGGATGTCTGAGAGAAGGAGGGTGCCTTGACCAGGATGTCGTCCAAGTATGGGAGAAGAAAAACACTTCTTGAACGTAGAAGGGCCAAGACAGGGGCCAGGACCTTGGTGAACACTCGAGGAGCCGTCGCCAGACCAAAGGGAAGGGCGACGAATTGGAAGTGATCGTCCCCCACCGCGAAGCGCAGGAAGCGGTGATGACATGGAGCAACCGGAACGTGGAGGTATGCATCCTGAATGTCGATTGAGGCCATGAAATCCCCTCTTTCCAGGGAGGCCACTGCGGACCTGAGAGACTCCATCCGGAATCTCTGCAGTCAGAGAAAACGGTTCAGGCATTTTAGGTCCAAGATCGGACGCACTGAGCCTTCCTTCTTGGGAACCACAAAGAGGTTCGAGTAGAACCCCCTGAACCTTTCCGTCGGAGGCACGGGGGCGACGACACCCTTGTCCATTAGAGAGTGAATGGCCGCGAAGAAGGCGGCCACTCGTACGGGATCTCGCGGAGGACGGGATCGGAAGAAACGGTCTGGCGGAATGGACGCAAATTCGATTTTGTATCCGCAAGATACAATCTCGAGCGCCCATGCGTCTGAGATGTGGGCCCGCCATACGTTCCTGAATAGGAGAAGGCGGCCCCCCACCCGGGTGGGTGGGGGCGCACCTTCAGGCAGAGGGCTGCTGGCCTGTGGGAGCCCGTGCAGGCTGGGACTTGCGCCAGGCAGGTTGCGTCCGAAAAAACGGCTTCTTGCGTCTATCCTGGGCTGGGCCAGAGGAAGAAGAACTGGCCGCGGGTCTAGACCCGGTGGGCTTGCGAAAGGACCGAAAACGGGACGAACCAGCGCGACCACGGGGGGCGCCCATTGGCCTGGACTGGGGGAGGTGAGTACTCTTCCCACCCGTGGCCTCTGATATAAGTTCGTCCAGACGGGTTCCGAACAGGCGGGAACCCGTGAATGGTAGGCCGGCCAAAGAGCGTTTGGAAGCGGCGTCCGCCGCCCAAACCTTCAGCCAGAGTTCCCTCCTGACAGAAACTGCCAGGGCAGAGGAACGGGCAATGAGGGCACCCGCATCAAGGGAGGCCTCACAGACGAATTTTCCGGCCTGAACAATTAGTTGGGCTAAGGAACGGAGGTCCTGAACAGGGACGTCCGACCCTAACTCCCGTTCCAGTTGCAAACCCCATTCAGAGACCGCTTTGCCAACCCAGGCGGAGGCAAAGACCGGTCTAAGGGCCGAACCAGAGGCAGTAAATATGGCCTTGGAGAGGGATTCCGTACGACGGTCCTCAACAGACTGGAGGGAAGATCCGTCCTGTACAGGAATAGTAGTGCTTTTGGACAGGCGAGCCACGGGAGGATCAACCTTAGGCGGGGATGTCCACGTGGTCACAGAATCCGCTGGAAAGGGATAACAAATGTCCAGCTTTTTGGGTGTAATAAAGCGGACGTTAGGCCGAGTCCAAGCCTTGGATACCACAGAAGAAAAATCAGCGTGTATGGGAAAAACCTTGGAGGCCTGTTTGGGGCGGAGAAAGGACACGCCGGCCTGTTCAGAGCTGGGGGGGTCATCCTGTAGCTGAAAGGTATCACGGATGCTAGTGACAAGATGCCCCACCGCGGACGCCAATTTGGACGGAAGCTCTGAGTCCATGTCCACGTCCGAATCCGCCAGTTCTCCCTCAGAAAGCGTATCCCTTTGAGAGGATAGACTTGACTGAGCTCGCACGCATGGCGGAGAGAGCGAAGCATCTGGAGAAGATGTGCGCTCAACCCTTGAACGTTTCTGAGTATGCCGGGCCCTGGAAGATTCGCTGGGAGGCAGGGAAACAGTGGGGGCGGCAGAAACGGTAGTCCCAGCGGGTGCGACAGGGATTGTGGCAGCCTGCGGGAGAGGCGGTCTATCCACGAGACGGCCCACTACGTGTGTAAGGCTTTCCACCGCCTGAGACAGAGACCTAGCCCAGTCAGGGGGTTCAGAGGCACCGGGGGGCGCAGCGGGAAGCGGGCCCTGCACCGGGGCCTGACATGCAAGACAATGCGGCTCAGATTGCCCACGCGGAAAAAGTTCCTTACAGGCGGTACAGGCATGGTACCAGGGTTTGGGGGCACCTGTGGGATCTGACATGCTGAAGTGTGGTTGTACTCTAATATAGAGACCACAAAGGGTTATAGCAGCTATGACCAGGAGGGTTAGGAGAGGGTTAACTGTCCTACCAGTGCCTCAGAAGAACGTCAGGAGATGGCCCAGATCAGCAGCAGCAGAGAAGCAGTGAACAGCAGTGAGCAGCAGAGAGCGCCCACAGAAGCCGAGCGATGTACACAGGAGGTTAGAGTCCCCCACCGTGTCCCAGCTTCCTGTCAGAAGTGAGGAAGCGCGGGGAACAAGCTCCGCCCCCAAAATGGCGCGCGTAAGCCCCGCCCCCTGCCGGGACCGCTAAGCCCCGCCCCCCGTTCTCGGCGGGAAGGGGGAGAGAGAGAGAAGAGAAAAATGGAGTCAGCCCCGAATGAGGGGGAGGGGGGGAGAAAGATAGCAGCGTGGGGGGGAACGGCGTGGGGGTGCTGAGGATGCTGCTGTGCTGCATTGTCCTGCAGATGAGCGCTCAGAATGAGCGACCACGGGTGCCCCCCTTACCCAGAGGGGTAGATGCTGCAGATAGGGACGGGGTATGGGCTGGAATAGCCATCTCACCGTCCGACGTCTTCACCCTCAGTCCTTTCCAGCAGGGTCGCCCCTTCAGCCACTGGCACCGCAGTGGCAGGAAGCTGGAAGAGGGGCTTGGCGCGCGGGCGACCCCCTAGCTGGCGGGATGTAGGGGAGCCATTGCTGCCCAGATCCTCCTATTGCTTCTATGGGGGAGGCAGCAGTGCAGATAAGTTGGCACTGGCGCAGCTCAACCCCGGGAGAGCAGAGAGGTCTAATGCGTCTCTGGTATCCCTAGGAAAAAATAAAATAACAAAATTAGAAGAAAAAGTAAAAATAACAAGGAGAAAACAGCCCTGCAGTAGCAGGGAGTGTCTTGCCTCCTTGGACACTAAGCTAAAACTGGTAGCCTCTATCTCCAGGCTGAGGGTATAGCTGATGGAGGAGGGGCTTAACAGTTTTACTTAGTGTCACGCCTCCTAGGGAGCTGAGCTATACCCAAGGTCTGTGTCCCCCAAGGAAAATGGGCGAGAAAATAAATTAAAAAAAACTTTGGATTTTTTTTTTTACATCACCATATTGTGACCCCCCATAACTTAAAATATTTTGATAGTACTGGTGTTTTCGGACACAGTGATACCAATGATGTTTATTTTTCCTGGCCAGGGTAAATGGAGTTGGTATCTCCAGAAGTGCTGTCATAGGGCAAACGGAAAAGCAGTGCCACTTATCATTTAAGTCAGGGATTAGCAAACTGCAGCTCTCCAGCTGTTGTAAAACTACAATTCCCAGTACGCCCAGTCTGCCTACAGCAGGGCATGATGGGATTTGTAGTTTTACAACAGTAGTTTGCCAATCACTAATTTAATTGAATGCGATACTTCTAGAGAAAGAAGACCCATTCAATAGAACTTGAGACTTCCCATGGGTTAAAGAGGAAACATTTATTGTAGGTTATCCCATTAATAAATCAGTAATGTCCATGAAGTGTGCAGATGACCAGAAGAGTCTTTCAATCCAACATATACCAGCTAGGACAGAGTGTTGAACCTTGATGTTGGAAAGACCTAGCAGAATTAGTGTAACAGCGGAGGAGGGAATGGGCCATATGGGACACCACAGTCCTCTATTAGCTTCTTATATGATACATTAATTTTAAAAAAACACCTTGACTGCGGATGAAGGGAGACCTCAGAATCATGGAGTGGTAGTTCTATTCTATTTACATGATGAAGGTGCAAGCAGGAGCCCCTCTGATTACTGGTCCTTTTTGCTCTCTATTGGAGTGTTCTCCTCAGCTTCTGTCTCATCTTGGTTCTTATAGGTCTTCTTTGCTTTCTGGTACAGCTCATTCAAGTTGAACTCTCTGATAACATTTTCCTGATATACAAAAAAAAATATATATATATATATTTACTGTAATTTTACAGACCGTACTACGGGTTTATAGACACAGGACACCACCTTCACTGCTCTCATCTGGGAAAGCTGCACTAGGTTCCTGCAGTGGCCATTGTGAGGCTGTACATAGAATAGAATATATAAATTACACTGAGTCTTCCACAGCAACAGCCACTATCCGCATTGACTCCCCACTGTCCTAAAGGGATATTAAGCTTAGGTGGAGTCATGCTCTAGCCATAGATCATCCGGCATCCAAAACTACATCTCCCATCATGCACAGTTGCTTGGCTGAGCTCCCACAGAAGTGAAAGGAGCATGTTGGGAGTTGTAGTTTCACAACAGCTGGAGTGCCGAAGGTTGCTGATCCCTGGGATAGGGGATAGCTATTAGATCGTCTGGAACTCCCAGGGGTGCCTTACCACCTGCAGCCCCCCTGAAATGAGCGATTGGCCGGGCATACACACAGCCTTCCCATTCATTTATATGGGAGTTCAGGGCTTGGCTAGCTCCAGAACTCATATACAAACGGAGGTATGCCTGACCGGCCACTCTGTTCACTTTAGGGGGGCTCAATGGGGTACGAAGTCCCTGTTCTCATGATAGATTGAGGTCTCAGCAGTAGGACCCCCACCAATCTAATAGTTATCCCCTATCCTATGGACAGGGCACAACTTCACATACATGGAATACCCCTTTAATTCACGTACCTGTCACACTGACTGCACAACCCTGTACTGTGCCAGGGTTCCCTCTATATAAGGACCATAGACACCACAAAAAAATCCTTCAGGTTCTTTTTCAGACTAAAAGGGCACTCCATCACTTACACTGGGGAATGGCTGGGCAGGGTCCATGAATTTGGACCAACCTGCAGCCAAATTTTGATAGATACCAATTACATGAGAACAGGTGTATTGTTAATAAGCCATCCCATATCCACTAGCGGAGAATGGCTAGATTGATCTGACTGCTGGATCCCACTTAGAACAGAGGTCCTGACCCCCCATGCTACCACCCCTCCATCTATGGGACTGTACTCCGCAATCCATCTCCAGAAGTCCCATACAGCTTGAATGAGTAGTGTGGTGCATGCTTGACCGCTGCTCTATTCAAATTGGGGATGTAGGACCCCTGTTGTGCGATTGTGGTGGTCCAGTGGACAGACCAGATTATACAGCTGTGTCTGCCCATGGCGGCACTGGGCATCTTACTAAGGCTTTGGGAGGTTGCTCTGCAGTACAATCACATTCCCCTGTAACCCAACCAGAACACGTGAGCAGTTGTAATAACTGAAAGTAATGTACTGCTGAGATCAGACACATGGCTCCAGTCACACTTGTGCCATGACCGAGAATGATGTTATCCGAGTTAAGCTCCAAGGCACAGCAAATCTTTCCCACGACAAAGCACAGGTAGGAGTTATAACTAAATGTATTTTACTGCTGAGACTAGATAGGTAAGATTACACTACCACACAGGAGGAGATTACCTGAGTGAAGCTCCAAGACACCGCACGTCCTTTCTTATCTACCTGTGGTCGTCGCAATACCTCCTTACCCCCTTGAAACAGGATGAGTGTGGGGAGCTGCTTGGACAGAGGAGAGGTGCTGACATTGTACCTGCGAAATGTAGATCATTAATGGTGGGTTACAGCACTTCAGGAACACCAAGGGCAACCCCTTGGGGGCTTCAAACCATAGCTCCACTTGAAGGGTGGTGATGAGAGCCGACACTAGGCAGAACGGTGGCTACCACAGTAAGATGCCGAAGCCTCGCCTGCACAGTAGTTCTGGTTACGGCAATTCTTACCTAGTACCGACATCCGGATATCTGCCTATATCCACTTTACCGAATTTCAGGCCGGCACAGTTATATCTGTACATGGAAATAAGACGAACATCAAGTCAGGAGAAGCCATGGACGGCACATCTGGGTGTTAGTGTGATAAAGTGGGAAAGAATAACATACTTTAGAGACAGCTCTGCATAAATGGGAGCAAATGACTGACATTCAGATGACCAGTTCGCGAAATATTCCACAATCCATGAAACGCGTCGATCGGACTGTATCTCCTCCTACAGAAAAAGTGTTCAGACAAAGCATGAGGCAAATCTGGGGACAATGCCAAATGTCACTGTGCATGGAGGTCACAGGAGGGGTAAAAATACATAGTTTCTAGCATGTAAAGGCACTTAGAGCGGATCTTTCCCTTCTACCTTCTCTGTGGAGGCTCCAGTCCTAATTTTGGCCCACAATTACTGACGTGTGAATGAGGCTTAAAGGGATTCTGCACTTTGTTTAAACTGATGATCTATCCTCTGGATAGAACATCAGCTTCTGATCGGCGGGGGTCCGACACCCGGGAGCCCTGCCGATCAGCTGTTTCAGAAGGTAGAGGCGCTCCAGTAGCGCCGCGGCCTTCTCACTGTTTACTGCTGGCCCAGTGATGTCACGACTTGTATCACTGGCCTGGGAGCGGCTAAGCTCTGTTCCCTTGAATGGAGCTTAGCCCCGCCCATGCTAGTTGATACTAGTCGTGATGTCACTCGGCCAGTGGTGAACAGTGAGAAGGCCGCGGCGCTGCTGGAGCGCCGCAGCCTTCTCAAACAGCTTATCGTCAGGGGTCTCGGACTCCCGCCGATCAGAAGCTCATGATCTATCCAGAGGATAGATCAGTTTAAACAAACTGCAGAACCCCTTTAAGTCTTAAAGTGGATTTACAAGGTGCAATGATCAGGCAGATTATCGTTCCTGACAATCGGCCCGTGTAAAGGTGCTGCCGAACACCCGATGAACGAGCAGTCATCGGGGGATCCTGTCTTCATGCAGACACCTAAATTGTCGTTCTTGGGCAGCGGATCGCGCGGTCTAAACAGATCTGCTGCCCAGAAACAATGCAGCTCTATGAGGACAAGTGATTGCAATAGCGGCCCCTCCTCATACTGTAAAGGAGATCCCTTCACCTCCACTGAACGAGCAGCCGACTGTCGGGAAGGAATGCTTCCATCCTGACAAGCGGCTTTAGCTCGGCCCGTGTAAATCCACCCTAACATGGAACGGCTGCACCCACTGACTGCCCATACACGTTTGAGCACTGGTATAGTTCTATTTTTCACTGGGGTTGCACTAAAGGTTGGGGCTACGTACCAACAAAACGCACTGCTTCTAAAGGGGCGATATGACATTGTATATGTACATACAATGGTCATGGATGTTCTGCAGTTCCAGCATTTGACCCAAAAGGGACTGACCATAAATAATGAAGCATACTTCACATTTACACAATGTTCTAAAAACCATCTAGTGAAGATTTAGGACATTTTCTCACATAGTAGGGCTCCACCTGGTGTTCAAAGCGTATAGCAATATGCACGTCCAGCTACTGTGCTAAATGCTGCAGGCCAAGCTCATAGGAATAGGTTTCTGCCCTGTGGTCACTGCAGAATACCATTTCTACTGACTGAGCATGCCTGACCACAGCACTGTAGATGGATGTGCACATTACTATACACTTTGAACACCAGGAGGCGGCACACAAGTAAATGTCCTAACTTCACTATAATCTTTTCTTAACCACATGTAAGTGGTAAATATACTTCCTTATATATGAGCCATCAAATTAATATTCTATGTAATGGCCGGACAACACCTTTCAGTGCGATTGTACATATAGGGAAATCAACATACAGTATGCCACAAGCAGCACGTTGCCACTGAAGCTAGTCATTGGCTGCAGTGGAACATGTGACCATGTCCGTGCTGTGACGGATGTAAACACAGCGTGGGGACCGGAACATGGACATGCGGGAAGCAGCAGGTAGGTATGAATAATGATTCCTGGGGAACCCCTTTCCATTACAAATGATAGCCTCAGGGCAGGCCATTAATATCTAATGGGCAGGGAACTCCCACCACCACAGATCCACCCATTCAGCAGTAGTTCCAGGACAAGAATTGTGTGGTGGGAAGAGCTGGTCACTTTAGTGCCGCTCCCACTGAAGTGAATAGGAGCAGAGCAGCGTTGCAGTTACCAGCTCTGTCCACTGCACAATAGATGGCGCTGTGTAGTTCTGGTGCCCATGTGAGTGCAGGATGTCAGACCCCTGATGATCAGATATTGATGACCTATCCCGAGGACAGGCAATCACTAATAAAGGAGTGAACAGCTCTCGGTTTTGTTTCTCATGTGTCAGGTATTGCTCCAGACATAACCCAAGGGTAAGAGCGATGGTTTCTGGTAGTAAGCATGCTTCTTTTTCCTAGCCCCCTAGAAGAGCTCTCCTTCAATCCAGGATTAGAGGGATATACGACTGTAGTGCTGGATGGTGATAAATACATGAAAGGTAGATACCGTAAAACTCCAACATCAATTCTGCGGCCATTGCTTATACACAGGTCGGACCTTTAGCCCGTCAGAGCGATATTTATGGGGCACTATGCCAGTCTCTACGGACAACCCTGAATAATTTACCTCAATCGTTTTGTCGCTGAAATACTTGATGTGTTCGGGGCCCATATAGAGAGGAGGCTTACACGTCATGAGGAAGACTGGGGAGAAGAAGGGGAGAAATCTTAATGATAGCACCTCACATAGTCTCTTTAAAGGGCTTTCCAAGATTTTGATAATGAAGACCTATCTTCAGGATAGGTCATCAGTATCTGATCAGTGGGGGTCTGACACACAGGACCTCTGCTGTCCCCGGCGCTCCTGCCTTCTCCGTGCTTACCACGCACAGTGCCGTACGTTGTATAGCGGTTGTGCTTGTTATCGCGCTCAGCCCCACTGAAGTGAATGGGGCTCAGTGCGATACCAAGCACAGCCACTATTACAATGTACGGCGCTGTACTGGGTAAGCACGGAGAAGGCAGCAGCGCTCACAGGAGCGCCGGTGACTTCTAAAACAGCTGATCAGCAGAGGTCCTGTGTGTCGGACCCCCACTCGGAAAACCCCTTTAAGATTCCTGAGCGTAGCCTGTTAGAAGGACTACGATACTCACCTAGGCACAGGGTGACATACAATAGGCCCATTCGAATATCCAAGCGGAAGAACAGAATTGTGTTGGCAACTTTACTGAACATGAAGATATTCCCGATATGTTGCTCTATGGTAACTGAAAGCAATAAATGGGTTAAGCCGGTTACAAAGCATCAATACAATGCTGCCCAATCAGCTGCCGCCAGGGAAACGCATACTGCCCTTTACCTATTCCACTGGTCAGGTATGACCAGCACACAGAGGGGTTAATATTGGAGCCATTGCCCCACACATCATAGCCCGGGTACTGCCCATTTTTATGCTGGAGCCACAAGAATTATTGTACTCCCTCCATTTAGGCTAGGGCTCCATGTGGCACAAGACACTTGTGATTTATCTGCCACAAATTAATCAGTCAGCATGATCAACCCTAGCAAACTAGGCATACTTCCTGGTAGGGTTGATCATGCACAGTCCAATGACCCCCCTCTTGCAGCAATCTGATGTATACTTTTTTGGGAAATGCATTATTTTATGCTAATGAGATGCTCCGAGCACTGCAGGGCAGTACTCAGAGGAACTAGGCCCACCCCTCGGTACTCCAAGAACCTAATTAGCATAAAAATAAAAGACAGATCCTTGTACTCAGCATAATCAACCCTACCCAGGTAGTATGGTTTACTAGGGTTGATCATGCTGACACATGCTCTTTAATATTGAAAGTTCTAAGACTTACTACTCCGCCTGTTCTTCATCATGACTATGGCGCTGAGGAACATTAAGATCTCCACTTCCCTCTGGAAGAAAATGAAAAATGATCTTAAGCATAAAATGGTCCAATCCCTGACATAAGGGCTGTAGCATTGCCAAACTGTTCATTTTAACACTATAATCCGTCTTCTACTGCTCACTCTCCCCCATGCTTTACACTGCAATTCTGCTTGCTTTTACCTATATTTCTGCATAGGAACAAGCTCAGCAAGTCTGTGCATGAGAGAAAGAACTTCACACAGCTAAACCACATATGTAGATATTCAGACTGTATTTTTAGGGGGTAACATTTTTAATGTACGGAAGGCACCCACATCTACAGTACCACTTGAAGCCCCTTAATACAAATGTACACAGCTGGTGCCATGAGGGGGAGGGACTGTTGGCCTCTGTGCCACCAATGAACAGACTCTACATGGAGTGGCGGTGGGCATACTATTTTGGGCACCTATTCTGTGACTTTCTAAAGCCAGAATCCTGGAGTGCAGGGCGTGATAACACCCCCCCAGGTCTTTTTACTTATTCTAGGTGGGGGCTTCCAGTATGGAGTCTGTGTAACCAGTTGGACAAGACCATAAATGCAAAGGAAAGCATACAAACTGGTCAGTACCAACATTTAACCCCTTCCTATCCCATCAAGCTTGTCCTATTACAACAGCAATCACCATGTGGGCAGAAGAACGTGCTAGGATCATAGGTAGGGATCCGGCAAGACTAAGTGCCAACACGCTAATGGGTTAAAGACCCACAAAGCCCATGTAATAACGGACCACATCATACATGAATAGCTAGGTCGCAGCTCCAGCTCATACATGACCATCAAGTCGTCAGAGGGTTCTGCCCTCCGCATTAGGAGGTTTTATGGTCCATAAGGGTGCAAAATGGGCATGCCAGGAATGGGGGCAAGGGCACACCCAATTATTAGGACTGTACATTAAGCCATGTGATCCTGGTTACAGCAAAATGACGCCAACAGCTGGTGAAGGAGATGGGCACACAGCTATGAGGGCCAGCCAACCCCAGAGCCATGCCCAGGTGGCCACAAGCATGTGCCCTTGAACACCTGCAGTATCCTCACCCAGTCAAAGTCACAGGGATTGCCATCCTCCCGCTGAGACGGCAGCGCAGAGCACATAGGGGGCACCTTCCGGATCAGGAGGAAGGAAGCAGACAGCAATGCAGACAGCAGGTAATAAGGCTGCGACACCCAACGCCATAGCGCTGGCGCCCCATACACCAGAGCGAGCAGCGGAGCGATCACCGCCATACTGACTGAAGGATTGCGATCACTCTGCCAAAGGAGCCTGGAGCAGCAGGTAGCCGCCGACCAATCACAGCGCGATATATAACGGCAGCCAATCAGACGCAGAACAACCCTCTGACTACAGGTTACGTCCAGCCAATAAGAGGCTGCGCCTGTGGAGAGGCTTTGGCGTCCTGCCTAGAACGGACCTATGCGCTGAGAAATACAGGCTCCGCCTATGATTGGCTGGAGCGCAGGCCGGGCCGGCCCACCGGATGTTGCGAAGGCTTCGGCAGGACCTGCTCGCCCCGGAGGCGGGTTTTGGTATAATGTTCCTATTGGTCAGGGGTCGGAAAGAGGCCTCATTTGATTGGCCAAACATTCGTGCAAGATGATGGAGGGCTTCCCCGGTCTGTTCGTTCCTACAGATCCGCCACCATCACTTCCCTCGGCACCGGGAGTTCCGGCGGTTGTCTCTGGGGGTACAGTTGGGTTCGGGGCAGGTAAACCTCATCCGGTGTCTGGAGCGCCCAACTCATCCGTCCCCGGCCCTCCCCTGCCGCCGCCGCCGTCACTGTCCACAGTTCCTGCTGGGGAAGATGGAGCCCGGCGGTCGTCTGGTCCCTTCTATCTGCTTAGAGAGATGCCAGGTGGGTACTGCCCCTGCTGTGTGCCCGGTGACCAGCTGTCAGCTCCTGGGTCCTAGTGGCACTGATGTCATCCGTCACACTGCTGAACTGGGAAATGGCACAGAATGGGCAGGGGTCACTGACCTGTTGGTGACCTCCGTGTTTGGTATGGTTGTCTCCAGGGTGGCAGGGGGCTTCCTTGGCAACTGTCATATTGGGGCATCCCAGGTGTTGGTGTGTCCAAGGTGGTTGGAAGTTGCTAGTTGGTTTATCCCTGATCCATTGGTGTTCTGGGGTCTAGCGGTGCCCCCATGGTGGGTGTCGGGCCTTCCCTGGCATACTGCTGCCCCCAGTGGGTCCGATCTGAACTGGCTTCTTACACGTTGTGGCCCTTGTCTCTTTCCAGGGCTCTCCGACCTCACCGGCAGCGTTAATCTTATTCTACATTATAATCTGGAACATTCATTTGGGAAATTCTGTGGCAAGAAAGTCAAAGAGAAACTCAGCAACTTCCTTCCGGACCTCCCAGGTAAGAGGTGAAGACGGCCAAATAAATGTGGTAGAGGGGGGAACCCCGCTCAGACCCCCTCTATTAGCCAGGGAGGAGAATCTCGGCCAGTAGTGGTCCCTCCATGGATTACACGGGGGGCCCCTGACTCGCTACCATCAGAGGAAGGTGTCTTCTTACATTTTTCTGCCATTCCTACCAAAGGGTTTTCTGCTTTTCTTTGATGCGACCTGCTCTTGCATAGGGACTTCTGAGGCTGATCCTATTTATAATGGAATTCACCCAAAAGTGATCTCCTTCCGTATTCTAGAGACATGTTGGGCGTACCAGGCATGCCTTCTGTATAATGGTCTGCACTGGGCCAGATATTAGGTGTCCTGTACTCTCCCCCCCTCCCTTCTCTCATTGATAGAGAGAGCAGCAGGGAGGAGGTTGTACCGAGGGGTGGGAGAGAACAGATTACACTGCCTGTGCTGTGAGGACAAGAGAGCATGTCCACAGAGACAGCGCTCAACCTGACAAGACCACCCACTGGACTCCTAAGCCCGGAACGAGCTGGGATCAATACAATTTAGGGCTTATTCAGACGACCGTATGAATCCATCCATTCTGCAATTTTGTGGAACTGGTGCGGACCCATCAATTTCAACGGGGCCGCAAAAGATACAGACAGCACACCGTGTGTTGTCTGCATCCATCCATCTGTTCCGTGCCTCTGCAAAAAAGATAGAACGTGTCCTATTCTTATCCCCAAATCACAGACAAGAGTAGGCATTTCTATCATAGGTGCGGTCCGCAAAGTGCGGAATATACATGGCCAGCATCCGCGTTTTGCGGAGGGACCGCAAAACGCTTACCGACGTCTGAATGAGCCCTGATACTGAATCTTTTCCTACAAAAATATCAATCTCTTCCTACTCTATGCCATGCTGTCCACAGATAGGACTGTGTGTGCAAGGTGATGAGTTCATTTTAAATGCTAAAATATTACCCGCCTGCAGCCACCACTAGAGGGCGCTTACAGACGCATTGCCTTCAATGATTTGGACCTGTCGCCTCTTCTGACCCAGGGCTTTTTTTAGGAACTACTTGCATAGCTCGAAATAATACTTCTGAAGCATCTACGAATGTTGTGCCATTCTTCTATTATTCCTAATATAAGTTTAGGAATGAATTGCTAGGAGGTTATATTATAGGTCCAGCTGGGTTGTTGCCAGTTGGGAATGTGTCCCTGCATCCTCTGACTCTGGCAGCACTGGTTGGATAGTGTCAGACTATGGGGGGACATCCTCCAACTGGTAACACCCAGTTGGACCTTTATTGCAAACTGCTGAAAATTCATTCATAACCTTCTAGTAGGAATAGTAGAAGAGTGGGACAACATAGATGCTAGGGCTGCGCATCTTCACTCGTCTCACAATTCGATGCGATTACGATTATCAAGTCCACGATTCGATTCGATTCGGCGATGCATCACGATGCATCAAGATTATTACCCAAGTCCTGTAACAGCCGTGCGGAGGCGTGCGGAATCGGATCCGTGCGGATCCGTCCAGACTTACAATGTAAGTCAATGGGGACGGATCCGTTTGAAGATGCCACAATGTGGCTCAATCTTCAAGCGGATCCGTCCCCCATTGACTTTACATTGAAAGTCTGGACGGATCCGTCCGAGGCTATTTTCACACTTTTTTTTTGCCATTTTAATGCAGACGGATCCGTTCTGAACGGAGCCTCCGTCTGCATTATTATGCGCGGATCCGTTCAGAACGGATCCGCCCGAACGCTAGTGTGAAAGTAGCCTTAGTCTGATACACGTGTGAAGTGAACTGTGAAGGGGCTCTGATGGTGCAGGATCAGTAACTGTCAGTAAATCTGACACTCCAGCAGTTTCAGATCTCCTGAATAGTGTGAGATAAATGACTGTAGACATTCCCAGACTGGCCACTAGGGGCCGCTGTTTGACCGCCTTTCATAGACCCGGAACCTAAAGTTCCGTCCACTGTAGACGGAGGGGAAGAATAAGAGAGACACAACCGAAAAAGATAAAGAAGAAACATGGCGCGGGCGGCAATTCGGCAAAGGTATGAGAAGCGGCAATATGATCTGTGTAGGTGGCAGGCGGTAGGTGTATGTATATGCTGTGTAGTGTGTAGGTGGCAGCACTGGCAGGCGCTTTGGAGGTACTAGATATTACATACTCATAGGTGACAAAACTCACCTCGCCGCCAGCCACCGCACGTCCACTCTGCCGCCGGCTTCTGAGTGTCTGACTGGGAGCAGTGGGAGCCGGAGATGCGCGGAAAGCCGGAAACCACGCCTCCGGCTCCTCCTCACTCAGACCTGGCTCACTCAATGTTGTGGCCACCCCCTCTGACACGTCGGCGGGAGGCGGGAAAGAAGGCGCCCAAAAACTTTTTTCGACTCGGCTGCACGGCGGACGCGACGCTGACGTCATCAACATGCATCGATTATTTAAAGCAACCGCATCGATGCAGAATCGCCGGGGGTCGAATCGCGATGCATCGCTGCATCGATTATATTTGACAGCCCTAATAGATGCTCCAGAATTGTTATTCTGATGAATGCAAGTAGATACTAAACAGACTTGTCCGGAGAGGTGACAGGTCCTTTCGCTGTAGGCAGACAGAATTTAACCCTATGTGCTCCTGTTCTTTTAGCAGGAAGTTGGCCTGTTCTATGCACCACAGCTGTCAGACCACTTCTGTAACCCTTGACTGCACAAAACGCTCTGTGTACAGGGGGTAGCTGGGGACGATTCTGCCCCCCTTCTTCTGGGTCCTAGGAGGACAATTGCGCATTGCTGGTAGGGATAATAGTGGGCTCAGAAAATGACCTGTGCTTTGTGATGTCTAATGCTGTAAGTAATTTTGGGACTTTGAATTTCTCACCCCCTGTGTAGGTATGATCGATACCCCTGGCTCTCAGGATAATAGCAGTCTACGATCGTTAATAGAAAAGCCACCCATCTGTGGGAATTCTTTCACTCCTCTGACTGGTGCACTACTAACTGGATTCAGACTACACGCAGGCCCGGTGAGCTATGCCCTTCATAGAGGAAGTGTGTGTGCTGACCAAGATGCCAGCTGTAAGACTTTTCCTGTCACATGCCATTGAGATGCCCATAGTCTACAGCAATGATTCCCAAACCAACTGGTGACCCCACTGGAGGAGTCTCCATATAGAATACATGGCACAAGACCATGTCAGTCATGTTGTCCAATGAGATCACCTCTGTTGGGCGTGATTGGCCACATACATGTCATCCGTATGGACAACCTGTCCACCCTGATCCAAAAAGAGTCCAAATTTATTATGGACATATGTCTTGCTGCTTTGTATAGGCCACACTCCCCAAAACGCTGTCCAGTCTAATGCCTGACCCCTCCAGCCATCCCTAAAATGTTCAGGTTACATAAAATTACCCCCTTTCCACAGGTTAGTGGATAACTATTAGATCGATAGGGGTTCTACCGCTGGGACCCCCACCGTTCACAAGAACAGGGACCCTGAACACCCTGCAGCCCCCTGAAATGAACACAGCGGCCGGTCAGGGATTTCTATGAAAGTTCTCGAGATAGCCGAGCACTGTACTTAACTATCTCTGACACTCCCATAGAAATGAATCGAGCTGGCAGTGCTCCAGAGACCTTGCCACTGAACCCACTTTGGGAACCTCTGGTGTGTAGCAGTGTCCTACACGTAGGTCTGAGGCTTCTATCATGCTCTGCCCTGCCCCATGTATACGTAGTACACCACCTTCCAGGTGTCTGAAGTTCTCACATCTCGCTTCTCCAGCTTCCAGAACACTGTCGTCTGATGCACATACAGCCTCCAAAGAAAAAGAATAAGAAGCACAAGCAAAGCAGAACACAGGAGCCGGCTCCTCCAGGTCCGTATAATGTAGTACAATGAGTGTGTGTGTGTGTGTGTGTGTGTGTGTGTGTGTGTCTCCTCATCTCACTGTTCCCATATCTGCTGCAGAAACCCCTTCAGACTCCGATCACAGGAAAAAGAAGAAGAAACAAAGAGAAGATGATCCAGAAAGGAGGAGGAAGAAGAAAGACAAGAAGAAGAAAAAGGTAGGAGGGACGTGGTTGGGCAGAGCAGTCAGATCATAACTTGGGGGAGACATTTGTAATCTGGGGGTCCAGGCCACATCGCATACATCTGTCAGGTCACTAGTTAAACATTACTGTCCTGGGGTGGGGCCTGACAGAGCATGGTGTAAGACGTGCGTCCCGGAGCTCTTGCTAGGATCCTGACATCTAGCCTGTCCACAGCAAACCACGGCTGTCCATCTTACCCCCAAGGGAACATCTAGCTCCACAGAGGTGCACTTCTTAATCAGAGGCCAGCAGAATGCTGAGAAAGGGCAAAACTCAGATGAAACCGGAGCAGGAGGCACGGATCCAATATGGCGCGACGAGTAGGAGAGCATGCCAGGAGATAGCAGCACGCCTGGAGAAGTATGCACATAAACCTCAAAAGGCTTGAAGGAGAAGTGGGGAGATTCGGAGAGGGCTCAATCTGCGTCCGAAGGGAAGGAGAGCTCATCAGAAGATCGGCAGACAGTGCAGGGGTCCCAGCTATCCTGTAAGCACAAGGTCATGAGGAGGAGACAGCAGAACCCAATTTGAAAGATGTAATGGCTGCCATAGCAAGCTGCAATAACACCCTTAAAAGTCTGAATATACAATTTGGTAGCCTTTAAAGAGGACCTTTCTATCATACGTCATGATCTGCACAAAGTGGCAGAACGCACTACTCAGGTAGAGCGAAGGGTGTCAGAAATGGAAGATGGAGTCAAACCACTCCAAAAAGCAGCCAAAGTAACAGCCAAAGATATCGCTGCATTATATGCTAAAACAGATGACCTTGAAAACCGGTCACGCCGGAATAATATCAGGCTTGTTGGGGTGCCAGAAAAAGCGGAGGGCGTGAATGCTACCGTATTTATAGAAAAGTGGATTGCTGAAAAGTTCAAAGACAAAGGCCTATCGTCCTTATATGCGGTGGCGAGAGCACATCGCGCCCCTACAAGACCGTTGCCTTCTGGACGCCCACCTCGCCCAATCCTAGCTACTATAAAGATAGAGACACCATACTACAGCGATCCAGGGACCTCTTGGAGCTCACGATAAACGGCATACAGGTCTCCATATTCCCGGATTACTCATCTGAAGTACAGAAGAAAAGAGCTCGCTTCGTGGAAATAAAAAGACGACTCAGTGGATTACAAATACAATACTCCATGATGTTTCCAGCCAAGCTGAGGGTAGTCGCCTTAGGATCTGCGCTGTTTATCGAAGACCTGGATGCTGCACTACAGTGGCTAGACAAGAATGAACGGCAGCTCAGAAATCACAACTTGGACACCTGAAATATCCACTGAGTGAGTAAACTCAGTATAATACCGTCGTTGAGATTAAAGTTCCTACTGTGAACTTAAGAGGGACTTCCCAGTCACGTTGATGGGACGTCCCATTGCAGGAGCGTGAGTAGTGCCGTTATATACGTACCGATGCAAGTTTTTAACGCACCTATGTACGGGACTGAAGTTCGCTGTAGAGATTGTGGGCTAGGTTTTTATGGTTAGCCTATGTTATAAAAGTAATTTTGGAAAATCTGAATACATTTTGTTTTCACTGAGGGGGGGGGGGGGGTGCATTCTGGTATGCTTATATGGAAGAAAAGGCTGTTTTGGGATGGGAAAACGTGGACATCTGGTAACCATTTATGTAAGCGAAAAGAATGTAATGGCGTCTATGACTAAAGTGATTAGTGGGAATGGCGGAGGCTAACAAAAGACATGGCATAGTTAGATATTTATCGAGATGCCAGCCCGCCATCTGCTGCCTACAGGAAACACATATGACCAAATCAAAAGTGCAATTGCTCCAAAAATCTTGGGTTGGCTACTCTGTGCACTCGGTCTTCTCCGCATATTCCAGGGGAGTGAGTGTACGTATTAATAAGAATATACGCTTTGAATGTATACGGGAATTTGTGGATGTAGAGGGGAGGTTCATATGTGTCCACTGTGCGATTAATGGAATGGAGATGGTATATTCCCCCGTCGTACACCTCAGTGCCGCTGAGAATGATGCTGGAGTTTATGGCGGAATATCCTGACATTCCAGGCTTTAGAGTTGGGGATTTTAATAATGTAATTAACGAAGAACTAGACAAGTGCGGAGTGTCAACTGGAATGGAAACTCGCTCTGGTAGATTACTGAGGGAGGTGGGCCTAACAGATAAAGTACAGACCAAAAGTTTGGACACACCTTCTCATTCAAAGAGTTTTCTTTATCTTCATGACTACGAAAATTGTAGATTCACACTGAAGGCATCAAAACTATGAATTAACACATGTGGAATTATATACATAACAAAAAAGTGTGAAACAACTGAAAATGTCATATTCTAGGTTCTTCAACGTAGCCACCTTTTGCTTTGATTACTGCTTTGTACACTCTTGGCATTCTCTTGATGAGCTTCAAGAGGTAGTCACCTGAAATGGTCTTCCAACAGTCTTGAAGGAGTTCCCAGAGATGCTTAGCACTTGTTGGCCCTTTTGCCTTCACTCTGCGGTCCAGCTCACCCCAAACCATCTCGATTGGGTTCAGGTCCGGTGACTGTGGAGGCCAGGTCATCTAGTGCAGCACCCCATCACTCTCCTTCATGGTCAAATAGCCCTTACACAGCCTGGAGGTGTGTTTGGGGTCATTGTCCTGTTGAAAAATAAATGATGGTCCAACTAAACGCAAACCGGATAGAATAGCATGCCGCTGCAAGATGCTGTAGTAGCCATGCTGGTTCAGTATGCCTTCAATTTTGAATAAATCCCAGCGAAGCACCATCACACCTCCTCCTCCATGCTTCACGGTGGGAATCAGGCATGTGGAGTCCATCCGTTCACCTTTTCTGCATCGCACAAAGACATGGTGGTTGGAACCAAAGATCTCAAATTTGGACTCATCAGACCAAAGCACAGATTTCCACTGGTCTAATGTCCATTTCTTGTGTTCTTTAGCCCAAACAAGTCTCTTCTGTTTGTTGCCTGTCCTTAGCAGTGGTTTCCTAGCAGATATTCTACCATGAAGGCCTGATTCACACAGTCTCCTCTTAAGTTGTTCTAGAGATGTGTCTGCTGCTAGAACTCTGTGTGGCATTGACCTGGTCTCTAATCTGAGCTGCTGTTAACCTGCGATTTCTGAGGCTGGTGACTCGGATGAACTTATCCTCCGCAGCAGAGGTGACTCTTGGTCTTCCTTTCCTGGGGCGGTCCGCATGTGAGCCAGTTTCTTTGTAGCGCTTGATGGTTTTTGTGACTGCACTTGGGGACACTTTTTTCCCAATTTTTTGGACTGAGTGACCTTAATTTCTTAAAGTAATGATGGCCACTCGTTTTTCTTTACTTAGCTGCTTTTTTTTTTCTTGCCATAATACAAATTCTAACAGTCTATTCAGTAGGACTATCAGCTGTGTATCCACCTGACTTCTCCACAATGCAACGGATGGTCCCAACCCCATTTATAAGGCAAGAAATCCCACTTATTAAACCTGACAGAGCACACCTGTGAAGTGAAAAACATTTCAGGTGACTACCTCTTGAAGCTCATCAAGAGAATGCCAAGAGTGTGCACAGCAGTAATCAAAGCAAGAGGTGGCTACTTTGAAGAACCTAGAATATGACATATTTTCAGTTGTTTCACACTTTTTTGTTATGTATATAATTCCACATGTGTTAATTCATAGTTTTGATGCCTTCAGTGTGAATCTACAATTTTCATAGTCATGAAAATAAAGAAAACTCTTTGAATGAGAAGGTGTGTCCAAACTTTTGGTCTGTACTGTATATGGAGGGAAATGAACCCTCTTGCTGCTCTTCCACGTATGTCTCTTTCTAGAATTGATATGGGGCTGGCAAACATGCATATGTACCCATATGAATCTACAGGTTCCGTCTGACAATATGGGGGATAGGGCAGTTTTCTCTTTAGACGCAGCCAAGGCCTTTGACAGTGTGGAATGGCAGTATCTGTGATGTACGCTTCAATATATGGGGTTCGGGCAAAGATTCATATCTTGGGTCAAAGTACTCTATTCTAGTCCCAAAGCAAGAATTGGGGCAAACAGGGGTATGTCTATGGGATTCAATTGCAGCATGGTACAAGACAGGGATGCCCTTTGTCGCCGGTGCTGTTTGCACTGGCGATAGAACCATTGGCTGCTGCAGTGCGTAAGTCTCCTGCGATACGGGGATACGGCAGTACGAAATAAAGTGGCGATGTATGCAGATGACACACTGCAGTTCTTAGGAGGTACATCCACGTCTCTGCTGGCTGCAATGTCTCTCATTGACAGGTTTGTCCAACTATCAGGCTTAACAATTGATTGGCAGAAGTCTGCACTAATGCTTTATAGATGGTCAGCCAAGATCGCAGGTGGTACTAGATAAAAATATGCCAGGTGTAGAAGAGTTCAAATATCTGGGTATTAAAATATCCCCTAGAATTAAAGATTTTGAGGAATTAAATCTTACCCCCCTGTTAACGAACTTTCGTAATAAAGGAAAGGCTTGGTGCAAATGATATCTATCAGTAGTGGGTAGAATGAACCTACTCAAGATGGTTTTGATGCCGCAGCTTTTGTACATTCTACACAGTGCCTCGGTTTGGCTGCCAATGGACAGGTTCAAAAGGATTGACTCGATATTTAGAGACATAATATGGCGTAGGGGACAGGCTAGAATAAAGCTCGAGACACTACAATACTATAAAACGGAGGGAGGCCTAGCAGTTACTAATCCCTGGGTGTTCTACCTTGCAGCTCAAGGCTAACACTTCAAAGGATGGCTAGAATTAGAAACCTCTGCTATATAGAAAACCACCTGAAAGGTAGAGACCTAATGATGCTACTGGAGGGACTGGAAGCGAAAACGGTGCCATCAGAAATTCCTATAAGACTCGCAATGTATTCAGTGTGGCAAAAGATTAAACAGTTGAGAGGAATTACGGAATATATGGCAAAATCCAGTATTATCTGAATTTAAATCATTGTCAGGATTTGATGAGTGGAAGGACACAGGGGTGATCAGAATGGGTCACCTCCTGGAGGGTGGAGTGTTCAGATCCTTCACCAGTATTCAAGAAATATATGGCACCCCTCACAGGCGCTTTTATCAATATCTGCATATAATACGATGATTAAGAATAGTAGCGTAATGGCACAAAGAGACGCAACATTGCATCTGATTGTTTCAGGAGGGGAAAGAAGGGGGATGATATCTCTAATATATCAATTGCTACTAGATAAATACCTAGGACACCAAAAAAGGGAAAAAGTAAAAGATAGTACTGTGGTGGGTATGGGACACACAGGAGGAAAAACGGCACCACTAGTATATAAACATGTACAAATCAATATCAATGTAGAGATCCAGACTAATAGAATCGTATAAATATAACATGGTGTATACGTAACATAGACAGAATATCCAAAGCTTCAAGACAAAGTCACAGCTAATAAAACAAGATGGAGATCCAAAAAACAGTACAGAGAAATGTAAAGTGCAAAGTGCAGAAATACCAAGTACAGGGATCGCAATACTGAAGCATCCACAATGGAGCTATGACATGAATACCTGAGTGGTGAACCGGATAATCCGAACGAACGTTTCGCGTAAAGCTTCTTCAGGGGGAGGGTGTGTGGCCACTTCAAGGCCACATGTCCCCAGCGCCCGAGGGACCCGTCCCAGTCATAGTCTCGGAAACCGTCCACTGTGTTGTGTGGTGGGAGGTCCCTTGACAATGTTCAACCGGTCACCGTGGGCCAGGCCATGGGACTTGGAGACACCGACACTGAGATGACACTGGTACGGCCTGAACTGGTGACGCTCCATGATTTACGGCCCGGGAGATCTTTTACTGTCTCCGCGATTGGAGGAGTAGAACCGGCGCTGCCCGTCACCAGGGTCTATTTGGACTGGGGCGCCAGTTGAGGAGTAAGGGAGTTGGGGTATCGCCAAATATCCCCGCCAGTGTTTTGCTGGGGACCGACCTGGGGCGTCTTGTGTCGAAGTACGTGGCCGCTGACACCCCGAGGTCCGATTCCCCAGAATGTGATTTAATGTCCACCCCTGATGATTACTGTGAATGTTCATAACATGCCTGTTGATGGGGATGTGGGGGTGGGGGATGTAATGTGTACCTCTTCCCTCAGTGGGGAGGGGGCTCATTCCTGCCAGCTGTGCTGAGGCCCCAGGGTGTGGCCAGCAAGCCTGCTGGAACCTGTTGTCCTCAGGTGTGGTGACTGGAGGGACAAGCAGGGGGCAGACAGTTGTGGGGGAGGAGGATGCAAATGAGGTCAGGGCTGTCCCAGGAGAAATAGGGCTGCCAGGTAAAGCCTGAGTGCAGGGTTCCTCTGCCACTGGGATGTCAGAGTGCCAGGTTATTCCGTCTGGACTGGCGACTTGGTCGGAAGCCAAGGGGAAGCGGCCATAGCTGCTGTCACGTGCATGGGAGTGCTGGGGCCCTAGTGGCTGCCGAGTCAGATGGAGGCCAGGCATGTGCCCTCCCTGTCTGCAACCTCCCAGAAGAGGGGGAGGAGAAAACCGTCCTGGACATGCTCTCCCAGGTGACGGGTGGGTCCATCGAGGCTGTAGAGGTGGGCCAATAGTTCTTGAAGGACCAATGGTCCCAGCTGTTGGCCACACTTCACCCTTTCTGGGAGTTGTTCAGCAACAAGCCCTGAAGGACCAAGTTGGACGTCCATCACATGGACACCAGGGATCACCCCCCCCAATCTGTGTTTCCTTGGAGGTGCAGCAGCACATGCGCCAGGAGATTGACGAGATGCTGAAGCTGGGGGTCATCCAGGCATCCAACAGCGCTTGGGCCTCGCCTGTGGTCCTTGTCCCAAAGAAGGATCAGACCACCCGGTTCTGCGTGGACTACAGGGGACTCAACACTGTCTCTGTCACCGATGCGTACCTAATGCCACTCATCAATGACCTGCTCAATCAGTTGGCTGGGGCCCAGTACCTGACCATCGTGGATCTGAGCCGGGGGTACTGGCAGATTCCCCTGACCCGTGAGGCGCGGGAACGCTCTGCCTTTATCACCCCCTTTGGATTGTACGAATCCACGGTGATGCCGTTCGGCATGAAGAATGCCCCTGCCACTTTTCAGCGGATGGTCAACACGCTGCTTAAGAGAACGCGGCCGCTTATCTGGATAACATTGCCATCTTCAGTCCTACGTGGGAGGATCACCTACAGCACCTGACGCAGGTGCTGGGGCGGATCCACCAGGCAGGCTTGACCATAAAGCCGGAGAAGTGCCAGCTGGGCATGAGCGAGGTCCACTACCTGGGGATCCAGGTAGGCGGGGAAACGCTGATGCCAGAGCCCGGGAAAGTATCGCATCCTGGCTCACCCCCAGGACCAAGAAATAGGTGATGTCCTTCCTGGGCACCTCCGGGTACTATAGGAGGTTCATCCCCCACTATAGTAGCCTGGTGAAGCCCTTGACGGACCTCACCAAGAAGAATCTGCCCTCCGCAGTCAATTGGACAAACAACTGTGAGACAGCCTTCCGGGTGCTGAAGCTCCTGCCGAGGGAGGTGGCGTACTCCACAATGGAGAAGGAGTGCCTGGCCATTGTTTGGGCACCGCAACGGTTGCAGCCGTTTATACGGGCGCCGCTTCACTCTGGAGACCGACCACAACCCCCTCAGCTGGTTAAACACCGTATCCGGGACGAATGGGAGGCTGCTACGCTGGAGCCTAGCTCTCCAGCTGTATCACTTGACCATTCGCAACAAGAAGGGCCGTGACCACGGGAACACCGACGGGCTACCCCAGCAAGGAGAGGGTGCGGATGGGCGCACGGGAGAACACAGGACGGTGCTGCCCCCTAGCGCCCTCTAAAGGGGGGAGGTGTGAGGAATATGGATTATCATTTATTTTCAGCCCTGATTGTCATTTGTTTCACCTTTTGGCATGTACACAGTCAGTGTGCATGCAAAATATGTTCCCACCCTCCAGCCATTTGCTGTCAGCTAGCAAGGGAGGAAGCCCCAGGAGTCCAGACTTCAAGGAGGCCCCAGGTGGATAAAGTCGCACCTCAACCAGCCAGGTTGGAGGCAAGCTAATCCTGCAGGAAAACCCCCAGCAGGAGGTCCCAGCCCTTTCCCAGACATGTTGGCACCTACATTTCATAAGGAATTATGAATCGTCCGTCTATCCCAGGCATAATTCGGTTATCTTTTTGTGATCTTTGGGCAAAGACAAGCATCCACGTACTGGCTTGATGCTGAGATGTCAGGGAAGGGAGATATACATATCTCCCCACAGAAACCAAATTAACGGTACCCTGTTTGGACTCTACTTGTAGCCAGAACCCAGGCGGATCCATTGGTCCCAGAATTATCTCCCTGTGACCTGCTGGCCTGGAGCTATCAACCCTAAAGGATTTTGTGGGTCAGTTGCTGCCAGCCTAGCATAGAGGAGGGTGGACCACTGCCAAAGGCGGGAGGGGAGGGACCGGCTACAGTTTAAAAGGCTTGTGCCATCAAGTGGGCGTTTCTTTTTCTGAAGGGGGCACATCGTGCCAATGTGTTTGGAGAGACCGGGAACCAACTGACCTCACTGCCCCCACGTGACTGCAGCAAAGGACTAATCCACCATTATAACTAGGGATGTGTTTTTTAACACAGAGTACGAGTACCGATACTTTTATTTAAGTACTCACCGATGCCAATTACCAATACCAATTATAACAATGAAGTAAATGCACATTAATTTTGTGACCGCTGACCAACCAAAGGTCCAAAAAACAGAACTATAACATTGTTTAAAGGGAACCTGTCACCGGGATTTTGTGTATAGAGCTGAGGACATGAGCTGCTAGATGGCCGTTAGCACATCCGCAATACCCAGTCCCCATAGCTCTGTGTGCTTTTATTGTGTAAAAAAACAAACAAAAAAAACTGTTTGATACATATGCAAATGAACCTGAGATGAGTCCTGTATGTGAGATGAGTCAGGGACAGGACTCATCTCAGGTTCATTTGCATATGTATCAAACAGTTTTTGTTTTTTTTTACACAATAAAAGCACACCGAGCTATGGGGACTGGATATTGCGGATGTGCTAGCGGCCATCTAGCAACCCATGTCCTCAGCTCTATACACAAAATCCCAGTTACAGGTTCCCTTTAAGTACAAGAGGCAGTGTAGAAACTATTTTTGTAATAGAAGTGGTTTTTTTTTTTTTTTTTTTTTTTTTTTTTTTTTTTTTAAGGAACAGAAGCATTTCTGCATGGTCAGCTAGAAGTCTTTCTGCCTTCGGTCAGAACTTGAGACACCGCGCTGAACAGTCTTTCACTTTCCACACTACTGCATGGGGCAGAAAGATACCTTTGTGCCATTACAGCCAAAGCTGGAAAACGTATTTTATTTAATGCCCAGTATTTAGGTGCACTATCTGAGCGTGGCACAGTGTTCTCCTCTAGGTATTGTAGCAGCTTTTGGAGTGATGCTCTCAGATGGAGAGGGATGCTCATCTGCTATTTCCTGAAAAACACAGTCCAGGCTGGTACTCTGCTTGGCATGGTGTGTTTTTTTTTTTTTTGACAGCTGGCTCTTCTTCAAGCGTGGCTGTGTTCCGAAGGCTTTAGAAGTTCAACAACAAACATTTATTTGACCTGCCTGGCACTGTCGGCATTGGAAAAGAATCAATCTTTATACCTAGAATAAAAAATAAATACAAATACATGAAATACATAATCCCCCCCCCCCCCCCCCAACATTTATGAGCATTTTAAAGCTTTATTTTTTTAAATAATGATTTAAATAACAAAAAGTTACTGCATTACCTTGGATCAATTAAAGCAGCAAGCAAAGTGCTCTTCATTGTTTCAATACCATGGGCATCATCCTCTTTTGATAGCAGTCGCAGCAGGAACCACATCTGATGCAAAAGCATCCGCAGAACTCGCTTGACGTGTCAGCATTTCAAAGGGAGCCAAGATGTGTAACACTTTCTCCATTAGATGCCAGTGGTTTGCAGTCAAAGTGGCAGGAAGCTGATGCTCAGACATATATACTCCTAGTGCCCGTCTCTGCTCATTCAATGACTGTAGCATGTAAAACGTGCTGTTCCAACGAGTCTTCACGTCTTGTTGAAGTCTTTTAATTGTTTGACCGAGCTGCTTTTGAATATCTTGTAAGCGAGAGTATGCCAGGTTTGAATGTTTGAAGTGGCCGACTATTTTGCGCAGGGTGGATAAAAATCAATGATTTTTATTTTTAATTTAAAAAATCGGATTTTTTTTAATATAAAATACTTTTTGAGGAAAATATATTACCGTCCAAAGGTTATTCTGTCATGAAATAAATATTCGTTTTTTAATTACCGTATTTTTCGCCGTATAAGACGCACTTTTTCTTCCCCCAAAATGGGGGAAAAATGCCCCTGCGTCTTATACGGCGAATGCAGTCAGTTTTACATCGCTGGCAGCGATGTAAAGCGAGCGAGGACTCGGGGAGGGACTGGGAGGAGGAGCTGGGGGCCGGCAATAGCGGCGGGGCGGTGCAGTCACTGTACTAAAGGCCCGCCCCGCCGCTCCGGTGTACTAATAAAATATGTCATATTCAATGAATGGTTATTAAATATGCCCCTTTATGCCTAATAGTACCTTAAATCCTAAGCGCATCCGTACAATGCAGGCCGGGCGGGCGGCAGCGTAACTCCCTGATGTCACGTGCCTGCGCCGCCTACTTTATGAATGAAGCAGGCGGCGCAGGCAAGTGACGTCAGTGAGTGACGCGCCGCGCCGGCTGCCCGGCCTGCCGGCATTGTACTGAAGCGCTTAGGATTTAAGGTACTTTTAGGAATAAAGAGGCATATTTAATAACTATTAATTGAATAAGAATTATTATATTAGTATACAGGAGCGGCGGGGGATCTGTGGATGGCACAGTTATGGGCTGGGAGGGTCTGTGGATGACACATGTATAACAGTGCCATCCACAGATCCCCCCCCCTGTAACAGTGCCAGCCACAGATCCCCCTGTAACAGTGAAAGCCACAGATCCCCCATAACAGTGTCTGTCATCCACAGTTCCCCCATAAGTGTCCATCATCTACAGATCCCCCCATAACAGTGTCCGTCATCCACAGATCCCCCCATAATAGTGTCCGTCATCCACAGATCCCCCCCCATAAGTGTCCGTCATCCACAGATCCCCAGTAATAGTGCCATCCACAGACCACCTAGTTCCAAACCCACAGCACACCTTTTGGTTAAAAATATTTTTTTTCTTATTTTCCTCCCCAAAAACCTAGGTGCGTCTTATACGCCGGTGCGTCTTATACAGCGAAAAATACGGTATGTAGAATAAGGCTGTATATGCTTAATTTTTTTGGGGTAAATAAATTCCATTAATCCATTCACAGTGTCATGCTCTAACAGAGGTTTTTGTAAGATTATTGGGCAGTTTCCCTGCCTACAAGATATAATCACGGATGCTTGGTTTACTTTTGCAGTTCTCAAAACTGAATTTGACTCAGCAGAGATCACGTGCCTCTTCTTCACAGCAAAAATGTTATAACATGAACAGAGTTGAGAAAAAGACCTTAATCCTAACTTCTACAAACCTATAATTGCAGAATCAACTAATCAAACTAATATGAAAAGTTTGTTAAATCTAAAAATCTTCATCTCCTTGCATATTATAAGTTATACCAGCAAGAATTAGTCTTTATGTAGAAAACTATGATTTAAATCAAGCCTTACTGACTCGTGATTTAAATCAAATCCACGCTGATTTTGCGCCCAATTCCCAGAGCATCAGCAATGCTGCGCGGTGCTAACAGACCCTCTGAGACAGCCAGCTGCAGTGTATGTGCCACACAGGAAATACTGCAAAGTCCAGCTTCATCCATGCCCTTTATCTTATTTTTGGCCCTGTCACGGACCACAACATGAACAGAACTTTTAGGAATTGCCCAAGTCTCAAGCATTTCCTGAAGGATGTTTGCTATTGCTTGACCAGTGTGAGAGCCTTGAAATGCCTTCGCATGGAGCATAACTTGTTTTAGAGAAAATTCATCATCTATCCACTGCGACACTGGACTCGCACGGCAGCTCCATATGGCATTCTTCTTCACCTGCAACATGCTGGTGACATGCTTTTTAACGGTGTCATGTATTTGTGGTAGGATTACATCAGTGACATAGTGGCGACTGGAAATGTACAGCACATTCCAATTTAATTTGGTCATAGGGGAGATTTATCAAACCTTGTACAAAGTAACAGCGGCGCAGTGGCTGATAGCAATGAGAAGAAATGAAAGCTGGAATTTGGTTGCTATGGACAACTGCTTTACTTTTCCTTTGTGCAAGGGTTAATAAATGGGCATATAACAGTGTTTCCCAACCAATGTGCCTCCAGCTGTTGCAAAGCTACAACTCCCAGCATGCCCGGACAGCCTTTGGCTTTGCAGGCATGCTGGGAGGTGTAGTTTTGCAACAGTTGGAGGCACACTGGTTGGGGATCACTATTATATGCCCATTCCCCCCCCCCCCCCCCCAACCTTATTTTATTATTCAGGGTTTGTCTGTTTTAACATGAAATGGAGAGAAATTAACTGAATTTCTCCTCCATTTTATGCACCATACCCACCTGGCCTGCTGTAATCCTTCCCATGTGGATGCACCAGAGTACTGGGAGGTAGTGGCTTTACCTTCCTCCCATTGCTAGGCAACCGCATGGGACTTGGGAGGCGCCGCACAGAAGTCCTGCCGATCAGCTGAGAGACACTGCCGTCCCCACGCTGATCAGCTGGGAGCAGTGCCGCCGCCGCCCGGAAGACAACATGGGACCCACCGCCACAGCCCCCATCGCTGATCATCTGGGACACGGGACCCACCGGTGCACGGCCATCAGGTATAGGCCGTGGTATCAGCGACACTTGCACGAGTACAAGTACTCGGGTTGGTTTCTCACCCTATATAATCCGGTTAGCGGACCGGGATTATATCAAACGAGAAGCTGGTGGCAGCTTTCCGGGGCTGAGGAGGCGCTGTTTTCACTGCGGCAGTGAAAAGGCCCTTTCAGCCTGTTGCCGCTCTGTGCCCGCAGGGACAGGAGGTGTCTGTGTAAACTGTACCAAGCTGACCTTACCTGCCCCTCTGGAGGGCGTAACGTCACGCTATTAGTAACACGTGACCATACCGCGTGTCGTGAGCTCGATGTAGGTGACGTCAAGCGGGCACGAGGCGTGGTATCCGTCATAGGAGATGTCCCAGCAAATTTGAGAAACTATTGGAATCTTGGCAGGCACAAATGTGCATGGGTGCTAACTCAGGTAGAAGAAGCGGCTGATGCTGTAGGGGGTAGTTAAGCGTTTAAGTAATAAGTATACGTGACAGTAACAACTAATATACAATAAGACTCATGTGGAATCTCAATTATTGTTGCAAATCCATTTTATTGTATAATGTATTCTGTACATTTGTTTTGTAGTCTCTTATGGAATCAATAAAACTTATCTGATTTAAAAAAAATAAATAAATAAATACACAAAAAAAACACATTATTACTGTCCTAGAGGGGTTGGGACTTTCTCATGGCCGTAGTCCTTTTGGTTTGCTTTCTCCTCTGGTTTCTTGTTAGTCTGTCCCCTCTCTTAGTTGCACTTGTCTTCTGTGTTGCAACAGTTTTCCCACAATACAAACGTATCTTATGCAAAGGATGGGGATAAGTACCTGATCGGTGGAGGTCCGAGTACTGAGACCACCACGATCGGTCCCTATATAAACGGAGTGGCAGGTTGAGGATATGTTGCTGCGTTCTGTGGGACTTCCAGAGGTAGCTGAGTCTCATAGAGCGTGAATGAGGAGGCAGCTGCATGGTCGACCTGCTGCTCCATTTGTATGGGGGACACCAGAGTCCTGTTCTCATGATTGACTGACAACGACCGTCACGACCTTTGGTGAGCTGGTGGATATGAGGCGCAAATCACAACCGGTTTTGACAAGTACGGGTTTATTGAGAGACCACGCGTTTCGGGGTGCGCATGACCCCTTTATCAGGTCTGGTGTGCTGCAGCTGGATGTTTTCTGTTCGTTTAATGCTCCCCGGTCACTTTTACTGACAATGTAGTACAATGCTTTGCCAGAGATGAATTAGATGTGGCTTTGCTATTATACTTGGTTAGGCAATGCTGTTGCGGTGGTGAGGCTGATGTAGCTGGGGTATTCTGACCCTACTGCATGTGGTGTGTGCTGTAAGGACACAGGCTCCCTGCTGTAAGGACACGCATGCTCAGTCACTCTCTCTTCTTCTGGATTCTGCACAAATGCTTCTACCCTGCTTGCTGCAACATACAGAGAAGCTGAGAAGACTGGCAGTTGCCAGAGGAGGAGGAGTCTGACTAGGAACTTATTGAGGACAGTATTTACAGCTGCCAGGGTGGGGAGGAGACTGACTGGTGGTATCGTGGAGCAGAGGTTGCAAGACATATTGTGTGCATGCAAGGGGCTTTGAGATTTGTGGACAGAAAACACAAATGGGTCATGTGACGCTGCCCGGTAGCCCACCCACAATAGCAAAGATTAGCCGTGGTGCTGAGGGGCACAAAGAAGGAAAAACATATGAATAGGCTGTTTCTTTTTATTTTTGGGGTGGTTGAAACCTTCAAAGTAAATTAAAACCACATTTAATAGTCTTTGAGGATTCTCTATAATCCCACTTTTGGCAGTTGTCCCCCATAATAGCGCCCCTGATGTGCTCCAGTAAATGGGGCTATCCTGTAGTTAGAAGGTGCGGCAGCTCCACTTAATGCCTTTATTCTGAGGGCCCTGGCACTTGGGATCAGGAAGTAATGGCACATCTTAGCACTATACTGTGATGTCTTCTAGGAGAAGAACTTTACCGCTATTTCCTTGAAGTTCTTGACTAACTGGACTTTTGTTTCCTTCCAGAATCGCCACAGCCCGGAGCACCCCGGAGCAGGAAGCTCACAGAGTGGATTACGCTGAGAATTCACCTTTCTTTGTACATACGGTCTTCTGTCACTTTTATAGAATGTGTTCTTTTTAATAAAGCTCCCCCTGTCCCCTTAACTCTTTGTGTACCTATTCGTTCTCCTCTGCAGTTTACAAACCTTCCTGCACATTCACGTTCTGTCTCTCTTCTGAGAACCTGCCCGAGGCAGACATGCTGATTTCAGTGGTGTCGTGTACAGTCCGATGTCCACCTGCCACTGATTGATAGCTTTCTCCCTATTATTGTGCAGGGTGAGGAAGCTGTCAATCAGTGGGAGGATCTTTGTTCACAATGCTTGTATTGTGCTGCGGCTAATAACTGCACCATACTCATGTGATCAGAAATTGCTTTCTTTGCATAATTTTAAATGTTTCTTCTTTCTGGAGGAGATTTAATATCTCATCAGTCAAACCAGAGAGACTCCTTCAAATAGAAGAGAGGCCCATCTGTTTTAGGGGGGGGGGGGGGGGGGGGTCTTACCTGTACAGAGCCGGGTACTGGTGGGCCGAATGAGATGCTTTTGATGCTGCTCTGGGTGCTCCTTCTCATTGAGGAGTTCCTTGTGGTGCACAGAGACTTATTTAGTATGCAAATGATGTTAATACATGCCAATGAGCCGCTAGGAGCAATGGGGGCATTGCCATTACACCTAGAGGCTCCGCTCTCTCTGCAACTACCGCACCCTCTGTACTTTGACAGGGCTAGGTGTGATCACATTCACACTGCCTGGCCCTGTCATTGATCTGTAAGAGGACACAGCCGTTGCAGACAGAGAAGAGCCTCTAGGTGTAACGTAATTTACATATATTAAAACATCATTTTTCTCAGTAATGCAGGAACATATGAACATGGGACCAACACAGATGCCTTCAGCTGCCAAGCACACATGTAACCGGTCAGCCATTTTCAGAAGTACAAATGTGCTGACTGATGCCCTTTGAGAATCCTGAAACTGCTGTGCCTTTTGGAGGAGTATATGGCTGACATGAGCTAATGTTCTTTCTTCTGGAAAATAGCTAATTTGCATACTTTTCCCATGGAGCATTGCCTGTATGTAAGTCTCCATATACATCACCTAGATCTCTTATGAGAACCACCACGCCCTGAACTTTTCTATGCAAAGAATAACATTTATTTGCCAACATTGGAACACCACTTTAATGTTAGTGCAGAAGGTTGTGCTACGAAACAGTGGGCACTCATTGTGTACAGTGACCCATTTTGGAGATGTCCTCACCCTAGAACTAGTGTGTCTAGAAACTGTGAACACTGCTACCCCTGAGCTCACACGGAAAAAGCTGTATACAAAGCTGTCACATTTTGTGTGGGCGGAGGCCTTCTCTGTATGGGTGGGGGGTGGGCTCACGGACTTTGAGTCCTGGTAGCTTCATATCATTGGAGGAATGATCTGACCATCAGCTTACAAGACTGAATAAGTAGATCCTACCAGCCTGATCACATTCTGCAAGCATTAGTTGATAGTCGGCTATCTTTTGCAAATACCTTTTTTTTAAATGTCCAACATGTATAGCCAACTTTTTTTTTATGAACAGACGTCTTTAAAGATGTTCACTTGACTTTTTGGCTTGGTCTGACCTGTGAGAGCCCCTCACATCAACACAATGGAGAAGCCACAGCACTTACTTTGTTCTTTCAGGTGAAATGCCTGTGTTAAAGGGGTTCAAAAACCCAGATATAGCAAAACACAACAGTAGTTTTCAATCATATATGGCACCATGGACCTTCTGATCTCTGTTTTCTGACATCAGCACCGAGATCATTGCTGAAGCCAAGTACAGAGTGGTTGGCAAGGGAAAACTGAATTGATGGCACAGGCATTAATGGGTATGTGCCAGTCTGTTGGTATTTGAAATAAGCCGAAGGGATTTTCTCATCCGCTAATGGATACGGATTGAGAAAGCTCCGGTGAGACCTGGGGTTTCTCCTCTGATGTGTATGAGGGCCTCTCTGCTCTCCTCTGGTGACAGATGTTGGGGGAGATAAGGATTGGGCAGTTCGACTTCAACATTCTTTTGTTCTGGGGAAATAAGCTACAGCGGCCTAATATCCCTTTCTCCAGTCGGGACACAGGCATGCCCACCTGAGCATGCATATGTACACTGAACAAAAATATAAATGCAAAACTTTCAGTTTTGCTCCCATTTTGCATGAGCTGAACTCAATGATCTGAAACATTTTCTATTTACACAAAAGACCCATTACTCAAATATTGTTCATAAATCTGTGTTAGTGAGCACTTCTCTGAGATAATCCATCCCACCTCACAGGTGTGGCATATCAATATGCTGATTAGACAGCATGAATATCGCACAGGTGTGTCTTAGACTGACCACAATAAAAGTCCACTCTGAAATGTGCGTTCTGTTCACGGATGAGTCCCAGCTTTCACTGTTTAGGACAGATGGCAGACGGCGTGTGTGGGTGAGCGGTTTGTTGATGTCAACGTTGTGGATCGAGTTGCCCTTGGTGGGGTTATGGTATGGGCAGGCGTATGTTATGGACAATGAACACAGGTGCATTTTACAAGATCCTGAGGCCCATTGTTGTGCAATTCATCCACGGCCATCACTTCATGTTGCAGCATGATAATGCACGGCCCTATATTGCAAGGATCTGTACTACAATTCCTGGAAGCTGAAAACATCCCAGTTCTTGCATGGCCAGCATACTCACTGGACATGTCACCCATTGAGCATGTTTGGGATGCTCTGGATCGGCGTATACGACAGCGTGTTTCAGTTCCTGCCAATATTCAGCAACTTCGCACAGCTATTGAAGAGGAGTGGACCAACATTCCACAGGCCACAATCAACAACCTGATCAACTCTATGCGACGGAGATGTGTTGCACTGCGTGAGGCAAATAGCGGCCACACCAGATACTGAATGGTTTTCTGCCCCCCCCCCCCTCACTAAGGCCTCTTGCACACGACCGTATGGCTATTTCAGTATTTTGCGGTCTGCAAAAAATACGGATGACGTCCATGTGCATTCCGTTTTTTGCGGAATGGAACAGCTGGCCCCTGATAGAACATGCCTTATTATTGTACGCATAACGGACAAGGATAGTACTGTTCTATCTATGAACGGAAATACGGAAACAGAAGGCATACAGAGTACCTTACTTTTTTTGCGGATCCATTGAGATGAATGGTTCCGTACACGGTCTGTATATGGAGCGCAAAAAAACGGAACGTAAACGGGGAAAAAAACGTTTGTGTGCAAGAGGCCCAACACAGATTTAGACAGATTTGTGAACAATATTTGAGAGCAATAGGTCTTTTGTGTATGTAGAAAATGTGTCAGATCTTTGAGTTCAGCTCATGCAAAATGGGAGCAAAACCGAAAGTGTTGTGTTTATATTTTTGTTCAGTGTATGAGGAATTCGGGTGAGGTAGCTGTTGGCCAAAACATAAGTGTCTTAGGACGCTCCAGCTGGTAATACATTTCAAGTGAATAGGGCGGCAGATGGCCAACCTGTGGCTCTCCAGCTGTTGTAATACTACAATTCCCACCATGTTCTGCTGTAGGCTGATAGTTGTAGACAGTCTGGGCATGCTGGGAGTTGTAGTTTTGCAACAGCTGGAGAGCCGCAGGTTGGCCATCCGTAGAATAGGCCTTGTAATACATTGGCAGGTCAGAGACAATCTTTGTTTGTTCTACTCTTAGGATTCAGCTACATGTTGACCTTGAAGACGGCTGTCATGCCCAAGAATCACAGTGCCATGGTAGAAATGAATGGGGTCACAGTGCACATTCACACATTTGCCGTGACCATGACATAAAAAATCCAGCCGTGTTGGACTGTTCTGGGGTCGAGGTTGTGACACTGCAACCCCTTCATTTCTATGCTGGCACTGCTACACTGCAATCTTTGGGTGTAACAAGTATCACACAACCAAGATAGCGGTGTAGTAAAACCCTACGGCTACCTGCACGCTGCAGATTTCAAAAGACACACAACAGGACAATTACTGCACGGAACAAAGCAGAAAAGTTTAATCTCATTCACTTAGGCATTCACCGTACAGAAAACATCAAGTGATTAGTGGCTGCAGGTCTATTAGACAGTCAGTGGATATCAATTTTACTGCAGGCCAGTACATATACATAGTCAGGTCCATAAATATTGGGATATCGGCACAATTCTAACATTTTTGGCTCTATACACCACCACAATAGATTTTAAATGAAACGAACAAGATGTGCTTTACCTGCAGACTGTCAGCTTTAATTTGAGGTTATTTACATCCAAATCAGGTGAACGGTGTAGGAATTACAACAGTTTGCATATGTGCCTCCCACTTGTTAAGGGACCAAAAGTAATGGGACATAATAATAATAATCATAAATCAAACTTTCACTTTTTAATACTTGGTTGCAAATCCTTTGCAGTCAATTACAGCCTGAAGTCTGGAACGTATAAATATCACCAGATGCTGGGTTTCATCCCTGGTGATGCTCTGCCAGGCCTCTACTGCAACTGTCTTCAGTTCCTGCTTGTTCTTGAGACATTTTCCCTTCAGTTTTGTCTTCAGCAAGTGAAATGCATGCTCAATCGGATTCAGGTCAGGTGATTGACTTGGCCATTGCATAACATTCCACTTCTTTCCCTTAAAAAAACTCTTTAGTTGCTTTTGCAGTATGCTTTGGGTCATTGTCCAGCTGCACCGTGAAGCGCCGTCCGATGAGTTCTGAAGCATTTGGCTGAATATGAGCAGATAATATTGCCCGAAACACTTCAAAATTCATCCTGCTGCTTTTGTCAGCAGTCACATCATCAATAAATACAAGAGAACCAGTTCCATTGGCAGCCATACATGCCCATGCCATGACACTACCACCACCACGCTTCACTGATGAGGTGGTATGCTTAGGATCATGAGCAGTTCCTTTCCTTCTCCATACTCTTCTCTTCCCATCACTCTGGTACAAGTTGATCTTGGTCTCATCTGTCCATAGGATGTGGTTCCAGAACTGTGGAGGCTTTTTTACATGTCGTTTGCAAACTCTAATCTCGCCTTCCTGTTTTTGAGGCTCACCAATGGTTTACATCTTGTGGTGAACCCTCTGTATTCACTCTGGTGAAGTCTTCTCTTGATTGTTGACTTTGACACACATACACCTACCTCCTGGAGAGTGTTCTTGATCTGGCCAACTGTTGTGAAGGGTGTTTTCTTCACCAGGGAAAGAATTCTTTGGTCATTCACCACAGTTGTTTTCCGTGGACTTCCGGGTCTTTTGGTGTTGCTGAGCTCACAGGTGCGTTCCTTCTTTTTAAGAATGTTCCAAACAGTTGTTTTGGCCGCGCCTAATGTTTTTGTTATCTCTCTGATGGGTTTGTTGTGTTTTTTTCAGCCTAATGATGGCTTGCTTCACTGATAGTGACGGCTCTTTGGATCTCATCTTGAGCATTGACAGCAACAGATTCCCAAATGCAAATAGCACACTTGAAATGAACTCTGGACCTTTTATCTGCTCATTGTAATTGGGATAATGAGGGAATAACACACACCTGGCCATGGGACAGCTGAGAAGCCAATTGTCCCATTACTTTTGGTTCCTTAACAAGTGGGAGGCACATATGCAAACTGTTGTAATTCCTACACCGTTCACCTGATTTGGATGTAAATACCCTCAAATTAAAGCTGACAGTCTGCAGTTAAAGCACATCTTGTTCGTTTCATTTCAAATCCATTGTGGTGGTGTATAGAGCCAAAAATGTTAGAATTGTGTTGATGTCCCAATATTTATGGACCTGACTGTATGTTTAACAGAACTAAAAATATTAAATTGGATTAAAAACATGGCTACGAAATCCCCCCTCTTGAATAAACCCCAAATGATAATAGGTGAAATTCGTTAACACGTGTCCTCCACGCTGTTTTATGCGTGTTTTTTTCGCATGAGAATACATACGGAAAAACCATGTGTAATCTGCAAAGTGTGCAGGCAGACAATGGTGGTCGGTTCCAAGTTCCACTCCTAGTTCTGGCTTACAAAAGCTGATCATGTGAAAGTGGCCTCACTCATAGAGGGGGTGTCTGAAATTAAAGACCCGCTCTATGATGTCCAGGTTAAATGCGATAAACTCGCAGCGTGAGGTCCTGCTCTGGCCACCACTCCTCTGACAGGATCGCACAGCATTATGCCTTAGGCCTCATGCACACGACCGTTGTTGTGTTTTTTTTTTGCCTCATGTGGTTTTTAAAAACCGCTGCATGTAAATGACATGTTATTAGATCACATCCAAACTGCCATTGAAATGGGTTGGGCAGGATCAAAACTGCGTCGGAATGAAAATTGCACCAAAAAACCATGAGGAATCCTGGAGGATTCTGCATCCATTTTGTAAGAGCACACAAGAAGCCCTGTATGAACATCCCCTAACAAGGCAGATGAAAAGGGGTTGTCTATATAGGAGATCCTTGTGTCAGGACTACCCATAAAGAAGACGCAGGAGCCAAAACATTGCAATAATGAAGTCATTCAGGATCTGGCCACAAGGGGGCGATGTGTTCCCTACTCTGGTGCATGTTCCAGCGCTGCTAGCGGCGTGACGTCATCCTAGGCGCCGGAAGTCGGCTGCAGGCGTGCAAGACTCCACGTGAGAGAAGAGACGAGTCGGAGAGCTGTGGTGAGTGCTGCCCGACAGCTGTATGTGATGCCTTGTCTCTGCGGGTACCGGGCATGAGCTGGGCAGAGATTGCTGTATAAACCCATCATCTATGATGTACAGTGATAGTGGTGGGCGCTGTTCACATGATTACATATGTGCCACCTGTAAATACTGAGCGTTACACTGCAGACGTAATATATGTGTGACACTGGCCTCCTCGGTGCCCTCAGTAATTCTGGAATATTGATGTCCAAGTGCCCCTATAACACTGCCCCCCGCCCCCAGGATGTTACATCCAAAGTCGCCTTGTTTATAACTCCAGAATAACACTGTACGATCTGTCTCTGCACCGTATTATCTGCCGGCGCCGATGAACACGTGACTTTGTTATATAATCCTGGTAATTGATTTTTTTTTAAGTGGAAAACCACTTGAAACCGAACTCTGCTTTGGTTCCGACTGGCACCTCATAGCAGAAGCAGAGTTCTGTGTCCGTCAATTACCGAACTTATTTAACAAAGTCACGTGCGACTATTGGAGCCCATACATTTTAATACTGTACTGTACTCCCAAGTTATGAACAAAGCGACTTTGGATGTAACATCCAAAACTAGCTTCGCTTATCAGTACTGACAGCCCCAGCGCCCTCTCTAAAACCTCCAGCCACAGTGACAGTAATACTGACAGCCCCAGCGCCCTCTCTAAAACCTCCAGCCACAGTAACAGTAATACTGACAGCCCCAGCACCTTCGCTATAACCGCCAGCCACAGTGATGGTAATACTGACAGCCCCAGCGCCCTCGCTATAACCGCCAGCCACAGTGACAGTAATACTGACAGCCCCAGCGCCCTCGCTATAACAGCCAGTCACAGTGACAGTAATACTGACAGCCCCAGCACCCTCGCTATAACCGCCAGCCACAGTGACAGTAATAGTGACAGCCCCAGCACCCTCGCTATAACCGCCAGCCACAGTGACAGTAATAGTGACAGCCCCAGCACCCTCGCTATAACCGCCAGCCACAGTGACAGTAATACTGACAGCCCCAGCGCCCTCGCTATAACCGCAAGCCACAGTGACAGTAATACTGACAGCCCCAGGGCCCTCGCTATAACAGCCAGCCACAGTGACAGTAATAGTGACAGCGCCCTCGCTATAACCGCCAGCCACAATGACAGTAATAGTGACAGCGCCAGGGCCCTCGCTATAACCGCCAGCCACAGTGACAGTAATACTGACAGCCCCAGCACCCTCGCTATAACCGCCATCCACAGTGACAGTAATACTGACAGCCCCAGCGCCCTCGCTATAACCGCCAGCCACAGTGACAGTAATACTGACAGCCCCAGCACCCTCGCTATAACCGACAGCCACAGTGACAGTAATACTGACAGCGCCCTCGCTATAACCGCCAGCCACAATGACAGTAATAGTGACAGCGCCAGGGCCCTCGCTATAACCGCCAGCCACAGTGACAGTAATAGTGACAGCCCCAGCGCCCCAGAACATCTTTCCATATAGTAAAGTAAAGGCTGTATTATACCGGTTGTTCGGAAGAGCGCACGTTAGTGACCATTTTGCAGTGTAATACTGCCGCCGATGACTGGGCAAACGCTCTTTCATCAGGCAATTGTGGTTTTTAGGCAGGCTTAAAAATTGCAGATTGTGCAGTCTAATTACGATCTGCCGCAAGCAAACCACTAGACAGCATGGGGACGAGCGATAGCATAGTGATCACTCCTTCTCATGCTGCAGAGGAGATCGCTGCATGTAATAGCAGTGGTCTCCTCTGCTAGCTATCTGGCGACTGCAGGGAGAGACCGCTTCCCTCACGATAATCGCTTGCTCAGTTGGCCTGTGTAATACTTTATTAACACTTCTATATTATAAGGCATTACATAGTTTATTAAAGGGGTTGTCTGAACCCGGACATACCCTTAGTTTCACCCAGGCAGCCCTCCTGATGTTAGCATCGGAGCATGTCATGCTCCGATGCGCTCCCTTGCCCTGTGCTGGATCGCGCAGGGCAAGGGCTCTTTTATTTAACAATAACACACTGCCGTGCGGAGGCTTCCGCCCAGCAGTGCATTCGGTGGCGTCACTGGCTCTGATGGGCAGCTATTAGCCCTGCCCTAGCCGTTTTACAGGGTAGGGCAGCTCTAAAGCCCGCCCTTCAGTGCCGGTGACGTCACCGGCTCACTGCTGGGCGGAAGCATCCCTATGGTGAGCCCCGGTACATCACCGGGACTCCAAAAAATGCCTTTGCTCTGCGCAATTTAGCGCAAGGCAAAGGAGAGCATTGGAGCATGAACTGTGGAGCTGCCTGGGTGAAAATGGGGATATGTCCGGGTTTAGCTCTGAACCCAGACAACTCCTTTAACAGGATGCAAAGTGAATGAACAAAAGAGAGACCTAAATGCAATCAGTGTATGGTGTGACTACCCTTTGTTCAGAAACTACAGCTCCCAGAATCCTTCTTTCACTGCTATGGTAGTTACATGAAAAGCTGAGCAAGTGTGCATGCTGGGAGTGGTAGTTCCAAACATCGAGGAGAACTAACCACAGATCTTCTATGGATGCAGGCTTGTTCAGATCCTTCTGTCCCTTCATGTAATCCCAGACAGACTGGATGATGAGATCAGGGCTCTGTGTCGGCCATATCACCACCTCCAGGACTCCATGTTCTTCTTTACACTGGAGATAGTTGTTAATGACATTGGATGCATGTTTGGGGTCGTTGTCCTGCTGCAGAGTACATTTGGAGCCAATCAGATGCCTCCCTGATGGTATTGCATGAAGGATAGGTATCTGCCTTTACTTCTCCACAATATTTGGAACAACCGTCCTGCTGTGTTCTTTCAGAAACAGTGTGCAAGTATACCTAGGCCGGGTCTACATCTGTGAAAAGTAAGGAAAAAACTGATCTGTTATTTTGAGCATCAGTTTGTGTCAGTTCTGTCAGACATCAGTTATTTTTCACAAGAGCAAAAGTCATGCATGACTACTTCTGTAAAAAAAATAACTTTTTCCCCCCGTTTGTGTGACGGAACTGATGCAAACAGAGAACAAAATAACGGATCCGTTTATTTTTTTCCCCTCTTCTGACTGATCAGAAGAATGGATAGCTCAACACAGATGTAAACCCGGCCTTACAGGAATTAAATGGGTTATCCCAAAAATGAAAATGAGACGTCATAGCAAATGGGTCTCTTTCTAAAAAGCTAGAACCAGTCCTGTCCCTCACATGGACCCAGAGATCTCCCCGGGCGTATGTCCGTTCTTCGGGGACGTCTTTATCTACTGCAGCTCTCTCCCTATAACAGCTCAGGAAGCGGTTGAAGGATGAAACTGAGCATGTGCGGCCATCTCTGTAAGCAGGACAAAGAGCAGGTGGCGCTATACAGATACATTTTATTGAATAACTCAGTGGCTATGCTAAATTTTTTATTACCGGTACATACAATTACAAAAGTATTCACATCCAGGAGCTGGTTATGAAAACTGTAGAACATTTTTCTTGGGACAACCCCTTTAAGGCTGTTTTGAAGGTGAAGGTCGGTCACGCCAAATATTGATTTTAGTTTTCTCTTTTGTTCATTTACTTTGCATTTTGTTAATTGATTAAAATGAACTATTTCACTTTGCAGCATGTTTTTCACATCTGGCTAAAACTTTAGCACAGTGCTCTACACATACTTCATGTGTGCGTGCCACCAGGCTAATACCCTGCAGCACATTATAAGGCCTCTTCCACACGAGCGAGTTTTCTGTCTGGATGCAACGTGTGTCGTGACTGAACCCTGACCCGTTCATTTCAGCGGGTCTGTGTTCATGAGCGCCATTTATCACTGATCGTCTCTGCATTCCGGTAAAATCGCAACATCTTCTATATTGTACGTTTTTACACAGCTCTTCTTACATAGAAAAACGGAAAGCATCCGGATACAGTGCGTTTTTCACTGATGTTTTCTAAGAGACGTAGATTGTTATTGTTCAGTTTTTCTTCACATGTGTGAAAGATACAACAAAAACTAAAACACTAAATGCAATCACGGAAAAAACGGATTGAACTTGACTGTAAAACAATCAGTTTTTCCCTGAACAGATCCTGACACAATCCGTATCCTAAACGACTCCTCCAGTGCCATAACGAATATGGAAGCCACTGTGCGGTGGAGTCTTTTGGTTGAGTTAAGGACAATATCTTCTTAGTGATAAATCTTCTTTTTTCCCCCCAGACTTTCCCACCAACACCAATTTTCCAAAATGGGCAAAAAAGGGAAAGTAGGAAAGAGTCGAAAGGATAAATTTTATCATCTGGCAAAGGAAACAGGTAAGTGGTCTCCGCACCTCTGGTGGGGGTCCTGTGGTGTGACCTCTGCTGACCATTTCACATGTACATTTTGCTTATGTCTCCAGGGTACCGCTCCCGTTCAGCGTTTAAGCTCATCCAGCTTAATAGAAAGTTCCAGTTCCTGCAGAAGGCTCGAGCACTCGTCGACCTGTGTGCGGCCCCAGGAGGGTGGTAAGTGATGGTGGCGTAGATGTGTGGCAGTAAATTATGGATTGATGACAAAACCCTTTGGTCCATAGTCTAAGTTGGCGGTGAGCTTAGGTCCTGGTTTCCACTATGGGTCGAACTCCTGAAACCTCTGGCTGATATTGCCAGGGGAGGTTGCAGCTGGCGGTCATGTAGTATTTGATTTGGCCAGGGTTGGTCTTGCCCCTTCCTTACATTCCTAAAGCTTATGTACTTAGACCCATTTCTATGGTATAGATCCGCTTTATCTTTTTTCCGTCCTATTACTCATTATACCAGGCCTGCCCGCTATTGCTGCTGTTCACACATGCTATTTTTGCCGAAGTGAGACAACCCCTTTACATTTTTGCCATCACAGCCATTGCCACTAATTCTCCTGGTAGTGAAGCCATGACCATTCAGATGTCACATCACACGACTAATGCAGCCAGAATTTTTAGATGGCTTTTGTGAAGAGATTTCTACTGATTCTTGGTGATTTCACTTTTTTATTTCTGTTTCAGGCTGCAGGTTGCCTCAAAGTTCATGCCCGTCTCCAGTCTTATAATAGGTAAGTGACATTTGTTAACTTGGCAGTCTGGATTGATTCTGGGAAAATGGATCAGACTTTTCTTACAGGAACAGTGCCACTGTTGTCTGTTGGCTTTGTCTGGTATCACAGCTGCTGCAATACCAAATGAGGCCTGTGTAGAAGAGTGGCGCTGTTCCTGGAATAAAAGCAGGTTATGGATAAACAGCATGTTAGTGTAGGTGTATTGCAATAAATGTTTAGCAATTATGAAGGATGTGAATGTTTCCACTGATTATTAGATTGTTACACTTTATTATAGTATATTGTCGTCTATTTTTTATAAATGTCCTTGAATGTGTTTTCTTACCCTCTTGCCTTTTTCTTTAGGGATTGATATTGTGCCAATTAAAGCAATCCCTAATGTTGTAACCTTACAGGACGATATAACCAGCGAGTCCTGCAGACAGGTAATACCACTGATTCAGTAATATACTTAACCTTCCTTCTTATTACGTTAGCATTTAATAATGTAATTAAAGGGTTATTCCCATTGTGTACAATTATGACATATGCACAGGATATGCTGTAATGTCCAATAGGCCCAGTAGCACCTGCACCTATCTTGAGATTAGGAGTCCTACTCGCCGTGCATGTCTATGGGGATTCCTGAATTAGCCAAACACATTTGCTAAATCCATTTGCCAGTTCTTAAAAGGGGTCACTCACCATATGTATGAAGGACCAGAACAAAGAGAGTGGGGCTGTATTGCAGTAGTAGGTGACGAGTTAGTGGGAAACGTGTAGATCTTTGATATAGGCATAAGTCATTGGTTGCATGTCTAACTAGTATGGCATTAATATGTATCATGAGAAGAATCCTTGCCTGAGTATTCTTCACAGAAACACTGGAATGATAAAGCTGAATGTGTGCTACCTAGTAACAAAGAGAGAGATTGGAAAAGGCTTTGACCTACCATTAAGTGCCCTGGTCAATAGGAGGAGGGGGTGGGCGGCAGGGTCACTAGTGGGATGACAGGGGGGGGGGGGGCACAGTCACTAGTGGGGTGACAGGAGCAGGGTTACTAGTGGACTAGTGGGGTGACAGGAGCAGGGTTACTAGTGGGGTGACAGTAGCAGGGGGAAGCAGGGTTACTAGTGGGGTGACAGGAGCAGGGGGAAGCAGGGTTACTAGTGGGGTGACAGGAGCAGGGTTACTAGTGGGGTGACAGGAGCAGGGTTACTAGTGGGGTGACAGGAGCAGGGTTACTAGTGGGGTGACAGGAGGGGGGGGCAGAGTCATTAGTGGGGTGACAGGAGCAGGGTTACTAGTGGACTAGTGGGGTGACAGGAGCAGGGTTACTAGTGGGGTGACAGTAGCAGGGGGAAGCAGGGTTACTAGTGGGGTGACAGGAGCAGGGGGAAGCAGGGTTACTAGTGGGGTGACAGGAGCAGGGGGAAGTAGGGTTACTAGTGGGGTGACAGGAGCAGGGGGGAGCAGGGTTACTAGTGGGGTGACAGGAGCAGGGTCACTATGGGGGGTTACAGGAGGGGGAGCAGGGTCACTAGTGGGGTGACAGGAGGGGGGAGCAGAATCACTAGTGGGGTGACAGGAGGAGGGGGGAGCAGGGTTACTAGTGGGGTGACAGGAGGAGGGGGAGCAGGGTTACTAGTGGGGTGACAGGAGGAGGGGGGAGCAGGGTCACTAGTGGGGTGACAGGAGGAGGGGGGAGCAGGGTCACTAGTGGGGTGACAGGAGGAGTGGGGAGCAGGGTCACTAGTGGGGTGACGGGAGGAGTGGGGAGCAGGGTCACTAGTGGGGTGACGGGAGGAGTGGGGAGCAGGGTCACTAGTGGGGTGACGGGAGGAGTGGGGAGCAGGGTCACTAGTGGGGTGACGGGAGGAGCGGGGAGCAGGGTCACTAGTGGGGTGACGGGAGGGGGGGAGCAGGGTTACTAGTGGGGTGACAGGAGGAGGGGGGAGCAGGGTTACTAGTGGGGTGACAGGAGGAGGGGGGAGAAGGGTCACTAGTGGGGTGACGGGAGGAGCGGGGAGCAGGGTCACTAGTGGGGTGACGGGAGGAGCGGGGAGCAGGGTCACTAGTGGGGTGACGGGAGGAGCGGGGAGCAGGGTCACTAGTGGGGTGACGGGAGGGGGGGAGCAGGGTTACTAGTGGGGTGACAGGAGGAGGGGGGAGCAGGGTTACTAGTGGGGTGACAGGAGGAGGGGGGAGAAGGGTCACTAGTGGGGTGACGGGAGGAGCGGGGAGCAGGGTCACTAGTGGGGTGAGGGGAGGAGCGGGGAGCAGGATCACTAGTGGGGTGACGGGAGGGGGGGAGCAGGGTTACTAGTGGGGTGACAGGAGGAGGGGGGAGCAGGGTTACTAGTGGGGTGACAGGAGGAGGGGGGAGAAGGGTCATTAGTGGGGTGACAGGAGGAGAGGTAGCAGAGAACTGGGAGACTGGATGGAACTGTGATTGGGGGAGGGGGGAATCACTTACTTGGAGATGGACTTTTCACTGCCACAACATTGGCGCGGGGAGGTCACAGGCTCGGGGGCAGCTCTTCTCTCAGATCAGTCACGCAAGTCCGTGGCTTCTTAGCTCTCCAGCGGCCCTGTCATGTTTCCCTTGGGCAGCACGCCCTGCTCTTACTACAGTCACCCCCAGGAGCTGGCCCCTCCTCCTTCCAGCTCCCGCCGGCTTCCCCTGCCTGTATCGCTCTGGCGCGCTAATACCCAACCAATAACAAAGCTCCTTGCTTTAAGGAGCTGTTATTGGTTATTTCAGGCACAGGCAGCATCACTGCGCTGCCTGTGCCGTTCACAGCAATCACTACGCTGATGAGTGTGGAGGAAAAGTCTAAGGCGTATTGATACGCCTTAGACTTTTTTCAGCTAGTAAAATCGCCTGAACAAGCATCATAGACACTTGTACAGGCTTTATTGCGACCTCTGATGGTGACTGTGGTATTCAGCCAGCAGATTAAATGCATCACAGAGGGGGGGCTTCAAATGGGACATGGTGTCAAAAATCTGCCTTCCAAAAACCGTATGGCATTCCTTTCCTTCTGTGCCCTGCCTTGTGCCCGTACATCGGTTTACGACCACATATGGGGTGTTTCTGTAAACTACAGAATCAGGGCCATAAATATTGAGTTTGGTTTGGCTGTTAACCCTTGCTTTGTAACTGGAAAAAAAATATTAAAATGGAAAATCTGCCAAAAAAAGAGAAAATTTTGAAATTGTATCTCTATTTTCCATTAATTCTTGTGGAACACCTAAAGGCTTAACAATGTTTGTAAAATCAGTTTTGAATACCTTGAGGGGTGTAGTTTCTAGAATAGGGTCATTTTTGGGTGGTTTCTATTATGTAAGCCTCACAAAGTGACTTCAGACCTGAATTGGTCCTTTAAAAAGTGTTTTTTTTTTTTGAAAATTTCATAAAAATTTCAAGATTTGCTTCTAAGCCTTGTAACATCCCCAAAAAATAAAATGTCATTCCCAAAATTATCCAAACATGAAGTAGACATATGGGGAATGTAAAGTAAAAACTATTTTTGTAAGTATTACTATGTATTATAGAAGTAGAGAAATTGAAACTTTTTTTTGTCAAATTTTGGTTGTTTTATTTAGAATTTTTTTATTTATTTTTTGACTGCATTTTACCAGTGTCATGAAGTACATGAAAAAATGAATCTCAGAATGGCCTGGATAAGTCAAAGTGTTTTTGAAGTTATCACCACATAAAATGACACTGGTCAGATTTGCAAAAAAAAGGTGAAAATGAGCCCCGTCCCTAAGGAGTTAAAGGGTTGTGCCAAGTTTATAATTTATCTACTATCCACCGGATGGGTGTTTGACCACTGGAACCCCCACCGATCCCGAACTCCGTTCTGGCGGAGTGGCAGGTCGAGCACATGCCCTGTTGCTCCATTCAGTCTCTACGGGAAGGTGGGAGATAGAGTACAGTGCTCAGCTATCTCCAGCACTCCTGTAGAGAAAAAATGGTGCGGCAGTGCGCATGCTTAACCCCCTCTGCTCCATCAGAATGGGACCACCGTTCTTGGGATCAGTGGGTGCTCAGCGATCAGCTGGTTATCCCCTATCCTGTGAATTTTATAAACTTGGCACAACACCAATTTTGTCAAATATGTCCTATTACTTGGGACTAAAATGGTTAACATAAGAAGTTGGAAATTTTACCCACACTGTGTTCCCCTTCATGTGACAGTAATATGGTCTCTTCCTTTTAGTTAAATGTTGCGTGCTTTTTTTCCTACTTATTTTCTTATCAACTTTTTAAAGGCATTGAAGAAGCAGCTTCAGACATGGAAGGCAGATGTGGTTTTGAATGACGGAGCGCCAAATGTTGGAGCGAACTGGATCCACGATGCCTTTTCACAAGGTCAGATTTTGTGTGCACGTTATCTATGCATGGTAGAAAGACGCTTAGGTGCTCAGCTTACACGTGTTCTCTGCCAGATCTCCTTCCCTCAAAGTTGTGTGGCGCCAAACAAGGAAGACTTATAAAGAGGATGAAAGTGAAGGCAGGCAGTCACCAGATCTCTCAGAAGATGTCAATTACCAAGGGGCAGAAGCACTTATTTTTTACACAAATATTTACATACTCTTTAACCCCTTGATTGATGCATTTTTGGGGTCTTTTTGCATCACTGCAAATGCCATGACTTTTTAATTTTCAGCTAATATAAATGTATTATATTTTTACTGGCACCATTTTATGGTACATATAATGTATATTTTTTTATTCAGTGGGGGGGTTATTGAAAGAAGGTAAATTTACCTCCAGCATGACAGGTAGCGTAGCCAGTCTCAATCTGGAAACAGGCACAGGCAAAACAGAGAAGTACTGTAGGTACAGGAGATACACCATTACAGAGAAGGAAAGCAATGGATCTAAGTTTTCTATAGTCAGCATTGTGCAGTCAGGAAAAACTGTTGGTATAGGTACCAGATGCATTCACATAGCTCTCCTATACTAGAGTTTCCAACTTAAAGTGATGAACTAAAATGTCTTCAGTATACATGAAAAGTTCACTTTGATGAAGTCTCTGACCTTAAAGGCTATGTACACCTTCAAAGGTAATTTTTGTTTATGATTGCATTTTACAAATGTTTGGCTGAAAATCATAACTCAATAGGCCTTTATAGAAAATATTGAGCCGTTCTGTCACAGAGGGTTAACTGTTTTTCTAACTGTGTGACTGGTAGTTTTACTTTGACTTTGCGCTGGTAATGTAATAAAGCTCATCTCTAACCTGCTGAGAGGTCATAAACACTTATTTAAGCCACATTCTTATCAGTAAAATAAGGATTGAGCTTAGATGATTGTTTATAATGTCACAGAGATAAGGAGCCTGTCAGCTCCCCAACTGACGGAAAAGAGAGAAAATCCAGAGGCTGCTACTAGAGCGTGCGGTACAGAAAGAAGGGCTCCATATTTTTATTAAAGACCAATTGAAAAGAGGATTTTCAGTGAAAAATAAGTACAATGCAAAAACAAAAAAGAAAATGTTGCCAAAGTTGTACTTGACTTTTAAACCACCACTGATTCTTGCTGCCCTGCTTGAGAGCATAATATGATAGATGAAAAGAAGCCAAGGGCTGTGATATTTAAGTTTGTACTTTGGAGCAGGAGTTCTGAGCAAAAAGCTGAGTAAATCCTTACAGGACTCCTGAGAGAGACACTAAGGCCCCTTGCAGACAAGCGTTCCTCCCGCAGCGAGTCCGCAGTGCAGCTCCTGGCCTGACCTCCCAGCACTGACAGGATTCACATAGCATTATATTAATTTATGATGCTATGTAACCCTTACAGTTCTGGAATGTATTGGATAACACTGGCAGCATTATGCCAGTATTATCCAATATATTCCAGAACTTTAAGGCCCCTTTCACACGAGCGTGACGCATAAGATCCGTATGCGTTCAGTGAAACTCGCACCATTTTGCAAGCAAGTTCAGTCAGTTTTGTCTGCGATTGCGTTCAGTTGTTCCGTTTTTTAGACGCGTTTTTCACGAGCATGATAAAAAACTGAAGGTTTACAAACAACATCTTTTAGCAACCATCAATGAAAAACGCCGGGAGCTGCGTTGCGGACTTGCTGCGGGAGGAACGCTCGTCTGCAAGAAGCCTAAGGCCCCTTTCACACAGGCGAGTATTCTGCGCGGGTGCAATGCGTGATGTGAATGCATTGCACCTGCACTGAATCCTGACCCATTCATTTCAATGGGGCTGTGTACATGAGTGATGTTTTTCAAACATCACTTGTGCGTTGTGTGAAAATTGGATGTTCTATATTCTGCATTTTTCACCCAACGCAGGCCCCATAGAAATGAATGGGATGAAAATCGCATAGCATCCGCAAGCAGGTGCGCATGTGATTTTCACGCATGGTTGCTAAGGAGACTAGGGATGAGCGACCCGGGTCCCCATTTACTTTATTATGTTCCATTATAACATGGTTATAATGGAAAATAATAGCATTCTTTAATACAGAATGCAAAGTGAAATGTCAATTACGGGTTAAAAATAATAATAAAAACATTACTCACCCCATCCACTTGATAGCGCAGCCGGGATCCTCTTCTTTGTTCTCCTTGAAGGACCTGCAAAAGGACCTTCGCTGACGTCACCGCGCTCACCACATGATGAGCGCAATTACGTCAGCAAGGTCCTTTTGCAGGTACGTCAAGAAGAACAAAGAAGAGGATCCCGGCTGCGCGATCAAGTGGATGGGGTGAGTAATGTTTTTATTATTATTTTTAACCCTTAATTGACATTTCACTTTACATTCTGTATTAAAGAATATTATTTTCCATTATAACCATGTTATAATGGAAAATAATAAAATTTACAGAACATCTAAAAGGCCTCCTTCACACGGGCGGGGTGGGAAAAGGTGCGTTGCGGGAACGTGTGCGATTTTTCCGTGCGTGTGCAAAACATTGTAATGCGTTTTGCACTCGCGTGAGAAAAATCGGCATGTTTGGGATCGGTGTTCTGTAGATTGTATTATTTTCCCTTATAACATGGTTATAAGGGAAAATAATAGCATTCTGAATATAGAATGCATAGTACAATAGCGCTGGAGGGGTTAAAAAATAATAATGTAACTCTCCTTAATCCACTTGATCGCGCAGCCCGGCTTCTCTTCTGTCTTCTTTTTTGCTGTGTGCAGGAAAAGGACCTATGGTGACGTCACTCCGGTCATCACATGGTTCGTCACATGATCTTTTACCATGGTGATGGATCATGTGATGACCGGAGTGACGTCACCATAGGTCCTTTTCCTGCACACAGCAAATAAGAAGACAGAAGAGAAGCCGGGCTGCGCGATCAAGTGGATTAAGAAGAGTTAAATTATTATTTTTTAACCCCTCCAGCGCTATTGTACTATGCATTCTGTATTCAGAATGCTATTATTTTCCCTTATAACCATGTTATAAGGGAAAATAATAATGATCGGGTCCCCATCCCGATCGTCACCTAGCAACCGGGCGTGAAAATCGCACTGCATCCGCACTTGCTTGCGGATGCTTGCGATTTTCACGCAACCCTATTCATTTCTAAGGGGCCTGCGTTACGTGAAAAACGCACAAAGAGGAGCATGCTGCGATTTTCACGCAACGCACAAGTAATGCGTGAAAATCGCCGCTCGTGTGCACAGCCCCATAGAAAAGAATGGGTCATGATTCAGTGCGGGTGCAATGCATTCAACTCGCACATTGCACCCGCGCGGAATACTCGCCCGTGTGAATACTCGCCCACATTCACTTATTTCTCACACGCGTGCACAATGCATTGCATTTGCGCAGAAAAAACTGAACATCGGAACGCAATTGCAGACAAAACTGACTGCAATTGCGTGGCTACTTACGCGCAATGCACCCTGAACGCATCTGGTCCTCACCCGCGATGCCCGTGTAAAAGAGGCCGAAGAATCCCACCCACACGCGCTGACAGTGTACCACACTAATACTTGAGAAACTGTTAATTATTCTTTGTGGGCCGGTTAATCAGGGCACTGTCTTTTTTAGGAGTCCTGTCAGGATACACTGTTTTAAACTCAGAAATCCTGCCCCAAGTTATATAAACCTATATCTCTGAGGTCAGTTTCTCTCCATCATGTGCTGCTCTCAGGGCAGTACAGATCACCTGGCAAGCTACTTATACTGTAAAGAGGAGCCATACCTGTTGGTTGTTTGTGACTTGTCTCCTTTTGTCATGTAGTTCACTTGTCTCTGATGGCACTGCGGCTTGCCTGTGATTGTCTTTCAAGAGGCGGCTGGTTCATTACAAAGGTTTTCCGCTCTGCCGATTACCAGTCCTTACTCTGGATCCTGAAGAATTTTTTCAAGAAAGTGAGCTCAACAAAACCCCAAGCGTCTCGTAGTGAGAGTGCTGAGATCTTTGTTGTGTGTCAAGGTGAGTGGTGGAAAATGGCCTCTACATTAGGTGCGCGTTTGAGATTGTTCTTATGAATGAATTTCACTAACTCATCACCTGGTAAATCGTAGGGCACTGATTGATGGTTGTAAGGGCATAGTCATAGTGCCCCACATGACAGCTAAAGATGCCTTGATGCCAGCCTCAGTACTACCTCTCCCTCCCCTTAGGAGTTCTAACCATAAATGCTTCCTGTGAGAGCCCTGCAGTGCCCACAATGACTGCAACAGATGCCCAGACACATTACACAATGTGGGCTCTGTTCATATTAAATGCAGTGCTGTGTTGCATCCATATTCACAACAAATCTTAATTGGCCCCTTAGCCGGCTGTATCTATGCACCTGCCCCATGCTCCCTACCACTCTGTTCTGCCTCTCTTGACTGGACTTCTGGTCCCCCGTCTGCCAGCTTTCGCACAGACTGGGTCCCATGTGCTGCTGCAGCCAATGATTGCACTTGGAGACACGTCACCACTGATGCCAGTCATTGGCTGCAGCAGAGTACATGATCCCGTCCGTGTGGAAGTTGACAAACTGGGACTGGAAGTCCAGTGAAGGGAGCAGGAACCTGAGCGGCAGGGATCAGGGGAGTATGGATTTCTCTATAGGTACAACTTGCTGAGGAAGGGGGGAGGGGAGAGAAAGAAATAAAAACCCCGAACATCCCCTTTTAAAGATTCTGTTGACTTATTATGTGTTCCATTTCCATCAGGGTTCTGCTATTATTAGATAGATCTGAAGGCTGCTTTATTACTTTTGTGAAAAATTCCAGAACCCTGACTGAGGCTGTGACTAAAACTGAGAGATCAGTTCTCCGTTAATATTTACTATGGCTGGAGGTCTGGTTTGAGACTCCACTAATGATATATGTCCTAATAATTGGCTGTCTTATTATTCAGGATACCTGGCTCCTGATAAAATTGACAACAGATTCTTTGATCCTAAATATGCATTCAAGAATGTGGAAAGCCCTGTGCAAACAGTGTCTCAGCTTGTATCATATAAGAAGCCCAAGGTAAGTTCTTGACTGTCTGCCTTGTGCTTATATGTGATAAAGGAACCTGTCATCCACTTTATGCTGACCTCACTGAGGGCAGCATAAAATAGTGACAGAAATGCTGATGTCAGCGGTGTGTCACTCATGAGCTAAAAGTCAGTGGTTGCTGAGGACCAGCATCATAATCACTGCAGCTCAGGCCTTGAGAAGAGTCACATCTACCTGAGAGGAGTCCTGGTTATTCATAATCTCCTGCTTTCCTCGTCCATCTGCTGATGATTGGCAGTTCTCTCCTAGAGAGAAAGGGAGAAAACTAGGTAGAAACCTGTCAGTCATCAGCAGGTGGGCAGGAGAGCAGGACTTCATGAATAACCATGACTCTTCTCAGGTGGCCGTGACTCTTTCCCAGGCCCAGTCTGCAATGATTGGGATGTTGGTTCTCAGCAACCACTTACTTTTAACTTATAAATTACAGACCGCTGAAATCAACTCACCTTTCTCTACTTTATGCTGCCGTTAGTGTGGACAGTATAAAGGTGATGACAGGTTCCCTATAAGTCTGTATTACACCTTTTGTAGGCTTTCCCTGTGTTCTCAAGTGGCGTAATATAAAACTGGGTCTTGATGTGGTGAGTTCTTGGACTGATATCTGAGGCTTCCCATGTGTCTGGTTATCCTGTTTAGTATAGAGCAGGGGTGCACAACCTTTTCTGGTGGGGGCCACCTTGCCAGACTGAACCAATGACGAGGGCCCCAAAAATAAAATTTAGAGGTATTAAAAACTGAAATACTGTATTTATGGCATATTGAAAACACAGTATATGCCATTAATGTCTAGTTACAGGCCTCCCATCGAACGGGAGGATGCATGAAAGATACATTTGTGCAGCCACAAGACATAGACATACATGTTTGTTACCAGATGGTTGGGGGCCGCACGGAATGGTGTTCCGGGACGCAGGTTGTGCACCCCTGGTATAGAGTCTCCCGAGGGAAAAACATAATACTCGCGTAAAGAGGTGAATTGTTTGTGATAATCATTACGTCTATGGTCACCTCATCAGTGTGAGCTACAGATGAATTGGAACTAAGGCTGTATTTTGATCACTATCACTCTACTTTCCATAGGCAGAAGGATACGAGGAAGGACCTGTCTACCAACGAGTATCCTTGGTTGAATTTTTGAAAGCTCAAAATCCTGTGGACTTCCTTTCCAAGATCAGTGAGGTGTGAATAATAAATTGTAAGACATAATATCCTATGATATCCAACAATGGACCTTAGTGGATAGTGATGATCACATCATTGGTGTCCCATGAACACTTGTTGTGATGATACCTATTCAGCATTGGAAGTCATCTGCTGCCTTCCTCCAGGTCTGCCACCTATCAGTACTGCAGGAGGTGCTGTTTTGCCTAACTTTAGGGATACCACCTATTGGTAAAACAGGGGTCAAGAACTGTTAAGGGGAACAAGTCACCTGCACTATGCCCTGTCCAGAGGTCTGTCACTTCTTTGATGACTGTCGGTACTTTTAAGATACTGAAATGCCCTCATGGAGATGACCCTCGTGATCAAACATTTATCACTTTTCCTGTGGATAGGTGATGAGATGTTATGGTGGAGCAACCCATTTAAAGTTTGTGAGTTCCAGTAAGACCTAAACCATGACATCCCCCACTAGGAGGAGATTACTGTACACTGCACTGAACTCAATCATTACACAGTATGCAGGAAGCTATACGCTCCCTCTAGTAGGGGCTGCAGGAGAGAGCTGACTGATAGAGATATCTATCTATCTATCTATCTATCTCTATTATATATCTCCACTAAGGTTAATGTGAGTCCATGGCATTCAGCTGTCTCCGTCACCTTCATAGACTATAATAGAGACAGCCACTTCTCTTCTTCCTTCAATAGGGGTTTGTTATAGTGAATTTTTTTTCTTGATTTTATTAGATTGCCATAGATGACCAGAACTTAGAGAAACACTCTGCTACCACCAATGACATCAAAGAATGCTGCAAAGATATCAAAGTCTTGGGACGTAAAGAGCTGAGGTACTGTTTACCTGGTGGCCTTGTGTTACTGGTGATTATTGTGTTTTTCATGGCTTCTCAAGCAATGCTCTTGATCTTTCAGATCGCTCTTGAGCTGGAGATCCAAACTACGTAGATATGTTGCAAAAAAACTGAAAGGGGAATCCAAAGGATCAGTGGAAGGAATAAAGTAAGACATTCTTCTTCTCCCATTGTTTATTGTCACAGACTACTGCCTTCATCAGCACAGTATGTTGGACCTGAAAATGATGTGGTGCTGAAAGGTGGACATCGGGACAGGTTTACTAATCCTATAGCTGGCGTAAAATAAGCTGTCTAGACCTGCACCAGAATTATCACAGGGGCCCAGGCTGGATGATAGGTCTGGTGCTGGGATAGACTCTTTTATCTAACTCTATGCAGACTGTTGGTTGGCTTACTTTGCAACAGAATTTTACTGCAGAATTGTGGCCCACTTTTAGCACAAAATGTTGTAACTTAGACCATGCCCCTTTCTAAACCTAAAGTTACCAAATTGTGCCACATTTTACACCAACATCTAGGTGCACTCAAATTAGTAAATGTGGCCCACTAAATTGAAGCATCTTCAAACATCAGAAGGTTGTGGGCCCGTGAGTTTCTACTAGCTATTCATCGTGTCAACAGTTTTTGCGTCTCTGTTGACAGATCTCCCAGTGAAATTAATCAGACTGTGTGTTGCAGTCCTGTCGTTGAGGGTCACCCTCAAGGACCACAACTGACAGTCTCTTCTGGCTTCTATACTAGAAGATGTTTCAAGTATTCAGTCTGATGCATGTGTATGAATTATTTCCAGTCTCAGTTCTGATGAGGAAGCCGAGGGCTCTGCTGATGAACAGAAAGCGGAGGAGGAGGAGGAGGAGGATGAGAATGAGAAACTTGAACAGAAGTTAGCAGAACTAAAGGCTGAAGAGCTGGCAGCATTAAAAAGGTCAGTAGTGTTTCTTTATTTCAGGGTATCAATAAGGAGACTTTCTGTCTGTCTTGGGGGTATGTTGACATTGTGCTTCTCTCTTAAATTCAAGATATGCATTGGGTAGCCTTCAGTGTATATGAAGGGTGTGTTCATAGGGCTCACTGGACAGATGCCAAAAGAGTCCTTTTATCCATCTGGCTGGGATAGATGGGTTGTGGGTATAATTAAAATGGGAGCCTATGTGCAGCATATGACTCTGTATCTCTGTACAGTGGCCTACATCAGAGCCTTCTGTATACTTCTGATAGGAGGCTGAAATGCGTTATGACCAAAACCTTAAAATACTATCCTTGACGTTTTAGGAAGAAAAAACAGTTACTTAAAGTCCAGCGCCAGCAGAGGTTAAGAATGGAACTAAAGATGGATCTCCCGGGGATTTCTATTGCTGATGATGGAGATACCGGCATGTTTTCCCTCAAGACGATAGGCAAGAATGAAGTAAGCAACTGCACAAAAAAGAGCTAAGTGGCCACATGTTCAAGAGGATGTTCACCTGGGGATGCATGTTTGTCCACATTTCCCTTGGAAGTCAGTGGATTGCCATTTAATACATGATTGATCCATGATCTTAGAACGTAGGTCACATTATTTCTGGAAACCATGGCATTTCCATCACATTTCTTGCTGCAGAGTTGTCCACCATTTAGGGACCCCATCTATTAGCCAGAGTTTTCTGTGAGACATACAGTAGCTAATAAAGTAAGTATACGTTTTTGAATCTCAGGCTGATAGACAGTCATACCACCGTTCACTTAATGGACAGCGTGTTGCTTCCTCCAATACATACAAAGTGTTTCACGTGCGTGTTAGCAACCTGCTGTGGCACAGCTGCAGATTCACTCCCTTTAATGCCCCATAGAAGTTACAAAGATTCTGCTCCAGAGCTAGCATGCACAGGATTTCTCGTGCTTTTTTCCATTGGGGGACACAGACCATGGGTATAGCTTAGAGGTATTAGTAGGAGGGACACTATGCAAATGAAAGAGCTCCTCCTCCTCGGGCTATACCCCCAGACTCCACCAGGAGGAACTCAGTCTTTGCTTAGTGTCTGGTGAAGGAGGTTGACACTCTCTGATTCTACTCCTTTTTGTTATTTTTATTCTAGATGGGGACACAGGTCGGCATGGCGCCTTCCTGGTCCCCCGTGGAGTGCCCGCCGCCGTCTTTGGGACGTTGCCTGGCTGCCTCCATTTCCCCCCAAGAAGATAAGTGGATCCGGGCTCGACCTGTTAGCTCCGGCATCCCACCAGCTGCTGGGACGCCTGCTGCCTACCCTCCTCCAGAGCACTGTTCTCCTGGATTGGAGTCAGAAGTCTGAAGAGGCGCATCCCTGCTGGTCTGGACATCGAGGGAGCATGCTGAGCAGATAAGTGTTGCACAATCCCTCCCCCTCCCTCTGTGTCTATTTGTCTGTGGCTGCCTGGGTGAGCTTGAAGAAGGATCCTGATGGGGCACTTTCTTCATTTTGGCACTGGAGTACTGGCATCTCTTCCCCCTTAAACTGTGGGCTTCAGCGCTTCTCTCGTCGGGCCTTGGCTGCTGCGCTCCCTCAGCGCCCGCCGGCAGGCCGCTCCTCCACGTGGTGCGCTTATTTTCGCGCATATTTTCGCGCGCGCGCTTATTTTTCGTGCGCGCGCTTATTTTCGCGCGCTTTTTTCGCGCCATAATGACGCGTTAGGGGAGGCGGAGCCTCGGCATGCCGCTCTGACTCTCCTTACACCGGAGACTCTGTTTGCTCATGGCCGTGCAGCTCCTCATCACTCTACTCCGTTTTGTGCCAGGCAAGCTGGTAGCTCAGTGGTACTGCTGCTGTTGCCCCATGTCCAGGCTTTCTGAGTTCAAAGCCCCTTTCAGCCTTCAAAAATTGTTTATATTATTCTAGATGGGGACACAGGTCGGCATGGCGCCTTCCTGGTCCCCCGTGGAATGCCCGCTGCCGTCCTTGGACGCTGCCTGGCTGCCTCCATTGCCCCCCAAAGAAGACAAGTGGATCCGGGCTCGACCTGCAGCTCCGGTATCCCACCAGCTACTGGGTCTCCTGCTGCCACCCTCCACCAGAACACTGCACTCCTGGACAAGGAGTCAGAAGCCTGATGAGGTGCATCCCTGCTGGTCCTGGAGTCGAGGGAGAAGTTCTGCAGGAGCAGATAAGTATTGCCTGCATCCCTGCCTTACCCCCCTCCTCCACCCCTCCTCCACGTCCCTGGGGGCCTGCGGTCCCCGCTTGGGCATCTGCCATGTCCAGCGCGGCCGCTAAATTGGTCTTAGTCACCAAGGCAACCATGTCCTTTAATCCTGTGGCGCTAACGACTCCATCTCTCTCAGTGGTCCCCACAGTGGGTGACTGACTACGAAGAGGCAGCGTGAGCGGCAGCATCCCACCTCGGATGTCTCTGTCTCTCCACCCCCCTCACCTCGCCGGTGGCGCTTGCGGACTGCTCTTCCCCCTCCCTAGGGAGAGTACTCCGAAGGAGAATTATCCGGCTCGGACGAGCCACGTCCTTTTTGGACTATAGGGCATTTTCAAATCCTGTGACGCCAACCACCTCTCTAAGTGGTTTTCCACAGAAGAAGCCCGAATACTAACAGGGAGCGTGAGCAGCAGCATCCCTCCTCGGATGGCTCTGGCTCTCCCCCCCCCCCCCCCCCCCCCCTCGTCTAGAGGCGCGTTCGGGCGACTCTCCCCTCCCTTAGGGAGCGCAAGTCTGAAGGAGAATTTCCGGCTCTGATTAGGTCATGGAGCGGGACCCCTCGCCTAAGCTCTCCACCAGGGTGGCTGACTTAGTGGTGACTGTCCGAGACACCTTTATTCTCCAAGGGGATTCTCCTCCTTCCACTGGTCAGGAGTTCCCCCTTTTTCCGTCCAGGCAGTCGGAGACTACCATGTTCCCGGTCCATGAGGGATTTTTCCGCGGTCATGTCCAGGGCCTGGGGTGGTCTTAATAAGGTTCTCGACCACCCAGCGCATGAATATACTTTCCTTTCCCTGCTGACGGCGAGGAGAGGTGTCTCCTCCCCCTAAGGTGGATCCTCCGGTGGCCGGATTAGCCAATTATGTGGCCCTTCCTGTCTTAGTCAGTTCCTCTTTCCAGGATGCTGTAGACAGACGCATAGACTCTCTTCCAGGTCCTTTTTTCGCTGGCAGCGCGTCCCTGTGACCTACCTTTCACTCAGCAGGGGTAGCCAGTGCTCTCTCGGTGTGGTTACAACACCACCACCAGGAACTGGCGGTACGAGATGCGGCTACTAACACACTGGAGTTGGTTCTCCAGATGTCTCAGGCTTCTAACATTCTTTGCGAAGCTTCTAGGGACATTGTTTCCCTCTTTGCCCGCAGGTTGGCCATCTCTGTCACTCAGCGCGAAGAGATCTGATTGAAGGTGTGGGACGCTGACGCCTCCACCAAGCGTTCCCTTGCTAATCTCCCCTTTGGGGTTTCCAGGCCTTGTGGGGATCAGTTGGACGAGTTCGTCTCTGCATGCCTTTTGCCGTTTCTCATCTGGTAGGCCGTCGCCTGCTTCCTCCGCCGGGGGTCTCAGGTCGCCCGCAAAGAGGCCTTCCTTTGCACCAGCCTTCCCGGCACTAGAGGGCCCAGTCAGCCCGCCCTGCTGCTCCTAGGCCTATCACATGTCCCGATTGCGGAATCCCACCATCGATTCCTGCGCTTCGCCATTATGGGTCGACACTGTCAGTTTGTCGCCCTTCCTTCGGGTTGGCGACCACCCCGCGGGTCCTTGCCACGGTCCTGGACCGCTCATGGCGCTTCTTCGAACCAGGGGCATTCCTTTGCTGCCCTGTCGGGACGATATCCGGATAGAGGCCCCCCTCTCTACCGCAGACCACGGACAGCGTCCGGATCACTGTTCAGACCCTGGAACGGTTCGGCTGCCTGGTAACTTTCCCAAACTCCTGCCTCTTCCCGTCCCAGAGGCTCTCCTTCCGGAGGGTGATTTTGGACACCTCGGCTGCCAAAGTATTCTACCAGCCTTCAAGTCCTCCCAGGTCCAGGGGGCAGTGTCGCATCTGCTGCGCTCCCCGTGCCTCTCCATTCGGGAATACTTGCAGGTCCTGGGTCTTATGGTAGCCTCTTTCGAGGCCTTTCCATATGCCCAGTTTCACACTCGCCTGGCGCAACAGGAGATCCTTTACCTTTCAGCGGGTTCGGGCAGTTCTCCCTTGGTGGCTGTTCCCAAAGAACCTGAGGTCGGGGAGTTCCTTTCTCGCATTCTCCTGGACGATCGCCGCCACCGATGCCAGCATCCTGGGTTGGGGGGGCGTTTTCCAGTCTCGCACGGTTCAAGGAATTTGGCCGGCGGCAGAGTCTCGCCTTCCAATCAACTTTCTGGAATTGAGGGCGATTTTTTCCGCTCTCTCTCTCCTATTGGACCTCTCTCCTTGCGGGCCTCCCAGTGCGGGTTCAAACGGGCAATGCCGCGGCCGTGGCCTATATCGACCATCAGGACGGGACCCGCAGCCGGATGGTGATGCAGGAGGTGAAGTGAATTCTGACATGGGCGGAGACTCACGTTCCGGTGTTGTCAGCAGTTTGCATTCCAGGAATGGACAACTGGACAGCGGACTTTCTAAGCCACAACACGGTGGATCCAAGCGAGTGGTCTCTGCATCCAGAAGGGTTCGAAGAAATCTGCCACAGATGGGACCGTCCGGATGTGGACTTAATGGCGTCCGGGTTCAACAACAAGATCCCAGTGGTCCTGGCTCGCGCCCGTGATCCGGAGGCGTACGGATGGATGCGCAGGTGTCTCCGTGGCAGGACTTCAGCCTCCTCTGTTTTCCTCTCCTGCCAAAGGGTCTACGCCAGTTCGAGGCGGAAGGGACTCCGACCGTTCTCATCACCCCAGAGTGGCCTCGCCGCGCGTGGTTTTTCGGACGTGGCTCGGTTGCTGGCGGACGCCCCATGGCCTCTTCCCGACGGACAGGACTTACTGTCTCAGGGCCCGTTCTTCCGCCGGAATTTGCGGTCTCTTCGTTTACCGGCGTGACTGTTGAAACCGCCATCCTGATAAAGATGGGGTTCTCGGATTCAGTGGTTAGGACCATGATCAGTCCGGGGAAGTCTTCTTCCTCCCGGATTTACTATCGTACCTGGATGGCCTTCCTATCCTTTTTTGAGGGTTCGGGGTTCCCCCCCCTTCGGTTTTCCATCTTGATGGTACTGTCTTTTTTTCAGTCTGGGCTTGTGCAGGGACTGTCGCTTAGTTCCCTGTAAGGTCAGGTTTCGGCGCGGGCCGTCAGAGGTCCCTTGCTCTTAAGGGTCCGGTGGTGACCTTTCTTCGGGGGTGGCGCATTCGGTTCCCCGTATGTTCCCCCTTTGTCTCCTTGGGATCTCAATTTGGTTCTGCGCGCTCTGCAGTCGGCTCCCTTCGAGCCTTTGAGGAGGGTCTCTCTGACTGTTCTCATCTGGACTTCCTTGTGACCATAGCTTCTGATACAGCTACATAGCGTAGTGATTAAAGTTCTGGGCTATTATGCAGTGGCTGTGAGTTCACGTCCCATCACGAGCTTTTAGGTCAGACTGGTGTCGAAGCTGGCCGCTCTTTCCTGTCAGGAGCCTTAATGGTTTTCCTCCAGGATTAAGTTGTGCTCCGTCCAGTCCCCTTCTTTTTGCCCAGGGTGGTCTCTCCCTTCCGCCTTGATGAGGATCTTGTCCTGCCTTCCTTTTGTCCTTCTCCGGCTAACCCCAAGGAACGCACTCTGCATTCCCTGGATGTTGTACGGGTCCTGAAGGTGTGTCTCGCGGCTACTGCTTCCGTCCGCCGTTCTTGGCGCTCTGGATCTGCTTGGCTATTTCCGCGGCTTGTCACGCTTGTGGTGGAGTTCCCCCGGCTAGAATTGCCGCTCACTCCATTGGGGCGGAGGGGGCTTCCTGGGCAAGACGCAGTCGTGCCTCTGCGTCTCAGCTGTGTACGGCGGCCACCTGGTCGTCCTTGCATACCTTTGCAAATTTTTGTCAGTTGCATTCACTGGCTTCGGCTGATGCGGCTTTGGCCGCAGGGTTTTGCAGGCTGTGGTTCCTGTTTGACCGTTGGGGCGTTCCTCCTGGCGGTGCTGATATTTTTTCCCACCCCATGGACTGCTTTTGGACGTCCCATGGTCTGTGTCCCCCAATGGAAAAAAGCACGAGAAAAGGAGATTTTTGTGAAACTCACCTGTAAAATCTTTTTCTCGTCTTTTCCATTGGGGGACACAGCTCCCACCCATTATTCCTGTTGCAGGAGGGGTCTTTAGTTCAGTTTTTCTGTTTCTGGTTGGACCTTATGGCTTGGTCCGATGGTTTCCATGATTTTTTCTTGCTCCTTCTCCTACTGCTTGTGCAACGCCTGAGTTCCTCCTGGTGGAGTCTGGGGGTATAGCCCGAGGAGGAGGAGCTCTTTCATTTGCATAGTGTCCCTCCTACTAATACCTCTAAGCTATACCCATGGTCTGTGTCCCCCAATGGAAAAGACGAGAAAAAGATTTTACAGGTGAGTTTCACAAAAATCTCCTTTTCATTAGCGACTTCAGGGATCCCGACAAAGCTGGACAGGTCAAACAAGAGGCCTGATCCTAGTGATATACTGCCTTTCATTAGCATACAGGGCACACCATTTTGGAGACAGAATTCTCTAATATGTGGCTGTGTTTGGAATTCGGAAAGACATGAGTCTTAAAGGGAGTCTGTCGGCTCCAAAACACCCCACAAACTAGAGTAAGCAGTGTATGTTGTAGGTGATGCTGCGTCCGATTATTTTTATCTTCATGCTCGGTTGCATTCCAACTCTGTGCTCCCACAAACCAGCAGTAAAATGCATTGAGAGGCCTCCTCTTAGAGTCCTCTCCATTATGTGCGTGAGCACAGGAGTCCTCTCTGTTCATTTCACTGCTGGTTCATGGGAGCACAGCTTCAGAATGTGAGTATGAAGATAAAAATTACATAACTGAACTCTGCATCACTTACACTATACACGGCTTAGTGTACTTTTACACTAGCGGCACAGGATTACGGCAGGCAGTTCAGTCGCCGTAACTGCCTGCCGGATCTGGCAAAACATATGCAAACTGATGGCATTTGTCAAACTGATCGGATGCGGATCCGTCTGACAAATGCATTGAAATCCCGGATCTGTCTCTCCGGTGTCATCCGGAAAAACAGATCCGGTATAAAAAAAAATTGCATCCATTTTGCCGTAAGACTTAATGACTGATCTGGCACTATTACACGTAAATGTAAATTAATGCCGGATCCGGCATTCCGGCAAGTGTTCAGTCTTTTTGGCCGCAGAGAAAACTGCAGCATGCTGCAGTCCTGAAATGGCAAGAAGACTGAACTGAAGACATCCTGATGCATCCTGAACGGATTGCTGTCCATTCAGAATGCATTAGGATAAAACTAATGCTCGTCGGAGTTGACAAATTCTGTATATTTTAAGGTGGACATTCCAGGCATATGATCTTGATCTCATCACTCAGACTGTCAATGTGATTCTTCTTGGAATGGATATATATATATATATATATATATTAGCTTAGTGTCCATGAAGACAATTGCCCCTAAAATCCTTGGCGATGCTCCTCCCCAAAACTTCCTTTATGACTATGACTATGGCTTACTGTGTTTTTGTTCTCTTAGCTATTACAGACCCTTTCACGTGGAGACATGGCTGCAGCAGACGCACTGGTGTCATATAGTGACCCTAATGATGGAGATATATGTCTCTCAGACCTTGAGGATGTGGAGGATGATGAAATATCACTAGCCAGTGACCTGGATGAGGAAGACCTGTCTGATGTGAGAAAGCGAGAAAAAAAGTTACCACAAACAAGGTACAGTAACTATCTTAATATCATACTTTTTAAACTTTGTTTTTGTACTGGTTTTTTACCTCCAATTTCCTTGTCTCCAGGAAGCCAGTTTCAGTTGCAGAGGCACCAGAGGATGAGGACAAGACAAACCCCCTGTTACTATCCCTGGAAGAAAAATCAGACCGTGAAGAAAGAGATAAAAACCTGTGGTTTGGAAAGGTTGGTCAATTTGGATTGTGCGGTTCTTCTTAGGCCGCTTTCAGACGAGAAAGTGTCACGCTGCTGACTCACAGCGCAGCTCCTGTCCTGAACTTCCAGCACTGATGGGTCGTACAGCATTATATTGATTTATGATGCTATGTAACCCTTAGAGGTCTGGAATGTATTAGATAACACTGACATAATGCTGTCACTGTTATCCCAACCATCCCTATCCAGCTCCAACAGGCACTCATCAGCATGAAGGGACACTCCCACCCAAATGGTGCAGACTGCTTCTTTTTCAGGATGTATGGCGGTCCCGCATAGACGACACCTGGGTTCTCAAGATTTTAATAACCGGTTTCAAGATAGAATTCTCCTCAATTCCTTTAGATTGTTTCTTTCTATCCAAGCCCCATGTGCAGGGTTCTACCTTCTTTCAGGCATGGCACTCTCCTCCAGGGGCTCATCCATCTCTGTCTCGCTGACGGCATGATACAAGGGTTTTCTCCAGTTGTGTAACGAGGCTACGTGGTCTTACCGGGTGCATACCTTCATCCACGGATGCTTTCCTGTGCTCTAGGCATCCGTTAGCTTGGCTCCTCCCTTTGTCCATCAATGACGCGAGTGAGAAAAGGAGATTTTTTTGTTTTGTTGTTTTTTGTACTTGCCTATAAAATCTCTTTCTCACTCAGTTCAATGGGGGACACAGAAGTTTGCTTGCATTGTTTGTTCTCTATTGGGTCTTTCACGGTTTGCTGAGCAGCCCACCAGTTTCTAGGTTCCAAATCATCTCCGGTTTCTTTCTATTTGGCCTGTCTTTACTGCTCGTGTTGCTGGTGTTCATACTGGTTAGCTCTCTGCTGGCAGGAGGAGCTAAAACTTTTCTGTTTTGGTTTCGCCCTACTGGCAGGGCACTGACTACTGTGGAACTACTGTGTTCTACGTTAATTGTAGAAATAGCTGTTCTATAAAAAGTTCAATTTTCAGTTTTTTATATTGTTAAGGACCTCTTAAAGGGGTTGTCCGCTTTTTACTATAGATGACCTATCCTCAGGAGGCACCCCCACCAATCAGCTGTTTGAAAAGACAGCGCTCCTACAAGCGCTGCCTTCTCTGCTCTGTTTACCTCAGCAATTGCAGTGGTGAGGAGTGTAATTACAAGTATGGCGTCCCCATTCACTTCTATGGGACGGATCTGTCTGTTCAAGCGAGTAGGACAGGTCTATCCCATAGAAGTGAATGGGGACGTCTTGGTTGTAATTACACTGATTGCAACTACTGCGGCAATCAGGTAAACCGAGCAGGGAAGGCAGCGCTCGTATGAGTAGTCAATATTGAGGATAGGTCATCAGTAGTAAGAATCGACAACCCTTTAAGTCAAGGTCAAGTCAACTTTGCTGTTACAAAAATGGTTAGGAATTGTATGGGACCAGACAGAGAGAGGTCTCTTGCCTGTAGACGTTCTGGTATTGCAGCCCACTCACTTAATGGAGCTGAGCTTTCATGCCAGCCTATTGACAAGAGTGGCACAGTTTTTGGGGAAAAGGACCTAGCCTTTATTTCTCTGATCTTTTAACCCTTTCAGGTTTTGCTCTTTCGGCTTAATTTGTCAAGAGTCAAGAACAATCACTTTGCTGTTTTCATGTTTCTAGAGCAGTGTTAAGAAAGCTCAGGGTGATGGGTTTTTATGGGCAACAAGGAAAGATGAGGCAATTCTATAATTTCAGTCCCTGAACGTGGAGGTAAAGGAGCAGTGTAGCCTTACTTCATGCACATGGGGGCAGTGTGTGACTGTGCACGTAATGAGATGCTTCACTAAAATCGTGGCCTGTTCCTAACTACTTGTGGATTATGTTTTTAGGGCATTTTTTCATCTGTTCTACATTCCGATGCAGATGAGGAGATTGAAATCAAGCAGACAAAGATTTTACAGGAGACTGATAGTGGTAAGTGGACCAGCCCGCTTATAGAAGTGCAGAAACATAGGTCTGTGCACGTTTCTCACAACTGGAGATACACACAGGCAATAGCTGCTTACAGAGAACACTAGATTGCATTCTCCTGCACCGTATGGAAGTCTTCCTGCTCTAATGATAATCCAGAGATGAAAGTTTTGATACCATGCTGTCATTTTCTAGGAACAAAAACAAAGGGGAAGAAAGAACCTAAGAAAAAACACAAAAATACAGAAGACACCTCCTCAGGCATAAGCAATAAAGTGGCAGATCCTGAACCACCGGCTGAGGTGACTAAGCAGGATGGAAGAGCAGAAGATGGAAGTGACTCAGACAGTGACAGTAGTGATGATGAGAGGTGAGGTTACACTGGATGACTGTATGTAACAGCCATATGTTGTATGGGAATAACGGAGTATGGGTTCCTCCACAATCCTAGGGATATTCAATCTATGAAGAAGAAGTTTGGAAAAAGAACAGTTGAAGAGAAAGACGATTTTGAAGTGGTTCCTGTAGAACGACCAGGTTGGTATGGCATGAGTAAGGCCACTGTAAGGTTGAGCACAATTGTATGTGTCTGTGTGTGTACATATGTTACATGCGTCTAGTTGTATACCACTGAGACCAATAATCAGCTGCAGCCATGACATGGGGTTTACAGCTATGTCACCACAGACAAGTAGAAACAGGCCAGAGGTGGCAGCACTGAATGGAGGAGTATTTAAACATTCTTTCATTATTTTAGAACATCTATCCTCTTCTGCTTGGGCAAATTTTTGAAGACGTCTAAAATGTAGCATGCTGGAAATGTAAAATCTGCACTTTAGACCTTAATACTGTGGGGAGCCATTGGCCCTGCAACAATATTCTGTTGCACATTTGAATGTGCAACAGTCATGATGTTCTTCAGCCTCGCCAAAAAATCCACGTTTTGGCCTGGCATTGCCCCTGCCAAGTTGTTTAGTCAGACCTTTCCAGGAAGAATAACAGTGGAATAGCATATGTTCCCAACAGACTTAAAGTATATTATGGAATCACTCCTGGGGTTTCTATATTACAGATTGTAGGTTTACTTATGGTTATGGGCATTTTTCCAGGCATCTTTTTCTCTCCATGCAGTGAAACGTTCCCGAGTCTTGGATCCAGAAGGCCTCGCTCTTGGAACAGTCATTGCCACGTCAAAAAAAGCTACCAGAGATCTGATTGACAACTCTTTTAACAGGTGGGTCCTTTTTCTGACAGAACTGTTTGAATCCTAATATATGGCCAAGCTTTGCAATTTCTTTCTCTGTCTCCATATAGGCGAGCATTCAATGATACTGAAGACGACCTCCCAGATTGGTTTGTCTCTGAAGAAAAGAAACATCGAGATGTTCAGATTCCTGTGAGCCGAGAAACGATGGATGAGTATCGTAGAAGACAGAGAGAACTTAATGCTCGGCCAATCAAGAAGGTTGCAGAAGCGAAGGCTAGAAAACGAAGACGGGTGAGGCTTGGCATAGGTCCTTAGTGCATTGTATCCCCCTGTTTTTAGTTTTAAAGGGGCTGTCTACAATTACAAAAAGGTCCTCTTGTCCATGGTACTGTAGTTAAATCCCTTGTAAATATCTCTGAGCTGTAATACCAGGCACAGCCCTTTGACAAGAGTGGTGCTGCTTCTGGAGAAAAAGTCTTGTAGAACCCCTTTAACTTCTGGACTTCCCACTGAATTCACTGTTTTCTTCTGTCACAGATGTTGAAAAAGATGGAACAAGCCAAGAAAAAGGCAGAAGCTGTGGTTAACACGATTGACATTTCAGAGCGAGAGAAAGCGGCTCAGCTGCGCAGGTAACTCGCCGTTTCCCATACACTCCTACATTTTGAGATTTTGCTGTGTGAGATTGTAAGAAATGGCTGCTTTCTCTCATCAGGTCAGGTCCATGGGCTGGCCCTAGTAATGCAGCCTGATCCATTTGGGAGGAGGATAAAACTTCATTAAAGGGAACCTGTCGCCGGGATTTTGTGTATAGAGCTGAGGACATGGGTTGCTAGATGGCCGCTAGCACATCCACAATACCCAGTCCCCATAGCTCTGTGTGCTTTTATTGTGTAAAAAAAAACGATTTTATACATATGCAAATTACCCTGAGATGAGTCCTGCATGTGAGATGAGTCAGGGACAGGACTCCTCTCTGGGTAATTTGCATATGTATCAAATCGTTTTTTTTTACACAATAAAAGCACACGGAGCTATGGGGACTGGGTATTGAGGATGTGCTAGCGGCCACCTAGCAACCCATGTCCTCAGCTCTATACACAAAATCCCAGTGACAGGTTCCCTTTAACAGACATGGACAAGAGTGGTGCTGTCTCTAGGAAAAAGCAGCCATGTTTTTCAAAACGCCTCTTATTTTCTCTTTGGTCCTATATAAAGAGAGAATCTGGCATTATCATTATATAAGGGAATCACTCCCTGGCCTGAAGTATTCTTTAAAGTTGAATTGTCCAAGTTAGAGCTTCTGCTTACATGTAAACCATGACCAATGCTACAGTACCTGCTCTTTTGTGTGAAGCTCCTGCATTATGCCATCAGCTGTGACAGTCCAATCCAGAACTGTTACAGGGAACTGTGTACAACTCTTAAAGAAGGGGTTCTGCACTTTGTTTAAAGTGATGATCTATCCTCAGGATAGTGACATCATGACTAGTATCACTGGCCTGGGCAGGGCTAAGCTCCATTCAGGTGAACAGAGCTTAGCCCCACCCAGGCCAGTGATAGTCGTGACGTCACTGGGCCGGCGGTAAGCAGTGAGAAGGCCGCGGCGCTGCTGGAGCGCCCCTGCCGATCAAAAGCTGATGATCTATCCAGAGGAAAGATCATCACTTTAAACAAAGTGCAGAATCCCTTTAAACACAGCACTCATATTGAATTCCATGTCCTGGAATGCAGAAGATTCTGTGTTGCACATGGTTGTAGGGAAACCTTGGTGTCACAGGGACTCCTTGGGCAGAGGAAGCATGCAGAAAAGACATAATCAATCAAATAATTCATTCTTCGCATATTTGTGTAAACAGATCACTAGTAACCATGATCTAATGGGCTGTATCCATTTTCTGTGATCTGTGTATGTGCAGTGCAATGAACACATGCCCTAAGGCAGTGATAGGCATACTGCGGCTCTCCAGCTGTTGCAGAACTACAACTCCCAGCATGCAAAGACTGCCTACAGCTTTCAGCTAACAGCAGGGCATGGTGGAAGTTGTAGTTTTGCAACAGCTGAAGGGCCGCAGTTTGCCTATCACTGCCCTAAGGCATGATGGGACAGCAGTCACATGACAAACCAGGATGTACTATTCAAGCATTGGAGATGAGCGAAAACTGCAAATTGAGATAAATTTGAAAAAAGACAAACCATCCAAGGAGGAATGAGAGACCGTTAATGGCACAACCCGTGCTTTTATGCCTTGTGTATGTTTGTTTGCTAAGGTGCCATTTTTCTGTGTCTCCGTTTGACTCCTTGCTATCCCGTATCTTTTCAGTGTATATAAAAAGGCAGGTATCGGAAAGGAGAAACGTCAATTGACCTATGTAGTGGCCAAGAAAGGTGGTGGAAAGAAAATGCGCCGCCCAGCTGGAGTCAAAGGCCAGTTTAAAGTGGTGGATGGCAGGATGAAGAAGGACATGAGAGGACAGCAGAGGAAGAGATGAGGAGTTACAGATGCCTACATTTCTTATCATGTGCTGATGGTAGAACTGGAGTCTGCACATTCCCGTCATCACTCATGAGGCCTCCATCTGGTGTAGTCAGGCTGTTCTGCTCCCAGTGTAGGTCTGGACATCGTCAATTGCTTGTATAATATCATAAATTTTAATAATAGAACAACTACTCTGTGGTGCTTCTTCTATGGTGAACCTACACATGGTGCTTGTTAGGGCTGCAGTAAATGAGTATTTGAGAAGTATTCTACCGATTATTTTTACGATTAATCGAATACTCTAATAAGAAAAAATGAATTAATAGACTGTTTTTCTTTATAAAAACTCATCAAACCCCCTGCCATCAGTCCCCAACACCCTTTGTTCCACCCTGTGCGATTAGCCCATGTGCATCAGTTCCCCGCCAGTGCCATCAGCTCCGTTCCCCCTTGTGCTGTGTATAATCCGCTATAGGCAGTGGACTTGTGGATTACCCTTCATACGGGGGGGTGTATACGAGGTCAGGGCAGAGTACACAGGGGACACAGTACATCCTGGTAATATGCACTCCTGGTTCCGTCTATTTCCGGTCCACCGATATCCTGGCCTTACCTGATGGTCTGCGCTGGAAGTTGCTGTGACTCGGCCTCTGCTGCCCGGTAACAGTCTCCAGTCGATGAGCGTGCGTGCGCCGACTGCCAGAACTGCGCGTGCACTCACAAGTCACATGATAGTGCCTGAGGAGCGCCTGTATCGGTTGTCTGAACTCCATGCACAGAAAGGTCACGTGGGTTTGAAGCCGACTCCAGGTATAGAAACATGGGAAATATATGATGGCATGTACTATGAGGCGCATGGCCCTAGATTGAGGCTTCCAATATCACATGACACTATGATGTCAGAAGGTCCTTACAGCAGATGGAGTTTACTGCTGTATCTAATCCTTTCCTGTCTTGCGGGCCAGCGGGAGACCACGGAGCGGGAGTAATAGCAAGCACTTCACTCCCGCTCCATGGTCACATGACACAAACGAATCCTCGATGCAAAAAAATTGCATAGGTTTATTTGTGTCGAATTACTCAATTTAATCGAGTACTCGTTGCAACCCTAGTGACTGTATATATCGATTAATGGGCAAGATTATGATAATGGCACATGGAGCTCAAGGCACAGCCTTTAAGAGACTATCTGGTCCTTACTTGGAGACAGCAGATGTATTGGTGTAGTTCTTCTCTTCATGACGTCGTCTCTTAGTAGGGACTGGGCTACCAAGTGATAGATTACCCTCTGCATAGTCTGAGGATCTCCTAGTAGCGCTCTGTTTCCTTAGGTACAGCATCTCAAAAACCACAGTTGCTTCAGCGCGTCCTAACACAGCTGCTACAGACTTCTACTTGATGGTCTAATTTGTATCTGAATACCATTGCAGCACAACAAGTTGTATAACATTGTTACTCTAACCATCCCATGTAATCATACTCTTAATTTTATTTTCCACTTTACAATTATAAGGCTAGTTTCACACTAGCATTGGGGAGATCCAGCAGGGAATAGCCTGTCGAGTCTCTCTGTATCCAGCGTTGCCGGAAGCTACATGTATGCCGTTCAGGCACATTAATTATAACGGGGACTAGCGGAGATCTGGCCGCAACCTGTCAAATATGCAGAGAATTGGCCAGATAAATACCGCTGCGCGCAATGGTGAGACTGCTTTCCCAGCCCAGTTGCGCTTTTTGGCAGCAATGTGCGACTCTTTCTGCTGTTGACTCCTGAGCTTTCTTTGAGGGTCTCATGTTTGGTCCATTATAATCTGTGGATGACCGCTCATGTCTATTGAGCAGCCACTTTAATCAAATACACTAAAATATGCACCAACCAAAAAATATTTACGTAAATATTAAGTGTGCATAAACCGTGCCTAAAATATGCATATCAGTATAAAAATGAGAAAATGTTTGCACAAAGAAGGAAGCCACTCAACATTGATATTAGAACACACCAACAGATTTTTACAATATTGGAGCGAAAGGAGGTTTGTTGGAGAAAACTGTACTATAGAACCATGCTGGGTTGCGTCTAGCCTGGGTGCAAGATGAGATACAGTTGGGCATGGAGGCATACAGGTTATGTATGGTATCCCGCAGCAGGGCCTGTAGATCCTGCACACTCGTAGGTTGCTGAAGCTGGGGTCCCAGCTGAGCCCATAAATTCTTGATTGGCAATAAATGTGGTGACCAGGCAAGCCAAGGAAGTGTAATTTGGTGAAGACATTCCTGGGAAATCTTTAGCTATGTGTAGCGGGCATTATCCTTCTGAAAAATGCCAGCTGGAAATCCTGCCATGAGAGGCAAAACGTGTCCTCACGATGTTTTACAAATATCGCTGAGCTGTTAATGTCCCTTGTATGACCTACTGTTGTATGCGACGGCGTCTCAGATCATCACACCAGCAGTTGGAGTAGTGTCGCTCCGCAGGAAAGGCAGAATTGTAGCACTCATCATGAGCCATACTGAAGCCTGACCATCGTCAAATCCAAAACAACCCGGATTCATAATTTCTTTTTTTTTTTGGCACCATATAATCTTTATTAAAGAGGTACAAGACCCAAACATAAATTCTAGTGAACATAAGCATCAGTGCACCAAAAACACATAACTGAATACACAACAGGTTACATATAAAACACTTGCCCTTCTGCTCTTCTATTAAGGGGATTTCTTAAACCGTGCCCGGCCCCCTGATCATTGGATCTTGGAGAGACCCTTTTATGTCTACAATCTATAAGTGTTAAAAAACATATATACCCGTATTTTTCGGCCCAAAAAATATTTCTCATTACTCCTCAGGTCAGACCTCAGCTCACAGCCGCAATCAGATCCCCAATGTTAATAAGACCTCAGATAAGAGCCCAATATAAAGAAGACCCCCAATCAGCCCTCAGATGAGAGCCATATGCTAATCAGCCCTCAGCCATATATAATGCAGCCCCCAGGCTCAGATCACAAAATAAATAAAGCACTTACCTCCTGCTTCTGGATGCCGCCGCACCTCACCGCCCGCAATCTTCCTTCTCCGTCACGCTGTGCGCAGCCTTCACAACCGGTACTAATGAGCGCTTCCATAATGGAAGTGCTCATTAGTATTCGCCCCATAAGACGCCGGGGGGAGTGCGTCTTATAGGGCGAAAAATGCGGTACATATTACGGTATACAAACTACCACTTATGAGATTACATACAAAACAAAGGAAAAGCTGGTGGAGAATTACGTATTACAATTAGGCGGTATAGTTTACCAACTAAATGAAAATCTTTATATACTGATATTAAAGCAGATAGATCTTATCAGAAACTGAATATATAATGAGAGGGGCTGTCAGAATTATACCAGTACATGGTATAGGAAAGTGCCTGTTCCTTCTTACACCACTGAGGTTGGAGAGAGGCTCTGCCTTTTTCTTCTGCAGGTTTCCTGTCGACTTTTATTGATATGCAAATGAGTCCTGAATGTGCCCAGAGGGGCGTTTTGTTCTTCTTAGAGAGCCCAGTACCGCCCCTCTTACAGTGCCCAGCCCGCCTTCCTTGCGACTGTCTAACCGCCCCCAGCCTGCCACAGCCTCTCCTCCCCCTCCCTCATGGCCGAACGAACTCTCGCACAGGCGCAGTACCCACTGAGGGCTGCGCCTGTGCGATCTGCAGGAGACTGAGGGCAGGAGCTTCATCCTCGTCACTGGGCATGCGCCGAGCCCAGTGACGTCCGATGCTCGCTCTTCCCTGCTGACTGAGGGAAGAGCGAGCATCGGACGTCACTGGGCTCGGCGCATGCCCAGTGACGAGGATGAAGCTCCTGCCCTCAGTCTCCTGCAGATCGCACAGGCGCAGCCCTCAGTGGGTACTGCGCCTGTGCGAGAGTTCGTTCGGCCGTGAGGGAGGGGGAGGAGAGGCAGGAGAGGCTGTGGCAGGCTGGGGGCGGTTAGACAGTGCAAGGAAGGCGGGCTGGGCACTGTAAGAGGGGCGGTACTGGGCTCTCTAAGAAGAACAAAACGCCCCTCTGGGCACATTCAGGACTCATTTGCATATCAATAAAAGTCGTTTTTTGCAGAAACTGCTGGACGGATTACAAGATAGAAGAGCACAGCCTAATCAAGGTAAGCTGTGCTGCATGGCTGCTTTAAAATCGGATTTTGGGTTAGGGGAGGTGACAGAATCCCTTAAAGTGAAAACGAGATTTTTGTATAACTTACCAGTAAAATCTCTTTCTCGCTCTTTCCTTGGGGGACACAGAAGACCTTGGGTATAGCTCATCTCCCTAGGAGGCGTGACACTAAGTGAAAACTGTTAAGCCCCTCCTCCACAGCTATACCCTCAGCCTGGAGAGAGAGACTGCCAGTTGCGTGTCCAAGTAGTGAAAAAAAGGCAAAGTCCAAAAGTGGAACCAACAAGCCAACTACCCAAAGGGTAAAACAACTCGGAAACCGTGCCAAGAAAAACAAAGAATGGGTGGGTGCTGTGTCCCCCAAGGAAAGAGCGAGAAAGAGATTTTACTGGTAAGTTATACAAAAATCTCGTTTTCTCGCCCAGTTTCCTTGGGGGACACAGAAGACCTTGGGACGTTCAATAGCAGTCCAAGAGGGGAGGGACCACAGCACCAAGGCGAAGCACCCGAAGGCATCAAAAAACCGCCGCCTGCCGACCAGGCGGCCCAAGGCAGCATACGCCGAAGCCCGAGTATGCACCCTGCAGAACTCGGTAAGGTGTGCAAGGAAGACCAGTGACCGCCTTGCACAAATGCATGGCCGAAGCCTAATGTCTCCGGCCCAGGAGGAACCGACAGCTCTGGTGAAATGAACGGCGACACCAAAAGCAGAACCCTGCCCTTGGTGCGGCAACCACAGCAAAAGCCACTCCGAGAAAGCGGAGGAAAGCCACCCTGGAGGCCATCCACCCTTTGCGCGGACCTCCTGGAAACCCAAGAGACCAAACGTCGACAAGAGTCGGAGATCCCCAAGGAAAAACTGCAAGGCCCAAACAACGTCCAAAACGGTGAAGTGTCCGTTCCCGGGGGTGAGAAGGGGAGGACGACTGCCTTGATGAAAGGAAAGACGAACACCACCTTCAGAAGGAAGGAAGAGACAGAATGGAGAACAGCCCTGTCCTGGGGAAAGACAGAAGGCTCGGAACAAGAAGGGCCGCCACTCAGGCACCCGTCATAGACACGATGACTACAGAAACACAACCGTACAGGACAGAAGGAGTAGAGAGAACTGCTGTAACGGTTCCAAGGGAAAGATTGGAGCGCCAAGAGCCCAGTATGTAGTTCCCAGGGCGGTACCGGAGGGCAGTACAAAAGGAAACCAAGAGCCGCTCCACGGAAGAAGGTCCTGACAGGCTCAGAGGGGCGGGGAACGCTGAAAGAGGAAGGACAGCGCAGACACTGATACTTCAAGCAACAGAGTCCCAGTCCCAGGTCCAGGCCGGACTGGAGAAAGACAGAACCATGGAGAGAGAAAGGCAGAGTGGGGGAACGCCCAGCTTCCCACAGAACCCCAAGGAAAGCCCTAATTCCTACCACAGATCCTGGACGAAAACACGGCCAGGAGTGACACTAGCGAGCCCACAATAGTCGCCTGGGCAAGCGGGCGAAAACCCAATGAACAGGCGCAGACCAGTAACCCGGGCAGAACGGTCGTAGAACTGGTCCCGTCGGCCCCGAACAAAGGTGTTCCGTATCCACCGGAGTGGGGGAGCAGAAGGACAGACAGACAGGGACCAAAGGGTCCGTCCAGCAACCGCCAGATGCCAGTACAAGACAGGCTAAAGCCCAAGCCGATGTAGCCATCACAGGAAGACGGACTACAGTCCCGGTGTGGGGGATCTAAAGACAATCTTGACTAAATGGTAGTCCTCCCAAGTTACCGAGAAGGTAAGTCCATAGCAGAAACGTTGCCTAGAATGGAAAAAACGCAATCTGCACCCAGCGGGAGGACAGAACGCGGTAGACCCGGTAAATAGGCACACAGCAAGTACAGCCAGTTTGAACAAGGGGGACAGTACGAGGCCAAAAGGAACACCAGAACCATCAACATGAACAACCATGCTCTCCCCAGAGGGGAGGGCAGTGAAGGAACAGCCTCTGAAGCGTGGCCGGAACAGAAGCCACATTCGGAGTGATCCGTACCGAGTGGGAGCCAAACAGAGACGGCGAGAAAAGGCAGTCGAGAAAAAGGCCGGCATAACACCCTCCAAACGAAAGGAGGAGTGGGTAACAGAGAAGCCATAGGACAGCTCAAAGGCAGAACCCCGCTACACTGAGACGCCCGGTTCACCGCCTCGCAGAAGGCGAATACCCTGAAGAACCCAAGGTGGAGGTCCTCCGGACCTGGGTAAGCGAGCACCCAAGAGAAGTTGGATGACCTTCCCAAGAAGAGTGGCCGAACCTGGTAGCAGAGCAGACTGAACGCCGAGGGCGCCAACCGGAAAGAATCATACCACACCGCACTCGAAGAGGAGGAAATAGTAGTAGGTGAGGGGACTGTAGTCCCGCCAGAGCCAACATAGAATGCGACGGGCGCTGCAGACAGCACTCTCGACCATGTAACCACTAGCGCAGGGAAACAATGCCACGGGAGGACGAATGGGTACGTATCTAGGAACCACGAACACTCCCCGGGCGGAAGGGCCAACGAAATGAATGAGCACCACCCAGCTCGGTGCAGTAGCGAGCAGGTAGAGCCCGTTTACTTATATATATAAAAGGTATTCATTTGTTGTTCATTGGACAACACCTGAGGCTCACACAGGTGGACAGAATGATCTCTGTAGAGAATAATGCAAGTCTTGCTGCAACCACCGACTCCCAAGATAATAAATATGTCGCAGGAGGAAAGGAGGCATACGTACGAGTAGCCCCGTAAGCAGTGAGGCCAACCCACCTACGGAACGAGAAGGCATACGCGGCCCGAACAACGCACGAGAGCGTCCGCTCACTGCAAAAATATCACTCAGCGAAGAGGGCCAGCCACAGAGCGCCACAGAATCTACGGAAGTGCAAAGTGCAAACTGAAAAAGAGTTATGCACAAGACTAGTATTTTATGCGATGGAACGCAAACTGACCGCCCCGAAAGGGGGGAAATGTACCTGGCAAACTGTAGTCTGTAAGAGTGCAAAGGCCCGCCCCAAAAAGGGGGGTGATGCCCAAGGTCGTACCTACGTCAGAGAAGTAGGGCGTACCATACTTCGCCCAGAAGGGCGCCATGCACATAGCCACACAGTATCCAGCAGGAAGTCCACCTAGTGAAAGGGGGACATGCACAGGGCTATCCTAGCATTAAGTGAGTGTGCAACAATCCACCCAACACCGAAATTTCGTGAGAGTGTAACAACTCCGCTAATAAAGGGAAACATGTGCAAGTCCAACACAGCACATACAAGAACAGCCTTGAACCTCGTGAGCGTGCAAATTTCCGCCCAGGAATGAGGGGTGGTCACGCACAAGGCCAGCACCGTATACAATGGGAGCGTAAACGTTCCACCCATGTTAGAGGGCCATGCTCAAGGCCAGCAACGTATCCGGTGAGAGTGTAGTATGCCGCCCAGAAAAAAGTGGGGGGGGGTCATGCACATGGCCAGCATCGCATCCAGGGAGAGTGCGAGCAGTCGGTGAGGATGTGTGTATGTCACCTGAAGGAGGCATGCCCATGGCCGGCAGCGAAACCAGTGAGAGTGCGTACACCGCCCACGGAAGAGTGGTCATGCATACGGCCGGCAGCGGATCCAGTGAGAGTGCAAGCACCCCGCCACGTATGGGGTTCATGCACATGGCCAACAACGTACCGGTTAGAGAACAACCACCGACCGAGGGAGTGTATGTATGCCGCCACAGGGAAGGAGGCATGCCCAAGGCCGGCAACGAATCCAATGAGAGCGCATCGTACCGCCTATGGAAAAGCGGTCATGCACATGGCTGGCAGTGAATCCAGTGAGAGTGCCGAATGCCGTCCACGGAAGGGAGCCATGCCTATGGGCGTCAGCGACGCACAAGTGTAGCGTTCCGCCTATGGAAGGGGGTCACGCACATGGTCAGCAGCGAATCCAGTGAGAGTGCAGCGTTCCACCTATGGAAGGGGGTCGTGCACATGGCCAGCACCGTATCCGGTGAGTGCAGTATTCCGCTTAAGAATGATGGGGGTCATGCACATCATCGGCAACGAAACCAGTGAGAGTGCAGCGTCCCACTTGTGGAAGGGGGCCGTGCACATGGCCAGCACCGTATCCGGAGAAACTGCCGTAGTCTGCCAATGAAGAGGGGTTCATGCACAAGGCCAACCCGCAGCCAGGGAGAGTGCAGTATCCCGCCGAGGAGGGGGGTCCTGCACATGGCAGGCGTCATAACTGGAGAGGGTGACGAATCCTGCCTACAGAAAGGGCCGCATGCACTTGACCAGCGCCGTATCGCGGAGGAGGGCAAGAAAAACGCCTAGAAGGGGAAAATGACCCTGGCAGCGCCGCAGCCGGGGAGCGCGACATGCCGCCTATGGAAGGGGGGCATGTATACAGGCAGCACTACTGAGATCAGGCTGCAGCGTCCTGCGCAGCCCACAAGGTATATATAATAGATAAATAAATAATATATATATATATATATATATATATATATATATTTTTTTTTATTTATTTTTTTATTTATTTATTTATTTATTTATTTATTTATTTTTTATAACAGCCTCACTGAGGCAGAAAGGTGAGCCACCTATAGGGGCACAGAATCCCTGAGAAGCAGGGAAAAAAAGGGGGGGGGCAGCCACACAGGCCCATCTGAAGCCGGCCTGTACCCAAAGGGTTAACAGGGATCCGGCCTGGGGGGCGGCGCTGCGATCCCCTGGGGGCGGGGGAACCTCCAGGCGCGAAGAATTCGCGCCTGGAGAAGTTCCAGCCCCCTCCAACAGAGGCCGGAATTCTGCGGCCTAGCAGGCCGTGAAGCCGGGGCCTAAATTTGTAGCGGCGCCCGGCTGACCGGGGCCGCACAGTATTCAAATACCGGCCGGGCCTACGGAGCGGCGCCTGCACATACCGGCCGCGGATGCCCACCCCGCGGGCCGGAAGAGCCGGGGACCCTGATTTCGCTGCGCCCGGCCGACCGGAATGTTCCGACGGTCGGCCGGGGGCTTGAAGCATGGCGCTCATTTGCAGGCCGCGGGTGTCCACCCCGCTGCCCGGAAGCGAGGACCCTGCGCCCGGCAGCCATTTCACTGCACCATATGGCCGGCAGCCACAACCACCTTGCCCCTGGACCGGTGCCCATGAGGGTAGAGGAGGGTCAGGGGCAGCAAGGCGCGGGCCCCCTGGCCCTGAAGCAGTGGCCGGTAAGAGAGGGAGACCTGAGACCGGGTGCCAGTGAGGGTGGGAAGCCTGCATAAACCCTCCGTCAGGGGCAGCTAGGTGCGGACCTCTGCAGCTCCCTAGGCATCCTTCTTGCAGAGAGAAGGTGCTAATGTCCTATGGAGACCAGGAGAGAGGGAGCAGAATGTCGCCCTGCGGCAGCCCAGGGGCCAGCCTAGTCTAGCAGGGACAGAAGGGTCCAGAGGCCCAGTATGGGGGTCAGGCACGCAGGAGACCGGGGTGGGGTGAGGGGGGGGGGACGTAGGGCTGGAGAAGCCAATCTCTCACCATAGCCGTCTTCACCCTCGGTCTGTTCCAGCAGGGTCGCCCCTTCAGCTACTGGCACCGTAGTGGCAGGACGCTGGAAGAGGGACTTGGCGTGCGGGCGACCCTTACGCTGGCGGGATGCAGGGGAGCTAGGCTGCCCTGGTCCACCTTGTCTTCTGTGGGGGAGGCAGCAGTGCGGATGCCGGCACTGGCGCAGCTCAACCCCGGGAGAAACAGAGAGGTCTAGTGCGTCTCTGTTGTCCCTGATGATCTGAAGAAAAAGAAAAGAAAAAAGTAAAAAATCAAAACTAAAACTAAACAGGAGAAAACAGCCCTGCAGTAGCAGGGAGTGTCTTGCCTCCTTGGACACTAAGCAAAAACTGGCAGTCTCTCTCTCCAGGCTGAGGGTATAGCTGTGGAGGAGGGGCTTAACAGTTTTCACTTAGTGTCACGCCTCCTAGGGAGATGAGCTATACCCAAGGTCTTCTGTGTCCCCCAAGGAAACTGGGCGAGAAATAGTAATACCCAGATATTCCAGTGAGTCGGAGATCATCAGATTGCTAAATGTGGAGTCCAGGCAGGCCAAGGAAGTGTTGTACAGTACATACTATACAAACTACCATTTATGATATTACAAATCGAAGGAAAAGCTGGTGCAGAATCGCGTATTACAACTAGACGGTATAGTTTACCAACAAAATGAAAATCAGTTGTTTGAATCTTTATATACTGATAATAAAGTAGATACTACATCACGCACTTGCGCCACCTGCTTCATTCATAAAGTAGGCGGAGCAGGTGCGTGATGTAGTGAGTTACGCTGCTGCCCGCCCGGCCTGCTACGAAGTTAGTAGTAAGTAGTACATGCGCTGGATTTCAGAGGATTTAAAGGGAACCTGTCATGTGGATATTTGATTATAATCTAACTAATTATATACAATCATTAACTTCTAAAAAAGTGCCTTAGATGTTTACTGGTGTGACAGATGGTTACCTCATAATATACACACAAAGATGCCACATGCCGCATGCTAATGAGCTGATTTGAGTCCAGCGTGATGTCATTGAGTCCAGCGTATATTTAATTAACAGCTATAGCCACTCCCCTGCCCACCTGCTGCTGATTCCTATGGAAACAAACTGTCATTCAGCAGCAGGTGGGCGGGGAGAGTCAGGAGCTCATGAATATTCAGGACTCATCATTATCAGCTGGAGCTTTTCAATACAAATTTTTGCTTAGAGAATCAGTCACTTATTTATGTTGCCCTTAGTTAGGACACCATAAAACTGGTGACAGGTTCCCTTTAAATAGTTTAACAATACCTACAGGTTAAACATGATTATACTGCAGTGAGCGGGGCCCGGTGTACTAGAATACAGTGACTGCATCGGGCCCCGCTGCCATTACAGATCCAGACGCCGGCCCCCAGCCCCCAGCCCCTTCTTTCAGCCGATACACCCGACGTTCACAGCATTCACCCCATAATACGCACTGCTGTTTTTTTTTTTTTGGGGGGGGGGGGGGGGCATCTTATAAGGCGAAAAATACGGTAAATCATATCAGAAACTGAATATATAATGAAAGGGGTTGTCAGAAAATGCCTGTTCCTTCTTACAACTTCCATTCTTAGTATACAAGACTTCAGCAGTGAAGTGGAGGTGTTAGATCCAAAAGATCCACTGAACCCAGGATATCAATATTTATAATCCAATAGTCAAAAGACTAATAATTCCTGTTTGAGGTCTATTTTAAAACGTAACCTTTAATATTTCTTATTTATTATTGACATACATAACACATAATTCAAAAAAAGAAAAGAACTCTGTTGAGAGTACTTTAAAAATATATATGAGGGGGATAGTGTATACGGGGTAATTTTGTGACACTGTGTCACTATATTACAGTTGTATCTTTTTATGAATGACGTTTCTTGAATATAGTATATATATATCAGTAGTTTGCCACTGGCATATCCTCACTTCTGATATCTACTGATGTTATTTTCCACCAGGTTACAAACTATCATTCCTTTGATACAGTGATTGTGCTGTTCCAGCGTATCGTTTGTGGTAATTAGGAGCCCACTCTGTTGTTAGGTATCCTATTCACTGCCAGCACAGTCAACTATATCTACACCACCCTCGTATAGCTAATCTGAAGCGCTCTGTGTCTGCAGATCACCGCACTACAGAAACACTATCCCCAACATATTCTTAAAAGATTTCACAATGCAGCTCCCCCGACATGTTTCACCGCACACGGCGGCTTCTTCAGGGGAATGGAGCTACAGGCAACACGAGCGTTTGCTATGCATGATACTTTATAGTCCTAGGGTGGGTCATCAGATATTATCAACCACTCAGGACCTACGTATTCGTGTTGCCGGCGTCATTAGGGCCAATCACCGCTTTGTCTCTCCTTTATGATGTCATCCGACAAGGTCAAGGCCCGGGACAGACCTATGCGCATGCGCAGATACTTTGTAATCGGCTTGTCTGGTTTCTAGTCTATCACTGATCATGCGCCAGAACTTAATGAATTGAAGCCGCTCTTTGCGCATGCGCCGGGACTTTGATTTTATCGTTTGAGTTAACGTTGCAGGTATGTTAGAGAATTTGAAGCAGGGAGTCCACTCAGGACTACAGCATACTGGGACATCAGAGATACAATAGTGCCCGCTACCAGATCAGGCACAATTGAAATCCCAATCCCACAGGACGTTTTATATTCCTTTAGATCAATATATAAGGGAGAAATATATAAGGGTAGGATTGACAGCTCTAGATGTCCCATATTTTTCTGCTGGACTGCCTATGGCCTTAGTGATATTATAGTCATTATACTTCTCAATGGCCATCATCGCCAAAAATTTACCTGCAACGGTACATCTCTCTATTCTTGTAACGTTGATACGTATATTTCAGCCCCTGAAAATGGTCTATCCTAGACCTCTTACGGCGGATATATATGCCCACATTATTCTCAACTGCTATATCTCTCTTTGATATGTCTGTTTTCCATAGTTATTCATATATATTATTATTTATAACTGCAGGAGAGCTAAATTTGTATATAGTTTAAGATATATTCAAATATTAATTCTTTTAGCAATATTTACAACTTGGGAAGGGGAAGGAGGAAAGGGGGGGGGGGAGGGAAGGGGGGGAAAGAGGGGGGGAGGAGGGGAGGGAAGAGGGGGATGGGGGGAGGATGATATTTCAACATTTTTGTTTATATAAATGCTGTGAAGGAAAAGCCCTCATTGAGGCCATTAGGGCTCATTGTATTTAGTCTGTCTATCCACCGTGCTTCACACTGCAGGAGCTTTCTATCTAAATTACCACCTCTGGGGCCTAGGTGCAATTTTTCTAACCCCCAAAAACGCAATACTGATATTTTATTCTCATGTATATATTTTACATGTCTTGCGATTGGGGTGTCTTTACCTGTTTCGATAGCACTCAGATGACCGGAAATGCGACGTCTAAGCTCCTGCGTGGTCTTGCCTACGTATAACAGGGGGCAAGGGCATGAAGCTATATATATGACCCCCGTAGTTTTGCATGTAATCAGCTCTCTGATATTATATTCCTTCCCGTCTCCGGGGTTGGTGAATTTTTTGATACGGGGGATATATTTGCAAAATGAACAGTCTCCACATGGAGTTGAGCCACTATATTTTGCCCTCAATGAAGTCATTTCCGTTTCTCTTTCTTTTAGATGACTATGGACTAATTGGTCCTTCAGGTTGGGACCTCTCCTGTAAGTTACGCTTGGATGCAAGGTGAGTACTGATTTTAAGTCTCTATCTGTCTGGATAATATGCCAATATTTGTCTAGGATCCGACAAATCTCTTTATTATAGCCATCAAACGTACCGATACATCTAATGGTCTCATTCCTTTTTATAGGGGTCGATTTAAGTAAATCCCCTCTATCAGTGATCTTAGCCCTATTAAAGGCTTTTTTTAGGGGGGCTGTAGGATACCCCCTCTTTTTGAATCTCTCCCTTAGTTGTTTGCTTTCCTTCATGAAGGAGGCTTCATCTGAACAATTGCGCCGTGCCCTTAGATATTGGCCAGTGGGTATTCCCCTCTTCAGGGGTGCTGGGTGCCAACTGGACCAATGTAAATAGCTGTTAGTAGAGGTCGGTTTTCTGTGTATCTCTGTGTTCAGATGTCCATCCTCCATTATTTTAATTTTTAGATCTAAGAACACTATTTCCTTCTCCTGAAACTCATAGGTAAATTTCATTCCTATGCAATTGTCATTTAATGCTTGGGTGAACTCTTGAAAAAGTGATTTCTCGCCATCCCAGAGGATGAGTATGTCGTCAATATACCTGCCCCAAAATAAAATGTGGCAGGTATATGACGACATCCCATCCGTGAAAACTAAATTATCCTCCCACCACCCTAAAAAAAGATTTGCGTAAGTGGGTGCACATGACGTACCCATTGCGGTACCATTTATTTGTTGATATATTTTTCCCTGAAACAAAAAATAATTGTGCTCTAAAATAAATTCTAACATAGAGAGTACTAAGTGATTGTGCTGTGCAAAATTACTACTTTTAGTGCTCAGAAATTTATTCGTGGCTTTTATACCTAGTGGGTGTTGTATGTTGCTATATAACGATTCAACATCCAAGCTTGCTAGGACAGTATTTGGTGTTAGTATCATGTCATTGATTTTCAGGAGAAGGTCTTTAGTGTCCCTAATGTAAGACGGGAGGCTAGTAACAAAAGGTCTTAAAATTTGATCTACATATTCACTGATTCCTTGGGTTAGATTATCGTTACCAGACACGATAGGTCTACCTGGGACTGGTGTTTTGTCCTTATGCACCTTTGGGAGTGCGTAAAATGTGGGAATGGTGGGGTCTTTCCTAAAAAGATATTGAAATTCATCCTTTGTTATAAGGTCCCTATCTTTGGCATCAGAGAGAAGAGTTTTCAGTTCTGCCGTGTACCCTTTGGTGGGGTCATTAGAGAGGATTTTGTAAGTTTTTTTATCCTTTAATAATCTCTGTACCATCTCAATATAGTCATCACGATTTTGGATGACTATATTTCCCCCTTTATCACTAGGTTTATGGGGGGTACAGCAAATTGAATTAGGAGATAGTAGTAAAGAGGATAATGTCAAACAAATTATCAATCTGTCTAGATTTGCTATGACAACACCACAGAGGACCCTATTGAGTAGAGGCCTCACCTTTTCACCAGTGCCACAGAGTGACAAATTTCTGTGGGTTAAAGATATAAATCTTTTTGCGCGCAAACTGGCCCTACATAAAGTCCACAAACAGGCCGAGTGGGATGTAAGGAAAACCTTCGAAAATGAAAAGAGATGTGTTCAAGATCTTGAGGACCTCTTGAGAGAAAATGATGGTCAGATGGTCCCTTTAGACCCTCCCTTCTCCTCTTTAAAACCTAAATCTAAAACTACACCGTCCTTCTCACAATTTAAAGAAATTGACACTTTTGTCAATCTCGTTACACGAGATATAAAATCCCTCAAGATGAGAAAGGACCATATCGTATTGAATCTGAATCCTCAAGAAGTTTTAGCCCTGGAAGAATTGAAGAAAAATGAAGAAATCATAATTAAACCTAGTGATAAAGGGGGAAATATAGTCATCCAAAATCGTGATGACTATATTGAGATGGTACAGAGATTATTAAAGGATAAAAAAACTTACAAAATCCTCTCTAATGACCCCACCAAAGGGTACACGGCAGAACTGAAAACTCTTCTCTCTGATGCCAAAGATAGGGACCTTATAACAAAGGATGAATTTCAATATCTTTTTAGGAAAGACCCCACCATTCCCACATTTTACGCACTCCCAAAGGTGCATAAGGACAAAACACCAGTCCCAGGTAGACCTATCGTGTCTGGTAACGATAATCTAACCCAAGGAATCAGTGAATATGTAGATCAAATTTTAAGACCTTTTGTTACTAGCCTCCCGTCTTACATTAGGGACACTAAAGACCTTCTCCTGAAAATCAGTGACATGATACTAACACCAAATACTGTCCTAGCAAGCTTGGATGTTGAATCGTTATATAGTAACATACAACACCCACTAGGTATAAAAGCCACGAATAAATTTCTGAGCACTAAAAGTAGTAATTTTGCACAGCACAATCACCTAGTACTCTCTATGTTAGAATTTATTTTAGAGCACAATTATTTTCTGTTTCAGGGAAAAATATATCAACAAATAAATGGTACCGCAATGGGTACGTCATGTGCACCCACTTACGCAAATCTTTTTTTAGGGTGGTGGGAGGATAATTTTGTTTTCACGGATGGGATGTCGTCATATACCTGCCACATTTTGTTTTGGGGCAGGTATATTGACGACATACTCATCCTTTGGGATGGTGAGAAATCACTTTTTCAAGAGTTCACCCAAGCATTAAATGACAATTGCATAGGAATGAAATTTACCTATGAGTTTCAGGAGAAGGAAATAGTGTTCCTAGATCTAAAAATTAAAATAATGGAGGATGGACATCTGAACACAGAGATACACAGAAAACCGACCTCTACTAACAGCTATTTACATTGGTCCAGTTGGCACCCAGTACCCCTGAAGAGGGGAATACCCACTGGCCAATATCTAAGGGCACGGCGCAATTGTTCGGATGAAGCCTCCTTCATGAAGGAAAGCAAACAACTAAGGGAGAGATTCAAAAAGAGGGGGTATCCTACAGCCCCCCTAAAAAAAGCCTTCAATAGAGCTAAGATCACTGATAGAGGGGATTTACTTAAATCGACCCCTATAAAAAGGAATGAGACCATTAGATGTATCGGTACGTTTGATGGGTATAATAAAGAGATTTGTCAGATCCTAGACAAATATTGGCATATTATCCAGACAGACAGAGACTTAAAATCTGTACTCACCTTGCATCCAAGCGTAACTTACAGGAGAGGTCCCAACCTGAAGGACCAATTAGTCCATAGTCATCTAAAAGAAAGAGAAACGGAAATGACTTCATTGAGGGCAAAATATAGTGGCTCAACTCCATGTGGAGACTGTTCATTTTGCAAATATATCCCCCGTATCAAAAAATTCACCAACCCCGGAGACGGGAAGGAATATAATATCAGAGAGCTGATTACATGCAAAACTACGGGGGTTATATATATAGCTTCATGCCCTTGCCCCCTGTTATACGTAGGCAAGACCACGCAGGAGCTTAGACGTCGCATTTCCGGTCATCTGAGTGCTATCGAAACAGGTAAAGACACCCCAATCGCAAGACATGTAAAATATATACATGAGAATAAAATATCAGTATTGCGTTTTTGGGGGTTAGAAAAATTGCACCTAGGCCCCAGAGGTGGTAATTTAGATAGAAAGCTCCTGCAGTGTGAAGCACGGTGGATAGACAGACTAAATACAATGAGCCCTAATGGCCTCAATGAGGGCTTTTCCTTCACAGCAGTTATATAAACAAAAATGTTGAAATATCATCCTCCCCCATCCCCCTCTTCCCTCCCCTCCTCCCCCCCCTCTTTCCCCCCCTTCCCTCCCCCCCCCCCTTTCCTCCTTCCCCTTCCCAAGTTGTAAATATTGCTAAAAGAATTAATATTTGAATATATCTTAAACTATATACAAATTTAGCTCTCCTGCAGTTATAAATAATAATATATATGAATAACTATGGAAAACAGACATATCAAAGAGAGATATAGCAGTTGAGAATAATGTGGGCATATATATCCGCCGTAAGAGGTCTAGGATAGACCATTTTCAGGGGCTGAAATATACGTATCAACGTTACAAGAATAGAGAGATGTACCGTTGCAGGTAAATTTTTGGCGATGATGGCCATTGAGAAGTATAATGACTATAATATCACTAAGGCCATAGGCAGTCCAGCAGAAAAATATGGGACATCTAGAGCTGTCAATCCTACCCTTATATATTTCTCCCTTATATATTGATCTAAAGGAATATAAAACGTCCTGTGGGATTGGGATTTCAATTGTGCCTGATCTGGTAGAGGGCACTATTGTACCTCTGATGTCCCAGCATGCTGTAGTCCTGAGTGGACTCCCTGCTTTGCAATTCTCTGACATACCTGCAACGATAACCTCAAACGATAAAATCAAAGTCCCGGCGCATGCGCAAAGAGCGGCTTCAATTCATTAAGTTCTGGCGCATGCTCAGTGATATACTAGGAAACCAGACAAGCCGATTTACAAAGTATCTGCGCATGCGCATAGGTCTGTCCCGGGCCTTGACCTTGTCGGATGACATCATAAAGGAGAGACAAAGCGGTGATTGGCCCTAATGACGCCTGGCAACACGAATACGTAGGTCCTGAGTGGTTGATAATATCTGATGACCCACCCTAGGACTATAAAGTATCATGCATAGCAAACGCTCGTGTTGTCCTGTAGCTCCATTCCCCTGAAGAAGCCGCCGTGTGCGGTGAAACATGTCGGGGGAGCTGCGTTGTGAAACCTTTTAAGAATATGTTGGGGATAGTGTTTCTGTAGCGCTGTGATCTGCAGACACAGAGCGCTTCAGATTAGCTATACGAGGGTGGTGTAGATATAGTTGACTGTGCTGGCAGTGAATAGGATACCTAACAACAGAGTGGGCTCCTAATTACCACAAACGATACGCTGGAACAGCACAATCACTGTATCAAAGGAATGATAGTTTGTAACCTGGTGGAAAATAACATCAGTAGATATCAGAAGTGAGGATATGCCAGTGGCAAACTTCTGATATATATATACTATATTCAAGAAACGTCATTCATAAAAAGATACAACTGTAATATAGTGACACAGTGTCACAAAATTACCCCGTATACACTATCCCCCTCATATATATTTTTAAAGTACTCTCAACAGAGTTCTTTTCTTTTTTTGAATTATGTGTTATGTATGTCAATAATAAATAAGAAATATTAAAGGTTACGTTTTAAAATAGACCTCAAACAGGAATTATTAGTCTTTTGACTATTGGATTATAAGAAGTGGAGGTGTACTGCACGTGACCACTGCAGCCCATCATGATCCATATACCGCTGCAGCAGTTGCGTGTTGTACACCTCAACATCACCACTGCATTTCTTCATACAAAGTACATGAGAAGGAGAGGAGGTACAGTGCAGGAGATACAGGAGTATATGACTGGCATTGGAGAACCCCTTTAAAACTAGATGACATGGAACATGTGCAAGATTAAACATTTATCTTGACCTATATAATGGGAAGTGCACTTGAGCATAAGATGCAATGAGGAATTCTGATGCGGTCTACAGTTCATGTATCTTAGTTGGGCATTCTTCATACTTCACTTGTTTTCCCTTTCTTTTCATACTAGGCGCGCATTGGAGTGCAGTGTCTAACTCAACGCCTCTTTTTTTTTTTTTTTTAACCAAACTAGGCTCCTTGTAGTTAATAGGATTATGTCGTCTTCTATGGCCACCATGAGACTCTTCTTCTGACCAAGATTTTGGAGACGTTTTAGTGGAGCCAAGACTTTTGTTTGTCGGATCCTGAAAAGGCTTCATAGCTGTTTCAGGAATTTCCATACTTTGGTCTTCAACCTGACACTGTTGACTATTCCCGATCTCAGTTTCATGTTTGTCTTTTTGATGGCTGTTGTCATTTTCTTCTAGAACATTAACCCTTTCATGACCAAGGGTCATTGATGCCTCAGTGTCCAGGTCAAAATTTACTAATCTGACATGCGTCCCTTTATGTGGTAATAACGTTGGAACGCTTTTACTTATCCAAGCCATTCTGAGATTGTTTTCTCGTGGCACATTGTACTTCATGATAGTTATAAATTTGAGTCAATATATTTCACATTTTATTTATTAAAAAAAATCCCAAGTTTACCAAAAATCTTGAAAAAATGTAAATTCAAAAAATTTAAATTTCTCTACTTTTAAAAGAGAAAGTGATACCTCATGAAATATTTATTACTTAACTCCCTATATGTGTACTTCATGTTGGCATCATTTTGTAAATGTCATTTTATTTTTTGGGGACATTGGAAGGCTTAAAATTTTAGAAGCAATTCTTAAAACTTTTAAGAATTTCCAAAACCCACTTTTTAAGGACCAGTTCAGGTCTGAAGTCACTTTGTGAGGCTTTTATAGTGGAAACCCCCCATAAATGACCCCATTGTAGAAACTACACCCCTCAAATTACTCAAAACTGATTTTACTAACTTTGTTAACCCTTTAGGTGTTCCACGAGAATTAAAGGAAAATGGAGATGAAATTTCTAAATTTCACTTTTTTGGCAGATTTTCCATTTTTATCCATTTTTTTTCTTTTACACATCGAGGGTTAACAGCCCAAAAAAATAAATATATTTATTACCCTGATTCTGCAGTTTACATAAACACCCCACATGTGGTCATAAACTGATTTAAGCGCACACGTCAGGGCGCAGAAGGAAAGGAACGCCATATGGTTTTTGGAAGGCAGATTTTGCTGGACTGGTTTTTAGACACCATGTCCCATTTGAAGCCCCCCTGATGCACCCCTAGAGTAGAAACTACCAAAAAGTGACCCCATTTTGGAAACTAGGGGATAAGGTGCCAGTTTTCTGGAGCATAATAATATTACAGGTTATAGCTACTAGAGAGGGGTCGTTGATTCAGGGAGTTATTCTGATTGGAGTCGGGAAGGAATTTTTTATTCCCCTAAAATGGGAAAAATTGGCTTCTACCTCACAGTTGTTTTTTTTTTTGCCTTCCTCTGGATCAACTTGCAGGATGACCGGCCGAACTGGATGGACAAATGTCTTTTTTCGGCCTTATGTACTATATTACTATTTTGGGGTACATATGATTTTTAATTGCTCTATATTACGTTTTTTGTGAGGCAAAGTAACCTAAAAATGGCTGTTTTGGCACCGTTTTTATTTGTTATACAACATTCATCTGACAGGATAGATCATGTGCTATATTTATAGAGCAGGTTGTTACAGGCGCAATGATATCAAATATGTCTACTTTCTTTGTTTCAGTTTTACATAAAGCATTTTTGAAAAAAAAAAGTTTTTATTTCTCCATTTTCTGAACGCCATATTTTTTTTATTTTTCTGCCGATACTTGGTACCATTTTTGGGTACATAGGATTTTTTGATCATTCATTATTTCACTTTATGGGGCGTTAACCCAAAAATTGGTCGTTTTGAAATCATTTTTATTTTTACAGCGTTCACCTGAGGGGTTAGGTCAGGTGACATTTTTATAGAGCCGGTCGTTATGGACGTGGCATTACGTAATATGTATACTTTTTCTTATTTAAGTTTTACACAATAATAGCATTTTTGAAACCAAACAAATGATGTTTTAGTGTCTCCATAGTTTTTTTGACCGATTGTCTTAGGTAGGGTATCATTTTTTGCGGGATGAGGTGCTATTTTGGTACTATTTTGAGGGACATATGCCTTTTTGATTGCCTGGTGTTGCAATTTTTGTGATGTAAGGTGACAAAAAATGGCACAGTTTTTTTTTATGGTGTTTATCGGACTGGGTGGATCATGCAATATATTTATAGAGCCGGTCGTTACGGATGTGTTGATACCTAATCTATGTATGATTTTATTTTTTATAGGAAAAGGCAATTTAATTTTATTTTCACATTTTTTTTTTTTTTAAGTCTCAGTTGGATATTTAAGATCCAGTGGGGCTTTTGACTGTTCTATACTTTGCCAGCGCGGCAGCTCCGATGGTTGAGAGGGGGAGCCCCCTCCTTCTATTAATCCCATGGATGCTCTGCGGCATCTAAGGGGTTACAACAGTGTCAGCATACAGCTGGCACTAGCTGCTGATGGAGGGGGCACGGATGGGACACTGCCGGCACAGAAGTGCGCAAGAGAGCATGGCGGGTGAATAGGTTGGAGGCAGGGGAGTTGGGGGGGAATCGATGGACAGATCGATGCAAGGGTCACAGATGGGGGCACAGAGCACACACTACCTGATTTCAGGCTCTGATCTGCAGAATGCAGATCAGAGCCTGAAACGGGCACTTTTACACTTCCGTGATCTGATCGGGTCGATCTCTGGCAAGGGACCACTCTGATTGGTCCCTTGCCGGCATTACTGCACTGTATGCTGTCCGTGACAGCAGCAGTGCAGGGACAGAAGCTTTAATCCAAGCGTTTTGCAGCGCTTGGATTAAAGAGCTGCCATGCCGTCTATACACATGCTAGCTCCACCGGGTATGTGCAGCTAGCACGTATACTCTCACCTAAAGAATTATTAGGAACACCTGTTCTATTTTTCATTAATGCGATTATCTAGTCAACCAATCACATGGCAGTTGCTTCAATGCATGTAGGGTTGTGGTCCTGGTCAAGACAATCTCCCGAACTCCAAACTGAATGTCAGAATGGGAAAGAAAGGTGGGCTACAACAGCAGAAGACCCCACCGGGTACCACTCATCTCCACTACAAATAGGAAAAAGAGGCTACAATTTGCACAAGCTCACCAAAATTGGACTGTTGAAGACTGGAAAAATGTTGCCTGGTCTGATGAGTCTTGATTTCTGTTGAGACATTCAAATGGTAGAGTCCGAATTTACTTTTTAAGGACATGTAGATTGTAAAAGTGTTTTCGGAGTTAGTGGCCTATGGGAATTCTGCAAAACTGGAGAACGCCATTGTATTTTCAAGAATAGATTTACTAACCATATTAAGTATAATAGTCATGGGCATTTGTCTTGACTTCGGGGATCTTGCTAGTCTTGTCACTCTGATTTGATGTTAGGTTGATAATGCTCTCCCGGACAAGTGTACCCTTTTCATCCGTTTATTCTTGAGATATATACACATTTTATTTATTTTATTAATCAAAAAAACAAACCATAATATTTCCATACAAATTCAAGCATCAATAGTTATCATTTCCATTATTTATTTATTTTTTACCCCTTACACCCAATTCCCTGCCAACCCCCACCACCCTTTAGCGATGCGTCCCCCAGTTCCCCCATAAAAGAGGAGGAAAAAAAAGGGGGGGAGAAGTGGGAAGTAGAAGGCAGGAAAATTTTACAATTGAATTCTCCCCATATCTTAAACCATTTATCCTCAGAGTTTCTCTGTTTATATAGAATGTTTTCATATCTTTTAATCTTAACAACGAGATTTAGCCATATATTTATAGTTGGAGTATTAGATGAAAACCAAGCCCGTGCAATCAAAAGCCTGGCCAAAAATGAAATTTTTGCTAAATATTTATGGCGCCCAACTTTAGAAAGGTCAACCAAAATCCACGACTGTACCGTGAATGGAATCGCCACTCTCAATTTACAAATAATATATTTATAGATTGCACCCCAGTATTCTTTTAATTTTTTACATGTCCAAAACATATGGAGATGGTCGGCCTCAGGTGAATTGCACCGTGGACAGTTGGAAGTGTTTCTCAAACCCTGTTTATATAACCATATAGATGTGATATAAATCCTGTGGAAAATATTAAATTGAACCAATATGTGATTAAAACGATGAGAGACTAAACCTAAATTCCCCATAATATTATCCCAGTGATCAGATTGAATCATTGGGCAATGCCTTGCCCACACCTTTTTTCCTGGAGAGTGTATATAATTAAATTGTGCTTTAAGTAAAGCTTTATAACAACAAGATTGCTATCCAATCATTCAAAAAATGTGGAAGTATCTATGTGAAGCAAAAAAATTTCTTTTATACTAGAAAGAGCAGAACGTAATTGAAAATACCTAAACCAGGACAGAGTCAATATATTTTCCCTTGGTGCCAAGTCTAAAAATGAGTGAATATGTCCATTTTCAACAACCTGGGTAAGATAAATAATAATATTCTTTTGTCGATACTGATCCGCAGCCAGTTTCACTAAGGCCTGTAAATGATTATTATACCATAGGGGCGTACAACAGAGATCCCTTTATTTCTAACCATTCTCTAATGGTACCCCAAGACTTGCTAAATAGCTTCGCAGAGACTCTGTAGTCCTGTCAGGGACCATTTAGTTGGCCAGATTCCAGTAAAGTAAAATAATTATGTGGGGAAATCTTCACCAGAGTCTTACAAAGTGGACTTTTCTCCTATTCACGATATATCCATATCTGTGATGCTAAAAAATATCCCTTGAAACACGGAAGGTTTAACCCTCCCTGTTCTATGGGCTTGTAATAATACCCCAATTTAAGCCTAACTCGTTTACTCCCCCAAAGTAGATCGTTAATAATTATTTCAATAAGTTTAAAGGGTTTCTACCATCAGAAATACGGTTATGTAGCTGACCGACATTCGCGATGCGCTAATGTCAGCACTACAGAACAGCATGTTTTTTACCTTTCTCCCTGCAGCCGTTCTGATAAAATAAGGACTTTTATAATATGCTAATGAGCCGCTAGGTGCTATGTGGGCGTAGAATCAGCACCTAGACGCTCGATCTACTCACCCTTTATTCCGCCCAGGGATAAAAACTGCTTATTTTATCAGAACGGCTGCAGGGAGAAATGTAAAAAACATACTGTTATAGCGATGCGTTAATGTCAGCACTACATATCAGTCAGCTATATAACAGTATTTCTGATGGTAGAAACCCTTTAAAAAAACTTATCTTCAATCCATACCGGGGAGTTTCTGAGGACATACAATAGTTGGGGCAGGATCACCATCTTCACCAGGGAAATTCTCACGGCTCTAGATGGTGGAAGTCGCAGCCATATTGCAGTTTTTTATCTCAAATTAGATATCAATGGAATTAAATTAAGCTGCAGAAAATGTTCAATCTTAGGTGAAATAGTAATACCCAGATATTCCAGTGAGTCAGAGATCATCAGATTGCTAGAAAGATCTCCAGTAAAAGGTTCAATTCTATCTAAAGGCATAAGGATAGTTTTGGACCAGTTAATATAAATATTAAATTAACCTTCGGGAGTACCCTATTAGTATGTTATATATAGAATAAAACGTTATCAGTAGAGATGGACTTGCGGGTCACACTGCGGCCATTTCTCTGCGAACTTTGCACGTTCGCAGTTCCCCGAACAGGTGAACATATGGCGATGTCCGCCGGCGCAATATTTTTTTACATTGTGCAGAACTTTGACCCATGACACATCCATCAGGTGGTACAGGGCAGCCAATTGAGATGTTTCAGCACATGGACACACCCCCTAACCTATATAAATAAACCTGATCTGGTAGCCATTTTACATTCTGTGTTTTGCTAGTGTAGGGAGAGGCTGCTGTGTGAAGCAGGGACAGGCTGTGACCCTGGGTTCACACCTGAGCGTTTTACAGCGCGTTCAAACGCGCTGTAAAACGCTCAACACGTGAAAACCAATGCTTTCCTATGGCCCTGGTTCACACTTGAGCGTTTTACAGCGCGTTTGAACGCGCTGTAAAACGCCCGACGCATAAACAAGTTCAGGAGCTTTTTTTGGGGCGTTTGACGCGCGTTTGGGCCATAGACTCATTGGACAACACTGCTGTCAATCACCCAAACGCGCGTCAAACGCGCGTTTACTATTACAAAAAACGCGCATAAAAACGCGCGACAAAAACGCGCGTAAAACGCGCGTTTGAGAAACGCTTAGGTGTGAAACCAGGCTTAGGGACACCAAACGCTAGCTAATAGGGCCACAAAAGTCCTTTTAAGGACTGGTATAGGTGTGCAATCGATAGGTGTGATATACAGAGGGGTGTAATATAATATACTTTCTAACTTAGAAAGTATATTATACTGCAGCTAGATAGATGGGCAAATGCTATTAGAATAACTAATTTCAACTGGTGTGATACACCTGTTGCTCAAAAAAAAAAAAAAAAAAAAAGCTGAATGAGGGGTGTGATATACCTATAATATACCTTCTAACATAGAAAGTATATTATAGTGCATTTGTATTGTGCAGCAGTTGTGTGTGGTTCTGCTGAGATATCGCAGCTATATAGAGGGACAAACGCTATTCGAATAACTTATTGCAACTGGTGTGATATACCTGTTGCCCCCCCAAAAACTGATTAAGGGGTGCGATTCACCGCTTTCCACAAAATATTGATTGAGGGGTGTGATACACTGGTTTCCACCGAATATTCATTAAGGGGTTTGATATACCAGCTTGCAGAAAATACTCATTAAGTGGTTTTATATACCTGTTTCCACAAAATACTGACAGAGGGGATTGATATACCGGCTTCCACCAAATATGGATTGAGGCCTGCAATATACCTGCTTCCACAAATACTGCTCTTCTATAGGGACTTTGTCACAGGGTCATTTTGAAAATGAGAGGCAGGTCATTCCGCAGGGGTGGTAGGGGTTGGGCAGGTGCACTAGGCCAGAGCTTAAGTGGGAAGTTGGAGAAGGTGCGTGCAATTACGTCAAAGGATGCACCAGAGTTGGTTGAGTGGCTCACGCAGCCTTCCGCTTCTGCACCTGCCTCATCCTCTGTATCAGCACCCTCCTGACTCTCTGCTGTGTGCACCCCAAAGACACCACCACCACCCTATCCCAGACCTTACCGATGCGCAGCCATTCTTTGCATCGGATCAGGAAGAGGAGGTATCAATGGCCGCCACCCAGCGGTCTGACGACAGTACCCAGATCAGTCCAAGGACAGAGGTCCCCACTGTTGCTGCCTACTCAGAGATCTCTAATGTCAGTGGTGGTGAAGGTGATGATGATGATGACGTGTCGTAGGATATCACGTGGGTGCCCTCAAGAGAGGAAGAGGAGTGGAGTTCAGAGGGAGAGACAGAGCAGCAGATAGGGGATAGCAGGAGGAGAAGTAGGCAGCACTAGCAGTGCGCAGGAGGCAAAAAAGCAGACTGCAAATGTATCTGGAGCGAGCCATCCACCATGCACGGTCACATCTGGCGCTCTCAGGACGCCGCCCCATGGCTCCGCAGTGTGGGCTTTTTTTTTAACATGTCAGCTGCACAATAGTGTTGCCATCTGCAACCTGTGCTGTCAACGCAGAGGGTCGCGGTAAGCCCAACACTCGCCTAGAGCCAACCGCCTTAAGAAGGCACCTGGCCTCCCATCACCTAGCCCAGTGGGAGCCACACCGTCAGAACCCACAAAGCCACACTCCTGGTGCTCCACAGCCTGCCTCTTCTCCTTCTCTCTCCTCCCATTTGTCCTCCACTCCAACTTACACCGTGCCGTCGTCACGTTTATCTGGCAAAAGGCAGGCTTCCAAATGTTTGAATGTAAAAAGTTGATGACACCGCATAACCCTCTTGCCCAACGGCTGACTGCTGCCTTGTCGGAACTGCTAGCCCGCCAAATACTGCCATATAAACTGGTGGACTCTCAGGCCTTTAGAAAATTTGTGGCCATTGGCACACCGCAATGGAAGGTCCCCGGAATGAAATATTTCTCCCAGAAGGGCATCCCAGAGCTATATGGCCATGTTCAGCAGCAACTGAATGTATCTCTGGCACAAAGTGTTGGTGCTAATATACATCTGACCACAGACACATGGTCTAGCAAACATGGGCAGGGAAGGTACATAACTTTTACTGCCCACTGGGTGAACCTTCTGACGGCTGTCAAGCATGCAACCCGTGGCACCCGTGTGGATTTGGTGTTACCGCCATGGATTGCATGCAGGCCTGCCTCTTCTTCTCCTCCTCCATCCTCTGTCTCCTCCTCAGCTGACTCCTCCTTTTGCACTGCTACTGCCTCTTCCACTGCACCCCAGCTCCCCAGAACCTATTCAACATGTCAGGTGAGACGTTGCCATGCTGTGATGCGGCTGTTGTTTCTGGAAGCCAAGAGCCACATCGGTGCTGCACTTCTTTCAACTCTGCAGTTACAGGCCAATCCGTGGCTAACTTAGATCCCCGATACAAACACAAAATGGCGGACATGTTACCAGCATTACAGAGGCCTGTCAGAATGCAGCATTTCCAGGCCTTGCTTTGAGAGGCTGCATTCTGCTTTTGCGGGTGCTGACAGAGGAATTTGAACCAACAGAGAAACAGTTGCGGGTACCAATCCTACTGCGCATGTAAGAAGAGGGCGGTTTTAAGACGTGTTGGTCACTTTGGATATGAGATCATTCTTTCAGCCGACCCATCGACAGCCACACTCCAAATCCAGCCTCAGGGAACGCCTAGACCAGGGATGTCAAACTGGTGGCCCTCCAGCTGTTGCAAAACTACAACTCCCATCATGCCTGGGCATACTACAGCTATCAGGGAATGATGGGAGTTGTAGTTTTGCAACATCTGGAGGGCCATGAGTTTGACATCCATGGCCTAGACCAACAGGTATCCGACTACATCGGGTTAACAGCTGATGTGGACGATCTGAGAAGCGAGGAACCCCTGGACTACTGGGTGTGCAGGCTTGACCTGTGGCACAATTTGCAATGGAACTCTTGGCTTGCCCCTTGTCGGGTGTCCTGTCTGAAAGGACGTTCAGCGCAGCAGGGGGGATCGTGACCCATAAGTGCACTCGCCTAGCTCACGACAGTGTGGACTACCTCACTTTTCTAAAAATGAATGAGGCATGGATCTAGGGCCGGTGCAACCATATAGGAGAACTAGGCGTTCGCCTAGGGCGCCGGCCTGCTGGGGGCACCCTGGTGGGCTCCCCCTGACTGGGGCTGTAGCCCTGGGCGAGCGGCTCTTGAGTCGCCCCCAGTGCCGTTACAGGGGGGGCCAGGAGGTGGAGGTCCTTCTTAAATATGGCAGAGCAAGCATCTGCTTACCCTGATGGCAGGTGTCTGCTCTGCCAGTAAATTACCAGAGGAGAGGAGGCGGGCAGCAAGGGAGGCTGTTCTAGCAGCTCCCCACTCCTCCCTCGTGCGCCCTCTGTGATGCCAGAATATGACGTCATTCTGGCCCCAGCATACTAAACGGCGCGCTGGAGGACTGAGTAGCTGCACCACACTGGCCCCAGGGAGGTGAGTGTTTAAGTGGTTGACTGAGTGAGTGTCTGCCTGTGTATTTATGTCAGTGAGTGAACGTCCTTTCGGACAGGACACCCGACAAGGGGCAAGCCAAGAGTTCCATTGCAAATTGTGCCACAGGTCAAGCCTGCACACCCAGTAGTCCAGGGGTTCCTCGCTTCTCAGATCGTCCACATCAGCTGTTAACCCGATGTAGTCGGACACCTGTTGGTCTAGGCCAGGCATCCTCAAACTGCGGCCCTCCAGCTGTTGCAAAACTACAACTCCCAGCATGCCCGAACAGCCTACAGGTATCAGCCTACAGCAGAGCATTGTGGGAGTTGTAGTTTTACAACAGCTGGAGGGCCGCAGTTTGAGGATGCCTGGTCTAGGCCATGGATGTCAAACTCATGGCCCTCCAGATGTTGCAAAACTACAACTCCCATCATTCCCTGATAGCTGTAGTATGCCCAGGCATGATGGGAGTTGTAGTTTTGCAACAGCTGGAGGGCCACCAGTTTGACATCCCTGGTCTAGGCGTTCCCTGAGGCTGGATTTGGAGTGTGGCTGTCGATGGGTCGGCTGAAAGAATGATCTCATATCCAAAGTGACCAACACGTCTTAAAACCGCCCTCTTCTTACATGCGCAGTAGGATTGGTACCCGCAACTGTTTCTCTGTTGGTTCAAATTCCTCTGTCAGCACCCGCAAAAGCAGAATGCAGCCTCTCAAAGCAAGGCCTGGAAATGCTGCATTCTGACAGGCCTCTGTAATGCTGGTAACATGTCCGCCATTTTGTGTTTGTATCGGGGATCTAAGTTAGCCACGGATTGGCCTGTAACTGCAGAGCTGAAAGAAGTGCAGCACCGATGTGGCTCTTGGCTTCCAGAAACAACAGCCGCATCACAGCATGGCAACGTCTCACCTGACATGTTGAATAGGTTCTGGGGAGCTTGGGGGGTGCAGTGGAAGAGGCAGTAGCAGTGCAAAAGGAGGAGTCAGCTGAGGAGGAGACAGAGGATGGAGTAGGAGGAGGAGAAGAAGAGGCAGGCCTGCATGCAATCCATGGCGGTAACACCAAATCCACACGGGTGCCACGGGTTGCATGCTTGACAGCCGTCAGAAGGTTCACCCAGTGGGCAGTAAAAGTTATGTACCTTCCCTGCCCATGTTTGCTAGACCATGTGTCTGTGGTCAGATGTGAACATCCTAACAGCTTCTGTACAACCCAGGCAGGCAGGCCGGGCGGCCGGCGCGTCACTCACTGACGTCACTTGCCTGCGCCACCTGCTTCATTTATAAAGTAGGCGGTGCAGGCACGTGACATCAGGGAGTTACGGCCTGCCTGCCTTCTACAGAGGCTGTTAGGATGTACAGTAATATTAGGAGTTGGGGGGGGGGGGCATGTGTAATCACTTTTAATTGAATGAGACATTTTATATTTGTATAGTGCAGCACTGGAGCGGCGGGGCCAGACTACAGTGACTGCACCTCCCCGCCGCAATTGCCGGCCCCCAGCTCCTCCTCCCAGTCCCTTCCCGCTCTTGCATACATCGCAGCCAGCGATGTAAAAAATGTCAGCATTCACCCCCTAAGAAGCAGGGGCATTTTTCCCCCATTTGGGGGGGGGGGGGGGAGTGCATCTTATGGGCCGAAAAATATGGTATATATTGAGCCTCTTGCTGTTAGGATTAGGCAGGAAATTGTTATGTGTCTTAAGGGAAACTCTCAAAAATGTGCCCTGCTGGAGCCTAGAAGAATTTTATTTTAGGCCACGGGAGTATAGGCCCCAAACATTAGGCATTCACCGGACAAAAAACATCAAGTGATTGTGTGGCTGGAGGTACCGTATATTAGACTGTCATTGGATAACAATTTTACTTCAGGCCAGTGGACTACAGGCCCCAAAAATTATTCATTCACCGTACAGAAAAGAACAATTTATTATGTGGCTGGAGGTATATTAGGCGGTCACCGTGTAACAATTTTACTGTTGGCCAGTTAGATTGCAGGCCCCAAAAATTATGCATTCACCGTACAGAAAAGATCAAGTGATTATATGGCTGGAGGTATATTAGACGGTCATTGGATATCAATTTTTCTACAGGCCAGTGAACTACAGGCCCCACCAAAAATTATTCATTCACCTTACACAAAAGAACAAGTGATTATGTGGCTGGAGGTACATTAGGCGGCGGTCACTGTGTAACAATTTTTCTGTTAGTTAGATTACAGGCCCAAAAAATTATGCATTCACCGTACAGAAAAGATCAAGTGATTAGGTGGCTGGAGGTATATTAGACGGTCATTGAATATCAATTTTTCTGCAGGCCAGTGTAGTACAGGCCCCAAAAATGATTCATTCACCAGACAGAAAACATCAAGTGATTATGTGGCTGGAGGTATATAGACGGTCATTGGATAACAATTTTACTTCAGACCAGTGGACTACAGGCCCCAAAAATTATTTATTCACTTGACAGAAAACATCAAGTGATTATGTGGCTGGAGGTATATTAGACTGTCATTGGATATCAATTTTACTGCAGGTCAGTACAAATACATGTCAAATACATATGTTTTAAAGAACTAAAAATATAAAATTGGATTAAAAACATGGCTAACAAAACCCCCCCTCTTGAATAAACCCCAAATGATAATAGGTGAATTTCGATAACATGTGATCGTCACAGGTGTTGAATTCCTACGAGGCCCCAACAATTAGACATTCACCAGACAGAAAAGATTAAGTGATTATGTGGCTGAAGGTATATTAGACTGTCATTGGATATCAATTTTACAGCAGGCCAGTACAAATACATGTCAAATACATATGTTTAAAAGAACTGAAAATACTAAATTGCATTAAAAACATGGCTAACGAAATCCCCCCTCTTGAAAAAAAAAAAAAAACTAATAATATAACATGTGGTGTTAAATTCCTCAGAGGCCCCAAACATTAGGCATCTACCTGATAGAAAAGGCCTTTTATGCCGCTGTATTTACATAAGACAGGGACCATTATTTGTTCTAGGTGGTGGCGAATAGGTGTGGGCTGACACGAGGAAATTCAATTAAACGTGGTCGTCAGGGGTGTTGAATTCCTCCGAGATCCACAGGGCCGGTGCAAGGATTTTTGCCGCCCCCTCATGTCGCTCACACACTGACAGACACACACGCACTCAGACACTCACTGAATGACACAGACATAGTCACTGACAGACACACACTCACTCACTGACAGACATACACCTACCCACTGAAACACACACACAGAAACTCACTGACAGACACTTGCAGTGTCCCACTCAAGTAACCATTGGCCCCGCAAACATGTTTTTATCATGTATTAATGTCATGCGATATGCCTGTATTTTGTATTTTATCTCCTGTCATATTCTCATATCACAATGGGATTTTTACATGCAAATATCCTTTAGACAGGCCTAGTCAGGGTGCACTACACTCAATTCTAAACAGGATGGAGCAGTGTCAGTGTGTATAAATAGCTTAGCTCAGACCTAAGTTAGGCTGTGCAAAAGTGTGTGCAGGAGTTGTTCAGTTCCTGGTTGAGGTAAATCCAAACCAGTGCAGATGAGCTTGGGTAAATCCAAGTGAGAGTTCAGTTGAATGCAGTTCTCTCATGAGCCTTCAAGAAAGCAACAGCGATGTAGCTGAATATCTGGAGGGAGGCCCCTTCCTAGCCTCTCTACTCTGTCCCTGTCGGCTCCATAGCCGAGGGTTAAGGCCTGCAAGCATTCTTCCTAGAGGTGAGCAATCCACTCCTATAGATCGCTCTTCCAGGGTGACCAATGTCTAAACTATATACAGCCGAGTATTTGAGGAATTATCACGTTTATGCAAGACAAAGGATTAGCAAGATAGTCATAACCTGAGGACTTATTAAGTACCTTTGTACTAGGTGTAGGAGATAGCTTGATGCATCTACATCTCCAGTTTAAATCGTGAGGACAGTCAGGCCAACTGTCAGAAATGCATTGGAATAGAAGTTTCAGGATTCAGAAAAGCACCTTTTTATTCAAGGATTAGAATCAGGCCGGAGTTGTTACCAGTGTAAGACTTTCATTACCAGCCTAGTCTGAGCAGTAGTCTTCAGGGCCGGACTGGGGGTAAAAACCAGCCCTGGAAAAAGTTGCATACCAGCCCCACAGCATTGCGTCATTATTTACTTGTTTATAAAAGGGAAAGCGTTCATTTTAAAACATGTCTCAACACGAATATGAACTTTGCCCCATGATAGCTCTTTTGTAGAACCCCTATTGTTCATATTATCACCGTAGACCAGCTTTTCCCAACCAGGATGCCTCCAGCTGTTGCAAAACTACAACTCTCAGCATGCCCACACAGCGTTTGGCTGTCAGGGCATGCTGGGAGATGTAGTTTTGCAACAGCTGGAGGCATCCTGGTAGGGAAACACTACAGTAGACCATTATCCATGGGTCAGACTCAGAACTAAGAATAATCAAAGAACTTTAAAGAATGTAAGACACCGTTTCAAACTCTTACTTTATTTTAGTTACTCAACACACACAAAACCAGTAGATGATGAATAGTGCAAAAAAAAGTGCAAAGAAACCTTTTGAGGTAAAAAGTGCAAAATGTTAAACTAAACAATAATCATATAGTTTAACAGTTCAAATAACATTTTTGACCCAAAAAAAGTGCAATTATGTTGCTGTTAATTCTTTAAAAGTACAAAATGTGCAAAAAACTTTCTATAGAACTCATAATAACATCCCCATTTCAGAAAAGAACAAAACTTTTCTAAGATGCACCAGTACCATGGTAAGCAACCCAACACTTTTCAGAAAGAAACATAGAAACATTACTCAAAAAACCAATCACGCTCCTATCACTATCAGCCTCAGACAGCCTATACATGCTGGAATCGATTTTGTAAAAACCCTCTACATGCTGGAATCACTTCCGCATGTACTGGCTGCCTGGGCATGATATAAAGTGTTAGTGCTTTAAGCAATCACTCCTATCATGCCCAGGCTGGCAGCCGGCAGTACATGCGGAAATCTAAGTGATTCCAGCATGTAGAGGGTTTTTACAAAATCTCTCAGTAAATAGGCATTTAGTATAAGCCCTGTATGCGCTGGAATCACTCAAATTCCAGCATTTAGAGATCAGTATTTCCAAGTATCTGGAAACTGTCATTAAAAACTGGCATTGGTACATCCCTATTAACTAGTCCATTGACATGCTTGTTGTGTTATGTAAGCAACATCCCTTGAAGCAAGCTACTTTTTGAAGCCAAAACATCAATGATGGTGTCATTGTTTAGTCCAACCAAGGCATCTTTTTCCACGGACATCAGCATAAAGGCCTCTAAATGTGGTTGGGAGAGGGAATTTCGAAGCCTGTTTAAGATAAACTTAAGTTTCGAAAAAGACCTTTCACATGCTACTTGGGAAGAGGAAAGTGTCAGGGTTAATTTGTATGCATTGAAAAGTGAACAATATGCTAGACTGTATAAGTTGAAATGCAGTAAAACATTGTAGCAGCAAGCTATACAGCTCTTACAAGTCTTGCACTTTCCACTTTTCTCGCTAACATTTGAGTTTAGTTGTCCCTCAGTTTCAGAGATAAGATGAGAATGGATGGCGTCTTCATCTTGACCTTCATTGTTGGCATCTGTGTACTCTTCATCAAGAGACATTTTTAATCGGTGCCACTTAGATGCAAAATCAAGAAGTTCACTTTGCAGTTTCTCTTTAGTTGCCATAGGGTCAAATCTAATTACAAGGCTGCTCAGTCGTTCAAGTGCATTGTTGGGAAGGTGTGCTAAAATGTCTTCAAAATGCTTGGGATCCAAACATGCCAAATCTGCAAACAGCTGACCATGTGTAGTAAATCTGCTCTGCAAACTATTAATAATCTTGTCTATGGTCACATTGTACACCTCCACCCTGAACTGATCATCCGCCAACAAGATTGGTTCATCTACTGCAAGCTCACCAGCCATTCTTTTCTTCCGTTGTATCCTTCGCAGTGGTGGAAAGTCTTCCTCAATCTCAACTTTGCAGTCAGTTGTATCCAACCTGTTGTTAACCCAGACTGCAAACTTCTTTGCAGCATCTTTAATCATTTTAAAATCACGATCATGTTTTTTTAACATATTGACGGTTTCTGTCACCATCCGGTATGCCTGCAGTACATCCATACCCTGTGTTTGAAGGTACAGGGACAGTGGAGTGGTATTTTGGAAAATGAATAAGTACAGCTGTGCTGTTACAACTATGTTGAATTTCTTAAGGGAGTCCAAATAAGTTCCAGCCTTGTATCTTATGTCAGCATTAAACCGATCAGAATGTGATATCTCTGTCATGGTCTGGATCAAATCTACATACAAGGCTTGACTTGGATCATTAAAGGAACCAAACACTTTTTTAAGTACTGCATCTCTGGACCACCATCTTGTTTCTCCTATCACAGAAAGCGATCGAAATCGTTCTTCATGACACTTTTCCCGCCATACATTCATCCTGAGATAGGATTCACGGAGAAAGACAGCACATGAATTTAACAAACCAAACAATGATATTGCCTGAACAGATATCTTTGTGACATCCATCATCACCAGATTTAGTACATGTGCATAGCACCACACATGGGTCTGGCCAGGTGCTTTCTTACTCAGCCATTTGCTGAACCCATTGTACTGACCCTGCATATTAGAAGCTCCATCTGTTGAGTTCCCAACACAGTTGGTAATATCAATATCCAAGGATTCCAATACATTGCTGACCATTTCACACAAAGCCTGCCCTGTAGTGGATGTGCAAGTCACCACAGCGACCAGACGTTCATGGACCACATCTGTGACATACCGAATTATTATTGAACACTGGTCTGAGACATTTATGTCCTGTGTTGTATCCAGCTGTATTGAGAACATGCCGGCATCTCTGATCTCTTGGGCAATACCTTTTTTCAAAAGTGCTGAAATTACACTGATGATATTGTTCACTGTAGTTTTTGAAATGAGTGTAACAAATCCGCCACGGCCTTTGCTACTCGTTGCACTTTCATGCTGCTTTTTACTTTTTTTGATGACTACATCAAGATGATTTTTTAGCAAGGGATCAAACTTGCTTAGGAGTAGCAAAATCTCTAAGAAATTTCCATGGTCCAGCTTTTCATCATCTAAAGTGTATGCAGCTTCAGTTGTTGCACGATAGCTTAGGCCTCTTTTCCCAATCAGCTTGATGGTTTCAATGACTCTTTCAAGGATGGCACGTTTTCGCTTTACTTCCTCTTTTCTGGCTGTTGTTTGTTTCTCAAAGAAACGACTGGATATGTCCATATTCTTTGATCTCATTAATAAAGATTCAGCGCTATTATTGTGGAGGTTGCTTCTTTCGTGCTCTTCAATTCTCTGATACATGTGCTTTTCATCAATGCAACCATCAACAAAAGCACTGCTGTCTGTCTTTCTACTGAAAGCAAGACACACCGTGCAGAAGAAAGCGCCATATCCACGGGAATATGTCAACCAGTAACGCTTCTGTCCATCTCTCCTCTGATACAACTTTTTTGAGGTGAAAGGAAGTACATCTGGTTGACATGGATGAAACGATAAGAAGGTGTCCACATTTTCTGATTTTGGTCTGATAAACCACATTTTGTCATCAACTGTTTCAGGCGCACTCTCCTTAGGCTGCTTTCACACTAGCGTTCGCTGGTCCGCTCGTGAGCTCCGTTTGAAGGAGCTCACGAGCGGACCCGAACGCAGCCGTCCAGCCCTGATGCAGTCTGAATGGAGCGGATCCGCTCAGACTGCATCAGTCTGGCGGCGTTCAGCCTCCGCTCCGCTCGCCTCCGCACGGACAGGCGGACAGCTGAACGCTGCTTGCAGCGTTCGGGTGTCCGCCTGGCCGTGCGGAGGTGTGCGGATCCGTGCGGATCCGTCCAGACTTTCAATGTAAGTCAATGGTGACGGATCCGTTTGAAGATGCCACAATGTGGCTCAATCTTCAAGCGGATCCGTCCCCCATTGACTTTACATTGAAAGTCTGGACGGATCCGTACTAGGCTATTTTCACACTTAGCTGTTATATGCTAAAAATAATGCAGACGGATCCGTTCTGAACGGAGCCTCCGTCTGCATTATTATGAGCGGATCCGTTCAGAACGGATCCGCCCGAACGCTAGTGTGAAAGTAGCCTACTGGGAACTACTTCTGGAATTTCTTCCCCTCCTAATGATTTCCTAGCAATGACTTCTTCAAGTTCTTCATCAGTTTCTAGCGCAATAGCAGCTCCAATACAGTGGTGACTATGTTCTCCTTCATCAGCATTAATATCTTCACTTACACTGCTTTGCACAGTACTATGCATTGCTGTGCTGCAGCTAGCATCGCTGTCTTCATGTGGAGATGCAGGTAGATCCTGCTTTTTTGCCACTATCTTGAACAAGCTACTAACTTTTTGACATTGGCTTGCATCTTGTTCTAAAAGTCTTTTTTTTTTTTCACGTTCTTTTTCTGCACCTCCTTTCTGTTTCCTTTTTCCTTCGCCTGTCTTATCCATAGCAATATGAGATTCACTAAAAAAGAGATAGTTGCTTAAACAAAAGTGTGTATGAACTCAGCATCATGCTAGGGGACAGAGAAGCCTGACATTTCATTTACCGGGCTTCCATACTGTTACAAACTTGATGTTGTGGGCGTCCTTTGACTCAAAGGGCACAGCGACAAGTCTGCAACATGACGGAAGTTGGGCAAATCAAATGTCAGGCTTCCCTGGCAGGCTGTAGTGATAGGAGCTTATATAGTAGAAGCCTGGTATTTGATTTACCAGGCTTCTGTAATGTATGGTACAGCTGTGCCCTTTGACCTCAGGGCACAACCTGTGCATAATTATTTTACAGAAGACTGGCAAATCAAATGCCAGGTTTCTACTCATACTGACTGACTGCAGGTATGGCCTGGCTGACCCACAAGAATATTATAGGCTTGCAGACCGGCCCAGGAGTTTTTGGCTTTGAGTGGCCAAACACGGCTGATCCTAGGGTCATGCAAAATTATTTCTTGGGGTCCCCCTAGGTGACGGTCGTGGCTATCTTTATTAACTTCACCCCTTTACAAATGTCTTTTCCATATATGACAATAAATTACAAAACTACAACTCCTATCATGCCGTAAAAGAGAGTTGTAGTTTTGCAAAAGCCAGAGAGCCACAAGTTGGGGAAGACTGATGTAGAGTGTGACGACATGGTGATGAGTTTATAAATTAAATGTGTATTGGTATGGAGTTGTGTTTGAGTGCGTTATGCTGTATAACATGGATATGAAAAGACTATCAGCACCGTCCCTCGTTATCTCCCATTGTTCTCTGAGGGAGCTTAGAACAATGACTTTCTGGCCAGCTCGTTACCAGGGGAAGCCCTGTGGTGTTGAGCAGACCGATCTGTAGATGTGATGGGATTATAATCTGATCTCATCACTTGCTGTATAAAAGTTTGTGCAGTTTCTCAATAAACCAGAGTTTTGTTTTCCCTACACTGAGTCCCAACCAGTGACTGGGAAAACTGGGAGCTACAGATCAGTGGGTTCCAATATCTCCTCAGCAAGGAAGAAGACAGCGGCGGACATACTCATCCTGAGTACAGGGGTCCGTCATATAGAGTATTACCAAGACTACAAAAAGTCACGAGTCACTAGTAGACATGCTTCAGTGTCTGATTAACCCCCCAACAGCACTAAAAGTGTTAACGTATGTTAAGACAAATTTCTACACATACATATCACCAATATACTGTTACTGACCAAATCCTGTATACTGAGACCAGTGTTACCACTAATACCAGTATACAAGAAGAAATATTATCATCATACTGTTACTGACCAAATCCTGTACACTGACCATTATTTTCAATAATACCAGTGTACAAGGTATACCGGTGCACTAGGACCACTACAATTACCCCCGCATAGTGACTGGATACTAACACCACACTGTAACTAAATAAAATCCACTAAACAAAGACCAATATGACCATATACTGGAAAATACTAGCACTACACAGATTCTGCAAACCATAAGTGATTAAAAGTTCATATTTAAAATTAACGACTCACAGAGCGACTTCTCAGGGTGAATCAAAGGTGACGTCTTCTTTGATTGGAATCGGTCTCTTTTTCTGGCCTCCGCTGAATCTGCAAGACAAATATTTTAGGCTTCTCATTCCAGCACCATCCCCACCTCTTTACAAACTCCCAATGTGTATTGCCCGACACAGTAATAGAGCCCACTAATTGTCCATACATGGCGACACAGAGAAGGGGAGTCTGTACTATATGACAGCACAGATGGGGGACCTTGTACTGTATGGTGACATAGAGGGGTATGGTGACATAGAGGGGGGAGCTTGTACTATATGGCGGCAGAGGCGTGGGGCCTGTACTATATGGAGGGACAGAGTGGGGGTGCCTGTACTATATAGCGGCATAGAGGGGGGGGGGGTCCTTACTATTTGGTGGCATAGAGGGGGGCCTGTACTATATGGGGGCACAAAGGGGGAGTCTGTACTATCTGGGGGGACAGAGGGGGGTCTGTACTGTACTTTTTTTTTTGGCACAGGGGACTGTACTATATGGGGGCACATGGGGGGGCTGTATGTACTACCGTATTTTTCGCCCTATAAGACGCACCTAGGTTTTTGAGGAGGAAAATAAGAAAAAAAATATTTTGAACCAAAAGGTGTGCTTTTGGTGGGTTTTGAACTAATTGTGGTCTGTGGGTGACGCACTGTTATGGGGGATCTGTGGGTGACGCACTGTTATGGGGGATCTGTGGGTGACGCACTGTTATGGGGGATCTGTGGGTGACGCACTGTTATGGGGGATCTGTGGGTGACGCACTGTTATGGGGGATCTGTGGGTGACACTTATGGGGGATCTGTGGGTGACACTTATGGGGGATCTGTGGGTGACACTTATGGGGGATCTGTGGGTGACACTTATGGGGGATCTGTGGGTGACACTTATGGGGGATCTGTGGGTGACACTTATGGGGGATTTGTGGGTGGCTCTTATTGGGCTCTCTGGATGGCACTGTTATGAGGATCTGTGTATGACAGTTATGGGGGGGATCTGTGGGTGACACAAATATAGCATCTTATGCTATGTGTCATCCACAGATCCCCTCCATAAGTGTCCCTGTAGTGAATGACCCTCTTCTTCTCACACTTTCGGGCCCCTAAAAAGCCAGGGCAGTATAAATACCCCACATGTGACCCCACTTTGGAAAGAAGACACCCCAAGGTATTCAATGAGGGGCCTGGCGAGTTCATAGAATTTTTATTTTTTTTGCATAAGTTAGCGGAAATTGATTTTTTTTTTTGTTTTTTTCTCACAAAGTCTCACTTTCCGCTAACTTAGGACAAAAATTTCAATCTTTCATGGACTCAATATGCCCCTCACGGAATACCTTGGGGTGTCTTCTTTCCGAAATGGGGTCACATGTGGGGTATTTATACTGCCCTGGCTTTTTAGGGGCCCGAAAGTGTGAGAAGAAGTCTGGAATATAAATGTCTAAAAATGTTTACGCATTTGGATTCCGTGAGGGGTATGGCGAGTGCATGTGAGATTTTATTTTTTGACACAAGTTAGTGGAATATGAGACTTTGTAAGAAAAAACAAACAAAAAAAATATATATTTCCGCTAACTTGGGCCAAAAAAATGTCTGAATGGAGCCTTACAGGGGGGTTGATCAATGACAGGGGGTGATCACCCATATACACTCCCTGATCACCCCCTGTCATTGATCACCCCCCTGGTAAGGCTCCATTCAGACGTCCGTATGATTTTTACGGATCCATGGATCGGATCCGCAAAACACATGCGGACGTCTGAATGGAGCCTTACAGGGGGGTGATCAATGACAGGGGGTGATCAGGGAGTGTATATGGGTGATCACCCTCCTGTCATTGATCACCCCCCTGTAAGGCTCCATTCAGACGTCCGTATGATTTTTACGGATCCATGGATACATGGATCGGATCCGCAAAACACATGCGGACGTCTGAATGGAGCCTTACAGGGGGGTGATCAATGACAGGGGGTGATCAGGGAGTGTATATGGGATGATCACCCCCCTGTAAGGCTCCATTCAGATGTCCGCATGTGTTTTGCGGATCCGATCCAAGTATCCGTAAAAATCATACGGACGTCTGAATGGAGCCTTACAGGGGGGGGTGATCAATGACAGGGGGTGATCAGGGAATCTATATGGGTGATCACCCGCCTGTCATTGATCACCCCCCTGTAAGGCTCCATTCAGACGTCCGTATGATTTTTACGGATCCATGGATACATGGATCGGATCCGCAAAACACATGCGGACGTCTGAATGGAGCCTTACAGGGGGGTGATCAATGACAGGGGGTGATCAGGGAGTGTATATGGGATGATCACCCCCCTGTAAGGCTCCATTCAGATGTCCGCATGTGTTTTGCGGATCCGATCCATGTATCCGTAAAAATCATACGGACGTCTGAATGGAGCCTTACAGGGGGGGTGATCAATGACAGGGGGTGATCAGGGAATCTATATGGGTGATCACCCGCCTGTCATTGATCACCCCCCTGTAAGGCTCCATTCAGACATCCGCATGTGTTTTGCGGATCCGATCCATGTATCCGTAAAAATCATACGGACATCTGAATGGAGCCTTACAGGGGGGTGATCAATGACAGGGGGTGATCAGGGAATCTATATGGGTGATCACCTGCCTGTCATTGATCACCCCCCTGTAAGGCTCCATTCAGACGTCCATATGTGTTTTGCGGATCCGATCCATGTATCTGTGGATCCGTAAAAATCATACGGACGTCTGAACGGAGCCTGACAGGGGGGTGATCAATGACAGGGGGGTGATCAATGACAGGGGGGTGATCAGGGGTTTATAAGGGGTTAATAAGTGACGGGGGGGTGTAGTGTAGTGTGGTGTTTGGTGCGACTGTACTGACCTACCTGTGTCCTCTGGTGGTCGATCCTAACAAAAGGGACCACCAGAGGACCAGGTAGTAGGTATATTGGACGCTATTATCAAAACAGCGTCTAATATGCCTGTTAGGGGTTAAAAAAAATCACATCTCCAGCCTGCCAGCGAGCGATCGCCGCTGGCAGTCTGGAGATCCACTCGCTTACCTTCTGTTCCTGTGAGCGCGCGCGTTCACAGGAAATCTCGGGTATCGCGAGATGACGCGCCGATGCGTCCAGGAGGAACAAATCAACCACCTCCCGGACGCATCGGCGCGTTAGGCGGTCGGGAGTAGGTTAATAACTTGATAAACGCCCCCTATGGTACTATCAATATCATTGATTCACCCACGGGCCCGCCACGGCCATTTACCTTATGACTTTTTATTTTTTTCGCGGATTCCTCCTCCAGGCTCCAGTCCAGAGGCTCCAGTCGACCTCCACACTATTTTACTGGCACAGTGGCACTGGCAAGTGGCAGAGTGGCAGTGGCTTAGCCTTCCCAGCGGCCAGCCTGAGCCTGCCTCTGCTGCTGAAATTCTTGGGGTGCTGCTGCAGGATTGGTGGCAATGGATTTGTGGCAGTGCCAGTGGCACTTTACTTGGCAGTGGCACTTCACTAGTTGGAAGAGTGGACAACTGGACACTGCACTGCCACTAACAGCAGGTCAGTCTCACTCTCTCTCTCTCTGTCTGACTGCTGCCCAGGGCGCCAGGCTGAACTTTACTTGACACAGACAGACTCCTCCTAGCACCTCCCCCAGATGAGGCGCCAATTTCCCAATTATGATTAATAAGATGAGTCATGACACTCACAGTGCCACCACAGTTCATTCAGCAGGGAGCGCTGATGACGTGTGACGTCACGTGACACGTCTCACACACTGTGCGGCGCACTGCGGTCCTGTCCTGTGCTGCCCCGGCCCGACCGCCTCCTCTCTGGCTCCTCCTTAGTGGTGAGTGGTGTCCTCTGTTTGTTTCTGTCTGCGGGCTGCGAGCGGCTGCCTGTTGAATGTGATCAGGCCGGCCGCCCGCCCGCCCGCCCGTGCGGGCTTGCTGTGCAGCAGAGGAGAAGGAGAGGAGAAGGAGGCGGAGCCTGCCTCCCTCGCAGCTCGCTCACTGACTCAACTCGCCGGCACCATGGCCGGCCGCAGCGGCAGTCAGGGAACAACGGCCGGCCGCAGCGGCAGTCAGGGAACAACGGCCGGCCGCAGCGGCAGTCAGGGCTACCGGCCTACCGGGATTTTTCCCGGTATCCCGGTAGGCCAGTCCGGCCCTGGTAGTCTTCTTATGTATTACAAGAGCCTGTACTTCATTGAGGATTTGCATTTCCCTTTCCCCATATGCATGGGAGATTGTGCTAAATGCCGGATTGTATCAAGAGACTGTTTAACGCCTATGGATGTATTGTAATCAAGAGTCATCATCAGTAAAGAGCCATTTGGAGTTTCACCCTGTTTGCCTCAGACTCAGGTCCTCTATTAACACTATAGTAAATGGTTGTACCTCCATACAAAAGGTACTGGCGTTATGATTACAAGGGACATTGCCACTGGCACATTAATACAGACCATCTAGCCAGTGTCCCTTACACCAGAGTGTGCCCCAGAGAATCCTTGTGCCATTCTCCTTTGCACTTATGCGAGCCTGCCCAGGGACGACATAACCGTGAGTAACCAGAACTGTATTTACCTCGGCCCACCTACTGCTCACACCGTGACCTCACACATAATTCCCCTGCAAGGTCTGGCATACCGCACACTCCCTCACTAGCAGACAAACACACACATATACTCACTGACAAACACACAGACACTTACTGACCGACAGACATCCACACTCACTGACATACACACACAGACACTCAATGACACACATACATTTACTGACAGAAAGACAGACATACATCCTAACAGCCTCTGTAGAAGGCAGGCAGGCCGTAACTCCCTGATGTCACGTGCCTGCGCCGCCTACTTTATAAATGAAGCAGGTGGCGCAGGCAAGTGACGTCAGTGAGTGACGCGCCAGCCGCCCGGCCTGCCTGCCTGGGTTGTACAGAAGCTGTTAGGATGTACGGTAATATTAGGAGTGAGGGGGCATGTTTAATCACTTTTAATTGAATGAGACATTTTGTATACTGCAGGACTGGAGCGCGGGGATGGGGGGGGGGGGATCTGTGGATGACAGTTTTATGGGGAATATCTGTGGATGGCACTGTTAAGGGGTGGGGGTCTGTGGATGGCACTGTTATGGGCTGGGGGGTCTGTGGATGGCACATATATTACAGTGCCACCCATAGATCCCCCTGTAACAGTGCCACCCACAGATCCCCCCTGTAACAGTGCCACCTACAGATCCCCCTGTAAAAGTGCCACCCACAGATCCCCCCTGTAACAGTGCCATCCACAGATCCCCCTGTAATAGAGTCAAGATACAATTTGATATCGTGCCTCCTTTTAGCATGGTGTAGCACTAATTTGTTGCTTCATGTTTTTTTTTAACATCTGTATAATCTACTGTATTGTAATATACGCACTTTGGGTTGTACTATTTCCACCTTGATGTACAATTGCAATTTATGACGTGATAAACTGTGATTTTTCAATAACAAATATGGAAATAAAAGTGTATAGAAGGGTGGAAAAACCACCTCCTCAACATAAACCCTGTGCAGTCCCCGACAGCCCAGCTATCCCCAGGCAAATAAGAAACCGCTATGTAGCAGCACCTGTGTGCGCAACAGAGCCGCAGTAGCTAGCCCTGGATGCATGATCCAAATTTCTTAATATTGCATCTTTACACATATACTTTCCATTCCATATAAATCATATTATTTGCCACATTTATTCTGTTATCCTTGGAGCAGATGATTGTAGCCAACGCTTAGCTATGAGTTTCCTAGTTAGATATAAGATCTTGGCTAGCGCCAACTGTCTTATATCTGTAGCAGGAATGTCTAGTACACAGCCCAGGAGCCCAACCCTGGGGACGTTCGGTAGCCTAACATCATAGACTTCTTCCAGAAGGGTGTAAACTGCAAACCACAGATCTTTGAGGGCCAGACATGACAACAACATATGAGCTGTGTCCGTCCTAAGGTGGGTACATCTAGGACAACTAGCTTCTGTCCGAACGGCCATTTTATATAACAGTAGAGGTGTCCTATACACCCTGTGTATTAAAAATAGTTGTGACCTACGCTGTGCCACCAATAATGAGAGCAGGGTCGGTGCTACCATAAGGCAGACCAAGCGGCTGCCTTAGGGCGCACCCTGGGCGAGGGTGGAAAAATTAACCTTCTTTTTTTTTAAATCACTTACTTGTGAGTTGCACCTCAGTGCCGCCGGCCACCCGCCCCAGCCTGCGTGCTCCCTCACTCACAGAGCGGCATGGGCCCGGAGCACGGCTCGGGGTCAGGCCGGGGGGGGGGGGGGGGGGGGGTGACTGGCGACTGGCGACTGACTAACACACAGCCAGATTGCCGTAGCAGCAGGACAGGTGGGTAGGTGATCACTGATGAGCACACTAGTGCCAGAGTGCACGGAATAACGTGTTTTTAGAAAATTATTACACAAACAACAATCATAAATGGAGGGGATTGATGGTGACCGTGACATGATGGGAATGGGGACAATGTCTGTAGTCTGTGACATGGGGATGGGGCCAGGGCCAGCCGGGGGGCACTGAAATGTGACACAATAGGGGGTAATGATGTGATTATGATGTGACATGAAGGGGGTGATGTGACATGGTTTGAATGGGGATAAATGTGACATGGATGGAGGGGGATAAATGTGACATGGATGGAGGGGGAGAAATGTGACGGAGGGCTGATGTGACAGGAGATTTGACATGGAGGGGGAAAAATGTGACATTGAGGCCTTGAGGGGGAGAAATGTGACATTGAGGGGGTGGAATCTGACATGGGGCACCAAAATGTAGCTTCGCTTGTGCTGGCAAACATCCTTGCACCGGCCCTGAATGAGAGTTACGGCGTGTAGGTCAGAGAACTTTCCCACTGGGTGTCGGAAAGGGGGCCAACATCTGCTTCCGCCCCTGTAAAGGGCCTCCAACACTCTTTGGCAAGAGATCCCCATAAGTAAAGGACATCAGGGTTTTAGATGTAAGGGACAGAGCTATCCTATCAAAGACCCCAGTACCAGAGATGGGTAAGTGTGTTGTGTGCCCTTGAGAATGAATAGAATGCCGCAGTTGAAGATACTGGTAGAACACTGAGTGTTCTAGTCCAAATTCAGTCTGTAAAGTCTGAAAGGTTTTAAGCGTGTCATTCTCATATAATTGGCAAATATATTTTACACCTTTCCTTTCCCAGGCATCAAAATCTTCCAGCATGAACAATTCACCTAAATAAAGATTATGCCAAATTGGAGTATACTTGGTACAGCCCTGAACATCCAATAGATCTTTACATTTCCACCAAATTGTATGTAGAGGTGAAAACGTGGGCAAGAATGGTGTAATTAGTTTGAATCTATGAGCTTCCAGAGTCCCCACCAAATCAGTCGTACCTAAGTGGTGCTGTAGGATCCACTGCCTAGAGTCCCAGTTTGCTGCCAGTTGCAATTTACCAAGTTTAATTACAGGGGTTCCCTTATGCCAAATAAGCATAAGGGAACCCCTAGAATTAAATATTACAAGAATTACACCATTCTTGCCCACGTTTTCTATCCACCTGAAAAGTTATAAAGAAAGCCATAGAGGAGCCTTATGTAGAATATAGAGTATTTGCGGCATCCAAATCATTTTAATAATGTTTGCACGACCCATCACCGATAGTGGAAGCTTGATCCACGCTTCCATTTTAACTTTCAATCTATTGAATAGGGGTAGGAGATTCAAAGAGATATATTCTGAAACATTAGGGGTAACCCAAATACAAACATTTGAATCTATCTACTTAAGGGATAATTACATTTGTAGGAAGTGTCATATCATCAGTGCTAATTTTTCCCAATTTATGCTAAGCCCCGAGAATCCCCCAAATTTCTCTATAATGTTCATAATACTAGGGAGTGAGCGAGGAAGATTATCCACAAATAGCTAAAGGTCGTCAGCATATAATGAAACTCTTTCCTCATGGGCTCTATATTTAAATCCTGTTATTCCAGCAGAAGACCGGAGAATGGCAGCCAAGGGCTCAATAACCAAGGCAAAAAGCAATGGCGATAGGAGAAAACCCTGGCGAGTGCCTCTTCTCAGCGCAAATGAGAGTGATAAAGCATTATTCACTCGAATCCTGGCCCTAGGGGCAACATAAATCTTTACCCACTGAACAAAAAAAGGGCCAAACACCAATTTCTCCAGGACTGCCCACAGGTACTCCCACTTCACGCTATCAAATGCCTTAGCTGCAACTAGCAACAAGATAGCCTTACCCCTTTGACCTCCCGGGGCCGCCGGGAGATTAAGATATAACCTACGCAGATTCACTGCAGTGGATTTAGATGGCATAAAGCCAGATTGATGAGGGTGGATCACAGACCCGACCACTGTACCCAATCTATCCACCAGGACCCTAGCAAGGATTTTGATATCAGTCGTGAGAAGAGAGATCGGCCTGTAGGAATGAGGAAGCTAAAACCACAACTGTGACGTCATAAAACGAGGGAGAGATCCCTGCAAATACGCATCTTTGAAAACATCTAACAAGTAAGGAAGGAGGTCCTCCCTGAAAGTTTTATATACCTCAACAGGGAGACCATTGGTCCCAGAGCCTTTTCATTCACCATAGACCTCACTGCTGCCTGTGGCTCCTCTATGCTAATGGAGGAATCAAGCCGATCACTCTACTCAGGGCAAAACAGGGAGGGCAATGTCTGTCAAATAGGATCGCACATCAGAGCAAGTAAATGTCACCTTAGATTGATACAATTCTGAGTAAAACTGATAAAAGACCCGAAGAATGTCTGAGGATTCCTTAACCACCTGACCTCTAGGATTACTCCGAAGTCTAGGGACATAACTACTAACAAGTGTCTGGCCTTTTCTCCATCTACAAAATATTTCTGCTTTAAAAACATTCATTTGTTTTCCGCCTGTTCCAGAGAATACGCCTTTTAGGCACCCTGCACCTTCTTCCAAGACAATAGAGTCTCTGGAGAAGCAGAAGCCACATATGCCATTTCAGGTGACAATAACCTTTACCGAAGTTTCTCACCTAGGCTTTTATTTCAGGTTTTGACAAAACTTATCCCTCTAATAAAAAGGCCTCGAAAATAGGCCTTCATCGAGTCCCAAACCATACCTGGGGCAGCAGATCCTATGTTAAGCTGGAGATACTACCGAAGGCTCTGGGCGATATCTGCTGTGTTTAGGAGCTTCAGCCAGAACTGGTTGAGCTTCTAACCCAGGGTACCCCTGGGACCACTGCTGAGGAATGGTCAGAGACAGAGCGCGGCAATATCGACACTTGGGATATGTAAGGGAGCATTAGAGTATTGCCCAAAATCAGGTCAATTCTAGAAGAGGCGCATGTATATTGCAGATCATTGGGGTGCTTAAGACACTAGACGTCTACCAAACCTAGCTCCTCTAGCAAGCACCCAAACACTGTAGGGCTGCGCACCCAAGCAGAAGGGCGGATGGGGAATTTATTCTGCTCCACATTAGGGTAATTATTGAAATCTCCCTTTATGAAATCAAGGGCTTTTAACAAGATGAAACTGGCAAATGGAGGAGGATTGTAGAGCACAATAATGACACATTCCACAGAGTATACAGCGTAGTTTGCAATGAACACACACAAACCTCCCTTTTCTATGGATAAGCAAACTTACTCCTCTGGAATTAGCGGAAAACAAAGAATATGCAGATCATCCCACCCACCTTCTCTGAAGCCAGCTCACAGTATCCTTTGTTAAATGCGTCTCCTGTAGTCCTATAATAGCCGGCTGCTGCTGGGAAAGAGCATTGTACACTGCAAACCTTTTATTGGTATCTCGCAATCCCCGGACATTTCACGTGATCAAATTCACTGATCCCACCGCAATACTCCTGGAAAAATAAAAGTGCGGCCTATAATGCACACACTATAACAATGGTAGTGGAACAACATTCCCGTCTTAGAGACTGCACGGAGGTGCCCATATCCCACCCCCCATCATAAATCAGCCCAACATAAACATAGCTTCCTCTTAACTAAGAGGTGGGGCAATAAAAAGCCGCCCAGCTCACTACTACAGTGCAAAAATACCACATCAAAAGAACTGGCTGCATGTTAAGGCCGAAGCCACGCACACACACAGCAGCCTTGCAGTAGAGAAAAGTGTCACGGATGATCCGTGAGAATGCTGAACCGTCCTCCCAATATTATCAATATCCCTATCCTTATTGATCAATGGGTCTATTAAACAGTATTTATTTCCATAGGGCCAGAACCTACAATCTGATTATTCAGAGCGTCTCCTCCTGTGTACCCAGAGACCAAAATAGTCCTTTTGTTCAAGTCAGTCAATAGATGCCCAGCAGATAACGCAATTACAGCTGATTTTCTTAGGTTGACAAAAGAACTTCCCTTTCTGCAGAGATATCACAGCTAGGTGTGAAGACTACACCTGGGGGGAGCCATTTGGTGTCGCTGCCATAAGGGGCTTGTAAGCTTGCTTGATTCAGACAGGCTGGCACCAAGGTTCCCAGATTGAAACATGAATCCGAGATATGATTTTTACCTTTTTAAGAGAGACCATGCATCTTACGGACGTAAAAATTAAATCTTCGTGTCACTCAGAATTCACTGGACATTTACATAGGACAAACATAACTCTAGGAGGTGCCCAGGTAAAATTATGGTGTTACCCCATCATAGAACCAGGTATAATAGTCTTATTTGTATCCCTGAAATCCATATTTTGTGGGGAATGTGAATCTGTGCTCGTTACTTATGTACAGCGGAGACATCCCGAGATATGGCACATACCATATTTCAGAACTGGCATTCATCTCAGAAATACAGCCGGCCCCAGCAGGCGGACTCTCAATTCCCTGCCTTGATTCTGGGACCCTTTATAACAAAGACCTAGAATCTGCTAAAGGAGTTCTCCACTTTTAACAACACCTGAAGAGAGCCTCAGCCAGAGAACCTGTGGACTGTAGGCATATTTGGATTATTACACTGGACAAAGGTTTCTTGGACTTTAACCCTGCAACGGACTATTTCACCAACAGACATCTCTTCTGCGGAAAATAAGTATTTTCTTTCTTTTCTCCCTTTTTGTTTATTGGACTATACTTTCCTTGATTATTGTTTTAATAATTACTGTACATCTTGATAATTTGTATTGTATATATATATATATATATATATATATATATATATATAATAAATTACCTCCAAGTCATTTCTCTAGCCATATGCCTGTTTTCAAACACTGAAAAAACTTACCCTAGCCTCTCCGAAGAGGAAGCTACTCGGTTCTGTTATCCAGATAGTGGGTTCCTTGCTCCCATAAATTGCAAGGTGGTGGCAGTTAAACTACCCTGTGTGTGGTTCCGGTCCGGTCGCTCACGCGCTTACTTGCGGTCAATCGGCGGTCCAATCCCTGTACGGACTCACGTTAGACTGTCGGTGTGCTGAAAGTGGCTGAGAGGCCTGTTTGCGGATTGACCACTAGGGGCACTGTGACGGTTTCGTGACGTATTGTGGCCGCGGCGGTCGCAGTTCGTCACATATAGGGTATGGAAAAAAAGAATGAGAGAAAACAAAATGGAAATCGTCACAAAAAGACATGTGTGCTGAGATAATAGGCCTCCCACACATATACATTTTGCTATACCATACCTAGCAATATATATACTAGTACATAAAGGCACATGGTGACATATTATAGTAGACATATAAGGCAATGTACTAGGGGAAAAGAAAAATTACTAAGAAACAGAAAAATACATAAATAAAGACAGATGTCCGAAATATAGTTCATGGTACAGATCCCAAGTTCAAACTTTAGGCCCAGGCCCTCTCACGCTCAAACTTCATCCAATTGACTCCTGACGGATTCGGGTCTCATGCGCATCTAGCCATCTCAGGGCTTCCCCTGGCAATTCCAAAAACGAGGTAGTACCCAGGGCCACCACCCGCAGTTTGGCTGGAGATAGATCATAGAATACTGCATGCCTAGAAAGTGCAGGCGCCTCTTTATATCCAGGAACTTGGACCTCCTCTTCTGAACTTCCATGGAGTAGTCCAGGAAAAAGGAGATCTTGGCGCCATTAATCTCTATATTAGGGTGCTCACGGGCTTTCCTCAAAATCACATCTCTGTCCTGGTAATGCAGCACTTTTATGAGCACAGGTCTAGGCGGGCGCCCAGGGGGACCGGGTCAGTAGGAACCCTATGTGCTCGTTCAACCGCAAACAGGTGAGATAGAGTGTCCTTTCCAAATACATTCAGGAGCCATGCTTTAAAATAAGTGTTCAGGTCTGAGCCCTCTGAGTTTTCCAGGACCCCCACTAGCCGTACATTATTGAGACACAGCCTGTTTTCTAGGTCATTCGTCTTAGCAAACAGGGCCTTTATCGCCTTAGAATGAGCCAACCCTGTTTTCTACTGCAGAAGTAGGTTACACCACCTTTTGGAGGTCATGATGAATAATAGAAATATTTTCTTGAATGCCCCAAACCCGGTTATTCAGATCAGTAAGTGCTGTACTGCAATGTTGGATAGCTTGGGGGGACATCAGTAATAGTAGGTTCCTTATCAGTTGGCTCCTCATCAAAGTGTGGCCGCTCAGGGGTGGTAGGCCGAGGCCCAGAAGGAGCAGAGTCCGGAGCAAACAAGGCAGCAGTAGGCATAAATATCTCCTTATCTAAAGTCCGTCAGTAGACTCACCATCTGCAGCCGCAATAGGCGACAGAACAAACTGTTCAAGTCTGGCAGCAACCTCCTTCTGTCTATCGGAGGCTCTTCCCGGGCTCCAACCTCGGCGCTATCTTGGATTTCCGCACTGCTCGCTCGCTCCGTTTCCTGTTTTGAAGCGGTTCCTATCGTTGACCATCATCAAGTCAGTTCCAGACACCGGTCAGTAAGAAGTAGATTGGTTATACAATCCGTAATGAATCGAAGAAATGTGGTCCAGGTGGTATAGCTGGTAATATCAGGATAATTGTAGCGGGAGCTCCACACCGTGCGACTGATCACATAGCGTGCTAGGCCATGCCCCCAAAGTAATAACATTTTTAAGTTGCATTTAGATGCTGCGAGGAGCATCTGATTGTTGGGAAGAAGCGTTGACCCAGGAACTTGGACCTCCTCTTCTGAACGTCCATGGAATAGTGCTTTTATTGCTTGACCTTATACAAAATCATTGCTCCTGGACAGCAGAGTGTTGTTTAGATAGCACGATCTGCAGCCGGGGAATGATGAGCACCACTGATCATTTCACCCGATGAACTAGCGTTTTGCTCATTTATTGGGCAATCTGCGGCACCTTTATACAGGCAGATTATCGGGAACGAGCATTCATAGGGGCTGTGTAAATCCAGTTTTAGACCTACCAAAAACGTTAGGAATCGACCTGCACAAGTCACCACATGGGGAGAAAGTAGCCGCTCCAAATGGTGTCTTTAGGCATCGTAGAGTAGGATTTTGACTAACATATAAACATATGCCAAATTACCTAAAGGAAATTAAGAAAAGAAAAAAACTAAAGTAAATTAATATGGAGGTGTGTAGTAGGTGTAAGCAGGGCAATATGCATGCACCGCTAAAAAAGTCTTAGGTTTGGTATAAATGCATACATCTTCAAAGCACATGTGGGAGAATTTATCATAGATCACAGTTTTACATCGGCCTATGATATCTCCTGCACGGCCAAGGGATGGATCTAATTTATGGTGAGGCCATAGATTTCAATCTTGTTTTACACCGGAAACTGGGGTAAAAGAAGATAAATGTGGTGGGCTCTTTGGCCCCGCCCTCACCATGCCCTTTTTTCGGGAAGTGGAGAGGGAATCGTAGAATTGCCACTTGTGCCCAGGATTATGCGCAAGGCATTTAAAAAGTTGTATACACAAGTCTTGCAACTTTTTTATGCCAGAAAACTAGTGTAGGGGGAATAAAAAATTCCCCCCATGCTATGAGGAATGAAGTATGCATGCACAGGAGAAGAAACAAGTTTAAAGTACATGTGCAATCTGTGACAGAAGGCTAAGTGAATAAGAATTCAATGAGCAAGCTATATATTTACATTAGTGGCAATACATTGTGTTAAAGTGTGTTTAAAATATTAAAAAAGTATAATATCTAATACATATAATATATCAAATATATTTCCCAAATATAACATCCAGTCACTATGATTCAATGACATCCACATCCTTACATCATATACACAGGCAGGGACCCTTGTTGCACTGCTAAGGTCTGACCCTTCATCCCACTAAGTTCCACTCACCTTAGCGGTGCAGCTTAGGCACTTCTGCTCTATAGCTAGGAAGGGCCCCCTCTTCCCTTGGTTCCCCATGCAGCTGAACTACCATTTGTGGCCAGCAAGGCCCCACTAGATCTCTAGGGCCCCAAGTATTTGCTTGGTTTGCATGGTGGCAAAGTCAGTCAATGGTCATATTCAACTACTTCATCAACTGATGTTAACATCAAGGACAAATGCATTCAAATATAATATCTGAGCTGGAGGGTAAAACCAGAACCAGAAATGTAACAGAGGTCTATAGTGTCCAGTTCCAATATAACTGGCTAGAAAATAAAACCACAGCATATGTTCAAATGCAACACTGCTAAATTGTACAGATGATTGTTGGGAAGGAAGTGTTTCTTTCCCAAAATTCGCCCGCTCATCAGTGAAGGAGACCACTGCATTTACATTTACAGTAAGGCCCCTTGCAGAGGAGCGAGTATTCCACAAGGATAAGGCCTCCTTCACACCAGTGAGTTTTCCGCATGGGTGCAATACGTGGCGTGAACGCATTGCAACCGCACTGAATTCGGCCCCATTCATTTAACCGCCTCCGGACCGCCTAACGCAGGATCGCGGTCCGGAGGCGGCAGCTGCAGGCAGAGTCACGCGCGGATGCGTCATCTCGCGAGACGCGAGATGGCGCGATTAGCCGGCCCGCACATGCGCATCGCGGGCTGGCATTTGTTCAAGGGGGGTCGCGTCATCAGGTTGCCAGCCAATGATCGTGGCTGGCAAGCTGATGATTTTAAAAAAATCCAACCAGAAGCCATCTAACACATCATATTAGTAAATATGATGTGTTAAATGGCTTCCCTGCTCCTCTGCTGGTCCTTTTGGTCGGTTGGTTCCAGCAGAGGAGCAGGCTTCACAGTGAGTACACCAAAAACTACACTTTAGCCCCAGATCACCCCCCTGCACCCCAATTAACCCTTTGATCACCTCTTGATCGCCCCTGTCAATCACTAGTGAAAGGAAAAAAGTGATCAGTGTAAACTGTCAATTTATTTTTTTCACTGGTATTGACTGTTAGGTTTTAGGGATAGTTTAGGTCCCTTGGTTAGGTAGTTTAGCGATCGGTTAGCACCCAGCCCACCACACCGCAGTCACTGATTTGCTGATTAGCGTATCACTAATCAACATTTGTACTTTTATAGTATCTGTAAGTGATCAAAACTGATCACAGTCAGATCTATAATAGTATTAGTGTCACCTTAGCTCGCCCTCCACCCAAAATGCAGTGTTTGCCCGATCAGGCCTGATCGGTCGCCCACACGTGCGTTCACCTACGCCCGCCCCGCCGCAGTGACAATTTTTTTTTATTTTTTTGATCACTGCACATTCACTTTACACGCGCTGCGGCGATAAAAAAAAATCAGTTTTGATATTTTTTATCAACCGCAGCAGCCTCCGGTACTTCGCTAGCCTCCCATTTGTAAGACAGGCTTGCTTTTTTTCTTGGGTAGTCACAGGGAATACCCCAAAATTTAGTTGCCCAAATGTCAAACAAGGGGTATTCTTCTGAAGAGGCCTACAGGCTTCTGACCCAGTCGGATGAGGAATGGGAACCCTCATCTGATGAATCCAACGGGTCAGAATATGAACCTGTAGAAAGCAGTGGCAGTCTGACCCAAAGTTCGGACGAGGAGGTTGAGGTCCCTGATAGCACCAGGCGTACCCGGCCCCGTGTCGCTAGACCACATGTTGCGCAGGATCCGCTTCAAGGGCAGCAGAGTGGGGCTGGCGCTGTCGGATTACGTGGTGAGGCATACACCAGCAGCCCAGCCCTCCCTGGACCTAGTACCAGCACTGCCGTACAACATGGTGAAGTGGCGAGCACCAGAAGGGCAGTTGAAGCTGGTACGGTGGTACGTGCAGTAGTTACCCTGTCGCAGCCACTGCACAGACAGGCCTGTAGACCCCCTAGAATCCCTGAGGTGCTGGCAAATCCTGATTGGCAGTCCCCAACTTCAGCCGCACCATTAGTTCCCCCTTTCACCGCCCAGTCTGGAGTTCGGGTTGAGACAGCTCAGATCGGTTCGGCCCTGGGATTTTTTGAGCTGTTCTTGACTGCGGAGCTCATAGACATAGTCGTGGCAGAAACAAACTGGTATGCCACACAATTTATAACCGCCAACCCGGGAAGCTATTATGCCCAGCCTTTCCGGTGGAAACCAGTCCAAGTTTTCGAAATTAAAACTTTTCTGGGCCTTCTCCTCAACATGGGTCTAACCAAAAAGCATGAATTGCGGTCATATTGGTCCACGAACCTAATTCATCACATGCCCATGTTCTCTGCTGCCATGTCCAGGGCACAATTTGAGGCCATCCTGCGTTTCCTGCACTTTAGCGACACCACCACCTCCCGTCCCAGAGGCCACCCAGCTTTTGACCGGCTCCACAAAATTCGGCCCCTCATAGACCACTTCAACCTGAAATTTGCAAATTTGTATACCCCAGAGCAAAACATCTGCGTAGACGAGTCCCTAATACATTTTACCGGGCGCCTTGGCTTCAAACAATACATCCCAAGCAAGCGCGCCCGGTATGGGGTCAAATTGTATAAGCTCTGTGAAAGGGCCACAGGCTATACCCACAAATTTCGTAAACTATGAGGGAAAAGATCAGACCCTGGAGCCGGTCAGTTGCCCTGACTACCTGGGGAGCAGTTGGAAGACAGTCTGGGACTTGGTGTCACCCTTATTTGGCAAGGGGTACCATCTTTATGTGGACAATTTCTACACAAGTGTGGCCCTCTTCAGGCATTTTTTTCTAGAACAGATTGGCTGCTGTGGCACCGCGCGACTTTCCCCCAATGGCTCGTTACCACCCGTCTTGCAAGGGGGAGAGGGCTGCCTTGTGTAACGAAGAACTGCTCGCGGTGAAATGGAGAGACAAGCGTGACGTTTACATGCTCTCCTCCATTCACGCAGACACGACAATCCAAATTGAGCGAGCAACCCGTGTCATTGAAAAGCCCCTCTCAGTCCACGATTATAACCTTCACATGGGAGGGGTGGACTTCAATGACCAGATGTTGTCTCCGTATTTAGTTTCCCGCAGAACCAGACGCTGGTATAAGAAGGTGTCTGTATATTTAATTCAATTGGCTCTGTATAATAGTTTTGTTCTCTACAGTAAGGCTGGGAGAACAGGATCCTTCCTCAAATTTCAGGAAGAGATCATCGAGAACCTCCTGTACCCAGGAGGTTCCGTGGCCCAATCCACCAGTGTAGTTAGCCGTCTACACGAGCGACATTTCCCCAATGTCGCTGCCGGTACCTCAACCCAACCGTCATCCCGAAAAAGATGTCGTGTCTGTAGCAGGAGTGGAATAAGGCGTGACACCCGCTATTTCTGTCCTGACTGCCCTGACCACCCTGCCCTATGCTTAGGGGAGTGTTTCCGGAAGTACCACACACAGGTACACCTAGCATAGGGATCACATCTCACCAGGACCGGCAAACAGGGCTATTAGGGCCCATTCACACAGAGCTGCTGCAAACCTCTCCTTTCACCTGGGACAAAGTGCATAACGTACTTTGCCACATCTTTGGGTAATTGCGCTTTGCACATTGTCCCCTGGGGAAGGAGAGGTTTGTCCTATAGGTAAAAAATAAATAAATAAATAATCACCAGTAAGCAAAAAGGTTAACGTTCAGTTCAAAAAGTTAAAGTTTATATATTCTGTTCAAAAGTTATTATAAAGTTAATAAAATTATTGCGTTGCGGCCTGGTTTTTTGTTTTTTGTTTTGTTTTGTTACCTTCCAGTTGGACCAACCGATCGACTAGCTGCAGCACTGATGTGCATTCTGACAGAAGCATTGCGCTGCTGTCAGATTACACAAAAGTCGGTGTATGCGGCGCTGCAAGACGAGATTTATTCTCTGCAGTAAAAGATACGTTTGCCGAGGCATATGAGCTGAGGAGGAGGTGGTGTTCATATGCTTTGGCAAACACTTTGTATATAAAAAAATAAAATCCCGGCAATGATTTATTCATCCACATCAATTGATGTGAATGGAGAAATCTGGTTTGCCAGGGCATACGAGCTAAGTGGGTATGGATGTTGGGCGGAGCTCCTATGTCCTGGCAGACGCCTTTCCCCTCCTTTTTTTTTTTGGGCAGAGATTTTTTCATCCACATTGATCGATGCGAATGAAGAACTCTGTGCCATTCATGTTTTTCTTTCAGCCCAGGGCTGAACGGAAAAAAAAAATCTCATTACCTGTATGCTCAATATAAGGAGAATAGCAGAAACTCCTAATGCTGGCCATACATGTAATGATTGCGGAGACCCTCAAATGCCAGGGCACTACAAACACCCCACAAATGACCCCATTTTGGAAAGAAGACACACCAAGGTATTCGCTGAGGGGCATATTAAGTCCATGAACGATTGAAATTTTTGTCCCAAGTTAGCGGAAAGTGAGACTTTGTGAGAAAAAAATAAATAAATCAATTTCAACTTATGCCCAAAAAAAAATAATTCTATGAACTCGCCACGCCTCTCATTGAATACCTTGGGGTGTCTTCTTTCCAAAGTGGGGTCACATGTTTATACTGCCCTGGCTTTTTAGGGGCCCTAAAGCGTGAGAAGAAGTCTGGGATCCAAATGTCTAAAAATGCCCTCCTAAAAGGAATTTGGGCACCTTTGCGCATCTAGGCTGCAAAAAAGTGTCACATATGTGGTATCGCCGTACTCAGGAGAAGTTGGGGAATGTGTTTTGGGGTGTCATTTTACATATACCCATGCTGGGTGAGATAAATATCTTGGTCAAATGCCAACTTTGTATAAAAAAATGGGAAAGGTTGTCTTTTGCCAAGATATTTCTCTCACCCAGCAGGGGTATATGTAAAATGACACCCCAAAACACATTCCCCAACTTCTCCTGAGTACGGCGATACCACATGTGTGACACTTTATTGTAGCCTAGGTGGGCAAAGGGGCATACATTCCAAAGAGCACCTTTCGGATTTCACCGGTCATTTTTTACAGATTTTGATTGCAAACTACTTCTCACGCATATGGGCCCCTAAAATGCCAGGGCAGTATAACTACCCCACAAGTGACCCCATTTTGGAAAGTAGACACCCCAAGGTATTCCGTGAGGGGCATGGCGAGTTCCTAGAATTTTTTATTTTTTGTCACAAAAAAATTATATATGGATGTCGTTTTTTTTTTGCAAAATTTTACAACTGAAAGTGAAAAATGTCATTTTTTTGCAAAAAAATCATTAAATTTCGATTAATAACAAAAAAAGTAAAAATGTCAGCAGCAATGAAATACCACCAAATGAAAGCTCTATTAGTGAGAAGAAAAGGAGGTAAAATTCATTTGGGTGGTAAGTTGCAATAAACCGAGCAATAAACGGTGAAAGTAGTGTAGTGCAGAAGTGTAAAAAGTGGCCTGGTCATTAAGGGGGTTTCAGCTAGGGGGGTTGAAGTGGTTAAATGGGTCTGTGTACATAAGCGTTGGTTTTCACGCATTATTTCTGCGTTGCGTAAAAATCGCAGCATGTTCTATATTCTGCGATTTTCACACAACGCTGGCCCCATAAGAGTGAATAGGGCTGCGGATGCGATTTTCACAGATGGTTGCTAAGAGATGTTTGTAAACATTCAGTTTTTTTATCACGTTCGTGCAAAATGCAATAATTTGCGTTGCACCCGCGCGATAAAAACTGAACAACTGAGTGTGATCGCAAACAAAACTGAAGGTATTTGCTTGTGAAATTGCGCATTTTTCACTGAACGCATCCAGACCTAATCCGCTCACGCTTATCTGCAAAGGGCCTAAGAGGAGGCGTGATCGCGAATACCTTTACATTATTAATACCTTCATCCCATACAGAATCATTGTTTGCTGGAAGCAGAGGCTGTTTAGACGGCATCATTTACTGCTTGAAGACGATGATTAACCCCTTCAGGAGACAGCCAATTTTCACCTTCAGGACCCGGCCTAATTTAGCAAATCTGACGTTTCACTTTATGTGGTAATAACTTTAAAACGCTTTTACTTATCTAGGCCATTCTGAGATTGTTTTATCGTCACATATTGTACTTCATAACAGTGGTAAAATTAAGTCAAAAGATTTCATTTTTATTTATATAAAAGTACCAAATTTACCAAAAATTTAAATCTCTCTGCTTTTAAAACAGATAGTGATACCTCCTAAAAATAGTTATTAATTAACATTTCCCATATGTCTATTTCATGTTTGGATCATTTTGTAAATTACATTTTCTTTTTTTGGGACGTTAGAAGGCTTAGAAAGTCAGAAGCAAATCTTGAAATTTTTCAGAACATTTTCAAAACCCACTTTTTAAGGACCGGTTCAAGTCTGAAGTCACGTTGTGAGGCTTACATAATAGAAAACACCCATAAATGGCCCCATTTTAGAAATTACACCCCACAAGGTATTCAAAACTGATTTTACAAACTTTCTTAACTCTTTAGGTGTTCCACAAGAATTAAAGGAAAATGAAGATGAAATTTCAGAATTTAACTTTTTTGGCAGATTTTCACTTTTCATCCATTTTTTCCAGTAACAAGTTTTAACAGCCAAACAAAACTCAATATTCATTGCCCTGATTCTGTAGTTTACAGAAACACCCCATATGTGATCTTAAACTGCTGTACGGGCACACGGCAGGACGCAGAAGGAAAGGAACGCCATATGGTTTTTGAAAGGCAGATTTCACTTGGCTAATTATAAGTTGCCATGTCACATTTGAAGACCCCCTGATGCACCCCTAGAGTAGAAACTCAAAAAAGTTACCCAATTTTGGAAACTACACCGCTCAAGGTATTCAAAACTGATTTTACAAACTTTGTTAACCCTTTAGGTGTTCCACAAGAATAGAAGGAAAATATAGATGAAATTTCAGAATTTCACTTTTTTGACAGATTTTCCATTTTAATCCATTTTATACTGCTAACAAATCAAGGGTTAACAGCAAAAAAACCTCTATATTTATTACCCTGATTCTGTAGTTTACAGAAATACCCCATATGTGGTCGTAAACTGCTGGACGGGCACACAGCAGGGCACAGAAGGAAAGGAACGCCATATGGTTTTTGGAGGGCAGATTTCACTGAGATAATTTTAAGTTGCCAAGTCACATTGGAAGGCCCCCTGATTCATGAGTACAAACTCGCAAAAAATGACCCCATTTTGGAAACTACGGGATAAGTTGGCAGTTTTGTTGGTACTATTTTACGGTACATATGATTTTTGGTTGCTCTATATTACACATTTTGTGAGGCAAGGTAACAAAAAATAGCTGTTTTGGCACCGTTTTTATTTACAATGTTCATCTGACAGGTTAGATAATGTGGTATTTTTATAGAGCAGGTTGTTACGGACGTGAGAACACCAAATATTTTTGGTTGCTTGTTTCAGTTTTACATAATAAAGCATTTTTGAAAAAAAATAAAAATTGTGTCTCAGTATTCTGAAAGCCATATATTTTTTTTTTTGGGGCGATTGCCTTATTTAGGGCTCATTTTTTTACATTTATATTGCAGTTATAGTGGAGTCTGTCCAAGTGACCATTTTTTCTTCAATAATATATTTTCCATACTTCAGTTGATTGCAATGTGCCTGACATATTATTCTGCAACAGTTCTGTATATTGCAAATATACTGGGCTCTGTGCAACAATATAGTTCACTTTTAATGGGTAGACTGGGTGACACAGACAAGTGTTTGGATTGCCATGAGAAGGAGGTTCAGGTAGAGATGTAGGACATGACTGAAATGCATAGCAGTTTTGGTGGTGGTTGGAGTGGCAATAGTAGTTGTGATGGTAGTGGCACTTGGGGATAAATACAGAGATAGGAATCATGAGGCGAAGCAAACAGCCCATAATCGGGGCCGGCCTTTGGGGTGTGCAGGCTGTGCGGCCGCGCATGGCGCCATAGCAACAGGGGCGCCGGGCGGCCGACAGCTCGCAATGTAATATGCGGCAGGCGAGGCGGCACTTGTGTTCTCCCTCGGGGCGGGCCCCCGCCCCCTCCATCTCCCCCTCCCCTGTATCCAGCAGGGGCGCCCGGCGCCCGTTGCGGTTTAAAAAAAAAGTTGCTTATATACGTTCGGGCGGCCGGCGGCGCCCCTCATGCTGCGCCGCCTGAGCGGCTGAGGCTAAGCGATTCCCACTCTAAAGAATCCTGCCTGCTGTGTGCTGTTAATGTAGCATGGCCGAGCTCTGTTCGATCCGCGGTACAGGAGCTTTTGTTTCCTGTACCCGGCCGGACTGACAGGAAGTGCTCACTTAGTGTGCACTTCCTGTCAGTCCGGCCGGGTACAGGAAACAAATGCTCCTGTACCGCGGATCGAACAGAGCTCAGCCACGCTACACAAGAGGTGGAGGTGGGAGAGGAATGAGAGTGAAAAGAGGGGAGGGGGGGAAATAATGAGAGTGACAAGGGGGGGGGGGAAATAATGAGAGTGACAGGGGGGGGGGTGGAATAATGAGAGTGACAAGGGGGGGTGGAATAATGAGAGTGACAAGGGAGGGGGGGTGGAATAATGAGAGTGACAAGGGAGGGGGGGGAATAATGAGAGTGACAAGGGAGAGGGGGTGGAATAATGAGAGTGACAAGGGAGAGGGGGGAATAATGAGAGTGACAAGGGAGGGGGGTGGAATAATGAGAGTGACAAGGGAGAGGGGGGGAATAATGAGAGTGACAAGGGAGGGGGGGTGGAATAATGAGAGTGACAAGGGAGGGGGGGGTGGAATAATGAGAGTGACAAGGGAGGAGGGGTGGAATAATGAGAGTGACAAGGGAGAGGGGGGGAATAATGAGAGTGACAAGGGAGGGGGGTAGAATAATGAGAGTGACAAGGGAGAGGGGGGAATAATGAGAGTGACAAGGGAGGGGGGTGGAATAATGAGAGTGACAAGGGAGAGGGGGGGAATAATGATAGTGATAAGGGAGGGGGGGTGGAATAATGAGAGTGACAAGGGAGAGGGGGGGAATAATGAGAGTGACAAGGGAAGGGGGTGGAGAGAGTGACAAGGAAGGGAGGGAGGGGGGGAGAGTGACAATGGAGTCCCCAGAGCCAGATTGCAGCCAGAGTCCAGATCATCTTATTGTCCTGGTGGTAAGTAGACAATGCAATATGTTTATTATTTAATTGTTTAGTTATTAATACTACATTGGAAACTAATTTTCTCAGCTGAACACCGGCCGACACTGCGCATGCGCTGGGAGCCTCACCAGTGGTTAGGGTAGGGAAAAAGCACTGGCCCGTACGTAATTTTTCCCTTCCCTAACCGCTGGTGAGGCTCCCGCTGCATGCGCAGTGTCGGCCGGTGTTCAGCTGAGAACATCCATCCGATCACTGCGCCTGCGCATTGGTCCATAGTTTTTCCCTACCCTAACCGCCGGCGAGGCTCCTGGCGCATGCGCACTCTGCTGTGAAATTTCCCTAACCTGTCGTTGTGCGCCTGCGCGGCGCTGCACACCTCCTCACGTCATGTCCGGTGCGACCGGAAGTGACGAGGGTAGGGAAATCTCACGAAGTAGGGAAGTATAACATTACACCGGCCTTTGGGGTGTGTGGGCTGGTAACTACTTGGTTGGACAGTCAGCCAGCCTATGCCATGATGCCAGCAACAAGCAGTGTTTTTTTTTTTTGGGGGGGGCACGCCACAAGGTTAGCTCGCACAGGGCGCCTGAACACCTAAGGCCGGCCCTGCCCATAATGACATACCACAGTCTGATAAGAATGGCAAGAATGATAATGACTGTGGGGTGGAAAAGAAGAACTGGATCAGGGTGACGAGGAGATGATGATGACATTAGAGGAGGATGGTGGCAGCAATGAAGAGCAGTGCTGACATACCACCAAAACATTTAAAAAAATGGTCCTACTTTGGTCAGTTCAGGAGCAGGTGATGCAGCTGCTGTTGTGGTTGTAGGCTGTCAGATCTAGGACAAGCTTGAGTGGTGGTGACAGAAATGCTGCAAGTTCTACTGATAGTGGCTGTATGTAGGCTTCTCCTGTGAGTTTATTTCCCTACACTGCCAGCCAACACAATCATCTCAGTGAGCAAGGTCTGCAAGCAAAGAATAAGACGTGGCAATTCAGCCATAGATTTAGGAACTACATCTCTCTTTTAGCATATGAATTTGCAAAAGGCTCACGTGGGGAAATCAAACTGGCAAACAATGTAAGCAACATCCTTCTCATCCCTGACATCATTCAAGTAACCAGGCAACATCCACAAGTAGTACATGGCCATTGTCAACATCATCAGCTACTGCTTCACTTGACCTGACTACCCCTTTCTTTGCTCCATCTTCAGTCATCCATAATGGAATTTGTGGGCAAGAAACAACAATATATGCCCAGTAATCCATTTGTGTGCCAACTGAACTTCCACCTGGCCAAGTTGCCGGTTGTGCAGTACCAGTTAGGGCATGTTCACATCACCATTATGGATTCCGTTTTTGTGTTCCATTATAACATGGTTATAACGGAAAATAACATAATCCATAAGACAGAAGTCAAAATGGAAGCCTTTAAGAGGCATTCCGTTTTGATCCGTCATAATAGAAGTCTGAGGGAATCATAACGGAGTTGTCTACTTCCCGTTATGCAAAACGGAAAACAAAGTCCTGTCGACAGGACTTTTTTTTCCCGTTCTGCATAACGGAAACCAGGCAGATCCGTTATGGTTGCCTATATACTTCTATTATGATTGAAAGCAAAGCGGAATGCCTTTTAAAGGCTTCTGTTTTGCATTCCGTCATAATACAAGTCTATGGGCAGCATAATTGATCCGTCATCCTAGTTTGTGTTATGCCGGACTGTACTTCTGCATAATGGAAACCAGGACGGATCCGTTATGCTGCCTATAGACTTATATTATGAAGCCTCTTAAAGGCTTCCATTTTGACTTCCGCCTTACAGATTCCTGTATTTTCCGTTATAACGAAAAACAAAAACGGAATCCATAACGGTTATGTGAACCCGCCCTTAGTGGATTTGACTTCCTTTATGCAACTGATGGCATGGACTCAACTTTCAGAGAGGATACGTAGCTGCCATTATTTCTTAAAAAAAGCTGCCTCTGCCTTGTATTCTCATGTGGTAAAGAATGCGGGCCTCACCTTCTAATTCTCGCTGAATGGCAAGGTGCACGCCACAATTGGAGCAGCAATTACAGCCAGGAACAGTGGTCGTGGCAATGATGCAGCACTGCAATGAGGCCAGGTGGCAGATCATGAAGGCCTCCACATTAAGTTAAAGGAGTTTTCTAGGGGATAAATATTGATGACCTAACCGTAAGTCTTTAATATCTGATCAATAGGGATCCAACTCTCAACACACCCACTGATCAGCTGTTTAAAGGGGCTCTCTATACAGAGCACAGCACAAAATATTGTATAACATATGAATGGGACTGAGTTACACAAAGGCCATGTGACGATTGGGTGTTCGATCTAAGAGCTGTATTAGATTAAAAGATCAGACAGATGATCGTCCATAGGGAAGTGTTCCTTCCCAGCAATCGCCTGCTCGCTGGCGGAGCAGGGATCTGCTATTACATGCAGTGATCGCCTCCACAGTATGGGGAGGAACGATCACTAATGCCATTGCTGGTCCCCATACTGACTAGTGGTTTGCCAGCAGCAGATCGTGGTTAGACAGACAATCTGCTACCAGCAAATAATTTTTAAGCATTGCTGATGAGCATTTCTAGGAACGCTCGTTGGCGATTATCTGGCTAACTATCGGCCAGTGTAATACAGGCTTAACAAACAGATACAGTGATACCTCGGTTCACGAACGCTTCTGTTCACGAACAACTCGGTTCACGAACAGAAAAGTTCATAAAAATATGCTCCGGTTCACGAACTCCGCCTCGGTTCACGAACAGGAGCCGCGGCCATTTTAATGCTATTTCCAGGCTGTCACATGGTCGTGACTTCCTGTAGGAAGACCGTGGAGAGAAGAAGAGACACAGATAGAAGTACTGTGAGTACTCTGCAAACATGTTTAGTGATTTTTTTATTTTTGGTGTGCTTTTTAGCACATACAGTACTGTACTTACTGTATTGTACAGTTCCCCCTGATGTCATTATGGAGGGGGACTCTCCCTCCAAACAATAACTGCCTCCCACCTGCCTTCCTCCATGCCAGAAGTCATCTCAAGCAAGGTTAGTGTCCTCTCTTTATACATTACTATACTGTACTAATGTGTATTGTAATTTGTTTCATATTTTTGTGCTTCAAAACCCCCCAAAAAAAGGTCAGCACGGATTAACTGGATTTACATTGAACCCTATGGGAAAATGTGCCTCGGTTCGCGACCAATTCGGTTCGCGACCAGAGTCAGTTCACGAATTAAGTTCGTGAACCGAGGTATCACTGTATTGATAACCTGTACTGAGGAAAACCTTTTTAATATTTTCAGCAAAGAGAGGGCTTCACATACACAATTACTTACCATATAATCTTAAGGATGTTATATAAAATGGTAAAATATCACCCCAAGGGATGCTGAATGCACATGCATGACCAATACTCTCCTGCAACATTGAAATACAGAAACCCTGATTTCTGTGTCTGTAGAGGTCCAATTAGGGGACATTAGTCAGTGGCACAATAAGAAGACGGGCACTGTGGCTGGAACTGTTATGTGCTTTGGGGAGATGCATTAGTCATGAATTAAAAGTGCATTATGTTTAAGGGCAGGGCATATGTTCATGGCATATCTAAAAAGTGTTTTTATATGAAGCATGATGTCTATTATACAGGCGATTGATATATAGACGTGGTGAAAATCCAGCATAACTAAGGGTTTATTAATTTAAATCCCAGCTCTTTGTATGCTTAGGCGTCCAATACAGTCAGATCAGTGATTGACAGCTATGTACTCATACAGTGACAGTTGTCAGTGTTTATAACTGGACTCCTAAGTTTAGAAAGAGCAAGAATTAAATAAATTACAAGTTTTGCTGAACCTTTCCCACACAATATATCAGTCTACTCGGCTCCTTCTCCTCTGTAACCTGCACAATGTGACTGTGGGGGGCAAAGACCCCTTACTCTGATTTATGCTGAGTTCCAGATTATTATTATTATGTCCATAAAAATAATGATGAGTACTCATGGAGCATTGATTGAGAGACACTCGAGTCATCAAACAAGTCTCTATTCAAACAAAATGCACATAATCTTATACTGACTTGGGGGGGGGGGGGGGCACCCACACAAGTCTCATGAAGGCCATGACCATATTTGAATATATATATACAGTACAGACCAAAAGTTTGGACACACCTTCTCATTCAAAGAGTTTTCTCATGACTGAAAATTGTAGATTCACACGGAAGGCATCAAAACTATGAATTAACACATGTGGAATTATATACATAACAAAAAAGTGTGAAACAACTGAAAATATGTCATATTCTAGGTTCTTCAAAGTAGCCACCTTTTGCTTTGATTACTGCTTTGCACACTCTTGGCATTCTCTTGATGAGCTTCAAGAGGTAGTCATCATGTACATGCGAAAAGCCATAAGTTTCTTGTCGCATTAATTGGGCATAAGTATCTTGTAATTCTTGTAAAAGAGGGCCTGTACCCCCTTCCCCCATTTCTGAATCCGAAATTGGTAGGAGAGTTGCAAGATTTAGAGTAGTACATCTCTTAAAAGTAATGGACTCAGGCTTGAGTAAAGAACATTGCAACTGTAGTTGGCGTGCCATGGATATGTGCTTTGGTTGCACCTGACTAAGGATACCTTGGATGTCTAGAGGGGTCTGTACCACCAGGGGATAGTCAAGTTCAACTTCAGAAGCTTTTTCCACCATCAGCTGCACTGCCGCGACCGCCCTGACACAGGAGGGGACGCCACGTGAGACTGGATCTAATCTGGCAGAAAAATAAGTAATCGGCCTTTGCCTGTCCCTATGTTTCTGGGTCAGGACTGAGGTACTATCGCCACTCAGTTCTGAGCAGAACAGGTTAAAAGGCTGGTCATAGTCTGGTATGCCCAGTGCCGGTGCTGACTGGATTGCCAATTTGAGTGAGTAAAAAGAATCCTCTGCAAGGTCGCTGATTGAAAAAGGATCAGAGGCCAAGCAGTCATAAAGGGGTTGCATCAACATGGATGCAATATCACACCAGTCCCAAAAACATTCTGAGGGGCTTCGGCCCCTGAGGGAGTGGGATGTCCTTCACAGCCTGTTTTCTTTCCTCGGTGAGTTGCCGGGCACCTTCTGACAAACAGTGACCGCTGAAAGTAACACAGAATTGGCAAAAATGCAGCTTGTCTTTGGAAGACTTACACCCACTTTCTGCCAGAAAAATCAACAGCAACAAAGATGCATTTATACAAGTGTCATAGTCAGGAGCACATAACAATAGGTCATCAACATATTGTAACAAAACAACCTGATCGGGAACCTGTCAGGACTGATTGGAGGGCTTGAGTATACATGGTGGGTGAGTTTTGAGCTCCTTGCGGCAATAACGTCAATGTATGCTGTTTATCCGTAAATGTAAAATGCAAATAAATATTGACATTTCACGTGTATCAGGACACTGAAAAATGCATTTGCAAGGTCAATCACAGTATAACACTATACCCTCGGAGGGACCTGTGACAACAAAGTGTGTTGGTTTGGGACAATTGGAGTCTGCAGGACAGTAACCTTATTAACCACTTCACATCCGCCCATAGGATATAAACGTCCCTTGGGTGGTTTTTTATCTATGAATGGACGATGTACGATGCTAATTGTGCAGCTGCTGAGCGGAGGGCCCGCTGTCAGTGACAGCAGAGCAACCCAGAGGGAAGGCAGGGACAGAGCGCAGCTGTGTATACATATCAGGAAGCGTTCGGGAGAGTGCTCCAGAGAGTGCAAGTTGGGTCTTATACAGACCTCAATCAGCCCTGCACTGAGGCTGTACAGCGTTGTATTCTGCTGTACAGCCTCTCTGGGGGCTGTATTTCCCCTGTAACTGGGGCTTACATAATAGCAGGAGAAATCAATGGTGAAGAAAAAAAAAAAAAGTGAAGGTAAAAGTGTAAAAAAAACAAAACAAAAAAAAAATATAAAGTGTTTTTTTTAAAATAGATAAAATAAAAGGTTTTACATGTAAAAAAAAAAATTCCCCAATTAAGTAATAAAATGTTAAAAATTGAAAGAAAAAATAAATAAACTAGACATATTTGGTATCGCAGCGTCCGTAACAACCGGCTCTTTAAATATTTCACATGATCCACCACATCCGATAAACAACATAAAAATAAAAACTGTGTCAAAAAAAGCCATTTTTGTCAACTTACATGAGAAATAGCGCAACTCCAAGTGATCTAAAAGGTGTGTGTCCCACAAAAGGGATCCAATAAAACCGTCACCTCATCCCGCAAAAGATGAGACCCTACATAAGAAAATCGCTCCCAAAAAATATATATATAGCTCTCAGAACATGGAGACATTAAAACATAATTTTTTGTGTTTCAAAAATGCTATTAATGTGTTCGTGACAACCAGCTCTATAAACATATCACATGACTTAACCCCTAAGCTGAACACCATAAAAAATAAAAACAGTGCCAAAAATAGCTATTTTTTGTCACCTTACATCACAAAAATTACAACACCAAGCGATCAAAAAGGCATATGCCCCCAAAACAGTATCAGTCACCTCATCCTGCAAAAAATAAGACCCTACCTAAAAAAAATATATATATATATGACTCTCAGACAATGGAGACACTAAAATATGTTTTTTTTTTCTTCAAAACTGCTATTATCGTGTTAAAGTGAAATTAATAAAAAAAAGTAGACATATTAGGTATCGCCGCATACGTAAAAACCAGCTCTATAAAAATATCACATGACCTAACACTCAGATGAAACCGGTAAAAAAAAAAGATAAAAACAGTGGCAAAAAAATATATTTTTTGTCACCTAACACCAAGCGATCAAAAAGGCGTATGCCTCTTATAATAGTAGCAATCAAACTGTCACCTCATCTTGTAAAAAATGAGACCCTAACTAAGACAATCGGTCAAAAAATAAAAAAGCTATGGCTCTCAGATTATGGAGACTCTAAAACATTTTTTTGGTTTCAAAAATGCTATTATTGTGTAAATCTTAAATAAATAAGAAAAAGTATACCTATTAGATATTGCCACGTCTGTAACGATCTTATCTATAAAAATGTCACATGACCTAACCCCTCAGGTGAACACTGTAAAAATAAATAAAGAAAAACTGTGTTAAAACAACCAATTATTTTGCCACCTTGCCCCATAAAGTGAAATAATGAATGATCAAAAAATCATATGTACCCAAAAATGGTACTAATAAAAACATCAACTCTTCCTGCAAAAAAGAGCCTCTGCACCAGATGATCGGCAGAAAAATAACAGAAAATATGGCGTTCAGAAAACGGAGACACAAAAACATATTTTTTTTTCAAAGATGCTTTATTATGTAAAACTGAAACAAACAAGAAAACAAAGTATACATATTTGATATCATTGCATCTATAACTACTTGGTCTTTAAAAATAGCACATGATCTACCCTGTCAGATGACTGTTGAAAAAAATAAAAACTGTGACAAAACCTTGCCTCACAAAAAATTTAATATAGAACAATTAAAAATTATATGTACCCCAAAATAGTAAAATAAAATTGGCGCTTAATACCCGAGTTTCCAAAATGGGGTCACTTTTTGGGAGTTTCTACAGTAAGGGTGCATCGGGGGGCTTCAAATGGGACATGGCATCTAAAAACCAGTCAGGTAAATCTGCCTTCCAAAAACCATACAGTGCTCCTTTTCTTCTGTGTCCTGCCATGTCTGTGCCCTTACATCAGTTTACAACCAGATGTGGGGTGTTTCTGTAAACCGCAGAATCATGGTAATAAATATAGAGTTTTGTTTGGCAGTTAACCCTCGATGTGTTAATAAAAATAGATTAAAATTGAAAATCTGCCCAAAAAGTGAAATTCAGAAATGTCATCTCCATTTTTCTTTAATTCTTGTGGAACAACTAAAGGGTTAACTAACTTTGTAAAATCAGTTTTGAGTAACTTGCGGGGTGTAGTTTCTACAATGGGGTAATTTATGGGGGGTTTCCACTATGTAAGCCCCACAAAGTGACTTCAGACCTGAACTCGTCCTTAAAAAGTGGGTTTTGGAAATCTTCGTAAAAATTTTAAGAATTGCTTCTAAAATTCTAAGCCTTCTAACGTCCTAAAAAAATAAAATGACATTTCTAAAATGATGCCAACATAAAGTAGACATATAGGAATGTTAAGTAATACATATTTTATGAGGTATCACTTTCTGTTTTAAAAGCAGAGAAATTGAAATTTTGAAAAATTTCGAGAAAATCTCAGAATGGCTTGGATAAGTAAAAGCGTTCCAAAGTTATTACCACATAATGTGACGCATGTCAGATTTGCACAATTAAGCTCTGTCAAGAAGGGGGAAATGGCCCTGATGTGAATTGGTTAAATGCTTGGAGAGGTGTAGAAGGCCACTGGATGATTATGCTGATTGCACAAAAATTTAGGCTTGAAGAAAACTATCCAAATGCATAAGAGACTTCTTCTGTGACCTGGTACACAACGGCCAATATGAGCACTGAGTTCATAGATTTTATCAATAGAGAATTGATTGATTCTCGTGTCTACCAAAGAACAAAGTCAGATAGCCATTGACCCCTTAGCCAGCTGATGGTACGGTGCCAAGACACATGCAGTGGCATCAAATGAATTAAAATAGTTTTATAAAAGATGGCCGGATATTTGTACAAAATAAGCACTCTTGTGTCACCCTTATCTCTTCATAGATTGTAAGCTCTTGCGAGCATGATGCTCACGCCTATTGTATGAATTGTTTATTAGTTAAGAACACTTTACACAGGCCAAGAATGGGCCAGATAATCGCTAACTAGCGTTCATAGGAAATCTCATTAGCGATTATATAGCGGGATAAAGATAATTCCGATTACGCAGTGAACAAGTGCAGCGCTCGTTCATCGGGTAACTGGATCGTTTGTCTAGGCATGTAAATCGTCATTTGCCGGCAGCAGATCGTACTGTCTAAACACACTCTGCTGCCGGCAAACAACGAGTGTGTATGGGGACAAGCGATGGCATTAGTGATTGCTCCTCCTCATACTGTAGAGGGGATATCTGCACGTAAATGCAGAGGTCTCCTCCACTGATGAGCAGGTGATTGCCGGGAAGAAATGGTTCTTTCCTTACAATTGCCTGCTAAATTGTCTAAGTCTTTGAGCACAGCAAAGCTGTTTGATTTGTCTAACATCTCAACACTATGTACAGTCACGTGACACAAAGAAACAGACAAAAGTCTTGGGCGTTCTCCGGGCCTGTACCTAATAAGATCTCTTTCAGCTAACCTGTGGACAGAAAACACTTTGAGCAGTACCCAACATTACATCTCTGCCAATTCCATGATCCCAGCTAGGAGCACATGATCGCCCAGTGGCCTGCGCGGTCTTGATCTGGTGTTGCAACCAGATGTGCTTCTTTATTAGCCTGTTGAGCTAGATTATGCAGCTGAACTGGAAGGAAGAGGACCACATCCAGTCTCAACATGAGAGGAACAGAATGTAGCCAGGATCACAGAATCGGAAGAGTGATGGAATAATAAGTACTGCTCAAAGTGTCTTCTGTCCACAGGTTAGCTATAAGTGACTTTTACAGGCCAGGAGAACCCCTTTAAGCACTTCTATCATACATCATACCTCGTCTTGCAACTAAAATGTTATTGTGGGATAGGGTAAGGCAAAGACTGCGAGAAGCAGAAGCTATTGTGAGAGATAGAACGCCATCTTGTCTCTCTCTGAACCAGAGTTCAGTAAGAGTTTAGTGATATGTCAGCTTTTTTGCAGGTGCGAGGGAGCAGATGACCCCCCCCCCACCTTCTTTATTCTCAGAAATGGAAGTTCTTACTGTTTAGTTTCACATACTCTTTCTGATAAGATGTCTCGTTTCGTTTCACTGTGCTTTGTGGTTTTTTGCTCAAGTTATGTAATGCCCACATATTAGAAAAATTCTTATATAAGATTTGTCTGTAACCTAATAAACTCAGATTACTTGATCCAGCCATTTTGACTGTATCAGATTTTCTCTACATGCACATATAACTTTCTTGGATTTGGACTCCGATAATCATAGAAGCAGGGGTAATTTCCCCAACACTGTTTGGGTATGGCGAAGGAAGCCCATAGGATTCTAGTTGAATGAGTGTAGAGTGTAAAATCAAAGCAATGCATAGAATGCAATTATTGTCACAACTCATAATTTCCACGTGTGCTCATGTTCTTATAATATTGAATCTGAGCAGTAAAGAAAGAGAGCAAAATTACAAAGGTTGAAACTTCCACTGTTGCCATCTTCCAGCCAACGGAAATCCTGCACGATGTGTAGCTGCTTGACTGGTCTTATTGTCTGGGTCTACATGGCAGTAGAGCGGACATCCCATGGAATTTAGTTTATTTGCCAATTGAACAATCATCGTACGAAACGATCCTTGATTCCTGTATTGTTTTTCGGTTTACCCCATACGCATTTCTGCAGCTTGTTCACTCATTGTCCAGGCAACAGGTTTCCCAACACCCAATTTTCTTGCGAAAACATTGGGAAAGCTCTGGATGCAATGACTGATGTATCGTTCACTGAGTGGGTTCCCACCTGATGACCAGACTTCATTGACAAGGTAGGCTTCCTCAGCTTTGAGGGTAGAGAACTGGAGGTCACTGCATGAAAAGAAATGTAAAAGCAAAAAGCAAAAAAACAGGTCACGGATACTCAAAATTTGGAGATATCAGTGAACAATAAATTCAACTGCAGCAGCCAGTAATAAAACCAAAGCACTCAACAAAAGGGACATGAACGCATATGATGATAGGAAAGCAGGTGTACAATTTTGTGCACTTGTGTATATGAAAGAGAAAGCAAAATACATGATCAGGTGCAGAAACGTGGACAATGTTATTACAGGAATGGGTGGACCATACCTTCCAAGTACAGAGTAGGTATTCCCCCTTAGTACCCTTTCACAGTAGTGATGCTGAGTGCCCCCATACAGTAAAATTCCCCCTTACAGCAGTGCTGCCCAGTAATGCCCCCAAGCAGTAGTTATGCCACCTTAGTGCCCCCTATAGTAGTGAAACACCGGTAGTGTTAATCAAATAAAAAAAACATAATACTCACCAATACCTATTCTCCCGATGAATGTAGAATATCAAGGTCTCCCCAGCAGCAGACGTGATGACATGGGAAGTTGATATGATTAAATCATTAACATTCTAGCGGTCTGAATGTTTGTAAGCCAAAATATTACTGTGATTATTATTAATATCCGTTGCTTATATAATGTCAACATATTCCACAGCGATGTACTGAGATTATCACAACTCACATCAATCTTTGTCTTCAACAGAGCCAATGTCATATAACTACTTATCCCATATGTATGTTTGAGGTTTAGGAAAAAAATCTGAGTATCTGTAGGAAACCCATTCCAACTAAGGAGGCCAGTACTACAAGACAACATGTCTCCCCACAGTGATCATCATACCGCTCATCACTTGGTCCTTTAGCAAATATATCTTATTTTTTTTGTTAAATCTCTTTTTATTGAGAAACAATAGCAGACAAGAAAAATCGCTGTGTACAACGACCAAGAATAGAACATTTACAAGTCAAGATACATATAGCAAACGGAAGGTGAGCTCTTGAGGCCTATTGGATTCAAACAAACTCCAGGTATCCAGCGGGTTGTTAAGGCGGGTTGGAGCAGATATTTGTAATATGATGTCCAGAGCTCCATATAGGTATCTTTATCAGCTATGACATGTCACTTAAGACATACTCAGATGTCATGGACACCGTGACATAAGGTAGAGGGGAGAAGGAAGAAGAAGAATAGGGTAAGGTAACTAGACTGAGAATGGGGAAGAGGTATAAGGGAAGGCTGTACTTTTATAATCAGAAGGTGGAGTGAATGAGAGGAGTGGCGAGCTGACTTGAAGCTCATGGCAGTGAGAGATCTCAATATGTACAGTACTACTGTCGTTAACGCTAGGAGGCCATAAACAAAGCTGGGAAAAACTGATCCAAACTGAACGAAGGAAGGAAGCGAACAAAAGATCCTCTAACATGGACCTAAAGGAGAGTGTAATTTCCCCCAAGGTAAGTTAACTTTGACTTTGGTGAATGTCTCATACTCATGAGAACTTCCTATATGCTTTCCAGGGACCCCATATCTTCAGAAAGGCTGAGCGAGAGTGAGTCTTCCAGTGGGCCAATTCCTCAAAATGATACAATTGATCTACTTTTTCTATCCAGGCAGAGGTAGGAGGGGGAAAATCCTTTAGCCAATACAAGGGTATGAGTAACTTAGCAGCTGTGATAAGCATAGTGGGAAGGTTGCGTTTTCGAAGGGGTAAAGCTGACCAATGGGCACCAAAGTAGAATTAATTTGGGATCTAGTGAGATGGAAACGGAACATATCTGGTTGATCATCTCATTAATTTCTTTCCAAAAGGTTTGATGACAAGACCACCAAATATGTGAAAGCGAACCCGTGCCAGACCCTCATCTCCAGCACTGTTCCGATATATTGGGGTTAATACTATAAAGAAATTCCGGCGCCTTGTACCACCTAGAGATTAATTTGCATGAATTTTTTTGAATTCTAATGCATCTATTAAAGCCATGGGAGTTGCTTAGAATAAATGATTTTTCCGGGTCAGATAGTGTGATGGAGAGTTCTTTTTCCCAGGTTTGTATAAAATAAACAGCTGGAGGTTTATGTGATAAGGCCAATTTATATGAAAGGGAAAACAGATTTCTGGGAAGGGGATCTCTGTCTAACAGTTGTTCGAGCCAGGACTAAGAGTTTTGGGGATTGTGGGGTACCGAGGCTAACCTAGTATCTACACGAAAATCGTGTAGGTGTAAAAAGGGCGATGTGCGGACTTTGGGGCGGGTTAATACATCGTCCCAAACTAAAGAACCATCCCCCGCTTGTATGTCTTTTAAGGTAAGAGATGACAATAGGAGTCAAACTCCAGAGGGCTGGGTAATTTGAGGATGTATGTGTAGTTGTAATAAATCTAGGGGCAGGTTTGGGGACTGGAATTGAATAGTGCAATTACAATAGAACTCGGTCCTAACCGCTAGTGCCCCTTTCAAAAGTGCGGGGTGCGTTTTATTTCTTCTAAAGGGTCTGATCCCCCAAAGAATGGCTTTATCAGAGGTGGTTAGCAGCGATTTTTCAATTTCCGTGCAGAGACTCACAGGGTTAGGAGACAACAACTCCAAACATCTAGTTAGCTGCATGGCTTTATAATATAGGAGTATGTCCGGCAGACCAAAGCCTCCGAATCTCCTCTCCCTGGTCAGAGTAGCATAGGCTATTCTCAGGGATTTGCTCCTTCATAGAAAAAAAGGACAATGCCCTACGAGTCTCTGCAAAAAAGGAATTCGGTAACCAAATAGAGAGAACCTGGAGGAGATAAAGTAATTTAGGCACAATATATACCGTAAGAAAATTTTTCTGCCCTATCCAGGAGATAAAAGGAAGTTTTACAGACTTAAGATGGGATCGGATTGATTGTAGAAGAGGGGTATAATTAAGGGAGAAGAAGTCACTCAGGTTGGCAGAAATGTGAATCCCCAAAAACGGTATACTTTTGGAGGCCCATGTAAAGGGGGTGGCCCGTTTGAGTGAGTTAGGTATGGATGCGGGGCATGATATATTTAAAGCCGTAGACTTGTAATTAATTTTAAAGTTCGACACATATACATAGTCCAAAAATATGGATATTAATCTGGGAAATGTGGTTAAAGGATTAGAGGTCATAACTAGGAGATCATCGGCGAATGCTGCGGTCAGGTGTGAATGGGTGCCTACCATAATTCCCTGAATTGCGGGGTCTTGCCTGATTCTGGAAAGCAAAGTTTCCATCACCAAAACAAATAAAGCCGGTGATAATGGGCAACCCTGTCATGTGCCATTTGAAATACGAAACGGGGCGACAGGGTGCCATTAATTTTCACCCTCGCTGAACTGAGGAGAGAGGCCAAAAGCTGACAGGGTCACCGCCATATATTGCCAGCTGACTCTGTCAAAGGCCTTTTCTGCATCTGTACTCAGTAAGGCCATTGGAGTTTGCGTAGTTTGGGCAAGAGCTATTGATCGCAATAGACGCACCGTGTTCTCCTTTCCCTGCCGGCCTTTAATGAATCCTACTTGCTCTTTGTTTATTATGGTGGGCAGGATTGTCTGAACACGTTGGGCTAGGATTTTGGCCCACCATTTAATATCAGTGTTGAGCAAGGATATCGGGCAGTAACAACCGCACTCAAGTGGGTCTTTATTGATTGTGCAGAACTGTGATATGAGCCTCTAGGGCCTGTGTCGGAAGTGAACCTCCTTCGAGGAGGTAGTTGCATAGTGTTGTGAAGTGGGGCACTAAAGTTTTGCTAAACGTTTTGCAGCATTGTATTGTGAAACCGTCTGGTCCTGGGCTTTTGCCAGACGGAATGGATGCCAATACTTGGGAGACTTCTTTTGAAGATATTGGGGCAGTCAATTGAGTTGAATGAGATGCAGATATTTTGGGCAAATTTATAGATGAGAGGAAAGATTCAGTGGCTCTTGCTAAGGAGAGGAGGAGATTTGTAGGGAGGGAAGAGGAGGCAGATAGATTGTTGAAGCCCTGCATAAAAGTTTTGGAACGCCCGTGCCATGTCAGGAGTAGATTTACGGAGCATGCCCGAGGAGTCTCTGATAGCCGAAATGAATGAATCGGAGTGTTGTTTCTTCAGCATATCCGACATGAGTTTATTGCCTCTATCTCCGTGGGCATATGCTCGAAATCTAGACCGGAGAAGAATTTTTGCCGAAGTAACATTTAACAGGTTCTTAAGCTCTGTACAGAGTTGTGCTAGCTTTTTGTCTTTTTCCCTAGTTGTAGTCTGTTTGTAAGAAACCCGAGAAATTTGTGACAGGAGGGCATCTAGAGCTGCTGTACGTTGCTTTTCAATTTTTGAGCCTAAAGCTATAAGCTCTCCCCCTTATGACAGACTTGTGTGCCTCCCAGACTGTAGATGGGGAAACTGTGTCTGAGGAGTTAAGGGCAAAATATTCCCTGAGAGAGTTAGTTATTTGCGCAATATGAGAATGGTCTGCTATCAAAGTCTCATTTAGACACCAGATCCACTTCCTTTTGGGTACTGCTTTCAGTAAGATATAGAGATATATTGGTGCGTGGTCTGATATTACCAATGCTAGCCCCAGTGACCAATGTCACATGTGGAGTTGATAGGAATAGGTAGTCAAGCCTGGAGAAAGTGGATTTGGCGTGAGAGTAGATTGTATAGTCAATAACCGTGGGGTTGAGAGTTCTCCATACATCTGTCACCCCCAACTCATGTAAAGTGGCTTTCAGTCGGCCCAACAATTTATGTGAGATCTGTGAGCGCTTAGAGGAAGAGTCTAGATCTGGTGTTAATGGCAGGTTAAAGTCCCCTCCCAGGACGACCATGCCCTCTTTAAATTGCATTAAGAGTTTGAGCGTGTTGTGTAACCACTGGTGGGAAGAGACCATAGTTTTTGGTGAAACACCTAGCTGGTATACTGACTACATCGTCCTCTGGGCCCGCTACATAGATGACATTTTCGTCCTGTGGAGCGGGCTAGAGGACGAGTTCAGGAGGCTAGTGGATGAGCTTAACAGCAACTCCATCAACCTCCGATTTACGTCGGAGATTGTGCATAACAACTTGCCTTTTTTAGACATTTGCATCTCGAGAGACACCGGGGGGGTCTACAGACCACTATTTTCCGCAAGGAAACATCCACCAACTCACTTCTTCGGTGGGACAGTTGCCATCCTGTCCCACTGAAACGTGGGATCCCAGTTGGCCAATATCTGAGACTCAAACACAATTGTTTAGAACCCCGTGAATTTATACGACAGGCAAACGAGCTCAGACAGCGTTTCCGGGCACGGGGTTACCCGATAACACGCTGAGAAAGGCCTACCAAAGGGCCCGACATGAGACGCGTACCACGCTCCTACATCCCACGGTGGGCTCCACAACTAGTCCACAACAAAAGAAGTTACGTATCATCGGTACGTTTGATTCAGCCGCTAGAGAAATTAAGGCGATCATGGCACGCAATTGGGACACTCTCCTGATGGATCCAGATTTGACTGCTGTTGTAAGCCCTTATCCATCAGTGACCTTCAGGAGAGGGACCAATCTGAGGGACAAATTTGTACATAGCCATTACAATCCTCCTACAAAGAAGACGTGGCTGGATCAACCGGTGAATGGTTGTTTCAAATGCGGTAGATGTAGCTTTTGCAAATATGTCACCCAGGACAAAGTGGTTACAGTCGGCCCTGCGTACCCAGACCACCGTATACAGGATTTCATCAATTGCCGCACCACAGGCGTGTTTTACCTCCTCACCTGTGAGTGCGGCATTAGGTATGTTGGTAAGACCCGTAGGGAGCTACGGGTACGCATAGGTGAGCATCTAGACGATATCCGCAACAATAGGGACACCCCAGTAGCAAGGCACATCTATTCTGCCCACGACGGGAGTTCATCGGGGATTAGGTTTATAGGACTGGAGGTGATCAAGAAGCCACCACGCGGAGGGAACTGGGATAGGAGAATTCTCCAGAGGGAGTGTTGGTGGATCTTCAGGCTGAGGACCACCAACCCCTTTGGTCTTAATGACCAGTTGCAATTCGGCTGTTTTCTGTGATTGCGTCAATATCCCTCTCCCCTCCACCAGCTTCCGTGATGGATTCTGGATATCCCTGTTGACCCCTGCCAACTGCATTACTGTGTCATTGTATTTTTTGCAATGCTCCGGTTGTAGTTGTGGCCTCAAGACCCCATGGTTTGGCTCCGATCACCATATATTAAGGGCCATCTGGCCTTGGGACCATAGTATACCTTGCGGATCTCACGACGAAACCACCTGATGCAACGGGTTTCTTGTGTCCTAAATCATTTATTGTTTGTTGGGTTATGTCTCCAAGTGATCATCATACTCCATCTGGGCCCATCCACCCGCTGTTGGCATCACTCGGATGCTACCATTCATTAATGGAATAAAATAATCACAATTATATATTGTCTTATTGCCTAATTTGGCAATCACACCTTGCCTAGGCCTAGGGGGGCGGCCTGTCATTTAATGCCCCTCTTTGAGGTCCCACGGTGTTGGTGACCCCCCTATCACCAACACAGGTGTAGTAGTAGGAGTTATCTATATCTATTGAGCGACTCCTCCCACCGCCGCTATCCTCACCTTACAGCCGATGCCGCACCCCATACGCGATGACGCATCCGGACAATGACGTCCATTACCGCGTCACTGGAACTGCGTGGCAGCCGGGCTGCCCATTGTACTACTGCGCATGTCCTGGGACGGAGGCGGATCGTTGCGTCACCTGACATGTGATTGTCACATGACGCCGACCGCACTCCTCACGCAGGCGCATAGCCAGCCTGCTTCTGGATTTAAACTGATTGGCGCACACTGTAGCGCTGACAGACGCCGATACAGAAGCGGTCAGTCTACCTGCACTACCGCTTCACATGGCATTCGCCATACGTGCTCCATGTTGAAAATCGTAAGTTAACTCATCACTCTTTTGCCATATCTGCAATGATTGTTGTTAGACACAGGTCCTTAATGGATTATATATACATATATTTTTCCTAGGTATCTGGACTGTTCTGGACTATACCAGTCCAATCAGGTCTGCGCAACCCACAGGGTTACCCCTGTTTACCCCTCCTTCCAACCTAGATATTTACCACTTTGGGCTGAGAGCACTGTCTCTTATGCCTTATGCTTCATGATCAGAACAGTGAGTAAATCTATGATCCACATGGCATAGTTACAAAGATTAATGTCAGGTTTGGTACTTGAATGGATTTTTCTTTGTCATTTTTGCTGTTCACAGGTATCTGGGCTGATTTGGACCACACCGGTCGAGTCAGGTTCTTTAACCAATAGGCCCTCTAGATATAGATATAATATCGTAGGGTGGTAGGAGTGGGGATACTATCCTCCACTATTTGACCCCTGTCCCCTGAAGAGTTAAGGTGTCTATTTTTAGTAAAGTGGAGGCACCCTTTATACTTTGATATATTTCCGAAATAACGAAACGCGTAGGGACGGGACCCTATATACAGGCTCGGACTGGCCCACAGGGGTACAGGGGAATCCCCCGGTAGGCCCTTGAGCAAGGTGGGCCCCTAGTCTCCCACCCCCTGCACAAGTGGCACATAACACAGTAGATTTACTGCACTACATACATATATTCAATGCAGAGCACCTCAACAAGCCTATGTTCATATATTGTTAAAATATCTTATATTTGAATGTATCCGTACAGTGGGCCCCCAAAATAAATTTTACTGGTGGGCCCTAGGTACCCCAGTCCGACACTGCCTATATACATATATCATACCCATTTCCCCCATCTGACTCTGGCAGCCCTTATCATCATCAGGACCAAATTGTTGTCCCTTTAGGGCTACCTAGGGCGACTTAATAGGGCTAGGTTCCGGACGTGGCCACCCCTTGCGGGGACAGGACCCCGTGATAGGAGGATACCATAGGGACTTACAGGCCAAGTAGGGCATTAACAGGGCTAGACTCTTCCCTGTAGCCCCTTGGAACCCTGGTATCACGGACAAGAGGACGTGTCTCATAACACAAGCAGCTCCTCCACCTCCTGTGCACTGGAGTACATCTGTCCTGACTGGCACTCCCGGTAAGATCCACCCTTTACTTTGCCTTATGGCATCATTTTAGGTCTACGGCACCAGCCAAAGACCCCAATTTTGTGTTTAACTGGTGGTCAGCTCTGACTGAGGGACCTACCTTGTGGGGACTCACCCACTTGGGCCCCACATTGTTGTCTGTGTTGTTTTGTCTAGTAGGGGCTTGTTTTCCCAAATTTGGGATCTTAATTAATTCTAATAAACCCTAGTTTTTTATAATACCTTACTGACGTTGACGAAACTCAATGAGAAGAGTTATTATTACCTATTCATAAATGTTTATATATATAATCTATGTTTAGGCAAATATGGCATGTCTATTGTTATGATATTGGCTATATACTATGTTTGGACACATGAACTTGCCATGTAAATCTTTTGTGTGCTATATGAAAAAAATGATAAAGAATTAAAAAAAAGGGAATAAAGCTCAAAATCCTTCTAATAGCTTTTATTTCCATACACCCAAATGCATTGGGAACACTTCACATTCTATTCCACAGCAAAGCATGAAGAAAAATATATCAAATTTGTGTTGTTCCTCTAAAACAAAAATTGAAGAAAAGTGAATATTAGACTGTTCAAAAAAAATAGCAGTGTTTGTATTCTTTACAAACTCAAACATTCACTATATAAACTGAAAAATGTTTGAAGATTTTGCTTTCCTTTGAATCACTTAACTAATATCTAGTTGCATAACCACTGTTTCTGAGAACTGCTATACTTCTGTGTTGCATGGAGTCAACCAACTTCTGGCCCCTGTGAACAGGTATTCCAGCCCAGGATGATTGGACTACGGTGCATTCAACAGTTCTTCTCTATTTCTTGGTTTTGCCTCAGATGCTTACGCCACCATGCTTCACTGTCTTCACAGTGTACTGTGGCTTGAATTCAGTGTTTGGGGGTCATCTGACAAACTGTCTCCGGCCACTAGACCCAAAAAGAACAATCTTACTTTCATCAGTCCACAAAATGTCTCTTTAGGCCAGTCAATGTGCTCTTTGGCAAATTGTAACCTCTTCAGCACATGTCTTTTTTTTCAACAGTGGGACTTTGCAGGGGCTTCTTTCAGCTTGGCTTCACATAGGTGTCTTCTAATTGTAACAGTACTCACAGGTAACTTATTTGATCTTCCTGGAACTGATTGTTGGCTGAGTCCTTGCAATTTTGGCTATTCTTCTATCCATTTGAATGGTAGTTTTTCGCTTTCTTCCACGTCTTTCAGGTTTTGGTTGCTATTTTAAAGCATTTGCGATCGTTTTAGCTGAGTAGCCTATTATTTTATGCACTTATTTATATGTTTCACCCTTTCCAATCAACTTTTTAATCAAGGTACGCTGTTCTTCTGAACAATGTCTGGAATTACCCATCCTCCTCAGAATTTCAGAGAGAAATGCACTGTAACCAGCATGTATAACATTTGCTGCCTTCCTTCCTTAACCACCTCTGGACCGCCTAACGCAGATGTGCGGTCCGGAGGTGGCAGCGCTGCGCACAGTCACGCATATACGCGTCATCTTGCGAGACGCGAGATGACGCGAATATGCGCGCGCGCATGCGCAGTTCGCGCCGGCATTTCGCACAGGAGTATTTCGTCAGCAACCTGCCAGCCAATGATCGTGGCTGGCAGGTTGCTGATTTTTAAAAAAGCCAATCAAAGTGCCAGATATCAGATCATATTAGTAAATATGATCTGATATATGGCTGCCTGCTCCTCTGCTGGTTCTTTTCGTCGGTTGGATCCAGCAGAGGAGCAGGCTTCACAGTGAGTACACCAAACACTACACTTTAGCCCCTGATCACCCCCCTGAACCCCAATTAACCCTTTGATCACCCCTGTCAATCACAAGTGAAAAGAAAAAAGTGATCAGTGCAAACTGTCACTTTTTTTTTCCACTGTTATTGACCGTTAGGTTTTAGGTATAGTTTAGGTCCCTTGGTTAGGTAGTTAGCGATCAGTTAGCGCCCAGCCCACCGCACCGCAGTCCGTTATTCGCTGATTAGCGTATCGCTAATCAGCATTTGTACTTTTATAGTATCTGGAAGTGATCAAAACTGATCACGGTCAGATCTATAATAGTACTAGTGTCACTTTAGTTCGCCCTCCACCCAAAACGCAGTGTTTGCCCGATCAGGCCTGATCGGTCGCCCACACGTGCGTTCGCCCACACCCGCCCCACCGCAGTGACAAAAAAAATGTTTTTTTTGATCACTGCACATTCACTTTACACGCACTGTGGCAATAAAAAAATCAGTTTTGATATTTTTTTATCAACCGCAGCGGCCTCCGGTACTTCGCTAGCCTCCCCTTTGTAAGACAGGCTTGCTTTTTTTTTCTTGGGTAGTCTCAGGGAATACCCCTAAATTTAGTTGCCCACATGTCTAACAGGGGGTATTCTTCTGAAGAGGCCTACAGGCTTCTGACCCAGTCGGATGAGGAGTGGGAACCCTCATCTGATGAATCCAGCGGGTCAGAATACGAACCTGTAGAAAGCAGTGGCTCTCTGACCCAAAGTTCGGACGAGGAGGCTGAGGTCCCTGATAGCACCAGGCGTACACGGCCCCGTGTCGCTAGACCGCAGGTTGCGCAGGATCCGCTTCAAGAGCAGCAGAGTGGGGCTGGTGCTGTCGGATTACGTGGTAAGGCATACACCAGCAGCCCAGCCCTCCCTGGACCTAGTACCAGCACTGCCGTACAACCTGGTGAAGTAGCGAGCACCAGAAGGGCAGTTGAAGCTGGTACGGTGGCACGTGCAGTAGTGACCCCGTCGCAGCCACCGCAAAGACGTGCCCGTAGAGCCCCTAGAATCCCAGAGGTGCTGGCAAACCCTGATTGGCAGTCCCCAACTTCAGCCGCACCTGTAGTTTTCCCTTTCACTGCCCAGTCTGGAGTTCGGGTTGAGACAGCTCAGATCGGTTCGGCCCTGGGATTTTTTGAGCTGTTCTTGACTGTGGAGCTTTTAGACATAGTTGTGGCCGAAACAAACAGGTATGCCACACAATTTATCACCGCTAACCCGGGAAGCTTTTATGCCCAGCCTTTCCGGTGGAAACCAGTCCAAGTTTCCGAACTTAAAACTTTTCTGGGCCTCCTCCTCAACATGGGCCTGACAAAAAAGCATGAATTGCGGTCATATTGGTCCACGAACCCGATTCATCACATGCCCATGTTCTCTGCTGCCATGTCCAGGGCACGATTTGAGGCCATCCTGCGGTTCCTGCACTTTAGTGACAACACCGCCTCCCGTCCCAGGGGCCACCCTGCTTTTGACCGGCTCCACAAAATTCGGCCCCTCATAGACCATTTCAACCAGAAATTTGCAGATATTTATACCCCAGAGCAAAACATCTGCATAGACGAGTCCCTGATACATTTTACCGGGCGCCTTGGCTTCAAACAATACATCCCAAGCAAGCGCGCCCGGTATGGGGTCAAATTGTATAAGCTCTGTGAAAGGGCCACAGGCTATACCCACAAATTTCGTAAACTATGAGGGAAAAGATCAGACCCTGGAGCCGGTCGGTTGCCCTGACTACCTGGGGAGCAGTGGGAAGACAGTTTGGGACTTGGTGTCACCCTTATTCGGCAAGGGGTACCATCTTTATGTGGACAATTTCTACACAAGTGTGGCCCTCTTTAGGCATTTGTTTCTAGAACGGATTGGCGCCTGTGGTACCGCGCGAACTAGTCGCGCGGGCTTCCCCCAACGGCTCGTTACCACCCGTCTTGCAAGGGGGCAGAGGGCCGCACTGTGTAACGAAGAACTGCTCGCGGTGAAATGGAGAGACAAGCGTGACGTTTACATGCTCTCCTCCATTCACGCAGACACGACAATACAAATTGAGCGAGCAACCCGTGTCATTGAAAAGCCCCTCTCAGTCCACGACTATAACCTCCACATGGGAGGGGTGGACTTCAATGACCAGATGTTGTCTCCGTATTTAGTTTCCCGACGCACCAGACGCTGGTATAAGAAGGTGTCTGTATATTTAATTCAATTGGCTCTGTACAATAGTTTTGTTCTCTACAGTAAGGCTGGGAGAACTAGATCCTTCCTCAAATTTCAGGAAGAGATCATCGAGAACCTCCTGTATCCAGGAGGTTCCGTGGCCCCAACCACCAGTGTAGTTAGCCGTCTACACGAGCGACATTTCCCCAATGTCGTTCCTGGTACCTCAACCCAACAGTCACCCCGAAAAAGATGTCGTGTCTGTAGCAGGAGTGGAATAAGGCGTGACACACGCTATTTCTGTCCTGACTGTTCCGACCACCCTGCCCTATGCTTTGGAGAGTGTTTCCGGAAGTACCACTCACAGGTACACTATTAGCATAGGGATCATCTCACCAGGACAGGCACACAGGGCTATTAGGGCCCATTCACTCACTGCTGCTGCAAACGTCTCCTTTCACATGGGACAAAGTGCATAACGCACTTCGCCACATCTTTGGGCGATTTGCGCTTTGCACATTGACCCATGGGGAAGGAGAGGTTTGTTCTATAAAGGTAAAAAAAAAAACACACCAGTAAGCAAACACGTTAACGTTCAGTTAAAAAAGTTAAAGTTTATATGTTCTGTTGAAAAGTTAATAAAATTATTGCGTTGCGGCCTGGTTTTTTCTTTTTTTACCTTCCAGGTGGACCAACCGATTGACTAGCAGCAGCACCGATGTGCATTCTGACAGAAGCATTGCGCTGCTGTCAGATTACACGCAAGTCGGTGTATGCGGCGCTGCAAGACGGGATTTTCTCCTCTGCAGTGACAGATACGTTTGCCAAGGCATACGAGCTGAGGAGGAGGCGGCGTTCCTATGCTTTGGCAAACACTTTGTATATATATATTTAAAAAAATAAAAATAAATCCCGGCAATGATTTATTCATCCACATCGATTGATGTGGATGGAGAAATCTGGTTTGCCAGGGCATACGAGCTAAGTGGGTATGGATGTAGGGCGGAGCTCCTATGTCCTGGCAGACGCCTTTCCCCTCCATATTTTTTTTTTTGGCAGAGATTTTTTCATCCACATTGATCGATGCGAATGAAGAAATCTGTGCCGTTCATTTTTTTCTTTCAGCCCAGAGGCTGAACGGAAAAAAAAAATCTCATTACCTGTATGCTCAATATAAGGAGAATAGCAGAAACTCCTAATGCTGGCCATACATGTAATGATTGCGGAGACCCTCAAATGCCAGGGCAGTACAAACACCCCACAACTGACCCCATTTTGGAAAGAAGACACCCCAAGGTATTTGCTGAGGGGCATATTGAGTCCATGAAAGATTAAAATTTTTGTCCTAAGTTAGCGGAAAGTGAGACTTTGTGAGAAAAAAATAAATAAATAAATTTCCGCTAACTTATGCAAAAAAAAATAATTTCTATGAACTTGCCAGGCCCCTCATTGGATACCTTGGGGTGTCTTCTTTCTAAAGTGGGGTCACATGTGGGGTATTTATACTGCCCTGGCTTTTTAGGGGCCCTAAAGCATGAGAAGAAGTCTGGGATCCAAATGTCTAAAAATGCCCTCCTAAAAGGAATTTGGGCCCCTTTGCGCATCTAGGCTGCAAAAAAGTGTCACACATCTGGTATCGCCGGACTCAGGAGAAGTTGGGCAATGTGTTTTAGGGTGTCATTTTACATATACCCATGCTGGGTGAGATAAACATCTTGATCAAATGCCCACTTTGTATTAAAAAATTGGAAAAGTTGTCTTTTGCCAGGATATTTCTCTCACCCAGCATGGGTATATGTAAAATGACACCCCAAAACACATTCCCCAACTTCTCCTGAGTACGGCGATACCAGATGTGTGACACTTTTTTGCAGACAAGGTGGGCAAAGGGGCACATATTCCAAAGTGCACCTTTCGGATTTCACCGGTCATTTTTTACAGATTTTGATTGCAAAGTACTTCTCACACATTTGGGCCCCTAAATTGCCAGGGCAGTATAACTACGCCACAAGTGACCCCATTTTGGAAAGAAGACACCCCAAGGTATTCCGTGAGGGGCATGGCGAGTTCCTAGAATTTTTTATTTTTTGTCGCAAGTTAGTGGAATATGAGACTTTGTAAGGAAAAAAGAGAAAAAAAAAAATCATCATTTTCCGCTAACTTGTGACAAGAAATAAAAAATTCTAGGAACTCGCCATGCCCCTCACGGAATACCTTGGGGTGTCTTCTTTCCAAAATGGGGTCACTTGTGGCGTAGTTATACTGCCCTGGCAATTTAGGGGCCCAAATGTGTGAGAAGTACCTTGCAATCAAAATGTGTAAAAAATGGCCTGCAAAATCTGAAAGGTGCACTTTGGAATATGTGCCCCTTTCCCCACCTTGGCAGCAAAAAAGTGTGACACATCTGGTATCGCCGTACTCAGGAGAAGTTGGGGAATGTGTTTTGGGGTGTCATTTTACATATACCCATGCTGGATGAGAGAAATATCTTGGCAAAAGACAACTTTTCCCATTTCTTTATACAAAGTTGGCATTTGACCAAAATATTTTTCTCACCCAGCATGGGTATATGTAAAATGACACCCCAAAACACATTCCCCAACTTCTCCTGAGTACGGCGATACCAGATGTGTCACACTTTTTTGCTGCCAAGGTGGGCAAAGGGGCACATATTCCAAAGTGCACCTTTTGGATTTCACCAGTCATTTTTTACACATTTTGATTGCAAAGTTCTTCTCACACATTTGGGCCCCTAAATTGCCAGGGCAGTATAACTACCCCACAAGTGACCCCATTTTGGAAAGAAGACACCCCAAGGTATTCTGTGAGGGGCATGGTGAGTTCCTAGAATTTTTTATTTTTTGTCGCAAGTTAGTGGAATATGAGACTTTGTAAGAAAAAAATAAAAATAAAAAATCATCATCATTTTCCGCTAACTTGTGACAAAAAATAAAAAGTTCTATGAACTCACTATGCCCATCAGCGAATACCTTAGGGTGTCTACTTTCCGAAATGGGGTCATTTGTGGGGGTTTTCTACTGTTTGGGCATTGTAGAACCTCAGGAATCATGACAGGTGCTCAGAAAGTCAGAGCTGTTTCAAAAAGCGGAAATTCACATTTTTGTACCATAGTTTGTAAATGCTATAACTTTTACCCAAACCATTTTTTTTTGCCCAAACATTTTTTTTTATCAAAGACATGTAGAACAATAAATTTGGCGAAAAATTTATATATGGATGTCGTTTTTTTTGCAGAATTTTACAGCTGAAAGTGGAAAATGTCATTTTTTTGCAAAAAAATCGTTACATTTTGATTAATAACAAAAAAAGTAAAAATGCCAGCAGCAATGAAATACCACCAAATGAAAGCTCTATTAGTGAGAAGAAAAGGAGGTAAAATTCATTTGTATGGTAAGTTGCATGACCGAGCGATAAACGGTGAAAGTAGTGTAGTGCCGAAGTGTAAAAAGTGCTCTGGTCATGAAGGGGGTTTCACCTAGCGGGGCTGAAGTGGTTAAATAAGGGCAATAATTGCCACCTGTTTTTCAAAGAATGAATGACCTCACTCATTAAACTCCACACTGCTATTATTTTGAACATACCCCTTTCAATAAGTGATTGAATTGCAGAGAATCAGCAGCATGCATGTCATGACTGTTGGGTCTGTTAGGTCTCTATTACTCTACTACACCTGCTAGTAAATTATTTGCCATTTAGAAATATCCTTTTAAGACTTCCGGTTCCGGCGCTGGGATGCGAGCAGCAGAGTGAAAGAGCTCCGGCACCCGCTTGTCTGCAAATTGAATCCCTGCCTGAATTACCGGTGTGGGAAGGTTAACAGGGCGACACCCAAGGTCTCCAACTAGCCACAGAGCTCTGTACATGGAGCATTACCTCCTGAGGAGCGGCAGCCTGAAATCCACCATGTCCGGCAGCAGCAGTGCGGGAGACTCTCAGAGCAAGATGGCGGAGTCTCGTCCCCCCTCACCTGAATCAGTGCCTGAGGCGAGTCTCCTATACAGCATCCAACTACTGCGATAACGCAGGGCATTGATTATAAATCGCTGGCTATTGAAGTGGCCACCTATCTAGCTCCTGATATCAGGGATACACTGACGAAGACCCTGTCAGCGTCCCTGCAACAGCTCCATGAAACCATCCATCAGCATGACGGTAAGCTGGAAGAGCTGGACAGGGAACTCATTCTATGGAGAGTGAAAATGCCAATTTTGCACACACCCTGAGTGAACTGTCCAAACAAAATATGGTTTTACTGGGCCTAATCGGCTTACCAGAATCTATAAAGCCTCAGGATTTAAAGGAACTCTGTGAATTAGATCTGCCACGAGCTTTGGGCCTAGAGGGGCATCATAAGGTAGAACGAGAGCACAGAATTGGCCTCTTAGAGGACTCGCAAGCGAAGAGATCTGGTGGGTCACGCAGTGCTCCTCTTAAGCCGTGCCAAGTTATTATGAAATACCTTGATTATTGTGATAAGGAAGCCATACTCAGGGCTTTCAGAATCAGGAAAGGTCCCCTCAAGCTGCAAGGCCATAATATCCTACTGTTTGCTGATTATTCAGCAGCTGTGGCGAAGAAATATCCTTTCTACCAAAAACTGTGATTGATCAGGTTAGTGATGTCTGACTGCTATTATTTTGAACACAACTGTACGTGAGTTCACTATCCTGGCAATCTGAAACTCAAAATTACCATCCACCATGACAGGAGGTAGTGGCAGGGAGAACGGTTCAGCAGGTTCAACATATCTTTTCAGCAATGACTTCTGAAACACATGATGAATCTTCAAAGCAATCAGATTAATAATGGCAGAGATCTTTTATGGCCCAATAAACCTTGGCCCCAACTTCCAAGAGGATACCTTTAATTTAATTTTTCTTGTGGACAGCCACACATAATCATCCACTCTCAGGTCTGGACCACTCACACATCTCTTGTGAGCCATATGTTTATACCTTTTGCCCGTTTTATTTAAATTGTTTTGAATCTTCTGCCAAATAGATGACAACGAAGAGGAGAATCTTTCCTCTTCAGGTATACCAGACGTCTCAGCACCAGAAAATGTGCCAAACTGAGGATGGAACCTATATCCACCAAAAAAGTGACTTATCAGTGGACTCCTGTCTACGGTTATTTATGGCAAACTCGGCCGAAGACAAAAATGAAAACCACTCCTCTTGATTCTCAGAGACAAAACATCTCAAATAAATCTCCAGATTCTGGTTAGTGTGCTCAGTCTGCCCGTTCGACTGAGGATAAAAGGCCAAAGAGAAGGACAATTGGACCCCCAGACGAGTACAGAATGCCTTCCAGAATCTGGAAACAAATTAAGTGCGTCTATCAGACACCACGTCAGAGAGAATGCCGTGTAGTTTCACAATGTTATCGACAAACACTTAAGTGAAAGTTTTGGCAGTAGGTGATAATGGTCTAAAGTGTGCCATCTTGCCGAAGCAAGTTTCCCAGAAAAATAAGGCAAATCTGTGATAAAGTCCATGGACAAATGAGTCCAGGGTCGGGATGGGATAGACAAGGGAAGTAGAGATCCTGACGGCCGAGTAAATGCATCGGGAAACTAAATAAGGAGCCAACATCTGGTCATTGAAGTCCACCCCTCCCATGAGCGAATTATAGTCGTGGACACAGAGGGGCTTTTCAATGACACTGGTTGCTTGTTCAATTTGTATTGTCGTGTCTGCGTGAATGGAGGAGAGCATGTAAACATCACGCTTGTCTCTCCATTTTACCACAAGAAGTTCTTCATTACACAAGGCAGCCCTCTCCCCCCTTGCAAGACGGCTGGTAACCAGCCATTGGGGGAAGCCCTGGCGACTAGGTTGCGCGGTGCCACAGCAGCCAATCTGTTCTAGGAACAAATGCCTGAAGAGGGGCACACTTGTGTAGAAATTGTCCACATAAAGATGGTATCCCTTGCCAAATAAGGGTGAGACCAAGTCCAAGACTGTCTTCCCACTGCTCCCCAGGTAGTCAGGGCAACCGACCGGCTCCAGGGTCTGATCTTTACCCTCATAGATCCAAAATTTGTGGGTATAGCCTGTGACCCTTTCACAGAGCTTATACAATTTGACCCCATACCAGGCGCGCTTGCTTGGGATGTATTGTTTGAAGCCAAGGCGCCCGGTAAAATGTATAAGGGACTCGTCTACGCAGATGTTTTGCTCAGGGGTATACAAATCTGCAAATTTGTTGTTGAAGTGGTCTATGAGGGGCCGAATTTTGTGGAACCGGTCAAAAGCTGGGTGGCCTCTGAGGCGGGAGGTGGTCTTATCGCTAAAGTGCAGGAAACGCAGGAGGGCCTCAAATCGTGCCCTGGACATGGCAGTAGAGAACATGGGCATGTGATGAATTGGGTTCGTGGACCAATATGATTGCAATTCATGCTTTTTGGTTAGAGCCATGTTGAGAAGAAGGCCCAGAAAAAAAAAATATTCGGAAACTTGGACTGGTTTCCACCGGAAAGGCTGGGCATAATAGCTTCTTGGGTTGGCGGCTATAAATTGAGTGGCATACCGATTTGTTTCTGCCACGACTATGTTCAAGAGCTCCGCAGTCAAGAACAGCTCAAAAAATCCCAGTGCCAAACCGATCTGAGCTGTCTCAACCCAAACTCCAGACTGGGCGGTGAAAGGGGGAACTAATGGTGCGGCTTAAGTTGGGGACTGCCAATCAGGGTTTGCCAGCACCTCAGGGACTCTAGGGGTCTACGGGCCTGTCTGTGCAGTGGCTGCGACAGGGTAACTATTGCACGTGCCACAGTACCAGCTTCAACTTCTGGTGCTCGCCACTTCACCATGTTGTACGGCAGTGCTGGTACTAGGTCCAGGGTGGGCTGCGCTGCTGGTGTATGCCTCACCACCTAATCCGACAGCGCCAGCCCCACTCTGCTGCCCTCAAAGCGGATCCTGCACAACCTTTGGTGTAGCAACACGGGGCCGGGTACGCCTGTTGGTATCAGGGACCTCAACCTCCTCGTCCGAACTTTGGGTCAGAGTGCCACTGCTTTCTACAGGTTCATATTCTGGGTCAGAAGCCTGTAGGCCTCTTCAGAAGAATACCCTTTGTTTGACATTTGGACTACTAAATTTAGGGAGTATTCCCTGAGACTACCCAAGAAAAAAAGCAAGCCTGTCTTACAAATGGGAGGCTAGCGAAGTACCGGAGGCCGCTACGATTGATAAAAAATATCAAAACTGATTTATTTATTATAAGTGATTGTGCAGTGATCAAAAATAATAATAATTTTTTGTCACTGCGGCGGGGTAGGCATGGGTGAACGCACGTGTGGGCGACCGATCAGGCCTGATCGGGCAAACACTGCATTTTGGGTGGAGGGCTAAGGTGACACTAATACTATTATAGATCTGACTGTGATCAGTTTTGATCACTTACAGATACTATAAAAGTACAAATGCTGATTAGCAATACGCTAATCAGCGAATCAGTGACTGCGGTGCGGTGGGCTGGGCGCTAAACAATTGCCAACTACCTAACCAAGGGGCCTAAACTATCCTAAAACCTATCAGTCAATACCAGTGAAAAAAAAAAGTGACAGTTTACACTGATCACTTTTTTCCCTTTCACTAGGTGATTGACACGGGCGATCAAGGGGTTAATTGGGGTGATGGGAGTGATCTGGGGGCTAAGTGTGGTGTTTGGTGTACTCACTGTGATGTCTGCTCCTCTGCTGAGACCAACCGACCAAAAGAATCAACAGAGGAGCAGAGAACCCATTTAACACCTTATATTTATAAATATAAGGTGTTAAATGGCCTGTGATTTGTTTTTTTTTTAAATCATCAGCCTGCCAGCGATGATAATTGGCTGGCAGGCTGATGATGCGCATGCACGGGCCGGCTGTGAGAGTCATCTCGCGTCTCGCGAGATGACGCGTATATGCGTGACTCTGCCTCAGACTACCACCTCCGGACCGCGATCCTGCGTTAGGCGGTCCGGAGGCGGTTAAACACCTTGAGTCGTAGTTCCAAAGGGACAAGCAACTTTGTTGGAGGACAGGAATCAGGTGTCTCTCCCTGGGCCTCCAACACCTCTGCCTCAAGTTCAGGATGAAGGGCGGATACAACCACCCCATCAACCAATATCGGAGAAGGATCCTCCGAATCTTCCCCCCCCCCCTTCCCCCGGGAAAGCTACGTGACAAGACATCCGCCTTGATGTTTTTAATCCCAGGACGATAAGTGAAAATGAAATTAAATCTAGTAAAAAACAACGACCATCCGGCCTGCCTTGGGTTCAGACATTTAGCTGACTGCAAGTAGGCCAGATTTTTGTGATCAGTAATTACTGCAACGGGATGGATTGCTTCTTCCAACCAATGATGCCACTCTTCAAAAGCCAATTTAATGGCCAACAACTCTCTATTACCTACATCATAATTTATTTTGGCAACCCCTAACTCTGATGCATCAACTTCCACAATAAATCATTGTGACACATCCGGTTTCACCAGAATAGGAGCAGAAGCAAAACATTCCTTTATTGCTGTAAAAGCATGCAGACTGAGAAGTCCGCGCCTTTCTTAGTCATATCAGGTAATGGTTTAACAACAGTTGAGTAATTCAAGATAAATTTACGGTAGTAGTTGGTGAACCCCAAAAATCGCATGTGTGCCTTCAGATCTTTGGGTCGATCCCAGTCCAGCACAGCACAGACTTTTTCCAGATCCATACGAAAACCCGAAGATGAGAGTAGGTACCCCAGGAATTGCACTTCAGGGACCGCAAATACACACTTCTCCATTTTGGCATACAATTTATTCTCTCTTAAGGTCAGTAAGACCTGTCTCACATGATCCTTATGCGTCTCCATATCAGGGGAATAAATTAAAATATCATCCAGATAAACCACCACAAACCTGTCCACCAGATGATGAAAGATGTCATTGATGAAGTGTTGAAAAACCACAGGAGCATTGGACAAACCAAAAGGCATGACCAGATTCTCAAAATGACCCTCAGGAGTATTAAAGGCCATTTTCCATTCGTCCCCTTTCTTGACTCTTATCAGATTATATGTCCCCCCTGAAATCCAACTTAGAGAACACCTTGGCACCGACAATCTGATTGAATAAATCTGGGATCAAAAGAAGGGGATAGGCATCACGGATAGTGATTCGATTAAGTTCACAGAATCCAAACATGGCCTAAGAGTTCCATCTTTTTCTTTAACAAAGAAGAACCCCGCCGTCATTGGTGATTTGGATGGTCTAATATGACTTTTAGCCAAACTCTCGGTGATATACTCCAGCATGGCTACTTTTTCGGGTTTAGAAAGATTATACAACCGAGACTTTGGCAATCTAGCTTCGGGAATAAGGTTGACGGGGCAATCATACTCCGATGAGGAGGCAACTCCTGGTCTCCACCCTTAGAGAATACATCAGAAAAATCCATAAGGAAAGGAGGTAATATTTTAGTAGTCACAACAGAAAGCGACGTGCTAAGACAGTTGTCAAGGCAGAAATCACTCCAATCGAGAATCTGTCTCACTTGCCAATCGATAGTAGGGTTATGCTTGGTTAACCATGGTAAACCTAACACCAGAGGAGCAGGCAAACCCTCCAGCACAAAACATGAAATGGATTCGATATGAGAATCTCCTACCTTTAGGCGAATTTCATGCACCATTTGAGACAGATAGTTTTGAAAGAGAGGGGTGGAATCAATGGCAAACACATAAATATGTATGTGTAATGCACTTGTTGTCAAACCATGCTAACAGACAAACTGGCCATCCACTAGGTTAACCCCTGCCCCACTGTCAATAAATACTTCCATTTCCACAGTTTTGGCGCTACCTTGGCAGGCAGGAGAAATCGGGTACTACCGGTAAAAGACAAAAGATAAAAGTACATTCTCAACGTCCCCATCCACACTACCAAGAGTCAGAAGAGGACTAGACACATTAGGATTTTTTTTTTCTTCCCCTTTTCACCTTGATGTTTAACATAAGGACATACGTTAACAAAATGTCCTCCTTTACCACAGAAAAAGCAAAGTCTTTTCTTAATCCTAAAGTTTTTATCATCTGGTCCAAGTGTGACCTGACCCAATTGCATTGGCTCATCACCAAACAGGAGCTCGAGTGTCTCTTTACCTAGTGTCAGAAGAGACCGCTTCCCTGTATGATAATACATCCTGAGCAAGATGAACTTTAGATCTCTCCCTCAGGCGTCTATCAATACACACAGCCAGAGACATGGCCGCCTCCAATGACTCTGGATTTGCGTGAAATGCCAAGGCATTCTTCAGGTTCTCAGACAGTCCTTGAAAAAATTGACTACGGAGAGCTGGGTCATTCCATTCCGTATCAGTTGCCCACATCCTAAATTCAGAGCAATAGGACTCAGCAGAACGCTTTTCCTGCTGCAAGAAACGCAACTTGATCTGGGTCATCATAGAGATGTCTCAGAGCTCTGAAAAATTCAGCTACAGACCAGAGGGATTGTGAACCAGTCAGCAAACATAAAGCCCAAGACTGAACGTCACCTTTCAGCAACAAAATAATAATCCCCACTCTCGGACTCTCGTCCCCAGAAGAGCTAGGATGCAGTCTGAAATATAATTTGCACGATTCCCTGAACCGAACAAAGTTGTCACTTCCCCCGGAAAACCTATCCGGGAGAGCAACCTTCGGTTCAGGGAAGGCCTGGTTCCCGCTGCCGGAACCCATCGCCTGTGCAACGGCCATGTGGAGGTCAGCCACCTCTAAAGACAGCCCCTGCATACGATCGACCAGTGCAGAAACAGTATCCATAGCTGCACTGAAAAAACAAAGTATAACGGTTTGGGCGGTTGATAATATCACAGGTTAAAACACCAAATACACACCACAATGAATAGACAACAATCTAGGCCTCTAAAGCTAAGGAAGAGCGATGGCGACCTCCTAGTAATCCCTAGGCCTTTCCCTAACTCCTGCCAGTATGAGCAGATCCTGATGGTGGAAATACTCATACGCCGGATACCTAAAGCCCTGCTAAAACTGACGAGCCCTAGGATAGGTAGCAGGGGATGAGACAGCTGGTTCCTTCCAGAATGAAGGAACCTGCGTCTCCCTGAGGCCAAGAAACAACACACACCAGATAATAAGAAACAGCGAAGTCAACAAGTACTTAGCTTAGAGATGTATGGAGAAGCAGGAGATCCAAGACAAACCAGCACTAGCAACTCAAGGCAGAAACTATCAACCGCATGGTCAGCAGTGTGAGGTGAATCTAAATAGAGCCTCATCGCTGATAACGAGTGGCACCTGAGGAGAGGTGAGATCCTGCCAAACAACAACATACATAGAAGAAAACAGAGAGACCTGTCAGATAGCCTCACGTGCAGCAAGTCTATACGATCTTCTCACCTCACTCACAGGAGGGACCATGACAATTATATGCGCACAATATGGAAGTATTTAGGCAGCTTTTATTAGATCACTGTATATTAGTATTATTTGGTCACTGCATGCCAGTATTTAGAGCGTCTATGGAGGGAAGTTGTTGGTATTATTTACGCATTGCATGGTGATATTTATTTGTGTGGCACTTCTACACTCGGGTTGAATAAAAAATAACCATAACTAACCTAAGTGATCCCCTTCTGCACGCCTACACTGCTCCAGTTCTTTCTGCTGTCTTCTTCCTGCTAAAGGCTCGACACACAGGAAAAGGCTGGAAATGACTAGCATCAGAGGATCAGTGAAGCAAGTAATGCTTATGTTTTATTTTTAACCCATTTTTATTGTCTGCTTTTATTCTGAGATTTTATTTTATTTTCTGTACAGCCATCTTCCCTGAGCCACTTCTCTGCTCTGTTAACAGCAGTTCCAATATATGTTTTACAGCAGCCACATGGACCATAGGAAACTGGTGCTTGGAGATGACTTGCTAACCGCTATAAGAGAGCTTTAGACCTACTTTCTAGTGAGCCTGTTATAGACTTGTGTTTATACACTGTGTTGTAAGGGTATTTTTAAGTACTGATTGGTTCTGTCCCCTTTAATATTCTGTATAATGATATTCCTTGTAGTGTAGTGAATTAGGTACATACACAAACCCCTAACCCCCATTTTGCCAATAAGACCACATTCATGAGTGGTTATTTCAGAGACATACGTGCCGCACACTGGACATCTTTTAGAGGTGGGGCTGAAAGGGTATAAACTTGGCTGCACACAGACGGGTAATTGGTACTCCATCGAAGAAATCATCCAGGTAGGATGTAATTGAAATACTATCCCTATCCTGTATGACCATTGGGTGTTGGCCATGTGCTACGATATGGCGGACTTGGAGTCCCACCCATATTGTATTGGGCAGGCCATGTGATTATTATTTATTCTGTATGTAATTTGTCTGTATTACCTTATATTTAATCACACTTAGTAAATATATTTATTCACTTAGCCTGCATAAGCTTATTCATTCTCAAATCACGAGAGGGAGAATGCAGCAGACCCAAACAATCATAAGACAGGAGATGTGTTTTAAATTACCTCAGACTATTTGTAGGCACTGTAGCTAAACTGTCGTCACAGATCATAACTCTGCCACAAAGAAGTGGAGATAAAACCAACCAAAAAGAATTTACTGAGCATAACAAATAGCAAAGAAGCATGACCGATAGGTAGCAAACAATTTTTTATGCTTACAGGCCGTCACTCTAATGTATTATTTTATAGCATTGTGCTATTTCAGTATTATCCTTTTTGGCACTGGTGTGGTTATTTGTATAAAATATGAGTAGTGCCAAAAAATGGTCTTTCAAATGGGCCCTATTTGGAACATGGTTGGCATGGGAAAGTACCACTTTGCACAACATGTAAAATAGTTATATGGAAAGGGGATTCTGACATGTGGGCTTTGTATGTCATAGAAAATACAGGTAACTCTTTTCTGCTGCTTTTTAGTATTTTTACGCTGAAAGTTCCACTGGACCCATCTGCCGTTTGTTGGAATCCTGTTCTGTGCAGCACAGCATGACTCGCTTTATCATCAGGTGCAGTATGGGCATACATAGGAAACCGTAAATTCGGGAAAAAGGGATCCGCTCACCTCTATTCTCTCAGGATAGCTGCTCCAATCCAAAATTTGAGTCACCCCTCAAAATTTCAGATATATAGTGGAAAAAATGTGGAATGGTCACTCTTATATGGAAATATAGGACACTTTATTCAACATATAAATTAAAAATTATATAAAATTACAATAAAAAATACTCTTAAAACCATTGGACAAAGTACAAATAATTATCAAAGTATCATATGTTCATTCAGTGATGTATTCAGTACAAAACAAACAAAAAGGTGTTTAGGTAGGTACTGGTGGCTCCAAATGCACCTCTCGCTAATATTCCCACCTGGACTTGTCAGGTCCTGGGTGTAATATAAATTACAGATTTGGTTGTAGAGACAGGTTGGTGCAAACAGTATCTGTCTATTTAGGTGGCGATTCGTCTACCAACTTTGTATGATAACAAAATACACCAGATTCGCAGAGGACTAAATTACATATTGTCCTATATTAAATTTAAAACGAAAAACATCACACCATCGAGTAGATCAGTCTCTGGACAATTGGTATTTTCCTATGTCTATACACAGTCTGTCCAAGTGTCTGTGTCAAAAGAGCGCTCCAACCGCTACAGACTGGTTATAAATTGTGTCAGTTTTCCGGCAGCTGGCTGTTGCAATATATTAGCATACACCTTAGTTACAGCAGAGATTCTTCGCTTGAGTAGCCAAAGAAGTCCATTTGTTAATTACTTGGTAGAGCACCTCTTAGTGTTATGCCCAACATCAAATTGGCTTCAATCGAAAGGTTTCTTCAGGTGTGGGAGATGCTCAGGCTGTAGGAAGACCAAGTTCCCAAGAAAATCAACAACAGTCACCTCCACACAAAATTCACATACCATGACCATTAAACACTTTCTCACATGCAACTCCACCAATGTTATCTACCTGATCCAGTGTCCATTTTTGAGACAATATATTGGGCGAACCAAACGTGCCTTGAAAGTTAGGACAGCGGAACATCTAAAAAACATCACCAAAGGGTATGAAAAGCATTCGCTGTCCAAACATTTCAAGGACGTACACCATCAAGACCCTAGGGGTCTCTCATTCATGGTGCTGGAGAGGGTGGAGAAGCACTGGCGGGGGGGGGGGGGGGGGGGTAATCAGATTGAGAGGCTATCAAGGGTAGAATCTAGAAAAATCTACGAAAATTTGGCAGTCTCCTACCGAGGGGCCTAAATGCGGAATTAGAAATATTTGGGTTTATCTAAAACTGGGTGGTCCGTGTGGGCGTTGACGTAAAGTTGCATGTCAGGCTGCTCCTCCCAGCACTGCAACTCTCCCTCTACCCCACACGCGCCCCCCCCCCTTTTCATCTATAACATAAAGATACCCAGAATAAATGAGAATCATAGATATATATATACAGTTGTGGGGGATTCAGCCCGCACAACCCCTAGCAGGTGCAGATTGCTATGGCGAAATACAGATACAAACGCAAAAACACAAAATGCAATCGCACACTGCAACCAGCACGCTGCCCTGCCTTTATGCTCGATGTTGAATAAGGCATTGGTGTACATTTTGGCCAAAGCGTAATAAGCCACTCACCACGTCAAGGTCGCCTTAATGAGTGGTCCCTAACACTAGTTCCTACCTTTTATCGGCCATGACAGCCACACAAAGTCCAGGGAGCGCAGGTACAGCATGCACGCCAAGCACACTCTGCTTTTAACCCCATCCGGTGCCATTACAGCTTTCATCGGATCCAGGGATGCAAGTACCAACATGCATGCTGAGCCCACTATATACTTCTCCTGGAGCCTAATGGCTAATGGAGTTTGTGTGGCTGTCATGGCCCATAAAAGGTAGGAACTGGTGTTAGGGACCACTCATTAAGGCGACCTTGACGTGGTGAGTGGCTTATTACGCTTTGGCCAAAATGTACACCAATGCCTTATTCAACATCCAGCATAAAGGCAGGGCAGAGTGCTGGTTGCAGTGTGCGATTGCATTTTGTGTTTTTGCGTTTATATATACCTGTATAATCAATGGCCTGTTCTGCACAGGAAAAAAACTATAAGATTATGGCTCGATGGTACAGGTACCCAGTTAGATTACATAGGATATTCCCGTCAGTACCAGAAACCTGTTGGAGATGCAGCACAGAAAAGGGGACTATGTTGCATATCTGGTGGGGCTGTAATAAGGTAAAACCTTTCTGGAATAGAATCTTTGACATATATAGGAAAATGACTGGGAAGTCAATAGAAAACACACCTAGAGTGGCGCTCCTCTCCATCCTACCAGGTTCCATCGCTTCTCAGAAACGCAATGTGCTGAGATTTTTTATCTCTGCAGCCAGGTCCGTGATCCCTAGACATTGGCGCACTGTACATGCACCTAACATTAGAGAATGGTACCAAGAAATGTTGCACATACACAGAATGGAGGAGATTTCTGCGGAGGCTTCGGACCTTTTGAATAAATTCCAAAAGGTATGGTCGCAGTGGATTGAGTTTCAAGACTCTCCAGAACTTCTGTCAATACTCACTTCATAAATGGCAGGCACTCTCATCATATACTTCCCCTCCTTATCCCCTTCTTCCCCCTTCCCCTTCTCTCTCCTTATCTTTACCTTTCTTAACCTCCTTCTTCCTTTTCTTCTTTCTTGTACGTTTAGTGTCTTCTTTCTAAATTGTGGTGGGGTCTATCCCTCACGCCCTATTGACATGTCACATTACAGAGATACTTTGATGGTATGTAATTTGTCTTTGCATATATATTATGTACTTCATGGATTTGCAATGTGAACATGTTAAATGTTTTTGAAAAATGAACTGAATAAAAACAGTTTAAACATATATACCTGTATAATATTCGCAGAAAATATTCTTCGTGTAATAGAAGATTCAACATATAAAATATCCCTGATGAACCTCATTTATGATATAGAGATAATGGGAGAGAAAACACACCAAATTTAAAAAAAACGCAACAAAACCGCATGTGCGGTTTTGAGTCAAGAGAGTTTTTGAGAAAGGCCTTTAGTGGAGGAGAGACAATCCATGTAAAGCTTGGAAAAACTGCCTTGAGTATACATATATATCTATTTATTGTTTTAAAATGAATTTTATTTATATATGACATTGTACAAGTAAATTATAATAATAGCACATATGTGAAAAATTAAGTATCTGTATGTAATATCACAACCATTATAAGTGGATTAAATCCTAGAGAGAAAATTATAAATATGAAAAAAATGCACCAGAAAAAACGCATCAAACTGGAAGAAAAAAGTAGGGATGCAAAACAACATCCAAAAACTCCAGACCAGCCTTGGAAGATACAATTTTGGATCCAGCCCGGATTTTCCTAAAGACCAACATCAGGTAAGAATTACAATGATTCACGGAATGGGGGTATGCTACTGAGGAAGGGGAAGCGTCTCCCCGAAACACGTCAAAAACGTGGATAAATACCCCGTTTTCCTACTCAACTTAGTGCACTATAAACAAAAGGAATCCATCGACTTCATAACAGAAGAATGCGATACGTCATCCAATAGCGCCGGCAAAGAAAGGTCCGTGATCCTCACATTGGACTGTGATTCGATAGCATCTGTGAGAGACAAGTGGGACGCGAGCAGCTCCATAGCCGGGACGCCGGCAGATTCAACGGTGCAAGGGTTCGGTAGCAAGTCACGATTTGACCAGCGGCGCGGGTGAAGTTAAGCCCACAGCAGTGGGTATAACACTAAGAGGTGCTCTACCAAGTAATTAACAAATGAACTGCTTTGGCTACTCAAGCGAAGAATCTCTGCTGTAACTAAGGTGTATGCTAATATATTGCAACAGCCAGCAGCCGGAAAACTGACACAATTTATAACCAGTCTGTAGCGGTTGGAGTGCTCTTTTGGCACAGACACTTGGACAGACTGTGTATAGACATAGGAAAATACCAATTGTCCAGAGACGGATCTACTCGATGGTGTGATGTTTTTCATTTTAAATTTAATATAGGACAATATGTAATTTAGTCCTCCGCGAATCTGGTGTATTTTGTTATCATACAAAGTTGGTAGACGAATCGCCACCTAAATAGACAGATACTGTTTGCACCAACCTGTCTCTACAACCAAATCAGTAATTTATATTACACCCAGGACCTGACAAGTCCAGGTGGGAATATTAGAGAGAGGTGCATTTGGAGCCACCAGTACCTACCTAAACACCTTTTCGTTTGTTTTGTACTGAATACATCACTGAATGAACATATGATACTTTGATAATTATTTGTACTTTGTCCAATGATTTTAATAGAGTATTTTTTATTGTAATTTTATATAATTTTTAATTTATATGTTAAATACATAGGAAACCCCCTTTTGTGATTGATTGCAGAAATCTTGAAAAGAATAATTGAGCTACGGCCCAAATTCCTGTAGGCTGGTACGGTGTATCCCATACATATTTCCACAGAATGATCAGAGGTTCCCCAGGCAATTGGCTGATCCAACCCCTTTTATTCGGACACTGATGGAAGAAAAAGTCTGGATGCAGCGCTCTATAAAATGAAAACTATGGTGATTCTTGCCAAATAGCCACTGTTCGTTAACATACTTTCTACATGGGTTTGGAGTGGGGTAAACGGTAATTCATCTGAACTGTGTGAGAAAGGAAAAACAATAATTGATTGACACTTGTCTTCCACCGTTCAGGCTTCACTTCATTCTTGTTCTGATCAATACCTAGTATGTCCTTTTTCTTATGGTTGATTTGGTTTTCATTTGTCTGCCCTTTGTAATGAATCATATAATCCTATAATCCAGATGGAATACAATTACCTACGGTACTATTTTTGTAAAACCACCTTAGTAATCCTTCTGGTATTGCTTTATAACATCTAAATCTTTACAGTTCTACTGAACCATCACCAAAGGGTTTTATGGTGGTCTAAATTTGGTACAGTGGAACTGCACTAGTCTGGGTCTTGCAGCATGGACATTAAAATATGGATGCTATGGTCTTCTGAGACTGTTTCCTTGGCTGTTTGGTTTCCTAACCATTAGACCTTTACAACCTTCAAAATAATTTAATCTTGAACATTTAAGCTCTATTACTTTAAGATACAAACCAAAGACAAATAAAATATGCTTGAAGCCCGGGTCAAATGTCATAACCAACTGAAATTCGTAGCTCTGAACATCTTAAACTGTCAAGAGTTTATATGAGACATCCTCTTGGACCCTTCAAGGCGAGGGCAACTTACTACACTCCCTTATCCACCTTCTCCAGGATGCTAAAACTACTATAATGAATTCAGTGGAGGATGATTTGAGAAGATTGCACAAATTAAGGGAATGGAGGAGCTGATCACCCTTATGCCAGAAGCCACAACTCATTACACTAATACACGGTGAGACTGGAGTCCCTCAATGCTCTGAAACTTTCCTGACACCTTTACCACCCATCCCTTCTGTACCTTTGTCAAAAGTAGCAACATGCCACTGTGTTATCATTAGAGATGGCCTTGCGGTTCGCCCGGCGGTCGTTTCGCAGCGAACTTAGCTCATTCGCAGTTCGCCAAACTTGCGAACATATGGCGATGTCCACCGACGCCATATTCTTTTACAGAACTTTGACACATGACACATCCATCAGGTGGCACAGGACAGCCAATTGAGACATTTTAGCACATGGACATACCCCATACCTTATAAATAAACCTGATCTGGCCGCAATTTTACATTCAGTCTTTTACCAGTGTAGGGAGAGGTTGCTGTGTGGAGCAGGGACAGACTGTTAGGGACACCAAACGCTAGCTAATAGGGCCACAAAAGTCCTTTTAAGGAGTGGTATAGGTGTTCTATCGATAGGTGTGACTTACTGAGGGGGTGTGATATACTTATACTTTCTAACATAGAAAGTATATTATAGTGCATTTGTGTTGTAAAGCAGTTGTGTGCATTTCTGCTGTGATACTGCAGCTACACAGAGTGCCAAACGCTATTGAAACAAATAATTTCAACTGGTGTGATATACCAGTTGCCCCCCCAAAAAACTGATTGAAGCAGGGGTGTGATATACCAATAATATACTTTCTATATAGTGCATTTGGGTAGTGAAGCATATATTTGCGGTTTTGCTGCGTTACCACAGCTACACAGAGTAACAAACGCTATTGGAACAAATAATTTCAACTGGTGCGATATACCAGTTGCCCCCCATAAAAACTGATTGAAGCAGAGGTGTTATATACCAAAATTATACTTTCCATATAGTGCATTTGGGTAGTGCAGCATTTGTTTGCGGTTTTGCTTTGTTACTGCAGCTACACAGAGTGACAAATGCTATTGGAACAAATAATTTCTACTGGTGTGATATAACAGTTGCCACCCCAAAAAAGTGATGGCAGGGGTGTTATATACCTTCTTCCACAAATACTGCTCTTTTATAGGGACTTTTTCACAGGGTCATTTTGAAAATAAAAAGGCAGTGGAAGAGGCAGGCCATTCCGCAGGGGTGGTAGAGGTCGGGCAGGTGCACCAGGCCAGAGCCTAAGTGGGAAGTTGCAGAAGGTGTGTGTGATTACGTCAAAGGACGCACCAGAATTGGTTGAGTGGCTCACTCAGCCTTCTTCTGATGCACCCGCCTCATCCTCTCTATGTGCACCCTCTTCACTCTCTGCTGTGTGCACCCCTAAAGACACCACCACATCCCCTCCGCTCGAGTCAGAGGAATTATTTTCCCATCCATTCCAATCCCTTTCCGATGCGCAGCCATTCTTGGCATCGGATCAGGAAGAAGAGGTATCAACGGTCGCCACCCAGCAGTCTGACAACAGTACCCAGATCAGCCCAAGGAGGGTGGTCCCCGCTGTTGCTGCCTACTCCGAGATCTCTAATGTCAGTGGTGGTGAAGGTGATGATTATGACGTGTTGATGGACATCACGTGGATGCCCACAAGAGAGGAAGAGGAGGGGAGTTCAGAGGGAGAGACGGAGCAACAGTTAGGGAGGAGAAGCAGGCAGAACTTACAGTGCACAGGAGGCAAAAAGCAGACTGCTAATATTTCTGGAACGAGCCATCCACCATGCACGGTCACATCTGGCACTCCCAGGATGCTGGCACATGGTTCCACAGTGTAGGCTTTTTTTTTACGTGTCTGCTGCTGACAATAGTGTTGCCATCTGCAGCCTGTGCTGTCAACACATAAGTCGCGGTAAGCCCAACATTCACCTAGGGACGACCGCCTTAAGAAGGCACCTGGTCTCCCATCACCAAGCCCAGTAGGAGCAACACCATCAGAACACATAAAGCCACACTCCCGGAGCTCCATGTCCTGCCTCTTCTCCTTCTCCTCTCACCTCAAATTTGTCCTCCACTCTACCCTCCACCGTGCCGTCATCGCTTTCATCTGGCAAAAGGCAGTCTTCCGTGGCCCAAATGTTCGAGTGAAAAAAGATGATGATGCCGGATAACCCTCTTGCCCAACGGCTGACCGTTGGCTTGTCGGAACTGCTAGCCCGCCAACTACTGCCATATAAACTGGTTGACTCGGAGGCCTTTAGAAAACTTGTGGCCATTGGCACTCCGCAATGGAAGGTCCACGGAAGGAAATATTTCTCCCAGAAAGGCATCCCGGAGCTATTTGGCCACGTTCAGCGGCAAGTGAATGTATTTCTGGCACACAGTGTCGGTGCAAAGATACATCTGACCACAGATACGTGGTCTAGCAAACACGGGCATGGAAGGTACATAACTTTTACTGCCCACTAGGTGAACCTTCTGACGGCCGTCAAGCATGCAACCCATGGCACCCGTGTGGATTTGGTGTTACCGCCACGGATTGCATGCAGGCCTGCCTCTTGTTCTGCTCCTCCTACTCCATCCTCCGTCTCCTCCTCATCTCACTCCTCCTTTTCCACTGCTACCGCCTCTTCTGCTACACCCCCCAAGTTCCCCAGAACCTATTCGACGTTGTGCCAGGTGAGACGTTGCCATGCTGTGCTGCGGCTGCTGTGCCTGGAAGCCAAGAGCTACACTGGTCCTGCACTCCTTTCAGCTTTGCGGTCACAGGCCGATCAGTGGCTAACCCCGCTCAATTTGACAGTTGGTAAAGTGGTGTGCGACAATGGTGCCAATCTGCTGAGCGCACAAAATGACACACGTGCCGTGCATGGCACACGTCCTGAACTTAGTCGTGCAGCTATTCGTTGCCAAATACCCCAGGGTCCAGGACGTCTTGTGGAAGGCCAGGAAAATCTTTGTCCATTTTAGAAGATCTTACATGGCCATGGCTCGCCTTTCTGACGTTCAGTGGCGACACCACCTGTCCATCAGACGTCTGATTTTTGACTGCCCGATGCGCTGGAACTCCACCTTGTATATGCTTGATAGGCTGCTCCAGCAGAAACGTGCATTTAACGACTTTCTGTATGAACTCTGCGGCAGGACAGGTTCTGTGGAGCTTGTTTTTTTTTACCGCACCAGTGGCTGCTCATGCACGACGCATGCAGACTTCTGAGGCCATTTGATGAGATCACCAAACTGGTCAGTCGCAGCCAAGGCGCCATCAGTGACGTTGTACCGTACGCCTTCTTTGTGTCATTGCATTGTGTCATTGATCAAGCCGTCGAGGAGTGGGAGCAGGAAGATGAGGAAGTCGCAATGCTGGATGAATTCCCAGGGGGGGCTACTCCATCTGAGACAAGTCAACAGCAGTCTGAAGAGGAGTCAGAAGGATGGTGCCAGGGCAGAGGAGGAGGAGGAGCAAGAAGAGCATGCTTTAAACTTTTCTGGGATCCCTGGTGTTGTCCGTGGCTGGGGGGAGTAAACCGAGCATGACATTATCCTGGACGATGAGCAGGAGCCAGGCCACTCCACCGCTTCCAGTTTAGTGCAAATGGGGGTCTTCATGCTCCAGTGTTTGAAGAGGAACCCCCGTATAAAAAGCATAAAGGGCAAGGACCATTACTGGGTGGCAACGTACTTAGACCCCCGGTACAAAAACGAAATGGTGGACATGTTACCAGCATCACCGACCGCTGTTAGAATGCAGCACTTCCAGGCCTTGCTTTGAGAAATGCTGCATTCTGCTTTTGCGGGCGCTAGCAAAGGAATTTCCACCCACAGAGAAACAGTTGTGGGAACCAATCCAACAGCGCATGCAAGAAGAGGGCGGCTTGAAGATGTGTTGGTCACTTCGGATATGAGATCATTTTTGCAGCCAACCCATCGACAGCTGCTCTCTCTATGCAGCTTCAGGGAACGCCTAGACCGACAGGTGTTGGACTACATAGAGTTAACGGCCGATGTGGACGCTCTGAGAAGCGAGGAACCCCTGGACTACTGGGTGTGCAGGCTTGACCTGTGGCCAGAGCTGGCACAATTTGCCATGTAACTATTGGCTTGCCCCTCGTCCAATGTCCTTTCCGAAAGGATGTACAGCGCAGCAGGGGGAATCGAGACCGATATGTGCATTCACCTAGCTCACGAAAGTGTGGACTACCTCACATTTCTACAAATAATTAAGGCATGGATCTGGGAGAAATTCAACACATGTGACAAGTCTACCACGTTTAATTGAATTTCCTCATGAAAGCCCACAAATATCTGCCACCGCCCAGAACAAATAATGGTCCCTATCTTAGGTAAATACAGCGGCATAAAGGCCCTTTTTCTGTCCGGTGAATGCCTAATGTTTTGGGCTTCGGAGGAATTCAACACCTGTGACGACCACGTGTTTCAACTATTATGATTAGGGGTTTTTCAAGAGGGGAGATTTCTTTAGCCCTGTTTTTAATCCATTTATTTTTTTGTTCTTTTAAACATATGTATTTGACCTGTATTTGTACTGGCCTTCAGTAAAATTGATATCCATTGACAGTCTAATAGACCTCCAGCCACATACATACTTGTTCTTTTCTGTACAGTGAATGAATAATTGTTGGAGGAATTCAACACCAGTGACGACCACGTGTTATCGAATTTCAACTATTATCATTAGTTTTTTTTTTTCAAGAGGGGGGATTTCGCTAACCATGTTTTTAATCCAATTTTACATTTTTAGTTCTTTTAAACATGTATTTGACCTGTATTTGTACTGGCCTGCAGTAAAATTGATATCAATTGACCGCATAATGTACCTCGAGCCACATAATCAGAATTTCTTTCACGTCGGGTGAATGCCTAATTTTTAAGGCCCGTACTCCCGTGGCTTAAAATAAAATATTTCTAGGCTCCAACAGGGCACATTTTAGAAAATTTCCCTTTCAGACACATAAAAATATCCCCTAATTAAGATACATTTTTTGTTGTTGGAATTTTTGTCATTGATCCCCCTCTAGTATGTCAGTGTCCATGTTGTGAGACTATTTGTGCACTTCTACTAAGTATTTGGTGGCTGCAAATATGAGCTGAAGGTTTTTCAGGTTCGCCTGCCATTAAAGTGAATGGGGCCTGCCGCGAACTTGCAGTTCGAACATTTGATCGCGATCGCAAACCGTCCCGACCAATGTTCGGCCATCGCTAGTGACCATCCTTCCCATATAGAGTTTTTGCTATATCATGAACAGGGCCAACTGGAGGTCAAATTAATACAGAACTACAGTCAATTCACATTATTTCTTTAGCTCCCACCTGCCATACTTCCCACTAGATTATTTATTTTTTCGTGCTGGTGGTGGAGGAAGGGTGGTGAGGAGTTGGGAAGGATACTTTTTCCGGTGTGGGAAGCTTTTTATTTCTGTTCAGATTTCATTTGAGCCTTCCTTCAGATATACTGTACGGTATATGTTGGGAGGATTGTCAAACACTTACCTCCGATGATTGTCTATGTATATGCATAAGTGTGGCATAGGCGGTATATGTTTTTTTCTGGGATGCCTTGAATGCTTAGATGCGTAGTTGACTACTACTCCACTGCTACAACATTGTTTCAGAGGAGCAATGCAGAAGAGTCAGGCACATAAGAAATGCGTAGTAAGTTTATTCTGACTTCGGGAACGGTGGTTGTTTGATGGGTTTTCCTAGCAAAGTCATGGACTTCAACTCCCTCCTTTACCCCTCTCCCTGGTTCTTCCTTTTGCAGAACAGTAGAGCAGCTGCTGTAACTGTACCTACACACAACTTAGTTGTTAGAACAAAGAGGGTGTCTGATTAACCAGTGCAGGGCTGAGAGTGTGTTACCGCAGTACAGCAAACCGTCAATCCTGGGATCTATCCACTCCCACGGTCCGTAAAAGATGCAAGCAGTTTCATTAGGAATTCTAGACCCATCTTTCCTGCTGTTCTAATGATGATAATGACACAGAAATCCCGCTTTTTGCACAAAGAGTGTCAAGGTGTATATGTGCATATAATGCATCAGTGAATATAATATATGTGTGGTATCTGTGCAAATAATACATATATGTGTGTATAATGTGTGAAATATGTGCATATAAAGCAGTAATGGCTCCCTGATGACAAACTGCAGCCTGAATACTCTGTGTTGGCCACAGAAGTGATGCAGAAAACAAATCAAGGGCTGGTTAGCCTATACTTGGCCTATAAGTTCTAGGCTTATCTTCAAAATTGGCCCTGAATCCTCAATTCCACCAATCTAGCTCACCCCCATGCAGAATGGCATCTTAAAGAAGCAGGAGGATAAAATGAACTGGTACAACAAAGAGCTTTTGGTGTCACCAATGTGTGGTAGCTGGCACTGTAGGTACACTGTGTGGCTACTGGCCAAATTAGGACGAGACAAGACAGTTTAGTATCTACCATATTTAGGGGCAATTTGGTTGGCACTATCAAAAGGACAAGGGACACTGAAGTTGGCATTGGTGGGAGAGCCTTTTACCTGGCGATGTCAGGCAGCATGATGGCTGGTAATGTAAGTATGTGACTAAAAGAAGAAGAGGCAAGCCAATGGAAGAGAGGGGCAATTTTAGAACATACATATCTCTTGGATGGACAAGTTTGGAAAAGTGGGTTGTATGGATAATTTTGGAGCAGTGGTTTGGGTGGACAGTGTTGGAGCAGTGCTTTGGCATCAGATTATTATTACACAGTATGGCAGGGCAGCGGTGAGGAGGAGAGCCCAAATTTAAAGAAAAGCCAGGGCATATGGTCTACTTCATCTTCCACGGGTTATATGAAGATATAGTGTGTGCAATATGTGTACATTATGTGTACATATGTAATATAAAAATGGTTGCGTAATACAGCACTGTATGTACTGTGATATAGCAAGGGGTTTTGTTTGGCAAGACAGGTATTTTCCTCCCAACATGGACAGCTGGGCTGATTTGCAACCAGGTGAGATCAAATACAGGACTGGAGTTTAAGTGCCAGTCCAGGTTTTGGCAGCACCTGGCTGTCCTTTAAATAGGCAGCTGGGCTCAGAATCTGAGTCTCTGTTTTGGGATCTGAGGCATGGTGCCGTGCTAGAGGGCTGAGAGCCGCATGCGGGAAAACAGGACGCCTAAAGCCTGTTGTGGACCTCTGAAAAAAACTGCTAACAAGGCAACTGTTTTGTGCTTTGGACTTTCCTTTGTGTGAACGAACACTAAGACTGAAAAATGCTGCTTTGTTTTTTCCTCCTGTGTGAAAAAACACTGAAGTTTTGTTTTACAAACTGTTTCTTTTGTCTCTGTTCTGTGTCCACTTACCCTGCCTACCAGAGCGAATCCGCACAGTACATATAATGTATATGTAATATGTGCAGGTATTGTGTATGCATGTAATATGTACATACTGTATGCGTAATATATGCATATAATGTATGTCTATGCATGTAATATGTACATACTGTATGTGTAATATATGCATATAATATATGTGTGTGCATATAATATACATGTATAGTTAATATGTTTATATTACCTGACAATACATTAGTACTGTATTTCAGTATTATTTAGGTTTGGAGGTTAGGGTCTGAGTATGAGGTTAACTGGACAAAATAGATACTGGGGTTTACGTTTAGTTGAAAAATGTGTTTAACTGCCTGAAAAAAGCATTAAAACTGAAAACTTTATTCAAGAAATATGTGGCTTGTCCAAGTATTTTTCACACATATCAGGCTGGGTTATAGAGATAGTAACATAAGTACAACCCTCTCTCCCACCTGACGCGTTTCTACACATCTATTTCTCGGTGTGTCATCAGGAGTATTTTAGCAATAAAATACACTATTACACTGTGTGGTTGATGAAGGTAAAAGAAAATCAATAGCACAGAGGAAGAAGGGGTCCATAGTAATATTAGGTTCTCCAGTTTCCCTGTTTCTTGAGTTGCATAGGAAGCAGATAGCTGTGACTACAGTAATAATGGATACCTGAACAGTCCTCTGTGCTGATATGTGACCAAATCAAAGTTTACCTTTCATCTGGTCATAAATTAACTTAGAAGGTCATTCAGCAGAAAAGAGATGCCAGATGGATTTAGCATAGAATGGCTTTCTGCAGCTGGCTGTGTAATGAATATACAAGCCGGCTGCAGAAGGCAAAGTACATATTTTTATTAAACCCAATTAGAAATTTATTTTTAGCACAAAATACTTGCAATGTCAATAAAAATGCTGAAAAATCTTTCAGCATGAGGTGAAAGCAGATGTACATAGCAGGAGTACATATCTCAACTAATATCACAATGGATACTGGTGCCACAATCAGTTACTCACTGCTACCCATAATACATGCATTGTTAGGGAATAAGGCATACCTTATATTGCTCATGTTCTCCAGGTCTTTACTCTCCATTCCATCTCTCATATATAACAGATTACTTATGGTATGCATTTGGCTGCCATGCTTGGAGCTGACTTCTTGAAGGACGCCAGTCAATGTTGGCTGACACCCTGCAAAAAACATAATGATAAAGCCATAAACAGAAAAAATATATATATTATAATGATGATTAAGCAATGATATTTTATTTATCTTTAATAGCCATTAATTCAAAGGCCCAAAACGAGTACAATAATTATGATAGGTCATCAGTATAAAAGTCTTGGAAAACCCCTTTAACTGACCGGTACAGAGAGGACCCTGCCCGCCAGGGCTCACAAGTTACAAGGGAAGGAAAAAGGAGACAGTAGGTCGAGGAGGAAGCTGCTCATCTGACTGTGTGGTGGCAGCAGGTTATTGTAGGTTATAGGCTCTTTTAAGGTTGTTTAGATTTTGGAGGAGAGTCTGATGTGCTGGGGTGTTGAATTCCAGATTTTAGGAGACATAAGAAATCTTGTATATATGGGATCTGTGCCATTCCGTGGATAGGTGATAACTTGATATAAGTGGAATACCCCTTTAATGAAAGTTATAAACATCTAAAAGCATTGAGCTCAATCTAAAGGCTGCAGGCAAACATTATTATCCTGCACTGAGAGGTGGTAGCAGATCAGCATGGGCACCCTCTAACCAAATGCACCATAGCAGTTGTGTGATCTGCCTCTACAGAAGGAACACCTCTGACTAGAGGGTTGTCATGGGTTCACCTTGGCTATAGGTCACTGTGAGGAATATGGATTAATATTTACTGTCAGCCATGTTCCCACCAACCATCTGCTGAAAGGTAGCAGAAGTAGTGAGCTCCACAGGGGACGCCCTGCTTCAAAGCCCAGCCAACTGGCAGACAACTTCTTGCAGGCCACCTTTGTTTACAATTTCTCACCTCCATTCAGCCAGCCAGGAACCCACAGGAAAAACCTCTCTGCAGGGGTCTAAGCCATTCCCCAGTTCAATCAAAATGTATCAGACATATTGGAGCCGGCGGTTTATAAGGAATTATGAATCGCCCGGCCATCACAGCACAAACCAGATGCATATTTGTGTCCTTGTGGCCACAATAAACAAGCCTGTGGTCATAGCTTGGTGGTGGGATGCCAGGGAGGGGAGATATACATATCTCCCCTCAGAAACCAAATAAGGGTACCATGCTTGGACTCTACTGGTAGCCGGAACCCAGGCAGATCCATTGGTCACAGAACCATCTTCCTGTGACCTTCTGGTCTGGAGCTATGAACCCTAAACGGTTTTGTGGGTAATTTGCTGCCAGCCCAGAAGAGGGGGAGTGGACCCCTCCCTGAGGCCGGGGGGGAAGGGGCCGGCTACAGGTTAAAAGCTTGTGCCAACAAGAGGGCGTGTCTTTTCTCTGAAGGAGGGTCACATTGTGCCATGTGTTTAGAGGGACCTGCAACCTGCTGACATCACTGCCCTCCATGTGACGACAGCAAAGGACTCATCCCAATCCAAAAGGACTCATCCATCTGGTAAACTGACTTTCGCTCTGTTTAAACCTGTTTGTACCATACCACCTGTATTTGTAACCTCAGACCACTGTATATATCCTTGTGTGTATAGTGTATTGTCTAGTGAGCCCTTAAAGCAATTAAATATATAATTTGGGTATATGGGATTCCTTCGGAAACACTCCTTTGGGTGATATACTCTCTGGGAGACAGATTCCCACCTTATCCGACCTTCAGACCTCGACACAGTTCAAGAGATGGAACCCCTTGCATTACGCTCACTTCTCTTTCATATGTAAGCTTTATTTGGGATCTGCCAATAAACACTTCGTCCCCTCGTGGTATGATATACTTGTAGTCTCCCCCAGTCCGATGAAGAAATTAGTCTCTTTGCTTTACAATAAGTTACTACTGGAGGGCATTTAATCTAGACCCCCTCGCCCTTATTGGGCAGTGGGAGAAAGAACTTGGGATTTCCCTCTCAGATGAGGAGGTATCATTGGCCCTGAGGAATTCTCATGGATTCTCTAGGTGCATCCGAATCCAGGAGAATTCCTTCAAATTGTTTACAAAATGGTACCGTTCTCCAGATATGATGCATAGAATTGATATGAGTATTCCCCCGATTTGTTGGAGATGTCACAAGGCAGTCGGCACACTATCTCACATTTGGTGGTCGTGCGAAGGCATTTCTCCTTTCTGGTCCGAGCTTGGTGGGCTTCTCCAACAGATCATTCCTCCAGGTCCCAGGCTCTCTCCTTCTCTGGTTCTCCTTAATGTTCCCTCCACAAGCGCTCTTTATTAGCCCATTTACTGGCTGCGGACAAATTACTGGTTCCCTTGCACTGGTTGTCCGACAGAGCCCCTTCTACTGCTGACTGGATACTTAAAGCAAACGAGATCTGTAGGTTTGAAGAATTGTCAAGCTGGGAGTCTCTCTCACATGATAAATTTCTGGTGACATGGGGCCCCTGGATGGACTGGTGTCGGTCGAGATCTGGTTGAGAGCACCTTGTAGTAATGCCTTCTGTATGCGGTTTACCTCCTTTTTGTTTATTTCCATATTTAGGAGCCAACAAATTTTGCCGTTACTTATGCCTCCTGGTCAGTCAACATTGAGCTTGCACTTTCCATTGTACGTACTTAGTGCTTTAAGGTCCCTGAGCCTTACCTAGTTGTTGATATGCTGCCTCTCCTGTCATATGGCCTTCCAGAAAGCCTTTACCTATGTATGCTGTCCAACAGACTCATTTTTCCATGTATGCGTTGTAATTTGTACGCTTCCTTGATTTTTGGGCTTGTTGCCCTTATGTTATTGTTACATATCATTATGCTGGCAATAATAATGAAATAAACATATGAAAAAATAAATAAATATATATATATATATATATATATCTATATATATAAAATTTAATCGTGTGCTGTCTTGTATCTCAATCACGAATCCCCAAGTCCGTGTTTCGGCCTAGTTATACGCTACTGCGGGTTGGTTTCTTATCCTATATAATCCTGTTAGCAGACCGGGCTTTAGCAAACAAGAAAATGGTGGCAGTCTTCCTGGGCTGAGAATGCGCTCTTTTACTCGGGCAGTGAAGGCTCTCTCAGCTTGTTGCCTCTCTGTGCCCGTGTAGACAGGAGGAGTCTGTGAAAACTGTACCAAGACTGACCTTACCTGCTCCTCCACGAGGGCGTAATGTCACGCCTTGGTAACCAGGGACCATACCGTATCTCGTTAGCTCGACGTAGTTGACGTCAGACGTCACTCGGGGTACGGTATTCGTCACAGTCATCTTACCAAGTCCATAGTCACAATGACTTTTTCTTTGTGACATGTTCACCTTGTATCTGTATCTGTAACTCTTGCTTCCAGTTCACAGTTTGAGGATCTTGGAGGAACTGTCGCAACCGCTGTGGGTCTTTACTGAAGAGAAAATATGTGTTGGTGTAAGGATCTGAAGGATCTGTCATTTCCTATGGAAGAAAACTTTTGAACTATAAAGAACATGATTATTGTTAAGGAACCAGATTATTATTATTACAAATTATTAACATGAGGTGGCAGCATTAGATTTTGTAATGACATGAAAAGTAGTGAAGTTTGTCCTAGTAAAGGGCACTGGATTACTAGAGTCATTTATTAACATGAAACACAAGATTAATTTGGCCGCTACTCTGATGTTTTCTATGGCTTGAGCAATTCCCAGTGCCCACTGACGTGCACTTGTTGTGTGCCAATACTGCATGACTGGTTATACTCGGACATCTTATTTGTGGTTTTGAAGGATGGGAGTAGCAATGCTGGAGTAGATTGTACATTTCATGCTGCTTCTGTCTGCAATATGAGTACATAAATGCAATACATTAACCTACTGTAAGGAACAGCAGCTTGTATGGCAAAGTAACTAGAGAGCTGTTATTTGGCACTGTATGGTATTGTTATCTGTACATTGTATGACAGCATTATTCGGTCACTATATGGTATGCTATATGGGGATGGGTCAATAGAAGGCTGCACATGGAGACAGAAACTCTGGGCTCAGGCAAACATAAGGTGCAACGTTTTTCTCTAACAACTGCATTAACCCAAGATGAAGAATAAAACCGCAAAGTAATTAAATCATCAGAGGAAGATTATATGGAGACCAAAAGAGGAAATTTCCCAGGGGCTTCCTCCATCATCCTGGCCCTGAGTATCTCTTTTCAACTCACTTCCAATGGAGGTCGACATATGACAGAAGTAAAGTCTGGCCACTGGTCCACCAAAACCTGAAGCCTAAAAGGATTTTTCTCAATCACATGATGCAAAGCCCCGCACACCTGCAAAAGAAATGCTTCAGAATAATGCGAATGATACACTCCACCTACACACAAAGGGAATACATTCTAATGCAAATTAGAGAGCGCAAAGGATGCCTTGTCAATAAGCCAAAAACCAAGCGCCCCCTGCTGGGACCTCCAGTAATCAGATGTTATATGTGGGGAATCCTGGTAGTAAATGTTCAATTTCACTGCAGCCCCACCACAGGGAATATGAAGCACAGTGCCCAGTCAAATCAATAGGTTGTCTGTATAATGTAGGACAGTGACAGGTCCTCTGGGACAAAAGATACTCTTAGTTGGCTCTCTCCAGTCTGGCCAGAAAATGAGGATGCCCGTCTAATAAATCAGAATTCTCTAATAGTACATAGAGAATTCTGGTGTAAAGTAGAACTGGCTTAGTTGCCCATAGCAACCAATCAGATTCCATCTTTTATTTTCCAAAGGAGCTTGAAAAATAGAAGGTGGAATCTGATTGGTTGCTATAGGCAACGAAGGCAGTTCTACTTTACACCAGTTTGATAAATGACCCCCATAGTGTTTCTAAACTGGACAACCCATCATTGTAATCTTTCACAAAATTAGTGTACAATACAATCAAAAACTGCCACAAAACCTATGTGTAAATCCATCCTTAAAAACATTTTTGCAAAAGGCAGGGAAGCTATTTAAATAATTTTTTGAAAAGTTATGCTCATAGTTTTGAACCCCCTCCGGAGTCCATTTATAGTATATCCAACTAGTATATGAGAAGACCATTAAAGTGTAACTGCTATACTTGTACCACAGGTAAAACCTGATGTCTGCATTTCACTCCTTACCTTCAAGGACTCTGGAAAGCTATGTGTCAGTAGCCTTCTGAGAGAGGCAAGCTTTGAAGAACAGGTCAGGACTAGCATTCTAGAGACGGGAAATAAATTATAAAAATGGTTGAAACCACAACAAAAACTTAACAAAATGACTTGTACCGAACATCGTAGCCAGATGACAAATGGGGGGAATTTATCATGAGGAGAATATTTAAAGTCAGTTTTGATTGACTCTGCGTTGATGTAAGTTATGCCACATTTATCGAATGTCACATGTTGTTTGATAAATTTGTCTAATCTATTTGTCTAGAAAAGCTACTCCAGTTTTCCTACACCTCCTGTAGTGAGATTGCGACTTTTTATCTGTAGTAAAACTCATTGACATAGCTGGCCACTCACATTTCAAAAGTGTAGTGAGTGGTCTAAAAGTGCAAAAAGTCGCAAAAGCCCAATTTTGCGACTTTTTGAAGTCAGAATTCTGGAGTGAAGGCATGACAAATCAGGGCTAAAGTGTAAATGTAATGACACACAAAATACTAATTTTGTCAGACGATATACACTGCCGTAAGTGATAATGGTGATTCTGTGACACTTAACATAGATATTACTGCGACTTACATAATAGTATAGTGTCACAAACTACAGTACTACAAAGTATACTATGCCTGAGAAGAAGGTACTTGGTGTAACAAATTGGTCACTTACAGAAAATGGCATTCTACTCCAAATCTATGGCATTTTGTGTTATAACTATGTGGAGCTGTTCCTCGGTTATTACTCCAAAACATTTATGAACAATGTGACAACCGGGCACTGCCATTCCACTTGTCTGACACTGGCAGTAATTACTAAACTGTGGGGGACCAACTCTTAAATGGCAACACCCACTTGTCAATATAGTCATATAATTGTATGCGGAGTAACAGACTGACATAATGTACATTTCTAGGAAAAATGTCCCAGAATTGTAATTTTATGATCAATAAAAGTATTTACTAAAACAGACACGAGAAGAGCTGACACATCCTATTTATAGGGGTTGTCCACCCCTACAGCAAGTTTATTTGTGGCCATGTCCAGTGTTGGACTGGGGTGCCTAGAGCCCACCAGTAACATTTATTTTGCACAGATATGCAACTTTGAAAAGGTAGGTCCTGGGGAAAAGAGGACACTGGTAACTTTCCTCTATATTCAGGGCTGGACTGGGGATAAAAACCAGCGCTGTAAAAAGTTGCATACCAGCCCCACAGCAGGGGCGTAGCTATAGGGGGTGCAGAGGTAGCAGTCGCTACCGGGCCCAGGAGCCTCAGGGGGCCCAAGGACCCTTGTGCCACATAAGAAGATACCAGTATTATAGAAATTGCATGCTGGTCAAGTTATAGCTCTGGCTGGAGGGAAGGGTTAGGTCAAGAATTTGGCATGGGGGGTTGGGGGGGCCCACTGTTTCAATTTTTTTCCGCAGGCAGCCTGAAGGCTATGTGCTTCCCTAGCCACAAAACAGGGAAGCTGAACCCTTGGACCAGGGCCCATGAGCCTTTAGTTACACCCCTGCCCCACAGCATTGCGTCATTATTTACTTGTTTATAATAGGAGAAAGCATTCATTTTAAAACACGTGTGTAAACACGAATATGAACTTTGCCCCACGAGCTCTTTTGTAGAACCCCCATTGTTCATATCACAGTAGACCAGCTTTTTCCAACCAGGATGCCTCCAGCTGTTGCAAAACTACAACTCTCAGCATGCCCAGACAGCGTTTGGCTGCCAGGGCATGCTAGGAGGTATAGTTTTGCAACAGCTAGAGGCATCCTGGTAGAGAAACACTACAGTAGACTATTATCCCATCCAATTGGGTTAGAACTAAGAATAATCAACTTATATCAGCTGTACATATATTATTAAATACAGGAGATACCCAGGTTATAACAACATGGTCCATATCACTATATACAAGTAGATGTATAAGTTATAAATCTTCAATGGACCATGCTGGTATAACCTGGGTATCCCCTGTATATAATTATATATATATATATATATATATATATACAGCTGGTATAAGTTATACATCTTCGTGTATACGGTGATATGGAGCATGCTGGTATAACCTGGGGATCTTCTGTATATAATTATATATATACAGCTGGTATAAGTTATACATCTTCATGTATACGGTGATATGGAGCATGCTGATATAACCTGGGGATCTCCTGTATATAATTATATATATATATATACAGCTGGTATAAGTTATACATCTTTGTGTATACGGTGATATGGAGCATGCTGATATAACCTGGTGATCTCCTGTATATAATTATATATATACAGCTGGTATAAGTTATACATCTTCGTGTATACGGTGATATGGAGCATGCTGGTATAACCTGGGGATCTCCTGTATATAATTATATATGTACAGCTGGTATAAGTTATACATTTTCTTGTATATAGTGATATGGACCATGCTGGTATAACCTGGGTATCTCCTGTATATAATTATATATGTACAGCTGGTATAAGTCATACATCTTCTTGTATACAGTGTATAACTAAATGATTTTCCTATTTCATGACGTAAAGTCATAGTTTTATTAAAGACACGGAGGCGAGTATTGCTTTCTCCTTCTTTACTGACCACCAATAGCAGCAAAGAGAAAAAAATTAACATACAGGAAACCATAGCAACCAAGGTCCCTCCCCTATGGCCCCTATAATAGGCCGCTCCTCCTATGGCTCTTCCTCTTTCTTTGGGAACCTGGTGCCAACATCCCGAACATTCCAACGAAAACTCTGAACTGTGACCGGAGCGAAGAAGTCCAACTCCGACGAAGCGGAAACCAGCAGTCGCCAACCCGGCCAACTACCGTAGAAACATCAAACTGGAACACGGCATCCTATCCTGGAAGGAGCTTCATCCTGAAAGAGAGAACAGACCATAGGCCTAGGTGAAACCAGCATGTCAGGACAAGAGCGTCCGAAAGCCATCTGCTCAAATAGACCCGATAGGGGTCGAATGACCAAAGGCAATAAAGTGCATGAAAACAAATTAAAGTAATGGCAATGAAATAACCAACAGGACAATAAAAACAATGGCACTGAATAAATAACAGGACAACAAACACTGTGAGAAAAATAAACATAAGCGAGCCCTGAAATAAAACAACCCACCAGAAGACCCAAGGGAGGGAAACCGGGGGGGGGGGGGGGCAATACTCGCCTCCGTGTCTTTAATAAAACTATGACTTTACGTCATGAAATAGGAAAATCATTTAGTTTTACAGCAAGACACGGAGGCTCATATTGCAAGTTCAAAGCCCGTCAATAATAGAAGCAAACAAATTAGCCGGAGGCCCCACGCGCAGAATGGGCCGTGAAGACAGAAGTGTCAACACCCACCAATGACATAATCCATTTAAGCCAACGTGCTAACGTAGGGCTAGAAACCGGCCCGAAAGGATGCCGAATAGAAATGAACAACTGCGACCTGGCCGGAGACCAACGTGTCAGAGTCCTGGACTCGTATTCCTTAAGGCACGCCGCGGGACATAAGATCGGAGAGGAAGGAAAACTGGGGTAAGACACGAAACGGATGCTAGTCTTGGTGCGATGCGAGATGTTAAAGGTAACCCCGTCCGGGGTAAAAGAACGCGCGTCGTAATCAAGGACCCTCACATCAGAGACCCTCTTACATGAAATAAGGCAAAACAATGCCAACAATTTAGCGGGCAATTGCCTAATTGAGAGGTCAAAATTTCCGGGCCAAGAAGGCCAGAACCAGGGAAACGTCCCATGTAGTGGAAAAACGAGGCCGAGGAGGACGAGACAAATGAGCCCCCCGAAGAAGGCGAGACACCGAAGGATGCTGACCGGCCGCGACACCCTCATAGCCCTCGTGGGTAGAAGAAATAGCGGACCTGAAAAGGTTAATGGTCCGATACGCCTTCCCCGCCTCGAAGAGAGAGGTGAGAAACTGTAGCAGGTGAGTTACAGGTGCCGAAACGGGATCCAAGTCCCGTTCCATGCACCAGTTAGCCCAAGTTCTCCAGGATGCCCGGTAAGATTTTCTGGTGCCGGGAGCCCATGCGCTGTCCAATAGCTGTCGAGTCGCTGCCGAAATTCCCTCGAAAGATCCAGGTGTCCGGAGATCCGGCACGCCAGCAGCCGCAGGGATCCGTCGAGGAGAAGGGGATGGTGCAGACCCTGTGGGTTGCGCAGGAGATCCGATCGGTACGGGAGAAGAACAGGGACCTCCACTAGAATCTTCAACAACGAGGGGAACCAGACCTGAGACCCCCAGAACGGGCCACCAGAACCAGGTCCGCCCGATGGCGGAGAACCTGCAGGAGTGTCCTCGGGATCATCGAGAATGGAGGAAACGCGTACAGGCGGGACACCGACCAATCCTGGAGGAATGCATCCACCGCTACCGCCTCCGGGTCCGGACGCCAGCTGAAGAACCGGGTGAGTTGCCTGTTGAGCCGAGAGGCGAAGAGATCGACAGACATCGGGCCCCATAATTCCGAAATCGCTGAGAAAACCTGAGGATCCAACTGCCAATCGCTGCCATCCGATAGGTAGCGAGAGTTCCAATCCGCCTGAACGTTGCTCAACCCCGGAAAATACTCCGCCTGCACCATGATGCCCCTGGACAGGCAAACGAGCCAAGGTAGCCGAGCGAGTACCCCCCCAAACGATTGACATACCAGACTGCCGATATATTGTCCATCCGCAGCCTGATACACGCGTTGGCGATCCTGTTGGAGAAACTCTTTACCGCAAAAGACCCCACCAGGAGCTCCAACGCATTGATGTGTAGGAGGGATTCCTCCGCAGACCAGGGACCCCCCGTGGAGACCCCATTGCAATGGACACCCCAGCCCTGGAGGCTCGCATCCGACTCGATGGTCAATTCCGGCAGGGATCGGAAGATCGCTCTGCCGTTCCACGCCTCTAGGTTGGCGATCCACCAACTCAACTCCTCCCGGGCTTCCGAGTCCAGAATCACCGCGTCCGCAAAGGAGGCACCGGTCCGAAGATGGGCGATCTTCAGTCGCTGGAGCGCACGGTAATGCAGTGGGGCTGGAAACACCGCTTGAATCAACGAGGCCAATAGACCGATGATGCGAGCCAGGTGGCGTAACGAGAGATGGGGAACGAGGAGCGCATGCCTCAATTCCTTGCGGATCTCCCGCAACTTCGCCGTCGGCAGACTGTGGGACTCCGAGAGCGAATCCACCATGAATCCTAAGAACTCCATCCTCTGAGCCGGAATGAGGCAGGACTTCTCCCAGTTGAGGAGGAAACCGAGACCCGACAGCAAGTCCGCCGTCCAGCATAGATGTTCCAGTAATCCCGCTCTGGACTCGTGCATCAGGAGGATGTCGTCCAGGTAGATGATGAGACGTACACCCCGAGTCCTCAACCATGACACGACCGGACGCAGCAACTTGGTGAAACACCAGGGAGCTGAAGACAGCCCGAATGGCAGACAGGTGAACCTCCAGACCTCTCCTTCCCACCTGAACCGAAGTAGGTCCCTGGAGCAAGTGGCCACTGGGACCGTCAGGTAGGCATCCTTCATGTCCAGCTTTACCATCCAGTCCCGCGAACCACCGCATTCAACGCGCGAAGGTTGATAACCGGTCTCATCTGTCCACCTTTCTTCTAAACGAGAAAGATATTGCTGATCACACCCCCCCCCCCCCAGCAGGGGGCGCTCGCTCTATCGCCAACTTTTGCCTGAGGGAGCGCAGTTCCGCGTCTACCAGCGCGCAATCTGGGCGTGACAGGGGAACCAGCGGCGGGGAGGGAACAAGGTAGGGGGACCCCGTGAGCTCTATGTGGAATCCCCTGACCGTGGCCAGCACCCATAAGTCCGAGGTGATGAGACTCCAAGCGTGGGAAAAAAGACGGAGTCTGCCCCCTACACAAGGTACCATAGAATCCCCAATCTGGGGAACACTTACCCAAGGGTCTGCGATGGCTCGGGTTACCCCGGAAGGAGCGAGAACGCCACCGATTCCCTCTTGTAGCGAAGGATGGAGACGTGTTGCGCTGGTCTTGGAAAGGAGGACGGTGTCCACCAGAACCTCTGTTCGCTCCACGGGCCTGGAAATTTGCACGGCCGGACAGGCGGCCCCTACCACTGCCGGCCCGATGAGAGACCCGGCCCTGGAATACCCTGCGCATAGAAGCTTGGGCCTTGTCCAGCGCAGTAAAAGTGCCCACGAAACGGCTCATGTCCTTAATGAAGGACTCGCCGAAAAGGAGGCCCTGGGCGTCCTTTCCCGCCTCAGTGAGCACTGAATCCAGGCCCTTTTTTGGGTTCCAGCCAGTCTTGGCTAAAAATTGCGACATCTTGGGGTCCACCAACGAGGTGTCACAAACCTTATTGGGTACCAATGGCCTGGGACACCTGGCCCTAAGCTTGTTACGCGACTCGCGGCTAAGCGAGTGACGCACCCAATGCTCCAAATAAGCCCCCACATGAGGGGAGGGAAGCCATTCCGCCGAACGAGGGTGATGCAACGACTCAGGGTTGAACATTGGTTCGCCCGAATCGTCTAGCACGACCTCAGAACGGGTAGCGTTGGAAGACGACGACACGTCTTTGGCAGAGGAGGCCGCCGCAGCGGAAGTCGAGGGGCCCTGAACTGGGGGGTTGAGATCCTCCTCTGTGCCGTAGTCAAAATCCGCAATTGCCTCCTCGTCTGATGCTCTATCAGAGTCAGACAAATCTTTTCCGTGAGCTAAGCACGGTCTCTGGGGTGGCAAGATGCGCACCAGTCAAAGTCCCCTATGACACAGGGGGGTCATTAGAGGTAGGCTGCGGTGCGGCAATGGGGTCCTGCAAAGGCACACTAGCGGGTTGGGCGGACAGAGCCTGGGTAATAGTCTGCGACAAAATGGACGACATGGAGCCCATGGCTGCCATAATCGCGTCGGACACAGAGCGCTGCAGGGCCAGCGCCTGTGCATCCGCCTCGGCGGAGTTATACCCCTCAGGGGAGGAGGGGGGCCTACTGGTAGTAGGAGGGGGAGTAGGAGCAGACATAACTAAAGATAAGGCCGGAAGAGAGCTATGCTGGGGCTAATACTAAACCCACTGGGCAAGGCCGAGGTCACCTGATAAAAACGCCTGATGTTAAAGAGCAGGGGGAGCAGGAGCCGCCGACCGTGCCGGGTGCAGGAGACGAGTGTCCGGAAGGAAACAGGAAGCACTGTAAGCCCGCCCCAATAGCCCGCGAAATGCAGCCGCCTAAACCAAGATGGCCGCCGAGATCTCGCGAGATCCCGCGGCCGGCCGATTACTGAGGGCGTCCAAGAAGCGCCGGGAATGGCGCCGCCGATCGCAGAGAGGGAGGACCCGCCCCCACACACCCGGGAAGCGCGGACGCTCCGGTAAGGCCAAGGCCGCAAAGTTAAAGGGGGGGGGAAGGTAGGCAACCGCATAAAACGAGCAGAAAGTGCAAAAGGCAAGCACTGGTAACAAAAAAAGGGGGGGGACCGTAAGGAGGCTAAAATGGAGGCCCCCTAAGCGCGGGAATAAGCGCAGGGGATAAAAACCCACCCGCCCCCGCAAGAGGCAGGGAGACAAACACAAGGGGAGCGCTGTTAGCAAGCAGGGTTAGTCACCCTGGGGTACACAGCGCAAAAGAGACACCTAACAAATCAGTGAACACAGCAGAAAAGAAAAGGTGTACTTAGCTTGGCAGCAGCAAAGAAAGAGGAAGAGCCATAGGAGGAGCGGCCTATTATATGGGCCATAGGGGAGGGACCTTGGTTGCTATGGTTTTCTGTATGTTAATTTTTTCTCTTTGCTGCTATTGGTGGTCAGTAAAGACGGAGAAAGCAATATGAGCCTCCGTGTCTTGCTGTAAAACTTATACCGGCTCTACATATATAATTATATACAAGAGATACCCAGGTTATACCAGCATGCTCCATATCATTATATACAAGAAGATGTATAACGTATACCTGCGGTACATATATAATTATGTACAGGAGATACCCAGGTTATACCAACTGTACATATATCATTATATACAGGGGGTACCCAGGTTATACCAGCATGGTCTATTAAAGATTTATAATAAATACCAGTCTTTCACCTAATCTGAGCGTTTTAGACTGCTCATATCAGGTTATAGACTCTTTGACCCTCATTACAATGGTACCTTTGTTTTCCGTGACATCCGCCGCCTGGAGGCAGAGGAGGCGGTAATAATAGGACAGAAGGGCGGGCCAGAGGGCTGAAAGAGGTGTGTTTTTCTGGGCACATCGCCCAGTAACGTTGCCCCTGGGCACCTTCAGAAGCTCATTTGTATACGTTTAGAAAGTGTTTTTTTCATGATCTGGACGAGCGACACAGAAAAGAAAGGTACCATTGTAATGAGTGTCAAAGAGTCTATAACCTGATCTGAGCGGTCTAAAACGCTCAGATTAGGTGAAAGACTCCCTTTAATTTATACACAGATATACAGTCCTCCCGTAAGTACTTGGCCTTCCCCCTCTGTCCCCCTCTTCCTCCCCCCCTTCCCCTTCTTACCCCCAGTTTGGGACGTGCACCTCGTAGTCCCAGTATTCGCGGCTCCTCAGGCTGTTTACATCAGAATACACGCGGGCTCTGCTCCCGGGCTAGGGAGGCGGCGGGAGGCCACTCGCAGGAAGAGAGAGGCGGCCACACACAGGTAGCATACTTGCTCCTGATGAAGGGCAAACCTTGATCCCCGAAATGCGTTGAGCCATATATCATACAATAAAGGTGATTTGATCAGAAGCGCTCTGCCTCGCTGCCATCATTCACTGAGATTCTACACACAATCCTGGCCAGGGGGGAACCGTCACAGGTGTTTTATGCTTATCCTGCTGACGACCCCCCAGTGAAGTACAAACCGGATTCCAAAAAAGTTAGGACACTATACAAATCGTGAATAAAAACTGAATGCAATGATGTGGAGGTGCCAACTTCTAATATTTTATTCAGAATAGAACATAAATCACGGAACAAAAGTTTAAACTGAGAAAATTTACCATTTTAAGGGAAAAATATGTTGAATCAGAATTTCATGGTGTCAACAAATCCCCCAAAAGTTGGGACAAGGCCATTTTCACCACTGTGTGGCATCTCCCCTTCTTCTTACAACACTCAACAGACGTCTGGGGACCGAGGAGACCAGTTTCTCAAGTTTAGAAATAGGAATGCTCTCCCATTCTTGTCTAATACAGGCCTCTAACAGTTCAATCGTCTTGGGCCTTCTTTGTTGCACCTTCCTCTTTATGATGCGCCAAATGTTCTCTATAGGTGAAAGATCTGGACTGCAGACTGGCCATTTCAGTACCCGGATCCTTCTCCTACGCAGCCATGATGCATGATGTTGTGATTGATGCAGAATGTGGTCTGGCATTATCTTGTTGAAAAATGCAGGGTCTTACCTGAAAGAGATGACATCTGGATGGGAGCATATGTTGTTCTAGAACCTGAATATATTTTTCTGCATTGATGGTGCCTTTCCAGACATGCAAGCTGCCCATGCCACACGCACTCATGCAACCCCATACCATCAGAGATGCAGGCTTCTGAACTGAGCGTTGATAACAACTTGGGTTGTCCTTGTCCTCTTTGGTCCGGATGACATGGCGTCCCAGATTTCCAAAAATAACTTTGAATCGTGACTCGTCTGACCACAGAACAGTCTTCCATTTTGCCACACTCCATTTTAAATGATCCCTGGCCCAGTGAAAACGCCTGAGCTTGTGGATCTTGCTTAGAAATGGCTTCTTCTTTGTACTGTAGAGTTTCAGCTGGCAACGGCGGATGGCAATGGTTTTCTGGAAGTATTCCTGAGCCCATTCTGTGATTTCCTTTACAGTAGCATTCCTGTTTGTGGTGCAGTGTCGTTTAAGGGCCCGGAGATCACGGGCATACAGTATGGTTTTACGGCCTTGACCCTTACGCACAGAGATTGTTCCAGATTCTCTGAATCTTCGGATGATGTTATGCACAGTTGATGATGATAGATGCAAAGTCTTTGCAATTTTTCGCTGGGTAACACCTTTCTGATATTGCTCCACTATCTTTCTGCGCAACATTGTGGGAATTGGTGATCCTCTACCCAACTTGGCTTCTGAGAGACACTGCCACTCTGAGAAGCTCTTTTTATACCCAATCATGTTGCCAATTGACCTAATTAGTGTTAATTGGTCTTCCAGCTCTTCGTTATGCTCAAATTTACTTTTTCCAGCCTCTTATTGCTACTTGTCCCAACTTTTTTGGGATTTGTTGACACCGTGAAAATTTTAATCAACGTATTTTTCCTTTAAAATGATACATTTGCTCGGATTAAACGTTTGATCTGTCATCTACGTTCTATTACAAAAAAAATATTGACATTTGACATCTCCACATCATTGCATTCAGTTTTTATTCACAATTTGTTTAGTGTCCCAACTTTTTGGGAATCCGGTTTGTAAGTGCCTCACTGGATGTTTCCCATCCATTTTATCTCATATTTCTTGTTTTTAATCTCCTGCTGATACCGTTAGTGGGAAGTGAACTTTATCTATCGGTTTCAATCTACTTTGCATTCTTTTATATACCTTGTACTATTATTTTATTCCACTTTATATTGGGTTACTATACCACCAAGATACTGCATTCTTTACACACCCATAGCTTGGTTTGGCGCTTTTGTACGTTTCCCCACCTCCCTTGGTCATTTGAACTCCGTTCAATTGACCTCCCCCCTTGTGTATTTCATTTTTACATTGTGTGCCTTCATTGGACACTTCTTGAGCTGCCTTCCTTGCGTTACTCGGACCCACTTTACCACCACTTTCGGCGCCTACTTTCAGACACTCTGGTGATTTTTCCAGATCCTTGAGTGGTTGGATAAACTTCCTTTTTTTCCTTTTTCTTCCACACACAGGACCACCAGGCCGGGCCGGGATCACGGGCTTCCCAGACTGAAAGTGCCGAGTGAACGGGCGGCGCCTGCAAATCACAGCGACACCAGGTGGTTGGAGGGAGGCAGCGCCGCTCCCACAGGGGCCGGCTGGCCTGCTCAGCCCCACTACACCAGAGCTTTCGGCCCAAAAGTGCAGGCACATCTTGAAGCGGCCCCAGCCCGGTATCCCGGTAAGCCAGTCCGGCCCTGTCTATATCTAGAAGTCATCTCAGCTATCTGATCGTGTCTATAATAATAAACTGGGGAGTTTCTTTAATAATCGATCAAGTTTTTATATGAACATAGACTGGTCGAGGTGCTGTACATTAAATATACTGTATGTATGTAGTGCAGTAAGTCTGCTGTGTTATGTGCCACTTATGTAGGGGGTGGGAGACCAGGGGCCCACTGGGGTATTCACCTGTACCCCTCTGGGCCAGTCCGAGCCTGGCTCTGTCTAAAGAAACAAAGGCACTTACCTATTCCCCATCGCTATATTCCAGTACTAATGGTCCTGTCCCCACTGCTTCTAGTCCCCTGAGGACCGAAATTGTCATATGCAACACTATGCAAAGTGGAGGGGACCCTCGGCACAGGATCACAGAGCCAGTAAATAGGTAAGTGGCTTTTCTTCTTTAGATTGAGCACTTTTGGGGCCATAACAAACTGTTGTGGGAGTCAGACAATCCCTAAAAAGACTTGAAAAATGTATATTAACCACTTAAGGACCACAGGTTTATACCCCCCTAGTGACCAGGCCCTTTTTTACAAATCGGCACTCCACAACTTTAGCGGTTTATTGCTCGGTCATGCAACTTACCACCCAAATGAATTTTACCTCCTTTTCTTCTCACTAATAGAGCTTTCATTTGGTGGTATTTCATTGCCGCTGACATTTTTACTTTTTTTGTTATTAATCGAAATTTAACGATTTTTTTGCAAAAAAATGACATTTTTCACTTTCAGCTGTAAAATTTTGCAAAAAAAACCACATCCATATATACATTTTTCGCCAAATTTATTGTTCTACATGTCTTTGATAAAAAAAAAATGTTTGGGCAAAAAAAAAATGGTTTGGGTAAAAGTTATAGCATTTGCAAACTATGGTACAAAAATGTGAATTTCCGCTTTTTGAAACAGCTCTGACTTTCTGAGCACCTGTCATGATTCCTGAGGTTCTACAATGCCCAAACAGTAGAAAACCCCCACAAATGACCCCATTTCGGAAAGTAGACACCCTAAGGTATTCGCTGATGGGCATAGTGAGTTCATAGAACTTTTTATTTTTTGTCACAAGTTAGCGGAAAATGATGAGGATTTTATTTTTTTTATTTTTTCTTACAAAGTCTCATATTCCACTAACTTGCGACAAAAAATAAAAAATTCTAAAAACTTGCCATGCCCCTCACGGAATACCTTGGGGTGCCTTCTTTCCAAAATGGGGTCACTTGTGGGGTAGTTATACTGCCCTGGCAATTTAGGGGCCCAAATGTGTGAGAAGAACTTTGCAATCAAAATCTGTAAAAAATGACCGGTGAAATCCGAAAGGTGCACTTTGGAATATGTGCCCCTTTGCCCACCTTGGCAGCAAAAAAGTGTGACACATCTGGTATCGCCGTACTCAGGAGAAGTTGGGCAATGTGTTTTGGGGTGTCATTTTACATATACCCATGCTGGGTGAGAAAAATATCTTGGTCAAATGCCAACTTTGTATAAAAAAATGGGAAAAGTTGTCTTTTGCCAAGATATTTCTCTCACCCAGCATGGGTATATGTAAAATGACACCCCAAAACACATTCCCCAACTTCTCCTGAGTACGGCGATACCAGATGTGTCACACTTTTTTGCTGCCAAGGTGGGCAAAGGGGCACATATTCCAAAGTGCACCTTTCAGATTTTGCAGGCCATTTTTTACACATTTTGATTGCAAAGTTCTTCTCACACATTTGGGCCCCTAAATTGCCAGGGCAGTATAACTACCCCACAAGTGACCCCATTTTGGAAAGAAGACACCCCAAGGTATTCCGTGAGGGGCATGGCGAGTTCCTAGAATTTTTTATTTCTTGTCACAAGTTAGCGGAAAATGATGATTTTTTTTTTTTTATCTTTTTTCCTTACAAAGTCTCATATTCCACTAACTTGCGACAAAAAATAAAAAATTCTAGGAACTCGCCATGCCCCTCACGGAATACCTTGGGGTGTCTTCTTTCCAAAATGGGGTCACTTGTGGCGTAGTTATACTGCCCTGGCAATTTAGGGGCCCAAATGTGTGAGAAGAACTTTGCAATCAAAATCTGTAAAAAATGACCGGTGAAATCCGAAAGGTGCACTTTGGAATATGTGCCCCTTTGCCCACCTTGGCATCAAAAAAGCGTCACACATCTGGTATCGCCGTACTCAGGAGAAGTTGGGGAATGTGTTTTGGGGTGTCATTTTACATATACCCATGCTGGGTGAGAGAAATATCTTGGCAAAAGACAACTTTTCCAATTTTTTTATACAAAGTTGGCATTTGACCAAGATATTTTTCTCACCCAGCATGGGTATATGTAAAATGACACCCCAAAACACATTGCCCAACTTCTCCTGAGTACGGCGATACCAGATGTGTCACACTTTTTTGCTGCCAAGGTGGGCAAAGGGGCACATATTCCAAAGTGCACCTTTCGGATTTTGCAGGGCATTTTTTACACATTTTGATTGCAAGGTACTTCTCACACATTTGGGCCCCTAAATTGCCAGGGCAGTATAACTACCCCACAAGTGACCCCATTTTGGAAAGAAGACACCCCAAGGTATTCCGTGAGGGGCATGGCGAGTTCCTAGAATTTTTTATTTTTTGTCGCAAGTTAGTGGAATATGAGACTTTGTAAGGAAAAAAGAAAAAAAAAGAAAAATCATCATTTTCCGCTAAATTGTGACAAAAAATAAAAAATTCTAGGAACTCGCCGTGCCCCCCACGGAATACCTTGGGGTGTCTTCTTTCCAAAATGGTTGTCACTTGTGGCGTAGTTATACTGCCCTGGCAATTTAGGGGCCCAAATGTGTAAGAAGTACCTTGAAATCAAAATGTGTAAAAAATGGCCTGCGAAATCCGAAAGGTGCCCCTTTGCCCACCTTGGCTGCAAAAAAGTGTGACACATCTGGTATCGCCGTACTCAGGAGAAGTTGGGGAATGTGTTTTGGGGTGTCATTTTACATATACCCATGCTGGGTGAGAGAAATATCTTGGCAAAAGACAACTTTTCCCATTTTTTTATACAAAGTTGGCATTTGACCAAGATATTTCTCTCACCCAGCATGGGTATATGTAAAATGACACCCCAAAACACATTCCCCAACTTCTCCTGAGTACGGCGATACCAGATGTGTCACACTTTTTTGCAGCCTAGATGCGCAAAGGGGCCCAAATTCCTTTTAGGAGGGCATTTTTAGACATTTGGATCCCAGACTTCTTCTCACACTTTCGGGCCCCTAAAAAGCCAGGGCAGTATAAATACCCCACATGTGACCCCACTTTGGAAAGAAGACACCCCAAGGTATCCAATGAGGGGCCTGGCGAGTTCCTAGAATTTTTTTTTTTTTTGCATAAGTTAGCGGATATTGATTTTTTTTGTTTTTTTTCTCACAAAGTCTCACTTTCCGCTAACTTAGGACAAAAATTTCAATCTTTCATGGACTCAATATGCCCCTCACGGAATACCTTGGGGTGTCTTCTTTCCGAAATGGGGTCACATGTGGGGTATTTATACTGCCCTGGCTTTTTAGGGGCCCTAAAGCGTGAGAAGTCTGGAATATAAATGTCTAAAAATGTTTACGCATTTGGATTCCGTGAGGGGTATGGTGAGTTCATGTGAGATTTTATTTTTTGACACAAGTTAGTGGAATATGAGACTTTGTAAGAAAAAACAAAAACAAAAACAAACAAAAAATGTCTGCTAACTTGTGCCAAAAAAAATGGCTGAATGGAGCCTTACCAGGGGGGGGTGATCAATGACAGGGGGGGTGATCAATGACAGGGGGGTGATCACCCATATAGACTCCCTGATCACCCCCCTGTCATTGATCACCCCCCCTGTAAGGCTTCATTCAGACGTCCGCATGATTTTTACGGATCCATGGATACATGGATCGGATCCACAGAACGCATGCGGACGTCTGAATGGAGCCTTACAGGGGGGTTATCAATGACAGGGGGTGATCAGGGTAAACAGGGTGATCACCCGCCTGTCACTGATCACCCCCCCTGTAAGGCTCCATTCAGACATCCGCATGATTTTTTTACGGATCCATGGATACATGGATCGGATCCACAAAACGCATGCGGACGTCTGAATGGAGCCTTACAGGGGGGTTATCAATGACAGGGGGTGATCAGGGTAATCACCCCCCTGTCACTGATCACCCCCCCTGTAAGGCTCCATTCAGACATCCGCATGATTTTTTACGGATCCATGGATACATGGATCGGATCCACAAAACGCATGCGGACGTCTGAATGGAGCCTTACAGGGGGGTTATCAATGACAGGGGGTGATCAGGGTAATCACCCCCCTGTCACTGATCACCCCCCCTGTAAGGCTCCATTCAGACATCCGCATGATTTTTTACGGATCCATGGATACATGGATCGGATCCACAAAACGCATGCGGACGTCTGAATGGAGCCTTACAGGGGGGTTATCAATGACAGGGGGTGATCAGGGTAATCACCCCCCTGTCACTGATCACCCCCCCTGTAAGGCTCCATTCAGACATCCGCATGATTTTTTACGGATCCATGGATACATGGATCGGATCCACAGAACACATGCGGACGTCTGAATGGAGCCTTACAGGGGGGTTATCAATGACAGGGGGTGATCAGGTTGATCACCCCCCTGTCACTGATCACCCCCCCTGTAAGGCTCCATTCAGACGTCTGCATAATTTTTACGGATCCATGGATACATGGATCGGATCCGTAAAAATCATGCGGATGTCTGAATGGAGCCTGACAGGGGGGTGATCAATGACAGGGGGGTGATCAATGACAGGGGGGTGATCAATGACAGGGGGTGATCAGGGAGTGTATATGGGTGATCACCCGCCTGTCATTGATCACCCCCCTGTAAGGCTCCATTCAGACGTCCGCATGATTTTTACGGATCCATGGATACATGGATCGGATCCGTAAAAATCATGCGGACGTCTGAATGGAGCCTGACAGGGCGGTGATCAATGACAGGGGGGTGATCAGGGAGTGTATATGGGTGATCACCCGCCTGTCATTGATCACCCCCCTGTAAGGCTCCATTCAGACGTCCGCATGATTTTTACGGATCCATGGATACATGGATCGGATCCGTAAAAATCATGCGGACGTCTGAATGGAGCCTGACAGGGCGGTGATCAATGACAGGGGGTGATCAGGGAGTGTATATGGGTGATCACCCACCTGTCATTGATCACCCCCCTGTAAGGCTCCATTCAGACGTCCGTATGCTTTTTGCGGATCCGATCCATGTATCCGTGGATCCGTAAAAATCATACGGACGTCTGAACGGAGCCTGACAGGGGGCTGATCAATGACAGGGCGGTGATCAATGACAGGGGGGTGATCAGGGAGTTTATATGGGGTGATCATGGGTGATCAGGGGTTTATAAGGGGTTAATAAGTGACGGGGGGGGGGGTGTAGTGTAGTGTAGTGTTTGGTGCGACTGTACTGACCTACCTGAGTCCTCTGGTGGTCGATCCTAACAAAAGGGACCACCAGAGGACCAGGTAGGAGGTATATTAGACGCTGTTATGAAAACAGCGTCTAATATACCTGTTAGGGGTTAAAAAATTCAGATCTCCAGCCTGCCAGCGAGCGATCGCCGCTGGCAGGCTGGAGATCCACTCGCTTACCTTCCGTTCCTGTGAGCGCGCGCGCCTGTGTGCGCGCGTTCACAGGAAATCTCGCGTCTCGCGAGATGACGCCTATTGGCGTTAGTGTGACCTGGGAGAGCCGCCGCGATGACGCCTTTCGGCGTTAGCGCGGCGGCAAGCGGTTAAGATAGTAAGAACAACAACATTCTGTAATACATAAATTAGGCATTTAGCGTAATACCCATTACTCAGTATCCGTTTTATGATGAAGAGCCCGTTTTGTTCCTCTTTCAGAGATAGGAAATATTAATGTTCTTAAATACATAAATAAAAACACAGCATGGGTGACAAGTTACCAGCAAGTGCATAGTCAATGGGTGCTCATAGTCTGAATTAGTTGTCTTTGGTTGCATCACCCATCTGTCCATTCGTATGGTGGATGTGCATGCTCAGACTGCTCTGCCCCGTCCTCAGCGAGGACGCTACTCCTATTATAAATTAATAGAACAGTGCACCACTATGCATAAATTAATAGCAGTGTGTGTACATGAAGAATAACACTAGCTCTGGCCATTACATCACTAGTACCTGGCATTCTTAGCGGTTTTCTCACACAGTTTTTCCAGATCTGGTGGATAGAGACTAGCTCTCATACACTGCACACAGAAAGTAGAGGACAATCTTCTTCCCAGGACATTACAGAGAAGTACTGACCTGACTAAAGTGAATTAGGTACTTGGCTGCAACCAGTGGTGGTACCAGAGCCTGGTCTTGGGAGGGGCACTTCCAGATTATTTTCTGGCACAGTGTACAGGTATACTGTGTATTGTGTGGCACAGTGTAGCGGTATACTGTATATTGTGTAGCACAGTGTATCCTATATGTGTATAACAAACATATTCCACATCAAAACTTACAGTTACTTGGCTTGGCCCTTGGGGATCTCAGACACCACTTCAACACTTTGGCCGGGGGCTCGGGGGAGCTGATGTGTTTTATCCTAATGAGAAAGATTTCATAATAAGGATTTGGAGAAGAAGCAGAGGGAAAGCAGAGCAGGGAGAGGCTGGTGCTGCTACTAGGGGGTCATACCATGGGGGAGTAATAAAGCCCGCTATAATGCCCCCCCAGTAGAAATAATTATCCTTATAATGTGACAAAAAATACCCCCTTGTAATGCCCCCAGTTGAGCTAATGTCCCTATAATGTGCCAGTATAAAATACCCCTATATAGTGCCCCAAGTAAATACCCCCATAGTGCTCCTCTCCCACCTTTCTCTTAGTGCCCTCCAAAATGTGCCAATATAAAATGCCCCATATATAGTGACCCAGTAGATGCCCTCAGTGTTCCCCATAATTTGCAAGTATAAAATACCCCTTCTTAATGCCCCCGTAGATGACGCCATAGTACTCCTCTCCCCCCTTACCCATAGTACCCACCATAATGTGTCCCAGTATAAAATGCTACTGTACAGAGCCCACCATATAAAATACCCCTACTTTGTGGCCTCAGTAGATGCCCCCTATAGTGCCCACCAAAAATGTGCCAGTAATAAGTGTCCCAATAATGTTCCAGTAATAAGTGCCCCAAATAATGTGCCAGTAATAAGTGCTTTCAATAATGTGCCAGTAAAGAGTGCCCCCAATCATGTGCCAGTAAAATGTGCCCCCATAGATGCCCCCCAATCATGCGCCAGTAACAAGAGCACCCCCATCATGTTCCAGTAACAAGAGCCCCCCCAATCATGCGCCAGTAATAAGCACACACCCCTTCATGTGCCAGTAACAAGAGCCACCCCCATCATGTGCCAGTAATAAGCGCTCCCCATCACGTGCCAGTAACAAGAGCCCCCCATCATGTGCCAGTTATAAGAGCTCCCCCATCATGTGCCAGTAATAACACCCCCATGTGCCAGTTATAAGAGCTCCCCCATCATGTGCCAGTAATAACACCCCCATGTGCCAGTAATAAGAGCCCCCCCCATCATGTGCCAGTAAAAGTATTGTACATATAAAAATAAAAAAAACTCCATGTCAGCGATGCGATGCAGGCCTCTTCCGGCCTGTGTCCCGCTCTGTACGGCTCAGGCCTGCGCCGGCCTCTGATTGTGGCCGGCAGCCTATCAGAGGAACAGGGAAGGGACACGTCTCTCCCTCCCCTGCCCCACTGCTCTAGCACAGCCATCTGTATCTGAGGACAGCGATACAGATGACTATGGAGAGGAGTGCATCCACAATGGAAGCACTCCTCTCCCTGTGCCCTGCCGCCGCTGCCCCCCACTTGTGAGCAGGGCCGTGCTGCCAGCTCGGGGGGAGGGGGCAATGCCCTGTTGCCCCCTCCTGTATCCGCCAGTGGCTGCAACTGAATTTCCCTATTTAGCTGTGCACAGTCTCTCTGCCTATATCAGTCTCTCTTCTCACACTCAGTACTTGCCAGGTCATTCTAGAAAACAGAGGGAATGACATGTTGACTTGGCCTTCATGAGACACAGCTAAGGCAACTTTCACACTTGCGTTTTGGCTTTCTGTTTGTGAGAGCCGTCATTGGCTCTAAAACGGATCAGTTTTTCCCTAATGCATTCTGAATAGAAAAGGATCCGCTCAGAATGCATCAGTTGCCTCCGATCAGTCTCCATTCCGCTCTGGAGGCTGCCTGCAGCGTTTTGCTGTCTGCTTGATGAAACTGAGCCAAATGGATCTGTCCTGACACACAATGTAAGTCAACGGGGACGGATCTGTTTTCTCTAACACAATCTGGCACAATAAAAAATTGATCCATCTCCCATTGACTTTCAATGGTGTTCATGACGGAACCGTCTTGGCTATGTTACAGATAATACAAACGGATACATTCATGACTGTTGCATGCGGTTGTATTATTGTAACGGATCCGTTTTTGTAGATCCATGACGGATCCTTCCAAAATTGCGAGTGTGAAAGTAGCCTAAAAGATTGTGACACAGAATGTCACAGCATAATTATATTACCACTAGCTGATGAAACAGCGTAGCTCGGGTATTTATTTATTTCAATTTTATATTAAATAACAGTGACTTTCACAATGGCCGCCCCTTTAACGGTGACCGCCCCATTAGCAGTGACTTTCACAGTGACCGCCCCTTTAACAGTGACTTTCACAGTGACCACCCCTTTAACATTGACTTTCACAGTGGCCGCCCCTTTAACAGTGACCTCCATGGTACCACCCCTTTAACAGTGACTTTCACAGTGACCACCCCTTTAACAGTGACTTTCATACTGACCGCTTCTTTAACAGTGACTTTAACAGTGACCACCCCTTTAACAGTGACCGCTCCTTTAACAGTGACTGTCACAGTGGCCGCCCCTTTAACAGTGACCGCACATTTAACAGTGACTTTCACAGTGGCCGCCCCTTTAACAGTGACTGCCCCTTTAACAGCGACCGTCCCCTTAACAGTGACTGCCCCTTTAACAGTGACTTTCACAGTGACCGCCCCCTTAACAGTGACTGCCCCTTTAACAGTGACCTCCACGGTGACCGCCACTTTAACAGTGACTTTCACAGTGACCGTCCCTTTAACAGTAACTTTCACACTGACCGCCCCTTTAACAGTGACTTTCACAGTGACTGCCCCTTTAACCTCTTCCAGACACATGACGTACCGGTACGGCATGTTGTCCCGGTACTTAAGGACACATGACGTACCGGTACGGGTGGGCGGTGATCGGAACAAGGTGCCTGCTCAAATCATTGAGCAGGCACCTTGGCTAAATTCAGACCTTCGGTTTGCAGCTTTTCATGTTGCGGCGGGTGGCAGGTAGAGGTGCCATCGGGTCCCCGTGGGGCTGTAGGGGAGACCTGATGGCAGGGAGGGCAGCGCGCTGCCTTCCTGTGATGAGCCTGTGAGATCCAGCACCCTGGATCTCACAGGCCGTAAGCTGTATGAGTAATACTCACTGTATTACTCATACAGCCAATGCATTCTAATACAGAAGTATTGGAATGCATTGGAAAGGATTAGACCCCCAAAAGTTGAAGTCCCAAAGTGGGACAAAAAGTGAAGAAAAAGTTAAAAAGATAAAGTTTTTCCCCCAAAAAATTAAAAGTTTCAAGTAAAAATAAACAAAAACGTCATTTTCCCCAAGTAAAGTAAAAAAAAAATGGGGAAAAAGCAGGGGGGAAAAAATAAGTTGACATATTAAGTATCGCCGTGTCCGTATCGACCGGCTCTATAAACATATCACATGACCTAACCCCTCAGATGAACACCATAAAAAATGAAATAAAAAAGTGCTAAAAAAACTATTTTTTGTCACCTTACATCACAAAAAGTACAATAGCAAGCGATCAAAAAGGCTTATGGCCACCAAGATAGTACCAATCAACAGACATCTTATCCCACAAAAAATGAGACCCTACCTAAGATAATTGCCCAAAAGCTGAAAAAGCTATGGCTCTCAGAATATGGAGACACTAAAACATCATTTTTTAAAATTATTATTTGATATTATTGTGTAAAACTTACATAATTAAAAAAAAAGTATACAGATTAGGTATCGCCGCGTCCGTATCGACTGGATCTATAAAAATATCACAAGACCTAACCCCTCAGATGAACACCGTAGAAAATAAAAAATAAAAACTGTGCTAAATAAAAATTTTTTGTCACCTTACATCACAAAAAGTGCAATAGCAAGCGATCAAAAAGTCATATGCACCCCAAAATAGTGCCAATCAAACCGTCATCTCATTCGGCAAAAAAGGAGACCCTACCTAAGATAATCGCCAAAAAACTGAAAAAACTATGGCTCTCAGAATATGGAGACACTAAAACATGATTTTTTTTGTTTCAAAAATGATATTATTGTGTAAAACTTACATAAATAAAGAAAAGTATACATATTAGGTATCGCCGCGTCCATGAAAACCTGGTCTATAAAAATACCACATAAGCTAACCCCTCAGATAAGTGTTGTAAATAACAAAAAATAAAAACGGTGCCAAAACTGCTATTTCTTGTTACCTTGCCTCACAAAAAGCGTAATATAGAGCAACCAAAAATCATATGTACCCTAAAATAGTAGCAAAAAACTGCCACCTTATCCCGGTGGGATAAAAATTGGGTCACTTTTTTGGAGTTTCTACTCTAGGGGTGCATCAGGGGGCTTCAAATGGGACATGATGTCAAAAAAACAGTCCAGCAAAATCTGCCTTCCAAAAACCGTATGGCATTCCTTTCCTTCTGCGCCCTGCCACGTTCCCATGGTGTTTCTGTAAACTACAGAATCAGAGCCATAAATATTGAGTTTTGTTTGGCTGTTAACCCTTGCTTTGTAACTGGAAAAAATAAAATAAAATGGAAAATCTGCCCAAAAAGTGAAATATTGAAATTGTATCTCTATTTTCCATTAATTCTTGTGGAACACCTAAAGGGTTAACAAAGTTTGTAAAATCAGTTTTGAATACCTTGAGGGGTGTAGTTTCTACAATGGGTTCATTTCTGGGTGGTTTCTATTAGGTAAGCCTCACAAAGTGACTTCAGACCGGAACTGGTCCTTGAAAAGTGGGTTTTTGAAAATTTCTGAAAAATTTCAAGGATTTGTTGACTCCATTTTACCAGTGTCATGATCACATCTATAGTACAATACAGAGGACAAAACATATAAGATCACATCTATTGTACAATACAGAGGATGAAACATGCAAGTTCAAATCTACAGTACAATACAGAGGATGACAAACATAATCACATCTATTGTAGAATACAGAGGACAGACCACATAAGATCACATCTCTATTATGTTACAGAGAACAGATCACACAAGATCACATCTCTAGTACCTTACAGAGGACAGATCACAAAAGATCACATCTCTGTTACATTACAGAGGACAGATTATAAAGAACAATATAAATATTACAGACGACCAATCATGCAGGATAGTAGATAAAGTACATTATAAAAGACAAACCACACAGGCTAGCTTGTATATGACATTATAGAGGACACATCATACAGGATCTATAGTATATTATAAAGAGCAGATGACACAGGGTGGTGTGTCCAGGGCGTCACAGAAACAGCTTATACAGGAAGACTTATATTGGACATTAAAAAGAACAGGTCATAAAGAATGACATGTACAGGCCATGCTATAGGATACAGCATATAATATGCAGTGGGTACATCACCTGCTCCAGACCAGGTCCTGCACACTATAATGTAGCAGTGTGAACTGTGCTCAGGACAGGTATTGTGCTGTATTTAGCAGAGTGAATTCACTATCCAATGACAACTGATCTTTTCTACTAGGTGAGAAGCAATGACCCTTACCTGGATAGAGGGAGCTTTATTGGCATTTTATTCCAAAGGTATGAGAGAATTACTATTGATGGGGTCAAATCCAGGCAAATATGGTGCTCAACAGGAATTAGCATGCAGCAGCCTGGGACAGCTGGGTGACAAAAATATGGGAGCCATAAGAGCACCTATTCTTGTTTTCACCACAACCATAATGTATCTAAAACTAATGCATTATGTATCCGCTCATACTAAATGCTGTAAAAAAATAATAATTAAGAAATGGAACCATTAAGGACTACACTTCTCCCCCAAAAAAGAGGCCTGTTGATGGAAAAACCCAGGCGGTATATCCAACGGGTTTCTTCCTGTTGTAGCCTCTTGTGCAGGTTGCCCATTCTTGGGCCTAACTTGAGTTTTTGTATACCCCATACTTGTACATTTTGGCTATTTCCATTATGTTTGTTTTGTATATGTCTTGAGAGGGGTGTATCGCTGATGGTATTAATAGTGCTGAGATGTTTAGAGATGCGCCTTCTTAATTCTTGTGGTTTTGCCCGCATAGATTTTCGGACAGCCACATTGTATGGCATATATTACTCCCATTGATTTGCAG